>NC_060077.1:74953424-76336424 GCF_922984935.1 Meles meles
TATTATTATTTTTTCCTTCTTGGAAAAATCACACGATGGTTATTTACATAATGTTTAAACATCTAGACAGTGTTTTCGTGTCATTGGTTCATATAACCAATTATTTCATTGACTTTAATGCTTTTAAACTGGTGTAACCAGTCAAGTCAGAGACATTGGCAAAGCTTGTTAATAAGCAAATTCTTTGGATATCAACATGGGATAATAGCATTAGCAAAAACCTTACATGTTCCAGTAGGTTAAGCAATCTGTATTTAAAAACTCAAAACAGACTTGAGAAACTGCTATTTGAAATTACTTACAAAATCTAAAATGTATTTTACAAATTAAGTGAGTCAATTGAACTCAGAATCAGTTTTTTAAAAAGCACTTTCAAAACCTGGAGCTAATCTGTATTTATTATTGTTTTTCCTTATTAAATAGATAATACATAGTTCATTTTAGAAAATTATAGCAAAGAAAGGAATAGAAATTAAACACACCTCTTATAACACCATGAGATATTTCTGGGCAAAAACAGAGGGGCTAGAGTCTGAGTTACATCCTCTCTAGAGATGTAAGGTGGGCTGGGGTGGGGGGTGTTTGTATGTGGTTTTGATGCTAATATTAAATAATATTCACAATATATTAGGTTAAAAGCCATACACACTCACTTCTAGGTATTTGCTCAAGTGAAATAAAAACCTATGCTCCCTCAAAGCATATTCACAAGATATTTATGGAATATCTTTAAGTATATTTAAGTATATAGAAGATATTAAGTATATAGAAGATATTAAGTATATAGAAGATATTTAAGTATATAGAAGATATTTAAGTATATAGAAGCCCTGTTCTGGATAGTTCTTTCTTTCTTTCTTTTAAGCAGGCTCCACACCGAGCATGGGGCCTAATATAGGGCTTGAATTCATGAGAGGAAGGCCTGGATGCTTAATCAACTGAGCTACCTAGGAACCCTTATAATAGTTACGTTCTTTATCATGAAATCTGAAAACAGCCAGATAGCCCTCAACTGGGAAATGGATAAACTGTGATATACCCATACAATGGAATACTACTTAGCAATAAAAAGAAACAAAATATCAACATATACAACACAGAGGAACCTCAAATACATATTGCTAGGTGGAAGAATTGAAAAGGTTACATACTGTATGATTCCATTTACATGATATTCTGAAAAAAGCAAAACTATAGAGAGGAAAACAGATTCATGAATTTTTTTTTTAAGATTTTATTTGTTTATTTGACAGAGATCACAAGTAGGCAGAGAGGCAGGCAGAGAGAGAGGGGGAAGCAGGCTCCCCACTGAGCAGAGAGCCCAATGTGGGGCTCAATCCCAGGACCCTGGGATCATGACCTGAGCCAAAGGCAGAGGCTTTAACCCACTGAGCCACCCAGGTGCCCTTAGATTCATGAATTTTAAAACTTGAAGAAAGGTTGAGGGAGGATCTGAAAAACAAAGGGAAAAAGAGACAAACCATAAAACACTCTCAACTATAGAGAACAACAGATGGTTAGCAGAGGGGAGGAAGATGGAGGGAAGGGGTGAAATAGGTTAAGGGGATGATGAGAACTGAGTAATATATGAAACTGTTAAATCACTATATTGTAATTAATATAACATTGTATGTTAACTACACCAGAATTACAATTTAAAAAGAGAGGTGTGCCTGGGTGGTTCAGTCAGTTAAGCGTCTGCCTTCAGCTCAGGTCATGATCTCAGTGTCCAGGGATCCAGTCCTGCTTTGGAATCCTCACTTAGTGGATAGTCTGCTTGTCACTCTGCCCCTCCCCCGGCTTAATCTCTCTCTCTTTCTCTCTCTAATAAATAAATAAAGTATTAAAAAAATAAATTTTTTTTTTAAATTTTAAAAAAGGGAGCAATCTTGGGGGATCACTTTTGGGGAGAAAAATAATAGAATTTTCTGTACTTTGATTATGTTGTTTGCATGACTCTATGTACTTGTTAAAACTCATAGAACCACACATCAAAAATAGTCAATTTTACCATATGGAAGTTAAAAATAAATTTAAAACATATTTTGCAGAAGAGCATCTATGTTTCCTTGGGGTTTTGTTTATATATATGGTACCTGGAATACATATTATAAAACTCATGCATACTCATACATGAGCATAAGCCATTTCTAGAACCTAGCAAGAAACTGAGAGGTTTCCACTAGGAAGATTAGAGGTCCCACTGTGTGAGAGAGAGTCTCCATTTTCATTGTGCATAATCTTATTATTGTTTGAGTTATTTACCATATCAATATAACACTTTCCAATAAAAGAAACACTAAACTAAAAGAATATATAAACATTTCTGTGTTGCAGTCTTGGAGACTATTAAGGTAAATTTTCCTTCCTTATAGGACAAATGAAATATCCTCTTTCCTTGAATACGGATACAATTAGGCTATAAAAAAATTTCTGCAGGTTACTTGGCCAACAAAATCCGTGTGAACACTGGGGTTCCAGGCTTTCCCTGGTCCTCAAGAGATTCCAACAATTACTCTCTGGTGAGAAGCACAAGCCAAAAATCAATGAAGGTAAAAGCAGAGGGTTGTTCCATGGTGGGAATGGCCTGTTTCATCGATAGCGGTCAGCACAATCTTTGAAAGTAAAAACGACTCTGAAAAATACAGGAGCTTAGCGCTCAGGATGCCCAATATGGTTGCCAGCCAAAACTTTATATATACAGGAATGTCTAATAAGTTTTCCTTTTTTTTTTTCCATTTTATTTATTTTTTCAGCGTAACAGTATTCATTCTTTTTGCACAACACCCAGTGCTCCATGCAAAACGTGCCCTCCCCATCACCCACCACCTGTTCCCCCAACCTCCCACCCCTGACCCTTCAAAACCCTCAGGTTGTTTTTCAGAGTCCATAGTCTCTTATGGTTCGCCTCCCCTTCCAAATTTTTTTTTTTTTAATAAACATTAAACTCCCAATGAAACATATTAGAGCTATGGAATTCACTTGTAATAAAGAAACCTTTAAACAGTATGCTGTGCAACAGAGCTTTGCTGAGTGTCTCAAATGACTGGGCACAGCAATGGCCTTCTCTCCCAGTTGTGTGGCCACTCTGGAAGGCCACACAACTTCTTGCTAAGTTCTGGATGCAGGTCAAGATTGACTGCCTGGGACACCTGGGTGGCTCAGTGGGTTAAGCCTCTGCTTTCGGCTCAGGTCATGATCTCAGGATCCTGAGATCGAGCCCCGCATCGAGCCCTGCATCAAGCCCCACGTCAGGCTCTCTGCATGGCGGGGAGCCTGCTTCCCCCCCTCTCTCTGCTTGCCTCTCCATCTACTTGGGATCACTCTCTGTCAAATAAACAAGTAAAATCTTTATAAAAAAAAAAAAAAAGATTGACAGATTGACTGCCTCCCCGGTGACAAATCTCAGACATCCTCTAGACTTTCCCACGTTCTGAGAAGGAGGTACTACTACAACATCTTAATAAAAAGTAACATAAAGACTGGATTTTTAAAAAAATCTGCATGCGTGTGTATATGTATTTATTAATGAATATACTTCTCTAGGTTGTTCTATGCTCCCTTGATTGTTGTCTGTGAAATATTTCACTGGGACATTTCGATTTCATTCTATCTTTTTGTAAAGGGAGATTGTGTTTACACCGCAGGCACAAAGGAAAACAGCTGATTAATCCAGTGTGAAAATGGTACTGTTTTTGTGCAGAAACACATTTGTGTACCATACCAGAAGCTCTCTTTTTCTTTGAAAATTTAATTTATTTATTTTTCAGAGAGAGAGAGAGAGTGAGTGCACAAGCAAAGGGAGCAGCAGGCAGAGAGCAAAGCGAGCTCCCTACTGAGCAAGGACCCAGATGCAGGACTGGATCCCAGAATGCTGAGATCACGACTCAAGCAGAAGGCAGCCGCTTAACTGACTGAGCCACCCAGGCACCCCAGAAGCTCTCTTTAAAATATTTGCTAGTTGAAGGGGCACCAGCATGGCTTAGTTGGTTAAGCATCTGCCTTCCCCTCATGCCATGATCCCGGGGTCCTAGGATAGAGCCTCATGTTGGACTCCTCATCAGGGAGTCTGCTTCTCCTTCTCCCTCTGCCCTTCCCCCGCTCATGCTCTCTCTCTCTCTCAAATAAAATCCTCAAAAAAATTTTTTTAAATAAAATATTTGCTAGTTAAAACATGATGCTGGAAACTTGGAAGAGGTTTTGCCATTTTTGCCTGTTTTAACCTTTAATTAGGTAGTTTAATTCTCACACAGAAAAGTGCATGGGATATAAATGAAAAATTCTATATTATTAAAATTTTTGAGGATGTAAATGTTTTATCAGATATAAATGCTATAAATATTTCTCCTAGAGGTTATGAAATTTGTGGGCATGGAGTTGTTCATAGTACTGTTTTATTATCATCTCAGCATACATGAGATCTACATTGATATTCTTTCTTTCATTTCTAATATTAGTTTTTCATGTCCTCTCTTTTTTATCAGTTAATGTGTCTAGAGGATTATCAACTTTATTGATCTTTTCAAAGAATCACGTTTTGGTTTTATCAATTCTATTGATTTTCTCTTGATTTCTTGTTTTTAATTTCATTGATTTCTGCTCCACATTTTATTTTGTCTTCTTCCTTTTCTTCCTCCTCTTCTTCTTTCTTCTCCTTTTTATTTTCTTCTTTTCCTTCTTCTTATTCTTCCACCTCTTCTTCTTTTGCTTACTCTATATTTAATTTCCTCTTCTTTTTCTAGTTCCTAAGGTAGAACTTAGTTTATTGATTTTTAGATCTTTCCTCTTTTAAATATATGTATTTAAATCCCACAAACATTGATGTTACTGTTTCATTTTTATTTTATTCAAAATAATTTTTAATTTGAGATTTCTTTTTTGATTCATGTATTATTTTAAATTTAAATTATTTAAAATTTAAATAAAATTATTTTAAATTGTGTTGTTTAATCTCCAACTATTTTTGTATTTTCTAGCTGTCTTTCTGTTGTTGAGATCTAGTTTAATTCCAGTGTTGTCTGAAAAAAGACATTATATGATTTCTGTTGCTTTAAATATTTTAGAGTGTGTGTTTTATGGCCTAGGATGTGTTCTGTTTTGGTGAATGTTCCATATGAGCTTGAGAAGAATGCATATTCTGTTGCTGGATGAATTAGTCTATAAATGGCCACTATATTCAGTTGATTGATGGTGTTGTGTTAAACTACGTCCTTACTGATTTTCTTCCTATTAGATCTGTCCATTTCTGAACGAAGACTGTTGATTTATCCAGCAATAGTAGTGGATTCATCTATTTCTCCTTGTAGTTCTATTACTTTTATATTCATGTATTTTGATGTCTCTTTTAGGCACATACATGTTATACCTTCTTAAAGAAATGACCACTTTATCATTATGTAAAGTCCCTATGTTTTATCCTATCTATATGTATGAATTCATCCATATGATTGGGGGATATACTCTTACATATTATTCTAATTCTTGGAACTTTGTTGGTATTTGCTTTATGATCCAATCTGTAGTCAATTTTTATAAATATTCTCTGTGGTTTTGGTGGGGAAGACTTTTGTTGAGTAAGATATTGAGTAGGCTGACTTTGGCAATTTTTTTTTTTTTTTGGTGATCTTGCTCTTCAAGTAATTAATAATTTTTAACTATTGAGAATAGGATATTTAAAATAGCTCATTATAATTAATTTACTGCTCTTTTGGCCCAATATACATTTTAAAGGCATGCTATTAAGTACATATAAGTATACAGTTGCATTTTTCTAACAATCCATTCAATGAAAGAATATTTTCATCAGATTCATTTCCTTAAGTTTGGTGTCTAGCTTTCTCCTTGTTCTCCTGGATTTAATATGCAACCACTTGTTTCAAAATCATTTAATATCACCAAGGAAATACTGAGGAAGAGAGTATGAAGTCACATACTTATTATGATAATATATACCTTACAAGTAACTCAAATACATGTTTTATCCCTTTATTATTTTGTTATTACTGTATAACAAACCACTGCAAAATGCATTATCATAAAATAATAAGCATCTGTTATTAAATATGGATCTGTAGATCATTTGCACAATTATTGGGATTTTAACTGGGCTCACTCACACATCTACTGTCAGCTGGCTGATCATCTATGGGCTAGTTGGTCTTGAAGATAATCAGGTCTTCCCTTCATGTGGTCTCCCATTCTCCAGCAGGTTTGCTCTTGCGTCAGTGGCCAAAGTTCAAAGAGTAGTTTGAAATACTGCCATTCCATTGTTGGCATTGACTTACCATCATTTCTATTGAATTTATTGGCCAAAGCTAGTAAGAAGACCAGGCTGGGCAAGAGTTTGGGAAATAGACCAATTCTTAATTGGAGGAACATCAAATTACATTGCAAAATGTGAAAGTAGAAGAAAGGATAAAGAACTTGGGACAGATTTGCATCAGTCAATAACATATGCAAATCTTAGGGGATGTATAATGTAAGAGAAATGAAAGAGGATAAAATGATTTATTTCCATTCATGCTACATGATTCCCCCCCCCCATAACATTATTTCAGAATTATCCCTATAATTAAGTATAATATTAATGGAGGGAATTTTGGAGAAAAAATATGCAAAAGAGAATGGAGAGGTCATCTCAAACCTATGTTTTTTACAAAGTGAACTCTAAGAATGCTTTTCTATCTTTCCTGGTACATAATATTTAATTTGGAATTCATCACTTAGGATGAGATTATCTAATGCTACTTTAGGTTTAACCTGGACTAACTACTGTATTTCCTGGCAACCATGCCCAAAACTCAAATATATATAAAGTCCCAGAGGATGAAGTTATCTAGTAGTTTTGTTTAAGAAGAAGAGTAAAAGAATGGGGCAGAATCCTGGCTCCTAAAGTGCCCTAAGGGACCCTTGCCTTTGCTGTGACATAATCCTCCCAAGACCTTCACCTCTAAATCTCTAAGTGCCTTGAAATGACTGGTTTGGGCTCAGCCATCCAGGGATTTATCTAAACCCTTATTTAAGCCATTTAAACTTTCAGCCAGTACAATCTTCTTGGAATATCGAGTTTCATATGTGTTTTGAGAGTTCTCAACTCTTCCGCTGTAATTATATCCCCTTGAATACAATAGAAAAGTATTTGGTACTTGTGGTTTTCAAATCCATTTACAGAAAAGACCACAGTCCTATAGCTTCTATTAGATCCAAAAAAATATATATATATATATTGTGTGTGTGCACGTGCATGTGCCTACTGGCTTTTGTATTTTATAATATGAATTAAGATAAAGATAATTTTCTCCTTAAAACTCTTTAATAACTTTACTTGTTACCCATATGCTAATAAAGTTGGTAAAACTTTCTTTTCTCAAGCTATAAAAAAGCAAAATTGTTCTTCATTTAGGTTTTCCCCATGTTTGTTCAGCTTTGGTACAAGAACATAATGCAGCAAGCTACCATTTTATAATTTTATTTTTATTCCTCTTTTAGGATTATTTTCAATATTTTTCCTATTGGAAATGTGCAAGAAAAAAGAAACTCATAACTTCCTCACTTCCTGTGGGAATTAATGGCTGCTAAGGATAATAACCAGCAGAGTACTGTAAGGTATATTAATGTTTCTACAGTTGTCACATTGAAACAATTTTATCATCAAGAATTTGAACTATCAGAGCACCTGGGTGGCTCAGTGGGTTAAGCCTCTGCCTTCAGCTCGGGTCATGATCTCAGGGTTCTGGGATCGAGCCCCGCATCGGGCTCTCTGCTCGGCGGGGAGCCTGCTTCTCTCTCTCTCTCTCTGTTGCCTCTCTGCCTACTTGTGATCTCGCTCTGTCAAATAAATAAATAAAAATCTTTAAATAAAAAAAAAACAAAAAAATAAAAGAATTTGAACTATCAAGTTTAAATGGTAAAAATAAAATAAAAATAAAAGTTTTAATAGATGATAAGGATCGTTAGAATGGAGACAGATTGAAAGATGATAGATGATTGATAGATGATTGCTTGGTAGATTTTTTTGTATTTTTTGTATTTGTAAATAATCATATTTAGGGACTAGCCCATTTTTAGGATTTTTCTTTTATTTCTGAGTTTTATTTCAAATATTGGTTATATTAACAAAACACCAGGGCTTTAGATCATAGTGACAGACTCTAGGCACAATTTACTCATGACTCTAAGACTTTGAAGGAAAAGAACAACGATCCCATCTATCTCTCCTGTTGTTCTCCTCTACTATAAATTATGTCCGGGTGAGGAAAAAAAAAGAAAGTTATGATAAATTTGAGCTGGCATACCTCAGAAAGCAGAATTTTGCCAAGTGTGTTTGATGAAAGTATATTGTAAGACTCCAGTCTTGGAAATAAATCCTGAAGTGCTGAAGTGTGCAAATGGTAAAATGCAGCAGAACGGAGAGTCTACACGTGAGTCAGAAGGAGACCCTTCCCCATTCCCACGTCACATCAGAACTCTCCCAACTTAGAAAACATGTGCATTACAAACCACTGAAAATTTGTCACAACTCTATGACATTCCCTACTCAAAATAGACCACGTAAACATATCTGCAGTGTTGTATGCAACTCGTGAGGGAAACTGCAGCAGTCAAAAAAAGAAAGGAATTTGAGACTAAATTACTGTGTTGCTATTTCCCATTGCCCAGACTCACCTAATAGGTAGCTTACCCTCCACATTCTTCTGAAAATCTAAGTAATGTCTGTTCATAAAGGAAGATTTGTTGTTAAAAGTCCAACCGTTCTTATATATCATCTTGATGTAAGTTGTACTAGTGTCCTGGGAACATTAAGGCTGGGCTATTTCCATTTCAAAATGAAAACAGGGAGAATACATTTAGTTGGAAATCTAAAGGAAAAAAAATAGCTGAGAAAATGATGAACACTTCATTGATTATTAATTCCAAATCCAAGCTGAAATGATTGGTAAGTATTCATGCCATTCCTTTAAAATGTGCCTTCAAAGGAAAAAGAAGAGGCCCATTTCTAAGTCATTCTGAGCCCTTTGTATTGACTAAGTTGTAAGGATGGGTACTAAAATCTTGATTTCACTTTTTTGCATAGTCATAGCTACAGACTTAAGCTTGATTAAGAATGTTAAGAGTGGGACACCTGGGTGGCTCAGTTGGTTAAGCAGCTGCCTTCGGCTCAGTTCATGATCCCAGCATCCTGGGATCGAATCCCACATCGGGCTCCTTGCTCGGCGGAGAGCCTGCTTCTCCCTCTGCCTGCCACTCTGTCTGCTTGTACTCACTCTTGCTCCTCTCTCTCTCTCTGACAAATAAATAAAATCTTTAAAAAATAAAATAAAAAATAAAAAAATTTAAAAAAAAAGAATGTTAAGAGTATTTTCACACAGTTTGCCACCCTAGGCCAAAACAGGAGATGTTGATGATGAAGAATTCAAGTCCAACTCTATGCTGTAATGAACTCACTTACTTCCCACGTCCCCTTAAGTGCAATAGTTAAGAGCAATTGATACTTGTGGTTTTCAGAAGATCTTTTCAGAGAAAAGAACCCACCCTTTACAACTCAGATGCAAAACTGGTATATACAACAACCCTAACATTTCTTCTTCCCTGGAATATGCAGGAATGAATATAGTCAAACATGGCTGCATTTAGCATTAACACTGGCATAAATATAAAATATGGCCTGGTGATAGCAAGAAGCCTTGCTAAGGTGACACTATTTGAAAGATGCTGCTTATCTGGACCCTGGATCCAGTAAGAGTTTTCCTTGCCTTGATATTATGCGGTTAGTACAAACAAATGAATAAAAAATCCATGAAGAAGCAATTAACCGGAGCGCCTGGGTGGCTCAGTGGATTAAGCTGCTGCCTTCGGCTCGGGTCATGATCTCAGGGTCCTGGGATCGAGCCCCGCATCGGGCTCTCTGCTCCGCAGGGAGTCTGCTTCCTCCTCTCTCTGCCTGCCTCTCTGCCTACTTGTGATCTCTCTCTCTATCAAATAAATAAATAAAATTTTTTTTTAAAAAAAGAAGCAATTAACCTATTGTAGAATAAACCACATTCTATTTTCCAATAAAATTAAGTGTAAACATAGATACTATACATGTATAGTATCATAAGAAGGTATGGACACATGCCTATGTATGCCTATGTATACACGCCTGCTTGTGTGTGTGTACATGTGTACTTGCAGACAGAGACAGAGAGAGATAAGAGTATTAAACTGGTAGTGAGTGTATTAATTCAAATCCATCTTCAGGAATGGTTGTAGGAAGAATCTGTTGTGGATTTTCCTTGTGTTTGGTTTGGTTACACATCATCCACCTTTGCATGAAGTATGTCTACTCTCCTAACTCTTACCACTCTGCATCTAAATATTCACCTTCATGCATTGAAGTATGTGGATTAATTATAGGGATTTCAATCTTTCATCTTTTTGTCCAAACCTGTTTAAAGTTCATACCTTATTTTCAGTGTCCTTCAAATAATCTTCTAAATTTCTAGTTATTGATTTCCTAAATTGCCTCTCAAGTTAGAAATTCCTATAATGAAAAATGTAACGCTGTTCCCTCTCCTCCTCAATGCCCTCTAATTCTAAAAATGCTCCTCATGTATGTCTATTATTACATCAACCAGTTGGTGCCTTTCATCACCTTGTGGTCAAATCTCCTTATAATATTTTAATTCATTACTTAAGCCTATACCTCGCCAACTTGGTTATCCAACAGCAATCTTTCTCTTCCTCTCTCTTTCTCTCTCTCTGTGTCTCTTTCCTCCCTCTCTCCCACACCCCCTCACTCTGCTCTCTATACTTCTTTCTTCCCTCTTGCCACTGAAATGACCTATGAGTCAAAGAAACTTATTTAGGACAAAGAAAATCACTCCTGTTTCTAAATGCCAAACAAACATGAGTGAAGAATCCAACCCATCAACATCAGCCCCCATTTTAGGCGACAATTTTTGTCATTGAAAACTAATCTCACAAAGATTTGAAGATGTTCTTTCTGAACCTGGTGTATGTGCTTGCTTTCTCTTGCTTTCTTTTGAGGAAAAATAACCTCATTGCTTTTTATATTATGATCAGTTAAGGAAATATTCTACTTGAGCTTCTAAATATTCAGTTCCTAGGTAAGGATTCATACCTTTTTTTTTTTCTTTAATGTTAACTGTGACTAACATTTATTAAGCACTTATCATGGGCTACTGACTGTTCTGAGTATTTTTTTAAATTTTATTTATTTATTTGAGAGAGAGAAAGTGGGAGATTGGAGAGGTCAGAAGGAGAAGCAGATTCCTCGCCAAGCAGGGAGCCCAATGTGGGACCTGATCCCAGGACTCCAGGATCACGACCTGAGGCAAAGGCAGTTGCTTAACCAACTAAGCCACCCAGGCACCCCTGTTCTGAGTATTTTATATGCACTATTCTACCTACCACCAAAATAGCCATATAAACTATATATAAGTTTGAAATCATACCTAATTTTTTTTTATAAACTTTATTCATTATTCTGGCCTCCAAGTCAGAGTATCTGTATCAGAAAGAGATATCTCAACTTTGAAAAATGCTGTGCCCAAATAATTCTTCCCCTCATGATGTAGGCAGTCATAAATCCAAGCCACCAATTTGAATTTTCATTTCTTATAAGATGAATCTACCAGATCCTAATCTACCACAGAGTTTCATTATGGTAGTGGTGAATCTCAAAAGGGGAGGTGGGATTGGGAAAGGGGGAGCGGGCTATGGACATTGGGGAGGGGAGGCGAACCATAAGAGACTATGGACTCTGAAAAACAACCTGAGGGTTTTGAAGGGTCAGGGGTGGGAGGTTGGGGGAACAGGTGGTGGGTGATGGGGAGGGCACGTTTTGCATGGAGCACTGGGTGTTGTGCAAAAAGAATGAATACTGTTACGCTGAAAAAAAAATAAATAAATAAAAAGGGAAAAAAAAAAAAAAAGGGAACTTGTTGGTGTCTTGGTCATTTTCTTCCCAGAAGAATCCTTTTTATCTACTGTCTATAATTCTATTTATCTTCTTCTGCATGATCATTTCTGTGTACCAAGGAAAACGATGCCTTTGTCAAACCACAAAATGATGCTGTTTCATATTTCCCCTAAAGCAGTGGGTACCAACTTATCTTAAAATTATTTTTATGTAATTGATTCTTCCCATCATTGTACAAATCTGCTCTATGGTGGCTTACTCTCTGCAGGTCTAGACATAGAAGTGGGGAACACAATTTTATCTTATTCTTAAAAAGTTGAAGAGTGAATGTATTATGTTTCATAATACCATATTTTCAATTTACATTTTCTTTATAGCAAGCTCAAAAATGTTTACGACTAATTTGTTATTTTAAAATATTTTCAGGAGTACCTGGGTGTCTCAGTTGGTTAAAAGTCTGTCTTTAGCTCAGGTCATGATCTCTTGGTTCTGGGATGGAGCCCCTTCTGGACTTCCTGCTTAGAGGGGAGTCTACTTCTCCCTTGCCCCCTGCCCCTCCCCCACCCTTGTGTGCATGCATGCTCTCTCTTTCTCAAATATATAATATCTTTCGAAAAATATTTTCCTATTTAGAAAGTCTGTCATATGTCTTTTAAAATTTTTACCTCTTTCTTTTTTTATAAGTTTTTATTTAAATTCAATTTAGTTAACATATAGAGTATTATTAGTTTCAGGGGTAGAATTTAGTAATTCATCAGTGTGTATAACATCCAGTGCTCATTACATCACTTGCCCTCTTTAATCCCATCACCCAATTACCCCATCCCTTGAACCACCTCCCCTCCAGCAATCCTGTTTGTTTCCTAGAGAAGCACTGGTTGTTATATGCAAATAAGGAATCATTGAACACTAGATTGGAAACTAATGATGTACTATATGTTGGCTGTTGAATTTAAATTTTAAAAAAAGAATCTCTTATAGTTTACCTCTCTCTGTTTTTATCTTATTTTTCCTCCCCTTCCCCTATCCTCATCTGTTTTATTTTTTACACTGCATATATGAGTGAAATCATATGGTATTTATCTTTCTCTGATTTATTTCACTTAGAATAATACCCTCTAGTCCCATCCACATTCTTGAAAATGGCAAGATTTCATTCTTTTTGATGGCTGAGTATTATTCCATTGTATATGTGTACCACCTCTTCTTTATCCATTCATCTGTAGATGGATATCTGGGCCCTTTCCCTATTTTGGCTATTGTGGACATTGCTGTTATAAACATTGAGGTGCATGTGTCCCTTTGAATCGCTATGTATCCTTTGGATAAATACATTGAGTGCAATTGTTGGGTCATAGTGTAGTTTTATTTTTAACTTTTTGAGGAACCTCCATACCTTTCCCAGAGTGGCTGTACCAGCTTGCATTCCCACCAACAGTGTAGGAGGGTTCCCCTTTCTCTGCATCCTCACCAACATCTGTTGTTTCCTGAGTTGTTAATTTTGGCCATTCTGACTGGTGTGAGGTGGTATCTCATTGTGGTTTTAGTTTGTATTTCCCTGATGCCGAGTGATGTTGAGCATTTTTTAATGTGCCTGTTGGCCATTTGTGTGACTTCTTTGGAGAAATGTCTGTTCATGTCTTCTGCCCATTTCTTGATTGGATTTTTTGGGTTTTGGATGTTGAGTTTGATAAGTGCTTTATAGATTTTAGATAATAGCCCTTTATCTGATGTGTCATTTGTGAACATCTTCTCCCATTCTGCAGGTTGCCTTTTAGTTTTGTTGATTGTTTCCTTGGCTGTCCAAATGCCTTTTAACCAAATGAAGTCCCAATAGTTCATTTTTGCTTTTGTTTCTCCTGCCTTTGGAGACATGTCTAGCAAAAAGTTGTGACAGTCACAAAGAAGTTTCTGCCTGTGTTCTCCTCTAGGATTTTGATGAATTTCTGTCTCACATTTAGATCTTTCATCCATTTTGAGTTTATTTTTGTGTAAGATGTAAGAAAGTGGTCCAGTTTTATTCTTCTGCATATGGCTGTCCAATTTTCCCAACACCATTTGTTGAAGGCACTGTCTTTTTCAAGAATGGATATTCTTTTCTGTTTTTTTGAAGATTAATTGAGGGTCCATTTCTGTGTTCTCTGCTCTGTTCCATTGATCTATGTGTCTGTTTTTGTGCCACTACAATACTGTCTTGATGATTACAGCTTTGTAGTAGAACTTGAAGTCGGGCATTGTGATGCCTCCAGGTTTGGTTTTCATTTTCAACACTAATTTGGCTATATGGGGTCTTATCTTCTTCCATACAAATTTTAGAATTGTTTGTTCCAGCTCTGTGAAAACTGCTGGTGGTATTTTGATAGGGATTGCTTTGAAAGTGTAGTTTGCTTTGGGTAACATGGAAATGTAAACAATATTTGTCCTTCCAATCCATGATCATGGAAAGTTTTTCCATTTCTTTGTGTCTTCCTCAATTTCTTTCATAAGTGTTCTATAGTTTTCAGAGTACAGATCTTTTACCCCTTTGGTTAGGTTTATTCCTAGGTATTTTATGGGGTTTGGTGCAGTTGTAAATGGGATCGATTCCTTGATTTCTCTTTTTGCTGCTGCCTTGTAAGTGTATAGAAATGCAACAGACCTCTAAGGGGAGCATAATTTTAAATTCTGTCTTGCTAATCCACATTCAGTGGGGACTGTGGCAGTTCCTCCCAACCATTTTCAAGTTAGAGTAGACATAAAAAATTTATTGTATCTGTCTGAGAACTGGGACAAACTGGAATGAATGTGGGAATATCTATTCAGAACTTGGTGGGAAAAAAATTACATTCTTAATGTAAGATAACAATGTTAGAAAAGTCAAATAAAAGTGATAGAAAGAATATTAACTATTGAATTTATATAAAACTTCAAAATAAAGACTTTTTTTCTTTAATGAGAAATTTGAACTTGCTTTTATGAAAATAGATTTTTATGTTAGATTTTATGATTAAACGGGCTACCGGCAATTCCTAATCATGATTTTTATGGTGATCTTTCTTCAAATCCTTGAGAGTCACATCAAATAAAAAACTTTGTTCACATATAGATATTAAAAAATTTTAGAGCCATTTTCCCATTTTTATAGCTGCTTAAAAACTAGCAAATTGAAATTATATTTTTTTAAAAATCCAAAGGCACTTCCTTTCCTTTCATTTACTAATGTAACATTGAAATTTCTTATAGTAACGCAAATGGTTTTTAAACCCAAATAAACTTTTTTTTAAGATTTTTTAAAAGATTTTATTTATTTGTTTGTCAGAGAGAGAGCACAAGCAGGCAGAATGGCAGGCAGAGGCAGAGAGAGAAGCAGGCTCCCCACTGGACAAGGAGTCCGATGTGGGAGTTGATCCCAGGATTCCTGGACCATGACCCAAGCCGAAGTCAACAGTTTAACTGACTGAGCCACCCAGGCATCCCCCAAATAAACTTTTTAAAAAGATTTATTTATTTGAGAAAGAGAGAGAGAGAGAGAGGGAAGCAGAGGGAGAGGGAGAGAGAATCCTCAAGCAAATTCCCTGCTGAGCATGGACACCCCCCACCCCATTTCCCACCTCCCCAATGGGGGCTTGATCCCATGACCCTGAGATCATGATCGGACCCAAAATCAAATTTGGCCACTTAAACAACTGGGCCACCCAGACACTCCCTACTCCCAAATAACTTTTGTAAATGAGAAATTCCAAAATAATGGAGAACTTTACTTTGCAGAAAATGCATCTATTTTTAGAATGGTCATACTGAAGCTAGATTGTACACACTGACAAAACATGTTACAAACAGATAGATTGAGGAGCCCACTCCTAAAATCATCTGCTCCAGGAGATTTCTTATCCTCTCTGACCCCCACCACCATGCAATTCACCTTGAGCTGTCTGTGTTCTGAATGTAAACCCTTCCAGCAGCAACCTGGGCTGCTTTAGCTGGATGCTAAAATAGATTTCTACGATATAGAGCATCCCCTGAGTGCTTAGCAGGCATATTAGAGCAACCACTGCCAGATGTGGCTCCTTGAGTTCCTGTTTGATGATTCAACTTAAGTGTCCCAAAGGCTAGAGGGGCTCTCCAAATGTGGTCCCCAAAACAACAGCAGTGGCAACAACCTAAAAACTTCCTAGAAATGTAAATTCTCAGGCCCCACTTTGAGACAGAAACTCTGTGTATATTAAGCTTTCTAGGCTTTTTGATTTGTGCTTCAGTTTGGGAATCAATGGGATAGAGGGAGTGATATTTCAGCGAACATCTCCACACTTTTCAAAGCACAGAAGTTGGGAAGCCCCACGTAAGTTTTATTGTAGTTGTTGTTGCTGAAAAAATACAGATTTCTTAACTTTTTTTTTCTTTTAAAGATTTGATTCATTTACTTGACAGACAGAGATCACAAGTAGGCAGAGAGGCAGGCAGAGAGAGAGGAAGGGAAGCAGGCTCCCTGCCGAGCAGAGAGCCTGATGCGGGACTCGATCCCAGGACCCGGGGACCATAACCTGAGCCAAAGGCAGAGGCCATAACCCACTGAGCCACCCAGGCGCCCCTACAGATTTCTCAACTTTTTATATGAAAAATCTTCAAGATAGAGGGCTAGATCAAGAAGTCTATGCACTGCATCAAAGTCATTATCTGCATTACTCTATGTATAGCTACACTGTCAAACTTGGCTCAGTAGCCCAGAGTTCTATAGCTACACATTCCATGCCCATTTATATACGAACAATATAAGCAGTGTAAATGCCTGCCCAGGTAACATTCAAGAAGGATGACAAAAAACTTTATTCCAGAACTGAATATTCCAGAATTGAAAATTCTAATTTGGTATAAGGCATTCCATCTCCAGAATTACCCTTTTAAGATGCAAATATCTTTGTGATATGGAAACTATGGCAATTATAAGTTTATAAGATTCATTCATAAGATTAATTTATAAGCTTATAGATTAATAGTTTATAAGATTAATTCTGGACACCTGGAAACACTCGGAGAAAATGGAATATAGGACAAGAATGGTTGGTATTCTATGACCCAGCATTTGCACTACTGGTATTTAACCTAAAGATACAAATGTAGTGATCCAAAGGGGCACATGCACCCAAATGTTTATAGCAGCAATGTCCATAATAGCCAAACTATGGAAAGAACCTAGATGCCCCTCAACAGATGAATGGATAAAGAAGATGTGGTATATATACACAATGGAATTCTATGCAGCCATCAAAAGAAATGAAATCTTGCCTTTTGCAATGATGTGGATGGAACTAGAGGGTATTATGCTGAATGAAGTAAGTCAATGAGAGAAAGACAATTATCATACGATCTCTCTGATATGCGGAATTTGAGAGGCAGGTTTGGGGGTTGTGGGGGGCAGGAAGGGAAAAAAGTTAAACAAGATGGGATCAGGAGGGATAGAAACCATAAGAGACTCTTAATCTCACAAAACAAACTGAGGGTTGCTGGGGGGTGGGGAGGAAGGGATAGGGTGGTTGGGTTATGGACATTGGGGAGGGTATGTGCTGTAGTGAGTGCTGTGAAATGTGTAAGCCTGATGATTCACAGACCTGCACCCCTGGGGAAAATAATGCATTACATGTTAACAAAAATAATTTTTTAAAAATAATTTAAAAAAATAAAAAAAGAATGGTTGGTATTGGGTAACGTGGGAAAGAAGATTTAAAAAGAAGGCAGAAAAGAAAAATCACAGCAAAAGATAGTTTGAATATGAAGACTGCTCAACCTGGCATCTTAATGAGTTAAGAGGCAGTGTAACATGGAATCAAGCCCCATGTCGGGCTCCCTGCTCAGTGAGGAGTCTGCTTCTCCCTGTGCCCCTCCCCCTACTCTTTCTCTCTCAAATAAATAAATAAATAAAATCTTTAAAACAACAATCTTGGTTGTTCAGTATATATTGAAGTGGTAAGAAGTTGAGAGAGATGGGGAGAGAGATTTTCACTTGTGAGGTTTTTATTTAATACCAACTCTGGTTAAATCCTTTATTTTCCCTACCATTCACAATGGTAAACGTTAACTTGCTCTCGTGTATATCATCCATACAAATCTGTTTTCGTCTCAGAAAGTCTTTACTTAAAAAGGAAGGATTGGATTAAACAGCTTATTCCATGCAAATATTAGCTATCCCTAGAACATAGGGAACTGAATTATTCTTCATACTCTGAAGTTGAGAGTTCAACTGCCTACTTGCTTGTCATCAAGCCACAAGCTTCTCAATTCTCTCAATTCTTCTGAATTCTCAAAACGAGTGAGAGAAATGAGAATCCACAAGTGGAATGAAAACTAATGGAGGAGGTGAGACATTCTAGTGGAGAGCACACTGGAAATATCACTGTTGTTTGACTTATTTATCAGAAAGCATTGTAGGATTTATTTGCGTGGATATTGTATTTAATGCCAGGGACATTTCTTTTGGACTCAGGCACTCTGTAAACAAAAATGTATTTCAGTTATCGTCTCCCAATAAGGCATTTCTAGGGGCACCTCTGCCTTCGGCTCATGTCATGACCCTGGGGTCCTGGGAGCAAGCCCCCTATCAGGCTCCCTGCTCAGCGTGAGTCTGCTTCTCCCTTTCCCTCTGCTGTTCCCCCTGCTTGTGCTCTCTCACTTTCTCTGTCAAATCAATAAAATCTTTAAAAAAAAATCATGCATTTCTAACCTTCCATTTCTGGTCTCCATGAAAACATACACCCACCACCAGTACTATCGCCATTGTCACGAAACAGTGCTAGCCGAAGCCACGTGCTGCACTATTAGGGAGAAAAGTTAGCAGAACCAGGTCTGGACTGTACCAGTGTTAAGCCTACACTGACTTGGGCACAATTTTCACCCAAAAAAAACATATAAGAAGAGGTAAGACAAGAGTGGAACTCCAAAGTGACCCGTTGAATGAAACTTTATTCTCTGAAACAAACACAGCTGCTGGATACTTCAGTAGTTTCTCCTACTGTGAATTCCCTTTCCATCAAGTCTGCAGATGCCCTGGGCAAGTGATATGTGAGAAGGAACATGAAAGGGAAATTGGGAATGGCAGAAGTATTTCTCAATTCTGCTGCCACAGGGTGGGCTGGATTATCACACACATTTTATCTTCAGGCTCATGGGATCTCAACACTGCCAGCAAGGGAGCAATTTCTTCCAAAGTCTCCTTACAAGTCCTTACAATCTGCTTCACTGGCAGATTGAGTTCTCTGACCCATGGTGTGGAATACGTGCACAGGCTTAGGCCTAAGTTTCAGGGTTGAGGGCACGTTTGGCTCAGGTCACTATCCCAGGGTCCTGGGATAGAGCCCCACATCAGGCTCCCTGCTCAGTGGGGAGTTTGCCTTTCTCCCTCTCCCTCTGCCCCTCTGCTCCTCTCACAGATTTTGCATATAGATTTCTCAACAGGACTTTGCAAATATTTTTATAACTCCTCTTGTTTCGATTCCATAAAAGCCATCTTTTTCAGAAGCATTCAGACAGATCTCTGTCAACCCTGCTTGAGAACAAGAGTTTATAAGCACTTATCACTATCATCTTCCCAAAAGACAAAAATTTACTAAATGTACTATAAATGTTAGGGAACTTCAGGCCATGAGGCCAATTTAAACAACATTTACTAAAAAGTTCCACATCAATACTTTTCTTATTGTTTAGGAATCAATAAGACATTTCATAGAGATAACATTTTATTTGTTCAATTTTTTTTCTATCTGAAACACTTTTCTACCAGATATAGCTTATCTATCCTGTCTTTCTCTTTAATTTCTTTGCTCAAATGTTATCTTTTAATAAGATCTAACCTGACCACACCATGAAAATTTACCATTCCCCAGCATTCCCAATCTGTCTTACCTTGCTGTGTGTTCCTCAAAACACTTATCATCTTTAATATAACCAACAATATAATTATTTGATAAGTTTGATGATTACTGCCTATCTCTATGTCCTGTAATGAATGCTCTATGAAAGCAGGGATTGGATGAGATTGGTCAGTAATGTGTCACCACTTAATAGTACTGTGCTTTTATGCACCTCAGTGTTCAAAGCAGCAATGTCCACAATAGCCAAACTGTGGAAGGAGACAAGATGCCCTTCAACAAATGAATGAATATAGAAGATGTGGTTCATATCTACAATAGAATATGACTCAGCCATCAGAAAGGATGAACACCCACCATTTGCACTGACATGGATGGAACTGGAGACGATTATGCTAAGTGAAATAAGCCAAGCAGAGAAAGTCAATTATCATATGATTTCACTCATATCTGGAACATAAGGAATAGGGCAGAGGACCACAGGGGAACGGAAGGAAAACTGAATAGGAAGAAATCAGAGGGAGATAAACCATGAGAGACTCAGGATCCTGGGAAACAAACTGAGAGGTATGGAGGGGGTATGAGGAGAGGATAACCAGGTGATGGATATTAAAGAGGGCATGTGTTGTGTATTATACACAACAAATGAATCATTGAACACTACATCAAATCGTTGAACACTACATCAAAAACTAATGATGTACTATAAGTTGATTAACTGAACATAAAAAAATTGTACTGTGCTTGGCATATGGCAGTCATTCAATAAGAAATTTGTTGTGTGAATAAATGAATGCATGAATGAATGAAGAAACAAACTAAAAACAAAACAAAATGGTGACAAATTACTGCTTTTTGGAAAGAATTTGGTTGATAGTAATCTGTTAAAACAGTAAGATATGATTTAATAAGAAAAAGAAATTGGAGATGTCAAATGAAGCTACCTTTTAATTTTACAGTTTGTAGAGCACCATTTAAAAGTAGAAGTGATCATTAATTGTGGAATATATATTTCCATATTAGGTGGCATTTCTGACACATAAAAATTACATATATTTAAGATATGCAAATTGAAGTTTTGGTATATGTATACATTGTGAAAAAAACAGTACCATCAAGCTAAATAACATATCCATCACCTCCACATGGTGTATTGACAAGATTCAATGTAAGATCTATCAGTTGGGGCTCCATAATCAAAATATTTCCATAAAGATTTCAAGTATATTATTACATCACCAACTACCCTCATTGTGTTATTTATTAGATCTCTATAACTTATTCATCTTGCATAACTGATACTTTGTAACCTTTGACCAATATCACTCTATTTCCCCTTCCAGTCCCTGAAAAACACCAGGGAGTTTTTTAATTTATAATTTTGGGTCTTTCCCTCTTTGTGCTCACATTTTAATATAAAGTCCAACTTTTATACTTTTCTGTTTGCTGGGTGCAGGAATGATATTCTTGGCCCTGGTGACTCTTGAGTCACAAAAGGACTGAGTGTGTGTGTTTCATTAAGTAAGAATTGTTACCACTAGGGGCGCCTGGGTGGCTCAGTGGGTTAAAGCCTCTGCCTTCGGCTTGGGTCATGATCTCAGGGTCCTGGAATCGAGCCCCGCATTGGGCTCTCTGCTCAGCAGGGAGCCTGCTTCCCTTCCTCTCTCTCTGCCTGCCTCTCTGCCCACTTGTGATCTCTCTCTGTCAAATAAATAAATAAAATCTTAAAAAAAAAATTTAAAAAAAAAAGAATTGTTACCACTATTTAGAATCTTTGTATCCTTGTGTTCTGAGCCTCCCATATGTTCTAACAGTTACAGATATTGATTCATTTAAATGAACATACAGGATTATTTAACACTACACTGTAACTTTAAATTTTCTTAGTTTTCTAGATTTGCCAAGGTGATTGTAAATTATTTTAATTATTTTTATTCAATTTACTATCTTAGATATCTACAGCATGTAGGACTGCCTGGCTGGGTTTCAGTAGCCTCAGCAGCATAAGTCAAAGCAACAAGTCTGGTCAAAGCCCCCACAGCTACACTACCTCTAGTCATAAGTGGCTAATTCATCTTAAATTGTTGTCTCAATCAACTATTCTATCTGGGTTATCTTATCATTATTTTTCAAAGATTTATTCTTCTACAGATGGGGAGCAATTTAGATGCTCAAATAGTTAACCTTTATATATGAAGAATAACCTTAGTACTCACTGTGTTAAACTATCATGTATCTTCTCTATCTTACCAATTCTACAAATCTGATGATTTTACCTCGGTTTTACATGTTTTAATTTCTGAGAAGTCCACATATTTTAAATTCATTATTATGTAACACTGGTGTAGTGTTTTCAATATAAAAGTGACATAATTAACAATCAGCATAGCATTTTTAAAAGATACTATGTACATTTTACATGTTTATGCATCTTCTGTGATGCTAGCCTAGGTATTGTATGAAATATAGTGTATGACATGTAACAACATACATATATGTAACAACATATAGAATTTTAGTAAACATTACTAGAAACTCACATATGCCTTTCTTTTAGAACCTCTTATAATATTTGCCCTTTTAAAGTATCATAGTAGGCAAATGGCCTTTATATATTCCACCTGTTCCCTCTGCTTACAAATCTAATTTTTACTGCTTGGTCACTTAAAATCTCTTCAAGTCTATTCCTCTGTCCTTTTTATATTACCCTCAGATATTTTCAAAAGCATTTTTACAGGGAAATAATTTTTTTAATTGGACTGTATCCTAAAAAGCTCTGGTTTTAATTAGTGGAAGATCATATTAAAAATAAAAATCTGAGGCTAGTGGCTCATGCTGTATTATTTCATATGAGCAGAGGAAATAAGTTGCCATAGTCTCATCCAACCATTATATCCTTTGGTAAGAAAAAGAAATTCTCTCTTAGGAATACATCAAAAATTATAAAGGCATGGCACTTTAGACAGCATCAGCATACTCTGTCTTTTTTTTTTTCAGCATACTCTTAATAGAGAATAAAAATAAGAAGGGAGAATAGTTGTATTCAGTTCTTTGAAATATCTATCTTCCATTAAGTTTTCTCTTTGCAATATGTTAGTGTGTGTGTGATTTAGAACACATATCTGTTGTAAAATCAGTCCATCTTACACACATACACACACACACAC
Source organism: Meles meles (assembly GCF_922984935.1). Classification (NCBI taxonomy): domain Eukaryota; kingdom Metazoa; phylum Chordata; class Mammalia; order Carnivora; family Mustelidae; genus Meles; species Meles meles. The sequence continues at coordinate 74,976,353 of NC_060077.1, forward strand.
ACATACACAATGCTGCAACTAATTAAGGAAGTAGTAAACTTTAGAATTCGGTATAAAGTCTAGTTTAGGGAAATTTTAAAGTTACAACTGTAGCAGCTTTGGTAACTTTAGTTTTTATGTAAGCGTCGTAGTCTTCATGGATTAAAATATGTCATATTTGTATGTGTTTTGCATTCAGTGACAAATGCCTCTTTACTTCAGTAATGAAATGAAGATAATCTGAAAAAATTAAGCTTTCCCCCCAAAATTAAATTACCAAAGAAATGTTATTGTTTTATTCTGGAAATTTAATTCTAGAAGCATGAGTTAAGGAAATCCAGAAGTCACAAATTTCCCAAATTTGTTAAATACATATATTTTTATACTTCTTAGCATAAATTTCTGTAAGTTTGGAATCAGAATCTTCCAAAATAAATTTCCACTGTATTTACCAAAGAAGTGATGCGGCAGTTGAGTCTCTGATTTAGGGCACAGATACAATTAAAAGTAGCATCCAAACTTTTGTTTCCTTCCTAACATTTAAATCTGGGGGATGGGAGAAAAGAGACTGAAGATCGGCCACCATCTATGTTATCATAGAAGGCACGCTGTCGTAGCATGCTTGCTATCCAATGCAAGGTGACTGTCAAGTTCCAGAATCGTTACTCAGAAATTAAATATCACTTTGAGTGTAAGATTACAGTGAAAAACAAATTCTTGGTTTAAAACAGTGTTTGGGGCACCAGAAGGGTTCAGTCAATTAAGCATCTGCCTTCAGCTCAGGTCATGAACCCAGAATCCTGAGATGACTAGAGCCCTTGCCCAGCTCCCTGTTCAGTGGAGAGTCTGCTTCTTCCTCTCCCTCTGCCCCTCCCCACCGCATGCTCTCTCTTCGCCTGTCTCAAATGAGTAAATAAAATATTTGAAAATAAATAAATAAAACATAGTTCAATTTCTTGACTCCATTTCAGTGGACTGCTTGGAATCGATCTAAAAATAAAGATAACAACCCTTCAAAAATTTGCTTAGTCACTTTTACACATGTGTTCATTCAGAACAGTAATATTTTTATGCTTAAAAACAGTTTTTACACTTTTGCCGGAACAATTTTGTGTAAGTGCATTAAAAAAAAAAATTCCACTTAAAAAGAATTACCTTTCCTAATACATGTGATCTCCTCAGCTAAAAGCAAAATGAAAAGAAAACAAAGAGAGAAAAGCTACCCAGGTTTTCCCTCTCTGCTTTTGCCTGCCAGCAATTGTACACAAGAGCTCCACAAACCTCAGGAGAGTTGCAGGAGAAATAAGGCTTAGATTTAATATTATTCCCTGTTTTCTGTAGCCCCAGCAAGTCCTGGATGGCTATCAGGGAAGCTCACTGCTATAAAATCAGCTGAGGCCCTCAAACCATGCTCTGCCTGTTCCTGCCTCCTGCCTCGTTACCACATTGTGGACAGCTAACCACTTTCTCCAGGCTAGACCTGAATTTTAGGATACTTGATGTCAGCAACGTGGCAGAAATTTCAAGATACCAAGGGACCCAGAGATCAGTTAAATGGCTATTCTACTGGCCTTATATTCTCTATAAATACATTATATAACATTTAGATAATCTTTTTTTTTAATATTTTATTTATTTGACAGAGAGAAATCACAACTAGGCAGAGAGGCAGGCAGAGAGAGAGGAGGAAGCAGGCTCCCCGCGGAGCAGAGAGCCCGACGTGGGGCTCGATCCCAGGACCCTGGGATCATGACCTGAGCTGAAGGCAGAGGCTTTAACCCACTGAGCCACCCAGGCGCCCCGACATTTAGATAATCTTAATATCACTCCACCTATCTATAGAATTTGACAGTTATTTCCTCCTTCTTCAAACACTTCTCGTAGTTTTTATGATACCCATTTGCTCAGTTCTTCTTCAAGCTCTGCTGGTTTTCCTCATCTTCTCAAACTATAAAATTTTGAGTGCCCCAGGCTCATTATAAATTCATTCCTTAGGTAATCTAATAAATCCATGACTGCAAAGAACATCTATATGCACTGACACAAATTTGCATTTGCAGTCCAAATGCTTCTTCTGAATTCCAGGCACCAGATCATTAAATAGCACCAACATCTCCATTTGGATGTCCAACATGCTCCTGGTCCTCAATAAGCTCAAACTTGAACTTCAGATGTCAGCCATCACCACCCCTTCCCACAGACCTCAGGACACACCCCAAGGACTTCCTGTTCTTAGGAAATGAAACTTCTTTCTTCTGGTTGCTCAAGCCAATGACACTGCTTTCACCATTGACTCCTCTATTTCTCCCAGGACCCAATCCATCAGCAGATCTTATTAGCTCTACCTTCCAAGTACATTGACAAACTTACCACTTCTCACTACATCTACCACTACCTTTGTAGCCCAAATCACCATTATCTCAAAAGCCTCCTAGCTGGTTCTCCCTTTATCTACCCTTGCCTTCCCTCCATTCCATTCTCATTCTTCTTTCAACACACATGTTAGATCACAACTATTCTCTGACCAAAAGCCTTGGTGGTCCTCCATTTCACTCAGCATGAAAGCCAAAAACTTTACAAGGTCCTGTATGATTCTCCCCCATCCTTTACTTCTGATTTCATCTTCTCCAACTCCTGGATTGACTCTATTCCAGTCACACTGGTAAGGCAAACAGTTAGTAAGTAAGTAAGTAAGCCAGTTACTTCCTATTTTCTCTCAGGAAATGGTGTCCCTACATGTATAACTGAATAACTCCTTCACTTCCTTCAGATCCTAATGTCAATATAAATTTTCAGAGAAGTACCCTGACCACCGTTTCTAGAAATTCTCCCCAGAACCCTCTCCCTTTACTTTCTTTTGCCCCCCAAACCCTTATCATCATCTGATATATTTATATTTGACTTATTGGTTTTCTCCATCCCCTCCCAGCACTAGGCTATAAACTCTATAAAAAACGGGACTTTATTTAATGTTGTATCCTTACATGTACAATAATGCCTGGCACATGGTAGATGTTTCTTCATAAATCTGAGCCAGAGGAAGATTTACTGCAAAGTTAATGGAGCTTAACCTTAACTCCCTTCACTTAACATGGACCCCTTGCAAGTATTGGGAATTGGTGAAAGGTGTTCAGTATTCTAGGTGGTGAGAGGGAGGCCAAGTTAGAATTATGAAATATGTAAGCATGAATGGAAAATTGCCTGAAGGAATGTCAGATGAAACCTCAATTACTAAGCCTTCAGTGAGTTGTCATAAGTTCTTTACTCATTCTAAATAAAAAATTATTCTCATCCCAAATCGTGTTTACATCATTTTGTATTCTCTTTTCTTAAGTGAATCCTCCTATTTATATAAAGCCCCACAAAAACAGCATCTGCCAAGATAGATCGCTCAGATTTCCAAGAAGCAGAGAGCAGAGCAGTTTGTTTATATTCAAGTATCCTCTTCACAAAAGGATATTTAGACTGCAAATGACCACTTTTGGATCAGAAATTACTTATCCTAGCAGCATTTCCATGGCAAAGTAGGTTTATTTTATTTTATTTTATTTTAGGGAGTGAGAGAGAAAGGGGGGCAGAAGGAGAGGGAGAATCTTAAACAGATTTTCCACGCCCAATGCAGAGGCTCATAATCCTAAGATCATGACCTAAGCCAAAGTCAAGAGTCAGACACTTAACTGAATGAGCCACCCTGATGCCCCAGCAAAATGGGTTTAACTGGGAGGTCTCTCTCTCTTCTTTAGCACCAACATTAAAAAGAGTAAATAAGTATGCATCTTATACAAAGATTCTTATATAAAATTTGTAAATATTGCATGTATCTTTGAGTGCAATAATGTGAATTACAAATGCAGGGCATGGTAGAACTCATTTTTAAAAAGGAATGAACAGTCACAATTTTTAATTTTCATCTTTTTCTAAAAAGGTAGAGAAAACAAATAATTAAAATACATGATGGATTTTTTTTTTAAGATGTTATTTATTTATTTGACAGAGGGAGAATTCACAAGTAGGGAGAGAGGCAGGTAGAGAGACAGGAGGAAGTAGGCTCCCTGCTGAGCAGAGAGCCCCATGCGGGGCTCGATCCCAGGACCCTGAGATCATGACCTGAGCTGAAGGCAGAGGCTTAACCCACTGAGCCACCCAGGCGCCCCATGATGGATATTTTTAAAGATTTTATTTATTTTAGAGAGAGAGCACACATGCAAGTTGGGGGATGGGTAGAGGGAGATAATCTTCAAACAGACTCCCCACTGAGATCGGAGTCCTATTCAGAGCTCAATCTCACATGACCTGAGCCAAAACCAAGATTTGGATACTCAACTGACTGAGCTATCCAGATGCCCCAAAATATATGACAAGTATTAAAAAAATCTTTAGGTCCATAAAGAAAAATTTATCCAAACATGTTTTCTTTAAATTATGGACTTCTCAGAATTTTCTACATCGTATTGTTTGGATATATTTCAAACACTTCTAATTTTTGTTTTGCTTTGTTTTCTAAGTCATAATTTCTGCATTGTTTTTCTTTTGCTTTCCTTGGGTCTTTGTTGTTTATTTTGGTGAACATGAATGGTTAGTTCTTTATTTTCATTCTTTTATTATTACTAATGAAATTATGTAAGGATAGATATTTGATTTCAAATGATTTTTGTTCCATAAGTCTTAACATGTGGTTTTCTTTAGATGGTTTTTTTTTTTTATTTTAAATTTATCTTGAAGTTCACATAAATGGACTTTTGGGTTATTTTTGAGCAATGAGTTATATGGAAGTATTTTTTCCCCTACATTTTCATAAGCATTGTGTGCAGAAAGGTCTGAGGAGCAAAGACATCTGTAGGAATGAATATACTCAATGTAGAGATATGGATCTTTAATGGAGGGAACTGGAAATTCTTGGGAAAATGGTTGATTCCAATGGGGAACACAATAAACCCAAAAAATATTGTGTTAGAAAGAGAGGAAATGAGAAAAAACAATGGAGGCATGTCCCAAGGAGGCAAAAGCCAGTTTAAAAAGGTTCCTACTGGCCAAATCTGGACAATTTGAGCACCCCTCCCCCCAATTAAGGAGCAATAATTGATGAGGTGCCTGGATGGCTCAGTCAGTTAAGTGTCTGCCTTCAGCTCAGGTCATAGAATCAAGCCCCACATCAGGCTCCCTGCTCAGCAGGTAGCCTGCTTCTTCTCCCTCTGCTCCTGCTTCTGTGCTCTCTCTTTCTCTTACTCACTCTCTCTCTCAAATAAATAAATAAGATCTTTAAAAAAAAAAGGTGTAAAATTGATCAAAGATCTTTTTAAAAATAGGAATGCTTGAGTTTATTTTGGTAACAGGTAGAGAAATAATTGAGTAGGAAAGAAGGGAGGACCTTCCTTATAGCAAAATGCCAATTACTGACTGGTAAACATGAAGAGAATGCTGGAATTGGAAAATCTTCATAGTAAAGATTATAAGAAGACTCAGCAATTTATGCTAAATGTGGGGGGAAACTGTGACAACATAGGACGTGTATACCATTTTAAGGTGTCTCCCCACATATTACTTTTTATCTACGATGGAAAAAATAAAGAGTAAATAGTGAGAAAATGGAGACCTTAATCAGGTAATTAAAATTAACATCACTACTGAAGGGGACATGGTGTGCATCTGGGTGGGATACCCTGAGAAGGACAAATCTCACTAATGTGCTATTCTGCCCTAGAATGTCTAATCCGAATCTAACCATGAGGAAACACCAAGCAGGCCAATAAAGATCATTATATTAAAAACAAAGGCGGAAAGAGACTGTCCTTCGAAAGCACCAATGTCATCAAAGACAAAGACTATGGAAATATTTCAGGTTAAAGAAGGCCTCACAAACAGAAGCAGTATCAGATCCTAGAATGGATTCCTTCACTGGAGGAGAAAAATTATGTTGGAAAGGACAGCATTGAGTTATCTGACAAAATGGAAATATGAATTCTAGATTAGATAAAAGCATTGTGTTAATATGACACTTACTGAAGTTGATAATCACACTGTAGATACATCTGAGAACTCTCTTATTCTTAGGAATTACTCACTGAAGTATTTAATGGTCACTTAGAAGTAAAGAGCCTTGATGTATGCAACTAACTCCAAACCATTCAGAAGAGAAACAGTATGTACGGGGACATGCACACACATGCAGAGCAGATGCAAATGATGAAAAATAAAGCAAACAGGAAACATTTCCACCATAGAAGATGAACCTGGGTAAAAGGTTGTCTGAGTATTCTATGTGTTCATATTTTTGCAGCTTTTTTGTAAGTTTCAGATTGTGTTGAAATAAACTGTTAAAATCCCAAAAATGTTTTCATGGGGTTGGAGTTTCTCTTATATTTAGTTTAAATAACTGTTCCTAGTTTATTATTTGATGTTCAGAAATTGTGGCCTATAAAAGATCTGCTTTTTGACATTTATTGGCATTTTCTTTGAGAGTTGGTTTTTATAAACATTTGTGGACACTTGAAAGGCAGTTGTTCTTAGTTTGTAAAAATAATTTTTTCTTTGCTTACAGAAACTTCATGAGAGTGACGGTATGTTGTATGAAGAATATTTGCTCACAAATCTTACATTTTCAATGTGAATTTAACCATTATAAAGTACCATGCTTTGTCTTATTTAATACTTTTTTTTGGTTTGACTACCTGCTCTAATATCAAAATCCTGGACTTCCACTTTCTTTTGTCCATTACCATCTTTGCTCAATTTTAGTTTACAGTTAAATATAGTCAGACTTACCCTAAGTCTTTTTGCTAAAATTTCACTGATTATCTCTTGATGAGTAATGCTCACCTGTTAGATTTCACATAATGGTTCACAAGAATGCTTCTTCAGTCCTTCTATGTTTAAAATTATTTATCTGGGGGCATCTGGGTGGCTCAGTAAGTTAAGTATCTGCCTTCATCTCAGGACCTTGGGGTTGAGCCTCTTGTTAGGTTCCCTGCTCAGTGGGGAGTCTACTTCTCCCTCTTCCCCTACCCTCATTCACATTCTCTCTCCGTCTCTCTCTCTCTAGTAAATAATAAATCTTTAAAATTAAATTAATTTAATTTTAATTAATTTAAATAAATAAATTAATTAAAATTAATTTAAAATTAAATTAAATTAAAATAAAATTTAAAATTACTTATCTATAGTCCTTTATTTAAGGGACAGCTTGGTGGAATCTAAACTGCTTGGTTCACACTCATTCAGGACCATCTTATTAGTGTTTTTTCATTGTGTTCTGGCATTAAGTGTTGAACTTATTCTGTTGGTTATGGTATTTTTTCCATACCTACATAAAACTTGGGGTTTTGAGTTTTCCTTCTTCTCTTACATTCTAGAGATGAATTCTGTGAGATTTTGGTTTTTTTTTTTTTTCTTTTCTCATCTGTAGTAGTAAGTGGGAAGTAGGAATTGAGTTGCTATCAAACTTCTACCAGAACCAGAGCCTTGGGCACTTTTCTAACCTCTTCAATTTCTGCGTCCCTAAAACATGGACACATGCGTCAGAAGATTACACAAGATTTAAATAAGACTCCTATGTTAGAAACTTAGTATACTGCTTGGCAGACAGAAAATACTCAGTGCACATTAGTTCTGTTTAGTCACTGGTAACTGTTAGGTTGAGGCCAAATCTTCATTCATCAAGACATGACCTGTGGTTTAGGCTCTTCTAGTCACATAAAATAATATTTTTGAAGAAAACTAATGTAGACACAATTTACTTCCTGACATCAAGAAACATATTTGGTGCTCTGGTGACCTATACTTGAATGCCAACTCAAGTCATATGACTGAGCCCAAGGGAATCACATGACTGTCTTACTCAGTCCCCATGTCTTCATGTATGTGTGTCTGTCTCTGTGTCCCCTTTTTTAAACTTAGGACCCAGCTTGATCTCATTTTAACTTGATTACCTCTGTAAAGTTCCTATCTCCAAATAAGATTACATTCAGGGGTACTAGGGATTTAAGATCTTAACAAATCTTTTGCAGGAGATAAAATTCATCCCATAATAGCTGCCTTCTAATAAATATGATTTTTCTTCTTTAAAATATTAAAAACTGCATTTAAAGGTGAAACATTATCAGAAATATCACTTGGAAATATAATATCCACAAATTCTTCCTTTTTAATAGTTGTTAAGGTATATATATAAATCTACCTTAGAATAAGGGCCTTTTACGAACCATGAAAGACTATGGACTCTGAGAAACAACCTGGGGGTTTTGAAGGGGCGGGGGTGGGAGGTTGGGGGAACTAGGTGGTGGGTAATAGGGAGGGCACGTGTTGCATGGAGCACTGGGTGTTGTGCAAAAACAATGAATACTGTTACGCTGAAAAAAATAAATTAATTAATTAAAACATCAAAAAAAAAAAAGAATAAGGGCCTTTTAGCTATTGTAAGACAGAAGAAAGAAAGGAGTGTTAACATGACATCTGGGTTGTCTTGATTATTAGTTGGTTCCTTCACATTTCATTTAAGATTCCATGAGCTGAGATATGCGTAACTACCATGTCTAAGACTTTAGAATAATCCTTTCTCTTAAACTAAGTCTTGAGCTGAGACAGTTTCCTCATTAAAAACCCCACAGACATAATTATCTCAGTGCCTGAAATAGTTTGTGCCAAAATCTGAGGAGGGAAATCATCAATGCCTTCCTCATTAAACGGATACAACACGATTAATTCCAAGTTTGCTTAATAGTCTTTACTAATGGGTAGATGGGGCAGTATGAGAAAGTTCTCACTACCTGGTAGGTTTTATTTATACCAAACAGATGTTACTGCAATGTCTTGGCTCTAGCAAAGAAAGGGAAAAATGTCCTCATAAAAATACCTTTGTTTGGTAGGCTTTGCTGAGCTTTTTAGGAACAAGTTTAGAATATATTATCCCAAAGGCCTTTGGATTACACTTATTTGATGGGAAGCCAAAAAATAAAATGTTATAACAAAATCGCAAGAAAAAGGATTGTCATATTTGGAAGCTTCTCATGTTATATTACTCAAAACACACATGGACTTTAGAACACTATCTCATCCTAATTTTTCTTAAATAACACGGAGTGACCTAAAATCTTAAGAGGGCCGTGCAGATTCTAAATATAGTTCATTCTTTATTCCTAGAACAGTTGCACAATAAAAAGAACTTTCATTCTCAAAGAATTACAAAATTTTACAGAAATACACATTGACCAACCACATGTCAAGTTAAAATTATTCCCAATATAATACAGCATTGAGGGAAAAATTGAAACACATGGTATTTCTTCAGGGTTAAAAATCACTGATTCAGGGAGAAGTTAATGGGAGCTCTATGATAAAAGGGTGACATAGCAGGAAGTTTGAGAAAGGGGGCCAAGCCATCTCTACTGAGAGATTCAGAAAACTATTGGCACACTAAAGCTTTGGGAAAATGTACAGTAAAGAAATTCTCTCTCTCTCTCCCTCTCTTTAAAGATTTTATTTATTTATTTGACAGAGAGAGTGAGAGAGAAAGAATGAGTGCACAAGCAGGGGGAGCAGCAGGTAGAGGGAGAGGGAGCAGCAGGCTCCCTACCAAGCAGGGAGCCCAGTGCAGCTGGATCTGGATCTTGACCTAAGGGGAAGGCAGGTGCTTAACAGTCTGAGCAGCCCAGTCTCCTCTCTCTCTCTCTCTTTGCTCTTTCAATTCCTTTTAATTCTAGCATTTTGAAAAATCATTTGTCTAGAAAACCAAATATGCTTTAACACCTACTGATAGCTCATATTCTAGAAAAAGAACAAGCCAGGGTATTTTCCTTTTTATTTTAAGCAGCTCCGAAGACTCATTAGCCCAAGAATAAGCTGAATGTGTGTAATTCTGTCCACACTCGCTTCAGTTTCTGTCTGCATCTCAGCACAAGTGACTTCTTATTTGTTATGCACTTTCTACATTAAGATGGGAAGGAATCTTCCTTTATGATTTATACTTCAACTAAAATTCAGTAAAGCCAGCACAAACTCTCCAAGAGGTTTGCATTGCAAAACCTTTGATCTCCTAGTAACTGATCTGCTCATTCAGCAAGCTCAGGCAATAGCAGCAGCACTAGGAGATTTGATGTGTTTTGGGGGCAGGAAGGAGGCCTGGGAGAAGAGGAGGACTGGGAGAGAGTGCAAATGTAGACTTCTCTCCTCCTCCATCCGTGCGCTGATTGGACACCCAGGTCCCAGCAAGGGACTCTCCCTGCTACTGCAACCAGGTTTCTCTCTTGCACGCTCCCTAGCACAGACCCTCAGATTCACCCAGCTCGTTTTTAACTGGCACTGCAGGTCTCCGTGAAAACATGATTTCCTCTGGGATGCCGTCCTAAAGCTCCCAAGCTCATCCAAGGGGATGAGTTACATCCCCTCCCCTCCTATTCTTTCTCAAAGCACAAAAATTATTTTCCCATTTGATAGTAATCACATCATCTTTGTGCTCATTTACCTCTCTCCGCAAGAGAACTGATTTTAACAGTGAGATCTTTATCTCCACCACTGCTTATGGCGGGTGCTTAGCTTAGTGTTTGGCAAGTGAAATGTGTCCGGAAGATGCCTGTTAAATGTGATTGTCTTTGAACTTCTGCTATAGCTCTAGGTGGCTCTAAAGTTAAATCTGGGAAATGGGTCAGAATTACCAGCAGGAGTGGCTCAGGTGGGCCCCTTTCTGTCCTTCATTTCCTCCCCTTCCACCTGGACTTTTCTTTTTTCTGCCCTCCACTCCCTTGTCAAAAGCAGTTATTGTTTGCATTTCTTCTGGGCTTGTCCATTTTCCCTCCTTCCTTCCACCAGGCACTTCCAGAGTCATAGCCACTGCAAACAGGTCATTGTTTCCATCTCTCTGGTTCCAAACTACAGGGGAGAGCTTGGGAAGGAGGCAGTTGTTCAGGAATCCTTCAAGTGAGAAATGAGAGCTGTAAGGACAAAACCAGAGAAGAGCGGAGCAAAAGGGCTGAATTAAGAGGAATCTCTTTACCTTGTAGCATGCATGTGTGTTAAGGATGATGGGTGGCAAAGAGGACTATAAATGATATATTGAGTGAGTCAGAGTTAGTATTAGCAGAAATTATATGTATTACAGGAATAACATAGGAAGATAAAAACTCAAAATTTTGCTTGTCCATGTAAAACTAATAAAATATGATTTGCAATAATATGCTCATTGGGATAATGTATGTGTTTACCATACATTAATCATCATTAACTATTAGAATAAAGTGCTATTTTTACTTGATTACACTTGTTCATGCAATTCACATATACATATATAAACGCACACAAGTACAAATTACAAAATTACATAACTATATAATAAAGTATTGTGTATATGCACAACCATGAATTATTCTCACACACATTCGTTGGGCATTTTCATGCACAGTGAATAGTTTATCTGTATTTAGGAAGGTAGCAGCAGAACAGAGAAGAGAGAATTAAATTTTATAGATGATTCAAAGAAAAGAACTCCAAAACTTATAGATAGTCTCAGCCATCAGATATAGGTATAGTGAAGGAAAGGCAAAAATCATATATATCTCTGAAGTGTCTCTCCTGCAAGACTGGGTGTGTGGGCTTCACGCTCCATCTTGGGATGGGATTGTAATGGCAGAATCATGGGAAGGGAATTAGATCTTGATAGGAGACACTTTCAGGTACCTCCCTTATCTCACCTACACTCAAAAATACACCTTTACTCGGGTAATGGGGAGGGCACGTTTTGCATGGAGCACTGGGTGTTGTGCAAAAAGAATGAATACTGTTACGCTGAAAAAATAAATAAAATGGAAAAAAAAATACACCTTTACTCAAAATCTCCTTGGCATGTGAAAAAATGGAGAAGCAAGAAAATAAAGGGTCAAGTTCTCCTGGTCCTTTCCAGGCTAAGTTCTAGGATATTCAGAGTATTATGGTGTCTACTCAGAATACAAACTCCAAGAATAAAGTCTTAATTACATTGATAGTCTGATGGAAAAGCAGAATTGACAAGAGATGGATAGAATATATAAGATTTTGAGGACTATTAACTTTGAGATGGAGGAAAATAAAGCATATTGAAATAAGCAATTTAACAATCTTGACCACATAGCATTGCCAGTTATTTATAAGCCAAATACAGAATATAGTTATAAAAAGGTAGAGAAGGGGCACCTGTGTGGCTCAGTGGGTTAAGCCTCTGCCTTTGGCTCAAGTCATGATCTCAGGGTCCTGGGATTGGAGCCCCAAGTCGGGCTCTCTTCTCAGTGGGGAGACTGCTTCCCCCCCACCCCGCCTGCTTCTCTGCCTACTTGTGATATCTCTCTCTCTTTCAAATAAATAAATAAAATCTTTAAAAAAAAAAAAGGGTAGGTAAGGAAAGAGGGGGATCAGATAGTTTTCATGAACAAAGAGTTCAGATAAGCAGAGAGCTTAGACAGCATATTGAAAGAGAAGAAAGATCAATGGATGACAGACTGAAAATGAGTCTCTATTATACATAATAGAAAAATAAGATTGATAATAGAAAATTAGTGTTGGTGGAACAATTGTATAGAAAATTTAAGATGTGGACAGATACATAGATAAGTAAGAAGATGGGAAATATACTTATGAAACCAGGTCTACAGCAAATCAGTTTTATTTCCTGTATAACAGAAAAAAAAAAATGCATTGATGGGATCCAAGTGCTAAGTGGCACAGATTATAGCTTTCCTAGGATACCAGAAGATATTATTACCAAAGAAGGAGCTTCCTGGAACGCCTGGGTGGCTTAGTCAGTTAAGCCTCTGCCTTTGGCTCAGGTCATGATCCCAGGGTCCTGGGATTGAGCCCTACATCAGGGTCCTTGCACAGCAGGGAGCCTGCTTCTCCCTCTATGGCTCTCTGAGCTTCTTCTCCCTCTCTCTGACCAATAAATAAAATGTTAAAAAAAAAAAAAATAGATGGAGCTTCCTGATTTTTTTTTTTTTTTTTAGGAATTTTATTTATTTCAGGGTGCCTGGATGGGTCAGCTGGGTAGGTGTCTGCCTTCGGCTCAGATCATGATCCCAGCGTGCTGAGATCAAGTCAGGCATTGGGCTCTCTTCTCAGTGGGGAGTCTGCTTCTCCCTCTCCCCTTGCCAGCTGCTGCCTCTTGTTGTGCTCTCTCTCTCTCTCTGTCAAATAAATAAATAAAAATCTTTAAAAATACAGAATTTTATTTACTTACTTGAGAAAGGGAGAAAACGAGGGAGATTGAGAGAATAGGAGGGACAAGGCGCAGAGAGAGAAGGAGGCTTCTTGCCAAGCAGGGAAGCATGATGTGGGGTCGATCCCAGGACCCAGAGATCATAACCTGAGCAGAAGACAGATGCTTAACTGAATAAGCCACCCAGGTACCCGCTTCCTGGTATTTGTACCTGTATGTTTGAAGACAGCTGTAACTTCATGGTGAATAATCCTGTCCCTCAAACATTCAACATGTATTCTGCTGGAAACTTCTCCACATCATGGAAGAAAATCCATCTACTTGAAGAAATCTTCCTTGACATCCCAGAACGATTTCACCTGTAAATTCTGAGGTCTTAAAATTAGAATCTACTTCCAATTATGACTTTACAATACATATAAGTTCTAGGAAAACCCCAGCAATGTATACAATAACTACAGTGACATGAGCTATGATTATTAATAGGTTTAAGTTCGGGGATAAATAGTAGTAGCAAAATTTTTTTAAGCAGCAAATTTTGTTAATTTTTAATAAAACTTGTATGACAAGAATAGGTGATCTTTAATTTTTTTTCTTAAATAGATAAATGGGGACAGAAGCAAAACAGTAAATGAGAAAAAAATTATTTGGATACGAGTCCTGTATTTTGGCAAGCAATTAATCAGAAGGAGAATATGTTGCTTAAGAGTGTTAATGACCTTGCATGGCTTTGACTACACTAGCATGGGCTTGTTTCCTAACTTCTGAATCCCTGGAAATGAGAACTAAAAAAGATCTTTATAAAACAGTCTTAATTATATTTGTGAATTAAGTCTACTTCAAATATTTTTCTAAGTTTTAGAAATAGCTAGAACAATCATATTTTATTTCTTTTCTTTTTTATAGCTTTCTTCCTCTTCCTCTGAAGACAGGAAATCCAAACCATCAGATGGACTCTTGGTTTTGTTAGTTTTCATTTTTTCCTTTATAAAGTTCAGAAAAACTGAGATTAATTCTTACCAGTTGCCTTCCAAAGTAAAAAGTCAATTTCCCAATTCTCAAACATGCTGCACAGCTGAGCAAACAGAGTTTATATATTATATATATATATATATAATATATAGCCAGGGGCACTTCCTCAGAGATTCTACCAGGTTGGTCCATTGTGGAACCTGAGTATCAATATATTTTTTTAAGCACCTAGGACTGATATTCACCACCCTAGACCAGTTGTTTTCACACTCAGGAAGGAAGGAAGGTGAGCCCTGAGAGCTTTAAAAGAATTCTCTTCCATTTCCCAGATGCACAATGTCCAAATGTATGCTCTTTTAAAATTTAATGCTTGAAGATGTGACTGGGGTTAAGGCGTCAGTATGAGGTGCTTTCCTATTTTCTTTCACAACCACCCTTCAAAAAGGCTCCCCTCATACCCATCGAGAATCTTCTGGGTATGCTGCATTGCCCTGAGAATATACATGCCCTGAGGAGTACAATGTCTGGTGAAGCAAACAGAATATTGGACATATGTGACATAGGGAAGCCTTCTCGAACCCACAAATCATTAATCACCTTCATCCAGCTCATTGAGAGACACATTGACTTCTATATAACTTCTAAATAACTATTTATCAAAATTTGAAATTTGAAATGAATTTAGACCAATTTGACCAATTGTATACTAATTATAATTATAGAGATAACTCAAGGAGAAAAAATTTAACAGAGACTTATGTAGCAGTGATATTAATAGATAAGAAATATACATTTCAATATATTTTCATATTTAACTTGTCATGAAATATATTAGGATGATTAGTAAAAGACCTCCAACCATAAATATATTTTACATTAGCATAGAATTGTGTCAGTGTAGTAGGATGAATATACAATTTCAAGAGAAATGGAAAGATGCATATTTTATATTGTTAAAGAATGGTTCAGAGTTTTTTTTGCTTTAGTTCCATTGTTTCAATTTACTTATAATAAAAATGCACTATCTAACATATACAGGTAATTGTGTACAGCCACGTATCCTCCAATCCTATTAAGATAACAGCACAGTTCCATCACACTAAAAGGTGTCCTCCTTTCCTTTCCAACCCATCTTCTCCTCTAACCCCCAAGCCCTGACAACCTCTCATCTGTTTTTAGCTCACTCTTGTTTCACACTCTCTTGGATTTCATATAAAGGAATCTTAAATGGAATGTAGATCTTGTGTATGACTTTTTAACTGATAATGATGTTTTTAGACCCACCCGTGTCGTATCATTCCTTTCTAAGTCCATGTAGAATACCAGTGTGTTTGTCGCTCCTCAACTGAAGAACAATTGAATTGTTTCCAATTCAGAATATGTGACAATATTCATTTTCAAATCTTTGTGTGAACATATGCTTTTATTTCTCTTAGGTAGATACATAGGATTAGGATTGTAGATCATATATCAATATTGTTAACTATTGTTAAATATTGCCATATCATTTTCCAAAATGGCTTGGCCACTTTGCATTCCCACCAGTAACATATGAGAGTTCCTGTTGCTTCACATTCTCACCAATATCTGACACTGACGGCATTTTTAACTTTAGCCATTCTAGTAGGTACGGAGTAGTATCTCACAGTGATGCTGACCATCTTTCTTGTGCTTATTGATGACCCATGTATTGTATCTTGTGAAGTCTGTTTGGATCTTTCTGCCCTTCTCACATTGGATTGTCTTTGTATTATTGAGTTGTTAGAGATTTTATATACCGTAAAAACAAGCCCATTCTCAAATATTCTTTGCAAATATTTTTCCAAGTTATGACTTGTCTTTTTATGTTCTTAACCATGAATTTCGAAGAGCAAAATTTTAATTTTGATGAAGCCTATTTTGTCAATGATTCTTTTATAGTTTATGTTTTTCACATCTTATTGAAGGAATTTTTGCCTAACCCAATGTCACAAAGATTTTTTTTACAGTTTCTTCTAGACTTAATAATTTTGGCTCTTACATAAGACCTATAATCAATTTCTACTGTCCTAAAAAGGTTATTTATAACAATTTTTTTGAGTTTTATCATAACTTGTGGCAAGAGGATTTTTTGGTATGTCTTATTCTACTATTCTGAAAACTCTCTCCCCAAATGGTTTAATTTAAAAATGTTGCTATTTTCTATTCACCTGAATTCACCCATATCTTTTGCAACTCCTTAAATTTCTGGCGAAAAATTGTAGGTGTCTTTAGTACATACAGAGTTTTTCAAAATTGTTTAAAAACATACTTGAACAAAAATATTTGAAGAGTTATTCTAAACCATCATTTTATCTTTGGTTCCAATGGCAAATAGAGATGCTATGTGCTAGGGCAGAGTCCTTATTCTTTTGTTTTTTTTTCTTTCTTTCTTTTTCTGAATCATTCTCATCTGCGAAAAGCTTTTTTAACATGGGATTTCTATTAAATAGTGCACAAAAAAATCAAAATTGGATAAATCAAAAAGCTGTGACATGAAATCATGTTTATGATATAACATGAGGGCTATGGGAGTCTGGACTTATGATTCTTTGTGAAAAACCACCATGAAACAACATGAGACCATATGTAAATAGCCTCAAAAAACAAAAGCTTATGGCTTAAAGTCATCCAGACCAATTTCCAGCTTGTGGCTGTATTCTTTTTATAAATAACTTAGAAATCCTCTGGATTCTCTTATACTCACATTCAGAGAATACTGACCATTAGAAAATTCTTTATTATATTGGGCCAAAACATGTCTGCTTCTAAATTTCCATCCAGGAGTTCTAGGATTAATCTCTATAGAAAAAAACAAATTCAGCCTCTTCTTTCGCATTCTTATAATATTTTAAGAGGGTTATCATAATCTCCTTTCTCAACAAGACTTCCCCTAGTCCTTTAACTCTTCCTTGGTTTCAAGGAATTTATCATTGACTGATCTCTTCTGCAAGCCTCTAATTTGTACTGATTCATCTTCATGTTGTTTCTCCATACTCTGGCTCTATCAGGCATTGCTATTCCCTTTGGATCTCAGCCCCCTAACTCCCTGATATGCCATTCGGCACACCTGAGTTGTGTCATGAAGCTCCATATTTCATTATCTATGATAATGGCTGCTGCTTCATATATACCTAGAATATCTATAAAATTTAAGGTATCTATGCAAAATCCTGCCCCAGGGTTTAAAAATCTAACTGTAGATGTACATAATGGAGAAAACTGGGCTTAATAAAACACATGATTGAAAAGTCACAAGGACTTCAGTTCATTTATACACAATATGATGGAGTTCAGAAATTAACAATCATCTAGCAATAACTTGCATGCAAGACATGGTAACAGATGTTTTCCTTTCTATAAACCATGCAGGAGGCTATTTTTTTTTCAATATGTATGAAAAATCCTAGAATCTTTCCAATTTCAGCTCTGACAAGTAAAGAGCTTGGAAGTTACCACTCCCATCTTTATAATAAGAAAATAGCTGAACACACGGAAAATCAGTGACTTGTCTTGGACCCTTCAGAGAATTGAGGCAAACTACTGAGGCAAACCGCCATCCTGAAATCTGGAGAGGTAGAAGAATGCAGAGAATCACAGCAGAGATCAGCTTACCTGGAGCCGTAAACTGACAGAAACAGTTATATGACAGCTTTCAAGAATTTTTGGAGGCAGAGTGCAGATGGGCTTGGGAGCAAGAAACTTATGGAGGCCTTTGTTTTAGTGGGTTTCCCTTCCTTCCAGAAACCCTATGGGTTCTCACATATTGGATGCTGTATTTTTGAGATGTTTTATGTGATAAGCAAATGAATTAATCAGAACTAACTAATCTCTATGAATTTATAGCACCCAACAATAAAAATGTTAAGTGTGCCAAAGATTTGCAGCCTTGATTCAAGGATGCATTGGCATCACTATGATTCCAAGATACCCAGGAACTAGAAACTATGCTGGGGCCATAAACTCATTTTCCTAATCTTTCAGGCTTGCCACTCTTCCAAATCTTTCAGAACCATGTCAATGCTTTAGGGGCAAGAAACATAAGGCATTTCTAAGGGCTCTAAATTTATTTTGACAAACTGCCCAAACTTTGTAGTTCTATTATGTGGATGTTTAAAGACTATGATCCTTATGACTATGGTCCCTTTCATTCCAGAGTTATCAGAAAGGTGAGAAAATCCCTTCTAGACCTAATGTAGGAGGCACTGGGAAAGAGAGGGTTGATGGAAAATTCTGTGGTTTAGAGAATGGCACAGCTATGATGGACACCCTTGGAGGCTAAGGAGAAAAAAAGAAACTGGTTATTTGGGGGACTTTAAGAGAATTTAAGGAAACCTAAGGGAAATTCATCTGGTTAAGTAAGATGGGTAGTGATTATTTTCCTTTTCCTTTTTCCTTTCTTTTCTTAGAGTTTTGCCTCTGTTTTGTATAGCTAATGTATTTTTCTGGTAAAGGTTAATTTGGGGGTAATAATGTCACCTTCCCTTTATTTGCCAGAGCTCTGAGGTTGATGTCATGTTAAGGCTAAGCATTAATTGAAGTATCTTTCCTGCATTCCTTTATCTTTTAAATAATCCCTTTAAACCTCCACTTTCGTAAAGTTGCTACTTTTCTCCCATTAGATAGATAGGCTGTAGGTCATTCTCTCTCCCTCATCTATTGATGAAGAACATAGGGCAAGAACAGCAAGACCAGATACATAACTAAGTATAACTAGATGTTGAGGGTTCCCAAAGAGAAACAAGAAGGAAGATGCTGATCAAGCATTTCCACAAAACAGAGACCCCAGTGATAAGCTGATTTTTTCTTATTTTCCCTGACATTTTGCCCCACAATATTTATCACATAAGATGGGGTTTTATTTAGGAAAGGGCCGAAATCAAAATGGGATTATAAACAATATAAAAAAATTTGGGGGGTGGGGGGCGCCTGGGTGGCTCAGTGGGATAAAGCCTCTGCTTTCGGCTCAGGTCGTGATCCCAGGGTCCTGGGATCGAGCCCCGCATAGGGCTCTCTGCTTAGTGGGGAGCCTGCTTCCCCCCCTCTCTCTCTCTGCCTGCCTCTCTGCCTACTTGTGATCTCTCTCTGCCTGTCAAACAAATAAATAAAATCTTAGAAAAAAATTTAAAAAATGGTTTTTTTAATGTAAACTTTATTTATAACATCAGCACATGACCACCATAAAAACAATAACAATACTGGACCTAGACTGATGGAAAGACCAGACACAGACTCTAAATAAGTTAAACAGGGCATTAAATAAATTTATATATGTAGAAGTATGGAGGAAGGTTAACATAGTCAGGACACATGGAAGAGACATATAGGCATGTTAGCTTCTAGGACCAAGAGGTATCCAGATCCCTAAATCTTCCCTGGCATGCACATCTGCAAAGGTTACTATCTGTGTGATTAAGGTCCATTTCAGGTTTTTTGATGCCTGATCATTTTCCATTACGTCCAGATCAAAATTGTACATAAGCTGGTCTGGACTTGAGCCACAATCAGCCCATCTGAGCCGGTGCACCTCATCGATCTTGGAGTTATGCAATCAATACAGGAATGGATTACAAGGCACAGTAGAGTTCACTCAGCATAATCACAGTTCACATTTATCCTCCCTGGCCTTATTAGGTCAACACAGTTGACTGCAAGTATGTCTCTCAGCACCGCACAGCAGAAGTAGAACAATGGTCAGTTAACGGCACATTTCAGAGTCTTGCTACCAGACTTGCCAATAGATACCAAGGCCTATTTTAAAGTTACTCGTTTACTAAGTTATAAACGTTCATACTTTCATTTCTGTATTATCCCCACAAGCAAGACGCAACTATTAAGATTCTGTTAAGATTCTCTTAAAATTCTGATTCAAGCCAGATGTGGCCTTCCTTACTGCCACCATAGAAGCCCACAGAAGCCTACTAGTAAAAAGTGGATACTGGTCCTCCTAAAAGGCCACTAAGCATTCAAAACAGAGCTAGCAGTTCTGAGACCCTCAAATCTTATTTGAGGTTATACATGATCGTTGAACATCTCTCCTTTCCACCACAAAACCATGCCTAACATAACCCTAAACACACCTGGCACCAACTGTCCCTCCCTCCTATTCCTGTCCAGAGAGATATATCCACATCCACATCCACATCTACATTGCTACGTCTATGTCTATTTATAGGGATTCGCACACACAGACACTCACACATATAGGTATACACACATATATAGCATATAATATGTATTAACTTATATCATACCTGTAATATACTATACTATGTAACTTTTATGCATTACACTTTCATCATAATGAGATGATTAATGAATGAGCATAGTAATAAAAGTTATATCTTATTAGGCAACTATTTATAGATAAGCTCATCAATATTGTACATGGTAAAAAAAAAAATTGCGTAGTAGATATTCTGGGACTATTGAGTGTACCAGTAGTTTTGAGCAGTGACTAAGCCTCTTTATGGCATTTCTAGAAGCCTAACATTTTTCTCATCCCCACAACAGGTTCAGAGTAAAAATTCCATAACCTCAAGTTCCAGGACCACATCAAGTTAATTCAGGTCCAGCCTTTTTACTGGCATCAGTTCACCTCCTATTTTTCTGACAACTATGGGGATCTCTTCAGATGATTACTTTGGTGAGGGAGTAAGACAGTAAACCTCGTCAGGCACCCTCAAAGGACAAACCTTGAAATCCAAGAGGTGGGAAAGGAGAGTGTGAGAATATGATAAACACATTATGTTCAGAACCTTTAGAATAGAACTGTGATATGATGTGGACACCTGGATGGCTCAGTTGGTTAAGCATCTGCCTTTGGCTGAGGTCATAATCCCAAGGTCCTGGGATCCAGTTCCACATCAGGATTCTTTCTCACTGGGGTGGGGCGGGGAGCGTGCTTCCCCCTCTGCCTGCCACTCCCCCTGTTTGTGTACTCACTCTCTCTCTCTCTGACAAATAAATAAATAAAATCTTTTTTAAAACTATAAATAAAAAAAGAAAAGAATTTTGATGGTTGAGAGGTGTGTGTTCACATGAAGTGTGAGCTTCTATGCTTACTTGGGTCTGCTCTGTGGTGGCCCTGGGTTTCTCATCACTTACTGGAAAGAACCATATCCCTGAAATAGTCAGCCAGACAGGTGGCAAAATTAAAGGTGATGGGGCAATTCAATCATTTCTGAAAGCTCATTGTCCCTTTCCTTTCTCTCTAGTCCTTGTCTTCAGCTGATTAGTTAACCAGTTACATTAATGATAAGGTGCAAACGATTGTTGAATATCACCATTATAACCTCTCTAGAGATGGGCTATTTTGGGGTTGGAACTAGCTTGTTACCCCTACCTGGTATTCCTAGGACTTCTTCTTACTTGGCAAGTATAGACACACACCCCAGTCAAGATAATAAAGTTTTGTAATTAGGGACCTGGTTTCCAAAAGAAACAGCTGTTGAATTTTCTCTTTGTTATATTAAGAAGCCAATATCTCAACCAAAATAATTATTTCATATTTTTTGGCTAGTTAATAGTTTTCGAGACTTACCAGATACCAGACCCTTGTTAGGTGTTGTGATAAAAGAGCAAATAAGATGTAGTCCTTACCTGAACTTAACATTTTAAAAATGGTCCTTAAAATCAGCTCTAAGTGTCTTTTTTTCAAGAGGAATCTTAATTCAAAATTTTTAATTTTACTGAATGTTTGTGTTTCCACAAAATTCATGTGCTGAAACTCTACCACTCCTCCCCACCACGAGGTGATGCTATCAGGAAGCAGGGCTACTGGGAAGAAATTAGGGTTAGATAAGATCTGTGGGTGGAGTTCCCAGGATGGAATTCATGCCTTTATAAGAAGACATTGAAGAGCTCACTCTCCCTCTCTCCGCTAGGAAAGGGTAACAGCAAGAGGGCAGCAATCTACAAACCAGGAAGAGAACTAGGATCCGAAATCTACCGGCGTCCTGATCGTGGACTTTCCAGTTTCCAGAACTGCAAGAAATAAGTTGTGGTTTGAGCCACCTATTTTATGGTATCCTGTGACAGCAGGCCAGGTTGACTGTATATAAAGGAAGGTATATAAGGTATATAAAGGTATATAAAGGAAGGTACATAAAGGAAGATTTTTTACAAAATTTTCAAAAAGAAAGATAAAGGATGGATTTCAAAGGAAGAGAGACTCATCCATCATTCGCTATCCATCAGTCACTGGGTTCCTGCTCTGGGTCCGAGTATTGTGCTCAATATCGGAGAATGGGGCACCCATTTAACACCATTTTCAGGATGAGTAATTGGAATTTTCCAGTGACTTTAAAGAATTGTCTACCCTCCTCAAGATAATCTTTTTGCCTCTGCACCAGAAGTAATTGATGTCCTGAGTTGCATATTAATTATCAGGGGTTTTGTTTAGAGTTTTCTCACTTAGATTTCCCAAACAATACATTTTTAGCTTTACAAGTCTTTGAATCTGTATAAATAGAACCTTATGACTTCCTTTTTTTACTTGAAAGTCCATTTGTGAGTTCCATGGTGATGCCCAGAGCTACAGTTTCTTTCTCATAGATATATAATATTTTGTTATGAAAATGTATCACAGTGTATGTGTCTAATCTACTGATAATGGATAGTCAGATTATTTCCTCTTTGGGGGTTAATAAAAAAATGGCTATCAACATTTCTGTGCATGCCCACTTGGGCAACATTTAGTAAGTTTAATGATCTTTCAGATTTATTCTTTTGTGAAGTACCTATTTAAGTATTCTGTTAAGCTTGTTGGCTTTGAGTTTTGCCCTTCCCTATTTATATGTTGAAGTTCCTTATATATTCTGGTTATGTGTATTCCCTGTTTATATATCTTTTCCCAGTTTCTGCCTTTTTTTCTCTTTTTGTTGTTAGTTTTCCCTCTACAGTGCCTTTAGATTAACAGAAGTTTTGAAAATCTTGATTTTAATGTAATCATATATTAGCAACCTGTTTTTTAATTGGTTAGTGGGGTTTTTGCCTTAAAAAGAAAGTTCCCTGTCTTACAATCATGAAGATATCCTTGGATATCAACTTCTCAAAACTTTAATAGCTTTGGGTTTTACAAAACATCTATAATCCACTTGGAGTGGATGTTACTATCATTTATATGATAGATATTTATATAGATTTGCACACATGTTTGCTATTTTCTGTACTCTTTATTCTTGAATCTCTTACCTTCCATCTTATATCACTTTCCTTCTGTCTCAAGTATATCCTTCAAGATTTCTTTTACTGGGAATCTGATGGTAAAAAAAACAACAACAAAAAAAAAAAAAACTATCCCTAGTTCCTTTTTGTTGGCAAAGTGTTTATTGCACTATCCTACTTTAAAGACATTGTTTGCTGGTTATGCAACTTTATATCAATAGTACTTTCTCTTAGCACATCATTTCAGGGTCTTTTGCCTTCCCTTGTTGCTGAGAAAAAGTTTTATGTATTTCTAAGTCTTTCCTCAATGCCTGCTTTTAAATTTGTATTTGCTGTTTTGTCTAGTTATCAATTTTTTTTTATTTATCTGCCTAAGATTTGGGGGACTCCTAGAAATAAAAGATTGGCATCTTCCCAGTTCCTCAAAGAATTTTCTGCCACTGTCTTTTCAAATATGGCCTCAGCCTACTCTTTATCTTTTTCTGCCTGGAATTCTATTTAGACATTTTGTAGATATCCACACTATCCTCCATATCCCCAAACTTATTTTTTATGTTTTCCAGACCTTTATCTCTCTTTGCTAGATTAGACCTGATTTTTTTTTAGTTGATAATTTCTTTTCAGTTTCCTTTTTGTTTGTTGTTTGCTTGTTTCAGATCTACTATAATGTTCCCTTCTTCTACTGGGTTTTTATTTTTTATATATATATTTTTTATTTCTAAGAGTTCTGCTTGATTCTTTATCAAATATATTTGATTAGTCTTTATTGTTTTTTATCCCATGCACATCATTTCAAGCTTTTTTTTCCATTTTATTTATTTTTTCAGCGTAACAGTATTCATTCTTTTTGCACAACACCCAGTGCTCCATGCAAAACGTGCCCTCCCCATCAAGCTTTTTTTTTATTTATGTATAGTAACCATAGATATTTTATATTCTGCATCTGTAAATTACAATATCTGAGGCTTGAGGATTTTTTTTCTGATGGTTCTTGCTCATGGTACTTTGTTTCTTCCTGTCCGTATGTATTATTGTGAGAAACATTGGAAATGATTAAGATGAAAACGAGTTCCTTTTAAGTTCGACATTTGCCTCTGCCAAATGCCTGGGGAAATCATCATTCCCCAATCCTTTTACTTTATATAAATTTAGATTTGAAAGCTGCATGAGGTCAGTCTGGTGTTTCTGAATGTTTACTAATGATATCCCCCACCGCATCTCAGAGACATATCGAGGTAGCTAATTTCTCTTGTGGTCCCATTTGACAGTGGCAGGGAAGATGATTTCTGGATTATTATTATACACTCGTAGAGTACCAGCTTGAAGACATAAGGGCTTCATATTAGATGCTCCACCGTAGAGAGATCCTGGATTTTGTCTTTTTTCCCAAACTTTGAGAGTTCTTTAAAATACAGTCCAAGTTCATAGGCCCAGCAAGTGCCTACATGTGAAAGTTAGTTTTGCTGTTTTCTTTACTTCTTTGGGTTCCTGCCTTCAGTTCATTTTTAACTGAGAGGTTAACCTGAGAAGTCCTTGCTTTCCTGAAACTCATTAGGTCGTTTAATATTTATCCAGGATTATTCTTTCTTAGATGGAGATCTACTTAGGTCCATAATCCACAATGTTATTGAAAATGAATGCCTTAAATAAATTTTTAATTCTCTTAAATTCTGTATTCTACCATACTGTATTTTCATTTGGATTATTCTGTTTTATTAAATTAGGCAAGTAGAAAATTTAACTGAGTTTGACAAGCAAAAGAGAAATTTTTTCTTAAATAGTCAATAGATATTATATTATATCTAGACATTCTATTATTCCCTGTAAAATTTTGGCTTTTAACTTTCTGAGTTCGTATCACTTACTCTTCTTAGATATTTTCTCAATATAAATTTTATAAATTACTTGAATCTCTTTTTTTATCCCTTGACCAATTAATTAGACTAAATCTTTTAAGACTATACTTATCTTCCTCTTAATGATTTTATGTGGTGAATGTTCATAAAATATTCCGACCTGATCTCAATTTGAAGGGCATAAAACCTCTGAAGGTCTACTTTTATGTCATTTACAATATTTCTTCTAATTGGCCTAAATCCATTTGGAATAGGCATATCCTTAAAATCTTCCTAACTTCTTCATCTACTGATTCATTGATTGACTTCATTCATTGATTTATTCACTCAATTACTGTTGGCTGGGGAATTTAAAAGCACAAATCTATGTTTGTGGAACCAGTAAATTATATAAAACAGGTATTCTTTTGGCTGTTAAGATTAATTGATTCAGTGTGTTCCAGTTAATATTTTGGAAAAAAAAAAAAAAGCAGAAATTTGAAGTTGAAAAAAATTCCATTTAAATTTTGTAACTATAGCCAATGCTAGCAAAAGCATCAATGGTGACCAGCTAATCAAGTATTGGCTTAAGGTAACTTGGTCCAGAGGAAACATTCAAATTATATTAATATTAAGACAAGGCCCAAATCAAAGTCAAACTAGAAAACAACAGAAATTGTTCATAAGTAGAAGTTTTTATAAATACCCCTTTTGTGCCATCCTTGATTAAAAGGCCAGAATCATTTGTTGAAAGGAGAAATCCCTTTGGGTTGCTCTTTTCTACTCTGTTTTCAGGTACCAGAAATAACATACCTATCCTACCCTGAGGCTTGTCTTTTCCAAAATACCCGTATCAATGATATCAGGCATTCTGGATTTTTCTAGATCTCCTTGAAAGGATCAAAGTTTTCAAGAGGTAGACTCTCTTACCTCTGTGAGCCTGTAAACAAATTCTAGGTATACGCATCCTCTTTAATCAACAAGACAGAAAGATAGCAGAACAGCGAGACTTTTAGGTTATCTGGGACCAAATTTTGACCTTTAGTGGTGAATTTTCTTTCTTTAGTTTGCAACCCAGTAATGTAACAGAATGAGAAGACAAGAGAATTTCTTGGCCTTGGGATTTCTAAGGCAAACATAACCCACAGTTAGTTGGGGGCAGGGCCCTAACTGTCTGAACTGGCCTGTTGCTACAAAACTGATTTATCTTGAAGGGCCAGGTCACTTACCCTGCGTAGGGCACCAACATTTAAAGAATGGATTTAAATTGCAATCTAAGGTTAGGTTTTAGAGGCTGGGCCATATATCAGACCAAACTGGGCACAAAAGGCTCCATGAATTAGGCTGAGTAAATCTCTTTTTTGACTTGGCACAGCAGGATACAGAAGCATATTTATCCTATGAAGTAGATGCCCAGAAAACCAACCTCATTAAATACTCGATTTCTGCTTCCAAATTTAACACGGTTGAATAGGTCTCATCTTTGCCTGAAAAATCATCTCTTCTCTTCAGTTTGTTTTCCCCTGGTACCCAGAGATTTAAGTCTCCCCTCAGAGATTAAACCATATCCAAGTATTTTGCGGCTTTGCAGCGTTCTGCATTAGTGTTTCTGATACAGGATCCTTCAGTGTGATTGTTAAGACCAAACATTAACTTCTTAATTGCAAAGAAGAGAACAAAAAAATGCTGATGCTTCCCATGCAGCCGAATTTTAAAGTGCGCCAGGAAAGTGTCAGGAAATTAATTTGATGAATCAGTTGCTTATATTATATCACATACATTAATTAGCAGTGTGTTATTTTCCCTTTTGAACAGAAGTGAAGCTAAGAAGAATTATACTATGGTAAGATTTTCAGTGTCTCTGTTGCAAAGGAAATTTTCTAAATACCCTTATCATCAATACTTCATTGCTCAGATCAAAGTTCTACTTAAATCTTTTCTCTTTGCCATTCTTATTAACATCTGAATCAGATAATTGAAATATTTTTAGAATAAGACATTAATCCTTATCTGAAAGAGATACATGGCCATTGGATTTATTTTGATAAATTTTACAGGCTCATCTACTGGGTCTTTGAACTGGTTACTGCAACCACAGTAATCTCTTCCAGTTTTCAGGATTCCCATAAGGACCTGTGATGAGTGAAAACTGCATCAGAGCCTCCTTCTGAAATTACAGTTGCAAAACATTGGGGAATCTTAATCTTTTTTATTTTAAGATTTTATTAATTTGGGAGAGAGAGAGAGCACAACTGGGGAGGGAGGGAGAGGGAGAAGTGGGCTTCCCACTGAACAGGGAGCCTGATGCAGGGCTCCATCTCAGGACCCCAGAATTATGACCTGAGCCGAAGGCAGACTCTTAACAGACTGAGCCACCCAGGAACCCGAATCTTAATCTTAATGCAATGATTATACAAAATAAAAATGTATTCTTTCCCACTTGTGTTTCTTAATGTATCTCATTAGGTAATACTCTACATACATTAGCTAGAGTTCTTATGTTGAGTCTTATGCTGAGAAGACATGAGCAAACCGGAGGTGATGGATATGTTTATGGCTTACATCATGGTAATGGTTTCAAAGTGTGTGATTCTCTTTATACCCTTCAGGTTTGTGTACCTTCAATAGGTACAGATTTTTGTATGTCAATTATACCTCAATAATGTGGTTGGGAAAAAAAGAACAGAATATAGGAAAATGTAATTCAAAACAATTACAGGAAGCTCTGTGCTCTTGTCATTTCTGTAAATATAAGAATCTTACAAGAAATGAGGGGGAAATTCCATTCTAATCTGGTGTGATCTTATTCTAGCTTGATTATATTGGCAAAGACTATTTCCAAATAAGGTCACATGCTGAGGTCCTGAGAAGATCTCAAGTTTGGGGTAACACTACTCAACCCAATTCACTGGGTAAAATCAATCTCATTTTCAGAAAGGAAGAAACAAAGAAATAAAGAGAGTACTAAGCTCGTTGTTAGGGGAGGATCCGGGATTAACACCAACCCCCCAGCGATGGGGCCAGGACTCTTCTTGATATAACATATAATAAGAAGCTGCCATAGTTGGAAGGATTTCCAGAGCGTGACTTTGGCTCTATTGTCAAACACAGACACCCAAAATACCCTCTTCAAATTATTTCAGCTCTTTATTCTTTCCTCATTTTTGAACAATTTTGTCCTCTGTTCTGTGAGTTTCTCATGGCTAGTTTTCTCACCCCATCTCCCAAAATGAGAGCAGAGAAAACCACTTTATAGCTCTCTGCTATAGCTTGTGATAAAACCTAGAGGAACTTCAGGGCAAATGGGGGTGCTTGCCATTTTATGATATTGATTTTGATATGCATATGTGTCTATTTGTTTGTTTTTCTCTTTCAGCACTCACTAAACTTATTTTATTCTTCTAATACATCTTGGCAGCAAAAGCTTCAAAGACCCCGCCAGCAAAAATATGACCAAAAAAATTTAAGATCAAGGGTACATCAGGCTCTATTTTCACATGCCTGTGAATTGTCCAACACAGCCCCCAGAAGCATAAAGCACTCTTCATCAGGAAAAACAAGTTATTTTATGATACATTTGGTGCAACTAGTCATAGACAACCATTTTTCAACACAAAGTGAAATCAGGAAGCAATTTTATTTTCGTTTTCTGTTGTTTCTCCCATTCCAAGTCAGTTCCTTATCTGTGGTCCCTTTGTTCTTCTGTGGATGTACTTAAACCCTGTAACTTTTGTCCACAAAAGATGTTTCGCTGCGTCCCACCCACACCGATGTCAACAATGGCGCCCTGTAGCCTTTTGCTTATAGCAATTATTTTACAAATCACTTATTTAAAAGGGTTTGAATTAGAGAAACCAACTCTCCTCATGATTATTATATGACTCATAATTTGAAGTTTCAGTTTTTTAAAAGCAAAGCTATCAATATGGTTTAAAATAAGCAAATGATTCTTTAAGCAATTTATATTGATTTAGCTTTTTGTGTCTCATTTCTAGACTATCCAATTTCTTTTCTCCAGGCATTGAAACAACACTAGCACTCACATTTATGCGTTTTTATACACAACATAATTTGGTAATCAAGTATTATAAGAAGCTATGTTTCTAAAGCATGAAATTGATATATAGTACAGATCTGTGACCTGTAACATCCAATTTTAAGTCTTTTATCCAGAAATAATGCCCTAACAGGTAACTCAAGATTGAATTGTATGCATTCAAAAATATTATACATGTAAAGTGAATTTGGGAAGATCTATTCATCCTGCAGAGTAAGGGAAGATAATAACATACACATATTTTTTTAAAATCTTTATTCCTGAAGTTGGACCTTTTGGTTTTTAAAAAATATATATAAAAGGAAATAAAAGACTATTTAGGAATAGGTATCCACAGGCATGCACTTTGAAATTATTAATCAAATACTTTCATGTCAATTCACGTAAACCTGCTTGGGATCTAAAGAAACACAGGCTCAAACCAACGGAACTTAGAGCCCATACAAGAATATGTAGGGCCACATTATAACTCATGAATTTATATTCCATTGCCCTTTAAACCTATTGCAAATATACTGAGTGTTCTCACGCAGCTGCCTCTTACTGTCATATGCCCAGGATACTAAGTATGCTAGGTGTGAGCACATTTCTATTTCCTGCCACCAAAATTAACGATGACCTGTCCATTCACACGGATACCTGTTTGCTTTAAAGAAATGGGTAGTTCGATATTTAATGTCCAGTTTATAGATCAAAATTATTTTACATTTTAATATCTTTCCTATAAATGTAAGTATTCATAGAGGTCCGAAAGCCTTAATAACTCAAATTAATATGTTCTGTGAAAATCTCAGATATCAGGTATGGCTAGCAGTAAGACACTCAGACAGGGAGGTTCTTGTAGTCATAGGGAGCTGCCTCTTTATTGGATGAAGGAAGGGGGCTTTGAACATTTGTTACACATATTTTATATCTGTATGTGCTTGGAAAAGGTAAAGGTAAATGATTCACCCATTCTTGAAATACTCCTTCTTATATCAGCAATCAGAAGTACAGAATTCAGGCACCTGGGTGGCTCAGTAAGTTAAGCCTCTGCCTTCGGCTCAGGTCATGATCTCAGGGTCCTGGGATCTCTGCTCCTCAGGGAGCCTGATTCCCCCTTCTCTCTCTCTGCCTCTCTATGCCTACTTGTCTCTTTGTCAAATAAATACATAAAATCCTTAAAAAAAAAAAAAGTACGGAATTCATCCACTCACCCTAACCCTACCACCGTCAGAGATTATGGACCAGCAGAGACCTTGCCTAAGAACTGAAACAAGTTCTTGTAAGAGTAATTTTATCACTAGGTCAGGGGAGTGATCGTTATGTGCTCTTGGGTCAGGACTGGGCATATTTTTAAATGCTGGCAGTTCATGAATTATGCAATTTTAAAACCAGGAGGGAAGAATTGCAAATGAAAGAAATCAGTCCTGCTCTGCATAACAAGGTGAAAAGCCATCTCCATTGTGAGAGTTACACCTAGGGCTGGTGTGGGGATTAACTGAGTTAATGTAAGCAAAATGCATATGACCCAGAGGCATTCCATTAAGACAATAGCCATAAGAAATATTTTTAAGTTACTGCTGTATAATCAAAAATAAAGAAAGAAAGAAAAAAAGAAAGAAGTATGTCTCCAACACATTCCAGAAGAGAGACTTCCAAGGGAATCAAACTACGTCCACCCTGTACTCTATCTGTAGAAACTGGAAAACCAAAGCAAGCCCATAACCCTTTTCTTTACCAGTCATTGATCTGCCCAAGGTAACCATGCTTTTCACTGCTAAATAATTCAGTTGGCAAATGTTCTGGAGATAGTTCGGTGGATTCAGGTAATTAGAATTGGGTTCTACTAGCAGTAGAGAGAATTATCACAACTTAAATACATAAGAGTTTATTTTTCCCTCAAATAAAATGAACTAGAAGCAGATTGCCATACCTGATAGGGTAGCCTCACAAGTGTCTGGTGCTTTCAGTCTTTCTGTTTTACCATTCTCCATGTTAGCTTTTGTCCTCATGGCCCCACAATGGTCCAAGATGACTGCTAAAGTTCCAACCATCACAGCTGAGCACTAAGCAAGAAGTAGCAGGAGGGAAAAAAGTCAAAAATCACATGTCATTTATCTGAGTAAGTCATCCTTAAAAATATTTCTCAAAAGTTCCATCAAACTTCACTACATGCTTCTCTTCACCACTCTAGATATGAGGAAGTGTAGGAAATGTACATTTCCAGCTGGACATGTCATCATATCCAATAAATTCCAGGCTGCATTGCTAAGGAAGAAAGAGAGGATGGTTATTGCTTAACAATTAGTCTTCTCAGGCACACTGAACAGAGAAGGAATTTTCCCAAGGGTTGGTAGAAATGGACACCATGCACGAGAGGAAGGAGATAGTCCTGCAAAGCAGGCAGCAGAGCCAATTCTGGAAAACTAGCTATACACAAAGGATATCCAGAGAAGGGTTTAAATTCTTGGCTGTTTTCCCCCTTGGACTAGAAGACAAGCCATGTATGGCTTCCAGCTCTAGACATTTTCCGTACCCTGCAGTCATAATTCCCTTCCCTCACATTGTTTGTGCAGTGGTACTTAAAGAACAAAGGAAAATCCATAGCCACTCCTGGTTGGATGTGGGGTGAGAGATGCAGATGCTACGACACAAACTCTGGGCGCATCCTCCCCTTGAGGAGCACCTGTGCAGTGGATGCAGCCTTATTTCAAGGGGACTGTGTTGAACAGGAGTTCCCATGGTGATCAGTGGTAATAGGAGCAAGAGGCAGGAAGTCTTGGTGGGGGTGGGGGGGATGGGGGGGTGGTGTTGAACACCTGGGATAACAGCACAGACCTCTTAACAACGAGCAACAATGGCCAAATCAACAACAGGGGAGGGGGTCACAGAACAGTTTCCCTACCTCCATCTGTAGCCTCTCCCCTCAGTGTGCTAAGTTTTTTTTTTTTTTAATATTTTATTTATTTGACAGAGAGAAATCACAACTAGGCAGAGAGGCAGGCAGAGAGAGAGGAGGAATCAGGCTCCCTGAGGAGCAGAGAGCCTGATCCGGGGCTCGATCCCAGGACCCTGGGATCATGACCTGAGCCGAAGGCAGGGGCTTTAACCCACTGAGCCACCCAGGCGCCCCTCAATGTGCTAAGTTTGACGACCTTTACAGGTGCAAGAAAAACTAATTCTTGAGTTACAACCTCCACTCTTCACACCGGAATTATTTTAGTTTTCTACTATGTTATTGTCAATGTAACAGTCATGCAGGCAAATAGTATAAAAACCTTCAAACAATAGAGAGTGTATCAATGGAGGAGTAAAAGTATCCCCACACCCAACAATTGTCAGTGCAAGTCACAGGAGTAACCAGTTTATATGGGTCTTACACACACTTTCAGAATTTGTATGCATATAAAAAAATACAGTTTTAATAAAAATGATATAGAGAGAAACAGTTGTATAGGTAGTTTTACAAAAATGCCATCATATGAGGTATCCTTCACTTCTGTGCTTGGAATTTCTTGGAACGTATTCTCCCAGATCTTTCTATATCAGCACGTATAAATTTACCCTAGTTAGTTTAAATTCTGTAGCATTTTGTTATATGCGGAATATAACATAATAGAGTAGCTCTCTATTGAGGATGTTTAGATTGACTTTGGTCCTTTTCTCTTAACACATTAATGATGCAACAATCACTTTGAAGCTGTACAATGTGCATGAATGGTAAATTCCTAGCAATTAAAGTCTAGGGTTAAAAGACATATACACCTTTTTAAAATAAATGTAATTAAAAATTTTTGAGTATATTGAAATTAATTTTAAAAGATATTGCCAAAGTTTTGCCAAAGAGTTTAGACCAATTTTGACTGCCACAGAGTGCACAAATGTATCTAATAAGACACACTAGGTCATACATGATTGCTTTAATTTTTGCCAATATAATAAATGTAAAATAATAACTCCTTGTTATGACTTAGATTTTATTTATTGTATTTTGGGGAAAACCCATTATTTTTTATCAGCTACTTATTCAAATTTAGTAGAACATCTCCCTTCCACTTAATATAAAAAGTCCTAAAGAAGGGAAAAGGGACTCACTTTTGGGGGTACAGAGTTTGTGACAATAATCTCTTTCCTTACAGTTGCCGGAGAGCAGGAGGGTAGGGCCCTCTTGTCATTTTGATTTCTGGTGTTAGAGACAGAAGGGATGATTGTGACCTTCTCCCTATCTGGATGTTTGCTGGGCCATGGCCCACAGCCTTCAGTAAGAGAGACAAAGATGACACCGTCTGGCCCTGTATCGCCACAGGCAGCTCCCGGGAACAAGCATAACAAATTTATCCTAATGGAAGTAATGGTGAGAAATGAGTTTGTAGTTACCAAAATTAGTCTGAAATATTGCTAAGGTCCATCTGGTGATGGAAGGGTTTTTCCAAAACAAAGTTAGACATATTTATTCAAAAGCAAAAGAAAATAAACCTTTCTTATTCATTTCCATTTGAGACCCCTCCAACTTTTTGCCAAAGCACGACTGTATTTTCCTATCTCTACATGTGTAAATCCATGAAACTCTGTGTGTGTGTGTGTGTGTCTGTGTGTGTGTGTGTTTCTATGCATGTAGTAGTGGTGTCCTAAATGAGAAAATCATCATTTTGTTCAATCCAACCCAATTTTTTTGTCCATTGGAAAATCACCTTTATTATCTCACTCAGTTTTATGTTCTCTCATTCTAAATTGCACCTACAGTCTTTTTTTTTGAAGATTTTATTTATTTATTTGATAGACAGAGATCATCACAAGTAGGCAGAGAAGCAGGCAGAGAGAGAGGAGGAAGCAGGCTCCCCGTGGAGCAGAGAGCTCGATGCAGGGCTCCATCCCAGGACTCCGGGATCATGACCTGAGCTGAAGACAGAGGCTTTAACCCACTGAGCCACCCAGGCGCCCCAAATTGCACCTACAGTCTTCGTTGCAACATTTACTTGCTACCTCACGAGCCCAAGCTTCAACCGGAAATCAAAAGCTCAAAAGTCCCTTTGAAACAGGACTGGAAATCAGACAGACAGTCCACATTGAATGTGTATGTGTTAAAATACTGAATTTTTTTTCATACTAGTTAGAAAATGTCTACTGTTTGAACTCTCAGTCTCCCTTGCCCATTCAAACCATAATAGCTCTCCTGACATTCGCAGAACTTCCCCATAAGCCAGTCAAAAACTGGGTTAATGCCTTAGACTCTGCGAAGCTACTGCCAATGTCCATTCAAATTAATTACATCATTACATATTTTAACAGTCACCCCTCAGAACGATTATATACAGCAGCATCTAGATTACTAGAGGAAAATGTGCAAATGAATAAAGATCATTTTAGTTTTACAAAAACCAAAAGTCATTTACCAGAATTCTACATTTAAACAACTGTCTTCAATTAAATAATTTGTTAGTTTTTATAAAGTGCTGTCATTCTGAATGTAGAGTAAACTGATCAGATCTTTAGCAAGCCTTTGTGTTCATTTAAAAAAACTGATAGCATTGTGCATTCATATATGGTGAATGAGCCTTTAGGTTCCCATGGCAAATTGATCACATAAGTAGAAAAAAAATTCTTAAATAAATGGAACTGCCTATTCTATATCAATTCTTTAGCCTAGCATTTCAGTTATTTTCAACCTAGATATTCATCTTTAGGGATTCACATTTCTTGGTAAATCCCCAAGTTGTCATTGATAAAAGATGAGAAACAACATAATGCTAACCATGGTGAATCCCGAGGAAAATCAGTCTTACGTTGGGTTATCCTGAGGAATAGGATACCATTTTTCTCCCTACTGTGCAGCATTTGTTCTATGTCCTTTGAGAATTTTCATTTATTCTACAAGTTACCTTCCATTAGCTTTATTGGTACACCTAAAAATCCCAAGTATTGATGGTATAAATGTCTCAGTGCTTCAAATGAAGAGACAAAAGAGTTCCTCCATGATGGGTTTGTCATCCAAACCTTGGTTCCCAAACTGAGGACTTATTTGATTGATTACATCAAAGTCATCTGGGGCCCTTGTTTAAATAGAGTCCTCGGTCTCACTCCAAGATATCTGAACTGGAATATCTAAGAATGGATGCATGAAATCTGAATTTTTAAGAAGTGCTCTAGTTGATATCCATGCATAGCTAATCTACAAATTAATAATACATTAACTATTAAATCATTTTCAAATTGGTTTGATACTTTTTAATTAACTAATTGGCTGACTGAACTGATCAGTGTTACAATTCAAATAAAAAGGGAAAAGCCATTGTGTTGACAGGAAAGACTAGCACTTGACTCCCATAATGCCTTACTGCTAGAGACAACATGCTGATATTTTCTACTCTAGTCTATTTCATATTTTTACAAATGTATTATTCGCAAGCCACTTCATTAAGCTCATTCCCTTCTTAATAGATCCTGTCCCACAATTTGAGACACAATGATCTAAGGAAGTGTCTCAAACATACATGGCTGGACCCAGCCTATTGCAAGATTCTGCTTTAGCAAGACTTAGGTGATGCCCCTGCAGGGTTAACTCTTAAGTCTCCTCAGGGAATTGGTGTGCTTGAAAGATACACCCCAAACTAGACTGTGGTCAAACCAGAGGAGATCAATCTACTGTAGAAATATCAGTAAACGGAAATCAGAACAAAAGGAAATGTTCCCATGATCAAGCCCAGATGTCCCTTTCCTAGGTACCAAATTTCATGAATCCACAGAATTGAGGAGGTTCTTTCTGGCACAGGTTGGAGGTGGCAAATGACCACTTTTATCTCTTCTAGCATCTCAATTCTAAGCCTCCCATATTCAATCTTCAAACTGGATACACTATAATCAATTAGATTTCCAACTTCGAACTTATTCATTCATATCCTTACTCCCTAAAATGATAACCAGGTTGTCTTGATTGAAGCTTGGCATTAGACTCAATCATCAGTAAGTAATCTCTTTAATTAATTCCATGGATGATTAATCATCTACCCATGAGATCAGGGACTATGTCTGTTTCATCACTTAGTGCTTACAACTGTGTTTGACATACACTGGGCATCAACAAGTATTTGGAGAAAATATGCCTAGAGATTTCACTAGATTCATCCAGAGAAACTAACCTAATTTCACATCATCTCTAAATTTTTAGGGAGGGCTACAGCATGTTCTCATGCATGGATAACATGAAGCATTTAATTTGATTGACTAAATAAATTAGCAGATAGAAAAAGGTATTGAAATCAATAGGAAAGTCAGGTACTTAACATATATAAATTCCATCTCTTATCCTATTGGTATATTGGTATAAATATAGGCATTGAGACTAAATAGATTTTAGGCATGTTTAGATGAAATGTTGGAAAAGCATACATAACGATTTCCTTTACAGTATACATAATAGCAAAGAAATAAATAAACCAAAACAAACAAAGAAGCAAACAATAACAGAGAAGGACAAAACTAAATGTTCAACAATGCTCAATAGTAGAAGATTGATTAAGTAAGTACAGTATGTTCTATTCAATGGAATACTGTGTAGTTATAAGAATTTATCAAGGATATGAAATAATATCAAATAAAAAGATTTTACATAAAATCACAAGTACACTATCTTTACAACTATATTATTGCACTTGTCTAAGGGGAAAAGACATAAACCAAAGAGTAAACAAACCTACATATTACCAGTAGTGATGTTAGGATAGTAGGGTAGTATACTTTTTTCCTTTTTCTTTTTTATACTTATTTGCAAATTGTTAGAAAATACTTGTTAATTGTCATGCCAGCCTCTATTTCCCATTCCTCTAGGATGCTCGATTTTCCACCTGCTGGTTTAGGCTGAATTGATTTACCCCAGCCCCAGGAATGAGCCTTGATTTGTCAAAGCTTATAGCATATCACATCCCTAGGCATTCATTGGTTCAAGAATAAATGTATTTACTCACAATTATATCCTTAGGGTTAGTTTTTAGAACCCCATGCTTGGTACCAGTTGGCCACAAAATAGAGAGATTATCCTAGATTATCCATTGGGGGTCACTATAATCATACCATTCCTTAAAAGCAGAGAGACGTGGCAGAGGCAGAAGTCAGAAATACTTGAAGTGTGAGCAGGGCTCAACTTGCTGTTGCTGGCTTACAGCTGGAATGACTACATGGAAGCATGAAAAAGAACTGAATTCTGACAGTATCCTGAACGAGCTTTGGAGCAGATTCTACCTCAGAGCCTCTAATCATGAACATAGCTCCGTCAAAATCTTGATGTTGGTCTCCTGAGACCATACACAGAGAGACCAGTCAAGTCACACTGTGTCCAGACTTTTGATCCATGGAAAAACAGTGAGATAATAAACAGATGTTGTTTTAAGCCACCACTAAGTCTCTGGTGATGTTATGGTAGCAATAGTAAACTTGTACAGTGAGTCAACGTTTTATAAGCCTGGGAGAAGAGTGGTGCTTTAAATCAAAACACAAAAGCCGAAGAAGAGATTAATTTCCTTAGTCTTTCTTGTGAAATAATAATCTTCCTTTCAATTTAAAATACAATTTGATGAGAATTTATACTAAATAATAATCACTTATTGGCAGAGTCTAGAAGAAATCTACTCAGAGATCAATGCAATATATCATTCTTAATTTAAGCATTTTTCCCTCATCAGATAAAATCAACACAGTTTGGAGGGAAGACAAGAATGCTATTGCAAATCTGGTTACTGTGATAGGTTGTAGTCATGAAATGGACCTTGGAAAAGAATAAAACCTTTCCTTGATTATGTGTAAGCAATTTGTTTTAGTTTTAGATTATTTGATTGCTACCAAAATTTGCCCATTATCTAGTAGGAAAATTGTGAGAGTTCATTGCAATAGAAAGCATTGCCCCAAATTGCAAACTAACTCATGTTTCAGCAGTAAAAAATTGCTTTTGAAAACAACTAGAATTACAATCACAATTGCTATAAAAAAAAAGAAATCATATCCCTTCTTAGTATGTTTTGTGGTTAATAAGCATTTTCTACATAACATAGTTTTACAAAACAAGTTAAAAACACTAGATAATTCATAGTTTTTGTACCTCCTTGAAGACACAAAGACAAACCATAAGAGTCTCTTAATTTCAGGAAATAAACAGAGTTGCTGGAGGGGAGGGGCTTGGGAGGGATGGGGTGGCTGGGTGATGGACCTTGGAGAGGGTCTGTGCTATGGTGAGTGCTGTGAGGTGTGTAAGACTAATGATTCACAGACCTGTACCCCTGAAACAAATATGGGGCACATGTACCCCAATGTTAATAGCAGCAATGTCCACAATAGCCAAAATATAGGAATAGCCTAGATGTCCTTCAACAGATGAATGTATAATGATGATGTGGTATGTACACACACACACACACACACACACACACACACACACAGTGGAATACTATGCAGGCATCAAAAAACCCCAAAATCTTGCCTTTTGCAACAACTCAGGTGGAACTAGAGGGTATTATGCTAAGCGAAATAAGTCAGTCAGAGAAAGATAATCATCATATGATCTCACTGACATGAGGAATTTGAGAAACGAGACACAGGATCATAGGGGAAGGGAGGCAAAAATGAGACAAGACAAAACCAGAGAGGGAGTCAAATCATAAGAGACTCTTAATCTCAGGAAACAAACTGAGGGTTGCTGGAGGGGAGTGGGGTGGGAGGGATAGGGTGGCAGAGAGATGGACACTGGGGAGGGTATGTGCTATGGTGAGTGCTGTGAATTGTGTAAGACTGATGATTTACAGAACTGTACCCTCAAAACAAATAATATATTATATGTTAATTTAAAAAAAGTCTACAGCAAAAACAGCTCACAACAGATACTCTGAATCCTGCAAGGTGTTAAAAATTATAATTAAATTCTCTAATTTATTAAATAATTTTTTCCATTTTATTGAGGTATAATTAAAAAGCAGCTCTGTGGGGCACCTGGGTAGCTCAGTGAGTTGAAGCCTCTGCTTTCGGCTTGGGTCATGATCTCAGGGTCCTGGGATTGAGCCCAGAATCAGGCTCTCCGCTCAGCGGGGAGCCTGCTTCCCTTCCTCTCTCTCTCTGCCTGCCTCTCTGCCTACTTGTTATCTCTGTCAAATAAATAAAATCTTTAAAAAAAAAAAAACCAGCTCTGTGTAAGTTTAAGGTATACACCATAATGACTCAACATACGTATATTGCAACAGAATTACCACAGTAAGTTTAGTTAACATCTACCACCTTATATAATTATATCCTCGCTCAATTTTTTTCCCTGTGACAACTTTTTAGTATCTACTGTCTTAGTAACTTTCAAATACACCATACAACATTTACTACAGTCATCATGTTGTACATTACATATTTAAAAATATTTTATCTAGTTAATAGTCTTCATTGTTGAGCTGGGAACCTTCAGTTCATTTGCTCCACTTCAAATTTTTTAGTTCTGATTTGAAAATCTAAATTTTTCTACTCGGCCAAGGTTTTTCCCAAAAAAAGGGAAAATTCTATCCCAGTTTCTGACTTTTTCTCATTCAATCCTTAATAAATGAGGAGGAAACATTGGTGTTTTAATGATACCAGTCTCTTTAAGTGGCATAATTGTAAAATATACATACTTTCACATTCGATTAGTCTCACATCTAATGTAGAAGGTAACCTATTTTAATGATTTTAACCTATTTTTTTCCTAATGAAAATCTAATGGAGATGGCCTCAAGTTGACTAGCAGTTACCATCTCAATGAATAATTTCCTCTCCTGGTTAATTCACATGATCATTAAAAGGGTAAACTTCCTTTTATTTGTCAAGAACTTACCTCTAAGGAGCTAAAAAGTCTGTAAGGATGTAAATAATTCTGATCATCAGCCTGAGGAGAAAATAGGTTTAGTTAACACCATTTTCACCAACAGAAAACCCAAATAGTTGAGGACGTATGAGGAAATATGAGGACAGAGTTTCCAGTATCAGAACATTCCAAACACCCCGATTTCACCTTAGGTTCTTAGGTAACTGAGAGAAAATGGGCACTCACACAAACCTATCTTTTCTGGTTGGTTCCACAGTCTAAAATCCCTTGATAATTACCCATCCATTTCCTGAGTACCTCACCCTGAAATCGCTTTCCCTTCTGGGATCTTAGAACTCGTACCACCTGAACCACTCAGCAGATATGGTTCTCTATTGCCAGTCACATTTTATATAGAAATATCTTTTCACTTCTAGTTCATTGTAAATAGGAGTAAAGGGAGAAATTGGGAAGGTAATTGGTATTTTTTGAGTGGCTAGTATGTTGCAGGCACTTTTATATGTGGGAAATGGATTTCTTAGGGCTGTCTCACCCCAGAAAATCTGAGGCAATAACACACTGCTTGAAGATGCCTGGCAGTAACACTGATTTCTCCCTGTAGAAAGATGAGTCCTGTGTGACTCTGAGGTTAGTCCAAGTACCTGGAAATCGCAAGTTTTGTTAACATGCCCATAAAGGAAAGTAGATAAACTGATAAGCAATTTCTTCCTTTATGTTTATAGAAATACTAATAGCTAGCATTTACTGAGTACTTTCTGTGGGGCAGTTCCTATTCTAAAGTACTTTACACGATTGTCTCATTGCATTCCCACAACTACCATAGAAGTACTTACTACTTTTGTTCCCATTTTCACTTAAGGAAACCGAGATGCAGCAAGGTTAGGCAACACCTCTAAGGTTTCCCGACAGGTGAGTGGTAGAGAGTTTAAATATGATGAGTATGGATCTGGAGCCCCTGCAACTAACCACTACTTATGGGTCCCAATGTAAGTCCCTGGTATAGAATGGCAGGCAGGTAGGGAGAGACTGAACTTCCCAGATCTGACAAGACTAATGAATGCAGTGTCACCAGCAGCTGTGGGCCATCTCCTCATGCCTCCATACTACTGCCCCCCACCCATGCTCAGTCAGGAATTTGGGACCAAGAGAAGCTATCTGACAATGACATAGGCTTCTGCTTTCTACATTTTATGTCAGCCTTGCCTGATGAGATTGAAGTGAAGTGCGTATGCTTTCTTCCTTTGAGTGTGGCCTGGATTTTGTGACTCCCTTCTAATGAAAAGAATAGAGAAGAAGTGATAGGATGTCACTTCTGAGAGGAAGTTATAAAGACTCTGTCCTCTGCCTTACGTGTGCTTTCTCACTGTCTTGGGTTGTCTCTGCGTGGGAAGCCAGTAAGGCCACACTGAGGAGAACAGTGCCAACAGCCATGTGAGTGAGCTCATAAGCAAATCCCTCAAACCGAGCCTAGAGACAACTGCAAGTCTGGCCAAAACTTGGATTGAAGCCTCATAAGGGACCCCCACAGGAACCACTGCCTAAGCTGCTTCTGAAATCTTGACCCACAGAAACAGTACCATAATAAATGTTATTGTTTTCATCTTTTAAGTTTTGGAATAACTTTTTTGTTATTGTAATTTACTATTACACACCAATAGACAACGGCAACATATCATAAGGGATGTTTATTATGCGTCAGAGAAGGTGCTAAGCCCTCTGCATCTCATTTGCCTTTCACAACAACCCCATAAAATAAGTACTATGATCATCATCCTTTATATATTAGGAAACTGGAGTATGAAGAAATAAAATAGCCAGGTGAGGCTCATCTGGTTTATAAATGGAATATTTGGGGTTGTATCAAAGAATGTCTAAATGCAGGGTCTAGCATGTAGCGTGTACCACTGAATCTGTGTTGACTGATCAATTCAAAATGGTCATGTCCAAAAAATGATAATAAGTTAGAACAAACAACAAGTTCTATTATTTATAGTCAATGGTAACAGACCAAGGGGAAGTAGATTATCCCCACAAAGACTTACTTAGCATGCCCCTCTTAATTTAGTGCTCACATGAGGCTTTTGGTTTTCTTCTCTCTATGATTAATGTTCTGGGATCATGATCCTCCACACCCAAGAAGTGATATAAAACTGTCCAGAGATCCAGTAGTCTCTGTCATTTACTATACCTGTCTGTAGGCATGGAACCATGGCATAAGAGTAGGGGGCTGAAGGCAGCACTACTTTCATGACTCCTTGACCTACTTATCCTGCCTTCTTCTTCCAGTTTCTGCATACTTTATCTTTACATTGTTCTGGACACACAATTCTCCTTATAAGTTCAATCCCTTACCAGTTCCTAATCTTGACTTTGAACCAAGGTTCTTTGAGGAAGTTCTGACCCCATGCACTTGGGCATGTCATCATGGTTAGTTGTCAAAGCCCAATTAAACATGAGCTAAAAACCTGTAATTGGCCTCTGCCCAAATCCCAAGGCTGTCTCTCCATCTGGTTACTTTTAATAAAGGGGTGAACCTTATCTTTTTAAGTTTTTTTTTAAAATTCCAGTTAGTTAACATACAGTATAATATTATTTTCAGGTGTACCATATAGTGATTCAACAATTGCATACAACACCCAGTGCTTATCACAAGTGTACTCCTTAATCCCCATGATCTATTTAACCCATACACCTTCTTTCTGGTAACCATCAGTTTGTTCTCTAGTAAAGAGTCTGTATTTTGATTCTCTCTCTCTCTCTCTCTTTTTCCCTCTGATTGTTTGTTTTGCTTCTTAAATTCTACATATGAGTGAAATCGTATGGTATTTGCCTTTCTCTGGTTGACTTATTTCACTTAATATAATATTTTCTTGTTCCATCCATGTCATTGCAAAT
Organism: Meles meles; assembly: GCF_922984935.1. Lineage (NCBI taxonomy): Eukaryota > Metazoa > Chordata > Mammalia > Carnivora > Mustelidae > Meles > Meles meles. The sequence goes on from NC_060077.1 coordinate 75,019,255, forward strand.
GGCAAGATTTCATTATTATTGATGGTTTAATAATATTCCATTATATATACATACACATATATACGTATATATGTATGGATAAATACAACGTGGTATTTAGGGAGGGTATGTGCTATGGTGAGTGCTGTGAAGTGTATAAACCTGGTGATTCACAGACCTGTACCCCCGGGGTTAATAATACATTATATGTTAATAAAAAATAAAAAATAAACCGAAAAAAAGAAAGAAAAAAAAAAGACAATGTGGTATGTGTATATATATTTTTATATATATATATTTATATATACACATACCACATTGTCTTTATCCATTCATCAACTAATGCATACTTGAGCTGTTTCCATAATTTGGCTATCATAAATAATGGGCTTGAGCTTTTTTAAAAAAATTCTATATCCTCTCTATTTACATATTATGTGTGTGTGGTCTAGTTTGGCCATGCCAGTCCATATCTAGAAATAAGAGCCCTGTGTTTTGACCTCTTATCATACCCTCTAGGCAGCAGACAAGCTTTGATAATTGACTTTTTCATGTAGACAGCCCACCTACCTATCGGCTAAGACTCCAAACCACTGCCTCCTCATAACTGTGCTTTTCCTACAATTGTACTATCTTTTGGTCTATCTTGAATCTCCATCATCTACTCCTTGCTTGAGCAATATTAATCTAAAACCTTTTGGACATTCACTATACTACACCCAACACTTTAACATTCTTCAACCCTGTCTGGAACAAGTGTGTAAGACAGATGATTATATGTATTAATGTTATCACTAGTAAAAAGAATATGAAAATATTTGCTTTATGTCAAGAAGTGTGCTTACTCTATGTACATTTTTATTTATTCCATCTAACATTAAGGTAGTTTGTATTGCATCCATTTTGAAATGAGCAAACTTGGGTTCATAAAGCTTAGCAAGTTGCCCAGTATCAAAGCCAATCAGTGGAAGAGACAAATGTCTATCCTAGTCTTCTACTTTGGGCAATGATGGAATACTTGGTATCATACAAATTCTCCTGTCATGACAATGGTAAAAGCTGAGTGAAATTTAAGCAAGCTAAATGAAGGCATTGGAGAGCAAACAAGATATCCAGACATTGAGACAAGTCCAAAATATGATATTTTAGAGAGTAAAATGTTGGTTTTCAGGGGATGTGTTGTCAAAAAGTACTTTCAGTTTTAAAGATGAATAGGTTGTAAGTGACACTGGTTAATAATATTGTATCACATACTTAAAATTTACCAAAAGAGTAAATATTAAGTATTCTTACCACACACACATACATAGTTAAAACAAAGAAACCAAAGGGGGGAAAAAAAAAGCTGTTATTTTTTACCCCTTAGGACTTACGCCAATATCACAACAGGGCATAGAAGCTAAGAGTTACTGATAATCCTTCTGGCCTGGGAAAGCAAAAACTGAAAATCAGGATTCTTGAGGCAGCCAGGGCTTAAGGAGCCAACTCCTAGAGAATAGAGAACTCCAGGGAAGCAGGCTTGACATACTGGGCACAATTTCCCCTTGAGGCACTTGCCAACTCATGGCTGAGAATGTATCTGGCACAACATATAAAAAACCCAGACAAAGCATAGCTGCTAAGAGGCTAAAAAACGAAGCAGATATTTCCCAGCATCACACTTCTGAGAAAAAAAAATTAGAATGCAGAATTTGCCCACCCCCCCCCAAAAAACCACTAAAAATAGCCCCAGCTTTTCCATTGAACCACTAAAGGGCCATGCTCAAAGAATAAGGGAAAGCCTGTAATAAACACATCTTGACTGCATCAAGGTGACCTACCTAAAGTCTAACTACCTGCCAGGAAAAAAAAAAATTGAATCCTTTCTGGAATAAATGTTATCATCCAGATCCTCTACAAATTTTCTTGCTCACTTCAGGCATTTGGTCAAAATATCAGCTGGCATGCCAGGAAACATCAAATGAGCAAAATATAAGGAAAAAAAAAAGAAAAAGGAAAGAAATGCACAGTGATTCAGAGTTATACATAGGCATTGAAACAATTATGGCCTGTATGCTAAAGCAAATAAAGGGAAGGTCAGAAATTTCACTCAAGAATTGGAATACATTTTAAAAAATTAATGGAAATCCTAAAACTGAAAAATAAAATAACAATTTAAGAATTTGAAAGATGGATTTAACAGTAGAGTGGACAGAGAAGAAAAGAGAGTTAATTAGCTAGAAAATAGATCAAACTGAAGCACAGAGATTTAAAAAAGATGAAATATACAGAATAGAGGGCAAGAGAAATATGAGACATCGTGGAAAGCTCTAAAAAAATGAAATTAGAGATGCAGAAAGAGCAGAGAAAGAATAGAGAATCAGGAATATTTAAACAGTTACTGGAAATGGTTAGGCTGGCCTTGACCTATTGAGGCCAGAAAAAAGACAAGGATGCCAACTATCACCAAATCCATCCAGCATTATATTGGAGGACCTAGCCACTGCAATAAGAAAACAAAACAACAAAAGAATGGGGAGGTAGGAAGGGAGGGCAGAAGAAAGGGTGAGAGGGAGGAAAACAAAACCAATAAATGTGAAGATTTAGAAGGAAAGAAATAAAGGTCTCATTGTTTGCAAATGAAATGATTGTGGGTGAGAAAATTCAAAAGACTTTACAGATCAACTGCTAGAGCTAATACATGTCTTTATCAGGTTCTCTAAATAAAAGATCAGTTTATGAAAATAAATTATATTTCTATATTCAGGCAACAAACACTTTAAATGTTTCAATTAAAAATAATAGCATGTGCAGGAATTTTAAAAACTCACATACCTAGAAATATCTAATGTAAGACATGTAAGACATCTCTTGAAAAAAATTATAAAAAGTACTGAAATAAACTAAAAAGACACAAATAAATGGAAGGTTATACCATATTCATGGATTATAATATTCAATATTATAAAGACATCATTTTTTTTCCAAACTGATTTATAGGTAAATCAAAATCCCAGTCAATATAGTAGTAAGATCTCTGTTGTATGTGTGTGTGTGTGTCAGTAAGTATGGTCATTGACTCTTAAATTATATGAACATAACAATGGCCATGAAGATCAAAAACCATTGTCAAGAACAAAGTTGCATAATAACACTACTATATATCAGTGTTTATTATAAAACTACAAATATTTAGTGTATTTTGTCACAAGCATAGATAAACAAACCCATAGAACAAAATAGAGAGACCAGAACAGACCAACTCACATAATGTCACCTAACTCATGACAAAAATGCCACTACAACAGAAAGAAAAAAATGATTTTTTCACTAAGTGAAGCTGGATCAGATCAATATACATTGAGGGGGAAGGGATTTTAACCTCTATGTCATCCCATGCACATTAATACAATTCCGGATGGATAAGGTAAAACAATAAAGTGTCTAGAAAAACACAAAATACCTGTGTTTATTTATAAGTACCTTATCTATTTAGATAAGAAAATATATATGTAAGACATTAAAAAAAAAAATCACTCACCATAATGGAAAAAAATAGAAAACAGACTTCCTTAAACTTAAGAGCTTCTTCAGCAAAAGATTCAGAGGAAGAGTAAAAGAGCAGACCATAAAGTGGAAAAGGATATTTGGAATGCAGAAATCTTACGAATAGCTCACATCTTCAATACATATTAGGAGACTGAATTATCTTTAGTAATATAAAATCAGATGATCCTATTAAAACTGTGTCAAAGACTTGAATAGGCACTTCACACACAAAAAAAATATTCAAATGGTCAGTTAGAATACTAAAATAGTCTCAGCATCATTAGTCATCAGGAGAATGCTAGTCAAAATCATAAGAGGGCACCTGTGTGGCTCAGTGGGTTAAGTCTCTGCCTTCGGCTCAGGTCACGGTCCCATGGTCCTGGGATCGAGCCCCATGTCAGGCTTTCTGCTCAGTGGGGAGCCTGCTTCCCTCTGCCACTGCCTGCCTCTCTACCTACTTGTGATTTCTGTCTGTCAAATAAACAAATAAAATCTTAAAAAAAAATAAGATACCATTCTACCTAGAATAGATAATAATAAAAAGTAAAAACAAACAAAAACTAATAATATCAAATATCAGCTCAATTATGAACCATTTGGAACATTCACACACTTTTGATAAGAAACAGTTGGGCAGTCAGTACCTCCTGAAATTAAAAACATACAAATCGTATGATGCAACAATTCTTCTCCAAGATATATGCTCCTCCGACAGGAATACATACGTCCACCAGCAATGCCCATAGCAGCATTATTTGTGAGTCACACTGGAAACAACACAGGTATCCATCAATGGAAGATAAAAGGACTGCAGTGAAATCGTACCGTGTAGCGGCGAAGAATTGAAACATTACTGGGCACAAAAGATAGATGAATGTCAGCAAGAGCAAAAGAAGCCACAGATAAAAGACTATGTAAAATATGATTCCATTTAGACTACATTCAAAACTAGGCTAAATGATTCTATGGAATGAATGTTGGGATAGTGGTTACTTTTGAGGGATGCTGAGGGGTAGGCAGCCGAAAGGAGGCTTCTGGAAGCTGGTAATATTCCATACCTTGGTCTGCACCGTGGATTCACAGATGTAATCACCTTGCAAAGCTTCACCAAGCAGTACCTTTAAAATCACTACATTTGGGGGGCACCCAGGGACTCAATCAGTTGAGTGTCTACCTTCTGTTCAGGGTCCTGGGAGTGAGTACCACATCCAGCTCCCAGCTCAGCTCACTTGTGATCTCTGTCACTATCTCTGTCTGTCTCTCTCAAATAAATAAATAAAATCTTTAAATAAAAAAAATAATAAAATAAAATCACTACATTTTCTTTTGTGTATGTTACATTCAACAGTAATGTTTACCAAACGGATGCTTCCATATCAGCACCTTCTCACTCACTGGGCTACATTGCCTCTTGAGGTCCCCGACAAAAGAAACCAAGCAATTCTTACTGAACTACCTCTGTGCTTGCTATCTGCCTACTGTCACCTGCTTCATCGAACCTCCTTACATAGTCCCCTTGCCTTTCGATAATTAATTTTCTCCCAATCTTTCCATCTGCTCCCATGCCAGATCCCTGATCCTGCCTCTCTTACATTCTTTATCAACACAAGCTTGGGCTAAGCAGGGAACCGCAGAACAAGTGCAGATCTTCAGATGAAACCAGAAAAGTGCAAGTTTTCTCCCAGTCCTCCCGATAGAATAACAGAGTCTCCAAGGGAAAAGTTCACTCCAAAGTGTTCCCAAACCAATCCAAACACTTCAGCTGGGAGAACACACTTACACAGCCTTGAGCACAGCGTGGGCAATTTACAAAAACTTACTGGCTAAGCCAGTGCATAAGTTAATAAAATTCTCTGGAAATACCTCCCCCCTCCCCATCCTGAATCTCTAATTCTAGGGAACTTTCCACTTTTCAGCACCAGTTTGCTTGCACTAGAATATGAACTGGGGACTTTATCACAGGGGGGAAAGTATAGTAATTATGCCTGTACTCCTGTTAGGAAAAATAGCAATCACTGCATTTTACATTCAGTTGGCTTAGTTTACTTTAAATTTGCCTCTATATTTAAATCATGCCCGTTTCTAATGCAACTGGGAGAAAAGGAGGTGAAGGCAAGGAGAAGTTAACAGGAACACAATATTATTCAACTAAATTAGAACTCTGTGGAAAAGTACTGCTGATTAGGGATGGTAAAGTCATTCTGGGTGAGCTCATCGATTTAACCTGCATAACTATGTGCCCGGGCACTAATTTACTCTGATAAAATGTTACTAATAAAATGATGAACCTCAAACCTGATTCACTAAGCCTGGCACATCAGAGAGAGACCCTCCTTCAGTGAAATGGCAGACCCCCTACTGTCACATTATGTCCTTGGAATCCAAAGGCCCCACTGAAGCAAAGCCTATAATGGAATTATCACAGCTTGCTGCCTCTCAATTTCGCATTTACGCCTCCTTCTTCAGTGTCATATCCACATACTAATTACCTGCACACTCTGTTTCATTTAATAATAATCCCAAACAAAGAGGCCAATGCGAAAAGAAGCAAGTAGGGGTGAGGGGAAGAGAAGGGGACGGAAGGATGTAGATTGCTGTGTGCGGTAACAAATAAGGTTTAGTCCAACTGGAGGACATGCCTGGAAAAATAGCCAAGGGAAGCCAACTGCTCACAAAGGCAAATAAATGCATTTCTAAAATGAATGTTCATGAATTTAGACAAAATTGGGCCTCTGTTTCTGTTACCGTCGATTTTTGTAGGAGCTGCAAAGACCACCCCAATGGAAATGGCCAACAGTGCTTTCTGTCCCATGCGCCTCACACTCCGTTCCTGCAGGCTCGTCGAGTCCGGGTCCCAACATGGAATGAGATTGCTGCTTGCTGCTCCCATTTATGAAGTTGACTGCCAAGAGGAAGTTGAGTTCCAAGCACCATGAGTAGTAGTCTTGTATCTTCCTTTGCAAATCTCTACCACACGTGTCCAGGTGCATTTGCTAACACCTAGTTCTTATTTTAATGACTCCACGGGCTGAAAACCAGTTGTGGGGTGCAACTTACTTGATGGCCCTTCACCATATTCTTGCTGAATTCTGTTCCCAAAGTCAGGGCATCTTGCCTGTTCCTGTAATGTCTGGGCTGGCTGAGAACCCCCCGTAGTTCCCACATGGTTCTGCGCTTAGGTATAAATTCTCCACCTGCTAAAAAGGAATTTCTCCACATTCCTCCTTTCACTACAAGTTTGAAATTCCTAAATGTTTCTCAGATTTCCGGTCTTTTATCTGACTTAGAAAAACGTCCTCACTACTATCAAGTCCTTTCTAACCAATGTTCAATTGGATAGTCTTTTAGGTTTTCGTATCCACTTTCCTCCCAGGATATTGTCACATACATCATCACCCCTCTGTTGCAGAGAAGCTTTGGGAGCCTTGACCTCCTCTGGTCCAAATTCCTGAGGTATTCCCACCCAGCCCAGGACCAGAACCTGAGAAGTTCAGGTTCTCATTTATTTAGGAAGACAGCTTACATATATGCTCCTTAAATCTACTTGAAATAGCCTTCTTTTTTTTTTTTCTTATTTCTTTTCAGCGTAACAGTGTTCATTGTTTCTGCACCACACCCAGTGCTCCATGCAATACATGCCCTCCCTATTACCCACCACCTGGTTCCCTCAACCTCCCACCCCCTGCCCCTTCAAAACCCTCAGGTTCTTTTTCAGAGTCCATAGTCTCTCATGGTTCATCTCCCCTTCCAATTTCCCTCAACTCCCTTCTCCTCTCCATCTCCCCATGTCCTCCATGTTATTTGTTATGCTCCACAAATAAGTGAAACCATATGATAATTGACTCTGCTTGACTTATTTCACTCAGCATAATCTTTTCCAGTCCTGTCCATGTTGCTACAAAAGTTGGGTATTCATCCTTTCTGATGGAGGCATAATATTACATCGTGTATATGGACCACATCTTCCTTATCCATTCGTCCACTGAAGGGCATCTTGGTTCATTCCACAGTTTGGCATCCGTGGCCATTGCTGCTATAAACATTGGGGTACAGATGGCCCTTCTTTTCACTACATCTGTACCTTTGGGGTAAATGCCCAGTAGTGCAATTGCAGGGTCATAGGGAAGCTCTATTTTCAATTTCTTGAGGAATCTCCACACTGTTCTCCAAAGTGGCTACACCAACTTGCATTCCCACCAACAGTGTAAGAGGGTTCCCCTATTTCCACATCCTCTCCAACACACGTTGTTTCCTGTCTTGCTAATTTTGGCCATTCTAATGGTGTAAAGTGGTATCTCAATGTGGTTTTAATTTGAATCTCCCTGATGGCTAGTGATGATGAGCATTTTTTCATGTGTCTGATAGCCATTTGTATGTCTTCATTGGAGAAGTGTCTGTTCATATCTTCTGCCCATTTTTTGATATGATTATCTGTTTTGTGTGTGTTGGGTTTGAGGAGTTCTTTATAGATCCTGGATATCAACCTTTTGTCTGTACTGTCATTTGCAAATATCTTCTCCTATTCCATGGGTTGCCTCTTTGTTTTGTTGACTGTTTCCTTTGCTGTGCAGAAGCTTTTGATCTTGATGAAGTCCCAAAAGTTCATTTTCGCTTTTGTTTCCTTTGCCTTTGGAGACATATCTTGAAAGAAGTTGCTGTGGCTGATATTGAAGAGGTTACTGCCTATGTTCTCCTCTGGGATTCTGATGGATTCCTGTCTCACGTTGAGGTCTTTTATCCATTTCGCGTTTATCTTTGTGTACGGTGTAAGAGAATGGTTGAGTTTCATTCTTCTACATATCGCTGTCCAGTTTTCCCAGCACCATTTATTGAAGAGACTGTCTTTTTTCCACTGTATATTTTTTCCTGTTTTGTCGAAGATTATTTGACCATAGAGTTGAGGATCCATATCTGGGCTCTCTACTCTATTCCACTGGTCTATGTGTCTGTTTTTATGCCAGTACCATGCTGTCTTGGTGATCACAGCTTTGTAGTAAAGCTTGAAATCAGGTAACGTGATGCCACCAGTTTTGTTTTTGTTTTTCAACATTTCCTTAGCAATTCAGGGTCTCTTCTGATTCCATACAAATTTTAGGATTATTTGCTTCAGCTCTTTGAAAAATACCAGTGGAATTTTGATCAGAATGACATTAAAAGTATAGATTGCTCTAGGCAGTATAGACATTTTAACAATGTTTATTCTTCTGATCCAAGAGCATGGAATGGTCTTCCGTCTTTTTGTGTCTTCTTCAATTTCTTTCATGAGTGTTTTGTAGTTCCTCGAGTACAGGTCCTTTACCTCTTTGGTTAGGTTTATTCCCAGGTATCTTATGGTTCTCAGTGCTATAGTAAATGGAATCAATTCTCTAATTTCCCTTTCTGTATTTTCATTGTTAGTGTATAAGAAAGCCACTGATTTCTGTACATTGACTTTGTATCCTGCCACGTTACTGAATTGCTGTATGAGTTCTAGTAGTTTGGGGGTGGAGTCTTTTGGGTTTTCCATATAAAAAATCATGTCATCTGCAAAGAGAGAGAGTTTGGCTTCTTCCTTGCTAATTTGGATACCTTTTATTTCTCTTTGTTGTCTGATTGCTGTTGCTAGGACTTCTAATACTATGTTGAACAAGAGTGGTGAGAGTGGGCATCCTTGTCGTGTTCCTGATCTCAACAGGAAGGCTGCAAGCTTTTTCCCATTGAGGATGATATTTGCTGTAGGTTTTTCATAGATAGATTTTATGGAGTTCAGGAATGTTCCATCTATCCCTATACTTTGAAGCGTTTTAATCAGGAACGGTTGCTGGGTTTGTCAAATGCTTTTTCTGCATCAATTGAGAGGACCATGTGGTTCTCTCTCTTCTCTTATTGATTTGTTCTATCACATTGATTGATTTGCGAATGTTGAACCATTCTTGTAACCCAGGGATGAATCCCACCTGGTCATGGTGGATAATCTTTTTAATGTGCTGTTGGATCCTGTTTGCTAGGATCTTGTTGAGAATCTTAGCATCCATATTCATCAGTGATATTGGTCTGAAATTCTCCTTTTTGGTAGGGTCTTTGCCTGGTTTGGGGACCACGGTAATGCTGGCTTCATAAAAAGATTCTGGAAGTTTTCCTTCTGCTTCAATTTTTTGAAACAGCTTCAGGAGAATTGGTGTTATTTCTTCTTTGAATGTTTGGTAGAATTCCCCAGGGAATCCATCAGGTCCTGGGCTCTTGTTTTTTGGGAGGTTTTTGATCACTGCTTCAATCTCGTTACTAGATATTGGTCTATTCAGGTTGTCAATTTCTTCCTGGTTCAATTTTGGGAGTTTATAGTTTTCCAGGAATGCATCGATTTCATCTAGGCTGCTTAGCTTATTGGCATATAACTGTTGGTAATAATTTCTGATGATTGTTTCTACTTCCTTGGTGTTAGTTGTGATCTCTCCCTTTTCATTCATAATTTTATTAATTTGGGCTTTCTCTCTTTTCTTTTGGATTAGTGTGGACAATGGTTTATCGATCTTATTGATTCTTTCAATAAACCAACTTCAAGTTTCATTGATACATTCTACTGTATCTCTGGTTTCTACCTCATTGATCTCTGCTCTAATCTTGATATTTCCCTTCTTGTGTGTGGAGTTGGTTTGATTTGTTGTTGATTCTCCAGTTCTTTAAGGTGTAGAGACAACTGGTGTATTCTGGATTTTTTTCAACTTTTTTGAGGGAGGCTTGGATGGCTGAAATAACCATCTTTTTATGTGACTCAAATACGCCAAATACAGAGACATGCCCTCTAGAATGTCTGATCCCTGCCTGCTACGGACTGAATGTTTGTGTCCCCCCTCAGATTCTTAGGTTGAAGCCATAAATCCCAGGGTGATTTATGACCCAGATAGGGTCTTTGAGAGGTGGTTTAGGTTAGAAGGTAGGGCCCCCATGCTGAGATTGGGGTCTTCTGAGAAGAGGAAGAAAGGTCTCTATGTTCACACACACACATGCTCAAGAGGAAAAGGCTCATGAGGATGACACAGTGAGAGTCGGCCATTTGCAAGCCAGGAAGAACTCTCTCACCAGAATCCAACCCAGCCTGAACTTGATGTGGGAATTCTCAGCCTTCAGAACCCTGAGAAAATAAATTTCCATTGCTTAATCCACCCAGCCTCTGGGACTTTGTTACAGCAGCCAAAGCTCACACACCATCTTGCCCCTTTGGATATTTAATGGTGTTTACTGCATTGCCTTGGTCTGCTTCCTTAGCCCTAATCTTGACTAAGGAAATCTGGCTACCCCTTTCTCACTGCTGTCACGAGAGTATGCTATGTGAGTCAGGCTACTTTGTCTATGGACTTCTCAGAGATATGCGAGGAGTCTTAAGGCATCAGGGCTGTGCTTCTGTGTGGAATCCAGTGATGCTGGTGTGTGGTGTGGTCATATGTACTAAAGTCCAGGAGAGAGGCCACAAAGACAATAAAGCATTTGAAATCTCCTGAGGTGTGAATACCAAAATATGGCTAATTCTCTATATGATCTGGTACATTTTATTTTTTACATTTATTTATTATTGAGAGAGGGCGTGAGTGCATGTGAGTGGGTTGTGGGGTGAGGGACAAAGTGGGAGTGCATGAGAGAATCGTAAGCAGGCTCCAAGTCCATTGTGGAGCCAGACTAGGAGCTTTATGTCAGGACCCTGAGATCATGACCTGAGCTGAAACCAAGAGTCAGATGCTCAACCAACTAAGCCATCCAGAAGCCCCCAATCTAGTACATTTTAAATGCTTTCTCCTCTGCTTTTGGTCAGCCTTCCACACTACAACTGCACACCTCCCTTTTAATAAGTCAGTATGTATTCAGATATGGAAAAATCAGTCTCTAAAATCAAACATTATTATAAGGTTATAAATCCCTCAAAATACCATATATATTTTTACCTCATTGTTTGATATATGTTTTCCTCATCTAAGATCTTTGGGCAATGGAATTTTATAAACCATATTTTCTATACCCTAAACAGTTGTTTGGTTGTTTTTTTTCCCCCTCTACCCTAAACAGTTTTATTTACATATTATAATGGCTACAATTTATAAGAATCAACTATATTCCTAGTATAGATTGAGTACTCACCATAGGTTATTAACTGAATATTATAATTACACTCCATGAATTGGATTTTATTTATCCTAGTTGTAGATAAGAAAAAAAAGACTCAGAGAATTTAGATTAATCAGCACACATTCAAAAAGAACTACAAAGGGGCACCTGGGTGGCTCAGTCATTAAGCATCTGTCTTCGGCTCAGTTCATGATCCCAGGGTCCTGGGATCAAGCCCCAAGTCGGGGTCCCTGCTCAAGCAGGGAGCCTACTTCTCCCTCTCCTGCTCCCCCCTGCACATGCTCTCTCTGTCAAATAAATAAATAAAATCTTTTTAAAAATTACTGAGTGATAAAGATAGTGTATGAGTTGGAGCTCACTGACTTCCAAATAAATATTCTTCCTTTTATGCCAGTTTTCAAGCCTAAGTGTGTGCCTATGGATCCTCTTGGAAGCTTCTTTGTCATTCACATTCCCAGGACACTTTCAACTCCCAACACACACACACACACACACACACACACACCCTAAATTCTGATTCAGGAGTCTTTCCTTTGTTTGTTTAATAACCAACCAATCCTAATGCAGATTATCTGATGACCACACACTGATAAATATAATCAGTACCTTAACTCCTCCCCTTTATCTCCCTAACCCACCAATTTACCAAGTTTTCTCTCAGGTACCTTTTGCTGTATTCAAGTTCTTCCCTATGACCCTAACCTTTGACTGCTGAATATCTCTTTACCTTTAAGGCTAAGGGAATCTGATGTCCTTTGTCTTAAGGGCTAACTACACTCCTCCTATCCTTGGCAATCTCCAAATCAGCCTGCTTACAGAGGAGCTCTGACCTTTTCCTTCTCCTGGCTATGAAATCTTTCAGCAGCCTAAAAGTTCAATTTCATTTAAGGCTTTCCATTTTCTGATCCAAGCCTCCTGATGTTGTCCTAGATGAGAGAGACTTCTATCCCATTTATCTTATTTTTCTAATCTCATCTACTGATTTCCTCATTCATGCTGTTGCATCATCTTCCATTTTTCTGTTCAAGGTCTCCCTGATTCTCCCTTGTCCACAGGCAATATATGCCTTCTCCAAAGATCAGTCTCTGCCTCAAAATCTGCAGTATCTCTAATTGCCCTTAGAAGGTGTATACTTCCTGTGCTATACTTCCTGTGCATACTTCCTATACTTCCTGTATACTTCCTGTGCCATAGAAGATGCATACTTCCCAGTAACTAAGAGCCTCCGTAGTCTCCTGTTTACATGTCCCACCTCATCTCCTGCTAAATCTTGACAATCTCTCTGCTCAGTGCCACCCAGATATGCCTTAATAACCCTACCTTTGTGCTCATATTCTATTTTCTTATGTAGAGCCTTAGTCCCTCTTTATGGCTGCCTACCCAAAGCCCCTTCTCCTTGAACTACAACTTCTAGTAGAAGTCCCTCATTATGAAATAGCCCCAGACCACAGCGGCCTTGCCTCTTCCAAACTGAAAGTATTTTCTACCTTCTTTGACTAGCAAACGCATACCTCTTGTGCTATCTGTGTTGCTTTGTAATCTTCCACATTAAAATGAAAAATAAAAAATTCCTTAGTGTCAAGGATCTGGGAATTTTAGGTGAATAAATCTTTTGGTTCAGATAATCTGGATAACTTCAAGTCACCTTTTTTTTTAAGGTTTTATTTATTTATTTGACAGAGAGAGATCACAAATAGGCAGAGTGGCAGGCAGAGAGGGGTGGGGGGAAGCAGGCTCCCTGCTGAGCAGAGAGCCCAATGCAGGACTCGATCCCAGCATCCTGGGATCATGACCTGAGCTGAAGGCAGAGGCTTTAACCTACTGAGCCACCCAGGCGCCCCTTCAAGTCACCTCTTAAGGCAACTGGCACAGATACACCATCTAAGGTTTAGTTGAAAACTCAACTTATACTAGTCATCAGGCATATATGACCCATGCAGATTCATTTGTGTAATATAATATAGACAAAGTCACTCTCTATTCATCTCTGTATAATTATCTTTTTATTTGCAATCTTCTCATTTGAGTATTAGATGTTAATTTCTATACACAGGATGTACAGAGCAGATAATATCTCTGTAATTAAAGAGATAATGAGTACCCTTAACTCAGAATGTATGGCTTTGTTCAACTTCCGTCATGTCTCTTTAAACTTATCTTCAATATCACTCTCTCCTTATGTAATAGCCTTTTAAAACCAAGGAACAAAGTCATGTCTAATAGAAATGTAAACTTTAAATAATATAACACTTATTTCTAATATAGACTGCAATAGAATAGGTTAAAAGTTGCAGTTATGCTCCCAGTAACAATTATAATCTCTCTCTAGCAAGGTCAGTGGTGGGACTAAGCTTCTTTGGGATTCTCTGGAGGACAGAAAAGAGTGAAAGCCTAATATGATCCAGGGTCTCCTGTGATGTTAAACTTAATTTAATCATTAAGACATCAGAGAATTAGAATAAAATTAGAATAAAATCTAATTAAGGGAAAATAGACTTTTTATCACTAACAATATGACTCAATTTCTTGGGACAACTAAACCATACAAGCCATGGAGACATGCTCATCAAGTATACCATCTCTCACAAAATGTTCTAAGTTGTACTTTATCCAAAGACTAAAAGGAAAATTGTTTTTCCTCTTTGTCATGATCACATCTGAGCTCTTTACAGACCATTTCAGCAACTAAATGGATTCTGATATTTATAACTAATAGAATGTTTTATGCCTTGCTTTCACGGTAGATTTTTTAACTATGTATTGAGATGATCTGTCTGATTTCTCTTCCTAGGCCATCTAACTGCAGCAATTAAACCTTTTAAAACCCATTAGTATATTCAGCTCACATCAGTCTCTGAAACCAACCCTCTATTCAGTATAAAAATTTTTTTAAAGATTTGAAATTCTCTCTTTCAGCATTAGGAGAATGTTGAACTCAACTTTCCTTTTGGTCAAGACCCAATCCTACTTTCTCAGACTCCCGAGGACTAGCCCTTGAGCTCTAGTTCCTGGCAGCAACTCCCCCAGACACTACTAGTTCCTCCTCCTGACCCCTTGGAACTGGACAAAATGGCTGCTATTTAAACTTGTACCATTTATTTTCCCACATTTACTATGTAATTTAGTAACATTAGCTACTATAAATATATATTTGTTATTATATGTATTATATTTTATTATATATTTTATATTTATATATTATTTATATATTATATATATTAATTTCTCCTTTTATATATTTCTTATTTATATAAATTTTAAAAGAGCTGTTCCTAACCAGTGCACAGTGCCTCCCAAGAGAGGTTCAGAGACCAACCTTCCTCCAACTTGTGGACCCTTCCAAGTGTGCTGTGCCCATCTGCATCAGATCTACAGCAAGGAGAGGGTGGAGAAAGGCCACTTGCTTCTAAAGTTTCTTGGCCTACAAGTGACATTCCTTTCTTCTGGTGAGAACTAGTCATATGACCCTAGCTAGAAGCAAGAGAGCTGGGAAGCACAGTTCTAGCTGGGAATCTATTTCATAGCAACAGTTCTCTATTAAGAAAAGGAAGGCACAAATTTTGGCACACATTTAACTGTTTTGGCTCCATCCCACTTGTTCTCTTCTTTTGGACTGACCTGCTGATCTTATATCAGCTTTCTAGATCCATGAGTTAGGTTTTCCACCCAAAAATTGCCTGAATGCAAGCCTATCTTTAGACAGCTTTCTTTTTTCAGACTCAATCCGACTCTATTGGTTCCATGGAATGTCTAATCTTGCCTGTCCTTCCATGGTCTAGCCTATCCTACTCCTTCTAACCTCCTTATGTAAGTCTATTTTTGTTAGGCTACATGACAGTTTGAGGAAAAAGCTCATAAGAAAAATCTTGTCCAATAAAGCATTTTTAAAAATGAAATGTGTGATATGTATTGGTTCATTTAATTTCATCAAACCTACTGAAACATATTAAGAAAGGAGAATTAGAGCAAACTTTCTCATTCAATACTTCTCATAGTAACCCACATAGGAAAGGAGTATTGAGGTAAAGGTTAAAAACAAAGTGAAAACAAATAAAAAATTATTGAATCATAACTTTCATAGTGTTCCTATCTGACATAGTTTTAGACCATCAAGAATATTCTTTTGTATTAAGTAGAAATTTAACTTTATTTTTCTTTGAAATGGATGATCAATTGTGCTAATACCATCTCCAGTAATGATTAGGAACACCATCTGTGTTGGTCAGTTTTATGTGTCAACTTGGCTAGACTCAAGTCCCCACTTTTCAATCAAACACTAATCTAGGTGTTGCTGTGAAAGTATTTTAGAGATGTGTCTAAAGTCCATATTCAGTTGATTTTAAGTAAGGAATATTATCTTAGTGCAGGGGAGGGGGTAGATTCAACCTGGTGAAAGGTCCTAAGAGCAGAAATAAGGCTTCCCTGAAGAAGAAATTTCACCTGCAGACAGCAACTTCAGCTCGAGAGTTTTGGCCTGCCCTTCCTAAGCCTGCCGTATAGATTTTGGAATCACCTAGCCAGCCATCACAATTAAGCCAATTTCTTGTAATAAATGTCTTAGTACACATCAAAAAAAATTATTGAATCATTAAATAATGAAGATAAAGACAAAAGAGGACTGTAAGTGGGCCCTTTCAAGGATATCCAAATTAAATGAAATTAAGATGATGTAAGTATATTAGTAACTTAAAGAGCATCATAGAGTGCATGATTATTGATTTTATGGTTCATTGAAATCTAGAATAAAAGCAAAACTACATTTATTATATATCATAATCAGTTAGAAATACATGTGCATGCATGTGTGTATGTGAGAAAGAGAAAGTTCTGTATAGACCATACTTACACATATAGAATACATGTTAGGAAGGAAGATTTCACTTAGAACTTAGATTTGCTCAGTAGGAAATAATGATGACAGTCAACCCCAAAGTCAAGGTGGAGTCATAAGCATTATTCTTTATGTATTACTCATCCAGGAGTTCTTTATAGAACAAAATATAAAAAGTGATTAGGGTGAGGCAAGTCTAGTTCCCAGCATTTACCAAATTTCACAATTTCATTTCAAAGAATTGCAAAGATGTTATTTGAAAATATGCATCAGAAATGGAAAACAAATTCCACGAGCACATTTGCAATAATGTAGTAGGTAGTATGTGTAAAGACACAGAAATAGGAAGGAGAAAAGGGCAAACTGGGGCTAGCTTCAGCTCCCCAGCTTGTTGGTACTTAGAGTGAGCAACTAAAGAGAATGCCAAGAGAACTCAGAAGGTAGAACATGCTCCTGGGCCAGTCTCAGAAAAGGCCAGAGAAGAGTGGGGCAAACAATGAGAGATGAAGAGAATCCAGAAAGTCCTTTCCCCTAGAGGGGAACTGTCATCATCTTCAACAACATTAACCGGTTTCCCCCAGGTGACCAGTGTCCTTGTCCTCATCCTTCTTACCTATTATTTATACCAGATGAGCATTCTTAACTCAATTATATAAGGAATTTAATTAGTATAAAGTTATTATACCAAACTTTAAGCAAATAAAGTACAAAGAAACCCTAAAAATAGCTGGGTGAATCCCAGTCTAAAAATCCACATCTTTCACTCACCAATTTTGACATTTTGTCCTTTTTTTAAAGCTGGAATGGAGGTATTTTATATGCACAATTTTCCCTATTCAGAGAATACTTTTCTGGGATTGCTGTTTACATTAATGCTTACACTCAACAAAACCCAAATGGAACACATGACCGAGCTACTAAGACAAAGCTCCTCTTACCTAGGATGAATGCTAACACGTAACACAAACACAGCCAGGAAATCTCAGAACTAGGTGAACAGCTATTATTCTTCCCAGCCACCTCTGCTCACCACTCCCAGAAGTTCCTGCATTTTTTCACTTTCTGTCTCCAGTAAGTTATGATCACAAAACCCCCACAGCCTGCTTAACTCATGTTACATACTCTTGACCTATGGCTCCCTTGTCACTGATAACCTTTCTAACCTTGGTGAAAAAACATAATTCAATTCCCCTTGATTTTCTTTCTTTCTACAGCTTTTCCTTTCTTCCCCCAAATGATTTATAATTCCCATCAACTTCTTCCATTGGCTTCCAGGAATATGAAAGGACTATTCTTCAGGCTCCAGTGTATGATCTGAAAACCTAGAAGCTAGTAGCAAAAGGTTTTAATAACACCTTTAAAGTCATCGAGAAGAAATGCTTCTTCGAGCAAATTCCAATTAAGTTAAAATTCAATATATTTACATGCATATTGTATAGGCAGTATATTTATAAGTGATGAACAGGATTAATCAAAGAGATAATGCTAAACTATTTCTTATTATTCAGGTGTTCACAAATAAATGGCATTCTTATTATTAAAATTCAAATTCAGGTAAGTAGCATCCTCCACTCATAACTGAATGTTAACCATGCAGGTCATAAAAGAAGCTACCAGAATTCTGAAGTTACCCTCAATTTAAAGCTGCAAAAGAAAGTAATTAGGTTGAAGAGAAGCTATGGCTTTAAAACAAGGATTGATAGTCATTTTAAATAACAAAATGTCAATATTTGCAGAAAATTGAGACACTTCACAAATAATAAACAGTGCTATGATCTCCATGAATTGTGGGCCAGCTATAATAAATATTGAAATTCAACAATTCATCACCAGAACTATCCTTTACTTTAGCTACTTTCATCTGGCATTAAATAGAAATTATATTTGTTGGATAAACCTAGAAGGAGAAACCTCTCTGCCCTTTATTTTTCTTGATGAATTTGGCCCAGGACAAGAATATCAAATTATATGCTGACAGGGAAAATAACTTGGCATCCTGAAGGACCAAAAGATGTTACAAACATAATTATCTCAATATCAGCACCACATGGTAACACTGTCAGACTGAGAGGGGGGAAATATCCCAGGAGATAGAAAATGCAAACTGGTGATCTTGCCAATAGAAAGATGGATCTGTGTGCATTTTGCAATGGCCAAATTTTTTAAACTGTTACTATTTTTTTAATTTCATATTTATTCATCTATTGTCTTTTATCTGACCATGAAGATGGACTCCATTTTCCTTCAACAATCTTGGGAAAGCATTAGATCATTAGTACATGTTGACTGATTTTGAAGTTATCACATCATCATCATATTTGCCAATTTAAAAAAAAAAGTGGAAAAAAATAGCATGACAAAATAGAATAAAAAAAGAGCTACCAGCCATGTGTAAATATTCTCTAAGCTTTGTATTTTCACTTCTAACAGGGAACACTACTGTTCCTGGGTGGACTGTGTTGTCAATGCAGAATCAAAATTGTAGAACAATCCATCTGTCACTGATGGATCTGTCAGCAAGTCCACAGGGAAACTCAAGGCCATCATTATCTAAACATTTTCCCAATATACCGAAAGTCGGTGTTAACATTTTTTAAGTCCTAGAATTAGAAGTAGGTTTTTGTTTTTGTTCTACTAATCCTATAGCTCTCTCTCTAGGTGGTGATCCAAGGTTCTAAAATACACAGGAAGAAAGACAAGGCAAGTTGCCCCTCTCTTCTCAGTAATAGCAAGACTTATGAAAAAGTCACCTCTATGGAGATACAACAGACCCGCCATGCTAGGCACAGGACAGCGATGGAATGAACTGAGCCCCCCAGGGAGTGAGAAGATGCATCTCCTATCCAACACAGATCATCAAACTGCAGGAGAGAGATTCTGGCACCCACAGAGGGACAGCTGTGCTACTAGCTCTCTGGCTGGAATAAAAAAGAAAGTTATAAAGGAGTAATATAAACAGCAGAACAGAGATTTCCATCCAAATGTTATTTATGATGAGGAAGTGGATCGAATAAAAATTTATGCCTAAAGTGTATTAAGTAAAATAATAAGCTCTAATTTTTTTATTCTAATAAACAGTTTTTCTGCTTAAAACTTTGATTTGTCTTCATTTTATAACTTTCTTCTCCAGTCAAGGAAAACAAGATTCAGGTTGACATGGTCACTCCATCATTTGGGCCAAAAGAAATGGTGAAAGACCAGTTCAGAGAGCTTTCCTGTAAGCTGCCTGCTGGACCTCAAAGGAAGGGCTCTCTCTCCACTTAAAATGACTTGCCCTTTCTGTTTCCCCAACAGAGCAGCACTAATCACTCTGTGAAAGGACCAAACTCCTCTCATAGGTGGTTATAGCTACATTATTGTGTGGGCTGTGTACATATTTTATATTCAAAATCAATCAGTTTTAGATAATATCAGGCATACTAGGTACCATATATGATAGTACCAATTAGAAAAGAATGCACTTGGAATTCAAAATTTTCCAGACTGGATTAATGGACTCTCCTGCTTCCAGAAAATAATACCTTCTACTTATTTGCTCAAGTCAGAAATTTATACACTACTCTTTATTTCTCCCTCTTTACCTATGAATCTAATCAGTCACAGATTCCTCTAGATGGCAGCTCACAATTTCTCATAAACTCTATTCCGTCATTCCCTTGGTTTGGTCCTTCATATTTTCTCCATGAAGCATTTCAGTAGTATCTTTGCTGGATAGCTTTTCACATTTTCCCTCTGTTTGAGTGAATGGGCTGACACTTGGGGGCCAAAATGTTCTACTATCTTGGACTCACTGCTGGAGGACAAGGAATTTTTCATGAATTTTCATACCAAGAGCACTGGCAGAATCCCCACCTTCAACATCACTGTCACCATGACTGTGAAGACTCCTGTCCTGCTGATGGGCAAAGAAGGTCCATGGTGGTATGATCAACAGGAAATGTTAAGAAATGACCTCCCACTTGTGGAATTCCCGATACTGTCCTCATCTGTCCCTTCTAACACTTTCCCACTTTTTACTGTTTCAGTGATTTTTCATTCCATATCATATATTTTTTTTTCTCTCTATTGGATTTTTCCATTCAGCAGACAAACTACTCCAAAACTTCATGGTTGAAAATAACTAGGTATTAGCTATTAGCTCACAGTTCTACCATCTGGCTGGGCTCAACTGGGTCATTCTTTGGCATGCATTACCTGGAGTCACTCATCCAGTTGCTGGATTTCCATGATGGCTTTGTTCATATGTCTGACTGACCTCAACTGGAAGGAAGGCTAGAACAGCAGAAGTCTAGCTAGGCATGTCTCCTCTGCACCCTTCTATCTCCACCATGGTAACCAAACTCTTTACAACATAGTTTGGGACTCAAAAGGCCTTCCTTCATTGAATAAAAATATTGGTGGCAAAAAAAAAACAAGACCTAGGCCTTCCTAGGCCTATGGCACTCACATGTATAGGTTTTGTCTATTTTTTTTAAGATTTTATTTATTTATTTGACAGACAGAGATCACAAGCAGGCAGAGAAGCAGGCAGAGATGGGGAGGGTAGAGGAGAAGCAGGCACCCCGCTGAGCAGAGAGCCTGAGGCAGGGCTCAATCCCAGGACCCTGAGATCATGACCTGAGTTGAAGGCAGAGACTTTAACCCACTGAGCCACCCAGGTGCCCCTGATTGTCTTTTTATTTTGATTTTTCTCTTCAGTCTTATTTTTATTTAAGTAATCTCTATACCTAATGTGGGGCTCAAACTCAGAACCCTAAGATCAAAAGTCCCATGCTCTTCTGACTGAGTCTGCCAGGCACCCCTAAATTGTCTTTTTAGCATCTTGCTCTTAAATATGATCAGATTATCCAAGGGTACCAGGCAGTCAAGGAAACTATTTAATGTTAAATTCAAGAACCAAAACAAAACAACAGAAAAAAAAAATCAACTTGGAGGAGTCATAGCTGATACAAAGAGGTAAATAAATAAACAAATCATCATCACTATCCTCAGAGTTAAAAGAACAGAGTTCCATCTTAAAAGATAAATATTCTAAGAAATACCGTTTTAAGCAATAATAAACTCAACAGGAGGGTTAGCAGGTAAAGTCAAAAAATATCCCAGAAAAAGATCATAAGGTAAAGAAGAAAATAAAATTAGAGGACCAATCCAAGAGGTCCAAAATCCAAATACTAGGATCCCAAAAATAAATGTTAAAGAAAAACTAAAAGAAAGAAACCATCAAAGAAATACAAACAACAATAATAATAACAAAAATCCCCAAAGAAATACAAACAACAATAATAATAACAAAAATCCCCAAATTTCCATACTGAATAGGCCTATGAAGTCCTCAGAACAATGGATAAAATTAGAATTTACACAAGTACATCATTGTGAAATTTCAGAATACTGGGGCCAGAGAAAAGATCACACAAACTTTGGAAGAGGGGAAAAAAACAGGTATCACACAAGGACCAAGTTTCAAAATATCATCAGACTTCTCTACAACCTTCTTCTAAGTTATGAAAATTGAGGAACGCCTTCCAAGTTCTGAGAAAAATTACTTCCAATCTACAATATTTTGTCCAAACACTTAATCACAGTGGAGGATGGAATAAAAGAGGTTTTTTCCCCTGTAAGATCTTTAAAAATGTATTTGGCATGCATGAATTTTTAGGAAGATATTATAAGCCATGCTCTAGCAAAATGAGGAAGTAGACCAAATAGGGAAAACATGGAATCAGGAAATGAAGATTCTACTATCTCTAATATCTCTAGGCTGATAGTAAAAATTATATATAGATAGAGATAGAGGTATTTCAAGATGGCACTTATATAACATATCTGGAATTCAATTAATTTAAACAGGAGCAGATCCGAAGGCCTTATGAGAAATTTTTTTTCCAGTAAAATGAAACTGATAAAATATCTAAAGTGTTTTAATATACTGACAGGAAGTTAGAGTTCATTATGTAAAGTGAAAGAACTATGAAGAAAAGAATAACCACAGTATACTGCCTGCTCAGCCAGTTATAGTGTTTACTTTTTTTTTTTAATATTTTATTGATTTGACAGAGAGATATCACAACTAGGCAGAGAAGCAGGCAGAGAGAGAGGAGGAAGCAGGCTCCCTGCCAAGCAAAGAGCCCGATGCGGGGCTCGATCCCAGGACCCTGGTATCGTGACCTGAGCCGAAGGCAGAGGCTTTAACCTACTGAGCCACCCAGGCACCCCTATAGTGTTTACTTTTATAAACACTGAATAATATTCTCAGTATTTACTAAAATCATGATAAAAGTATACTGGGAGGGACGCCTGGGTGGCTCAGTGGGTTAAACCGCTGCCTTCGGCTCGGGTGGTGATCTCAGGGTCCTGGGATTGAGTCCCGCGTAGGGCTCTCTGCTCAGCCGGGGGCCTGCTTCCCTCTCTCTCTGCCTGCCTCTCTGCCTACTTGTGATCTCTCTCTGTCAACTAAATAAATAAAATCTTAAAAAAAAAAAAAAGTATACTGGGAATATGTGGCTGGGGACAGGAAGTATACACATGTAGCCTACGGAGTGAAAGTGTAAAAGAAAGTTAAATTCTCATCTTCCATAGTAGGGAATAAACAGGTGATGCTCAAAATTGATCAACCAAAAGGTAGTAATATATACATGTTATTTGTAAATACAGAGGTACATATCAAACAAAGCAACAGAAAGAATTGAAAAGTAATTGATTTGGGAAGAGGGAAATGGTAGGGGACAAGGAAATTATTTTTATATCAAACCTTAGAGAACTGTGTGACTATTTAAAAGTATAAGATTGAAAAAGAAACAGAAAAAATAGTTACCTTTGGAAGTTCCTATTGCGCACATATTCCACCTTTATTTCTAGTAGCAGATACTTCTGCTAGTATGGAAAATGAAGGCTTTAAACTCCCTCAATTCACTCTTTCATGGCTATTACATTCTTGAACATTTACACTTAGTTGCCAACTTCTCTTATCTCTCTATATATTTATTCCTGGAAAATCCGTGCTCAAATGATGTATAAGGTGTCAAAAAATAAATGAATGTGAAGTGACAGATTGTCTTTAAATAGGGAAGCTGCTGATAACGCCAACAAGTGCACTAATAAAACTATATACCTTGGCAACTGCTCCAGACCTCAAGATCAAGCAATGTACCATCCTGTCTTTGATTCCACCTCCCAAATAAAATTGCATGCAATGAATGGTCAGAGGTTTATAACTATCCTGGGGGAAATTACTGGCAAAAGTAAATAAATTCCATACAGCATGAGACAAATTGCTTTATTAAACTGATTGGCCACACAATTGTTCCTTCCATTTGCTGATATGAGGATTGGAGTTCTCAAATCCACGAAAATCATTTAATTTCTCAAACCTAGATGAAAGAAAGAAATGGAAGAAGGAGGTCCAGGGCCCAGGAGAAATTTATTTGTCTTTTTCCAACTTATTGTCAACGCTGTCCCACTCAGAAGCAATGCATTTTTGATTCTCATGTTTGGATGGCATTTCTGCTTAGGGAATCACTCACATTTTGATCTTTAATTCCTTCGGGGACAGCCAGTGAAAAGTGCTTTTATAAGTTACAGTTCTGACCTTTTTAGGATTCTGTTATTTGATTAAAAAGCATTAGAGGTCTTTCTGTATAGCAGTGTTTATTGCCTGTAACAAAGTAATCAGAAATGCAACCAATGAGTAATTTGTAAGGGGTTATGGATTCATTCCCAGCAAATATTTATTGTTACCAGTGCAATTCCACACTGAAAATGAAATACACCAGAGATCTGTTTGTCTTCCTCTCTTGGGACCCATGACACTCAACTGTACTAGAGTTGAAAACAATTTATAAAAATGGCATTTGGCTCCTTGAGAGATTCAAACCCTTGAATGAGATCCAAGTGAAAACTTGCTTATAAAGCTCCCTCCAGGGAAAGTGTGACATGGCATGGTATGAGTATTACTCTAGATAACACCTTAATTTCTTAAACCATGTAGTCTCTAGATGCATAGGGGAATCCCAAGACCTTTCCAGGTGTCCCATGAGATCAAAACTATTTTCATAATATTATCAAAGTATAATTTATTTTCATTGTGTTTACATTTGCACTGGTGGTACAAAAATAATTGTGGATAAAACTTGGGTGCCTGAGCATGAATCAAGACAGTAGCACCAAGCTTATCTAGTTTTTATTTTATTTTCAAAAAAACAGTTATATTGAGATATAATTCACGTACAATACAATTCACTCATTTAAAGCATACAGTCTCTAGGGTGATATTTATTACCGCCACCAGTTCTCAGGTTTCCAAACACCACTTGGGTGTTCACCATTTCAATTCAATTCTTACACTGTCTTCGTGGAGATAACATCAGATCCCACAAGTCAAGGGGAGCTTGCCACAAGACTGCACCCCAACTCACTGCCAGTGCAAGTCCAGACTACCATCTGTATTTCTGACCGATCGGCTGCCAATCAGAGGTTTCCCTCCTAGGGTTTGATAATTTGCTGGAGTGGTTCACAAAACTCAGGGAAATATTTATTTATGTTACCTGTCTATAACAAAGAAGAGTATAAAAGACAGAGATGAACAACCAGAGGAAGAAGGTGAAGTCCAGAAATATCCCAAGTGCAGGAGCTGCTGTCTCTCATGGAGTTAGAGCACACCACCCTCCCAGCATGTCAATGCATTCACTACTGAAAGCTCATCAAATCTAATTGCTCAAGAGTTTTTATAGAGCTTTAATCTCCAGCCCTCACTCTACTTGCAGACAGTCAGTGGGTGGCGTTAAAAGTTCCAAAATTCCAATCACTTGGATTTTCTGGTGACCAGACTTCTCTTGAGGCTATCCAGGGACCCCATCCTAAGTCACCTCATCAACATAAACTTGGGCATGATAAAAAGGGGTTCCTTATGAATAACATTCTTATTATTCAGGAAATTCCAATTACTCGTAGGAAATTCCAAATTTAGGAGCTCTGTGCCAGGAACTGAGGACAAAGATCAAATCTATTTCTTATTATGCCACAAATGCAATGGTTTTTAGTATATCCACAGATATATACATCCCTCTTCACCATCAATTTAAAAATATTTTTGTTACCTTTAAAAGAAACTCCATAACCTCTAGGTATAACCCTCCCTACGTACCCCCATCCACCCCAGCCTTGAGCAACCACTAATCTACTTTCTGTCTCTATAGAATTACCTTTCTGGGCATTTCATATAAATGGAACCATATAACATGTGGCCTTTTATAAATAGTTTCTTTCACTTAAATATCTTCAAGTTTCATCTATGTTCAAGCATGTATCAGTACTTCATTTCTTTTTAAAGGCAGATAATATTCCATTGTATAGATATACCACATGGTGTTTATCCATTAATCCTTAAGTGACATTGGGCATTGGGTTGTTTTCACCAATTGTCTATGAATAACGTCACTATAAACAATGAGTAGAAGTTTTTGTGTGAACATGTCTTCATTTCTCTTAGGTATATATTTCAGAGCGATTTGCTGAGTCATATGGCAACTCTATGTTTAACTACTTGAAGAACTTCCAGACTACTTTCCAAAGTAGCTACACCATTTTATCCCCACATTTCCCCAGATACTGGCATAACTTACCACCTCACTGCCTTCATATCTCTGCTCAGATATCCTTGAGGAGACTTTCCCTAACTGCCCTATCTAGTTCATGCCTTCCTGCTACCATCAGTTCTTTCATCCTGCTTTCTTTGTTTTCATAGCCCTTTGTCACCATATGACATATTATATATTTAAATATTGGTTTATTTTCTGTCTCCCATGTTAGAATGTCCTTTGATGACAGCAGGAATGTTTTCTGGGGTTTTTTGTTGTTGTTGTTGTTGTTGTTAAGATTTTATTTATTTATTTGACAGACAGAGATCACAAGTAGGCAGAGAGGCAGGCAGAGAGAGAGGAGGAAGCAGGCTCCCCACTCAGCAGGGAACCCGATGTGGGACTTGACCCCAGAACCCTGAGATCATGACCCCAGCCGAAGGCAGAGGCTTTAACCCACTGAGCCACCCAGGTGCCCCCTGTTTTCTGGTTTTGTTTTATTTTGTTGTTTTTCAGTACTATAACCCAAATCCTGTAAGACTATCCAACATATAATAAGTAACAATAAATATTTATTAAATCAACAAACTAATGGCTCCATTGTAAATGCAGATTGACTTGATCTGCCTTTACTTTTTCACTTAGTAGAATGTAGAAGTAGGCTTTAGAAAAACAGTGTATAAAAAAGTACTTTTTAAAGAAGCAGGAGATGTGACTCATTACACAGGTACTTATTAAGAAATCATTGAGAAATTGAGTATGTCCTTAAGGAAATTGAAACACTAAATTACGGCATGAAGTTCAGGTCATTCAGTTTTAGGATCATGATTTCCTGGTGTTTGGCTTTAGGTTTGGACCCTCAAAGGTCAATTGGGAAATGAACTAAAGAAACATGTAGTGAGTTAATTCAAACAAAGGTAAGATAAAACTTTCCCCAGTGAGGATTACTAAGCTTTGAAAAACAATCATAGTAAACTGGTGAAATGGGCTTCAAAATAACATCAGGGAGTAGTGGGAAGAACTCCAGAACTCCATAGAATTTGTCTCAGCTCAAAAGCTTCTGCACAGCAAAGGAAACAGTCAACAAAACAAAAAGGCAACCCACGGAATGGGAGAAGATATTTGCAAATGACAGAACAGACAAAAGGTTGATATCCTCAAACTCAACACAAACAAAACAGATAATCATATCAAAAAATGGGCAGAAGATAAGAACAGACACTTCCCCAATGAAGACATAGAAATGGCTATCAGACACATGAAAAAATGTTCATCATCACTAGCCATCAGGGAGATTCAAATTAAAACCACACTGAGATACCACCTTACACCATTAGAATGGCCAAAATTAGCAAGACAGGAAACAATGTGTGTTGGAGAGGATGTGGAGAAAGGGGAATCCTCTTACACTGTTGGTGGGAATGCAAGTTGGTGTAGCCACTTTGGAGAACAGTGTGGAGATTCCTCAAGAAATTAAAAATAGAGCTTCCCTATGATCCTGCAATTGCACTGCTGGGTATTTACCCCAAAGGTACGGATGTAGTGAAAAGAAAGGCCATCTGTACCCCAATGTTTATAGCAGCAATGGCCATGGTCGCCAAACTGTGGAAAGAACCAAGATGCCTTTCAGTGGACGAATGGATAAGGAAGATGTGGTCCATATACACTATGGAGTATTATGCCTCCTTCAGAAAGGATGAATACCCAACTTTTGTAGCAACATGGACGGGACTGAATGAGATTATGCTGAGTAAAATAAGTCAAGCAGAGAGAGTCAAGTATCATCTGGTTTCACTTATTTGTGGAGCATAACAAATAACATGGAGGACATGGGGAGATGGAGAGAAGAAGGGAGTTGAGGGAAATTGGAAGGGGAGATGAACCATGAGAGACTATGGACTCTGAAAAACAACCTGACGGTTTTGAAGGGGTGGGAGGTGGGAGGTTGGGGAACCAGGTGGTGGGTAATAGGGAGGGCATGTATTGCATGGAGCACTGGGTGTGGTGCAAAAACAATGAACACTGTTACGCTGAAAATAAATTAAAAAAAAAAAGAGAGAGAACTTCTACCAAAAATAATAATAATAATAATAATAATAATTTGTCTCAGCTCTACTGCTAAATGGCTGTATAACTCTGAGCAAAATATTTAGTTTCAATAGTTTTCAACAAACCTTTGCCTGTCAAATGAGAGTGTTAGTTTAGAAATCCCTATGGTTTCTTAATATCCTTCTCTGAAAACACTAGAAAATAACTTTAGCTAATAGGGATAATATTGAATGCAATCCTCTATAGTTAAGGAAGTAGTTGATGGGGAATTAATGACTTCTAATTTTAAAACAACACATATAACTAATCATTTCAATTGAGATAGACTTATTAAGTTCATTGCTATTGGTAATAGCAGTAAGAGAGTGGGTGATGCGATATTTCATGGAGTAATTTAGGTTCCCAGCTTAACTCTTCACTGCTCATTGCCAGTGTAGATATAGACTATGTAAAACTGACTCTACTTAATCAACTGGGTTTAGAACAATTCAGTCTGATGTGCAGATGACAGGTCCATCAGTTAAATGTTAATTAATATAGTTGCCTCAAGATTAATTCTGTAGCCAGCCCAAGTTGGCCCAAATGGAAAATCTGAATAAAGCTTGCATATAAAAACGTGTGAATGTTTAGAAACAAACAGCCTCCAGGGCACCTGGGTGGCTCAGAGGGTTAAGCCTCTCTCTTCAGCTCAGGCCATGATCCCAGAGTTCTGGGATGGAGCCCTGCATCAGACTCTCTGCTCAGCAGGGAGCCTGCTTCCTCCTCTCTCTCTGCCTGCCTCTCTGCCTACTTGTGATCTCTACTGGTCAAATGAATAAATAAAATCTTAAAAAAAAAGAAGAAGAAGAAGAAGAAGAAACAGCCTCCAATTTGAAATTTCAGGACCTATTTTATTAAAGATTTACCTGTTCAAATTCAGAAAAAGAAATGCTTCCCTATGGAATTCAGATGACAAATGAAACTCTTTCCTCTCTGAATGATATTCCATTTTTGCAAACTGGTATTGTTGGATATATACTGCCATCACTGTAGACCAAAAATTCAACTAATTTTAAGCAAGACTAGTCTATTCTCCTCACAAATGATTACTGAGCCATTATCTTCCTTGTAAATATCTGTGCCAAGAAAATGTTTTTCCCGAAAGCAGCCCCCCCCCCATTAATAACCATTTTTGTGACACACCAAAATCAATAGGTCTCACTTGGTGCCTGAAGTGTCATATTGACAAATAAAGGGTGGGTCACAAATGCATACCTTTCACCATCTACCTGGAGCTTCAGGCACTCCAGGTTTGAATGATTTTGGATACTGTTTAATTCAGTGCATTGTGCTGCTCATTGGCCCTTGGCAGTTTTTATCTCCTCATCACTCCAGCAAAGCTAAGTTTATCTTTGTTTTGTGTTGTTTTTCTCTAAAGAATTCTCAGTTATGGTTACAGCAACAAAGCAACTCACATATTTCTGTCACCTCCTACATTTCCATTTCTCACCATCAAAATAAATGAATATGCTAGTCTGTTTTAAAACAGCACATTTTACAGATAATTGCCTTCATAAAAGCTGGCCTGCAAGTATACCATTAACACTGAAAGTGTAGGATTTTATTGTCTCAAACACCAAAACCAGAGATATTCTCTAAGGATTTGCTAAAGGTTGCCTTTTGGAATAAAACTGATTAGAGCACTCGCTTATCTTCAAAAATTTTAAAGGAATATTCCAATAAAATATTCTTGAACTCTTTAATCCAATAGTTGGTAATGAAGACATGTAAGCCTTGAAATTAAAGTTGTTAGGACTATACCACAACCTCAGAAAGAATGAGAACATTACCTTATTTTTGTTTCTTACCCTCTTGACCCTCTAACGATGAATTCGGGATCTTAAATCATACTGCTCCCTGCCTGCTCAGGAAACCTTTAGAGCATTAGATTTTGTTTATTTATTTTTAAAGATTTATTTATTTGAGAGAGAGAATGTGTGTGTGTGCATGCGTGTGTATGCACAAAGCGGGGATGGGCAAAGGAAGAGGGTGAGAGAGAACACTCAAGTAGACTCCCTACTGAGTGTGGAGCCCAGATGTGGGGCTCAATCCCCAGACCCTGAAATCAGGACCTGAGCCAAAATCCAGAGTTAGGTGCTCAACCAACTGAGTCACCCAGAGCATTAGATTTTAACAACAGGGTAACAATGTAGCATAATCAAAGAGTGGATGAGAGTTCCCAGGTTTTATGGAAAGTGATTCTGATATTGAAAGCAAGGATAGAATCTTCAAGTACTGAAGCTACCAGTATTAATTCATTATTAAAATTATCACCATCATCATTATAAATGTCACTATCATCATCAGAGCCATTTATTCATTGTCTACTAAGATAAATGTAATAAGAGCTATTCTAAGCGCTTTCAGATGCATACTATGGATTGTTTGCAAAGATGTTCATAACAGTTTTTCCATATCTATGAGCACATCCCTTTGCAGTGTGACTTTGCCACTCTTCCCACCAAAAGCAGTGCTATTTTCTCCTCTTCTTGAATCTAGTCTGGTGTTGCACTGTTTTAGCCAGGAGTGTAAAAAGAGTGACTTTCTGTGATTCCTGATCCTTGGCCACATTAGGTCTTAAAAGTTTTGCAGCTTCCATTGTTCAGTGTGGCTTCCCAAGAGCACCATGTAGAAGGGCTTGGCAGAAGAAAAGACCAGATGGAAGGTGACAGACAGAGACAGCAAGAAAGAAAGAAGAGAGAAGTCCAGGTAGCAACCACCTGACATAAAAATGAGGCTGTCTTGGACCATCTAGCCTCCATTTGAGCCACTAGATGTCAGCAGATCGCAGCTTTATGAGGCACCATGGGTCAGGCAACCAGACAGAACACTCCCCGTCCCACCCAAATTGCAAAATCATAGCAGAGAAATGATTTTTTGTTTAAGGCTACTAAATTTTGTGGTGGTTTGTACACAGTAAGAGATAACTGAAACATGCCCATTTCCTGATTTAATCCTCAATGGAGCATTGTTATTTCCAGTGTTTCTACCACACTGCCTTCAGTATCAGTGTGTCAAATATTTATTAAGTACTTGAACATCCCCACATTATACAATGTACTTGTTTGGTAAAACAAAATATAAGATACTAATTTCAAGAAAATAAATGGGAGAGATGATTAACTGATATGAAACAAAGTTATTATCAACAGTTGTGATCTCTCTTCTGGCTTGGGTGGCTGGGGATGAAGGAATGGGTCTAGAGCTCATTCTCTCTGGTTGCAATCTGCCCAGATATATTGGTCAGGAAATAGGTGGTGGGGTGGAGGCTTAGACCATCTAAGTTTTCATAACACCATTACCACTTTAGGTGTCCAAAGTGCATCCTGGGTCTTCCAAGGACTCTGGCCACTTGAAAGGATAGTTGTCCACTTGGAAAGATTTAGAAAATAAGCTGAGCAATCCTGGGGCCCACCTGTGTGTGCTTCCTGCTGGATACTCACTGGACCTGCTGGCTGCAGTGGGAATGATGACACAGCCCACCCACAAAGCTAACATAATAGTGTTCACTCAAGTCAAGACTGGTTCACCCCAGTACAGACAAGAGGAGCTCCAGGGTTGGAGTAAGCTCTCATACAGGGACGTACAACTAGATCAGATATTCCTCCAAATATTTTCTGAAATCAACTTTAAAGCTCAAAAAATTTAACACTTCTGTTCTCAGTTTCTACCGTGACAAATTTTCCCTAAGGCAGTGGTTGATTAATGTCTGTCTGGTCAGAGAGAAGAAATGCCATGAAGAACAGAAAGAATACAGCTTTCAAAATCCTGTCCTAACACATGGCATATGGTTTAGTGCCATGTGGAGGGGAACACGCTCAAGAAGATTTCAGAGAAATTGGGCATCATCACTACTGATCAAAGGAGGCAGGGAAAGCTTCATGGAGGAGGCAGGACATCAGCCCCTCAATCAGGAACAGTTTAAATTACCAAAAATAGAATCAGCCTTGTCAGGATTTTCACAAAGCCCCTCTTAGCCATTCCTGTTTGGATGTGGGCATTTCTTGAGTTCATTCTCAGACACATCCTAGGCTAGGTTTATTCCTAAACAAGGCAGTATTTATAATCCTAATACTTCACATTTTTATGCGACTCTGTTTGGCAAAGTAGTTTTACATATGTTATCTCATTTGATATAACAGTGTTCACTATCAATTATTATTATAAGAGGCAGCTTTGTCATTCAGGCATGCTATCACCGGCCAGATACCATATTTTCTCCTTTTGTGAACTATTAGGTGGTTTGCTTTGTTTGATTTTTGTTTTCTGCTTTCATGGCCATACATTCTAAGTAGTAAGTCTGAGTTGTTCAGGGATTGCAACAGTAATTCCCTCCTTGAGAGTTTCTTGAATCCCTTATTCTTAGTCTCCTCACAAATGAAACACAGTGTTTTTCCCTTATGGACATCAATGCACCTAAACACATGGATGTGCCAGTTTAAAATATTCCTGACCTTTCCTCCCCCCATTCATCACTGCTGACTCACCTGGACAACAGGACATCTTACAATAACCCTGTGTCTTGCCCTTCAGGTTTCCTGACGCTGGCTTTTTTAATATTTGGCTCATGTTCAAAGCATATAACTTTATTTTTGACCATCCCCCTTCTGGATTTTGCAACCCAATTCACCGTGTACTCCAATTCTAAGATGTTTCTTATCTCATAGAACTTATTAAATAGGCATGCTTCACTCAAGGCCGCATAATTTTATTTTTCTCTCAATTAAGTGATGTGACAGTCCACTGGGGAGGTAGAAATTTTTAAAGATTATCACTCTTGGGGCGCCTGGGTGGCTCAGTTGGTTAAGCGACTGTCTTCAGTTCAGGTCATGATCCCAGAGTCCTGGGATCGAATCCCACATCGGGCTCCCTGCTCCTTGGAGAGTCTGCTTCTCCCTCTGGCTTTCTCCCCTCTCATGCTCTCTCTCTCAAATAAATAAATAAAATCTTTAAAAAAAAAAAAAGATTATCATTCTTACTCTAACAACAAGAAAACTATGGATAATTCCCAAAATCTGAACTTTTCATGAACCCACCAGGCAGTTAAAGTCACACCTGACATCTATGTAAAGAGAGGCACCTCCGGGCATCTGGGTAGCTCAGAGGGTTAAGCCTCTGTCTTCTGCTCAGGTCATGATCCCAGGGTCCTGGGATCAAGCCCCACATCCGGCTCCCTGCTCAGCAGGGAGCCTGCTTCCCTTCCTCTCTCTCTGCCTACTTGTGATCTCTGTCTGTCAAATCAATAAATAAAATCTTAAAAAAAAAAAAAAAAAAAAAAGACTGGCACCTCCATGGACAGAACCATGGGAGATAGGCACTGACTTGCAGCACAGGAAGAAAACCAGTAAAACCGGGCTTCCCTATAGAAGAGTAAGAAAGAGATTTAATGGCTAAAGACTGAATGGGAGCTCATGTGAGATTCTGCACAGGATCTCTGGGAGCTGCACACCCACTGGCAGGACCTTCATCAGTGATCTCAGTAAAGATCAGGAGCAAGAGAAGGCCTCCATTGTCATCCAGCCCTGGGTTTGGAGAGCGGCTGCCTCTAGAAAATACACCAAGTCCCATCTGGCTCCTTTTTCATGATGCAACAAAAGCCTTGGGTTGCTGGAGGAATGACCTTCAAGCCTGTTGCTGCCAAGACACAAGGGAAGACACAGGTGGCTGTGGGAAGGGAAAATGGAAAAACTTTCTGCCCTGGAGAAAGATGGGAGAAGGCCAGGATCACTGAAAAAGTCCCACACTAGGTACCAAGGACACAGGGCTTGTCTAACATGAAGGCTAGCCTGGGACATTGGAAACCACATGCTCCTTTCCCTACCAGGCCCTCAAACACGGAGTCACAAGCAACTTTTCCATATCTATAAGCACATCCCTTTGCAGTAAGAGTCTACCACTCTTCTATCAAAAGAAGTGTTCTTTTCTCCTCTTCTTGAATCTACTCTGGGGGTGTTGCAATTTAGCCAACAGAGTGGGAGAAAAGTGACTTTCTGTGATTCTTGAGCCTTGGTCACATGAATTCTGACAACTTTTGTAGCTTCTGTTGTTTGGTGTTGCTACCTACCACCATGTAGAAAACAACTCTCCAAGGTGCAGGTATAAAGACATGGCCTAATGTGGAGGATGAAACAGACTCAGAAAAAACTCCCCAGCAAATGAGCCCTCAGCCTAAGCACAAGATAATGAAAAAGAAGCACAAAGTAATGACAGAGAAATTTGAAGCCAGTGGTGTGATGAAGGCAGAATCACAACAAAACTCTAATGCAGTTCAGAATTCAGTAATCCAGGAAACTTTAAATCTACCAGAATTTTATATATATATATTATATATATATAAAATATATATATAATATATATATTTATATATTTATTTATATTTATATTATTATATATTTATTTATTTTTATTTTTTAATAAAATATATTTTATATTTATTTATATTTATATTTATATTATTATATATTTATATATATATGACAATTTAATGACAAACTATATATATATATATATATATTTAAAGATTTTATTTATTTGACAGACAGAGATCACAAGTAGGCAGAGAGGAAGGCAGAGAGAGGGAGAAGCAGGCTCCCCGCTGAGCAGAGAGCCAGATGCGGGGCTCGATTCCAGGACCCTGGGATCATGACCTGAGCTGAAGGCAGAGGCTTTAACCCACTGAGCCAGCCAGGTGCCCCTATATATATATATATATCTTTAATTGTCATTTTCTTGAATCATATTGTGCATACTATATGTTCATTAAATAATTTTGTATTA
Source organism: Meles meles (assembly GCF_922984935.1). Taxonomy (NCBI): domain Eukaryota; kingdom Metazoa; phylum Chordata; class Mammalia; order Carnivora; family Mustelidae; genus Meles; species Meles meles. Next base: position 75,054,130 of record NC_060077.1, read on the forward strand.
TAGAATACAAATTGAAAAATGACTTTATAGACTTTTTTGGTATAATACATATTCAAAAGTATTATGTGCTAAGAATAAATGGTTAATATTCATTAAATTTATATCAAACTATGTTTTCAAATTTTTACTTGCAATTGACCAAGTCCTTATCAAATACTACACTGTTTTTAAAAGATTTTATTTATTTGTTTCTTTGTTTGTTCAGAGAGAGAGAGAGCACAAATGGGGGAGGGGCAAAGGGAGAGAGAGAGAATCTCAAGCAGACGCTGTGCTGAGCACAGCACTGACTCAGAACTCTATCCCAGGACTCCACAATCATGCCCTGAGCCAAAGGCAGAGCCGCCTAGGTACCCAATACTTGCACTTTTTTTTTTTTTATTTATTTGGCAGAGAGAGATACAAGTAGGCAGAGAGGCAGGCAGAGAGAGAGGGAAGCAGGCTCCCCGCCGAGCAGAGAGCCCGATGCAGGACTCGATCCCAGGACCCTGAGATCATCACCCGAGCCAAAGGCAGCGGCTTAAACCACTGAGCCACCCAGGCGCCCCAATACTTGCACTTTTTAAATGTGCTATACCTTCTGATTAGTTTGTGGCATTTTATATACCTTAAAATAATAAAACAGCATCTTATAAAGATATCCTTCAATAAAAATTAGCTGTCAAAGGGGCTTTCTTGAGGACTATTTTGAATTTTTAGGTTTTCACTATATTCGATTATTTAAGAAAAACGTTTGCTGTGCCATGTCAAGCATTGTGCTGTTAGTCAAAGTGGGGAGGCTCCAAAGAATAACATTAGCTACCATTTACTGAGGCTGGATGTGCATGAGGCACGTGCAAAGGTTCTACATTATTATCTTAGCTAGTCCTTCATTACCTCCTGGGGTTATTATTTTGCCCATTTTCCAAATAAGGCAACAGAATATCAGAGAAATTAATCTTACGTAGCCAGGGGATCATAAATCTGTTTCTAAAGCCCGCGGTCCCTAAAACATAGTTAGTTTCCTCACAGACATGCATTATAATATAGTCGAGGAGGTAAGGTACATACGTATACAGAGGAGTCAGTTACAACACAAGGCAGTCCATAAAGGTAAAGGTAGAGGTAAAAAAAAAAAAAAGAGTTGAAGGCCCAGAGGAACATATTCAGTGGATAAGGCTGCCTGAGTTCAGGATCTGCTCCAGTGTCTGGATGGCCCTAGGCAAGTGATTTAATCTCCTTAGCCTCAAATTTCACATCTGTTAAATGGAAAAAATTAAAGAGGCTCCCTCCTAAGCTAGAACACAAGATCCCATAAAGCCCTCTTAAGGATTAACCAAAGTTATATCAGAAGTTGCTCCTGGAAACAATAAACACTATAAATATTAGCTATCATCTGATAGCTAACACCCCCCACCCTGCCCCCGCCCCGCACTGGATTCAGAGTTCCTTAAGGACAGAGAAAGGCCTGTCTGACTTGCTTGTAGTTTTATCTACTAGCTCCGCACAGAGTAAGGCCTCAGTAAGTACCATCTAAAAAATATTCCACGTGGAGAGAGGAGGGGTTTTGTGGATTGCTAATTTTAGGAAACAGAGAGGGCTTTACAGAGAAGATGGAATGACAGCCAGCCCTCAAATGATTTGGTGATTTTAAATAAATGGAGAGGAAAGCGAATTGCATTTCAGGTGAGTGGAATAGCATTTGGAAAGCTAATAAGGTGAGAACAGGAAATTTATATTTGAGGGACAATGAGGAGACCAAGCTGGCTGAAGCAGAGAATTCATGTCAGAAGGCAATAAGGGGAGAAAGCTGTCAAAGGAGACCGGAATTGGAATATAGGGTGTTGGATACCAGGAAAGACAAGCAATCCTCTTTCCTTCTTTCAACCTCTGCATCCCAGAAAGGGCTCATCTTTGCTCCCTCTTCATTCCCTTGGGGATAAGGCTCTGGTCATTATATTTTGACACATATAAGCTCCCCAGTGCTACTAGAACTAAGAAATATGAATCGTCTTATAACGCAGGTTCAGGTGTCGAAGCAAAAAGGCTTTGCGAGGGCCTTGCTCATGAGATCCCACAGACCCACTATGGAGTACAGCATTACAGCAATCTTTCTGCTTCCCTCTGAAAGATGCAGGGCTTAGGCAGCTCTTCAGGAGTTTGAATAAATCTCCCTCCTGTGACATTAAAAATGAATGAGAGGTTGGTGCCAAGACTCTTAATGGTCCCATTATATGGTATTACTAATGATAATACTCAACTTGGTTTCAAAATTGCACAAGGAATGGGCTGGCTATAAGCTTTCAGCATCTGGAAATCAGTTTGAGCATGGAAATTTGAATGATTTGAACAAATCCTTCCTGAGATTATTTAGGAAACTCAGAACACAATCCTTGTCAAGGCTATCAATTAAGCATGGGGATTGGAAACTGTACCTCGCATTTGGCTAGCTTCCCTTTGAAAACCAAGAAACATAGAACATAGGAAATTCTCAGTATCATGACTGCTTTTTTCAAAGGATAATGCCTCTTGTCTATGGCCACTGACAGCAGTCGGAACTATTATTTTTCTTCAAAGATAATTCTCCAGTAAAATCACTTGTACCGTCCTACCCACTTTCAGTAATAACTGTTTCTTTGTATCCTATTTTTGTGTGCTTTTTACTATCACCTCAAGTCTTCCAAGAGTATTTATAATTCTGCCACTTAATCATCTGCTTTGTCTCTCTGAGCAATTAATTTCCTTGCTGACATTGCGGAGGAACAGCATTCCTCATATCTGCCTCTCACTGAAGCTGAGTTTCTACATCATGTTATGGAGAGAACTGGGACCACATGTAGCCCAGAACTCTAGACTCCTGGCTCTGTTCCTTCCACTGTAAGACCTTACCTTTATGTAATAATCTAATGGGTTATTCTCTCTCTCCCCAAAATGCACATTTTTCAAAAGAACCTAAGTAAGAGGGAAATGTACAACCCTCAAGGAATGAATTATTAAAAGGTGTACGAGGAGGGGCGCTTGGGTGGCTCAGTGGGTTAAAGCCTCTGCCTTTCGCTCAGGTCATGATCCCAGGGTCCTGGGATCGAGCCCCGCATCGGGCTCTCTGCTTGGCAGGGAGCCTGCTTCCTCCTCTCTCTCTCTCTCTCTGCCTACCTCTCTCCCTACTTGTGATTTCTATCTGTCAAATAAATAAAAAAATAAAATTAAAAAAAAAAAAAGGTGTACGAGGACACATTCTCAACACTTTTAAATCATTATCTGTAAGAGGTAGTCTTCTTATCCAACCTCCCCAGGTCCTGTCTACTCATAAAGAAATTCCAAGGATCTAACATGTGTAGATTTTTTGACACTATACAGTTCCCACAGACAAGCTTAAGATTCTCTTTTTTTTTTTTTTAAGATTTTATTTTATTATTTATTTGCCAGAGAGAGAGAGTGAGACTGTGAGGGTACAAACAGGGGTAGCAGCAGGCAGGAGGAGAAGCAGGCTCCCTGCTGAGCAGGGACCCCCACCCCACCCCCCACCACCAAGTGGGACTAGAGCACCAGACCACGAGATCATGACCTGAGCTGAAGGCAGATGCTTAACAGACTGAGCCACCCAGGCATCCCAAGTCTTAATATTCTTAAAGAAATACTTATTCATTCAACAGTCAATTTCATCATCTATTAATTTCAGTCATTCTGATGGCTAGGTGTGCAAAAATAAAGATAACTTTTGATGACAAAGTGTTCTCAGTTTAGTCTAGAAGGCAGACATTTGAACGGTTATTGTCCTACATGACAAATGTCATAGTTGATGGAGGTCTTGAATGCCAATATGCAGCAAAAGATTCTATCAGCCTCTAGGATGGTTAAGGAAATTTTCAAGGGTGGCATGGCACCAAAATAGAGTCTTGAAGGATGCGTTAGGAATTAACCAGATGGAAAGAGGGAATTACAATTTGGAAGACAAGCAAAGTCATGGAAGTGTATGTCATCATAGTGTGTCTGGGGAACTATAAATGCCTTGGTATGCCTACTGTTTCAATCATGAAAGAGAAATAGAGATTTATGAGTTTAAGAAAGTAGGCAAAGAGAAGTCCTGAATGCTAATTTAAGAACTCAAATTTTACCGAGCTGTGAGCTACTTTCTATTTGCCAGATTCCAACTTAATTAATGTTACTTTTATAAAGCAGTGAAAGTTCAGAATTCTAAGACACACTAAAATCAGGTATAAAACTGTCTACTGCCATTGCCATTTGGATGTTTAATAAGCATCTGAAATTTAATGTCGCCAAATAGAACAACTGCTTACCCAATCCATCCCTCTCCAGAAAGCTCTTCCCATCTCAATAAATGGCATCACCATCCATCTAGTTGTTCAATTCTAAGACCTAAGAGTAACCCTTGATTACTCCTTTTCCTTTATTTTCCACTTCCAAACCATTATGAAGTCTGGCCATACTACCTCCAACAATTATTCAGGATCCAACCATTTCACATCAGTTTCATATGCGTCATCCAGTCCACGTCTGAGTCTCCCAACTGGAATATGAACACACCCTACTAACTGCTCTCTTGCTGCAGCTTTTTCCCTCTAATAGTTTTTCTCTGCAAAGCAGTCACAGTGATCTCTTTTCTTTTTCCAGACTTACAGAGATATAATTGACGTATAACACTGTTTAAGTTGTACAAAGTGTTGAACTGATTCATTTCTGTATTGCAAAGTGATTACTGTGACTGTGTTAGCTAAGACCTCCAGCACATTACATAACTACCATCTCTTTTTTATGATGTGAACATTTAAGATCTACTCTTTTAACAACTTTGAAATATATAAAACCTTATTGTTAACTATAGTCAAAATGCTATGTATTATTTTATTTTATTTTATTTTTTCAGTGTTCCAAGACTCATTGTTTATGTATCACACCCAGTGCTCCATGCGAAACGTGCTCTGAGAAACAATGCTGTATTAAATACACATCTTTTAACTACAATGGAGTATCTGAAAAAGGAATAAAGAAAACAATCCCATTCACAATAGTATCAAAAACAATAAAATACTTACAAATAAACTTGAATCAAGGAGGTGAAAGAGCAGTACACTGAAAACTATAATTCTTTGATGAAAGAAGTTGAAGAAGATACACACACACGTGTGTGTGCATGCATACACACACAAATAGAAAGATATCCCATGCTCATGAATTGGAAGAATTAATATTGTTTAAGTGTCTAGTCTACCCAAAGCCATCTATAGATTCAATACAATCTTATCAAAATTCCAATTGTGTTTTCACAGAAATAGAGAAAACAATCCTAAAATTTGTGTGGAATCACAAAAGATCCTAAATAGTCAAAACAATCTTGAGAAAGCAAAACAAAGCCATAGATATCACAGTTCCTGATTTCAAGCTATATTACAAAACTACAGTAATCAAAACTGTATGGTGCTGACATAAAAACAGATACATTGACCAACAGAAGAGAATCAAGATCCCCCAAAATACCCCACATAATAATCAACCAATATTTGAAAAGAGGGCCAAGAATAAACCATGGGGAAAAATAGTCTCTTCAACAAACAATAGTGGGAAAACTGGACAGTCACATGGAGAATAATGAAACTGGATGCTTATCTTACACCATATACAAAAATCAACTCAAAATGGATTAAAGATTTGACTGTAAGACCACCATAAACTGCTAGAAGAAAACATAGGAAGTATGCTCCTTGACCTTAGTGTCAGCAATAAATATTTTTGGATGTGATACCAAAAGTCAGGGCAACAAAAGCAAAAATAAACAGGTGGGACTATATCAAATTTAAAACTTCTACACAGCAAAGGAAACCCTCAACAAAATGAAATGGTAACCAACAGAATGAGAGAAAATACTTATAGACCATATATCTGATAAGGGGTTAATATTCAAAATATATAAAGAATACAAATGACTCAATTGCAAAAAGACAATCTGATTAAAAATGGGCAGAGGAATGGATAAAGAAGATATGGCCCTTATATATAGTGGAGTATTATGCCTCCATCAGAAAGGATGAATACCCAACTTTTGTATCAACATGTACAGAACTAGAGATTATGCTGAGTAAATAAATCAAGCAGAGAGAATCAATTATCATATGGTTTCATATACTTGTGGAGCGTAAGGAATAACACGGAGGACATTGGGTGAAGGAGAAGAGAAGGGAGTTGGGGGAATCATTCTCTCTCTTTCTCCCACCACCCCCAATTTCTCTCTCTCTTTCTGTTCCTCTCACTTTTTTTTCTTCCTGTACACACACACATGCACAAACAAGTATAAAAACTTCAATATGTTTTCACATATACCTGTCTTGAAATAACCTTTCTAAAGATGGCTTTCAAAGGGCTATACATTGTGAAGCTAACGTTGTTTTTCTTTCCAATCCTAAAATGATTTGTCCCTCTGCTTCTGATGCTTCATTTGATATCATCACTAGGGAAATTAATTTAATGGCTGTTTACAATTCTGCATGACATTGTCTTTGTGTCCTATGGTTCTAGAAAGCAGTTTGGCAGCACACTGAGTAGATTGATCTTACTTACTTTTGAGTAGCAGAGTCTGCTGCTGTTTGATGATTGTGAATAGCAAAAATAAAAATGTTTATTTAACATAGCCTTCATAGTACTTCCCTATTTATCCCTGAAGGATACAGCCTTACAAATAATTAACAAGCCCAAATACTGCAATGAGCTTTAGAAAGCATGCAAATGGCTTCATATGCACAATGTATATGTTGTATCTTTTTGACACATACATATATTGTACTTGAGCATCATCACCCACATAATTTTCCTATTTCAGGGTTGGATATTTTATGCCCCAACTCCTCTGTGAGAATGTGCTATATTTTTAAAGGTCAAATGCAAAATTGTTCACCTTGATAGCTGCCCTTACAAGCTCAGAAAAGTTCCTCTTGTAATGGGTAGGGGAAAATATATATAGCCTTTCTATATAAGTGCTTTGAAATACTGCTCTAATTTTTCTCGTAAAGTAACCTTCCCACCTACCTATCACAAATAATAATAGCTAAGAATGACAAGGAGTTTTAAAATGTAAAGAGAGCTTTGTCACAAACTTCTCTCAATAAACTCCTATTAGATGATAAAGCTGAGATTTAAATCCACATCTTTTTTATTCTAAGCCCCATGCTCCTTACATTGGAGTTTGTTTATATAAAAGTGTATAAATTAATGTCGATGTTTCTAACTTAGTAAAGTAGAGGATATGAAAGCACAAGAAAGAAAGGAGCCTAAATATAGGAGTATTCCACTCGAAACTGAAATATTCAGGGTATAAAACCTTAATCTGTAGAAATTTTTAAAGCTTGTCATTTCACACAGATCAATGGAACAAAACAGAGAGCCCAAAAATACACCCCCAACTCTATGGTCAATTAATCTTGGACAAAGCAGAAAGTGTATCCAATGGAAAAAGGACAGTCTCTTCAATAAATGGTGCTGGGAAAATTGGACAGCCACATGCAGAAGAATGAAAATGGACCGTTCTTTTATACCACACACAAAAACAGGCTCAAAATGGATGAAAGACCTAAATGTGAGACAAGAATCCATCAAAATCCTAGAGAAGAACAAAGGCAATAACCTCTTGGTTATTGTGACCTTGGCCACAGCAACATCTTGCAAGACACATCTCTAAAGGCTAGGGAAACAAAGGCAAAAATGAACTATTGGGACTTCAAGATAAAAAGCTTCTGCACGGCAAAGGAAAGAGTCAACAAAACTAAAAGCAAGAAGGTATTTGCAAATGACATATCAGATAATAGGCTGGTATCCAAGATCTATAAAGAACTTCTCAAACTCAACACCCAAAGAACAAATAATCCAGTCAAGAAATGGGCAGAAGACATGAACAGACACTTCTCCAAAGAAAGACATAAAGTGGCCAGGAGACACATGAAAAAAATGCTCCATATCACCTGTCATCAGGGAAATACAAATCAAAACCACAATAAGATACCACCTTGCACCAGTTAGAATGTCTAAAATTAACAAAACAGGGAACAACAAATGTTAGCAAGGTTGTGGAGAAAGGAGAACCCTCTTACACTGTTGGTGGGAATGCAAGCTGGTACAGCCACTCTGGAAAGGAGTATGGAGATTCCTCATGAAGTCAAAAATAGAGCAATTGACGTATTGGATATTTACACCAAAGATACAGATGTAGTGAAAAGAAGGGGCACCTGTACCCCAATGTTCATAATAGCAATGTCCACAATAGCCAAACTGTGGAAGAAGCCAAGATGTCCTTCAACAGATGAATGGATAAAGATGTGATTCATATATACAATGGAATATTACTCAGCCATCAGAAAGAATGAATACCTACCATTTACCTCAACATGGATAGAACTGGAGGGTACTATGCTAAGTGAAATAAGTCAGTCAGAGAAAGAAAATTATAAGTGAAGAAGTCAGAGAAAGAAAATCATCGTATTATTTCACCCATATGTGGACTTTAAGAAATAATGCAAAGGATCATAGGGGAAAGGAGGGAAAACTGAATGGGAAGAAATCAGAAAGGGAGATACACCATGACAGACTCTTGACTCTGGGAAACAAACTGAGGGTTGTGGAACGGGAGGTGGGTGGGGGGATGGGCATTAGGGAGGGCACATGATGTGATGAGCACTGGGTGTTATACACAACTAATGAATCATTGAACACTACATCAAAAACTAAAAAAAAGCGGGGGGGGGGAAGAAATTTGGAAATAGAGGGAGGACCACATGAGGACACAGGAAGATGGAGGCCAAGGAGAGAGGCCTCAGTAAAAAACAGTAAAAAAAACAGTAAAAAACAATCCTGCCAACAATTTGAACTTGTACTTCCAGATTCTGTCTGTGATAAAATAAATTTCTGTTGTTTAAGCCATAAACAAACAAATAAATAATAAATACCTGTCATTTGAAGCAATAAAGTTTTTCATATTCTAGAATGGAGATTTCTTTTGAAACTTGCTGCTAGTTTGTTCTAAGCCAGTTCTCTGGAAGTATGGATTATTTATACAAGCAAGTGTTCTAGAAGAAAACACTGTAGGATTCATTAATCTGAATGAAGATGTTTTAGGGACACCAGTTGATACATGAGTCAGCATAAATGATGCATTTAGAAAGTTTTGTGTGGAGGGATTTTATTATTTACTTATTTATTTTTGAGGAGAGGGTGGGCTCGGAAGGAAATCATCTGCTTTTCTTTGAAAATGAGAAATTAATAAGAAAAAAATCTTTTTTGTCATATAAATTTAGATGATTCTCTATTCGAGCTCATGCTAGATCTTGAGGCAAGAGAAGTAATATTTTTATTAGGTTTTAAGAATTATTTGCAAGAGATGGAGTACAAAGCAGAGAAGCATCATTTACTGATGCTGTCAAAGATGTCACAAAGTAATAACCATAATTAACATTTTCATAACAATTTGGAACTTACAAAGGCATCTTTTTAAATCAAATATTATTTCATTGGATAATGTGAATTAGGAATTATATCCACTTCTATATATTCCAATCCACCAGCTGTGAGAAAGATTCAGTGAGAGGTGGAAGTTGTTCTGCCATCCAGAGTTTCTGATTCTGGTACCTTCTTGCCTGCCACTGAATAATAGCTGTTGTCCCCATATATTCAAACAAACTGAAAGAGGTAATTACTTCTTGACCCTCAACTTTTGAAGGTCCCCCAATGTGTCCTGGCATTTTCACATCCTACCAGTTTGTTCAATGACCTTTTTGATAGGCTCTGTTGTTTCATCAAGCAATGATCCCTTGGTGTGTGTCAAATATGTGTTGAAGGGCCATAAAAAGGAGACACAGTGGTTCTGTTTTTTTCAGAAATTTCCCCTTTCTTCTCTAACCTATTATGGAGGGGTCTGAAAATGCAGTTCTGGGAAAGACTGCTTCATCTCTCAGTTTCCAAAAGTACCAAAGAAATGTGCAAAAATGAAAAAAAAATTGAAGTCCTGGGTTTGAGTAAATTTAAGCAAATACATATTTCTTCATTGGTACCTTTTTTAGAAAATGGTTTCATCAAATGTAATAGTATTGGTGAGAATTCATTATAAACTTTGAAGCGTTCATAATGGCCACCACAACTGTTACCACCCTGCCCCAAATGCCTCACTAGATACTACAAAGATAACTAAACAAGTGTCCTCTTGCCAGCCAGCTCCAGTCAGTCAGGAGTGGCTTCCTGGGGCTGTGTGCTGAGAAAGACTCTGAGTCTGCACACTAGCATTGAGGGAAAATATAGTAACATCTAATATGTCTTATGTGAAGACATGAGGAGTGGAGAATGATCACATAGATGTCAGATACTGGCCATCTCAGGGATAGAGAGATGGTGAAATGTGATAGATCTTTGGGTCATTATTGACACATTAGTTCTTATCACAAACTAAGAGACCAGCCTCACTATCTATCTTTGTAGTATATACTGACCCAGAATATAACCACAAGTAAAAAATAAATAAAATTTTGGTGAGCTAGAATAAACAACCTGGAATTTTTTTTTAAATGAGCTTTATCTCACAATCCAGAGTCTTCTTCCAACAACTTTTCCTTAAATTTTCAAAGTTAAGGTTTTCACATAATTTGAGTCAGAATGAAATGAAGGGATTGTTTTTGCTTGGATAGCTTCTCACCATCCTTAGTCTTCTATCCCCGAAATTAAACTCTAATAAAGCTTGTTCAAAATACTCATTTTTCAAAATCCCCAGACTAAAGGAATCAAAATAGCATTAAAAATGCTTATACTTCCTAACCCTCTTTTCTCAGACTATAGATAGGGCTGCCAACAGAATGATCAGCAAGAAGGAAGGTCCAGCGAAATTATGGGTGCAATACAAGACCTACCCCCAAACCTTCAAACTCACTGCTCTTATTAACAACACATCTAATGGGGGAAAATAGGAGAGAAACAGAGGAATACCAACTTCACCCCAGAGTTACGGCCTGCCTCTTAAAAAAGTAATTCAAGAGATTAATTCACTACTGAGGTGAAACATTTAATTTTTTTTCTCCCTCTTTTTCTCCCTTACTATCTTTCGCTATCCAAAAGAACTTTCAGAAGGTTTATGTATAGTTGTCAGATTTGGAGCTGTACTCTTACAGTATGAAATTAAATTGCAAAACAACCTCTCCTCCCGCCATCACCACTGCAAATGCTTGAAATTTTGTTCTTACAAAAGGATATTCCTTTTAAATATGTTTTTCTCCAATGTGACTTGTTGCAAGGAATTTCTTTAGTGAGAAAAGCCACCTAACTGTTCCTTTCCCTGCCTTTGGAAATGTCTTTGCTAATAGAGATGCTTGAAATGACCTTGGTGTCAAGCTGCACCTGCTGGCCAATGAAAATTATCTTTGACCTAGATCTCAGAAAAGGAAGATGCATTGAGCTTGAATTAATTTCCAGTGACTTGAGCAAATGTGTTTATGGAAGATCTAAAGGAGCCACTCAGCTCAGCCCAAGTTCAAACATGTGTTCATCTTACATTATTAAGCTCTGGCCTTTCCTTTGAAAATATGAACCGAAATTCAATTCCTGTGCAAATTAATTATAAACATTTATGACTACCAGAATTTCTCAACCAACCACATTTTGAAGTATGAATTGAAGTAGAAATAGGAATCTTCACAAATACTGACATGATCAGGATACTTATTTTTAAACTCCAGATTGAGAATGTTTCTACCTTGCTGAACAGAGCTATTGATTGAATCAAACTTTTTATACAAATGTATAGAAGTTGCAAATATAGGGGTACCTGAGTGGCTCAGTGGATTAAACCCTCTGCCCTGGGCTCAGGTCGTGATCCCAGGTTCTTGGGATCCAGCACCGCATCGGGCTCTCTGCTCAGCGGGGAGCCTGCTTCCCTTCCTCTCTCTCTACCTACTTGTGGTCTCTGTCTGTCAAATAAATAAATAAAATCTTAAAAAAAAAAAAAGAAGCTGCAAATATATTTCTGCAAGGAATTTACAGTGGAGATGGAGAAATGAGTCTATCACGCCTGAAACAATTAGGGAATAATATGAGGCAATATAATTAAGTATACTCAGAAGGTAACTTAATAGGGAATGAGAAGAGTAGAAGACAAAATATCAAAGTCTTTGTGGAACTGGGAGAAATATAGAAAGATTATTATGATTTGAATAAGTAGAAAGGCAAGGAAAAGGGGAGATGAGAGGCCATTTGCTGAGGTTACTACCCAAAACTATAATCTTTTTAAGTTGAATTTTATTGATTCTAATACAATAAAAAGATCTTAAATTCCTAAGACCATACTTTACATTTTAATGTCTCAGAAACTAGGATGCAAATTCCAATCAATGGTATGTCATAGTCTAACTGGCATTGATTTTCTATCATAATGGTACCATTATGGTCCTCAGTGGTTTGTCCTTTAGTTGATAATATCTTCTATCCAAAGATACAGAGAATGTATAAACACGTCTTACAACCTAAATCACAGAAGCAGTGAAGATTGAGCTGATCTTTTGAATAAAACTGTAAGGCTACTTGATCCTGGTTTGTGATTTATTTTTCTTTTATTTACTACACTCAAACCTGATTTAAGTGCCCATAACAAGGAGGAATGTGTTAATTATCAGCTTATTGCCTCTCAGTTCCAAACCCACCCTTCATTGCCTGCTTGTGATACTGAAACATTTCTCCCTTGCCAGTTGGCACAATACTGATTTTTTCAATAGCAGACATATGAGGGAGTCTGGAGGAGAAGGTTTTTTCCTCCTGGTTCTGGTGTGTTAATTGTTTCTGCTCCTTGCACCAGGCCGGTAGTCAGGATGCCCAGTGAAATCTACTCCTAATTATTCTCCCACAAGCAGCTACCTGCAGAAGAACAGTTTACAGGTCCCCCAGCTGGCTCTCTGAAAGTGAATTCTATGGGATATCCCATTGGTTGCATAGTCTCTTCCTGGTGACAGATTCAATCGTGATGATGGCTTCCCAGTAAATTCAATACCATCCTCCTCCCCTGAGAAGCTTCCTGGTGAATATCATTGACATCTCAGCAGACAGTTTTCTTCTTTGGGATTAAAATGGATCCCATACACCAATAGGGAAAACCTGATAGACTTCTCAGTCAGCTTTCTCAGTTAAAGCCCACCAGTGAGAGCAAAGTTAGGTGTGTGTTTGGGTTGGGGTTGGGGTTGTAAGATTAAGGAGTAGAATGAGTTGACTACGAAAGGGAAGAAGTTAGTGAAGGGATATATATGCATGATTGTCAAGGTGATTCTAATGATCTTAAAACAACTAGAAAGCCCTTCTCTCACAACCTCTGTGCTCAGGGATGAACCTCATTATCAGAGCAATCATTGTCTTTCAAGCATGATCCTACACAAAAGCCATCCTGATGCATTCAGCTACAATATTAAAGATCCTTCCAGCACTGGCAAGTTTTTTTCAGCATGCCAAGAAACATTCAGATGTTTCCCCCCAAAAATCAGGTATTTAACATTGGAGACATGAAACAGTTACCAGACAGTTGATTTAAGGTTTCTTTTTTTTTTTTTTTTTTACTCCAGATGTTTTAGTATCTCATACACACTTTCTAACTACTTTGGTGCAATATTTCTTTGTAAGCTTGGCATTTTGAAGGTTGTATTGTCTTAACATTGAAAAGTACGATAAATACGAGAGCAAGAAGAGAAATGATTTTCATTTCCAACTGAAAAATATAATGAGCAGATTCATGGCTTTAAAGAGAAAGAGAGGATTAGCACAGGTAAATTACTATCCAAACTTCATTTTTAAAAAATCATTTTCCTCCACACTTAGACTTTAACTTTCCCTTGTATTTGCAGACTAGAATGTAAGGTAGCTAAAACTTCAGCTGCATGACTTTACAAGGCACTCTAAAGTATTAGGTTACTTTCATAAAACAGCCCCATCCTTATTTATCACTTTAAAAATAATATATAAATTAAGTCTGAAGTTCCTTAAAATTCTAAACCTCACCCTGACGGAGAAAACTCTTTAATCCTAAAAATAAAACTATTCAGCGTGTTTCCAAGGTCGGTGGCTCATCATGGCCATGGGATCTCCAACCGCATGTGAGAACAGCCTGGAGAGACTTTGATAGCACAAGTAAGCATAATTCTTCTCAACTGCCACTCACCTTGCCTAGAACAGATCAGGATATGGGATGGAACCCGTCTAACTGAGTCCAGCTATTTCCATAAACTTACAAGTAGATAGGTATATTAGAGCAACTTTTTGGTTTAGAGCAATCAATCAATCAATAAAACAAAATTCTATTTTACTCACATTATCCTCCTTCAGATGGATAGTTGACTTATTCATGAACTGCATTGCATTTGTCTGATAGATTTTTTTTTTCATTTCCTGGATGAATTTTTTTGTAAATGGAACTTGTGTCAGGATATCATCTCTGGCCCTTTCATATCCTTATTCTCTTTATTTCCCTTTATTTCTTGAATCCAAAGATAGAAGAACTCAAAAAAAGACATATGAGTTGGAGCAAAAGGCCTGCATATATTGAACAAGAAGGTATCATTCAGATATTCTCAAGATAAACTCAGGATGGTTATTTTATCCATTCTCGTGGGGACCATTTTCAGCCCAGAGCCAAGGACAAAAGCAGAGGCTCTAACTCTGGTTTTATTTTGTTCAGTGTGTTTCGGAGGAACTAAAGCAGCAAAATGTAGGCTAATCTTCCCCAGCTGGAGGTGACTGGAGAAATGAGTCAAAATCCAAAAATTCATCTTACTTACACACACACACACACACACCACTTGGTACATATATTCATAAGGGTATTCACAGATATAATTCCATGTAGACCTGTACTACATTACCAGTCTTGCCAACACTGTGATATAAACATCACAATGCTCAACAAAAGCATATGAGGACAAGAACACCCTCTTCCACTGCCTTCCCTAACAAGAACAATGCTGATTTTTCTCTGAATATGAACTGTGGAAAAGATAACACCCTACCATCTGCCGCACTTGTGAATGAAATGTGTTGCCATCACAGAACACAATAGGAAAGAAACTTAGAGAACACCTAATTTCTCCATGAAAGCTGGAAAATTAAAGATAAATGGGAGTGGATGACTTTCCTAAGGACTCTCCAGGAAGTCAGTGG
Source organism: Meles meles (assembly GCF_922984935.1). Classification (NCBI taxonomy): domain Eukaryota; kingdom Metazoa; phylum Chordata; class Mammalia; order Carnivora; family Mustelidae; genus Meles; species Meles meles. The sequence continues at coordinate 75,069,277 of NC_060077.1, forward strand.
CAGAAAAAGAAGCAGAATGTCTCTAGCCCACGACTCTTATAGCACATAGTACCTTGGCTCACTAGCTTTTAGTTGAAACTAAAACGTGCTCTATCTTCCTTAAGTAATGTTAATATCATCCAAGGATTTCCTCCTACCTTATTAAGATAAATATCAAAAAATACTATTTTTGTCCAACAATTTAGATTTACTTTGATTTAGAGATCATGATCACCAATAAGGAAATGATGAAGTGTGCTCATACTTCTCAGTGGAGGAGGAGGAAAGATGCGATGACTTCTGATGGTAAGAAATACGAACAAGTTTGAGATTACAGTTGTAGAGTTCCTGGAAACTCCCAGGTCATCGCTTCTGAACCTGCTTATCTACTGAAGTAGGAATCTTGGAGCTATCTAGTCGGTGCCAGAGTCAGAATTCTTTCTTATAGGCAGAGAGATTTGCAGGAATCAGGAGGGTGGTGAGGCAGCAACATGTGTTACAGCCCTGCATCACTGAGCAATTGAGACAGTATATATACTAGGTGTACACAAATATAGCTAAAATAGGGCAGCAGAGTGGGGTCATGTCCTAAGCACATTTCACTGTAGAAAGGCCCTTCCTTCCCCCCAACCCTAACTCCCCGCAATACACAAAAAGATGCACACACATATACACACACACTATTGCATTTAACTCACAATAACAAATCTTTTAACATGTATTAATGTTAGAGAGACTGAACAACCTAACAAATTGAACACACCCATGAAGCAAACAAGAATACTTCAGAATTCTCCACTGATCCCCAATTCATTATCAGGGACTAAACAATGACCTTAAAGCACATTTGTTGGCACACCCAAACTACTGTCATGGACTCTTCTCTCGTTCATCCTTTTAGTCTAGACCAGAGTGTGTCAAATGTTAGTACACGTAAGAATTACTTGTTATAAACTTTAAAAATGTATTATAAATATAAAACTATATATACCATACTTTATAGAAAAATTTAAGATTTTCAAGGGCAATTTTGACCACATACAATTTTTGTTTTACACTTTAGACTTCAAAATCTGTGCTCCAAGTAAAATACAACTCCATCACCTCTGCAGGTGGAACCAGGGCTGGAAATGTGGAGGCATGACGTGGGAGTCTTACTATCCAGGTCAAGGTGTCCACATTTTGTCCATAATGTTGAGGGAATGATGAAGACTGTTACGCAAGCAAGTGACATGGCAAAATGTGTTTAAGATAATTAATCTGGTGACTTTGAAAGAGAGGTACTGGAAGAGTGAAGGTGAGGGGTAGGCTGGAGGGTTACCAGTGTGCAGATCATTTCACTGGTGTGGGCATGAGATAAAGAGGCCCAAAATGGGGACAGTTGTAGAAATGTGCAAGAAGCAAGAAGCACTGCACAGGAAGATCCTGATATCTGACTGGATATGAATGGAAGTACCAATAGTGTACCATAGTTATTAAAAGCAAAGACTTTATAGATCAGGATCAAATTCCAATTCCCACCACCATCTAGCTATGTGATCACAAACTTTGACTCAGACTCCCTCTGATGATTCAGCATCACCAGGCCGTTGGCTGTCCAGACATTTGGGTTGTCTATGAGAGGGTACCTGCATGAGATTAATACTTGAACCTGTAGACTCGGGAAAGCATCACTCTCCTTAATGGATTGTGCCTCATCCAATCAATCTGAGGCTTAAAAAGAACAAAAAGGCCAAGTAAGAGTGAACTTCTCCTGCCTGACAGCCTTGAGATTATTCATACCCCAGCCCTGAGATCTGAAATGTAACACCAGCTCTTCTTGGGTCTTCAGTCTGCTAGTTCTCAGACAGTAACTACATATCAGTTCTCCTGGGTCTCCAGCTTGACAGCTGCAGATCTTAGGACTCCTCAGCCTCCATAGTCACGTAAGCCAATTCCTTGTAATAAATATATTTTATATATAAATTTAATTTGTTCTGTTTCTCTAGAGAACCTTGGCTGATACAGTTACTAAGCTACATTTTCTTTATATGTACAACAGGCTCTATAAATTTACTCACAACGTTAATAAGAGGATTAAAATGAAGCAAGGTTGAGGTGCATTCAGTTGAGCACCCAACTCTCAGTTTCGTCTCAGGTCATGATTTGAGTTGTAAGATTGAGCCCCACATCAGGCTCCATGCTGAGCACAGTCTCCTTGAGTTTCTCTTTCTCCCTCTCTCTCTGTTCCTCCCCCATGCTTGCACACTCTCTCTCCCTCTCTCTCTCACTCTCTCTGAAATAAATAAATAAATCTTTTTTAAAAATGAAGTAAGGTAGGTTTGGGTAGCATTAAAAAAATGTGAATGGTGAAAACAGCTTTTGAAAAATTATGCTTGTGGAAGTGATGTGGAGTTACTTTAATGTATAGGTTTCTTATGTAGTAAACAACTCCTAAGAGTATGTGGGGTTTAGGGGAGAGAAGAGCAATCCAGGTGTGTGACAAACATTTCCATGTACCCATGACTGTACCCTGAACCGTGCTTCAGGTTAAGAAGGTCTTCAAGATAATTACAGAAGGGTAGGAGGAAATGGCTTATGATTATGTAGTTGCTTTACAAATCAAACTGTCGGAGAATCCTGAAGATTCGGAAGGGGCACCACTACCTAAGAGTGACCTCAGTTCAACAGAAGTAGCTGCAGTGTCCCACCTACTGCCATGGATGGACTTGAGATCAAAATACAGTACTCCGTTCCAAGCATATTTTTGTATGCACCAAAGCCTCCTTTTTGCTGCAAAACTCCACCTTGAGAGACCTTCTATGAAATTCCCTAGTGAAGAATAGAGATCTCTTGCTGCTTCCCTTACTTGGTGTCAGGGAGACATGAAGAACTGCCTTGGATCTTCCCTTCCATTGGGATTCCCCATTGTCTTTGACATCACCTCTCTGCTTTTCCTCTATAATGACACTGGGGACTTCTACCAATATCTCCCAGGTTCTACACAAGGGACTCTCTATTATTCTTAGATTTCCACAGTATACCTAGAGAGTATTCTCATGCTCTTCCCCAGAGACTTGGATGACTGCTAGACTCAGCCTCCCTACACCAAGGATAGGCACCGTATTCAGCCTATTGCTCTCACCACTATGCCTCCTTCTTTCCCCTTTCCCAGAGGTGAGGAAAAGTATTACTTTCACCAGTATGATTTCTCCCCAATGCTGGTCCTACACACATACCACACATTTTCTGAATTGATTTCTCTGAGGCTTTCATTTTGATCCTCTAAACCAAGCTTTTAAAAATTATAAAGCTCAGGGTGTCTGGGTGGCTCAGTTGGGTTAAGCATCCAACTCTTGGCTTCAGCCTAGGTTATGATCTCAGGGTCTTGAGATCAAACCCTGTGTTGGGCTCTGCACTCAGTACAGAGTCTACTTGAAATTCTCTCTCTTCGTCCCCCTCTGCCCCTCCCACTCATGCTCTCTCTCTTTCTAAAATAAAATAAATAATTTTTTTTTTAAAAGTTACAAAGTTCTCCTAAAATACCCAACCTGTAAAAATCAGATGCCCTGGGACTCAAGACCATTTCCTCAGCTTTCAAATATTAGAGTTGATCATATTCTTGCTTCTCATACCTTGCATTTTCTGTAATAGCATTCTGCTGAGGATAGCAGCTCTCCCTGCTGTTTGATCAGAGTACAGATAATACAAAGAGTAGGAAAACCATGGAGTTTACTAACAAAATATCATTCCACCACTAATAAAACACATATGATGTTTATCTTCAGGATCCCACCCCACACTACTTTCTTGTTTGTCCTACTCACTCCTCATCTCCTTTGCCAAATACCATGTACCTTCATGATCTTGCCTTCTATCAAAAACTTCTTTAGAGCAAGATCCTGCTACCTTAGTTGACCTTTAAGTGCAAGTGGCTGAAAAGGCTTGAACACTTCCAAAGTGATTAGCATTTTAATAGTAACCAACACTTGAGCCATAAATAAAGCCTAAATCTGCAGTAATAGAATTTTCAGCATCAGTTAGCCCGTGAATGGACATATTTTAGACCAAAGAGTCTTCTTGGAATTCTAAAATTATACCAATAGGCAATTTTTCCCCACCAGACATGTTAACTAAATGTTAGAAGAAATCTTGCCACCTCCCCCCAACCCTGGCCAGTTCATTATTTCAAGTCCTTTTTTTTAAATGACATATAAGAACAAACTTGTACATAGCCCACTCAAACAGTGCTAAACTGAACTCCTAATTAAAATATCGGAAATGAAAGTACAATTGTGATTCATATGGTGTTACATTGGAAGAGAAGTCACTACACTGGAACCTGCTGGGGGGAGGGGTGTCAGTTTTCTCTAAAGACTGCTTTAAAATAACCATTAATTATGCAGGCATTTCATGGTTGGGAAAGATTTCAAAAAGCTACAAAAGAACTGGTTTATAATATAATACCATGTTGGTACATGGGAAAAATAGTCTGAAATCAATACAGTGAAGGTCAGATAAGAAAGAATATGGAATACAGCAAAGATACAAAGTGAACAATCATATGGAATACTTAAGCTAAGTCACAGTCACAAAAATGATGGTTCATTCAGACTGCAGTGAGCATAGATCAATCTGGAATGTGGCCTTTCTCCCATCCTTAAGGGGTAAATGCCTTTGAGAAGTAGTACAAATAGAAATATTAGAGGCCCCATACACATAATATTTTTGGAGTATTATATATATGGTTTCCAAAACAATATCCAAAAGAGAAATTAAAAGGATTCTAAGAGTGAAAGCATTCAGGATAGAGAGAGCAAAAAGAGTTTTTTAAGTATTTGAACTGAAAACTTCTGCAGCAAGAAAGTTTAATAAGGGTTTTGGGTTTCTGCCCATAGGAACAGTGAATGCAGACCAACATAACCCTTTTATAAAGTGCAGATTGCCATCATTTAAAAAAAAGAAGGGATGAAGATATGAATGAGTCAGAATTTGGAGAGGGATTTTCTTAAATAATGTGATGAGATTATAGTCTTAAATTTTAGATTAATGAAATGTTAAGCCAGTGTATAATTTAGCCAGTGAATGAGTGGAAAAGGACAATAAATAAAATTGATATTCTAGTACAATGTAACCCTTTTGGAGCATTAATAAAAATTATATTTTTGGAGGGAGGGGGATTATGGGAGTTGCTGCTGGAAGGATATAAAGTTTCCATTGTGAAAGATGAATAAATTCTAGAGATCTGCTGTATTACATCGTGCCTATAGTTAACAATACTGTATTGTGCACTTAAAAGTTTGTCAAGAGGGTAAATCTCACATTAAGTATTCCTACAGTTTAAAAAAATTACATTCATTATGGCAGTGTGGGGAAATAAAACTGGTAATTTTTAAACACCGATTAACTAATTAAATACAGTAAATTTTTCCCAGTCTCAAATCATGTTCATGAAAAGCAATAGAACATATGAGATATTACTTCCAGAAGTTAACAGAGGGTATGTTTTGAATATTACTGACTACCCAATACCACGATGATCAGACTACTAAAATAATATTAATGATAGAGTGCTAGCTTACATTTGTGTGATGCCTTGCCATTACCAAATCTCTTTCATTTTGGCTTTACCTAGGTACCTCAAACCATTAATTGCCCACAGACTCCTTGTCTTCCTAAATTCTGATCTATGCTCCTTATTGATGACACTTTGTGACCATCGCTACCAATGAGTTTAATCAGCATTGGCTGATGCTAACGTATCCTACAAGTTCTGCTCCTTATACATGACATGAAAAAAATGTGCAATTTGATTCTCAAATCAAGTTGTGTGATTACATGAATAAAATGCTAATTATGTTCTATGAGGTGCTGCAAGTCCTCAAAGCAAAGTTAATCTTAACTTTTAAAATGAATCCATATGCTACGTTCCCACCCACCGTTGTACTGTAAAGGATAAATGGGGTGTCCGTAACGTGAGCAAAGGCAAAGGCATCAGGATCACTGGGCAACAGTACATCACAGTTCTGTGGAAGAGTGTTTCAGTCAGGATATTCTTTTAAACAGAACTAAAAAAAGGGTAGGTTTAGAATAGTTTGTTAAGGGTTGATGAAGGGGAGGTGAACAGGAGATGGGCTAGATGGGTGATGGGGATTACAGAGGTCACTTCTTCGTGAAGAGCACAGGTGTTGTGTGGAAGTGATGAATCACAAAATTATACCCCTGAAACCACTCTGATACCATACACTAACTAACCAGGATTTAAATAAAAGCTTGAAACCAAAATTAATTAATTAATTAAGGCCTATCATTTGTCCATCACTGACCTGGGTGCCATGGAACTCCCCCAAAAGCCTCTGCCTTCAAGAAATACAATTCCAATTGGAAACATGAGAATAACAAAATTAAATTAGAAAACTAGGAAAGGTAGTACATACTTACATGTAAACCATGTGGTATTCAAAACCCATACTATGGACACTTAGAATGAGGGAGAGCTGTGGGTACTGTAGTAGCTTAAGATGTGGAAGATAGGGCAGAGGTAAGCAAGAGGGGCTCCCTGGTGAAAAGATCAGAGTACATCATCAAGTAAGGCATGCAGAGATGCGCACAGCATGTAAGGTCTTCTGGAGGAGAGAATATCTGAATAGAACAGAAATGTCTTCATAAAGCGAAGATGGTAGCAGATTTTGGAGGGTCGTGAAAACCTCACAGTTGGTTTGGGCCTGCTACAAGTGAGAAATAGCTATAGGTTATTAAGTGAGGAAATACCATGATAAAAGCATTGATAAAGGATGCTAAGCCTCCTAGAAGGATTTTTCAAAGCTCTGAATCGTGCTGTTGGTCTAGTCAGAGTGTCAGGGTACGAACTGGATGAAATCACCATATCCTCAAGGCCTGAGAGTAGCTTCCGGGTCAACCATATGTAACCTTTTTGCATAAAGATAATATTGCTAGAACACCATTAATGAATACATGCTTTGGGTTATTTTTATGCTAAGAGATGTCTTTGTAGTACACCCAGGTAAAAGCAAGTCTTCTTCCTTGGGATATCCCCTTCTACACTGGTATCTTGCAAATCAGTGACTCTTTGACCACTTTAAATCCATTATCCACTGCAATCCTGGCAATCATTCTTTAACTTGGGAATTTATGGAGACAACATGTCTCCAACAGGTGAGGAATGACTAAAGTCCCATAAAGAGAACTAGAAATTATGATGCAGTTATTAAGCACATTTATATAAACCAAACTGAAAATAATGTATAGTAATGTGCAATTCTCCACCAAAAGGGGTGAAATGGATGCCAAAAGGGGTGAAATGGATGCCCAAAGGGCAGGAATTTTGCTCAGTCCATATTTCTCTTTATCTATGTAACTTTTTTAAGCTTCCCCCATATGTTATAGTCCATATGCTACAGGTATCACTGTGTATGCACAAAACTGTCTTTAGATAGACTCTTCATTAATTTTATTGTTAGGAAAACAGAACTTGCCTTCCACATCCACTGCAAAGTCTCCTGGTGGGGAAGGGCTTCCACTGGACTTTTCATGCTGCTGCAATTCAGTTCTCTGATTGTCAAACTCTGCCTGCTAATCAACCTACCTCTCTATTCTGCCTGAACTGTAGCAATTAGGGTTTTCATGAGCCTTCATACTGATACATCTTGGCTTCCTGAAGATGTTTCCATTATATTCTGGTATTCTTTCTGCAGTCAGACATCACCTGCTCTGCACATCTCTGCATTCATTACTTGATTTACATTAATCCATTCTCCAACCTTCTCTCATTTTAGCTCAAAGAGAACTTCCAGATTAAAATTCAAACTTAAAAACCAGTCCTCTGGTAGACAGAAACATCAGATTTTTTACTTCCTATGTTAATATTATTAAACATTTTTTTCTGGCTATAAAAATCAGGGTTGTGTCGCTCTAACCATTTTATATCCAGTGTACCACAGTAAAACTGTTTTGCCCTGTCTTTCAAAGGCACAGATTTGTAGAATGCATGGAGTACTTTGGAGTCAAATATGCAGCCGATCACAGCTGCCTCCTTAGCAACAGACTGATTTACCCATCAAATTGCCATATGGGCTAACAAATGACCCGTAATGTCTTTTTCAGGCACTATACAAATTCTAACAGAGAATGTCAATGGGTCTAGAGATTTTAACTGAAATAGAAGAAGTCCATTTGCCTATACGTTTATTTACCAAAGCAGCATCTAAGATTCTTCTTCATTCATTCCTTTATTTATTAGATACTCATTGAGCAACTATAATATACGGAGCACTGTGGCTAAAAATGCCTCTACTAAATATTCTATCCTAAGCTAAGAAAGGACCAGACTCAGAATTATTCCCCTGACATCACTTACCTCCATGAACATACACTAAGAAAAAGAAACGATTACTTAAAAAGAGTAAATCAGGCTCAGTGTCTGGCTCAGTGTGTGTGGCTCAGTGGGTTGAGCCTCTTACTCTTGGGTCCTGGTCTCAGTGGGTGGGGCTCTGCTTTGTCTTCTTGACTGCTGCTTCATTGGTGAACAGGGAGTCTTCTTGGGGATTCTCTCCCTCTGCCCCTCCCCCCACTCACACTCACTCATGCTCTCTCTCCCTCTCTCTTTCTCTGAAATCTTTAAAAGAGAGGGTAAATGATATGTAGACAGAGTCAATTATAAAAAGGGCACTTCAGTGAAAAAACGGAAAAGGTGAAATAGAGGGGGCCGTCCTATTCTCTAAAACACCACTGGTTTACCACTTTACTTTTTAAAACTAACGTTTTCCACGTGACCAAGGACAAATCTCAGTTATAAGCAATATGACAACGGTAAGATGCCAACATAGGAAAATTGAATTTGAAGACATGGTAACAAAAAATGGAAATCCTCGCGGCATATGTAAATTTCATAGGCTCCTCGGTTTGACAATTCAGCCACTTAGAAGTTTTTATTTCATTTTAGGCATCATAAACAAGTTGCTCTTGAAGCTCTCAATTGTTAATTGGTCCACTTTAAAATGAAGCTATGCTCTCTGTTCCTTAAGTCTGGCTCTCTACTTGAAATGCATTAGTATTCATTTTTAAATGTTTAATCACATAAAATTTTATTTCAAACTCAGTAATTTAGCCTGAAAGTTTCTAGCTGATGAAAATGTCAAATGCAAAAAGATAGGAATGTTTAATTAGTTAAGTACCTTAAGTTTTTGACAAATACTGAGTGGACTTGTTGAACACTTGCTGCCAGAGCACAAGAGTTTTATTAAAAATAGAAACAGAGAAAATCAGCCTTCCTGAATACATAGTCCCCATGGTCTAGGCCAAGCCTCCACATTCCTATGTCTCATTCTGAGTCTCTTCTTCCTGAAGGGAAGGGTCACTCTTTTATTCTGTTTGCTTTTACTTACAGTATATTTTAAAAACAAGAGCAAAACAAACAAAAAACAAGAGAACTGAAGAAAGCATGAGTGTTAGAGGGAGCTGAGCACATGACTCTAAATTAACTCATTTTCACTCTTTTAGTCTGTTTCCTCAACAGCAAATGTAGGAGATTGAATTACATGATCTTTTCGATGCTTTCCACTCATTCATTCCATGAATTCAATTTGTGAGGTTGTCTGACTGACCTCCTCTCTCTCTCCCTCCCTTCCTTCCTCCCCCTCTTCCTTCTTCCCTTCTTACCTTCTTTCCTTTCTTCCTTCCTATGGGAAATACTTTGGAGAAAACATGCATCAATTGATTTTTTTTCTTATCATTTTCATAACAGCTTTATTGAAATATATTATACAATTAACTCATTCATCAACTGATTTTCAACCATCTTTTTAAGTTAGCCATGAAAATATATTCCACACCTTCAGCATGGTATCTTTCAAGACACTTGTAGTCCTATAGAGCAATGGTAGGAAACCGGAAGCCATCTCAGTGCCCATAAGAAGGGAGCAAAATGTGGTGCCTTTACTTAACCAAAAAGTTCCATGACTCTGTGTTTGGGTTGAGTTGACTCTGACTCAGAACTCTCTCCTAATAGCGAAACACATATTTCTTCCTGGCTACTGGGAATTTCCACCTGTATATTCAGAAACAAATTCAATCTCTCAAAAACTTAACTCTTCCACAACATCACTTCAAAACTACTTTCCCTGCACCACCAGCCAGCATCTTGGTTCACGGCACCGTTATCCACCTAATTCCATGTACTGGGGGGCAAGTACCCACCCTTGAGAGGTGCCTCTCCTTCAACACCCACTCTGAGTCAGTCAGCAATGGACTCAACCACTATCTAAACAAATCTTTCATCTTCTCCTCTTTCATGGATTTAATGAGCTGCATTTATCATCTTGCATCAAGGTATTTGTTTCTAAGTTCCGTGTGTGTGCCATGCACCAGGAATGGCCATCAATGTACCAATGGATGAAAGATTACTCCAAACTTTGCTGTGAAATGCAGGAGAAGGCAGGGGGGTCAAAAATCAGAGAGGAGGACCCTTAGCTCTTCTTTGCTCCTGCTTTTATTGGTCCTTCAGGATAATCACAAATCCTTATCACTGTTTCTCAAACAGGTGAAGTGTGACAAAGGGTCTTCCGGAAACTAGGAGGATCTGTTTACAGGAAAGATAAGATATGCTAATCTGCACTGTGTGTTAAACATATCCTCAGGGACAATGCGTGCATCTCTCAGATCACAGGGCAGCTGTTTGGGCTAAGAAAGCCTGCAGCAAAGGCAACTCTCTGTGGAATCCAATGCAGAGCCTCAGCATTCCAAAAGCCCACACCCTTCTCCAAACCTTCCTTCACCCCCAGGGGCCTCCAGGTTACATTTTAGCAAGCCAGGTATTATGTAGAGTTCATGCTCTACCTTAACCCCAACGTGTGTGTGTGTGTGTGTGTGTGTGTGTTTACCCTTGTTGAATTGAAGTACCCATGAAATCTAGGTGTGTGTCTCTCTTGAGTCTCAGCCCTGAGCACTTAGCGCATAATGGCTGCTCAGTAAGTTGGGTTTCACTCTTCCTAACTAGTTGATAAACTAAGTTTATTAACTCTTTGTGAGTTGATACTTCCTAAAATGAGTTTTAAATTTTCTGAAGCTTAAAAGATAGAACTTAAAATTCCCAAACGATGGGATACTCACATCTACTCTACCTCTAACATGTATTATTTTCTACATTTGAATAATCAGTCCCTCTCCAAATTACTTATCTTTTAATTTAATCTCTGTAACTATGTCCCCCAGCTATGACTGCATTATTTTCTGTCCGTTGGAAACAGAGCTAGCCTCCTAGCAAGGGGACTTCATCCCCTAGGAAACAGCACATTTATCCCAGCCCAAATCCTACGAACGTGTGTTCTCTACTTGCCAGGAAAACAAGTTATGTGTAAAGTTCTTCTGAGGCTTCCTCTTCCCACAGAATAGCACCTAAAGGCGGTGATAGAATGCAGGAACATGTGGCATTATGCTTGGAATGTTTCTCTGCCTAATTGGCCTGAATTTACGAGGACATAATAACCCTCTCTATCCATTTTCAAATCCAGGCAGCGTTATAAAATAAGGCTGAGTAATATTCAGGCTGCTTTGTTTTATGGGGATCTCTACAGCAGGAGCATGTTGTACACAAATGCACGGGGTATGCACAGATGTTTGCCTTCATTTATACTTCTCAGGGCAGCAGCGACAATATGATTGCAGTTTGGGTGACATCATTAAGAATCACACTTGGACTCACTTTGTGACATTAAAAGGAAATGTGTTTCTTCCCACTTCCAATTTATTTTAAAAGTTGAGATCTAAACCGGCCCATAGGTGACCACCTCTCCCTTTCCAAGCGTTTTGTCTAAATCATGATTGTTTTTGCTTTTACATTCTGGTCTCTAGGTTTCTCTGCTGTTTTGTATTTTAAATAGCTAATCAGCTCCAGGAGCAGAACATTACTGCTGTTCAGGGCCTGCTTATTTTTTTCCTTACTGTCTGGTTACATGAATTAATGCTATAATATTCTGGATGCCATTACATTATGCTAGAACAATCCATCCTCTGCTGTAAGGACCAGCAGAGAACAGTTTGTAAGTAATATTGTACTTTCCTGATTCAATAAGTGGGTAATTTGTTCCAGTGAGCAAACCCGGATGACTTTTCTATTATAAAAATAAATGAAATAAGATACTCACCTGGCTTTTCAGGACTCTACTGTGAGGTTTGAGATTTTAAAAGATATTAAGAAAGGTAAGGAGGTAAAGACTCCAGAAAATAATGCAGGAGCCCCCGATGACATCTCAGGTGGTAAAGGGTTTGGTTATTCTTCTTTGTCGTCTGCTGGGCTCCTTGTGGTAGATTCTTCGACAAGCCAACATTCGGTATGAGACAGAAAGAACCAGAGCCTACCTAATGTGGCCATCCTTACCAAAATCATTGCCAGTGAGGAGGGCCTCCTGGAGAATCTTTCTTGCCCAGGCAGACCCATATTTACTAACATTTGAAAATCTGGAACATATCTGGGAACTTGGAGTTTCACAAAATATTAGTTTTCTACTTTCTCTTATAAAATCCTATGCCAGGCACTTATTGATCTAGCAACACACTTAGCTATACATTCAACTGCTCTATTCAGTCACATAAATTGGTTTTTTTAAGATTTTCTTTATTAATTTGTCAGGGAGAGTGCACATACATGCAGGGAGAGAGGCAGAGGCACAGGGAGAAGCAGGCTCCCTGATATGGCGCTCGATCCCAGGACTGTGGAATCATGCCCTGAGCTGAAGGCAGAAACTTAACCAACTGAGCCACCCAGCCATATAAACTGCTTTTTAAAATTGCTTTAAACCAGATTTTTACCACCTCTGCACCACCAGCACTTGGGACTAGGTAATTCTTTGCCACAAGAGCTCTCATATGCATCGTAGGCTGTTCACACCATCAGTGGTCTCTACTCATTGGATTCCACCAGCACCCTTCCCACAGTCAGGACAACCAAACTGTTTCTACACATTGCCAATTTCCCCAGGCAGACAAAAATCACCCCTGGTTGAAAACCATTTTTTAAATAAAACCAGCTCATTTTTTAATGGGAAAAAAAGTCTCCAGTACTGCGCAACTACCAAGAGGCAAGTGTAAAATCATGGGATGACAGGTAAAGTGATCGCATAGGTTTGGAATCAGCCTGCTGAGGGTTTACAGTCTCCTGATCTGTGTAAACAAAAAAAAAACAAAAACAAAAACAAAAACAAAACAAAACAAAACAAAAAAAACCAGCCTATACCAAACCCTGCTTTTACAGGTATCTGAAAGGTACCATATGCAAAGTAGTAGCAAGGTGTCTAGAGCATATCAGCTATTCAAAAAAGGAGTAGAACTGTTTGGTTATTAGCACATGAAATCCATCAAACAGTTAAATCTCACTTTCAAGCTCAAGATCATCTTTGGGATCTATTTTGTGGTTCATCATCACTGAGAAATGACAATGGTATGGAATATTGGGCTAAATTTATACTAATCCCAGGATATTCTCTCAACTTAATTTGTACATAAATTTATTTTACCCCAGTTGAAAGCTGGCAACTGCCCTTGTGGTAAGACCTGTTGTAGGCCTGTAGATTATTGACAAGAGTTTCAAGCAGGCACCTGATGTATCCCTTCCAAGCAGGAGAGCAAGACCAGTCATCATCAGGGCAGTGCTAGCAAGCTGTGGTCTGAGGAAGAGCAAAGGGTCTCAGTGACTGGACCCAAAAAAGAAGAAGATTCTTTGCAGTTCCTTTAGAAAGGTGATTCCTGGGGAGGGGTCAAGATGGAGGAGGAGTAGCAGGCTGAGATGACATCAGGTCACAGGAGTTCAGTTAGATAGTTATCAAACCATTCTGAACACCTACAAATCCAACAGAAGATCTAAGAGAAGAACAGCAATTCTAGAAATGGAAGGTGACTCCTGAGAGTCTGGGCTAGCTCTCAGGAGATCTGCTACCCACTGGCAATAGAGTCTGAGGCTTGGGCATGCAGTGGGGATCAGTTCACTGGAACCAGCAAGGTCATGTCTTGAAAGAACAGGCAGTGACCAGAATAAGGAGGTGGAGATGGAGTAAGGAGCCAAAGCTTACAAACAGGAACAATTTGGCCACCTCCAAACTAGCAGTAACATTATTTCCTGTCCCTTCATAGGTTTGACCTCAAAAAGTTCTTCATTTTGGTTGAGGAAGTACATGGAAAGGTGCCTGTAGAAACCTGGGCTTTGCGTTTAGGAGGAGCTGAGGTTAAGCAGCTTCTGTTTTTGTGGGGAAGACAGAGGCTATGACTGAATAACGTGCTCTCAATTCTTAATCAGCTCCCACCCTTAGCTAATCAACACATTGAACAAATGAGACATGTCCTATGAAAGAGACTCCTGTATTTTCTTTCCTTCTGACCCTCTCAGACTCGATCTGCAGGGCTTCTTCTTCCCATACCCCTACTTGAAAACCCAGGCAAGCTCCACAACCTAGCCACATCCATTTTGATAACTAATTGTTGTCCTTTACTTTGGTCCCCAAAGAGTCACTGTTGACTAGGAAGAGTTTTTGTGCAATGCCCTATTAAATCTCCAATGGTTCCAGGTTTAGCTCAAGCCTGCTGGCAGCTGGAAGCTAGTTAGTTTGGAACACTTCCTAATGGAAATATCTGAAAATTCCTCTACAGCAGATATGGGGAGAAGAGGGTAAAGAGATAAGAGTACAGAAAATGTCTTTCCTCATTAGAATTCTCTGGATTTACATCTGCCTGGGTGTGGCTTTAAGACTCTCTCTCTTAGGCACTTTTGGGTGTTTTGCAGAGCCCTCATCACTGTGGCCTCTCACCCACCACTTCCTGCCACAGTGATAGAATTCCTGCTGGCCCTACTTACCCCCACTCCTGCCAGGCTCCTGGGTCTCTGTAGCCCCCTTTCTCACAGACTTTCTTTTTGGGGGATCCATTGGCTGCCAGAAAGTCCTCTTCAAAGAGTCCCTGCAAGAAGACCTTATACTCCTGGCATGCTGGCTCTCCATGACCAGAATTGGTCCCTGGGAAACACACAACTGGAGCCCATGATTGGTGAGAATGCAGTGTGGTCCTGAACGTCAGGTTCTACACCACAGCTGCTGCCCACTTTGTTCTTTAGATTCCTGAGGCAAGAGTTAGACTGTAACCTACCTCCACTGAAGAAGATACAGAAAAGCTCCCCAAGAGTCTCCTTGTAGCCCTTCAAATGGTGTTCTTGAAGCCCCTGTAATTAGCCTTGAGGTTAGGAAAAAGTACAAATAACTAAAATTCTCTAATCTTCAGCACTCCCAAACTCTACAATGTTAATCAACTTAGAGTCATAAGTGGATGAGGGGAAAAGGGTCAAGTCCCATATAAGGATACTCTGGAGTCTCATCTTGGAATGTGTGGAGAAATCAGGCCTGGAACTCAGTGAAAACTGAGAGGAAATGTTCCACAACTACATCTCTGCTAAGACTAGAGGTAGATTTAAAGTTGTTGGAGATAGGTAGGTATGTTTAAGGCCCTCACTGGACTTCTTAGTGCTGTCCTGCTGTCCACAGAGACACTGAGGTGTTCAGAATAGGCAAGGGCAGAGAGATCTATTTGACCCCTGTTCTAGGACCAGGCTGCTTGGAGGAATGAGTCCCTTGTCATCCATACCTTATTATGGCTGCCAACAGAAAGTTGTTGAAAGAATTCTAACTTATTTCTAAACTACCAAAACATCAGAGGTGAAAACAGAGGTTGTCAGTTTGGCACCTGCTAGGCAGGCTCTCACCCCATTTGAGGAGAGGCCACTTGAGCATTGCTTCAAGGTTTTTCTACTTCAAGTTAAGAAAACCAGAATGCCCTCTAACTAGAGGATAAGATGCCACCTCCAAAATTCTCTAAAACTTCACAATAGCATTAAATCTTTAAAAGAGATCTTTGAAAGATTGCCTCCAACTGAGAAATAACACAGTGAGTACTTGGCAGACGGTTGTGAAGTCTTAGGAAGGAAGATCCCACGTCACAGATGCTACTGAGGAAACCCTCTCCAGAAGGGAGACTCTAAATCCAAATAGGCTAATAGGACTTGGAGTCAAGCCTTAAGAAGCAAAAAGAAAACCTAGTAAAAGACAGAGATTGTTTTTTTCCTGCCGCCACAGGACTTCAGCTTGAGCAGACACAAACCAAATGTCCTTACTGCAACAAAGAAAATACACTGTCCTCTAAGATAGTGTCATAGACCTGTTAATAGAAGTTGTTCTTCTAATCATAGAAAATTAGGCTGTGTAGCTTATGAGAAAAATTAAAGTTTCTAGAATATGGTAATTTGTCAGGTCCCTAGAAAGATAAACAGCAACCCCACCCAACAACTGGTAGGAAGATGTGAAAAGAACTTGAAGGCCGACCTGTACCATCATTCCTTGACAGGATCCCATTCTTCATCCAGACCCTCTGGACGTGTTTAGAGTGGACCTTGGGGCTTCTCTGACCACAGTCCAGGGCTGCACTTACCATGAAGATTCAGAGAAGAGCCTCGAAACTCCACCTGTGTCCAGTTGGACTTTATCAGGGAGTGACTTGAAGAAGTCACTAAAGATTCTGGGGAAGAATTCATGGACTAGTAAAGGATATATCCACAAAGTACACTCTTAGGAAAGTCCAGACCTGAAGAGGCTTCACTTTTATCAAACAGCAAAAATCTATATTAGCTGACATGTCAACCACCAAATATGTTGAGTTATAGATTGTTGTACTGTAACAAGTTATAACATTTTTTTAAAGATGTATTTGTTTATTTATTTGAGAGAGAAGGGGCATGAGATAGAGATAGAGAGAGAGAGAAAGGGGGGAGGAGCAGAGGCAGAGGGAGAAGCAAACTTTCCACTCAAGAGGGAACAAGATGTGGGGCTTGATCCCAGCACCCCAAGATCATGACCCGACCTGAAGGCAGACTCTTAACTGACTGAGCTACCTAGGTGCCCCTGGTTATAACATTTGTATACATCGTTTGTGAGAGTGTCTTAATCCTAACTGCATTAAGAGAGACTCATGACCTTGAAGGTGTGAGAGGGCAGTGATGAGTGTGAGAAAGTACAAGAACACTCTGCACATTAGCAAAGGCAACTTCTATTGCCCCTAAACCCTAAAAATTGCCTTTATTCAGACCCCTGCCATTATAATCCCAATATGATATCTCCATTGATACTTGATTTTGTTATAAATTCATAAACCTCAATTATATCAGTATGCTTTCAGTTCTTTGGGGCCATCCCTCTCCAACATATTGGAAAGGTATAACCTCCTCATTACCTTTTGGAAATTGCAGAAACTCACAACACATAATATCAGAATACACATAGTCTCACTAATGGCAAGAAGTAAAGAAGGCTGGGTGATTCATGAGCAATTCTGAAGGCTCACTACATTAAATGGGGCAGCTGGTTAAAAATTATTTGGGAATCCCAGTGAGTTCTCTTCTGTTTTCTACCTACGGAGCCTATAAAGCTGACTCCCTAACCCTTTTCCTAAATTAAAATTTTACCACTCTGGGGGTGGGGGGGGGGGCACCTGGGTGGCTCAGTGGGTTAAAGCCTCTGCCTTCAGCTCAGGTCATGATCCCAGAGTCCTGGGATCGAGCCCCACATTGGGCTCTCTGCTCAGCGGGGAGCCTGCTTCCTCCTCTCTCTCTGCCTGCCTCTCTGCCGACTTGTGATCTCTGTCAAATAAATAAATAAAATCTTTTAAAAAAAAATTTTTACCACTCTGTTCTTATTCAAATATCCACATACTTTAGGGCTTGTGGCAGCCTTTCTCAGATGAAGCACTATTTATCTTTGGGGTGACACAGTCTGAGCTTGTGGGCGATGATTGGTAGCACAGCACAGATGAACAGGAAATTGTGTGTCTTCACAGCACACCGCTCACATATTTTACTACCGAATATAAAGCACAGAGGGTGTGTTCGGGGCAAAGAAATTTAGGTCTGTTGGAAATCCAAAACCTTTCTAGTCCCTCTCAGTTTAACTGTTAGCTAATAAATCTCCACTTTCCAGCTTTGGTCCTTCAATAAGGACCATGAAAGAGCTCCTTGTTTTAAGGTCCTCCACTCATAATAAATTTGAAATCTGTCAAAGAGAAATAACCCCACTACCACTTTTCCCCTCTCAGTAGAAGAAAATTCTCAAAGTGGCCTAGAGATGATCCCAGTTATTAGAAGTAGCTGTTTAGGACATTCTTCTGACATTTCCATAAGACCATATTCAGTGCAACAGCCCTTCTGTAACACAAACCACCCTGCAGTAGAGATCCCTGGTGGTGACAAGCAGTGGGTACTAAATAAACACAATTTGTTATAGTTGTTATTTGTTGCACTATCAAAAGCAGCCTAGGGCATGAAAATGGCACATTTTTCTCTCAAATAGTCTTTGCTGAAGAGTATTTTGTTCACATGCTTCTTGTGTCATCCTGACTTGCCCAAAGTAAGGCAAACTTCCTGTGTGTGTGTATGTAAACATCATACCTCCAAAAGATAAAACATTATTTCTTCCCCTTCTTCTTCTTCTTCAGCTACCAAAAGGGAAACAGGAAGAAATAGAAAATTTGAAAAGATTGATAACCAGCAAAGAAATTGAACCAGTAATCAAAAACTTACCAAAAAAAAAAAGTTTAGGTCCAGATGGCTTCTTGGGAGAATTCTACCAAATATTTAGAGAAGAGTTAATATCTATTATTCTCAAATAATTCAAAAGATAGAAATGGAAGGGAAATTTTCAAACTCATTCTACAAGGCCAGCATTACCTTGATTCCAAAACCAGACAAGGATTCCACTAAAAAGAATAATTATAAGCCAAAATCTCTGAAGAACATGGATGTAAAAATTTCAATGAAATAGTATCAAATTGAATTTAATAGTACATTAAAAAAAATCATTCACCACAGTGGGATATATTCCTGGGCTGCTGTGGTGGTTCACTATTTGCAAATCATTCAATGTGACACACCACATTAATAAAAGAAATGATAAGAACTATATGATCCTCTCACTAGATGCAAAAAAAAAACATTTGACATAAAACAGTATCCATTCTTGATAAAAACTTTTAACAAAGTAGAGATAGAGGAACAGACCTCAACACCATATAAAAGACCCGCAGCTAATACTAACCTCAATGGAAAAAAACTGAAAGCTTTTCCACCAAGGTCAGGAATAAGATACGGATGTCCATATTTATGGATTAGAAGAACAAATATTGATAAAATATCTATACTACCCAAAGCAATCTACATATTTAATCCAATCCTTATCAAAATACCACTAGTTGGGGCGCCTGGGTGGCTCAGTAGGTTAGACCTCTGCCTTCGGCTTGGGTCATGATCTCAGGGTCCTGGGATCGAGCCCCGCATAGGGCTCTCTGCTCAGCAGGGAGCCTGCTCCCCCCCCCCCCCCGCCTGCCTCTCTGCCTACTTGTGATCTCTGTCAAATAAATAAATAAAATCTTAAAAAAAAAAATACCACTAGCATTTCTCAACAGAGTAAGAACAAACAATCCTAAAATTTGTATGGAACTAAAAAAGACCCTGAATAGCCAAAGCAATCTTGGGGGGGAAAAAAAAGCCAAAGCTGGAAACATCACAATTCCAGACTTCAAGCTACATTACAAAGCTCTAGTCATCAAGACAGTATGGTACTAGCACAAAAACAGACACATAGATCCAATGGAACAGAATAGAAAACCCAGGGGTGCCTGGGTGGCTCAGTGGGTTAAGACTCTGCCTTCAGCTCAGGTCATGGTCTCAGGATCCTGGGATCGAGCCCCTCATCAGGCTCTCTGCTTGGTATGGAACCTGCTTCCCCCTTTCTCTCTACCTGCCTTTCTGCCTACTTGTGATCTCTCTCTCTCTCTCTCTCTGTGTCAAATAAATAAATAAAATCTTAAAAAAAAAAAAAGAAGAAGAAGAAAGAAAACCCAGAAATGGACCCACAACTATATGGTTAACTAACCTTTTGAAAAATCAGGAAAGAATAGCCAATGGAAAAAAGAATGTCTTCAATAAATGGTTTTGGGAAAATTAGACAGCCACATGCAGAAGAATGAAACTGGACCACTAAATCACACACAAAAATAGACTCAAAATGGATGAAAGACCTAAATGTGAGACAGGAAACTCTTAGAGGAAAACACAGGCAACAACCTCTTTGACTTTAGCTATAACAACTTCTTAGCAGACATGTCTCTGGAGGCAAGGAAAACAAAAGCAAAAATGAACTATTGGGACTTCATCAAGATAAAAAGCTTCTGCACAGCAAAGGAAACAATCAAAAAAACTAAGAGGCAACCTTTGAAATGGGAGAAGATTTTTGCAAATGACATGTCTGATAAAGGATTAGTATCCAAAATTTATAAAGAATTTATCAACTCAACCCCCCAAAATAAATAATTCAATTAAGAAGTGGGCAAAAGGGGGGCACCTGGGTGGCTTAGTAGGTTAAGCCTCTACCTTCAGCTTAGGTCATGATCCCAGGGTTTGGGGATTGAGTCCCACATCAGGCTCTCTGCTAGGCAGGGAGTCTGCTTCCTCCTCTCTCTCTCTCTCTGCCTGCCTCTCTGCCTACTTGTGATCTCTCTGTCAAATAAACAAAATTAAAAAAAAAAAAAAAGAAAGAAAGAAAGAAATGGGCTGAAGATATGAACAGGCATTTTTTTTTTTCCAAAGAAGACATAGAGATGGCTAAAATACACATGAAAAGATGCTCAACATCACTCATCATCAAGGAAATACAAATCAAAACCATAACAAGACACCACCTCACACTTGTCAGAATTGATAAAATCAACAATATGGGAAACAACAGATGTTGGTGAAGATGTGGAGAAAGAGGAACCCTCTTATATTGTTGGTGAGAATTCCATTCTGGAAAATAGTATGGAGGTTCCTCAAAAAGTTAAAAATAGAACTTCCCTATGACTCAGCAGTTGCACTTCAAGGTATTTGCCCAAAGAAACTAAGGACAATGTTGCTTCTACAGTTTAGAATCTTTGTGATTCTAAATCTTTGTGATGCAGCAAAAATTCAGCTCTAGAAAATATGCCCTTTGGAATTCTGATCCATTAATCTATGTCCATTTCTGTTCCAGTACATGCTGTTTTGATTTCTATAGCTTTGTTGTATATCTTGAAGTCTGGGATTGTGATACCTCCAGCTTTGTTCTTCTTTCTCAAGATTGCTTTAACTGTTTGGGGTCTTCCATGGTTCCATACAAAATCTGGAGTTGTTTTAGTTCTGCGAAAATTGTTGTTGGTATTTGGTAAGAATTACATTAAATCTGTAAATTGCTTCCACTAGTATGGACATTTTAACAATATTGGTTTTTCCAAACCATAAGTATGGAATATCTTTCCATTTGTTTGTGGTATCTTCAGTTTCTTTTGTCAGTCTAGTATAGTTTTCAGAATACAGGTCTTTTACCTCTGTGGTTAAGTTTATTCCTAAGTATTTATTTTTGGTACAATTGTAAATGGAATTGTCTTCTTAATTTCTCTCTGCTACTTCATTATTAGTGTACAGAAATGCCACAGATTTCTGTATATTCATTTGTACCCTGAGATTTACTGAATTCATTTATCAGTTCTAATCATTTTTTGGTGGAGTCTTTTTGGGGTTTTATATATATTATCATGTCATCTGCAAATAGTGAAAGTTTTTACTTTTTTCTTTATAAATGTGGATGTGTTTTATTTATTATTCTTACCTGATCACTGTGGCTAAGACGTCCAGTACTATGGTGAATAAATGTAAGAATGGTCATCCTTGTCTTGAGCCAAGAAAGGCTTTAAAGGGGAGATATAGTAACATAAAGTAGGAATCAGTGTATTGGATTGAGAGAGAAAAAAGAATTCATTTCAGGAGATGAGGGAGAGAGCTGAGTCTAATCTATCTGTAAGAGTTGCTTACAACAGGGCGCCTGGGTGGCTCAGTGGGTTAAGCCGCTGCCTTCGGCTCAGGTCATGATCTCAGGGTCCTGGGATCGAGTCCCGCATTGGGCTCTCTGCTCGGCAGCGAGCCTGCTTCCCTCCCTCTCTCTCTGCCTGCCTCTCTGTCTACTTGTGATCTCTCTCTGTCAAATAAATAAATAAAATCTTTAAAAAAATAAAAAAAAAAGAGTTGCTTACAACAAAATTAAATTGACGTTTACAACAAACTCTTAGAACTGCAGAATTGCAGAAGAGTCACTAAAATAGTACTATCCCAAGAGACTCTGGCCACTTCTCAGTGTCATCAATGTCATTAAATATGATGTAACATGTCTACCTTCTGGGCCTTTCCTTAACTGTTAAATGAATAGATTAAATTGAAGAAAATAAAATATAAAATTTTACTTGGCAGATTACAACACTACTCTTACCTGTATCAGGAGATAAAGACTATTTTTTATCAGTTTATCTTTTTTTTAATCAGTTAATCTTTTAACATAAGTCTCAGTGCTGACAAAATGATCTTATCCCTAAAAAGCCCTGAAGATTGCATTTAGAAGAATGTTAGAAATAAACAAATTTGGTAAAGTTGCAGAACACAAAATCAAAATGAAAAAACTCAGTTGCATTTACATTCATTAGTAATAAACAATCTGAAAAAGAAACAAAAAATTCCATTTATAGGCACTGGGTAGCTCAGTTAGTTAAGCATCTGCCTTTGGCTCAGGTCATGATTCCAGGGTCCTAGGACTGAGTCCTTTGTTGAGCTCCCTGCTCAATGGGGAGTCTGCTTCTCCCTCTACCCCATCCCTGCCTCTGCTTTCTCTCTCTCCCTTTCTCTCTCTCTCTCATGTACACACTCTTTCTCTCTAATAAATAAGTAAAATCTTTTCTAAAAATTTCATTTACAATAATATTTTAAAAAGACAAAATACTTACGAATAAACTTAATGAAAAAGGTGGAAGAATTGCAAACTGAAAGCTTTAAAACAGTGCTGAAAGAAATTAAAGATATGAAAAAGTATAAAGACAGCCTATGTTCATAGAATGGAAGATTTAATATTAAGATGTCAATACTAATCTAAATTATCTACCTATTTAAGATAACCAATCCCTACCAAAATCTCAATGGCATTTTTTTTTGCAAAAATAGAAAAATCCATCCTAACACTAAAATGGAAGTTTAAGAGACCCCAAATAGTCAAAGCAGTATGAAGTTGGATGACTCATACTTCCTGATTTCAAAACTTATTACAAGGCTACAGAAATCCATTTCTGGCTATATATCCAAAAGAATGAAAAGCGGGTCCCAAAGAGATATTTGTACACCTGTGTTCAGAGCAGCATTATTTGTAACACCCAACAGGTAGACACACCCAGGCATCCATCAATGGATGAAGGGATAAATAAATGTGTTATACACATACAGTAGAATATTATTCTATCTTTAAAAAGGAAGGAAATTTTAATATATGCTACAATATGGAAATGAACTTTGAGGACATTATTCTAAGTGAAATAAATCAGTCACAAAAACACAAATACCATAGGATTCCATGTACATGAGGTATCTAAAGTAGTCAAATTTATGGAAACAAAGTGGAATGGTAGCTGCCAGGGGAGGAGAAAGGGGGGAAATGAGGAGCTATTATTTAATGTATATATAATTTCAGTTTTGGCGGATAAAAAACAATATGGAGCTCATTCAACTGTGAATTTACTTAACACTACCAAATGGTACACTTAAAAATGGTTAAGATGTTAAATCTTACGGGTATTTTATCACAATTAACTTTTGTTTCAAAAATGCATAGTTGCAGAGATGTAGAAAACTTTAAGAGACTAGCCCAAGGGCTTTTTTGTGCCACACTAATTCTCAGTTCCTTTAAAGACTTACCTAACTTCCCATTTGCTCCAAGAGGACAGACATATCTAATGAATTCCAACCCACAATAATCCTTCCCATTTCAGTATTATATATGGCACCTAAGGATTTTGAATGATGTCCATCCCAAATCCAACCTCTGTATTAAAGTTATTCCATGTCATCTTCATGCCCTAAGAACACCCCAGTACCAATCTATAAAACTATGAGATTCCAAGGAGACGAGATTAAGGAAGGGATTTTACTAACCTTACCAAAAAAAAAAAAAAAAAAAAAAAAAAAAAATTAAAACAGTAGTAACAAAACACTTGTTATTAAGATATTCCAATTAAATGAGGAACCATTTAATCATCCAACTATTAACACAACTTCAACTTCCCAACGTTCTATTTTTTGTGACATACCTCAAGCCCCATATTCTCTACAAAACTGCTTATTTCCTTCCTCCCTACAAATTGTGTTGCTATATTTAATGCTGGTATTGTAAGTCCTACAAAATGACATATTCCTTTAGGTTATAGACATTGCCTTAAAAATCACTGTATCTCTACCACACCCTCAAGCATTTCATGAAGTGTCCTACATATAGATACTACTTGATTTATGAAGTCAGTTCCTAGGTTTTTCCCCTCACCCACTTGTCATGAGAACTATTTCAACTCTTCCAGATTCCTCTCCAAATTTCACTTGCTTAATGAAGCCATTCCAAAAAGGCAGTGAATAGGACTTCAGGGACATAACAATGAAAATTGAAAGAAGTTGCCGACCATATCACTTTAGTATAAATCATTTATCCTCCACTGGGTACTTTTTATCCTTGCAATTTGTCAGTCTTACCTTGATTGTCAGCTCATGAAGCTCAAATTACATCTATATACGCATTTCTTCATCTGGAGCTGGATAATTGATATCAATTATCATATATTTACTTTAACTCACTGTAAAAATTTCTCATGCCCCTACTTCTCTGGACACCTTGTGCTTGTATATTCAATATTATCTGGTAATACTGGATGTAGGCACTGTGAAGAATAGGGGAAAAGAGAATCAACTGGATACTTTAGCTTAGTTTTATTAACTCTGTAATTAAGAGCATTTATTGATTTTAGGTCTCAATTTCTCCATTTATCAAAAATAATAACAAAAGGGATCTCTAAATTCACTTCTTCATTCAAGTTTCCATTAAACGGAGCCAAAACCATGTTAATTACATAAAAGTTTATATCTCCCTTATGGTCCAGAGGTAGCCAGTCTAAAGCCAATAGGATGGTCCTGCCCTACCTAACAGATGGCTTCTATCCTGAGTCTAAGGTGTCTTTTCAAGCTGCCACTATTAGGTCTGTACCCCAGCCAGATGGAAGGAGAAAGGTCAAAGCAGTCCATATCCATTCCTTTTATGATCATGATCTGGAAGCAGCTCTTTGGCTCAAATCCCCTTGGCCAGAACTTGATCACATGGCCATGAAATGGACGATGGAAAATGTAGTCTTGTATAAGGGTGCCCAGCTAAAACTCAGGTGCACTTTCATTAAAGAAAGAACGAGGGTTTAATTCAGTACTAACTAAAATTTTAAGTACTAACTAGAATGTTAAGAACTCTGAAGAGTCTGAGATTTTATGCCACTTGCAAGATAGTAAGTTTACCTGGCCCAGTCTCATGGATACTGGCAAAAGACACGGGACTCTGGGCATTACACATGGCTCTGCAAATAGTGTGTGTATCATTTCACCTGATATTTGCACCAATTTACCTTGCCCTCCCGAGTACCACAGGGGCAATGCTAATGGGCCCAGATGGATGCCTACACACAGAGTCAGTTAGTTGCATTAAAGGAGAGGAAGTTGGAACCTGAATCTTAGAAGAGCAGTAACTTGTCTATCTTCTGCTCCGGAAAGAGGCAAATTTTCTGTCTTCCAAGGCTATTCACTATATAAGCATCCTTAAAAAGATAGTCCAGAACAAAGAAGCTACTGCCTCACTCATAAGATGTATAGAAATACAAGAGACCCATAGTAAATTATCTCACAACATATGACACTACTAAGAAAGGCGCAGGATACTATTATGAACCATCCTGGGGCATGTACAAGGGAGGACTTTTCCAGGGAAATCAGGACATATGTTCATCTTAATATTAGCAGATACTTAAAAATCTCTGCTACATTTTCTAATTTTGTAGTAGGTGCCAGCTGATGGAATAATATATAGGCCACCAGTTTTTTAGGGATCAAGATACATATAAAGATAACTGTGCTCAATGTAGAGGCACCTGGGTGGCTCAGTGGGTTAAGCCTCTGCCTTTGGCTGAGGTCATGATCTTAGGGTCCCGGGATTGAGCCCCTCATTGGGCTCTCTGCTCGGCGGGGAGCCTGTTTCCCCCCTCTCTCTCTCCCTGCCTACTTGTGATCTCTCTCTCTCTGTGTCAAATAAATAAATAAAATCTTCTTAAAAAAAAAAAAAAAACAGCGTCCCGTGTAAACATTTTCCAGTTATCACAGTCAGCTCCTTAAAACAAATGCCTCTAGTATCAGATCTTAAACGGATTTCATGTGTTGTAATGTGCATGCCGTGTCAGGTCATGTGAGAGCTCTAGACGAGGACCCCAGGCATCTGAGATCTACGGTCGGGTTTTCTAGTAACTTGATTTCTGATTTTGGATATATCACTTAACATCTTAGAACCTTAATTTATTTATTCTGTATAATGAATTATTAATGCTTTTTCTGTCTATCTCAAGTTTCACTTGAACTCAGCCACTGACCATGGTCTAGTAACCTGAGGTGAGAAGAAGTCACTGGATAAGCCCCTGGTTCAAGTGTCAGCAGTTCCACGAATGCCTCAAGCACTTTTTGCCTCTTCGAAGATCTTCCTTGTTCGAGCCACTCAAAAACAAGGAAATGTTCTTTCTCTTAAACCTGTCAAGTTTGGGGGTCTGATTTTTAAATAAATGCAGCTGGTAGGTGATTTAGTTCTACCCTGTTTCCAGATAGCTTTACCCAGGTCATAGTGTTCATCTCATGCAGGATTTGTCGTGGGTATTCTAGAGGAATAAAAAGTTTCTGAGGCTCTAGCCAGATGGGCACAGGGGAAGAGATTAGGTAGAACTTGTGCCAAATATTGCCATCCTTGATCTGAATTCCTCCTCCTTCTTTGCTACTATTTGATCCACTCCTTTTCATCTAACTGCTTCAAAAGACAATTAAAGAGTGTGAATCTCTTTAATCACCTCTTCAATAAGGACTCAAGAAACACTTTATCTAGTATTTTATCTCCTTTTTATCCATGACCTACAGTTAGTTCCACTAATTCTTTGGTGCTTTTTTTGCCTTTCATGTTTTAATTATTTTTTAATACAGATTTCCCCTGCTATCCCAACTTAGAGCCTTCCTATAAAACCCAAATAACATAAAGCTAAGAAGTGATGGCTATTAATATATATGGGAAAATTTTTGAGCATTGCTAGATCCAAAATATAACCTCTCTCAGGCTTAGGACACATCTTGCTAACAGATGCACAATATAAATCAAGACAAAGCACAGATGCTCAGAGACACATTTCAGAGCTCTGGCGGTTTGCTGCTGAGATGCCCAGTGTGGTTCCCAGGGAAGGAGCCAGGCAGGCGGTGCCCCTCACTGTTCCCTGTGCACTGGCTCCCTAACAGCTTGCTGCAATCAAAGGCTGAATGCTATTTTTGCTTTTCTGGTTTTGGGGTTTTTTTTGTTTTCTTGTTTGTTTGTTTGTTTGTTTGTTTAAGCAAAAGCAAAAATCCTCTTCAGAGGTCTTTCAGTTAGCAAAAACCAGGTACTGTTGTAGGTCTTTCCTAAAAGCAAAGTGGCCTGATGCAAATTCGAATAGCGGGGGATGCCGCTCCGTAGGTATTGGCTCTGACGTCATTGGCTTTCTAAAGCTTCAGCCTTGGACATGGGGTGGGGAAGAGTCGGCCAGTACTCTAACTTCTGGTCTGCAACGTCGCCATCTTTTCATCCTCCTTTCATTTTCCAAAACCATTTTTTGTTTTTGCTTGCAATTGTCTTTTTGCAAATGAGTCTTGTAGGATTTCACTTTAAAGAACTTGTCTAAATCTAAGCTTCTGATAGTTTTAAACAGCCTGGGCTCCCTGTGCATTTTTCATGTTAAATTTTCTTTTCAATATCTTCCTAATTAAGTCTTTATTTTATAACAATGTCCTATTTATAATTTAAATTTTCATTTAACTTCCTTCACTTTTTATTCAAAGTCATAAACGCAAATGGTTTAAGAAGCAAAAAGAAGGATTTATAAAGAAAACCAAGAATTCTCTTCTCTATGCTTCCCCACCCACAGAGTCTGGATCCCTACAGGCTAACACTTTTAACTGCTTACTTTTTGTTTTTCTGGGGCTCACCTCCAAATACTTAATTAGCACATTTATACCACTGCTTCTTGGCTATTGGCCTCCTGCTGTGATAGATGAGGACTTGTCTCACTAACACAACTCCCCCACTTCCTCAACTATATAGAAAACTATACAGTATTTTTTAAATTTATTTATTTCTTATTTTTTATAAACATATAATGTATTTTTATCCCCAGGGGTACAGGTCTGTGAATCGCCAGGTTTACACACTTCACAGCACTCACCATAGCACATACCTTCCCCAATGTCCATAACCCCCCTCCCCCCTCCCAACCCCCCCTCAGCAACCCTCAGTTTGTTTTGTGAGATTAAG
Organism: Meles meles; assembly: GCF_922984935.1. Classification (NCBI taxonomy): domain Eukaryota; kingdom Metazoa; phylum Chordata; class Mammalia; order Carnivora; family Mustelidae; genus Meles; species Meles meles. Next base: position 75,097,773 of record NC_060077.1, read on the forward strand.
AGTCACTTAGGGTTTGTCTCCCTCCCAATCCCATCTTGCTTCATTTATTCTTCTCCTATCCCCCTAACCCCCCAAGTTGCATCTTAAAACTATACAGTTTTATTACAGTAGTTTCTCCGCTGGAGGTCTCTGAAATAACAAGGACATAATTAGTTAAAACTCCAATTCTTGGCCTATAAATTATAAACAACACAACTTGGATCCCCCCCTTTATAAGATGACAAGACACTAAGGTTCTCACCCTTCTCCCCTCCTCTCCTCCCTTGTCCATCTTCCATCTTCTGTTGACTGGATCAATACTTTTAAGAACAGCGGGGTTAATACTGTTTACAATCTGCTCTATAATCTTAGTACAGTTTTCCATGATTTGTCTATTCACCGATTCTAAAAGATGAAAGCCAGTAAGTGATACTTCATATCCTGTGGCCCCGTCAACAGTGAGCTACATGATCAACTATGATTCCATTTCCTTTCCCGGGGTCAGGTTGTCCACTTAAAGTAGAATGTACTCAGAATCGGTTCAACTGGATTTGACTTTTTACAGTTTAGCAACTTCCTTTAGAATATTCTCAAACATTTCTAGATGTGTAATATTATCTATCCTCTCATTTTTCCTTTTTCTTTCCTTTCCAAGAGCTCTCTCATGGGGTTTTCCTTCTCTTTCCATAATATGAATTAGTTGCTTTCCAAGCCTGGCAAACAGGCTTCCCTTCACTGTACTCTGCTTTGGATCCTCTCTTTCCTGCATTCTGTTATATTATTATTATTATTATTATTATTATTATTACTAATATTATTTCCTGTCTTCTTTTTCTGGAGCATAGCCTCAAGAAACTTCCTATGAAAGGGTGGGTAGGTCTAAAATGTTTTTACTCTACTATCACCTTTAACTTATTGGCTTTTGGAGCACCTGGGTGGCTCAGTGGGTTAAAGTCTCTGCCTTCAGCTCAGGTCATGATCCCAGGATTCTGGGATCAAGCCCTGCATCGGGGTCTCAGCTCAGCAGGGAGCCTGCTTCCCACCACCCCCCCCCGCGCCCCCCCCCCCGCCTCCGTCACCTATCTCTCTGCCTACTTGTGATCTCTCCCTCTCTCTCTGTCAAATAAATAAATAAAATCTTAAAAAAAAAACAAAAAACAAAAAACTTACTGGCTATCTTTGAGCATAGATAAGAAATCTAATTTCCCTCCTTTGCAGGTAACTTCTGTTTTAAGTTCTCCATGGCCCACTTTTTGGGATGATCTCCCTATGTCTGGTGTTCTAAAATGTCATAATTGTATCTGTAGGTGTTTCTTTATACATTCATTGTGCTTGGTGCTACCTGAGACTTTTCAATATGAACGTTATGATCTTTTTCAATTCTGGGGAGTGTTCTTCTAATTTCTTCTGTTACACAAATTTGCTGGATCTTAGTCTCTGTCTCTCTTCTAAATTAAAGACTCAATTCTGTCCCTCATTCTTTTCAATACAGAAACTCTCCCTTGATAATTTCCTCATCTCCTGTGATCTAAAATTACCCATATCCTGATGACTCCTAAATTTAAATCTCCAGCCTGATTGCCCTCCTGACCTATGGATCCATTGCCTATTTGACCTACTTGCTTCGATGTCTAATAGACACCACAAATTTAACAAAGCCTAAATAAAATTCTTGATATCTCTTTTCATTCTTAATACCTGTTCCATACCCATTCTGTCAAAAGTTCAGCAACAATATCCTCTTAACATTTAACTAAACAACAAAAAAAATCTAGAAGTTATTTATACTTCCTTTTGTTCCCTCTCACACAATAGAAGATCCAGCAGCAAATCCAAAATTTATTCTAACCTGACCACTTCCCATCAACCCCACTAATCCACATCAAAATTACCTTTTCCAAGACCAGTATCCCAGATTATATATATCCCAGTTTATAATCTGGTGGCGTTAGCGCACATGTCTTAGAGCCCAAGTGTGTGGCTTAGTTTCAAATTCCAGCAAAAAAAAAGAAAGAAAGAAAGAAAAAAGAAAAATCCTGTTGAAAGCATTGAAATATACACAAAAAAGCGGGGGGGGGGGATGAATGGGATTCAGTTCAGTTAATACCAACAAATATGTCAGTCCTCCACTTACATCCTTCAGTGGATATGTGTGTTCCTCGGACTCCGAGATGAGAATTTATGTAAAACAGATTTGCTTGAAAGTATTCCCCAGGAAAACAGGAAAAGAATAAGAAAATGAGACTAAGAAGAAAAGCAAGGCAAACAAGAGTACAATATCGTGTTCAACAGAGGGTAACTTTATTGCAGCCCCACAGGGAAGCTGGAAAGAGTGTTGGTGCCTCCTCAGAGTCATTCCCATTAAAACAGGAGAGCTGGGGTACTTATACTCCTGTGCTAGTCAGCCACTCATTAAGATTTGCTCCAGGGGGACAAAGATGTCCAGGCCCTTCCTGCTCTAAGAACAAGCAGTCAAGGCAGGCTCTGAGAGGTAGGACAACCCTTGGCAACAGACACAGGAGCTGACTTTTGGGAGTGAAAGAGCCCAAATGGTCAAAGGGGCCAAGGAAATAGGAAAGTCTGGCACCACCTACTGAAAATGGCTGTCCAGTGGCAAAAAGAATACAACCCTAACTCTCTCCTACAGGCCTCCACATCTCCATGATTGTCCACAGCTGCTTCTCTCCACAGTCACTACACATGGTCCTGTGAAACTTTCTAATTCTCCAGAGCAGAAAGCTTTCACTTCAGGACTTTGGACTTGCTATTCGATGTATGAGAGAATGTAAGTGTGACATTTGGAAGTGCACACCACTCAGAAATAATATGACAAAGAATCAATTTACCATGGAAATAATACGCATGGAAGCTCTCTAATCTAAATAAGAAGAAACCAGATCAATAACAATAAACCTCAAGAAAAAAAGATAACAATCAGATAATAGTGATAAGTTAACCAGTAAACACTAAAATTTCAAGTATTTGGATAAAACTTAAGCTGTAAACAGTTAGGTTGGGTAAATTAAAGCAGGGAGAAGTAAAATAAAGCTAAAAGTTATCACATTTGGGGAGAGTTGTATAAAAACTACAAAATTATCTCCAAGTATTAAAATGTGTTTTTTTTAAATAAACATAGAAGAATAGGAAAGAAGGTAAAACTTCCAAGCAATTAGAGAGATAAAAGAAAAAAGAAAATCAGATTATTCCATGTGAAGAATGCAAAAATGAAGAGAAATTTTTAAAATATATTTTTAAATCGCCGAATTAAATTCACATGAAGTATACAGACTTAATGCAAAACATTACTAAAAGAAAATATAGATAAATGTATTAAAATATTAGGCTGGGGAAAAGCCCAAGGTCACCAACACCAGAAACTTAAGAAATGATTAACAGGTTAACAGGGCTAGAAAACAAAACAAAACTTCTATAACTTGACAAACACAATAGACATCATAGAACAACATGGTGATAGAAAAAAATGCCTTTAAACATAGAACATTTACATCAACAAAATATATTTCAACCAAAAACCCTAAAAAGAAAAAGGAAAATGCTAATAAACAGACAAAAAACCATAAGGAGGTAATTCACTGAATCATAAAACCATCTGCACCATTCAAAATATGAAAAGATGCTTAACTTTACTAAAAATCAAATGAATATTAACTTAATTAAATTAAAACAAAGATGTCACTTTTTACATATCATATAAACAAAGATTTTAAAATAATAACACATATATGTGAAACAGGTACACATTATTAGTCCACGTGTAAATTAATTCAGCCTTTGGGAAAGTAATTTAGAAATGTGTATCAAAATCTAAAATGTATTGTATCCTTTGACTCAGAAATTCTACTTTAAGGAATTCATCCTACTACAAGTTCACCAAGACATTAACCCACAAATGTTTGTGTAGACTTATTTACAGTGAAGAACTGGGAATAGTCTAAACAACTTAAAAACATTTTAAGAGACTGACATAAAATGATGTAGTGATAAAATCAACTGTAGCTACTAAAAATAACGAGATAAATCGTATATATCATCACAGAAAGATAGTAATGACATTAAACAATTGAAGTAAAATTGTAATGCATATGCAATGTTTAACTTCAAAAACATCATACTAAGTTTAAAAAGACAGCAGTAAAAAGAACCATTGTATGATCCCATTTGTATGAAATGTTCAGAAGCCAATCTATAGAGACAGACACAGATCAGTGGTGCCTGGGGCTGGGGTGGGAGCAGAGGGGGTCTGCAAATGGGCACGAAGAATCTCCCCGAGATGACAAAAGAATTCTACAGCTCAACGGTGATGACGGTAATACAGTTAACTCTTGTCAACTTCCTAAAAATCATTGAATTCACTTTGTGAATTTTATGGTATATAAATTATATCTCAATAAAGCTGCTTTTTAAAAAGAGCAGTGTTCGGATCAGTATGGAAATACTTACATTTCCACAAAGAAAGGTTTGCCTTAGGACATTTCTATATTGTTTGAATATTTTTCAATAACAAATACTACTTTTACATTCAGAAAAATTTACAAAGCCAAATATAATTTTTTTTAAGATATTATTTATTTGTTTGACTGTGAGAGATCACAAGTAGGCAGAGAGGCAGGTGCGGGGGGAGGGGGGTGGAGGGAAGCAGGCTCCCTGCTGAGCAGAGAGCTGGACATGGAGCTCAATCCCAGGACCCTGGGATCATGACCTGGGCCAAAGGCAGAGGCTTTAGCCCACTGAGCCACCCACGTGCCCCCAAATATAAATATTATCTTTGAAAACTCTGAGACCAGATATGGTATGGTCCCCACGCCCCAAGCCTCCTAAAAACCAAAACTTAATTTCCTATATTGTTTGCCAGGCATGGCACTTTGATATATTTTGCAAAAGTAGAGTAAATAAAGAACAAGCCAATTGTAATGGCAACATCACAGAATGGGATACAATACAGGGAATCACTACACTGAACTCTGCTCTAAGTGCTCTAAAAAAATTTACCTGTTACTACACATAATTACCCAGTGTTGCAGTTCCACCACTAGACGCTTGGCAAAGGCTGCAGAGTTGGTGAATGCAGATCAGGGTTTTAAGACTGGGCAGTCAGAATCCAGTGCCTTGGTTCAAAAACCAAATGAGACTGCCCATACCTAGACAGTGGTCATATTATACAAATAAATTCTTCTCTGATTATACATATCTGCTTCAATAAAGCATTTCCTACATGGGGCGCCTGGGTGGCTCTGTGAGTTTCAGTTCAGGTCATGATCTCACAGTCTGTTCCAGCTCGGGCCATGATCTTGGGGTCCTAGGATTGAGCCCCACCTAGGGTTCTGCACTCAGTGGGGAGGCTGCTTCTCCTCTCCCTTTCCCTCTGCTCCTCTCCCCACTCACGTGCATACACAGACTCTCAAATAAATAAATACATCTTTAAAAATAAATAAATAAAGCATTTCCTATATCCTGACCTTGGTAGTAAGCTTTAAAAAAAATTTTTTTTAAACTATTTGCACATTGCCAATTCAAGTCAATAGAATGTGGAAAGCAGGGACTCCAGGTTTTGACTTTCATGATCCTAGGTGGTTAATGCCAGAAAAGCACAGAAGAAGGCATAAGAAAATATGTGTTGAGTGACACTGAATGCTTTCAGTCATGTTTCTCTCCACAAATCCAAATTGGTAACAAGCTGTAAAAACAACTAAAAATCATAATGATTGACCAAAGCCCTTCCCATTTCTTTCAAGGCTGAAGATGTTCAGAAGCCTGATTCAGTAGGGATCACCCCCTGAAAGAACATCGCAGCCTATCACATTTCAATTACCTCTACATCTTCACTGTCTAGTAATTAATAAGCCAGGCTCCCAGAGACAGTGATCATAGATCACACAGACATGACATGCTTGCCTACACCTCCCACAGAAACAGATAATGCAGCATGTTAGCACTGAAAAGAGGATATTAAAACCCATTTAGATTCTCCCATCATTAGATGGAGAAAATAAATCTGGCTACTAATGCTCAGCTATGAGTTCCTTAAAATGATTCTGGTCCTGCTAAGTCCCATGCTTCTGCAGTTAAAGGTTATAAATGTTCAAACCACAAAACCAGCCCTAGAAACTCAAAAATTCCATCGGTCTTAGAATTGGAAAATAATGGCCTCTTTGCTCATTAACTGACCCATAAAGCCCCCAGTTAAATGCAAAATCCCAGGATATACTGGTGGAGAGGAATTCTACCCTGGCCTCAGGTTATTGATATTATCCCTTTCCGTTTTCTTGTCAACAGTCCCCTCAAACAGCTGGGTTCACAATTCAATCTAAAAGGTCTCATTTAAATGTAACCTCATTCATTAATTTTGAAATTAAGTTATATCAGCTCTTACCATCTCAATGTTAAAGTCCTCAAATATACATGAAAAAGTTATTATCTTATTCTTCTGCAGTTTTTAAAAATTAATAATAGTGAAAGCCCAATTTTCAACTGGCGACATCATAAAATTGGAGTCAGGGAATTGCATAGATTTGAAGAATTCAGACATCATTAGTAATTTGGGCACCCTTTGAACTTAGAACCAACATTCATATTCTGTCAATGCCATCATATTAAAACTCTTTGCCTTACAAAGCTAATTTTACAAACCAATTTCTCATTGCTAGTCATATTCCACATTGGACAGTATACTCAGGGAAAGCATTGAGATAAAGAACCCCTTCTAGCTGAATTCTCAGTGAGAAATTGAATTTGGTTTAAAACATCAGTTTTGATCTCTGGAACACTGGGGGAAGCAGAATTCTGTATTGTGTACTTTGGTTTAGTTTAGGTTTTATATAGACTTTCCAGTTTTAATTTTGATGAGGGTCATTGCTTTAAGTCATCTTTAAGTCATCTTCTGTTAGACAGTTGGGGAATAATTGGTTTATGTCTGAAATACACACTGGATTGTCTATATACCTATTGACTTGCAAGGAGGTGTCAAGAAAATCTGTTTTGTTGTGCACGTGGGTGAGTTCTCACGAGTTTACAGAAGTCACCTTACAAGTGAATTAATGCCCACACTATCACGTCATCAGGGCTGTGATAAAGGCATTCTTTGTCATTATTTGTGACCCCTGATAGTTAGGAAAATGCCTTATTTTATTTGGCATCCAACACAGCTCCTGGCATATGCTAAGCACTTGGTAAGAAGGAAGAAAGAAATGAAAGAAGGGAGGGAGAGAGGTAGAGGGAAAAGAGGAAGAAAGGAAGGGAGGGAAAAGATAGTATGCAAAAGTGCTTCTTCCAAAACTGTAAATGCCACACATATATAAGAACTCAATATTATTACTGTTTGCATTAGCACCCAGGAAAGGAGCTGATGTTAACGACCGGATTACCTGTCCTTACAGAGTGTCCTCATACCTCTTGTTCTCTCAGTGGGACTCAATTAACTTTCCTCTGTCGAGGCTTGACAATTCCCAAACTTAAATAAATCCATCTTCACGAGCAAAAGAACAATTGTTGCTTACCTAGATCTAGTTGACAGGGGAATAAAGAGCTTTTCCATTCTAACAACAAAAAAAAATTGGTCTCTGTTTTCTTTCACATTTCACACCTCAATCAGACTTGCAGATTCCCCCCAAAGAAAGGATGAACAGGCCAATGGGCCATAGAAACAAATGTCAGAGAGGAAAAAGTACACAGGAGGTGTCTGGGTGCCACAATCAAGAGTCCAATTTATGATTTTGCTTGGTCGTGATCTCAGGGTCTTGACCTTAGGATCGTGATCTCAGGGTCAGGAGATCAAGTCCCACCTCAGGATCTGTGCTCAGTGGAGAGTCTGCTTAAAAGTCTCCCTCTCATATGGTTTCACTTATTTGTGGAGCATAACAAATGACATGGAGGACATGGGGAGATGGAGAGGAGAAGGAAGTTGAGGGAAATTGGAAGGGGAAATGAACCATGAGAGACTATGGACTCTGAAAGACAACCTGAGGGTCTTGAAGGGGCGGGGGGTGGGAGGGTGGGGGAAAAAGGTGGTGGGTAATAGGGAGGGCGCGTATTGCATGGAGTACTGGGTGTTGTGCAAAAACAATGAATACTGTTACGCTGAAAAAATAAATTAATTAATTTTAAAAAAAAGTCTCATGGACTCTGAAAAACAACCTAAGGGTTTTGAAGGGGCAGGGGTGGGAGGTTGGGGGAACCAGGTGGTGGGTAATAGGGAGGGCACGTATTGCATGGAGCACTGGGTGTGGTGCAAAAACAATGAATACTGTTATGCTGAAAAAATAAATAAATAATTTTTTTTTAAAAAAGTCTCCCTCTCCCTCTGCCCTCCCCCCCAAAATAAATAAATAAATCTTACAAAAGAAAAAATAACTCAAAACACACACCACAGCATTCTTTGTCTTCATCCAGATTCATATTGCTCTTGTGATCCTCTCACAATGCCTTTCCTGAACTGAGAAAGTATCATAAAATTATATTTTAAAAACAAGACTGTTCTGTGAAAATCTGTCAAGATGTGTTGTTTTTTTCTAGTTATGATTGTCCAGTTTTATTAAAAATAACACCAAGACAATAACACTGCTGACATGTACAAAGAAGTTCAATACGAGAACTTGCAAGCAATGCATATATCCTGATAAAGTCGGGGGCTGGTGAAGGAGAGAGAGAAACAAAGAGAGAAATATCCCCACATCAGCTAGACCATATCAGAAATGACAGACTTAATTTTCATTGTCATATTTTGAGAGGAACAATAAAAGCTAGAATATTTATAGACAAGAATGCAGCAACCCTAAGAAAATTGTTTTGTGAGGACTTTTGAGTGAAGTAGGTTTATTGGACCTGGAGCCTAGAGAATGTAAGAGGAAAAGAGGTGGGCCTTTTCTGCAAATATTTAGTAATCGCTCCTACGAGAATGCAGGAGGCATGTTTTGCATGCCTCTGGACGAATCGAGGACCAATGTATTCAACATAAAAACGTAAATGTCACGTAGGATATTCAGTTCCTAATCACCTGAAGGAGAAATTCAAGAATTTGGTTTGGGACATGTAAATTTGTGATGCTCAGTAGACATCCAAATGGAGATATCAATTAAATAGTTGAGATTCTGAAAAGAAGACAAAGCTCGAGGCATCCTTTTGGATGATATTTGAAATCTTAAGTATGGATGAATTTACCTAGGAGGCAAGTTTTGTTAAGGGAAGTGGCCCAAGGACTAAGCCCTCGGCTATTTTAACATTTTGATGTCCAGAAGATAAGGATCAAGGAAAAGGGATAGAGAAGTGTCTGAGTTTGACTTTCACCAGAAGTAGACCCTGAAGCAGGTATTTGAATATAACAGTTTATTTGAAAAGTGACCCCAGGAAACAGTGATAGTGGAATCAGAACAAGAGAAGAGAGGGGGAGGCAGCCAATAAAGGATGCATTATCAAGCAAGTTTGTCCTTGTGCACAACGGGAACTTAATTCCCTTGGAGAACTCTGTAGAATGCATGCCTGGAAATTATCCCTCCAAAAACAAAGGAAACGAGGATATGCATACCAACTGCCATCCACCTTAAGTTGGGAGCTGATCCCAGGAAGCTTTAATTCTTTGATACTTGGGGCCTCCTGTGCTCATGCTCTAAATGGGTTCCAGGAGCTAGAGAAAGCTCAAATGTTGACATTGATAGTTTCCTGGAGCACACTGAACAGATGAGGTATGAGCAGGAGGTAGGGCAGGGCGGCAGCCTCCTTCACAGGATGGAATGGTCAGGAAGAGGTGAGAAAATGAAGAGAAAGTCGTTTCCTGGATGCCAAGTGAGCTGAGCTAATAATGCAAAATGGATCCTTGCCTTATGTCTGACAGTAGGAGCACGCCCTCTAATTGTCCTTGCAACAACAATATTCTGTTATAATAACCAGTAGAAAAATAAAAAGTCATTGGCATCGAGTCCCCAAAGTAACATTCTCCTTCTTCCACCTTTAGAATGAGTTCTGTACAATAGGAGATAAGTGGCTTATAAAGATACATTGAACAATATGCTGATTAAAGGAGTGGTGCCAACTGTATGAACATTTATAACTTTTGTGGCAAAAAGAAAACTTTTAGAGGGCATCGCAGAGGGCCTTTTTTTTGTGCCAAAGATGTTAGCTGGGAGACAATCAATAATGTTTACCCCTGAGTGAGTATATTATACATTTTATAAAATCATGAAAATATATTTACTGGTTTCTACATCCAGTTTCTATTTCACTGGAATTTAATGACTTCCCAAATAAAATTCCCCACTTTGAAAGTCCCCCAAATCCCATAAATTATCTTCCCATACTCGTTTTATATGGTTCTTTGAAAAATAGTTTCATCATTTGAAAAACAATTGTGGGCATATTCTTTTTAATTTTTAAATGTGTGCAAAAGACCTGGAAGGAAAGATTTCTCTGTGGTAAAGTAAATAAGTAAAAGAGATTTGTTCTTCAGCTCACCTTCATGTTAAAAAAAAAGGTAACCTTTGGTGGCTTTACCATCAGGAAAGAGCAGACAGCAAGGACATTTGCTGTGTAAATAATGGCCTTTGGCATGACCAGCTGCCAGTGTGGGCTAAAGCACTCTCTCCCACAACTCAGAAAAAGATCAACACTATTTTCCATGTAGAGGACACTACTTTGAAATAAGTGTTTGCTGCCTAAGAAGGCATTCACGGAAACCTGGATTTGGACATTTCTTTTGAAGACAGAAAAATCACTGTGCCGATGCTCTGTGGGACTGACGGTGCCTCCTTAGATGTTTGCCTTTAAGAACATTTAAAGGACCAAGAAGAGAAGGAAAATTGAAAAGCAAATTAAATGTCACAAGTGAAGGGCTGTCACCTCAGATTTAATAATGTCATTATTGAAAGTTAAATACCAGGTAATTATGAATGTGAAGATGTGTGGGAAACCACGGCATAATTACAGAAATGTACAGCCAGCATTCTCAGAGCTAAGAATTCAACTTCACCGATGGAATTCTCTGAAGGACGGGTTCCCTATACGGCCTCTCCCTATCGGCCCATCAAATCCAGGTAGTTAGAGATGATTTGAGTTTTGAAGATGGGATTTGGATGACTTTTATTCAAATACAGTCTATTTGATTTTTTTTCCTCATGCTTTGTTTGATTTTTGTCCTTTAAAATGGATGTGGCCCAGTGTGTCGGCAGCGCACATACATAATTACCTTGCCAACTGGTTCCCTCTGCAGGCAAATGCTCTCTGATTATATGATGCTAAACACGGATAATAATTCTATTACAGTTTTCATGGGGATTATTCAAGAATGCACAACACACAGACTCATCCCTCAACTTCGCTCTTCCGTCCCTGTTCTAATATACATCACCGGAATGATGACAGTCGGCATCATAATTCATCAGCACATGTCTTTCTTCTGATGTATTGTGTTTCATACCATCACTTTTAAAGCGATACAGAATTCCTGGTGAGTGAAAACTCATAAATAATATTACAATTAAAAATAAAAGATTACTTAGAAGGTAGCAAGTATATTTAGATGTGACTTTTAAATGGCAGATGCATGGCATTTTTCAAACCTAAGAAACATCTATTATGCGGGCTGGGGCAGTGAGGGGGAACCTGGGGAGATGACGGTTTTTCACACTTTCTGCACTGTCCTGGTCCTTTCTCAGATAAACATGCACTCAGAGAGACAAACTGACATGCAGATTTTAGGGCTATTGAGGATGGAATATGGAAGACTGCTCAATCTTTATTATTTTTTTTTGAGATTGTAAACATATCCCTTGGGTTATGAAGCTTCTCAAAGTGCCAAAAATAGAATATACTGATTTTCTTTTGGTTGTCCTTTCCTCATTCCTCTGTCTTCCTCATTTCTCTTCTGGTCACTTCAGACAAGGATAAATGGAGGAGTAAAAACAGGCCAGGTGTAAGTGAGGAGAAGCAGTTCTCTCTCAGGCCAACCTTAGGACCACTGTTGCAAGGCCTACTGAAGATTTCAGATTTAGACTAAGCTAATATGGAGGCGGGCACCACTTAAAAAGCTACAGGTACTTGGTGCAGATCCTCTAGAGACCAGCAAAGCACGCTAGAGTAAAGTACAGTAAAACATTTGCAAGTATGATGGTTTCGGGTTTGTTTTGTTTTGTTTTACAAATTAAAGGTTTGTGGCAACCCCATGTCAAAGCAAAACTACCAGCCTCATTTTTCCAACACCATCGTTCTCTTCCTGTCTTTGTGTCAAAAAGAATTCATTAATTCTCACTGTATTTCAGTAATTTTTCCAGTATTGTTATATTTGTTATGGTGACCAGCAATCAGTGATTATGACTCACTGAAAGCTCAGATGATGGTTAACACTTTTTAGGAATATTTTTTAATATGTTTTAAATATTCTAAAATATTTTTAATAGTATGTACCTTTTTTAGACATAATGCTATTGTGCATTTAATAAAACAACAATGAAATGTAAACATAACTTTTATATGCACTGGGAAACTAAAATACTCATTTAACTCACCATATTGTGACATTTGCTTCTATTGAAACGGTCTGGAGCCGAACACTCAATATCTCAAGGGATGTGTGTCTGCCAGATACCTGAACACCAAGTAGGAAGCTATTTGAACAGCACATGTGACAGGAAATAACATTTTCATTTACAATGGTGGCATTGGAGATAAATAGAAGGAAGATTTGAGATAAGTTGGACGTAGCACTTCACCATTTTCCATACCTTGCTTTCTATACTTTAGCCACAACACCCCATTCAGTATTTCCCAACAGAGCATGTTGGCTCACACATGCCACCATGACCATGTTTCTCTGGTATCACTTCCTACCACAAGTAAACTAATGACCATCATCCTTTATGCCCTCACTGTCTTGTGGGTATTTTTGTAATAGTACCTACTCCAGATAGATATGCCGATATTTATATATACTTGTCCCCCTTCTTATCTGTAAGTTCTTAAAGCTGTGTCTGTGTTACTTACATTTTATAACTTCTCATAGCCCTAGCAAAAGGCCTGGCAACAATACCAAGAACAATGACTTATAGTTTGCTTATAGTACTAATTCCCTTTTTTTTCTAATTTCTAATTTTCTTTCTAATTCTTTCTTTTTTTCTGTCTAATAAAATGAAACCCTTGAAAGAACCCCATAAAATTCCTTCTCTATGTATCCTAGATCATGCGGATACACAGAACCTTCTCATACTTCCTGCTGCATCTCCCCCTGCTACATATTCTCCCTGAAATGAGGAGTTGTGAGTATCGTGTTTCAAAACGTACCATGTCAGTATCAATCTCTGATGGGCTGGATGGTGCTGGATGGAGGATTGATCCCAGGGTCTTCTCTCTAACCTTGGTAACACTCGGCAGATTTGCCAGAACCTACCAGCAGAGTCCCAAGGGACTTTGACTCCACTTTGCCTAGACTGAAGGTACTTGAAGGAGTAACACCAGCTCTGCCTCAGGTTCTTGGTTCCATGAGTCTGTAACCCTGTCCTGGCACAAGACATCCTTCATCAAGGTGAACCATGACACCTTCTAGTGCCTATGACAATCACCTAAGACCACCCTTTTACCTTCCTTATTCCCCACCTGGGACTGCCATCATCCTCTAGTCTTTATACTTAGTCTGTGTACTTGGTGTTCCATGTTTAATGTTAAGGCAATGTTTAAACTTTGCATTCCTTAACAGACTAAGACTTTATTTTGCCCTGAGTTCTTCATGTTTTCAACCATCTTGGACTGAACCTCCCACTTTGACTTCATTCCTATAAAACTTAAATCCTAACATTATGCTCCCTAGATTTAACTTTGGCAAAAATCATCTTCTTCTGAAGATCCCCTTACAACAACATGATCCAGAGATATATCAAGACAGACTGAGGTTGGAAAGAAAGGATACAGAAAATCCAGCTATAGTGCTTAGTCCCTTGCTCTCTGCTCAGAGCTCATGAAATAAAGATGGATCATTTAACCCACCATCTCTCTCTCTAACCAAGTATAATTTGGCTCTTTTTTTTCCTCCAGAATGTAACTAAATAGGAATAATGTAGAACTCAATTAATGGTTGTTTATGTCTTACTATAAAGAAAAAGCTAACAGGTTAACAATAAATATTTGGCTGCTCAAAATGTTATGAATGAGTGATTAGAGATATTTCCCCACCACCTTGCCCCCATGCATTTAACTTGAAACAGAGTCAAGAGGATTGATGATGAGGGGACCGAGCTGAAACTGTCGCTGTGAATGTCATTAAGGAGATGAAGTGCACGTGAATGCAGTTCTGCTGGGCAGCAGAGACTTTCTTCCACATAATACACAGCCAGATCAGACAGCTTGGTCGTTATTTTCCCAAAACAACAACAATGATCAATATGGAAGTGGCATATTTTAAGGACATCATCCCTGTAAGGCAAAGCTGAAGACCAAAGGTAAGACCAGCCCAAAAGAATACTTTAAAAACATACCAATACCTGGGGTGCCTGGGTGGATCAGTAAATTCTCTTGATTAAGGCTCAGGTCACGATTTCAGGGTTGTAACATGGAGCCCCACGTCGGGGTAATTCTCTCCCTGTGCCCTTCCTTCAGTATATATGTTTATATACTGATATCTTTCCAAATCTCTTTTGTGGTCTTCAAATAACCATGAGATATGTAAGATACAAACTCTCAGCCTTACTTGGAATATGGCCCAGCAAGTCTGAATATAAGAGAACTGAAAAATCTTATTTAAAATATTTAAAACTGAGATTCCAGAAATGTTGAGCTGAAGCCACTTCAAGATGAGTTTACCACAGACGAGAAAAAGAACATGGGTCCTTTGCCACAGATGTCTCCCTAAATGTATCCAGCACACCTTCTTCTCCCCAAAAAGAGTTTGAAAGTTCCTGTTCATAGAGGGCATTTCTTTCTAAGACAATGTTTCAGATATGTCTTACTTGCTTTAAGACAGCTCAGAGGAATGCGTATGGCTTCCCTTTTCAATATGGCAGCCGCCAATCACAGGTGACTATTGAGCTCTTAAAAATATGGCTAGTCCAAATTGAAATGTGCTGTAAGCAAAAACTGCACACAAAATTTCAAAGACTTACTATGAGAGAAAGAATGTAAAACCTCTCAATAATATTTATATTGATTACATGTTGAAATGTTAATATTTTGGACATATCAGGTCAAATAAAATGTTATTAAAATTAATTTTAGTAATCTGTTTCTGTTTTGTAATGTGGCTACCAGTAAATGTAAAATTAGATTTGTGGCCGACATTGTATATTTCTTCTGGGCAGCACTGCTCCATAGCATCCTTGGGGTGGGTGGAACTAGGAGCTTAGTGTAAAGCAAGCAGGCCCAGAATCACAGAGATGCAATTGTTGACTTGTACAAACTGGCCTGTACAACCAGATAAAAGCCGAGGGATAGAACTGGCTGCATAGTGCTCTCCCTAGTGTGACTCACAGGATGACACCCACCTGCCAACTGTCACTGGTCCACTGGCAGGTATAGAAACGGAGCACGCACCCTTGGAAACTTTTATACAGTTTGACAGATCAATTTCACCTCAGTTAAATCTAACATCATTTTTTGAATGGGTGTGTGTTTTGTATGTCTTTGCAGTCTCTTGCTTCTTTTTTATTAATTTCTATTTGTAAATAATACTACAAAATTATTTACCCAAGATATTGAAAATACAATCTTTACAGATGGTTTGGAAAACAAGGAGGTGTGTAATTTTGGTGATGTTATGTTTAGTTTTGGCATCTACAGAAGCAGAGATTTGTGGGTTTCATACATTCTTCCTGAAAGCCAGCATTTACCGGAAAATAACAGTATTCGATTTTCTCACACCGAGCTAAAGTGTAGCTGTATCTAAATTTCTTTAAATGCAAAACCAGTATAAAGTATGAGTATAAAACAGCAAAACCAGTATAAAGTGTAAGTATAAAACAAAATAATAGGTTAGCCCCTTAACTCTATAGACGTGTTTCATTTTCTGTAAAATATAGAAATTGGAAAAATTGATATCTAGCCAGCTTCTAAATGACATAATTTGGGGGAAATCCACATTTAGATAAGGAGCTGGTAGCAGTCTGCACTATAGAGGAGGCCCACCAGGCCTCTCACTGCCCTGAATCAGGTTAAATTGGATGTGTGATATAGCGTGGCCTGGAGGTGGGAAGGAAGACTCGGTAAATGCTCTTTAATAATAATGGGAAGAAAGGACTTGGGACTTAAGTGTAATTGGGCATGGCAGTTCATTAGCAAACACCTGTTCACTCTGCCAAAGTATGAAAACCAAAAAAATCCTGCTTAGAAAAATTGAAGATTTCTCCACTTCCCTCCAAAACAAGAAACATGATCAATTTAGACCTGTCAACTGTAATTCCTACCTCAGTGCACCACAAAGTTAGACAATTCTCACTACACCAGTCTAGCAACATCACACTCCAAAACATGGTTTGAAAACCACAAGAGAACTCCAATCTTTGATGTCAGGAGATATTCCCAGGTACAGATTCCAAAGTAAAGACATGTATGAAAGAAAATCATCGAGAATTTTTTAAGTTAATTTTTTTTCTCATATCCTCAGATTTCACAATTCACTCAGCTTGCTTTGTATGCATTCTAGAAAAGAGGTCACAAATGGCCCCCTGTTAATTTCTTCTTTCTTAGGTGTTTTAAAGATCCTTTATATTAGATATCACCACCCATAATTTGATTCTCCTCCATTTCATTGACATTTAATTTGCTGAAGGATATAAGACAACTCAGGATCAATCTAGAAAGGGCTGCGGAAAAGAGGGAAGAGTATTTTCCAAAAAATGAAAGCAGTGTACTCTAGGTGTCTGTTCTTAGAGATCAAGTACTCTGTCTTGCTCACAGCACTTAGAACAATCTTCAGCAGTAATGACATATTCAATAAATATCATAATTAACTCGAGGTAGACAAATAGTAATCAAGCATCTACTATACGCCAACACTGACAAAGCATTTTATTCTTCCACGTAATATGGCAAGGTATGCATTTGGTGATAAGGAGACTAAAACCAACAGAAGTTAGGTAACAAATTCAGGTCACCACCTTCCCCTCCCATTGACACTCTCTGTCACCATAGAAAACAGCTCAGAAGGACTCACTGTGCCATCCGTTAACTGTATTAAATACTCCCTCGTAAGTTCCCTTCTTGTTCTACCTGGAAGTGAGCAGGTAAAGTTTTGGTCTGAAAATTAAGGGAGGTCTTAAGTGGCCCAACATGGTTTCTCTTTGACTTTGACTTTGGCTTTGCTTCTGTGAATGCAGTGCCACATTCATGTATAAGCTGATACGTAAAAAAAGACTCCATTTGGAGGTTTTTGAAGTTCTCTTATACCAGATGTCCAAGTTGCTCACTTACTTTGATTTGTTTTCATATCATTTCCTTGCTGGGCAGAGAGGACCTGAACCTGGTCATCCGCCAGAGACCAGCTCTGTTGATTCCCCAAGAGAACATGGAAACATTTCTTCCTCCCCAAATATGAGAAAACTCTACACAGAACTGAATTTATATATATGCAGATTAAGCTAACATCTGTAGGAAGGGTCCTTCATTTTATAATACAATGTTTCCACCTCTTTACTGAAACCTAAGTCTCTTTACAAAGAGCATGAAGGAGGGGCACCTGGCTGGCTCAGTGGATTAAGCCGCTGCCTTTGGCTCAGGTCATGATCTCAGGGTCCTGGGATCGAGCCCCGCATCGGGTTCTCTGCTCCGCAGCGAGCCTGCTTCCTCCTCTCTCTCTGCCTGCCTCTCTGCCTACTTGTGATCTCTCTCTCTGTGAAATAAATAAGTAAAATCTTTTAAAAAAAAACAAAGAGCATGAAGGAGAGCTCTTCTCAGCCTGCCTCTCTGCCTACTTGTGATCTCTCTCTGTCAAATAAATAAATAAATAAAATCTTTAAAAAAAAATTTGTGATGTCTAGTGACTAGGAGGATAAATATAAGCAGAAAGGCCAGTTCAAAAACTTTCAACAGGGGCGCCTGGGTGGCTCAGTGGGTTAAAGCCTCTGCCTTCAGCTCAGGTCATGATCTCAGGGTCCTGGGATCGAGCCCCACGTCGGGCTCTCTGCTTGGCAGGGAGCCTGCTTCCTCCTCTCTCTCTGTCTGCCTCTCTGCCTAGTTGTGATTTCTCTCTATCAAATAAATAAAATATTAAAAAAAAAAACTTTCAACAGTTCTGGAATGAGTTAGTGGAAATCTGAATCAGATGAATGCAAAGAAAGAGTGAGTCACTCAGACATACCCTATTACATTTGCTGAAGTACCAGCAGACCTGAAACAGGGTAGCACACCTTGTTTCCCAACCTCCTTTGGGGAGTGGAAGTGCATGCACTGAGAAGGAATTCTTTTACGACTGAAGTGGAAGCGAGGACTGCTCAGGCAGAGTAAAGATTGATAAGGAGGCAATGGTTGTCAAGTGAGAGGAAGAATAAAATGTATCCACAAAATCTGGAAAATGAAGGCCGTGGGTGATAGGGAGGGAACAATTTCCGTGCAGTGGTGGAGACCAACAGCTGTAGTAAACAGGTGGGAAGTAAGTGAAAAGCCTAAGTATAGAATATTCTTTCAAGGACTTTGGAAAAGACTAAATGAGGTAATTTTTTTTATTAGTATTTGGCAATTAATGGGGCCCATTGTGACACAATGACTTCAAATCACATAAAAGTTTAAAGTGTGACATCCAGTCCTTTCCTGGGAAGGTATTTGTTAACAATTAACAAGACAATTGTTGATTTCCTGTTCTACTCTCACTGCCTCTATTTTGACATACCCAACCCTCCAGGCACCTGGCAAGGGAAGTGAAGACAACCTGAACCGCAAATTTAGTGCAGGTAAGATGTTTGGCCTAGGAACCAGAAGGTGGGGGTCTAAACTGATTCATAGCAGTGGTTTGCTTTAGAAACTACATTGGTTGGGGCGCCTGGGTGGCTCAGTGGATTAAGCCGCTGCCTTCGGCTCAGGTCATGATCTCAGGGTCCTGGGATCGAGCCCCGCATCGGGCTCTCTGCTCCGCAGGGAGCCTGCTTCCTCCTCTCTCTCTGCCTGCCTCTCTGCCTATTTGAGATCTCTCTCTCTGTCAAATAAATAAATAAAATCTTTTAAAAAAAAAAAAAAAAAGAAACTACATTGGTTTCCTGCCCTACAAGAGAAGAGATTTGATATGTTTACTTTGAAACTAATATATTCCTTGTCAAAATCCTTGACTTGCAACCAGCTGGATGTACCACCTTTAAAGTATTTTCTTATAGGATAGGATAGCTGACTTCAAAGCCATCCCAAGTATCATGGCTATTTGTCTAAAATCCTTGACAATTGTACTATTATTGTTATTATTAATATTATTATACCTCTGTATCTTTGACATTTCAGAGATCCTTCCCATTTGCTTATGAGAGCAGAGGACCTTGCAAAATTGCCAAACCATTTTCCTAACTATCACTCCATCTTATTTAACTTTTCCGACTTTCCTCACCATTCTAATCAAGGATGGCTGGTGGTACAGAAACCTCACTGACCAAAGTTAATTGTGAGAGATTCTGATCTTCAGGTTGGAAAATACCTTCCAAAACAGGTGATTACTACCTTTTCTACAGCAGCATCATATTGAATGAGGTAAATGGCTAGTACAGGGTGGTCAAGACTTATTGACAATAAGATCAACCTCCTGGTTTTTAGTCCCCATGCCCTCACAATCATTTTTCCTTTGGGAAATAGAAGAGGCAGAGAAGAGTCCTTTTCTTTTTCTGTCTTCCTTATAGAAATATCCAGCTCCCATTTCTAAGACTATAGCTGCCACTGTTTTGCTCCTGCTATCAGAATAGTTGTGAGAGAACATTCAGAGGTGATCCACTGGGTTCATTAGCATTCTATGTGTATTTCCTTAGAGCCAAAATCTCCAGACCCCTTTATTCTCAACCCTGTGCACTGATTCTAAACCAATTTATTCTGGTCATCAAAAAGCTACCTTTCACCTATCTAAAGATCCTTCCAGATGTCAGTACTGATAGGCATACAACAACATGATTGATGATTTAATTGTTTGTGGTTCAACCAGTAGGAGAAATCAGGTCTGTAGTAACTCAAAGGTGATCTCAGGTGAGCAAGCTTGATTTAACCCTTTCGAACATAAACAAATTATTTAGCCCATGAACCACCTCCAAACTCCTCCCTAGACCATTTCGAAAGATGGTACTAATTAGACCACATGTTGCTCTGTCTCTAACTATAATATATTTAATTAGCATGCATGATTTTTCCCCAATTAAACTGTCATTATCATAAGGTTAGGAACCCTCCTGCCAGGGCAAACTGGGTGGGGATATACACAATTCAACCTTTATTAAAATCCGAACTTAGCTCAAATTCAACAATGTTCTTGGTTGCCACCACTAAAAAGTCAAAAGAATGTTTATTTATCTCTCTTGTCTGTCTCTCCAAAAATGTATTCATGACTTGTATATGTTTCCCTGAATTTACTGAGTTCAATATTTCTACTCCTTGCTACCATTGCTTCTTCAAAACCATAAATTTCCCTCTTGGGTCCTCATTTTGGTCAATACTGCTCCCCAAAAAAGAGTACTGCAGAAGTAGGAACAGGGTCACCAAAAGTCTGTACTACCCAGTGCTACTTTAAATTCCAACTACATTCAAGACTCAGCTCAAGTTATGCTTTCTCCATGAATTCCTTTTTAAGCTTCCTAAACCTTTCTCTCCTCTGAAACTTCTCATTCTATGAATCTCATTGGGCATTTGCCCATGTTCTTTGTATTGTTAATTTATGGTCTTATGTACATTGACTTCCTCTATAACTAAATCATAACTCCCTTCTAACATTAATTCCTTTGACAACCATTTACAAAGCAGTAACAGTGTTCCAGACAGAGAGCTATATGGTAAAGTTTTTAAAGTGAATCAGGAAAAAAAAAAAAAAAAAAAAAAGAACTTGTCTTCAAGTAGGTCAAAGTGCAATTAAAGAAGCACTGATTTGCATACTATTTTGTCTCCCCAGGACACAAATGTTAAATTAAGAAAGCAATAATGACATCAATAGGATAAAATGATATCTAGACTTGTCCAGTGGCTGGAGACTCAGATAATTCTTTATAAAGCTGTCTTTCCTTCATTATCAACTTCCTTAAAGAATTCACAGCAATGACTTTGAAATCGCCTTCTTCAGATTATGGGAATCTCTTTTTGCTCTGGTGTGCTGACCAACCTCAGTTATCTCTGAAAAACTGTCTTAATAAGGAAACAGCATTGTTCTTCCCTGGAGTAGCTCTGAAAAAGAAATAGTCTCCATTCTCCTTCCACCTCCTCCACATTATGCCAGGAGTTATTTCCAGGCCCCATGATGTCAGTGAGGCAGTTAAATGATGATCTTAGAAAAACTGATCAATTATAGCTACTTCTTGAAGGACTGATCCCATAAAGAATTAAGGAAATGTAATGTCATGATCCAAGACATATAGGATATTGCTAGGTTCCAACAAATACAGCTGCTTGTGACTTTAAAGTACTTTTTACTTGTGATTAATAAAAGGACTGAAAATCGTGGGGATAATTTGGTTATTTGCTTAAGATTCAAAAAATATATTGTATGCAAATTTATTTTAACCCATTATTCTAGGTGTCATAAGGCAGAAAAGATCATGTTGTAAATTGTCATGATCCTTTTGGGATGATGAGAGCCCTATTTCTGACATCTTAGATAGTCCATCAACATTAGCTAGATATTTACATGATAACTTTCTTATTCTTCTTTATTGCCCAAATCACATAGACAGTCTGTGATTAAAAAGCTCTGCCTGATCCTGGATAGTAAATGATTAATGAATAGCGCTCTGAACAACTCTTACAGGGAGATGTTTAATATCATAAGAAAAGTCACTGCCTCATTCATTCTGCTCAGTGTAGTAGTAATTTTTCCTAGGATCCCAATTAAAAAGGCACTCTCCTTTCCAAATAGTGAAAAGGATAAAACATTGCTCCAATAAGAACATTGCCAAGGATGTTATACATAAAGGAGAAGAATGCACCCTGCACAATAGCATAAGTCAACCCTCCAGATATCATTATGAGTAGATATCTACACAGGATTTGCTTGACCTAAGTATTGCAGTGCATTCAATGTTCTATAATAGGGGCATCTGGGTGGCTCAGTGGGTTGAGCCTCTGCCTTCAGCTGAAGTCATGGTCTCAGGGTCCTGGGAGCTTTCCGCTCAGCAGGGAGACTGCTTCCCCTTCTTTCTCTGTCTCCCTCTTTGCCTACTTGTGATCTCTCTCTCAGTCAGATAAATAAATAAAATCTTCAAAAAAATATTCTATAAACGAGAAGAGACAAAAGCATGCTCTCAGTGCACTCAGAACATCATGTTCACCAAGATCACTTATGACTGGGTCTCATACCTATTCATTCTACCTGCATGGTGTGAAACAAAGGTGAGGGTCCAGAAGATACTCCTGACCTGGTATGACAATCTGTAACTAACAGCTCAGTCATCACTGTCCCATGGAGGCACACAGAAATTCTAGATTCTATTTTGTGTTTGCTAGGGCTGGCTCAAGTAGAAAGTATCACCATAATCCCATTTCTGCCTCATTTTATTTTTTTAAATTTATTTTTATTTATTTTTAACTTTTTTTAATCAACTTATTAACATATAGTGTATTATTAGTTTCAGGAATAGAGTTTAGTGATTCATCAGTTACATATAACACCCAGTTATATGTCAAATGTCCTTCTGAATGCCCATCACCCAGTTATCCCATCCTCCCACATACCTCCCCTCCAGCAACCCTCAGTTTGCTTACTAGAGTCTCTCATGGTTTGTCTCCCTCTCTAATTTCATCTTATTTTATTTTTCCATCCCTTCCCCTATGCTCATCTATTTTATTTCTTAAATTCCACATATGACATTTCTGCCTCATGTTAACTACTTTGAAAGCCTGGCTTTTGTTTCTCACATGACCTCCATATTCTTCTCCTACACCTCCTAAAATCTGCTCTCTGACCCCTTCCTCAGAGAGCAAAACTTGGGAATATCTTTGCACGATCCTTCCCAGGGATATTTGTGTCAATAGCTAAAATGAAATTTCCTCTGGCAGCCAGCAAGAAGGAGGATCTTCCAGCAGGAAAACTAAATCGGGGCCCTCCTGAAAAGAATGTGAAGTCACAGCATGCACACTGTGGCCAAATCCACTTGGGAAATGACCAGCCTGGAGTTAGGAACAAGGCTCCAGGGAAATTAAAGCTCTGACTGGCCCTGTTTCTTCCACATGATTGGTGCTCATTAAGTGTTACATATCTCTGACACCCTAAAATTTCACCATTATTTAAAGATTGAGGCTGTTAGGAAATCAGGATTCCTTAGCACTAGCTAAGAGAGGGGGAAAGTTTGCCAAATAGTTATATAGAAAAAGACAGCTGAGCCTGAGATATGTCTGTTTAAAGGTCAAATTAAGCATATCTATACCATTTCTGATTAATGGGACAAGTAAATACAAGCCTCTACCTCCCTTTGCTTAAAGGAGATTTCACCATGACAAGTAGAGTGTCAGTTATTGGGCTACTTTCAGACAAATCCATTCAAATTTACCTAATTACAGGATGTGCTCTGTCCAGAAGCTTCTTCAGCACAGTCCAGTGAAGAGAAACATCAGTAATTGTTCAAAATGTGTCAGAAACACAGTCTTTCAAGTACAGAAGTCTCTGCAAATGCCATTTCACACAACAATGATTCTTGAGAGAATACGAAGGAAATGTGAAGCCAAAGGGGTATCAAAGGAAATAATACACTCTGCTCGATGCATGTCCCTTCATTCTATCAGGGAGCATTTATAGGATTTCGAATGAGGTTACAGATGCCAAGGTAAGGTTTAATACCTCTGTCATAGACACAAATATACAGAGATAGAGAAAGAGAACCTAAGTAATGGGGACAGTGAGAATGCCAAACTAAATCGTTAGTTACCTACATCCGCCACTTTGACTTTCCCCTCTCCCTCTGCTTGATGGTTTGTGTGCCTAAAGAATGATAACAAACCTAGAGCAGGCGTGATTTGGAAGGCAGCAGGACCATGCTAAAAGAACTTCAGAGCCAGCACAGAGATAAGATGAAGCAGATAGAAGGCAATACTCAAGGAATTGTAAAACAAGAATAGGCAATAAAGGAAAAGGGACATTACATACTTTCATCCCCCATGTTCCTTTGCACAATCTTCTGTTACCATCTGAAACCAGGACACCACTGGAAATGGATCTTCTTTACTTCCAGTGATTCCTGGACATAAAAGTGGTGTATAGCACTTTTCATCTCAGGGACCACAATATCATTAAAAGCCTTTTAATACCATGAAGTCTGATACTAAGCTTTCAAGAGAGTCCCTTAAAGAATTTAGCCACAGTTAGCAAACCATCATTAGCTATGGAGTGAGGTCCTCCACTAGGCAGACATCCATGTGCTGGGTGCAGTGGGAAGGTCACTGAAGGAGACAGATGCCATATCACCGTCTTGTGAAGTTCAGTCCAGTGAGTCAGGGACAAGGGGAGAGGGGAGGTAGGCAATGAATAAACAACTAACCCCATAGAGCCAAATCTACCATTCTGGTGCTAAAACTGGCATGGGTTCCTCGTACTTATTCCCCACGGGTGGGTCCATGACATCATCTTCAGATGAAAAGAGCCTCACTGTCTGGGTGTCTGAGTCATAGCCCTGAGAGGCCACTCAAGTTGTAAGAAAGTTAAGATGAGAGGTTTTTATTTCTGTTTATTTCCAATCCAAGTCATTGCACCAACCGTTTGAATGCCTCCAGGTGACTGAGTCATGAATGCTCTTGTCAGTGGCACTTGACATTAACTAGATTGATTGCACCAGAAGAGAAATCAGCTGCATGATAAGTGATGATGGCTTTTCTGAACTGGAAGGGGTGGGGATCTTTCTACCTCCTTTCAAGACTTTCAAAGTCAGCAGCAGTGGAGGATAAAATTAATCTTTTAATAGAAGGAGACTTATCCCCTTCTCTTCCACTGGTATCTATATACAAGGACCCACTTCACACCAACATTTTCCAATAACACATTCTAACCGAACCAACTGGAACTGAATTTATACTTTGTGTTCGGTTAGAATATTCGAACATTGCGATGACGTGGATGGAACTAGAGGGTATCATGCTTAGTGAAATAAGTCAATTGGAGAAAGACAACTATCATATGATCTCCCTGATATGAGGATATGGAGATGCAACATGGGGGGTTAGGGGGATAGGAGAAGAATAAATGAAACAAGATGGGATTGGGAGGGAGACAAACCATAAGTGACTCTTAATCGCACAAAACAAACTGGGGGTTGCTGGGGGGAGGTGGGGTTGGGAGAGGGGGAGGGGGGTTATGGACATTGGGGAGGGTATGTGCTATGGTGAGCGCTGTGAAGTGTGTAAACCTGGCGATTCACAGACCTGTACTCCTGGGGATAAAAATACACTTTATGTTTATAAAAAAAAAAAATAAGAAATAAAAAAAAGAATTAAAAAAAAAAAGAATATTCGAACAGCTGGGGTGCCTGACTGGCTCAGTGGGTAGAGCGGGCAATCCTTGATCTCAGTAGTGATGAGTTCGAGCCTCACATTGGGCATAGAGCTTACTTAAAATTAAAAAAAAAAAAAAAATTATTCTAACAGCTAAAAACATATCCACATGGATTATCATTCTTTACATCAATTTATTACTTATATTCTTAGTCTGATAATTATAAACTTCTTAGAGTATTTTTGTTAAGCATCTGCTTGTGTTCATACTGAGAAACAAAGACTTGAAACATAATCTTAAGGATTTTATCACTTAGAGCAAGTAAATATGTATGAAATCATTTATAAATAAGCAAGTGCAACAGTATATGAAACAGTATTAACTCATAAATACTAAAACTGCAGTTAGAGGCCATTAGAGAACAGGATTATAATTCATACCATTTCATAAGTTTCTAATTGTATCCTAGAATGAAATTAAGAAGCTAACGACCAAGTAAGCTAATGTTTCATCAAAAAAAAGGGCAGGCTTCCCTGAGGGAGATGTGTGGATTACATACATGTAGCCCAATACAGAACTATCTAAAAACAGAAACCACGTCTTCTAAGTCTTGTGTACTGGCCCACCAGAGCCACCCTTAGGGTATTTGACCCCGCAGGCAATTACATTTTGTGATATCCCTATGTAAATAAACAATTTGATTTAGAAGTATATTTGAAAAGTTTTGAGCCTTCTTGATATATCTTGATGAAGATTTAGAATCATGGGTAGAGAAGACTTTCATGCATACTTGTTTAGCGTCCAATTGGTTACTGCAAAGATCCTTCATAATGTCTAGGCACCTTCCCTTCTTCAGATCCAGAAACAATGCCTTTTTGGTTTTTGTCTGGCATGACATTCTTAGCTAATTTCTATCTCTCACCTCAATTAAAAAGGTAAAAAATGCTATTACTCAAAATTCCATGGCTCTTTGGAACCTATTTGTATGGAAACAATATTGATCTTGCCCAGGCCACACCATAATAACTTTTATTTAATGCTGCTTACATCATTACTCGTGATGCTGCCTTATCTGTTGAATACTGGCTTTGCATAATTCTCTCTCAGGTTATTATGCTAGTTGATGATGGACATAAATTCGAGTTTATCCAAAAAATGTAGGAGATGTGAATAATTCATTGTCTACTACAGTGAACTTACAGTTCAAAATTTCATAGTGTGACTGTAGAACAACACAACTTCAACCACATCATATTAACCAGTCATGATCACTTCATTCCTACAACCCCATCTCCTTTGAGTTAACTGCATCCCTGCCTTCCAGTTATCACCCCTGGACCCATCAATGGAAGGAGAAGAATGGTCTTATTCATGTAGCATGTCTAGTCCCTGTGAAGCACAGCATAAGATCAAGCCAGGAAAGCTCAATGTCATCACATTGATCTAGGCCACTCTGAGAAGACATTGTCTGAAGGGCCTGTTGGTACTGAGGAACAATGGTATGGAAAGCCTGTGAAGAAGATAGGGGCAGTCAGGCCCAGAGGACTACATGACATTGGCAAATAACTGGCAGAGGAGGTGGGTAACTGTCCTGAGTGCCTGTGCTGGGAACTCACAGGATAAAGGATGGCTGCTGCTACTCCCGCCATCTTCAGGTGCCCATACATGGCACATGAGTGCATCCACATATGTGCACACATGGCTTAAACCCACGGGTCATGAGTGGACCATTGGTACACCAGATCTCTGAACTCATGTGTGCCCAGTGTGAGTGAGAATCATCCAAAATCAGCATATCATCACCATCCTGCTAGTCCAGTCTCACAAGATTCCATGAAAGAAATTCTGTACTGGCCAGCAAGAACAATCATCTTGCTGCCAAACTGCCCTCTTGGAACTGGGACTCATCGCAGAGTCCTGAGACAATCCCATGGTGCCATCATCTAGAGGATGAAGGCACATACTAGAAAGGAAAGATGAAGACCAAGGGCTACATGGGTGCAGGTACAGGTCCGGATACCTACTTTGATGGTACTGCCAGCCCTGGTCAGTCCTAGACACAAGAGGGAGATTCACAAAATGTTGAAGTTTTTAGTGAGCAGGGCCCACACACAACCAAGTCTGAGATTAGATCTCCCTGCCTAAATTGTAGTGCTGGAAGAAGCCCCTCCCATGCACTAGAAAAAGACTTCACAAATTTTAAGAAAGTTTCTCCAATATGAGTAACTGAGGAACTGAGGTGTGTAATTGCATATACTGTATTATCAAATATTTCTGGCAGAAAGAACTTCTGAATGGACAAGTTGTTGATGAGAACCTAGATGTTGATGAGAATCCTCCATTTATAATAATTTTACATTTCAGATGACTTCTGGCTTCACATAGTTCAAGCTTTCTTTGTCTTCTACTATCTATGCATTTCCATTCCTACTATGATATGACCTCTGGTCTTTCATCTTTTAGCCATGACACTGGTTGAATTGGCATAGCAGGAGAGGGTTGGTAAGAATATTACTAGATGGCACTCTTTCATGGGGACAACAATAATTTAACCGGATACATGGAATTCTTGGCAAACTACATACATATATCCCAGTAAGTCCAAACTGAGCATATTATCAGCACAACTTCCTCGTAGTCTGATCTCGAAATGCCTGTGACCAACCAGAGTCAACTGATAATGAGGGTAAGTATAATAAATGGGAAGCTGGACTAGAAAGAAAGTTGGTCTTGACTTGTTAAAGCTAAAATATCTGACTTTTGCAAATTTTGCTAAGCCATACAATCATGTATACACATTACTAGGTCTCTTCCTTGGGCCTTGGAGTAGTCTACCACAGTGAGGGTCTCTAAAGCTTAAGCTTCATTGGCTTCATGTAAAATCACCTCTGCTATAGAGACAAGCAAATTTCTATGACAGTGATGTCAAACATTTGAGTTTCTAGATTTATAAACTGATAGCAGGTTGTATGGGTTAAATGATTGGTGAGGGATACATTTCTAACATTTATGATTATTCTTTTTTGCTGCTAAAATTTATAAATTTTAAAAGGAAAAGGTAAAAGAGCAACTCATGGACCTCTCTAACTTGTCTAGTTAGTTTCGATGAAAAGGCAGGCAGAAATCTAGAGTGGTTGAGTAGAGATCCTGCTTTTTTTAAGAGAAACCTGACTTCAACATGACATATCTTTTGGACTACTTCCCCTTGGCACTGAAAGTAAACAATAGGAGCACCTGGGTGGCTCAGTTGGTTTTGGCTCACTTTTGGTTTTGGCTCAGGTCATGATCCCATGGGCTGTGAGATTGATCCCCGCTTGAGATCTTCTCTCTCTGCCCCTACCCCAACTCATGTGCCTGCTTGCTCGCTTGCTCTCTCTCTCTCTCTCTTTCTCTCTCAAATAAACAAATAAATCTTAAAAAAAGAAATTAAACAATAAACCACAGTTTTCTCTTATAGAATCTCTATTCTTCTGGATATACACAAATTAACTTTTCTCATGAAATCAGCAAGAAGTCTTTGGAATTGGGGAAAACCAGCTTCTATTCATTCCTCTTATCTATTTAAAGCAGAATTATATGATTTAACAGATATAACTGCTTGCTTAATTATGTTTCTGGAATTGCCACCATGATTATATATATGTTTAAACACTGTTACTTACATATAATTGTCTATTCATCTACTTGTGTTTCTGCATTATTGATGCCAGCTTTGCAAATGCCAAATTTGCTGAGATGTTTTTTAAAGAGTTCAATCCACCAGTAGGGACTACTTGTTCTAAATTTTCCCATTTGACTACCAGAAACCATTCAGAGGAAGAGGGAAAATGGAAATAATCATCATTTTCAGTGGGACAAGTAAGCAGAGAAAACCCCAGACTCCAAATTAAAATAAGTGCTGCCAAAAGCAGCTGAGATTTTGCCCTGCAGAGAGCCTCAGAGGAAACAGCAACAGAAAAGGCACAACAGACAGGGAAAGTGGGGGATCTGGCGTGGTCAGCTGCAGAAATCACTAGCAAATACACAGGCAGCAGAAGAAAAAGGATGGGAGCTTCCCAGACAACACCCACATGATCATACCTTCAAAAGTGAAGGGAATCAACTTGAAATGCCAAATCTGTTTCCCTTGGCAGCAGGGGCCAGTAAAAGATAGCAGTGGAATGGACTGGTGGTAAAAATCCTCCTAAACAAAGTTAGGTTTGGAGCAACCAAGAAGACATACCTAATGGAGGCATCATACATAAAAGAAATCATCTCTCATAATAGAGACAGAAGAGAGATCCTATCATTTAAAAACCCAGAAGGCCGGGGCGCCTGGGTGGCTCAGTGGTTTAAGCCATGGCCTTCGGCTCAGGTCATGATCTCAGGGTCCTGGGATCGAGTCCCGCATCGGGCTCTCTGCTCGGCAGGGAGCCTGCTTCCCTCTCACTCTCTCTGCCTGCCTCTCTGCCTACTTATGATCTCTCTCTGTCAAATAAATAAATAAAATCTAAAAAAAAAAAAAAAAAAACCCAGAAGGCCAACCCTCCCTGTCTCCTCCTTCTACTACCATTATACTTGTCTAAGAAATTTTAACTCATTTAGATATGGGGGGGGGGATTTCACATAGAATCCATGCAGAAAGAAAAATAAGTGTAAATGAGCATCAAAATTGTCCTCTTGGTGATGGGAACTCACCAAGGGGAGGAACTATTGCCATGAAAAGGAACAAAATGGTAACAAGACATTCTACCATAAATTTTTGAAACATTATAAAGCCATGAAGAAAGATCACAAGAAGAGGTAGCAGTCAGATAACAGGAGGAAATGAAACAGGAATAAACAGGCATCAGGGGGGGGGAAAAAGAAGAAGAAGAAAAGGAAAATTTTTCCAGATGTAAAGATGTGAACAGGGAGAAGGAATTCCGTGGGGAGCTCATTAAGAGACGTACAAGACGGAAATTGAAAAATAAACCAAATGAAACAAAATTTTTAAATGGAAATGGTTAAATAGAAAATAACATATAGTAGACAGGAATAGTATTCTAATAGGCATATTTGGAGTACCTGAAAGACAAAAAATAACTATACTCAACAGGACACAAGTTTTAAGGTACAAGAAAATGTTCCTGGAATAAAAAGGACTTAATCTACAAATTGAAAGTATGTACTCTGCATCAGTGAAAATTTGTTCAGGTCAGTCAATATGAAAAAATATCCTGGTAAAGATACTATCATAATAAAGGACTTAATTTAAAAAAAAAAAAAAAGGTGAGGGGAGAAGAAGAAGAAAGAAAGAAAAGAAAGAAAAGAACTCTCTGGGGAGCCAGGCAAAATTTTCAAGCTACATATATAGGAAAAGGAAAATTAAGCTGGCATCAGGCTTCTACCCAGCAAATTCAACACCACAAGTCAAGGGAAGAAAACCTACAAAATACTTGAGAAAAGGAAGCATGAGTGAAGAAATTGATACACAGCCAAGGATTTTATATCCTTGAAAGCATAAGACACAAATTTTATCTTCAGCTTCTAGTTCATGAAGCATAAAGGCTGCTGACAGTTTTGAACATGTAATAAATCAGGGACTACTGTTTACATGAGCCCTTCTTGAGAAAATTGCCACTAGAGAGAAAACCCCAGCCAACCAAAATGGTGCGCAAATCTTTGGCAAAAGGCTTGTTGTGAAACTGAATATATTAAAATACAAAACTAAGACAAAAACAAACGTGAGAAAAAAGGCCATAAAATGACCTAACAATGTAGGAATGATATAATTTATAAAAACTAAAAGAAAGGGCATAAAGGAGAGGTAAAACAAGCTTACTGCTTATCTCATCTCCATGTAAATCGAGTCAAAGTGTGTCATTCAAATGTAAGACATCAGTAATGGGAGAAAATGCATATTTCAAAATTAAGGCTAAATGCTCAACTTGACTGAAATTGGATGATATAAGAGAGGGAATGTGGCCTAAGAAAAATTATGTAAACCAGTCAAATTATTGCTCATAGTATGGAACTCAGTGAATCCATTAAAAACAAACAAAAAAACAAAAGCAGCAGCTCCTGGGTAGCTCAGCCAGTTAAGCATGTGACTCTTGGTTTTTGGCTCAGGTCATGATCTCAAAGTCATGAGATCTGCCTCGGGCATGGAACCTGCTTAAAATTCTCTCCGCCTCTGCCTCTCCATCTACCACACGCACTTGCGCTCTCTCTCACTCTCTCTCAAAACAAAACAAAAAACAAACAAACAAACAAACAAAAAAACCCTCAAAAAGCAGAAGGAACTAAGGCCGTTATATTAAGGTATATTTTAAAACACATATTTATTTATATTTAGAACAAAAAGAATCCTAAATATCAGAAAAATAAAAAGTGTCAAAAGCAACTAGAACAAACTACATAGTGTAAGACCTTTATATTATATAAAAATAAGCACATAGAATACATTCTGAACACATGTGCCATATCAATAAATGAAATAAGCATAACATCTTTTAAACAAATAGATTTTCAGATTAAATCACATTGGAAAACCCAACTCTGTGCTCTACAACAACAGACGCACTCAACACAATGTGAGTCAGAAATGAAAAAAGGGTGGAAAAAAGTATTTAAATTCTATTTCCATATAAATGGAAAGAAGTAGGAGTTAGGGTATTAATTTCAGGCAAAATGAGATTCAGGTGGAAAAGCCCACAGGTAGACATTTTATAAATTGACTGATCATAAAATTCCCATGAGAAAATAAACAAACAAGGATCACCAAGGAAATTCTGGAAAAAGAAAAACAATAGTCTAAGACCTGCCCTACCACGGATGCAAACATGTGATGTTAAAGCGTGTGGTAAAGCCTCCATAATTAAAACAGGGCGGCTCTGGTGTATGGCTGGACAAACCAGTGATATAGATAAGAAGGTCCAGAAACAGATACAAAAACATAGAGGAATTAGTAAACATTAAGGTGGCATCTCAAATCAGTGGAGTTAACAGAGATTATTTAATATAGGCTGTTGGGACAACTAAGTTACCTTGGGAATTGAATCAGAGGCCAGAAGAGGAGGAAAAAAAAGATACTGTGGTGGATCAAAGATTGAAATGTAACCAATTAAATCATTAAAAAGAAAACACTTGGCAAAAAAGTTGGGGGCAATTTTCTTTATAACCTTGGAGTAGAAGAGGTTTTAACCATAATTTACAAATCTAAAAGCCCTAAAAAATGGATAAATGTGATGCTAAAAATAAAGACATAAAACAAATCTGAGTTTTTTTTTTAAAAAAAAGAAGCAGAGTGAAAGGAAATAAAC
The DNA here is from genome assembly GCF_922984935.1 of Meles meles. Classification (NCBI taxonomy): domain Eukaryota; kingdom Metazoa; phylum Chordata; class Mammalia; order Carnivora; family Mustelidae; genus Meles; species Meles meles. Next base: position 75,130,599 of record NC_060077.1, read on the forward strand.
AACCACCTAGGGTAACATCCTCAGCTAATACGACCCAGGCTAATACCCCTAATGGAGGAAGAGCTTTTTAAATCAAAAAGGAAATTTGATCCATTAGAAAAATGAGCAAATTATATGAGCAAATAATTCATAAGGAGAGAAATTTAATATCACTTAAACATACAAAAAGAAGCTGAATTCCTTCAGAATAAGAGAAATGCAAATATATATATACATATATATGTGTGTGTGTATATATATATATATATATATATAAGAAATTACATTATTCCTCTATCATTTTGACAAATATTCCAAAATTCAGCAATACTGTCTGTGACGCTATGGGGGAAGAGCATGCTTTTGCTTCTGCTTTGTTACTTAGAGTGCAAAGTGGTACAATTACTACAGAAGAGAATTTGGCAACATCTCCCGAAATTATATCACAATCATAGTCTGAAAATTTATCCTTCAGAGATTGCTGGGCACCTGCAAAATGGTGTGTATAAAATGGTGTGCACCATTCCAAAGGTTGACAAAAACGTAAGTTTAAGTTTATAATGAGGGCAGCTCAAATAAATTATGGTAAATTGATTAAAAACTGAAGACTGCTTCTGTTAAAAGAAATGAAAAAGTTCCCCATATCCTGAGATGGAAAGACCTTTAGGATACAAGAAATGGAAAGAGGCAAGTTTCAAAACAATGGATATGGTGTGCATCTGGTTATTCTCCTTTTAGCCCTAACCAGAGCTATAATTCATAGTCCATGCATCTGGGCCTTGCTCTGTGCCCTCGACGCTTGATCCGTGAGAATGGCATCAATAGGGCCCCCTTGCTGTCTCATTTCAGGTGGGCTGGGTCATTGGAGCCACAGATACGTGGGTGAGGGGAGAGAAGCCAGGGTGTTTCTTCCCCACTTCCTGTCTACCTTGCTACCCAACTTCTATCGGGAGCTGCATCTAGCCTTGACTGTGACTGCAGCCTGCAGGGGGAGCCTCCTCCGCTGCTCCTGCTCTCCCTTGGCTGTGGTAAACCTCTCTGATCCCTTTGCCCCTTCTGGTTCTTCTCCCTGAACACTACGGTTCAACCTCTGTAAAAATTTGTCTCATTAAATCTGTTCCATTGAATTATCATAGTGAAATTTGGTTACCTGCTGGGACCCTGATTTATGTAGCATACTATCTTTTTCCTAAGAATGAAAGAGAAATAAGTTAATTAGTGTTTGCTTGCACTTGCATAAAGAAATTGTGGAAGGAGACACAAGAAACCAGTCTAAATGCTAACCTTTAGGAGGTGATCGGGAAACAAAAGTGGGAGCAAGATTATTCACTAAACATCTTTTTGTGGTCTTTCAATTGTTAAACCATGGGAATGTATTATCTTCTTTAAAACATTAAAAAGAAGCAAAATGAGGAATATATACAAGATTATGTAGGGTGATACGCTAAATCAAGCTTGGTTGATTAAGGAAGAAGAATGAAACTGCTCTGTCTATATTAATACAAAGCAATCTCCTAAAATACATTAAGTGTAAAAAAGTATAGAAAATGTGTATAAAGTGCTTCTATTTGTGAAGAAGGAAGGAAGGAGATGAGGATGAAAGGGAGAGAGAATATGCATATAAATGCAGGTATGTCTAGAAGACCTTAATGATACACAAGAAACTTGCAGCTGTGCATGCTTTGAAGAAAAGAATCAGGAGTCTGGGGGACAGGCATGGGAAGATGAATTACTTTTACCTTATACCTTTTTGTACTTTTTAATATTTTTTACCAAAAATGCGTAAGTAGCACATGTTTATTTTAGATAAGGAAGAAAATATGAATACATTCATGACATCCCCAATAATCCTGGCAACTTTTGTTTCTCTTTTTGCTACCCTATTTTTTTTCCTTCTTTCGTAATGATCATGAACAGGCTAAGGATATTTTATATATTACAACTTTTGACAAGGCAATTTCACTTTTTGTAATTTATTATAAGAAAATAATCAAGGATGTGTGCAAAGATTTGTTTATAAGATGTTCATGGCAGTATTTTTTTATAATAGTGAAAAATTGATAGCGACCTACATGTCAGAAGTAGGATGTAAATTTTAATGAATTATGGTACATCCTACCAAAGGTATAGCCTAGTGCTATTAAAATTATTATTGCAGAAGACTACTGGTTGCTCTGGAAATATGTTGGTGCTCTACTATTTAATATAAAATCAGGTTACAAAATACAACATGATTCAAGAATATTTGTTTATAAATTTCTCAAAATTAATTCAGACTCTATTATGTTAGGCGTTCTACCAGTTGTCAGGGAGGCAAGAGATTTGCCCCTCCCATTTTAGTCAATGACAGGGAGAAGCCAACCTACAATGACTGTATAGTATAAGGCTTGTTGATAGGGGCAGTAGAGAAGTGAAAGAAAGCTAACTAAGCCCAGTTATAGCAGACAGAGGGGCAGGGGGTTAGAGGCTGGTTGATAGGGAGTAATATTCAGAAATGCTTCCTTTGAAGAAAATGATTGTATCAGCTAACTACTGCTGCCTAAGAAACCATTCCAAAATTCTATGGCTTAAAACAAGTGATTCTGGGGGTTGGCAATCTGAGCAGTCGTTCTGAGGATCTATCCTGGAATTGCTCACATGACAATGGTAATCCAAGTTCCCTACTGAAAGATCTGAAATGGCCTCACTGATACATCTGACAAAGGATGCTGGCTAATGACTGGGGTGGCTCAGGTCTCCACATGGCCTCTCATCCTCCTGTAGGTTAGACCAGGCCTCACAGAATGGTAGTCTCAGTATTCCAAGAGGTTGAAAGCAGAAGTTACAAAGCCTGCAACACCCATTCTCTGAAGCTCACAGAATGTCACTTCTACTACATTCTATTGGACAGAGAAAGCCACAAAACCTACCAAGATTCAAGAGATTGGAGATATAAACACCATCTCTTGTTGGGAGGGATAACAGCATTACATTGCAAAGATTATGGACATAGGCTTGACTCACCATTACTGTAATAATCTTTCACAGTGATGTAAATGAGAAATAAAAGACAGTAGAAAAGAGTTCCAGGAAGAGAAACCAGCTAACAAAGATCCCCATGGTCAGGAAAACACAACATGTCCAAGGAACATTCAGCTCAATGGAGATTGAGCCTCAAATTGATGAAAGGAGGGAAATCAGGGGGAAAAAATTATAAAAGAAGTTGTTTCAAAAATTAGACAAGCACTATGTCTGTATCTTTGGGGTAAATACCTAGTAGTGCAATTTGTGGGTCATAGGGTAGCTCTATTTTTAACATCTTGAGGAACTTCCATACTGTTTTCCAGAGTGGCTGTACCAGTTTACACTCCGACCAATAGCTTAAGAGGGCTCCCCTTTCTCTACATCCTTGCCAAAACTTGTTGTTTCCTGTCTTGTTAATTTTAGCCATTCTAACCAGTGTAAAATGGTATCTCATTGTGGTTTTGATTTGTATTTCCCTGATGGCTAGTGATGTTGAACATTTTTTCACATGTCTGTTAGCCATTGGTATGTCTTCTTTGAAGAAGTGTCTGTTCATGTCTTCTACCCTTTCCTTGACTGGATTATTTATTTTTTGGGTGTTGAGTTTGAGAAGTTCTTTATAGATCTTGGATACCAGCCCTTTATCCATAATGTCATTTTCAAATATCTTCTCCCATTCCATGGGTTGCCCTAACAGCAATGGCCACAATAGCCAAACTGTGGAAGGAGGCTAAGAAGTCCTTCAACAGAAAAATGGATAAAGAAAATGTGGTTTCAGGGCACCTGGGTGGCTCAGTGGGTTAAAGCCTCTGCCTTCAGCTCAGGTCATGATCTCAGGGTCCTGAGATCAAGCCCCGCATCAGGCTCTCTGCTCAGTGGGGAGTCTGCTTCCTCCTCTCTCTCTGCCTGCCTCTCTGCCTACTTGTGATCTCCGTCTGTCAGATAAACAAAGAAAATCCTTAAAAAAAGAAGAAGAAGAAGAACAAGAAGAACAAGAAGATGCGGTTCATATGTACGATGGAATATTACTCAGCTATCAGAAAGGATGAACACCCACCATTTGCATTGACAGCTTTATAGCACTGTAACTATATCATTGTAACTTAATGAGTGTCTTAGTAGCTAGAAGTAGATTGCCTCTGGGGCGCCTGGGTGGCTCAGTGGGTTAAAGCCTCTGCTTTCAGCTCAGATCATGATATCAGGGTCCTGGGATCGAGCCCCACATCGGGTTCTCTGCTCAGCAGGGAGCCTGCTTCCCTTCCTCTCTCTCTGCCTGCCTCTCTGCCTTCTTGTGATCTCTGTCTGTCAAATAAATAAATAAAATCTTAAAAAAATAAAAAGAAGAAGTAGATTGGCTCTATCAAAGAGTATGTAAAGCTTACTTTCAGTAAAGTTCAACCAATTCATACTCCTAGAAGGAATACATGAATAACTATTTTCCCTAGTCTTTCTCAATAGTGAAGTCTTAAAAGAGTCTTGGTTAACATGAAAGGCTGAAAATGTAGTATTATGTTGTTTTAATATCTGTTTTTATCTTAGTGAAGTTTAATTTTTTTTCATGTTTATTGGCTGTTAGTATTTCATTAGAAAAATCCCTGTTTGTACTTTTGCCCATTTTACTATGAAAATGTTATTGATATGAAGGGATATTCCATATATTAGCCCAATGTGATAAGCATTATGTGTTTGTGGAAACAAATCTCTTCAGTCTATTTTAGGAGGTAGGGAATTTGTAGCTAGGAAAAGGAATAACCTCATAGAATGCAAAACCAGAAAGTAGAACGAGATCTCCCAAGGACTAACCAGAAAGTTGTCAGGAAGCTAGCTGTTCTTGCTTTCTAGACTCTTCTACTTCTCTCTTCGTATCTGTCCCTTTCTTCTTTTCATAGATTAGTTTGCTTGACCAGACTTCCTTTATATATTCATGGAGTTATGCATTCATGAGACTGCAGGTTGCTGTAGCACTGATGCTGAGCCCTATTCTACAGGGAAGCAGAGCATGAATGTTCTCTGGCCTGTACTGTAATCAGTTACGTTATCTGCTTTTCCACATTCAAATGTGTGAGGCTGAGAACCTGACTCCTAAACTGTCTTGCTTTGAGCTAAATGCACATCCTCTGTTAGATCAGACATGACTAGGGAATTTGAGGGGTCAGGGGATGAAGTTTATATGGCCTCTGCCAATTTGTTTTCTTTTCAGAGAAGGAAATGTGGGCAGCCACACAAATCAACTGATAAACATCCTAGACCATCTGGTTCTCACATATGCTACAAATATGTCTCTTAGCCCATTTTAATTCACTTTATATTCCAGTGGTTTTGACAATAGAGAGCAAAAGTTTTGTTGTGGTCATGCCTATCGATCTTCTCTTTAGCCAATCAAAATTCATTATTTTCACACATTTAGCTAGTTATACCATTACATTTGTTGAAAAAATGCATCAGTTCCCCCCGACTTGAAATGACAGTTTTTCATATGTGAATATTTGTATATATTTACACCTTTTCTACTCTGTTCGTTGATGTGACTCTTCTACATTTAGCTATGCAAATATTCCCACCTTGCTATTCTGTCAATATTTTCTTAACTATTCTCAACCACTTTTTTATAGACAAATTTCACAACATGGTCGCTATGAGCAGATAATTATTTCATTGGAAGTAACAATTATTCCAATTCTTAAGAAAAACTGGATCCTGTTGAACATACTGAAAGTCATCCTGTATATTGGTTTCAAACTTAATCCCTTCCTAAGTTACTGTCAAGGGTAATTTTAAATATAATCACTTTCTCCCCATGCATCAAAGCCCACACAATCTGTGGTTTCACTATTCAGAAGTATATGTTTTTAAACTTTAGAATCACAATCATCAGAGAAATTGTTCATAATTTAATAAAAATGCAGTAAAAGAAACAGCAAATAAACTACAGACTATGTCTCTCAACTCAAACTCTTGGCACTGGGTAAAATAAATAGCAATATTCCAGTTGTTATTGTCTCTCTTTTTGCTGAACATATAGAGCTGACTTCACATGATTTAAAAACTTATTTGATAAGCTTCTTCTGTGTTGGTTATTCTTTCATCTAGTCTTATTGGACTTACTAAAATTTTCAGAGTAATATTAAAGAATAAGGCCTCTCTAGAGGACATCCTTCTAATGTCTGCAGAGGCAGTTTTGATGTGAATGAAATTATCTGTTTATAGCAGCATTCTCACCAATACTCAGACTATGGAGAGAGCCCCAGTATCCATTGACTGATGAATGGATAAAGAAGATATAGATACATAGATAAATAGATATAGATATATATACAATGGAATATTACTCAGCCATCAAAAAGAATGAAGTCTTGTCATTTCCAACGACATGGGTGGAGAAAGAGTGTATTATTCTAAGTGAAATAAGTTAAAGAAAGACAAATACTATATGATCTCACTCATATGTGGAATTTAAGAAAGAAAACTGGTAAACATATGGGAAGGAGGAAAAGAAAAAAAAGAGAGAGGGAAATAAACCATAAGAGACTCTTAACTACAGAGAACAAAATGAGGGTTGATCAAGGGAGGTGGGCAAGGGATGGGATAGATGGGTGAAGGGTATTAAGGAGGCACTTGTTAACATGAGCACTGGGTGTTGTATGTAAGTGATGAAGACCTGAATTTTACTCCAGAAACTAATATTGTACTGTATGTTAAATACCTAAGATTAAATTTAAAAACAAAGAAAAACAAACAAAATACAATGCAGAACTAAGGCTCAATTAAAATGTAAAATTATTATTGTTATTATTATGTGTTTCTCCAAATATGCTTAAAAATAAAATATAACATCATTTATTCTTATTTTATTATTACTTATTAAAAATATCTTATTATGAAGTAGTGAGCAGAAAGTCACCCTGCCCATGCTAAATCTCAATTTCAACAGTTTTTTATAGTTGTTTTTAATATGACCTTGGCCTTTTTAAACCATAATAGAGAAAGCAGTCAGAATGTCACTTTCTCATGTTTATTCCACAATCATATATTGTCCCCAAAATAAAATTAGTCTTTATTTTATGAGATGTTTCTCTTAAAACCTAAAAAAATATATAATTAAGTCTTAGTTATGTACTTGAACAGAAAGAATCCCAAAAGAAAAAATTCACAATTCTTTTCTTTTTGCCTTCACTTGAGCCAGCCAGCCTGGCTTTATGACCCATTTACTGAGCAGGATGGATATGATAGAACAAAAAGAAAAAAAAACACTTTCCTCTTTTTCACAATTGCCCTTCAGACAAGCCAGACCAGCTCTCCTTTCCCAGCCACTGAAGAAAGTCTCTCAAGCCAATGTTTTAGCTTTTTCTGTCACTATCAGGATTTTGGGTAGTTTCCTTTTCAGGTTCTAGAAAGTTCAGTCAGATCTACATCAGAAGTATCCACCTTACATCCTAAAGGTCTCCCACAGAAACCCGCAGGAGGGAAGGGGTCAACTCTTTTTCTCCTGTTCAAACTCACCAGCTGTTCCTTCTGGCTGCTGCTTCTAGTTATCTATTGCTGTGTAACAAATTATCCCAAATTTAGAAGCTTAGCACAACAGTCTTTTGTTTTGCTTACAAATATGCCACCTTTCCTCCCTGTGACATCACCAAAGGCAACTCAAAAGCTGGCGAATGACTCGAAGATTGAAGACTGGAATGATCTGGAGGCTTCTTCACTCAGACATCTGGAGGTTGATGCTGGCTCTTGGCTGGGACCAAAGCTGGCCTATAGCTTGGACACCCACACAAGCCCTCTCCATGTCTGCTTGGCTTTTTCACAGCATGGTGGCCAGGTTCCAAGAGCAAGTATCTTCAGGAACGGAAATAGAAGCCATCAGTTTCTAGTGGCTTAGCCCAGAAACTGGAGTACTTTTACCATATTAATATCAAGCATTTGCGTGTCTGAATTCAAGGAAGGGAACTGAGACCCCAGCTTCTGATAGGAGCTATATCAGAGAATGTTGGGTCATGTTTTTTTTTTTTTTTTTTTTTTATTAACATATAATGTATTATTAGCCTAAGGGGTACAGGTCTGTGAATCACCAGGTTTACACACTTCACAGCACTCACCATAGCACATACCCTCCCCAATGTCCATAACCCCACCACCCTCTCCCTACATCCCTCTCCCAGCAACCCTCAGTTTGTTTTGTGAGATTGAGTCACTTATGATTTGTCTCCCTCCTGATCCCATCTTGTTTCATTTATTCTTTTCCTACCCCCCAAGCCCCCCACATTGCATCTCCACTTTCTCATATCAGGGAGATCCTATGATAGTTGTCTTTCTCCGACTGACTTATTTCGCTAAGCATAATACCCTCTAGTTTCATCCACATTGTTGCAAATGGCAAGATTTCATTTCTTTTGGTGGCTGCATAGTATTCCATTGCATATATATACCACATCTTCTTTATCCATTCATCTGTTGATGGACATCTAGGTTCTTTCCATAGTTTGGCTATTGTGGACATTGCTGCTATAAACATTCGGGTGCACATGCCCCTTTGGATCACTACATTTGTATCTTTAGGGTAAAAACTGGGTCATTTTTTAAACTGGCACATTCTGCCACACTCCTCCAGAGTCAAGGCAGGAAAAGGAAGGGGCAAAATAGTCTTGATTATAACCTATTCTCAGTGACTTCTTTGTGACAGATGCCCCAATGCTAATTCTCTGGCTGATGGGTTCTCAGAGCCCCTTCACATTAGGAATCCCCCCCTTATCCCTCTACCTGGGCCAAATGATATCCTCTTCAGATGATCCTCTAGGACATCCCTTTCAGTCCGCATATGCAATGGTACAGCATGCAAGGCCTCTTTCTGCTGGGCTTGTCACATCCCATAGGCAAGCAAACTTCATGGGCAGGTCATTTCTGAGTATCCAGAAAATCCTTCCATGGTCTACACTGGCCCCATACTCTTGCCCTACCAAATGCTGGGAACACAGACCACTCTCTCTGAGCATCTCCTCATACTGTCCTCAGACAGATCCTCAGGACAAACCTTCACCTTTACATGATTTTTAAAGTGAAAGGTAAACACTTATCTTTTCCTCACCCTCTTCCCTAAACTCCAGGAGATGGCTCTAACAGTCTCCTAAGCACTCACTCGGCACATCCTGCTCTGAGCCCATAGGGGTGCTAGACCCCTGAGTATCATCAGCTCGGCAACATTGAACCCAGAAGATGACGGGGAGAGTAGAGATATTAGTGTCCTCCCCAGTGTGTGTGTGTCCCCACAAGGCAGCACCCTCTCACTTCATGAGTGGTTGTCCTAAAGTCTTCTCTTTGGGTCTGAGGCATGAGAAAGGGAAATGCAGCGCTCTCAAAATTTGTTTCAAAGAAATCTTTATGCCGCCTCTCAGTGATTCCTTGGTTTTCTCCTCTGCGTCCTGGGATCAGGGAAGGTTTGCAGCCACCTCTCACACGCAACCCTACTTTTCAGAAGGTGTGAAACTTGTTTCCTGTGGTGCCTAGTTTGGGGTCCCAATCTTCATAGCTCTAAATTTGTGGAAATAGTTCATTACACATCTTATTCCATGAGCATCAACAATTACAACAACCATAAAGTTGTAATCATCATCATAGGCATAAAGGACTTGTGGAGAAATAATCACAAAGTAATTTTCTTCCTCATGCTGTACTCAGATAGAGTTAACATATAATATGGCATTAATTTAAGGTGTACTACAAAACAATGATATTATATGTATGTGTGTATATATATAGTAACGTATATATTATATATAGTAAATATATATAGTATATATACTAAATATATATTTATTTATTTATTTATATTATTTTATTTATTATATATAAATATATATATATAGTAAATATATATATGTATAATAAAATGATTGCCATATAAGTTAACAGCCATCATCTCACATAGTTGCAATTTTTTGTATGATGTGATAACTTTTAAAATCTACTCTCAGCAACTTTCAAATGTATAATACAGTATTGTATTATACAATTATACAAAAAGAGTTTGTTTGTTTTTTTTTTCTCTCTCTCCTTTGGTCCCTTTAAAAGTATTCCATGAGGTCCTGGTCTTCCGTTGGCCCCATGTGAAAATTCAAGCCATCTCATGACTTTTTTTGTCTAGAAATGGAAGATCCTCAAATCTGTAATTAATGGCTCTATCAAAGAGAATCAGAATTATTTCCTCCTTTTACCAACTTAACTGTGCATCATTGGGTGGAGGGGCACTTGGCTAATTCTTTTTCCTGTGTTTTTTACCTCACTTTTCTTTCTAAACCAGCTTCTCACCCCTCCAGATCATAAAGAATAGAAACACGGTAGCATTGTGCTGTCTTAGCCTCATACATGTTGGAATCTGACTTTTTCTGATAGGCAGAGTTAGCAGATAAAAATCCAAGACACCCAGTTAGATTTGAGCTTCAGAAAAACATTCATTATTTATCTGAAATTCAAGTTTAACCAGGCACTCTGTATTTATTTTTGTCTTTTCATTCATTAAATCTACTGATGCTCCAGTGGATACAGTACTTACAGGGGTTCTCGAAGGCATTCCTCCTGCCTGAGTCACTAGGATTCTCCTACTCAGCTTTCCCTTGCTAAGTGTGGTTGCCTCTATGTTCCAGCTGGTCTCTTACTCTTCCCAAAGAACTTCCTCTGTCCTGTGGTTTGCTCACCCCAACAGGAGGCCCTCTTGGGTAGGATCTATGCTGACTCTCTACACTTGGGAACTCATCTGGCCCAGCAAAACCCATGATCAGGAGGTCTACTCCAAGGAGACTAAAGGGCTTCTTGATCTGCTAATATTAATGCCTTTGGCCTAAAGGCAATGGGTCACATATCAAGTTCTCCGAGTGTTCTCCTGGGAAGCCCATTTTCCTGGCCTTGAGGTCAGGAGCAGGCACCCTTCACTTTAAATTCTGAGACTCTTGAACTCACACACACACACACACACACACACACACACACTTTTCTGAGCCTGGGCTCAGAAAAATAGTAATGATAACTGAAGTAATCCATTAACAATACATAATGCACACTTGTGAATAATCAAAACCTAAATAATCCTTGTTTGCAAAGCTACATTTTACTTCACCTGGTTCTATAGAAGCACAGAACAGAAGAACTGACAAGGCAGGTTTTTATTCCAATTCAATTAATGAGCTAAAAAAAAATCTCTGGATGTAAATTAGTAGCGAGATGTCTGATTAAACTGGATCAGTGACAGCACTTAGCTGGCATGTGGGTCCACTCTGCCTGCTTAGAGCATTTTCTTGGCAGAAGTCATGGGGGAGGTTGGGCTGTTGACAAGATAGAATTTGTGTACTTCAAATGTCTGCACATCTACTCTATGTGGTCACACTTTTGTAGCTGCAGAGAAGTGAGGCTGTGAGATATCACCATCTTTAATTCCAGCCTACATGCTTCATAAAAGGCAACTTTATACAAAGAACTGGAAAGCATACTCACAAAACTGAAATCTAATCAGAGAGAGAAAATTCAAGACATTATTTCTGCTTCAAGCCAAATAGGGTTGCAATGCAGAAGGTCAGTGTTTCTTTTATATTTTTTTCCATTTTAATAATGATGTCCAGAGATGTTGTAAAATAAAAGGAATACTTATGGAGGTCTTGGTGCTTGTGGCCAAGAGACTAGAACGTCAAGTTACTGGACTGCAAAATGACGTCTCAAGAACACAGTTGGCCAAGCCAATCCCAAGGCATAATGGCATGAACAGGAGACCCTCTTCGTCCTTAGTCTATTTGCCTTCCTGGGGCCCACATATACTGTTCTAATGGCAATCAGCTCTTAGTACTGGAGCTTCTAAGTACCCAGGGCTCAGGAGCCCACGAACTATTAGCCTGCCTCATTGTGCCTCCCTGACCTAATTAAAACCTATACTTACAATGTTTCATTGCAGGAAGGCACTGTTGCAAGAATGCCTAGCTGTTCTAACAAGCTAACCTCAGTGAAGGTAAATGAAAACCACATCTTGTTCTACCCTTACTTTTTGTCCAAGATACCTTTTCAATTTTTATAACTTCTTGAAACCTTTGATATTTTTGAAAGTTTGGAGCAGAGGGATTCACTGTTAAGCCTTAAGTCACTCAGCATTCCTGATCATTACCTCTGTTCACACTAGTGGCCTAGGGTCTCTAGAATACACTGGGGTGACCCCTTTGTGAAAATATTAACTGTGGCATGTTCAACCCTTCAAGAGTTTCTTTGAGCAGTGCCAAATCAAAAGTGATTAGGTGCACTCTCCCATAGGAGCTAGGGGACAGGGCTTTTTAGAGAAAACACACAAGCAAAACTTGTTGGGTTTGGACCTAAGCAGTTGCCTTATTTGGGAAAGCCTAGTTGGCTGTTTGTGACTGTGAAGTTTCATTTTCTGGGATATGAGTGCAATGACTCTGGCTCAGGTTTTGGTTTGCTTAGAAGATATTCAAGGCATTGGAGTCACCCCAGTCTAATGGCTTCTTGTTTGATTATATTAACAGTTCCATCAAATTTTTTTCTTTTAATAAATAATTCATTGCAGTTAAAAGCATCAAGCACTTTTATAAAATTATATTTTTATTTATTCATTTGAGAGAGAGAATGAGACAGATCATGAGAGAGGGGAAGGTCAGAGGAAGTAGCAGACTCCCTGCCAACGAGGGAGCCCCATGCAGGACTCGATTCCAGGAATCCAGGATCATGACCTGAGCAGAAAGCAGTTACCCAACCAACTGAGCAACCCAGGCACCAAAGTACTTTTTCTTTTAAAGTAAACATAGTGGGACCCCTGGCTGGCTTAGTCCATTGAGCATCCAACTCTTAGTTTCAGTTCAGGTCATGATCTCAGGGTAGTGAGTTGGAGCCCTGTGTTGGGCTCTGTGCTCTGCATGGAGTCTGCTGGAGTATCTCTCTCCCACTCCCTCTCTCTCTGCTCCTCCCCCAACTCACACATGCACATGCTTTCTCTCTCTCTAAAATAAATAGATCTTTAAAAGAAAAATAAACATGCACCCAGTCTGTGAGAAACGCACTGGATTATAGGGACTGCATGGGTTGGAGGTGTGGGGTGATTCTCATGGATACAACAATTCCACCAACAATATTGTCAGGCATTTGTCTCTGAATGAGACATTCTGGTCTGTCTGATTGTGTCCCGTGCAGACTCTGCCCTCAGAAATGATTTTCTTCTCCCTTCATCAGAAACAGCTTTGGGTACTGAACAGATGGGGGAGACAGTAACTGTGATACCAAAACATATGGTTTTTAGAACAGATAGGAGTAGTCATTCCAAATATTAATACAGTTTCTTTCAGGTTTTCATGCAAGCAACACACATGAATGTCAATAGACAAAAATAACAGATAACATTTTCAATCATCTCAAAACCTTCTTGGCTAAAATCAAAATTACAGCTCAGTTGGCTTCCATTCCTAAAGTAAGCTTTGCCATCTGTATTGCTAATTTGATGATGGGGTAAAAGAAATTAGGTTGGGCCTAATAGAAACCAGATTCTTCATTCATTCATTCAACAAATATATACTGAGCACCAAATTTATGGCAAATGCTGATGGATTTGGGAAATAAAACAATAAACAGTTTGCTGCCCTTGTTCTGAAGGAGCTAATGATCTAATGAAGAGATATATATCCATGTAGAAAGATAGAAGATGATAGATAGATACACAGACAGACAGACTGAGAATTCCAGTGCAGTATGACTAAGTTCCAAGATAAAGAGCGTTAAGATACCCTGGAAACCTACACAAAGACAACTCATCCCAACCTGAGTTGGTCATCTGCCAAGACCGCTGAGAAGTGGTCTGAAAGCTGAAACATGAATTAACATGTAGCAATTAGCCAGACAAAGAGCAAGTGGGAAGGGAAGTGGTAGAGAGGAGAAGACTTCATGCCTGTCAACAATGTGGAAAAGAAAAGGAGACAGAGACAGTGATACTGACTTTAAAACAGACTGCCAGAACAGAACCTTGGATAAAAAAAGAATAGAATAAACTCTATCATTGCTACTCATTAACCAAAAATCTATTAATCAGAATTTAGCATTACCCCAGATCCCGATCTGAGGTGAAAGAAATGAGTCGGAACAGGTCACCTCTGAATTACATAATACATTCCACAAATCTATTTGAGGTACAAGAATACCAGTTTGAGATACCTAAAATAGATTTTATACATACACATACAAACACAATTGCATATACCATCCATACATGCATGTATATAGAAACATATAGAAATGTGAAATATATAAAATATATATATGCATTTAGTGTCTAAATAATATAACTAAAATGTTTCATACCTTGAAGTATTTCTTTAATGCCACAGAACATTGAAAATTGTTGCTTTCCAAAGGAAACGCTTCTGAGAGCAATTGGGCACACACCAGCAGTCAAGCTGTTAATTTGACTAGGAGTGATTTCAGGATCACTTTTTCAAAAATATTTAATGAAAGGCGAAGACAGTAGTATAAAGGTAGAAAATATGTAGCCCTACTAAAACTATGCAAATACTCTTGGCAAACACATCCAAGCACTTATAAATTTCAAAGATGCCCTGAAAGGCCAGAGCTGATATTCTCCTAGTATATCTTCCATAATAAAGGGCTGTAGTGGGTTTATCATAACTTGGAATTCTCCTGCTTTATCCTGAGGGAACTGTGAGGTTCAAACTCTTGTTCAAACCATCTATGGACAAACACAAAACAATAATTGTTATGATTCTATCTTTTTTTCAAAAGTGAGCTTTTAAGACAAAGCCAACAGCTGAGAATATAAGAATACACACACACACACACACAAATGGTTTAGAAAGAGGAAAGTGTCTAAGTCCATTAGTGAAATCTAGGTTTGAGAAAACCTACTAAAAATTCAGAGACAAATAAATGAGTAAATTGTTTTACTATGTTCTAAATATTCTTCATACAATTGATGAGCAAGAAAAGAGAGGCCTCAACTACTTTTAGTGCTGGACAATATTCCATCATTTGTATAAAGCACAGTTTATCCATTTACCTACTGATGGACATCTTAGTTGCATACAAGTTTTGACACTTGTGAATAAAACTGCTATAAGCATCCACTCATATGCAGGTTCTTGTGTATAAGATTTCAATTCGTTTGAGTAAATCTCAATGAGCACAATTGCTGTATCCTGTGATAAGGGTATGTTTAGTTCTGTAAGAAATTGCCAAAATATCTTCCAAAGTGGCTGTACCATTTGACATTCACACAGCAGTGAACGGCAGTTCTTGTTGCTTCAAATCCTCACCAGCATCTAGTGTTTTCAGTGTTCTGGATCTTGGTAGTTCCACTAAGTGCATAGGGGTACCTCATTGCTATTTTATTTTTTATTATGTTACATTAGATACCATACAGTACATTGTTAGTTTTTGATGTAGTGTTCCATGATTCATTGTTTGAGTATAACACCCAGTACTCCATGCAATACATGACCTCCTTAGTACCCATCACCAGGCTAACCCATCCCACCACTCCACTCCCGTCTAAAACCCTCAATTTGTTTCCCAGTGTCCATAGTCTCTCATGGTTCATCTCACCCTCTTATATTCCCCCCTTCATTTTTCCCTTCCTTCTCCTAATGTCTTCCCTGCTATTTCTTATGTTCCATAAATATGTGAAACCATATGATAATTGATTTTCTCTACTTGACTTATTTCATTTAGCATGATCTCCTGCAGTTGCATCCATGTTGGCAAATATTGGGTATTCATCCTTTTTGATGGCTAAGTCATATTCCATGGTATATATGGACCACATCTTCTTTATCCATTCATCTGCTGAAGGACATCTTGGCTCCTTCCACAGTTTGGCTACTGTGGACATTGCTGCTATGAACATTGGGGTGCAGGTACCCCTTCTTTTCACTACATCTGTATCTTTGGGGTAAATACCCAGTAGTGCAATTGCTGGATCATAGAGTAGCTCCATTTTTAACTTTTTGAGGAAGCTCACACTGTTTTCTTTAGTGGCTGTACCAGCTTGCATTCCCACCAATAGTGTAAGAGGGTTTCCCTTCCTCTACAACCTCTCCAACATTTGTTGTTTCAGGCCTTATTGATTTTTGCCATTCTAACTGGTGTAGGTGGTACCTCGACATAGTTTTGATTTGAATTTCCCTGATGGCTAAGGTCATGTTCAACCTCATTGCTATTTTAATTTGTATTTCCTTAATGGCATATGGTATGGAACATCTCATATGCTTATTTGCCATCCACATATCTTTTTTAGTGAGAGGTCTGTTCAGATGATTTTCCCATTTTTTAATTAGTTTGTTTGTTTTCTTATTTTTGCATTTGAAGGGTTTTTTTCCTATATTTTGGATAATAGCCCATTATAAAGACAAGTGTTCTGAAAGTATTTGCTCCCAAGCTGTGGCTTATCTTCTCATTCTCCTAACACTGTCTTTAACAGCACAGGAGTTTTTAATTTAAATGAAGTTCAGCTTAAGAACTATTCCTTTCATGAATTACACCTTTGGAGTTGTACTTAAAAAGTCATCACCATACATAAGGTCAGTTATCTTTTCTGCCATGTTACTTTCTAGGAGATTTATACTTCTGTATTTTACACGTAGATCTATGACCCATTTTGAGTTAACTTTAGTGAAGGTTGTAAAGGCTGTTTAGATTTTTTTTTTTTTTTTTGGCATAGGGATGCCCTAATATTCCTGCACTATTTCTTGAAAAGACTATCTTTGCTCTTTGTCAAAGATCAGCGGGCTATATTTGTGTGGATTTATTCCTGAGCTCTCTATTCTGTTCCACGGATCTGTCTGTCTGTCCTTTCACCAACACCACACTGTCTGGATTACTGGAGCTTTATAGTAAGTCTTGAGGACTTACTTGTCTTGTAGGTCCTCTGACACTGTATGGACCAGGTAGAGTTCCTGGAACTGAAACTCCATAACGTGTAGGCCCTCCATAGCTGGGTTCCCTTGCAGTTTTTAATTCTCAGAGTTGTCCTCTCTGAGTCCCCAGCAATTTGTCAAATACATATGAGATTTTCCTAGCCCAGCATCAACTCCTGTGGAGGTTTCTCTCTATCTGTAAGATGTGATTATCTGTATTCATCTGTCAGTCTCTCCAGTTTGGGGAGCACTGTTTACCCCATGATCTCACTCCTCAACAGATCTAAGAAGAGTTGTTGATTTTTCTTTGTTCAGCTTTCTCCTTAATGTGACTTCAGCATGGCAACTTCTAAGCACTTTACATGCCAGACCTGAAACCGGAAGTCTGTCGTTAAATTTAATCTCAATTCTTAGTGATCTCAGCCAGAGATGGTAGAATTAAAGAGGGGATGTGGCTCTGAGCACATTAAAATGGGCAGCTATCATGAATACAACCATGACACGCAGCAGAAAGGAACCAATTTCTGGAAATTGTCTTAGAATTCTAGACCTACTTCAGCGGCAACAAATTGTATAATAAACTTTTCCCGAGTTTGTGGATCCTCTCTTCTCTGCCCAACCTTTGCTTCTTTATTATTATTTTTTTAATCCATCACTACCACTTTGGTGGCCTTTTCCCTGGGGCAGCCTTTTGCTCATAGCCCTGACACCAACACTAAGCACTGGTGTGAGAGCTGATGTGCAATTTCCTACAAAGTAGAAGAATATCCAAGTCCTTTGGGGATCTTAAAGTATAGGCCCTTTTATGACTGGTGAGATTCAGTGGGGTCTTTCCTAATCTCTTCTAGTACTAGATCTAGAATGGTGGTAAAGAACACAAACTCTGGAGCCAGACTGCAAGAGTTTCAGTTCCTGCTCTACCATTATAAGCAATTTGGACAACTTCTTCAGTCTCTTTATACCTCAGCTACTTGGAAATGATAATGATATTACATAGGTCATAGGTTTTGTTAAAATTAAATAATATATAGAAAGCTCCTAGAACAGTTCCTGTCACATACTAAGTATTACATAGTGTTAATTCTAATGAGACATTTTTCAATAAACCATTCCAGAAGCATAAAACTCTGGTGGATTGGGAAGAAGCTGTAGTAATGCCCATGATGCTGAGCCCTTAGCCCTACAGGTGGCCAGCAGGGACACGGGCCAATCATCTCTGGCCAAAAGCAACCAGATATGCTATGCCATTAAAATAATTTTAAATTTCTCTGTGTGTCAAGATGTGAAAGTGGGTTGGGAAGCACTACCTTTTTCTGTTTCCCACCAGGGTAGCATACATTATTATAGGCCCATAATATCTCCTCTATTCTATTTCATTTTACTGTAAAGAAAATATCCTGGGAAATAGCCTCTGACTTTTTCATTCTAACATACTATTACCAGAGAGTCTGTGCTGATTACCCAACCATAGCTTTAAAAATCTGTATAATTTTACACTATACTTGTTGCTTCCTTAGGGTTTGGATTTTTGTGTGGGAATGACACTGAAATTCATCATGGGTCATTTAGGCCAAACTCTGGAGAATTTACATTTATTCCAGAAAATTCTTCGGTCTCCTGCTAAGATGGCAAGTATCTGATAAGTGCTGCTGTGAGTCAGTACGAATTATCTGCACTGACCCCTTTAAGAACGACATACTTTTTGGATGTCTTGGGTTGAAAGTTGACTTCCTGGACACTAGGTGAAGTTTGAGAGCTCTGCTAAGTGCCCTGATCTGGTGGGTGACTTTGCAAGTTCTATTAAATTATTTTTATTCAACATTTTTCTAGTTTATGAGCAATTATACCAGATAATAATGGAATTGCTCCTACCTGTAAATAGTCTGAGAATGTGATCAATACCATCATGCTGTTTAATTATCGTTATTACCATTTTGAAAAGTGAATGAAAGGGAACATCCATTAAGGGAAACAAAGAAGTAGAGTAAATGCTTTTTAAATTTTATTATTGCACTTTTTACTTATCCAGAGGAAGCATATACTGAAATTTTCCAGAGTTACTTGGTAAACACGAAATAAATTCCGGGCAATTCTTTTGAAAGAAAGTATTATATAAGGTAGATAATTCAAAGCCAGCTCAACCTAATGTTTTCCACTGTAATGCTTTTAGACCTCCTTTGGTTCCCATTTTGTGGACTTTCAGGATCTCAATGCCCTTTCTCAGCATCTCAGTGGAATATAAGAGTGTGCATTAAATGGAACTTGGGCCCCATTCAGATACAGAAAAGAATAAGGTCTTCCTGATTTTAAGATTTTGTATCTTAACACATTAGGTTGGCTGACATATTCATCAGGAAGAGAAATTATCAAGGAATCATTTCTGACCTCTTTTTAAGAATCCGTCTACATAAGGACACAAAAATACATCAAAACTTTTTGTACGATAGAGTCTTTATCTTAGAGCTTGTATTGGGTGTGGAAATATTTTATCTCAGGCTTGGCCTACTCCACAAGCTTCAGTATTTTTTAATCATGTTAGGAGAATCGAAATGTTTTGATTATAGATGATGTTCCCTCTGGCTCACAGCTTGTACAGTGTTTGGTTAGTGTCTAAGGCCAACAAACAGAGCCAGCAAATGAAAACTATAAGCCAACTTCACCTGCACCATTTTTTAATAAAGAGTATTGGTAACTACATAAAACCAAAACTCCTTTATAACATTTGTTTTCTTATATTTTCCTTCAAGTTTGTTTTCTTGTCTTTGAAATGGAGAGGTTAAATTAAATGACTGTTGGAAATTTTGGCCCTACCCTTGCCCTACCTCCAGGGAGGAGAAAGGGGCTAGAGATTGAGTTCAATCACCAATGGCCAGTGATTTATTCATTCATGCCTACATAATGAAACCTCCATAAAAACTCTTAAACAAAGAGGTTTTGGAAGTTTCCAAACACATCAAGGTACTGGGAGGGTGGTGGGACCAGAGAGGGCATGCAAGGTCTGCAGCACTCCCTCTCAACCTTGCCCTGTGCATCTCTTTCATTTGGCTGAGCCTGAGGTGTATCCTTTACAATATACTGGTAAATATAAGTAAAGTGTTCATCTGAGTTCTGTGAGTCATCCTAGCATGATATTGAATCTGATGAGGGGGCTTTGAAAACCCCTACGTTTGTCCTTGGATAGGCAAAGTGTGGGCAGTCTGGGTACCCTACTTGTGGCTGGCATCTGAAGTGGGAACATTCTTGTGGGACTGGGCCACTTAATTTGTGGGATCTGCTCTAACTCTGTGTAGTTAGTGTCAGAAATTAATTAAATTGTTGGACACCCAGTTGGTGTCTGGGAATCAGAGAGCTGGAGAATGGTGCTGGAAAAGACACCATGGACCTGGCATCAGGGACAAAAATGCAAAATCCATGTTCCTAGGACCCATCTTTACTGCAGCACTATTTACAAAAGCCAAAAGGTGGAGGCAACCCAAATGTGCATCAATAGATGAACAGCTGACAAAACATAGTATATACATACAATGGAATATTATTCAGCCATAAAAAGAAAGGAAAGTCTGACTCATGCCACAACTTAAATGAACCTTGAGGATATTTCTAAGTGAGAGAAATCCGTCACAAAAAGACAAATACTGCATGATTCCACTTATACAAAATACCCTGGATAGATACGGAAAGTAGAATGGTGGTAACCAGAGGCTTAGGGAAGGAGAAATGAGGACCTATAGTTCAACTGCTAGATAGTTTCAGTTTTCACAATGAAAATCTGGAGACTGGTTGCACAACAACATGAATTACTTACACTACCAAACTGTGCTCAAAAATGATTGAGATGGTAAATTTAAGCAGGTAGGCTGACCCTGGGGCTGAAAGAAGAGGTCAGAATTCAACTTCAACTCCTGCCAAGGTAGAAATGCTAACACAAAGTCCCTTGCAAAGGACTGAGATCCTCAAAGACTCTACTCTGAAATGGAGTTATGGATTCAGAAGACTCAGGGGATTATCTATAGAGGTGACCAACAGAAACCCAAGCCTTTTTCATAGACTGTTAGCACCCTCAGCTTCCTGGAAGAGGCAATAAAAAGTCCTCTCTGGAGAAAGACAATATCACTCTAGCTATCAGATTACTTACATTTGTGACTTCTTAAATGTATGTCCAGGAAACAAAGAATTGCTCCCCTTTGGACAAAACATGAATCATAATCAACAGAAAGAAGGGACAAAAGAAATTGTGTTTTGGAATCCAGACATTAGAATAATTTGATTCAAACTGCAAAAATTACTGTGCTTATTATGCTCATAAATATAAAGGTGAAACACTAAAATGTCAATAAGGAATCAGAAGTCATACAAGTAGCATCACCAAGCTACAAAATAATCAGTTTAAAATGGAAAAAAACAGGGGCGCCTGGGTGGCTCAGTGGTTTAGGCCGCTGCCTTCGGCTCAGGTCATGATCTCAGGGTCCTGGGATCGAGTCCCGCATCGGGCTCTCTGCTCGGCAGGGAGCCTTGCTTCCCTCTCACTCTCTCTGCCTGCCTCTCTGCCTACTTGTGATCTCTGTCAAATAAATAAATAAAATCTTTAAAAAAAAAAAATGGAAAAAAACAGAACTAACAACTCATTGGATGGGCTTCAGATACAAGACACAAGAAAAGAGAAAACTGTTGAACTTTAAGAAAGGTCAAAGGAGATTTCCATATTTAAAAAAAAAACAATAAAAAAGTAAAGTCGTAATAGGAGGTAGACATATAGTTGATGTAATGAGATGATATATCAGCATTTGAGTCCTAGAAGGTCAAGAAGGGGGTAATATTTGAATACATAATGATTGAAAATTCCCCATACTGATAAAATACATAAATCCAGATTCAAGAAGCCCCTAAAACCTCTTGCCTATATGAAGTTACCAAAAAAAAAAAAAAAAAAAAAACGGAGATAAAAATAAAATATTAAGGCAGCCAGAGAATAAAAGTCACCTTTATTGGAGCAAGAATCTGAGAACTAGTTGAATTCTTAACAGCAACAGTGGGAGCTAGAAAACAGTGAGAAATACCTAAAAGAAAACCAACTGTCAATCTAGAATTTACTATCAAGAGAAAATTTCAATCCAGAATGGACACAAAATAAAGACATGTTCAGACAAATAAAATCTGAGAAAATTTGTCACTTATAGACTTATCTAAAATCAACTTTTAATGGTAGTTCTTAATGGCTTAATTTCTTTAGACTGAAACAAACAAACCAAAAAACAGATGGTGCCTCTGGGACTCAGTTTAGAAAGCAATGAACTTGGTAAATACATGGGTAAATCAAATGAATTTTAGATTACAAAAAACTGTTATAACAATAGAAAAGATTATTTTTAAAATTCTGCTATGAATTTTTGGCCATATTTCTAATACGTAAAAGCTTCTAAGTTGTGATCAACTAGTAAATGTCTCTTTCAAAATCTTAGCACATGCTCAATTGAGAATGGAGTAGATGGAAGAGATGACATTATGAAAAGCTCCACTGACTCATTTTCAGGACACAAATGACTGAGCTCTAGAATCATCCATGAGATTTGTTTCCTAGGAAACCCATCTCACCCAGAGTTCAAGTGGAGATTCCTTTGGGAAGAAAGGGTTGCTTGTTCTCAACGTTTTTTCTAAGGAGAATAAAACACATCACTGCAGATACAAGCTCTTCCATGTGACAGCTTTAGTTACATGTCACCTGCTAGGCAGACAAACTAATCTTTTTAGCAGCTTAAAGTGTTTAGAACAGCTAGATCCAACCATATGGCAGCAGAAGACAGCCGTCTAGGACTACACCTCCCTCCCCCAATTTTTCCAAATGTTTTTCTTCCCATCTTGATAAATCTGCAAAGTTAACATTTAATGCTTCATTTCATTGGCTTTACTTCAACATGGAATTTTTCATTACAATCTAGATGGAGCCCCAAATATTAGGTCCAGTCTTGTTCTTGATTTCTCCATCATTTCTCCTACACAAAGGTGGGGCAAATGTTCCCTTTCCATGTCCAATACCAGCAGTGACCCCCATGAGCCAGGTTCTATTTGTTCACCTTAGTCACTTTGCTTTAAAATTCAGCCTCAAGTCGTTAGTGCTGCTAGTCCCAATGCGACCTTTTGACTGGTACTTAGAACTGGGTGTCTGTTCCAGGGTTCCTTTTCAACAGTCCATCCTTACTCCAGATCCTTCACTAAAATTATGGCGACAATCCTGACATCAGATAAGGAAACTCTGAGGTCAGGATTTAGCAGGATTTCTGTGTAGATAGTCTTAAACATCCAGGGCTCCTGCTCATGGCTCTCCTCTTCATACTGTTCAGTGTGGTCCACCTCCAGCATCAGCATCACCTGGATGTTTCTCATAAATGTGCGCTGAATCAGAAGGTCTACATCTAAAGTTAAGCCCAGGAGCCCTGCTTTAATAAGCTCCAGGTGATGTGTATACACATTCATGTTTGGAAAGCATTGCTTTCGGGGGTGACTGCTCTGGCCCTACTATAATTGAGGCCCTCACGACCAAGTCCATCGAGTAGTGGGGAGTGACCCCTTAAAGCCTGTGTCCCCCTACCAGGACCCACTCTCACTTACAGGACACGGGAAATTTGCACCCAAAGGGGTCTTCTCCTAGGGCCTGCCCCTCCTCCCCAGCCATTCTTCTGAGGTTGACAAGGCCACCAGAAGGATGACCAGGGAGCAACTCTGTGAGCAGGTAAGAGAGGAGCAAAAACTCGGGAGCAGTATTATCCACGTGCATAAGCAGGAGTCCCCTACAGCACAGGATCAGGCTGAAGGCCATTGAAAAAGTGAAGAGGCTTCCACTGGCACTCTTTCCTGAGGGATGTAAGGAATGCCCCCTTTGTTTCTTGGTTTGCCCACCAGGAGAGGGGGCTTTGTGGCTCTGTCTCCTTCCTCACACATTTTTATCGAATTCCCCAAGGAGTGCCAAGTTTGATGACACCTTTATTGGATGATTGGAGCTTTCGCTATAAATGTTAGGATCCTCAGGTGTTGGTCTTTTGCTTCTCCCCTGCTTCCCTGAGGGCAGGCGTGTTTAAAAGGCAGACAGCTGTTCCTCTGGTCACAGGAAGCTCGCTCTCCAACCCATTACTACACAGACAGCTCTCTCTTTTCTCTCCTCTTCTTCGGCCTCCTTGTTTGTGCTGTCTTACTGCTTGCCCACATCACACATGTGCATGCGTCATGCGCACACATGCACGTGCCCAGCTAGGTCTGACCTGAACTTTGCCTCTACTCTAGTACCACCCTTCTGCTCTACTCTAGTACCACCCTTCTGCTCTACTCTAGTACCACCCTAGCAGTCAAATGCTAAAAGCAGGACAACCTTCACACAGTCCTGGGGAAAGCTACGTTTGCTTTATGCCCTCCACTCAGTCAGGTCAAATATGGCGGGAGGCACGTGCAGGCTCAGCCCTACCTACCTGAGTCCAGGGGCCAGCAGATTCTCTCCTATTCTATTACAAAGTTGTAAAGAACATGAAATCTGTGCCTGACTTCCTGGAACCAGTTCCACCATGAATGAGCTGTGTATGCATGAACGTCTTTCCTAAACTTTGGGTACTTAAAATTTCCTCATCTGGAGAACAGGAGTCTTCTAGTGCTTAAATCAAAAGCTCTAAATTCGACCATAGAGTTGAGGGTCCTTATCTGGGCTCTCTACTCTGTTCCACTGGTCTATGTGTCTGTTTTTATGCCAGTACCATGCTGTCTTAGTGATCACAGCTTTGTAGTAAAGCTTGAAATCAGGTAACGTGAGCCGCCAGTTTTATTTTTGTTTTTCAACATTTCCTTAGCAATTCAGGGTCTCTTCTGATTCCATACAAATTTTAGGATTATTTGCTCCAGCTCTTTGAAAAATACCGGTGGAATTTTGATCGGAATGGCATTAAAAGTATAGATTGCTCTAGGCAGTATAGACATTTTAACAATGTTTATTCTTCTGATCCAAGAGCATGGAATGGTCTTCCATCTTTTTGTGTCTTCTTCAATTTCTTTCATGAGTGTTCTGTAGTTCCTTGAGTACAGATCGTTTACCTCTTTGGTTAGGTTTATTCCCAGGTATCTTATAATTTCCTTTTCTATATTTTCATTGTTAGTGTATAAGAAAGCCACTGATTCTGTACATTGACTTTGTATCCTGCCCCGTTACTGAATTGCTGTATGAGTTCTAGTAGTTTGGGGGTGGAGTCTTTTGGGTTTTTCATATAAAGTATCATGCCATCTGTGAAGAGAGAGAGTTTGACTTCTTCCTTGCCAACTTGGATACATTTTATTTCTCTTTGTTGTCTGATTGCTGTTGCTAGGACTTCTAATACTATGTTGAACAAGAGTGGTGAGAGTGGGCATCCTTGTCATGTTCCTGATCTCAATGGGAAGGCTGTGAGCTTTTTCTCATTGAGGATGATATTTGGTGTGGGTCTTTCATAGATAAATTTTATGAAGTTCAGGAATGTTCCATCTATCCCTATACTTTGAAGCATTTTAATCAGGAACGGATGCTGGATTTTGTCAAATGCTTTTTCTACATCAATTGAGAGGACCATGTCATTCTTCTCTCTTCTCTTATTGATTTGTTCTATCACATTGATTGATTTGCGAATGTTGAACCATCCTTGTAACCCAGGGATGAATCCCACCTGGTCATGGTGGATAATCTTTTTAATGTGCTGTTGGATCCTGTTTGCTAGGATCTTTTTTTTTTTTTTTTTAAAGATTTTATTTATTTATTTGACAGAGAGAGAGATCACAAGTAGACAGACAGGCAGGCAGAGAGAGAGGAGGAAGCAGGCTCCCTGCGGAGCAGAGAGCCCGATGTGGGGCTCGATCCCAGGACCCTGAGATCATGACCTGAGCCGAAGGCAGCGGCTTAATCCACTGAGCCACCCAGGCGCCCCTGTTTGCTAGGATCTTGTTGAGAATCTTAGCATCCATATTCATCAGTGATATTGGTCTGAAATTATCCTTTTTTTGGTGTGGTCTTTGCCTGGTTTGGGGATCAGAGTAATGCTAGCTTCATAAAAAGAGTCCGGAAGTTTTCCTTCTGCTTCAATTTTTTGAAACAGCTTCAGGAGAATAGGTGTTATTTCTTCTTTGAAAGTTTGGTAGAATACAGTGGAAAAAAGATAGTCTTTTCAATAAATGGTGCTGGGAAAATTGGATAGCTATATGTAGAAGAGTGAAACTCAACCATTCTCTTACACTGGACACAAAGATAAACTCAAAATGGATAAAAGATCTCAACATGAGACAGGAATCCAACAGAATCCTAAAGGAGAACATAGGCAGTAACCTCTTCGATATCAGCCACAGCAACTTCTTTCAAGATATGTCTCCAAAGGCAAAGGAAACGAAAGCGAAAATGAACTTTTGGGACTTCGTCAAGATCAAAAGCTTCTGCACAGCAAAGGAAACAGTCAACAAAACAAAGAGGAAACCCATGGAATGGGAGACGATATTTGCAAATGAAATATAGCCAAAAGGTTGATATCCAGGATCTATAAAGAACTTCTCAAACTCAACACACACAAAACAGATAATCATATCGAAAATGGGCAGAAGATATGAACAGACACTTCTCCAATGAAGACATACAAATGGCTATCAGACACATGAAAAAATGCTCATCATCACTAGCCATCAGGGAGATTCAAATTAAAACCACATTGAGATACTACCTTATACCAGTTAGAATGGCCAAAATTAGCAAGACAGGAAACAATGTGTGTTGGAGAGGATATGGAGAAAGGGGAACCCTCTTACACTGTTGGTGGGAATGCAAGTTGGTGCAGCCACTTTGGAGAACAGTGTGGAGATTCCTTAAGAAATTAAAAATAGAGCTTCCCTATGATCCTGCAATTGCACTGCTGGGTATTTACCCCAAAGGTACGGATGTAGTGAAAAGAAAGGCCATCTGTACCCCAATGTTTATAGCAGCAATGGTCACAGTCACCAAACTGTGGAAAGAACCAAGATGCCTTTCAACGGATGAATGAATAAGGAAGATATGGTCCATATACACCATGGAGTATTATGCCTCCATCAGAAAGGATGAATACCCAACTTTTGTAGCAACATGGACAGGACTGAATGAGATTATGCTGAGTGAAATAAGCCAAGCAGAGAGTCAGTTATCATATGGTTTCACTTATTTATGGAGCATAACAAATAACACGGAGGACATGGGGAGATGGAGAGGAGAAGGGAGTTGAGGGAAATTGGAGGGGAAGATGAACCATGAGAGACTATGGACTCTGAAAAACAACCTGAGGGTTTTGAAGGGGCAGGGGGTGGGAGGTTGGGGGAGCCAGTTGGTGGGTATTATGGAGGGCACACATTGCATGGAGCACTGGGTGTGGTGCAAAAACAATGAATTCTGTTACACTAAAAAGAAATTAAAAAAAAAAAAAGCTTTCAACTCAAACATGAATATATAACATATGGATTAATAAAGGCAAATCACTTAAAACTGTGTCAAATGCTATTTAAGTGGTAGCTGTCAATATTACTCTGAGTTGTGAAATTCTGGCTTGGTCATTGGGATGAAAATAGAGCAGGCCTTCTCGCTAAATTGAATTCAAGGCTGCTGAAGACTTTCCTAACCCTGGAAGAGAGAAGGGATCATCCAGCTCATCCAGATTCACTCACTGGACACAAGGGCTCAAAGCCAAAGCCTCATTCACTTATTCATTAGTACAGTCAATATGTATATGTTATGTTCCCTGCCCCACTGTCAGTCATAAATGATGCAGAAGTCCTGCCTTCACAGAGCTTACATTCTTGCTGGTAGCAGTGCATGCCTGCTTGCTTTGCCTTGGTTTATCCTAGAGAAGAGAGGCTCAAAGCAGGACTCAGTTAGCCCAGTGCTTCTGGGCCAAATGATATCTTTAATACCATCTTTTAGTAAAACCCCCAAAATACCATCATTTTCAGCCTCCACTTCTTGAGACCCCTTCCACTTTGTTCTTGGCCTCTTATGTGAGCCCTTTTTTAAACAGGTCTTTTGAGCTTCACCTTTGAAGTGCACTGAAAGAATTCAGGATTTGAACTTAGAATAATCCTGCCTTTAAAATTTAATTGTTGCGTGGGTATAGTAATTCATTTCTCCTATTACAAATAATACAAATAATTTGTTGCTGCTATAACACGTTTAGTGTCTTCAAACATCAAAAATGCACTAACATTCCAGTCGAGAGGGCAAAAGTTCAACATGGGTGTCACTGGGCTAAAATTGAGGTGTCAGTAGGGCCAATTCCTTCTAGAATCCATTTCTTTACCTTTTCCAGCTTCTGGAGGTCACCAGCATTCTTTGGTCTGTGGCCCCCTCCTCCTCTTCAACATCAGCAGCATAACATCTTCAAATCTCTCTGTTGCTCTGATCCTCACTTTTCCACCTTAAGGGACCCTTGTGACTACAGTGTGCCCCCCAAGATAATCTCATCTTAAGCTCAGTTAATGAGCAACCTTAATTCCATCTGTAACCTTAATTGTCCTTTGTCATATGATATAACATACTCATAGATTGTAGGAATCAGCACAGAGACATCTTTGAGAGACCATTATTCTGTTGCCTAGAACGAGTTTTCTAATCTCATTGAGACTTGTTTTCTTCATCTATGAAATGAGGATTATATTACTATGAAAGATAGTAGACATTATTATAAGCATTTTTTTTAATTGTAGATAGTGGGATTCCTGGGTGACTCAGTCGGTTAAATGTCTGCATTCAGCTCAGGTCATGATCCCAGGATCCTGGGATTGAGCCCCGCATTGGGCTACCTGCTCAGTGGGAGCCTGCTTCTCCCTCTTCTGCTCCCCCTGCTTGTGTTCTCTGTCTCTCTCTGACGAATAAAGAAATAAAATATTTTTAAAAATCACAGATATTTAATTATTTATCTGACACAGTGAGCTCACTTCCTTCAGTACCTATAGATCACATCACCTCTCCTCCTCAACTCCACACAATTTATTTCCCAAAGCCAGGCTGGCAAGATCTGATGGAGAGGCCTCATAACATGGATGCTCTTTTAAGGACAGAATCAGAGCTACGAGACCAAGAAGTACCCGTTAGACTTCAACAGTCATTTACATAAATGACTGCTTGGTATAAATTAGGTTTTATGAAATTGTTTCCTGAGAATAATTATCATGAAGGTGAATGAAATGGAAAGTGAGGGTCCTAAAGCCTCCTCTGGTCTGCAATTGCCCAAGGATGGTCTTGGTGATAATATTTTTTCAGAGGGCCCAGGTCCCAGAAGCACAAAAATGATATTCCTTGTCAGACTTTAAGTTATTTCACTGCATAATCATTCACAATGAATACAGTCCCCTTAAGGAATATAATCTTTGAGGTCATAAGTGCAGAGAGTGTATCTTGTTTCATATTGGATTCCAGTTTTACAAGAAAAGGTTGGTGCTTATTTTGATGGACCTAATATTTTTAAAACAATGAAAAACAGATATAATGAAATAGACAAAAATGGAAATCTTTTTTCTCCTCAAAAATGTTTATGACATTCTGCTGCTTGCATGCAAAGAGAATAAAATTTGGTGGCAGAAGAAAAATCTGTTGCTTCATTGTAAAAGGCTCCTGTTGTGATCTGAAATGGGAGTCACTCTCCAAATGAACTGAGATAGATACTAGTCATTTTTTCTGAACATTTTCTTTAAGAGTCTGTCATTCTTCCAGCATGAGTCAGTTCCTCCGTTTGGAAAATTTTCCATCTACTGAGTCTTGGTGGAAGACACAACCTTCTTCTTCCTTCAGAAACTAAAGCAGCAAGATATCACTTTCCCAGACTCCTTTGAAGCTAGTGCATGACCATATAACCTAAGTTTCACCAATCAGAGCACCTGATTCTAACCATTAATTAAAAATCAATGACCAGGTAGAATCTTTTCTGACAATAGGTAGAGGCAATGTTGGCAACCACACCCAGTACGAGAACCTGCAGTGGCTACATCCAGTGTCCAAGAGCATACCATCCTCAAAGAAAACTGTGGGAACCAGTGCTCAGAAGCAACATTAGAATGTCACTAGACCAGTAATTTGAAGTATTATCTCAACTATGTAGCCCCGAGTCTTGCTCTTTAACTATCCTAGCAATTTTACCAGATCTCTAAACTTCTTTTAATAATTTCTCTGCTGCTTAAATCAACCATATGGATTTTTATAACTTGTGACCAGAACCCCAAGTCTTCTGGAGAGATTAGTGCTTTGCGCACCCAAAAAAGTATTAATGTCTCTGAGGAACTTGGCCTTGCCACGGTCCCTTTGTATCTAAATAATTGTGAGCTTTGCTTCACCTTACTCCAAGTTTCATACAGTTAAAATGTCAGGAAAAGATATTAAAGATTATCTAATTAAAGGTTATCTAATTTTTGTATTTTACATCTGGGAAACCCAGGCCTAGAGAGGCAAGTTAAAAGTTAAGTCCATACAGCACAACAGGCACCTATGAGATGCTCCTGGGGCAGTAGCAACCTTGACTTAATTTAGTCCTCAATTCTTTTGATGGGCTATTTAATTTCTTAATTAAAACAAATTAATTAAAAAAAGAAAAATTTTTTGTTTTCTTTGTTTGTTTGATGTTCCATGCATGAAATTCAATCACCAGCCACCATATTGGCCTCCCTAGCAAACAAGGCCTATCTATCCAGTGATTACACTGAATAACTATAGGACTGCACATTTTCTAACTTAAGAAATCCATAATGAGAAGGAAACTCCATTTATTTGGCTTTTTTTTTTTAATTCATAGCAACCTTTGGAAAGGAATTATAGTTAAACAGGAAAAAATATAGCCTAGGATAATCCTGCCTTGCAACTATATCAAGCCATAACTGGACAGATGAGTGCAACTCTTTCAGGAAAAATGTGGTGGAGATAGTTCTGGATTGGTCACGCTTATTTCTCAGAAAAACTGTTCTTGAGTTTTTATTTCAAACAATAGGAATCTTTCTTCTATTTCTGGTTTGATTATCTCTCAAGAGAGATCTGAAGACACAGAGCACTTATTTTGACAAAAGGTGTCCTCTTATTACTTTTGTTATTATTATCAGCACACCTATTAGGTAAGTCTTAGGTGTCCACAGTAGAGATAAGAATCAAAGGTACAGAGAGCTAACTTGTCCAGGACTGGAGAGTGGATCAGGTGTAGAGCAAGCATTGAAACCTATTCTCTCTAACCACAAAGTCCAGGCTCTTTCCACTCTACTTGGCTACCTTCTCGCTCCAGACTACAGTGTATTAGACAGCAGCCTCTGAAAGTGACACGTCAACAAGATAACTCCAGGTGGAATTTGGTGTACCCAGAATGCTTCTCTCTTCCTTGCTCTTTCACTCTCTCCCAGGAAAAAGGGACAAGCCTAAACATCTGAAGTATTTCCTGTCACAGCAAGGCAATGTTAGCAGTAACTCAAGATTAGGTCAGACTGGACTGCCAGAAGAACCAGTAAGGCAGGACACGCTGAGCTAGAAGTCACCGTGGGGGGACTGTGATTTATCTCCGGAGTTGGAGGCCCCTTTGAGCCGTCATTTGCAAAATAACTTCTAACGAAGGAGAGTGCTGGTGATCCTGAGCTGAAGCTTAAGGAGCTTGCTGAGGAACAGACCACACCTGTAGAGTTTCCCTGTTCCTTGACACTGATGCCAACTTGTGCATTAAATTCTTCATCATCTTCGGCCAGTCAGATGCTGGCACTGTTGTGATGATTCTGTCTCAAGCCTCACAACAAACTTCTCTCCCTGTAGGGGTTTACCATGTTATTGTCATGTGCTTGATTCAAGGGCATTGAAGCAAGTTTAAGAATTTTAGGATTTCCAAATCCTTCAGATTCACTCACTGAGCTTCCTTGGCTAGATTATATTTAGACATCAGTGTGACTTGATTTCTGAACAGATGAGAGTTTACTAAAAGCAAGAAGTTTAAAGTCATTCACACCAGAAGATTATCCAGCCTTACTCTGATGCTTGGCTGTCACAGATGTTTTTGGTACCTTCCCACATGCCTTCTGTACTCATCATGCTATATATAGTCATTCCCCACCTCGTCTAGGAAGGGATACATTCGAAGACTCCCAGTGGGTGCCTGAAACCCCAGACAAGACTGAACTGTATTTGTACTATGTTTTTCCTATACATACATAGCTGTGATAAAGTTTAACTTATAAATTAGACACAGTGTGAGATTTAAAAGAACTAATAAGAAAAATAGGACAATCATAACAATATACTATAATAATGTTTATGAGAATGTACTTGCTTTCTCTTCTTCTTGTGATGACAATAAAATGCCTACATGAGGAGATGATGTGAGGTGAATGATGTAGGCATTGTGACATTGCATTCGGCTCCTACTGACCTTCTGACAATATGTCAGAAGAGGATCATCTGCTTCTAGTCTCCAGTTGACCATTGGGTCACTGACTCAGAAAGCCAAGAAATGGCAGACAATGGGGGGACTACTGCATACCTAATTCAGGTTTCCGAGAACAAATACCAGCAAATAAAGTCTTCCTTGAATTGAACAGACCACAAGCTCCAAGGAGTAATATCCCTGGGAGTAGCTCTCATCAGTGATTGCCAAGCATTAGGACAGTAATGCAGGTAACGCTTCTTATCCACGCAGGATTACTAATAGTGCCTCCCTTCATTCTCAGCAGCACACTGCCAATAAGATACATGGCCCTCCTTGGTCACTGGTGACTTTTAAAATAGCTGTTTCAGTAGGGCAGTAGAGGTGAAAACTAGACTAGAATATGAATAGGAGGTGAGAAAACTGAGTCAGCTTGTGTAGACAAGTGTTTTGAGAAGGTTTTGAAAGGAATCACAAGGTGAGGCAGCTAGAGGATGCTCTGGTGACAAGGAAGGGCTTTTTTCAGTATGTTTTAGGTGTATGATGATGGGAACAATCCTCTAATGAGCACAAGATTGATGATGAAGGAAAGAAAAGAGAAAACTAAAGAACCAAAGTTCTTGGTGGGTGAAGGAGATTCCATCTAGACCAGCAACTGCCATTAGCTACAACTCTATTGACTGATATAGTAGGTGTCAAAGAACCATGATTTTTAGTTATAAATAATGTACATCAATTTCTACTTGTTTTAACTCTTTGATATTTATCAACACAAGTTGACCATTTAATGCTCAGGATGATTGTTTCATTAACATACTATAATGGCTCCTAAGAATCATGTTCACCTAATAAGAGTAACTTAGATCAGCATTTTCAGCAATGAGAGTAACTACAGATGCCAGCACCTCAGGAATTATTAAGAGTACTCAGGGTAGGAGGAGAAAAAAGATGGTGGAGGAGTAGGGGACCCTATTTCAACCAGTATCTGGATCTCCACAAACAGAATATCCCTGGCAGTTGGTCCTGAGGTATGAAGCGGGAGCTGTAATTCCACAGGCAGATATTGGAACATAAATGTAAGGCGGGGGGGGCTGCCAAAAGCCCTTGAGACAGAAAGGTGAAATAACACAGGAGTGCAATAGCATCCCATTCTGGGGACTAGGCACAGACTCACAGACCAGTGGTGGCAGGGAAAGAACTTTAGGGCAGCCTCCCAGACAGAAATCTGGAGCTGCAGGGGCATGCATGTAAACTGGGGGCAGCTGGCAGTTTTAGAAGCACAAAGGCAGAGATGTGCCCAGACCAGGAAGCCAGGGCTGGGAGTACTGCTGTGGGGCACACAACCCAGGACACTGCAGTTCTTAACAACACAGAAATAGAGACAGTGTGGCCCAGAGAGCTCAGTGAAGATCAGACTGTAATCTCTGTTCTGAGACAGAAGTTTGAATATGGTCATTTCTGCTCTGACTCTCAGAAAAATGTGGAAACCTACCAGGAAAGCCACCAGAGAACAAAAGCCTGGAAAAACCAATTTTCACTGAGCTCATTCCCCACCCCCCGGGGGGGGCAGGGCAATTCTGCCCAAATAGGGTTGCTTGAGTAACAGCATGGCAGGTCCCTCCCCCAGAAGATAGGTTGGAAGAACAAGAGGCCAACAACCCTAAGGTCCCTATAAAACAGGTACATCTTGCTTGGGTTGTGGTCAATAATTTGGACTCTGTACATTCGCGTAACTACCCCTCAATAGGACTAAGAGGAGGAGCCCCCAACAAGGGAAAGAACCAGAGAATGTGGCCTCTACCACAGAACTAATGGATATGGATATAACCAAATGTCAGAAATTGACTTCAGAGTAACAATTATCATGGCAATATCTAGGCTTGAGAAAAATAGTAACAACAATATAGAAGTTCTAAGGGCAGAAATGAGATCTAATCAGGCTGAACTGAAAAATGCTATGAATGAAACAAGATGGGATCAGGAGGGAGACAAACCACAAGAGACTCTTAATCTCATGAAACAAATTGAGGGTTGCCGAGGGGTGTGAGGGGAGGGAAAGGGTGGCTAGGTTATGGACATTGGGGAGGGTATGTGCTATGGTGTGTGCTATGGTATGTTAAAGCCTAATGATTCACAGACTTGTACCCCTGGGGCAAACAATACATTATATGTTAATTTTCATAAAAAATGCTATGAATGAAATGCAGTTTAAGCTGAATACGCTGACTGCCAGCGTAAATAAGGCAGAAGAATGAATTAGTGAAATAGAGAATATGATAGAAAATAAAGAAATCAAGGTAGTATGGGGAAAAAATTAAAACCCAAGGAGTCAAATTGAGAGAGATTAGCGACAGAATGAAACATTCCAATGTCATCCTAATTGGGATCCCTGATGGGGTGGAAAGAGAGAGAGGTCTAGAACATACATTTGATCAAGTAGTACCTAAGAACTTCCCTAATCTTCCCTAATCTGGGGAAAGAAACAAGCATTCCTGTCCAAGAGGCAGAGAGGACCATTCCTGGGTCAATGAGAACAGACTGATGCAGCAACATATAATAGTACAATTTGCAAATCTTAGATCCAAGGAAACAATCTTGAAAGTGGCAAGAGGGAAGAGATTTCTTACATATAAAGGGAGGAACATCAGAATAGCATCAGACCTGTCCACAGAGACGTGGCAAGCCAGAAAGGGCTGACAAGACATATTCAGGGTACTAAATGAGAAGAAGATGCAGCCAAGGATACTTTATCCAGTAAGGCTGTCATTCACAATGGATGGAGAGGAAAGGAGCTTCTAAGACAAGCAGAAACTGAAAGAATACGTGACCACCAAGCTGGCTCTGCAAGAAATATTAAGGGGGGTTGTATAAAAGAAGAAAGACCCCAAGAGTGATATAGGACAGAAATTTACAGAGACAATCTATGGAAATAAGGACTTCACAGGTAACATGATGAAAATAAAATCATATCTTTCAATAATCACTCTCAACATGAATGGCTTAAATGTTCCCATGACACTGTTATGCTGTAAATAAACAAATAAAAAAAATAAAATTTAAAAAAAATGTTCCCATGAAACAACATAAGGTTGTAGATTGGATAAAAAGACAAGATCTATCCATATGCTGTCTACACGAGACTCATTTTAAACTTTCCACTTTCAGTCTGAAAGTGAAGGGATGGAGAACCATTTTTCATGCCAACAGACAAGAAAGTTGGGATAGCAATTCTCATATCAGACAAATTAGATTTTAAGCTAAAGACTATAGTTAGAGATATAGAAAGACAATATATCATGCTTGAAGGGTCTATCTAACAAGAGGATCTAACAATTGTAAATATCTATGGTCCCAACATGGAAACAGACAACTACATGGGCCAACTGTTAGCCAAAATAAAGAGATATATTAATAATAATATGCTAATAGTAGTAGACCTCAACACTCCACTCTCAGCAATATACAGATCATGTAAGCAGAAAATCAACAAAGAAATAAGAGCTTTGAATGACACACTGGACCAGACGGACGTCGTAGATATATACAGAACATTCCACCCTAAAACAATAGAATACTCATTCTTCTCCAATGCACATGGAACTTTCTCCAGAATAGACTACACCCTGGGTCACAAATCAGGTCTCAACCAACACCAAAAGATTAAGATTATTCCTTGCATATACTCAAACCATAATGCTTTGAAACTGGAACCCAATCACAAGAAAAAATTTGGTAGAAATTCAAACACTTGGAAGCTAAAGACCATCCTGCCTAAGAATGTTTGAGTCAACCAGGAAATCAAAGAAGAAAGAAATCAAAGAAGAATATATATATGTGTGTGTATATATATACACACACATATAAAAATGAAAACACATCGGTCAAGAACCTATGGGATACTGCAAAGGCAGTCCAAAGGGGGAAATACATAGCCATGCAAGCCTCACTCAAAAAAATAGAAAAATCCCAAATACACAAATTAACTTTACACCTTAAAGAACTAGAGAAAGTACAACAAATAAAGCCTAAGCCACACATAAGAAGAGAAATAATTAAGAGGAGAGCAGAGATCAATGAATTAGAAACCAGAAATACAGTAAAGTAGATCAATGAACCTAGAAGGTGGTTCTTTGAAAAAATTAGTAGGATCGACAAACTGCTCACCAGACTTATCCAAAAGAAAAGAGAAAGGATCCAGATTAATAAAATTATGAATGAAAGGGGAGAGCTCATGACTAACACCAAGGAAATAGAAACGATTATTAGAAATTATTACAACTATATGCAAATAAATTAAGCAACTTGGAAGACATGGATGCCTTCCTGGAAACCTGGAAACTACCAAGACTGAAACAGGAAGAAATTGACAAGATGATTAGACCAATAACCAGTAACGAGATTGAAGCAGTGATCAAAAGCCTCCTAAAAAAACAAGAGTCCAGGGCCTGCTGGGGAATTCTACTAAATATTCAAAGAAATAATACCTATTTTTCTGAAGCTGTTTCAAAAAATTAGAAACAACAGGAAAACTTCCAAACTCATTCCATGAGGTGAGTATTACCTTGATCCCAAAACCAGGCAAAGACCCCCCCCCAAAAAAGGAAATTTACAGACCAATATCCCTAATGAATATGGATGCCAAAATTTCTCAACAAGATCTTAGCTAATAGGATCCAACAGTACATTAAGAGGATTATCCATTATGACCAGGTGGGATTTATTCCTGGGATAAAAGGGTGGTTCAACATTTGCAAATCAGTATGATAGAACACATAAATAAGAGAAGAGACAAGAGATACCACCTGACACCAGTTAGAATGGCCAAAATTAGCAAGACAGGAAACAACGTGTGTTGGAGAGGATGTGGAGAAAGGGGAACACTCTTACACTCTTGGTGGGAATGCAAGTTGGTGCAGCCACTTTGGAGAACAGTGTGGAGATTCCTCAAGAAATTAAGAATAGAGCTTCCCTATGACCCTGCAATTGCACTGCTGGGTATTTACCCCAAAGATACAGATGTAGTGAAAAGAAGAGCCATCTGTACCCCAATGTTTATTGCAGCAATGGCTACGGTCGCCAAACTGTGGAAAGAACCAAGATGCCCTTCAACGGATGAATGGATAAGGAAGATGTGGTACATATACACAATGGAGTATTATGCCTCCATCAGAAAGGATGAATACCCAACTTTTGTAGCAACATGGACGGGGCTGGAAGAAATTACGCTGAGCGAAATAAGTCAAGCAGAGAGAGTCAAGTATCATATGGTCTCACTTATTTGTGGAGCATAACAAATAACACGGAGGACATGGGGAGATGGAGAGGAGAGGGAGTTGAGGGAAACTGGAAGGGGAGATGAACCATGAGAGACTATGGACTCTGAAAAACAACCAGAGGGTTTTAAAGGGGTGGGGCGGGGGGTGGGAGGTTGAGGAACCAGGTGGTGGGTAATAGGGAGGGCACATACTGCATGGAGCACTGGGTGTGATGCCAAAACAACGAACACTGTTATGCTGTAAATAAACAAATTTAAAAAAAAATTGGTATAAATGAAAAAAAAAAGAGAAGAGACAAGAATCACATGGTGCTCTCAATTGATGCAGAAAAAGAATTTGACAAAATACAGCAGCTTTTCCTGATTACAACTTCAGAGTGTAGGGATAAAGGGAACATTCCTCAATTTCATAAAAACCAGCTATGAAAAGACCACAGCCAGTATCATTCTCAATGGGGAAAGCTGAGAGATTTTCCCTTAAGATTAGGGAATGACAAGGATGCCCACTCTTACCACTATGGTTCAATATAATACTAGAAGTCCCAGCAATAGCAATCAGACAACAAAAAGAAATAAAAGTCATTCAAATTGGCAAAGAAGAAGTCAAACTCTCTTCACAGATGACATTATACTTTATGTGGAAAACCCAAAAGACTCCACCTCCAAATTACTAGAACTCACACAGCAATTCAGTAATGTGGCAGGATAAAAAATCAACACACAGAAATCAGCCACTTTCCTACACACTAGCAATGTAACTGTAGAAAGAGAAATTAGGGAATTGATTCCATTTGTAATAGCACCAAAAACCTTAAGATACCTTGGGATAAACCTAACCAAAGAGGTAAAGGATCTATACTCTGGAAAATAAGAACACTTATGAAGGAAATTGAAGAAGACACAAAAAGATAGAAAAATATTCCATGTTCATGGATTGGAAGAAAAAATATTGTTAAAATGTCTATGCTGCCCAGAGCAATCTATACATTCAATGTCATCTTGATCAAAATACCAATGGCATTTTTCAAAATGCTGGAACAAACAATCCTAAAATTTGTATGCAACTAGAAAAGACTCCAAATTGCCAAGGAAATGTTGAAAAAGAAAAAACAAACCGGGGGACATCACATTGCCTGATTTCAAGCTATATTCCTAAGCTGTGATCACTAAGACAGCATGGTACTGGCACAAAAACAGACACATAGACCAGTGTAACAGAGTTGAGAGCCCAGATATGGACCCTCGACTCTATGGTCATCTAATCTTCGACAAAGCAGGAAAAAATATCCAATGGAAAAGACAGTCTCTTCATTATATGGTGCTGGTAAAATTGGACAGCTATGTACAGAAGAGTGAAACCTGACTATTCT
This sequence comes from Meles meles, assembly GCF_922984935.1. Classification (NCBI taxonomy): domain Eukaryota; kingdom Metazoa; phylum Chordata; class Mammalia; order Carnivora; family Mustelidae; genus Meles; species Meles meles. The sequence continues at coordinate 75,169,510 of NC_060077.1, forward strand.
TTTATACCATACAAAAAGATAAACTCTAAATGGATGAAAGATCTCAGTGTGAGACAGGAGTCCATCAAAATCCTAGAGGAGAACATAGGCAGTAAACTTTTCAACATTGCCCACAGCAACTTCTTTCAAAACATGTCTCCAAAGGCAAGGGAAACAAAAGTAAAAATGAACTTCTGGGATTTCATCAAGATAAAAAGCTTCTGCACAGCAAAGGAAACAGTCAACAAAACAATTAGACAACCCACAGAATGGGGGAACATACTTTCAAATGACACTACAGATAAATGACTGGTATTCAAGATCTATAAAAAAGTTCTCAAACTCAACACCCAAAAAACAAATAATCAAGTCAAAAATGGGTAGGAGACATGAACACACACTTCTGCAAAGAAGACATACAAATGGCTAACAGAAATGAAAAATTGTTCAATATCACTAGCCATCAGGGAAATTCAAATCAAAGTCACATTAAGGTACCACCTACACCAGTTAGAATGGCAAAAATTGACAAGAAATGACAAATGTTGGAGAGATTGTGGAGAAAGGGGAACCCTCTTACACTGTTGGTGGGAATGTAAGTTGGTGCAGCCACTTTGGAAAACAGTGTGGAGGTTCTTCAAAAAGTTAAAAATAGAGCTACCCTATGACCCAGCAATTACACTACTGGGTATTTACCACAAAGATACAGATGTAGTGAAAAGAAGGGCCATATGTACCCCCAATGTTCATAGCAGCAATGTCCACAATAGCCAAACTGTGGAAAGAGCTGAGATGCCCTTCAACAGATGAATGAATAAAGAAGATGTGGTTCATATATACAATGGAGTATCACTCAGCCATCAGAAAGGATGAAAACCCAATATTTGTATCAACATGGATGGAACTGGAGATTATGCTAAGTGAAATAAGTCAAACAGAGAAAGACAATTATCACATGGTTACACTTATTTGTAGAACATAAGGAACATCATGGAGGATATTAGGAGAAGGAAGGGGACAATGAAGGGGGGACATCAGAGGGGGAGATGAACCATGAGAGACAATGGACTCTAGTAATCAAACTGAGGTCTTTGGGAAGGGGGGCTGGGTAAGCCCGGTGATGGGTATGAAGGAGGGCATATATTACATGGAGCATTGGGTGTTATACTCAAAAACTGAATCATGGAACACTACATCAAAAACCAGCAATGTACATTATGGCGACTAGCATAATAAAAAATGATAAAAAAAAAAAAAAAAGATAAAAGAGTGCATAAAAATACCAAAAAAAAAAAAAAAACCCACCAGAAACAAAAAAACAAACAACAAAAAAGCACACTCAGAGGAAAAAGAGTTCTGTGATCAAGTAAATTTGAGAAACACTAGAAACTCTAACTGTACTCAGATATTGACAAGGCTCTCCAATATAAACTTCAGTTTAATTTTTTTTTTTTTAAGATTTATTTATTTGACAGATAGAGATCACAAGTAGGCAGAGAGGCAGGCAGAGAGAGAGAGAGAGGAGGAAGCAGGCTCCCAGCCAAACAGAGAGCCCAATGCGGGGCTCGATCCCAGGACCCTGGGATCATGACCTGAGCTGAAGGCAGAGGCTTTAACCCGCTGAGCCACCCAGGTGCCCCAAACTTCAGTTTAATTTTATTTAACCAAGAATTTCCTCAGAATGAGAAGTGAGAATTTATGCTAAAACATACTCCTTTATAAGTATCCATAAATACTCTTCTGTCAAATTTCTTAGCATTCATGTAGCCTCAAAAATACCCAAACCTTGGAATATTCCAATACCTTGGAATCGGGAAGAGCAAGGTATTATCTTCAAAGTTTACCCACTTACTTAAGAGATCATTACCCCTAATTTATTGTAGAATTGAGGCCTATAAATTCATTTTTTCCTCTCAGAGAGGAAAAATTATTCTTTTCCTTTACTGTTCTCCTTCCTATACTTTAAGCTGGTTGCCACTACTGACAAAATAATATAGGCAATGCTAGTGACTCAACTTTTAATAAGTTCTTCATGCAAATATTGTCAAAGGTCTCAGAACGTCTAAATATATTTCATTCATATGTTTCTTTTTATCTACATGCATATTTATTCCCTTGTAGAACTCTAGAAGATCAAAAAGCAGTGCCAATTTGAGAAGGAAAAAATTGCAGTGCTAAAGAAAAAGCCAGAGCTGTTCTTTCATAGAGCTGGAAATAAAAGTGGAATAAAATTAAATAGAAAATTTCTTCTCATCACATGTTTCCAATAACTTTGGACAACCTTTTGCAAGTTGAACATGGGTTTGAATACTTTAAACATGAAAAAAAAATTGGTGGGAGGAAAACTGGACAGTGGTACTTACTCTGGCATAAGAATAGAATGATTTTATTGTGTAAATATGAAAAGTTTTCTGCCTCATCTTCAAAAATGTTTCAGAGAAACTTAAAACAATTTGTAGCCCATGAAATTCATAGAATACACTTTCATCCATCATGCAAATAAGGTTTGATTTTTAGTATTGTAGTGAAATTTGCCCCAAATTTTATATTATATGAGAAATTTAGTTGTAAAATACTTCAGCAAACTGAATCCAACCTTAAATATTACCAGAGCAATCATTGTTTCTAGGTAGCTGATACTGTTACAGAACATTACATGACTTTCAACACATGGGTCCTTTGTGGAGCTTAAATTTCCCAAGGCAAACATACTGGACATTAAAACAAAACAGGATCAATACCCTTGAGTAAAATTCACCTTTGATAATAAGCATTAGGGCAAAATTAAAATCTCAGAGCCTCTTTATCTAGTTATTTAAACATATTCTCGAGGATTTGCAACTTCCTTCCAGTAATAGCTATATAAAGTCAAATGTCGCTTAATTAAGAGCCAGGTCTAATTATCTATAATGTTTCTGCAATACCTTTGACTGAGGCTATCCAAGGACATGAAATTGAACAAGTCACATGCCATGTTTATTGTATTGCTTTAAAATATTAACATAATAGTAAGGCAGCCTTATTCCCATAAGACAATGTCAGAGGTCAAAAGACTACATCACAAGTGTTCATAGCAGTCCCAAATGCCATGTTTGCACACAGTCCGTGTTCATTCTGATAATCATTCATCATTTTAAGTAAAGATAAGACAGTAGAAGTCTACTGTATTCGTTCACACCAATCAATTAGTAAGTAGGAACTGAATACCTACTAACATGATACATGATACAAAAAATAAAAACAATGTCCTTGAAATATAACTGATGACCTCTAACACTAGGTAGCATAAGGTCACACAGTAGATACTCAAATGTATTGCTCTGAATGTCTGAAAAATAGCAAATAATTCGAGAAGACACACAATTTCACCCTAAAATATTTGATATACACCAGTGGTTCTCAAAGCATCAGCATCACTTGAGAATTTATTAGAAATGCAAATTCTCAGACTCCACCTCATACCAAATCCAATCTGAAACTCTAGGGTAGGGCCCAGCAATTTCTGTCTTAATCAGCTTTTTAGGTGATACCGATGCACACAACGTTTGGGGACCACCAATATGGACTGCAGATGGTGCCTGTGTTAAAGAGTCAAAAAGAACACTGAGGAAGGAGAGACCAGGACATGCTTCATCAGGAGGCCCAGAGGGAGACTTCCTGTTCTCTCAATACAGTTAAGATAACCAGACAACCGAAATCACGGATTGTTATCACCCATGGGATTCACCATACAAACCCGAAGTCTGTGTTTATTCTGAGATCATTCAAATAAGAGAAATGAGGGTGTATGCAGTTGATCTAGATAAAGAAAACAATAAGAGTGAAAGAACCCTTTGAGGAGCAAAAATAATGTTAAAGTATGCTCGGGTTTGCGAGATGAGAACAGAATACAACATGGGGGACACCCCGGTGGCTCAGTAGGTTAAGCCTCTGCCTCCAGCTTGGGTTGTGATCTCAGCATCCTGGGATGGAGCCCCGCGTTTGGCTCTCTGCTCAGCAGGAAGCCTGCTTCCCTCTCTCTCTCTGCCTGCCTCTCTGCCCACTTGTGATCTCTCTGTCAAATAAATAAATAAAATCTCAAAAAAAAAAAAAAAGAAGAAAAGAAAAGAAAGGAAGAAAGAATATACCATGGAAGTGTCGACTCTCTGGGAGGATCCGGCCGCGGCTCGCTGGATGCTTATTAGTAACACAGGAAGACCGTACTGCCAGGCCTCCCTGTGGTTAGACCGGGACCTTGTAACTGGGATCTGGTCAACATAATATAAGCTACAGTGATATTTGCCACATCTAGGCCTTAAAATGAATCCTGTGTGTAATGCTGGTGCTCTCTTGCCCCTTCTGTGGAGAGAGTGAAGGTTTGAGAGCGGCATTACCGCACCATTGAAAGAGCCTAGATCCTCACATCAGTGCTTGCAGAAAAGCTGCCCAGGAGAGCGACCTTGGCAACTGTAGACCAGCAGTAGCAGGAGTGCAAAATAAGCCTGTATTGAGTCAAACTCCTGAAATTTGGGGGTTGTTTGTAACGGCAACATAGCCTAACTTACTCTGATTAAAACACTCTAGAATAGCCAAAAAATGGCAATGGCATGGCCATGACATTCAAAGGCAAGATTCAGCAAAGCCGAAGAGAAGCCAGAAAATTCCACTTTTCTAAGCAGTTGGACCAATCAAATTCCCAAAGCCAGACCACTGCCTTTTTAATATGCAATTTTGCCCAGTGGCCCTCTTTCCCCTTCATTTACAGCTAGAATTCAAAAGACATGGACAATGAGTTTTTCCCATCCAGACAAGTAACACTTAGAATAGTACCTCCTCAAGAGGCTTAGCCTTCTGAGTGTATAATGTACTACAGAGAGTGCAGAAGGTACCCCTCCACCAAAGAAACAGACAAAGACCAGGAAACCATTCTGAGAGAACAATTTGCTTCAGTGGGGCTGGCCGATGATTGTGATGGACAATGGGGAGAAGTGACAAACTAGAAAAGCCAAGAGAGGCCAGATTTATGCACATGATAAATGATGAGGAAGTTATGTAGAAGGAAAGAGGTGGGAGGAGAAAGGAGACTACAGAAGTGGGGACAGAGGAGTAAGGGAGAAGAGAAAGAAAACAGAACAGAAGCTCAGGTCTCTTTTTCCTTTTTCTTTTCCTTTTCTCTCTCTTTCCCCTCTTCCTTTTCTCCTTTCCCTGTCAGACACTTCCTCACTTCTCTTTCCCCTCTGGGACCTTAGTAGCCCAAGTCCCAGGACCCTCCCAGGAGCTATAAAGATTACTCATTTGTTAACCAATAATCCTCTCGTAGATTATGAACTTTAGTTTAAAAAGGAAAGATTCATATTTCCCCAATGGTGGCCAGGTATCCAGCTCACAACAATCAATCAGCCACATTCTGGTGGGCAAGGCAAGGCCTGGCACAGACCTAACCCTCTGTTTCCAGAGGCACAATCCTGAGACACTAATGCACCCTAGTGCACCACAGCTTAACCAATCACATGGGTCTTGTCTATGCTGCCATTGTCCTCCAGAGCTTTCCATATCAAAGAATTGTGCATAGGTGCTCCCAAGGGGCTCAGTCAGTTGAACATCCAACTCTTGATTTCAGCTCAGGTCATGATGTCAGGGTCATGGGACTGAGCCCCACACTGGGCTCCAAGCTCAGCAAGGAGTCTGCCTGGGATTTTCCCTCTCCTTCTGCCCCGCCCCCAGCCATGCTTGTGCTTGCGCTCTTTCTCTGTCTCTCTCTGCAAAATAAATAAATAAATCTTTTTAAAAACTTGTGTACAAAGCATGGGAATCACAGTTGAGGAAAGTGAGGGTAGGCCACTGTTATTGTTGCCTTTCTCCTGTATATATAAACATTTTGACTTTTGAAATGTGGCTCAAATGAAAGTAGGAAGAGAACAGGACTAACAGCAAACTCTGGATTGGAGGTCAGCAAGAGGATAATGGAAAAGTGCTACATAGAAGGTATTTCTGCCAAAAGGGAGATTCTTTTTCAGCTCGGACTTCAGTCTGACCCCAGGAACCCATTTTTAAAAACCACCTCCATGACCAAAGCACAGGAAATCCAACCCTAGGAGCAGAGATCAAACAACGCGCACATGCGAGGACTGTATAAGCAGAACAGGAAATCGTTCACAGGGAAGACTGGCAGGACAATTCTTTATGACACAGTGACCCTGGGCTTTGCCCTGGCAGTGGTCCTTAAGGAACAGGGCCCGCCATGCCCACCCCTTCACCTGCTTTCCACGAGATTCCAAAATTTCAAAACCGTGCTCATCCGACTTAAGTGTACATATTGGTCTGTTCCACACTCCTCTGTGAGCCAGGAAATAGAAAAAGGGCCTTCTAGGAGCCAGGCCCCTGTCCCAAGACAGAGAACTGATCAGAGTCCTGCTCCTCGTTCCTATCATGCGTCACCTCTCTGGGCCACACGCCTTGCAGCTCACCCTGTATGTCTCCCCCACAGCACAACCATCTTTGTTTCCTCAGAATCAACCTGAGGACTAAATGGCGTATCCCTCTTCCCAATTTGCCCCTCCCTTCCTCCTCCCCCTCATCCCACCAGGAAGTCAGGGGTTTTTTTTTTTTCTTGTTTTTTTTTTTTTTCCTATTCTAGCTGTTAAAGCAGGGAACTTGGAACTTAGGTAAGTCGAAGTCTGTTAAAGAATTTAAGATGGAGTGGCAGGAATAAATTCAATCAGAAAAGCATGGAGTTCACATCTCACTCTTTAGCTCAGATTCAGAAAACACCAAAGCATACAGGGAAGGAGCTCTCAGAATGTGCCAAAATCTCACTGTGTATTAGAATTATTTATGCATGTGTCTGATTCCTCCACTAGGCGAAACTCCTGACACAGAGGAACTTTATCTTACTTGCCCTTGTGTCTTTAAGAGTACGTAGCACAAAGCTTGATTTAAATACACAAACAGTTTAATGAATGGAATAGCCCCTGACACAAAAAAGCACAATGGATAAGCTCAATAAACAGGTGTTAATCTATTGGTTCAAGTGGAAAATTCCACTCCAAAAGGCTGAGCAGCAACACACAGCACCAGAGCAAAATGGGAACCATACTACCATTTGTTCAAGAAGTTTCTCCAGGATTAACTGAAACCACCTGGTCATGTTTCCCTCCTTCCCCAGCACCCGGTTTGAAATCTCACAGACCAGGTCTCTGGCTTGGCTACCTCAGCTTCCCAACTGAAAATGAGAGAACTCTTACTTTTACTGGCCTCTTCACGGGTGTCAAGTGAGTCTTGAGAGTGTTCCAGATACATACGCTGCTCTATGTTCTTTTCCTGCTCACGTCAGTGAAAAGGGAATAAACAGCTCCCTCGAAACCCGTTCCCATTCCTTCCGGGGACTTGAGTACCGGTGGCCATCCTGGATAGCTCTTCCCTGAAAGAGTTAAGGTGCCTCCTTTTAAAAACAATCATAGAGGAGCAGATGGTACATTTGCGAACTGAGAAGATGTTGCTCTCACTTGGGTCTAAATTCCCTCCCTCCACCTGGCATCCCAGAGAGCTGCGTCAGCTCCATCTGCCCACCTTGAATTCATCAGGTGAATGCTCCACTTCCTTAATTGAGGTTAAGCTAACCCAAGTAATCAAAGACAGGTATGGAATGTTCCCCGTCAAAACCATGCCTCTGATTATGTGACACTAACAACTATGATTGCACTCAGCTACACTTCAGTACATGAAAAGCTTAGGATGGTGAATGAAGAGATAGGTAAACATGCCAGGCAGGCCACTTTTCAAGGACTCATGAGCAGACTCCAGATGTCATTCTTCCTCTTTAAGTAAATACTCTGGAAAAGCTTCCACTTGCCCTGAAGAAAACTGATAGGTAACATTCCCTGAATCCTGCCTGGGGAGTCCAAGGCCACCCTCACACCACATAAGTCTTCCAGGAGTCAATGACCCTCACACCACATAAGTCTTCTGGGAGTCAATGAGTTTTCTCAGTGGGGAAACTCGGGGACCCTGCTGCTATAATGAGGGCCTCTCTGGGGGACAGCTGGTGCCGAGCCTCCAGATCCAGGCCATCACCTGTGTTCATTTATTGAGTGCTCCGTTGACCTGGGCACCAGGAGTTCAATGGAGGTAAGATTGACGAAGTCGCTGGTCTCATAGTGCTTACATTTTAGGGGAGAGACAGATAACTAATAGGTACAAACAAATGAATTTGACAATTCAGTTAGTGACAATAATTCTGAAGAAGACAGATTAATATAGTGCTTGGACAAGTCAGTTGTAGGGGAGTAATAGCAATAAGCAAGGTCCAGTGGGGATCTGGGTAACAGGTTGTGTGGTAAAGAGTAAGACAATCCTATTCTGAGGGCTGTGGCTCCCCAAGCAAGTGCCATTTTAGAATAAAACTTTGCTGCTTTGGTCGCCAGACTCTACTCATAAAGTTGTTTGAAACCACGATGGTAGGTCATACATATGTAGCTGGCTAGTATAAATGGTCTCCTCCCACCCCACAAATACCTATGGGAATAATAATAAAAGTAATTATAGGTTAGTCCAAAATGAAATATATATATGTGTATATATATATATACTGTTGCTGTATATATATATAGCAACAGTCACCAAACTGAAAAAGAAAAAAAAAGAAAAAGCGACTTCTTTTCTCTCTCAGAAAAGTGAAGAGACTAGATAAGTAAATAGAGTCAAAAACCTACTCTCAACAGAGACAAATTATTGAGTGTGTTCGCTGGGGAACCTGACTAGAGCACCCATCTGTAAGAGGAGACCACGCTTCCCTATAATAGCCTGCAAGGTGGTGCTATTAACTCCAGATTCCAGATGTGACTTTATATGCTAAAGGTAAATTGCACTAAACACATGCTCACTCATGTTCAACACATAAATAAAGGCCTTGGTTTAAATTTCAGCAGGTTAGGGAACAAACAGTTCTTATTACTTATAATTCCCCACTGCCTTCTAAGGAAGATGGGTCCCGATACCTGGAAGATTTACTAAATGAAAATTTCATTCTCAGTGTAGTTGCCTTTGGAAAATATTAAACGTTGGTGAAGGGAGAGATTGCAAGTAAAACAAAAAAATTAGGATGTTTAAACAGTAAGTTCTCTCACATATGTGGGATATACATTGACTTCCAAAATGATATCTGTTCCAGATGATTTTAAAGATGAGTCATATGCTACTTAATTTTTTCAAACCATGAAAAAAAAAGATAGAAATATTTCCAAGGAATTCTCAAGGCTAACATTTTCCTGAAACCAAAATAAAATAATAGCAATACAAACAAAAATACAGAACCATCTTATGAATCCTAAATAAGTTAATAAATTTATTATATGAAAAGAATAATAAAGCCCAAGCAAGTAGATATTATTCTAGAAGGGTGAGAACAATTCAACATTAGGGAATTCATTAATATTATTTACTGCATGGAGTAAATAAAAAAAAACTGTATCATCCTTTCAACAAATGATAGAAAAACATTTGATAATATTCCATACTTGTTTCTTATTCTTAAATAAGAATATAGTTGTCCAATTTTCCCAGTACCATTTGTTGAAGTAACTGTCTTTTTCCCATTAATTGACCACATAAGTGTGGATATATTTCTGGGGTCTCTGTTCTATTCCATGGATCTGTGTCCATTTTCTTTATTTTAATAAAGAAAAAAAGAAAAGGAAATTTCCTTAAGGAATCAATGATAGTAAATTTCATATACTGAAATTTTAAGAGTATTGCCATTAAAGTCAGAACAAAACAAGAATGATCAGAATCATCAGAATTACTCAGCAATGTCCTGAAAAACCTAGCCAGTGCTATAAGACATGGAAAGAAAATAAGAGATATGAACATTTAAAAAGAGAGAAAACTTAATTAGCACATGATATAATGTTCTATTTAGAAAATTTATATTGGGCCCTTTTCTTCCACTTGACATAAAAATGAATTATATATATTTAAATACCTAAAATTTATAATACAATTATAATATTACAATTTTGGGATAGATAATAAAATCACAAACTAATTCACTTATAATTTTATAACCTAAGCCTTTCAGGAAGTACAAAAATCCATAGAGGAAAAGAATAACAAGTTAACCATTTAAAATTTTAAACTTCTTAATAAATGAATTCAGTAAAATTGCAGGATAGAAAATCCATATCAGATATTGATGGCATTTCTACACACAATAACAAGGTAGCAGAAAGAAAAACTAAGAAAATAAGTCCATTTACAATTGCACTAAAAATAATAAAATACCTAAGAATAAACTTAACCATGGAGATGAAAGACTTATACTCTAAAAACTATAAAATGTTGTTGAAAAGAAATTAAAGATGACATGAACAAATGGAAAGATATTCCATGTTCATGGATTGGAAGAATTAATATTGTTTAAATGCCTCTACTACCTATAGGCCTATACTAGCCAAAGATTCAGTGCAATCTCTATCAAAATAGTTTTCACAGAACTAGAATAAATAATACTGAAATTTCCATGAAACCACAAAAGACCCTGAATAGCCAAAGCAATCTTGAAAAAAAGAAGAACAAACCTGAAGGTACCATAATTCCAGGTTTCAAGACACACAACAAGCTGTACTAATCAAACAATAGGTATTGGCACAAGAATGGACACAGATCCATGGAATAGAACAGAGACCCCAGAAATATATCCACACTTATGTGGTCAATTAATGGGAAAAAGACAGTTACTTCAACAAATGGTACTGGGAAAATTGGACAACTATATTACTGTTTTTCTAGAAGCCTCCCTGGACTTTCAGAATAAGTTATGGTCATGCTCCAGGTTTCCCAAAAAACTGCCTTCTTGTCCTTGGACTGCAGTTGAGTCTGCATCATCCATGCTACTTTACTGGACTCCTCAATTTGATTAAAATTTCCTAGAAGGAAGGTGAGCCAGGAGTCCCCAGATCTGCCTACAGGTTTCATGGTTTGCTATAAGGACTCACAGAATTCAGAAAGGCTGTTATACTTGTGGCTGAGGTTCATTACAAGGAAAGGTTAGAGATTAAAATCAACAATGCAAAAGCACATAGCCAAAGTCCAGCTGAAACCAGATGTGAGCTTCATGTAACTTCTCTCAATGAAGTTTCAGGGACGGTGTTTAATTCTCCTAGCATGTGTGACAATAGGTACAAAGTTTTGCTAACTAGGGTACATTACACAAGCCTTGGGGTCAAGGGTAATGTAGGTATGGAGAACCCACATGACCTTGACAACTCAGTCTCCAGGCATGGCCCCACCCCAAGGGGAAAATGATGCAGCATGGCTCAGGACCCCAGGCAAACAGAAACAGGCATTTACCATAAATCGCATTTTTAGCACAGACTATCTAGTTTGTCTCAAGGTCTCAGATATACAAAGTTGCTTATCTGGCAGGAAGTTCCAAGGGCTCCCAGGTTATCTCCTAGAAGTCACTCAAGGTCTAGTCTTTTCTTCGGAATGTGTAAGATTCAAGCACTCCAAACCTGCTGAATTAACCCTTTACTGCATAGCACATATTGTTTCTTATTTACTATAAAACACCCAAAGAATAATGCTTCCCAGAGCACATTAGGGGCTTATTGAGTTAAGCTGAATTAAATCAAGAAAAATCATTTTAACTGTCCACATGCACAATTTTTCTACAACATTTTATTTGGTAAAATGTGAAACCTAATACATAATTTTAAAAACAGCACAGTCAATCCTTGTAGAACCTTCACCTTTATTTCTCCATCACCAATTACTAATTTACTACCTCACCAAGTTCCCAATATTTGCATTATCTATGCCTATGTATGTGCAAGTACTAATGTTTGCTAAATCACTGAAGTGAGTTGCAGACTTCACAGCCTTTCACTCCTAATTACTTAAGCATTTATCTCCAAGAAAAAGAGCATTCTTCTATATAACTACAATACCTAAGACATCTAACATTGAGAGAATAATATTATATATCATGTAATCATGTCCAGGTTCCTATAAATTGTCCTCCAAATGCTCTTACGGTGATTCTCTTTAAGCAATGGGTCATGTATTAAATCTGGTTAGCTTATCATCCTAACATTTCCTCCACCTTTGGTTTTTCTTCTGTGACTCTGACATTGACATTTGAAGAAGGGAGGCTGGTTGTCTTGCAGCCTGTGCAAAAATTTGGGTTTATCTGTTTCTACGTGATTTGATGCAGTTAAACATGTTGGCAGAAGTGTTACATTAGTACAGCTGTCTACAGCTACATCCCAGGGCTTCACATCTGATGCTACATATCAGTTCATCTCATTATTGGGACAAATATCATTTCAATGTCAAAGATCAATATCAACCACGATGTAAGTTTGATCCCTTCCATAAGGGAGTATCCAACAAATCACACCATTGTAAAGGTGTTTCCTCCCCCTAGGAAATTGATAAGTAATCTGTGAGGACAGGAGGGAGCCTGGTGGGTATCTTAGCCATTGGTTTTAGCAACAACTGATGATCCCATCCTTGTGTATATTGATCACTATATTGTTGGCTATAAAATGGGGCTTTCTAAATCTATCGCGCTTTTCTCATTTATTAACTGGAATTCATCTATAAAGAAGAGTTTTGCCTCATACTCCTTAACTATCACTATGGACACATGTATTTACAATTTAATGTTTCATAATCCACTTACTATCATTATTTTTTGTGCTTAAATTAGAAGAAAAGTATGTTTATATAATAAAGCTATGAAGATGGTTATGAAACAGTTGATTTCATTTTTAATTGCAGTATAATATACATATGACATTCACAGAAGTGTCCAGATTGATAAATATCCACAAATTGATGATCCTCATGTAACAATCACTGAGACCAAGCAATAGATATTACCATCACCTACAGAGGCTCCCCATGTGTCCTTCCAGACACTATTCACCAAGAGGTATCCTGAACTCTAATATAGACTGAGGGTTTTTTTTAATTATTTTTACATGTTATATAAGTGGAATCATACAACATATTCTTTTGTGTCTGTCTTCTCTTCTCAAAATTACATTTGTGAGATTTACCTGAATTACTGTGCATAGCTGTAGATCATTTATTCTTGTTGTTATACAGAAATCCAGAGTGTGACTATATCATAACTTATTTATTCATTTTACTATTGATGGCCATTTCAGTAGTTTTAAGCTTGGGGCTATGAACATCTTAGTGTGTGTCTTTTGATGAACAGATATATACCCTTCTATTGGCTGTATAACAAAGAGTAGAATCGTTAGATCATAGTGCATGCATATATTCATCTTTAGTAGATAGTGCCAACAGAGCAACCATTATTTAAAAAGAAAAATTCCATCTACTATGAAACTAAGTGATAAGATACTTCCCATGAACTCCAAAATAAGAGCAGGTGAAAAAAAAATAGTAACAGTTATGAGATCCACGCAGTTTTAACTTAAAATTAAAATGAAATAAATGTCCCCAACTATGAATCTATTTGGGGGCAAAACCATGGAAAATTATGTCAAAATTAGAAAACAAGTAATTTGACTATACCCCCCCGTGGCATGTACCCTAAGGACAAAAACAACTATTAGATGTCTTCGACAGTTTTCATTAATCATTGGAAGTGAGATTGATATTGTTATTCTGAGACTGTTATGGACGGTAATGTAAGACAAAGCAAATGAATAATACTGGCAGAGTCATTGAAAAAATAAGAATTTAGGCAGGGCTGGAAGAAGATTTAGATGTAACTCAATGAGGTTAAGTAAAAAACCCTGTAGTTCTGAATTAGATTTAGAATTTTCAATACAAACTCATAATGAATTTTCTTTTTTAAAATATATCAGATCATTCTCCACTGAAAAGGCATATAAAAATGACCAATCCAACAGTATAGTCTAGTTCCTACATTATGTTCCCTAAATATAATTTCTCACTAAAAGAAACCAAAGCTCTTCAAAGAAGTGGTTGATTTCTAACTCTGGAACAGGAAATGTTCATGAGGCTAGAATAAATATTATGACTGAAAAGATTACTAGCATGGTATCAAAAGGACTCAGGAACCACTTGAATATGCTTCTACTGACCTAAGAGGGGACAATTTGAATGACAATTTGGATAATAATTCCAAAAGATTGAAAAATCATCCAGTATGTTTAAACCCAAGAATTTAAACATACCATAATCAATGAGGGAAATTTTCTCTTTATAGAATGATTTCAGAATAATAAAGAAGTGATTAAATTAAAAGATCATTATTCCAAATCACTTAATGAATTAACTAATGATCATCAATGGTTGCTACCATTACAAAAGCAAGACAATTCAACATTATTTTCCTCCTGGTGGAAGCACACACATCACTATCTACAAAGTAGTTTTGCCAAAACTAACCCTTAATCTGTTTAACCCTTTAGACTAAACTACTAATTTTCATGAAATACAGAGGACAATGGAACGAGTTACAATACACAACATGGACACAAGGAGTTCATTACTGGGAAACTATATGACAAAGGACTTAGAGTCTACAACAAAATATAAATAAAAGTTAAAGCAAAGACAATGGACCAGAAATTCAGATTTTAAAATTACTCAAGAGACCTTGTTTAGGTTCTGTTTCAAATAAACTGCAAATAATAAGCCCTGACTGGTTCTTCAGCGCTATCAAAGAAATTATTGTTGTTTTTAGGAATTACATAATGACAGTATTTTCATTATGTTTAAGAAGGAGAGGGGTGCGTGGGTGGCTTAGTGGGTTAAGCCTCTGCCTTCGGCTCAGGTCATGATCCCAGGGTCCTGGGATCGAGCCCCGCATCGGGCTCTCTGCTCAGTGGGGAGCCTGCTTCCCCTTCTCTCTCTGCCTGCCTCTCTGCCTGCTTGTGATCACTCTCTCTGTGTCAAATAAATTTAAAAATCTTAAAAAAAAAAAAGGAGAGTTCTTGTCTTTTAGAGATATACCTTTTAATATTCACATGTAATAATAATTCGATATCTAGAATTTGCTCCCAAAACACCAGGGAGGGGATATGGAGTAGCAGGTAAAAGTATAGTGTGGTCGGGGGGGAGGAGTCAAGATGGCGGAGAAGTAGCAGCCTGAGACAACATCAGGTAGCAGGAGATCAGCTCGATAGCTTATCTAAACATTGCAAACACCTACAAATCCAACGGGAGATCGAAGAGAAGAAGAACAGCAACTCTAGAAACAGAAAATCAACCACTTTCTGCAAGGTAGGACTGGCGGAGAAGTGAATCTAAAACGACGGGAAGATAGACCGCGGGGGGAGGGGCCGGCTCCCGGCAAGCGGCGGAGCAACAGGGCACAAAATCAGGACTTTTAAAAGTCTGTTCCACTGAGGGACATTGCTCCAGAGGCTAAACCAGGGTGAAGCCCACGCGGGGTCAGCGTGGCCCCAGGCCCCGCAGGGTCACAGAAGGATCGGGGGTGTCAGAGTGTCGGAGAGCTCGCAGGTATTAGAACGGAGAAGCTGGCTGCAGAGACAGAGCCGAGGACTGAACTCTCAACTCGGGGTTACCTTGAACTGGTCGCGGGCTGGGTGAGCTCGGAGCGCGGCTAGAGGCTGGGGATACTGGAGTGATTGGGTGCTGTCCTCTGGGGGTGCACTGAGGAGTGGGGACCCAGGCTCACGGCTCCTCCGGGCCGGAGACTGGGAGGCCGCCATTTTCATTCCCGTCCTCCGGAACTCTACGGAAAGCGTTCAGGGAACAGAAGCTCCCAAAAGCGAACCCGAGCCGATTACGTAGTCCGGCCGCTGGTAAGGGCGGTGCAATCCCGCCTCGGGCAAAGACACTTGAGAGTCACTACAACAGGCCCCTCCCCCAGAAGATCAACAAAATATCCAGCCAGGACGAAGTTCATCTATCAAGGAGAAAGCAGGTTCAATTCCTAAGACAGCAGAGCAATTCCAGAGGAGGAGAAAGCAAAGCACGGAACTCATGGCTTTCTCCCCATGATTCTTTAGTCTTGCAGCTACTTCAATTTTTTTTTCTTTTTTCAATTTTTTTTTCTTTTTTCTTTTTTCTTCTTCTGCTAAATTTTTTAAAACTTTTACCCTTTTCTTTTTTAACGTTTTTTGACTAGTTCATCTAAATATATATATTTTTTTCTTTCTTTTTTATATTTTTTTATTTGTTTTATTTTTTAAATTTTTTCTTTTCTTTCCTTTTTTTTTCTTTTTTTTTCAGAACCTGTTTTTATCCCCTTTCTCCCCCCCACAATTAGGGGTCTCTTCTGATTTGGTTACAGCGCATTTTTCTGGGGTCTTTGCCACCCTTTTAGTAGTTTAATTGCTCCTTCATATCCTCTTATCTGGACAAAATGACAAGGCAGAAAAAATCACCACAAACAAAAGAACAAGAGACAGTACCAAAGGCTAGGGACCTAATCAACACAGACATTGGTAATATGTCAGATCAAGAGTTCAGAATGACGATTCTGAACATTCTAGCCGGGCTCGAAAAAGGCATGGAAGATATTAGAGAAACCCTCTCTGGAGATATTAAAGCCCTTTCTGGAGAAATTAAAGAACTAAAATCTAACCAAGTTGAAATCAAAAAAGCTATTAATGAGGTGCAATCAAAAATGGAGGCTCTCACTGCTAGGATAAATGAGGCAGAAGAAAGAATTAGTGATAT
The DNA here is from genome assembly GCF_922984935.1 of Meles meles. Classification (NCBI taxonomy): domain Eukaryota; kingdom Metazoa; phylum Chordata; class Mammalia; order Carnivora; family Mustelidae; genus Meles; species Meles meles. Next base: position 75,186,121 of record NC_060077.1, read on the forward strand.
AGAAGACCAAATGACAGAGAATAAGGAAGCCGAGCAAAAGAGGGACAAACAGCTACTGGACCATGAGGGGAGAATTCGAGAGATAAGTGACACCATAAGACGAAACAACATTAGAATAATTGGGATTCCAGAAGAAGAAGAAACAGAGAGGGGAGCAGAAGGTCTATTGGAGAGAATCATTGGAGAGAATTTCCCTAATATGGCAAAGGGAACAAGCATCAAAATCCAGGAGATGCAGAGAACCCCCCTCAAAGTCAACAAGAATAGGTCCACACCCCGTCACCTAATAGTAAAATTGACAAGTCTTAGTGACAAAGAGAAAATCCTGAAAGCAGCCCGAGAAAAGAAGTCTGTAACATACAATGGTAAAAATATTAGATTGGCGGCAGACTTATCCACAGAGACCTGGCAGGCCAGAAAGAGCTGGCATGATATATTCAGAGCACTAAACGAGAAAAACATGCAGCCAAGAATACTCTATCCAGCTAGGCTATCATTGAAAATAGAAGGAGAGATCAAAAGCTTCCAGGACAAACAAAAACTGAAAGAATTTGCAAACACCAAACCAGCTCTACAGGAAATATTGAAAGGGGTCCTCTAAGCAAAGAGAGAGCCTAAAAGTAGTAGATCAGAAAGGTACAGAGACAATATACAGGAACAGTCACCTTACAGGCTAATAATGGCACTAAATTCATATCTCTCAATAGTTACCCTGAATGTTAATGGGCTAAATGCCCCAATCAAAAGACACAGGGTATCAGAATGGATAAAAAAACAAAACCCATCAGTATGTTGCCTACAAGAAACTCATTTTAGACGCGAAGACACCTCCAGATTTAAAGTGAGGGGGTGGAAAACAATTTACCATGCTAATGGGCATCAGAAGAAAGCTGGCGTGGCAATCCTTATATCAGATCAATTAGATTTCAAGCCAAAGACTATAATAAGAGATGAGGAAGGACACTATATCTTACTCAAAGGGTCTGTCCAACAAGAAGATCTAACAATTTTAAATATCTATGCCCCTAACGTGGGAGCAGCCAACTATATCAACCAATTAATAACAAAATCAAAGAAACACATCAATAATAATACAATAATAGTAGGGGACTTTAACACTCCCCTCACTGAAATGGACAGATCATCCAAGCAAAAGATCAACAAGGAAATAAAGGCCTTAAATGACACACTGGGCCAGATGGACATCACAGATATATTCAGAACATTTCATCCCAAAGCAACAGAATACACATTCTTCTCTAGTGCACATGGAACCTTCTCCAGAATAGATCACATCCTCGGTCACAAATCAGGTCTCAACCGGTATCAAAAGATTAGGATCATTCCCTGCATATTTTCAGACCACAATGCTCTGAAGCTAGAACTCAATCACAAGAGGAAAGCTGGAAAGAACCCAAATACATGGAGACTAAACAGCATCCTTCTAAAGAATGAATGGGTTAACCAGGAAATTAAAGAAGAATTGAAAAAATTCATGGAAACAAATGATAATGAAAACACAACAGTTCAAAATCTGTGGGACACAGCAAAGGCAGTCCTGAGAGGAAAATATATAGCGGTACAAGCCTTTCTCAAGAAACAAGAAAGGTCTCAAGTACACAACCTAACCCTATGCGTAAAGGAGCTGGAGAAAGAACAAGAAAGAAACCCTAAACCCAGCAGGAGAAGAGAAATCATAAAGATCAGAGCAGAAATCAATGAAATAGAAACCAAAAAAACAATAGAAAAAATCAATGAAACTAGGAGCTGGTTCTTTGAAAGAATCAATAAGATTGATAAACCCCTGGCCAGACTCGTCAAAAAGAAAAGAGAAAGGACCCAAATCAATAAAATCATGAATGAAAGAGGAGAGATCACAACTAACACCAAAGAAATACAGACAATTATAAGAACATACTATGAGCAACTCTACGCCAACAAATTGGACAATCTGGAAGAAATGGATGCATTCCTAGAGACATATAAACTACCACAACTGAACCAGGAAGAAATAGAAAACCTGAACAGGCCCATCACCAGTAAGGAGATTGAAACAGTCATCAAAAATCTCCAAACAAACAAAAGCCCAGGGCCAGACGGCTTCCCAGGGGAATTCTACCAAACATTTAAAGAAGAACTCATTCCTATTCTCCTGAAACTGTTCCAAAAAATAGAAATGGAAGGAAAACTTCCAAACTCATTTTATGAGGCCAGCATCACCTTGATCCCAAAACCAGACAAGGATCCCACCAAAAAAGAGAACTACAGACCAATATCCTTGATGAACACAGACGCAAAAATTCTCACCAAAATACTAGCCAATAGGATTCAACAGTACATTAAAAGGATTATTCACCACGATCAAGTGGGATTTATTCCAGGGCTGCAGGGTTGGTTCAACATCCGCAAATCAATCAATGTGATAGAACACATTAATAAAAGAAAGAACAGGAACCATATGATACTCTCAATAGATGCTGAAAAAGCATTTGACAAAGTACAGCATCCCTTCCTGATCAAAACTCTTCAAAGTGTAGGGATAGAGGGCACATACCTCAATATTATCAAAGCCATCTATGAAAAACCCACCGCAAATATCATTCTCAATGGAGAAAAACTGAAAGCTTTTCCGTTAAGGTCAGGAACACGGCAGGGATGTCCATTATCACCACTGCTATTCAACATAGTACTAGAAGTCCTAGCCTCAGCAATCAGACAACAAAAAGAAATTAAAGGCATCCAAATTGGTAAAGATGAAGTCAAACTATCACTCTTCGCAGATGATATGATACTATATGTGGAAAACCCAAAAGACTCCACTCCAAAACTGCTAGAACTTGTGCAGGAATTCAGTAAAGTGTCAGGATATAAAATCAATGCACAGAAATCAGTTGCATTTCTGTACACCAACAACAAGACTGAAGAAAGAGAAATTAAGGAGTCAATCCCATTTACAATTGTACCCAAAACTATAAGATACCTAGGAATAAACCTAACCAAAGAGACTAAGAATCTATACACAGAAAATTATAAAGTACTCATGAAAGAAATTGAGGAAGACACAAAAAAATGGAAAAATGTTCCATGCTCCTGGATTGGAAGAATAAATATTGTGAAAATGTCTATGCTACCTAAAGCAATCTACACATTTAAAGCAATCCCTATCAAAATACCATCCATTTTTTTCAAAGAAATGGAACAAATAATCCTAAAATTTATATGGAACCAGAAAAGACCTCGAATAGCCAAAGGAATATTGAAAAAGAAAGGCAAAGTTGGTGGCATCACAATTCCGGACTTTAAGCTCTATTACAAAGCTGTCATCATCAAGACATGGTACTGGCACAAAAACAGACACATAGATCAGTGGAACAGAATAGAGAGCCCAGAAATCGACCCTCAACTCTATGGTCAACTAATCTTCGACAAAGCAGGAAAGAATGTCCAATGGAAAAAAGACAGCCTCTTCAATAAATGGTGCTGGGAAAATTGGACAGCCACATGCAGAAAAATGAAATTGGACCACTTCCTTACACCACACACGAAAATAGACTCCAAATGGATGAAGGACCTCAATGTGAGAAAGGAATCCATCAAAATCCTTGAGGAGAATGCAGGCTGCAACCTCTTCGACCTCAGCCATAGCAACATCTTCCTAGGAACAACAGCAAAGGCAAGGGAAGCAAGGGCAAAAATGAACTATTGGGATTTCATCAAGATCAAAAGCTTTTGCACAGCAAAGGAAACAGTTAACAAAACCAAAAGACAACTGACAGAATGGGAGAAGATATTTGCAAATGACATATCAGATAAAGGGCTAGTATCCAAAATCTATAAGGAACTTAGCAAACTCAACACCCAAAGAACAAACAATCCAATCAAGAAATGGGCAGAGGACATGAACAGACATTTCTGCAAAGAAGACATCCAGATGGCCAACAGACACATGAAAAAGTGCTCCACATCACTCGGGATCAGGGAAATACAAATCAAAACCACAATGAGATATCACCTCACACCAGTCAGAATGGCTAAAATTAACAAGTCAGGAAATGACAGATGCTGGAGAGGATGTGGAGAAAGGGGAACCCTCCTCCACTGTTGGTGGGAATGCAAGCTGGTGCAACCACTCTGGAAAACAGCATGGAGGTTCCTCAAAATGTTGAAAATAGAACTACCCTATGACCCAGCAATTGCACTACTGGGTATTTACCCTAAAGATACAAACATAGTGATCCGAAGGGGCACGTGTACCCGAATGTTTATAGCAGCAATGTCTACAATAGCCAAACTATGGAAAGAACCTAGATGTCCATCCACAGATGAATGGATAAAGAAGATGTAGTATATATACACAATGGAATACTATGCAGCCATCAAAAGAAATGAAATCATGCCATTTGCGACGACATGGATGGAACTAGAGCGTATCATGCTTAGTGAAATAAGTCAATCGGAGAAAGACAACTATCATATGATCTCCCTGATATGAGGACATGGAGAAGCAACATGGGGGGTTAGGGGGATAGGAGAAGAATAAATGAAACAAGATGGGATTGGGAGGGAGACAAACCATAAATGACTCTTAATCTCACAAAACAAACTGGGGGTTCCTGGGGGGAGGTGGGATTGGGAGAGGGAAGGGGACTATGGACATTGGGGAGGGTAAGTACTATCGTGAGTGCTGTGAAGTGTGTAAACCTGGCGATTCACAGACCTGTACCCCTGGGGATAAAAATACATTATATGTTTATTAAAAAAAAAAATTTGGAAGGGGAGGCGAACCATAAGAGACTATGGACTCTGAAAAACAACCTGAGGGTTTTGACGGGTCAGGGGTGGGAGGTTGGGGGAACAGGTGGTGGGTAATGGGGAGGGCACGTTTTACATGGAGCACTGGGTGTTGTGCAAAAAGAATGAATACTGTTACGCTGAAAAAATAAATAAAATGGAAAAAAAAAAGTATAGTGTGGTCATAAAATAACAATTAAGTCTGGAAGATATGGGGTGCCTGGGTGGCTCAGTCCATTAAGCGTCTGCCTTTGGCTCGGGTCATGATCCCAGGGTCCTGGGGTTGAGTCCTACATTGGGCTCCCTGCTCAGCAGGGGAGTCTGCTTCTCCCTCTCCCTCTGCCTGCTGCTCTGCCTACCTGTGCTCTCTCTCTATCACTCTGTCAAATAAATAAATAAAATCTTTTAAAAAAATTCTTTAAAAAAAAATCTGTGAGATATATGCATATGGAAGCTTATTATACTGTTCCATTTTTTGGATATGTTTAAAATTCTTTGTAAGAGTTTGAAAATACTAAGCTTACGTAAAAGAAGTGAGTGTGAGTTGACCCTAAAGAATAGGATGTTTAGTCCCCAATTTTCATTCTCTATTGTTCTTCCAGCAAAAATAATCTTCTGTTTTTAACTTGTCTCATTGTTCTTTTCCCGTGTCTCTGCATTTGTGAAGTTTCACTTTCAATTTGTTTTCTCACAAAAGAAAACCAATAACTTGACAGAATCTTTCAAGTCCCTTTCCCAATTCAGACACAGTCTCAACATCAGGAAGTTCAGAAAGTATCCTTTTTGGGTCTTTTCCTCTATAAACTGGTTCTTTTGGTTCAAGACACACATTCATCATTTGTTCACACATGGCCACTTGCTTTAGTAATTTTTAACAATGTAATAAGGACTTACAGACCCATCACCCAAAACAAAAACTGGGACCTTGAAGATAATCTACAACTAGTCATGTCTTACCTCAAATTCCTGCCTTCCTCCATACCTGCCCAAAGTAACCATGGTCCTAAATTCCACACCCATCATTCTTCACTTGCCTTTTTATACAGTTTACTTGTATCCATTATAATTGTTTTCAAGTTAATAAAAAGGATATCCTGCTGGGGGCCCTGTGTGGCTCAGCTGGTTGAGTGACTGATTCTTGATCTCAACTCACGTCATGATCTCAAGGTCCCGGGTTCAAGTCCCACATCAGCCTCTGCACTCAGTGGGAGGGTCTGCTTGGGATTCTCCCTCTCCCTCTCTCTCTCTCTCTGTCCCTCTCCCTACTCTTGTTCTCTCTCTCAAATAATAAATAAATCTTAAAATAAAAAGGATATCATACCATAATATATTGGGACCTACCGTTTTGGGTTTTTGTTTGTTTGTTTTTGTTTGTTTGTTTTTATTTGACAGAGATCACAAGTAGGCAGAAAGGCAGGCAGAGAAGAGAGAGGGGACCTACCGTTTTCACTTAATAGTACATCACCAAGATCTACCCATATTTTAGGGTTACCCTGTGGTTGTTTGTTTTGACTTTGTATGAAAAATCCCCATGGATTTGTTTCTAAAGGTGCTCTGTGATCAAAGATGCTATGAACTACCCTGTATGTATCTCTGGTTATACAAGCTTGAGAGTTTCTCTTGGGGATAGTCTGAAGAATGAAACTGCTAAGTGATGAGGGACGGGGGTGCTTCCCTCTCACTTTCCATCTGAAGAGGCTGTGGAAACACAGCCTCATTCTTGAATCAGGAAGGTAACCCCACTCTGCTTTGGTGTGGTTTGTCACTGACTCTCTTTTCCACCTCTTGTTTTTCCAGCTCCTTAGTAATCTAAGAGATTTGTTTTCACATTTAGTGCTTCAGAATAATTGAAGAAAAAGTACTAGCAAAAACATTCTGAGCTTGGAGGGCTTCAGGCATCTTTAATTGGCACAACTTTTTCAGTCAAAGCAAAGGAAATTAAACTGACTGCTAACTATCTGCATTTCTTTTGGGTGTTGTAATCAAGGAAAAAAAATGACCTCCCTCTCCATATACAGAGACATCAAATCTATTCCAACTTTCATTTTAAAAAACACAATATTGAAACAAATTTATCTCGATCTTCTTTTCTGCTGTGTTTACTGTTCCCTCCTGTTTTTTCCTTTTGAGAGGAGGATTTTTAAACTCAGTAAGTCTTGGGGAGCTACTGACATTTGTGAAGCTCTTAAAGTTAAATTCTTCTCATACTTTATGACATGAGCAAAACTACTTGAGGAAATTAATAATTTGCTCCCTGACTTGAATGAGAAATTGAGTAAGGAATGTAGGCTTTTTCCACCCATTTGCAGAATGTCTATACCATATGCTCACCTTAAGTTAACTACCACCTCGAGAATCAGGTGCTGGCTGGCTGTCATGGGGGAATTTTTTTTTTTTATTTTAATCAGGGAAAGAGAACATGAGTACTTGAAAATTCATAATATTAACAGTCTAATTAGAGTTTCTTAAATGCTGTTTTAAATTAGGATAATTTTAAATTATTGGATGTGACAACTATATAAACATAAAATGCTTTAATTGGGGACTTGTTTGTGTGAGAAAAAAATCTACTCGAAGCATCAGTCTGTCACTCTGCATTAACTTCCAACAGCCACAGATTCCCACTGGGCCCCTGAATCTTAGCAATAAGTCTATATCCATCATCCGCTCTCTATATTCTAATCCTCTCTTATTTGTAGCCAGGTCTCTGCTCTTTAAAGAAAAAACTCAGGGCAACAAATTCAAGTTGAATTCTCATTCAAATTCATAGCAACTCCTAGTGTTTCTGAATTTGCTTAATGTTTTCACTGAGCACAGTTCTTCTGGGCCTTCATAAATATCATGCCATGTTATTGATGAAAAAAAGTTGTGTGAGTAGCTCCGTCTTAAAGGGTGATAAAACTAACAAAAATAAAATCTCAGAGTCTCCCTCAAGTACTTATTAACTTTTTAGAATCACTTTCTCCTTTCAGAGTCTGATGAAAGCTAAGAGCTCTTCCTATCATCACAGAAAAAAAAAATCTATAATCACAAAAATGTTTGCGTATAAATTCAGAGAATTTATGCAGCTCCTGATGGCCACATCTCTCTGCCATCTTTTAATTCAGATTCCAACTCTGGTGAGATAAAATATTCATTAATCAGCACCAATGTGTGGAATACCCACTATGTAGCTGACACTGTTCTAGACAGTGCGAGTATAGTGGAGGACACAGCTTGCCTGGTCCTCATCCTCACGAGGCTCACAATCTCATGGAGGCAACTGTTATTAACTGAGTGACCATACCAACAAATGTTGAGTAGGAGTTTTGGGAGACGTACAAAAGAAGGACTGAGTCCTATCAGAGCCAACAGATGGGGATTTGGCCAGATCAGGGAGGTTTTAGAAAAATTCCCTGAGGTTAGGACAACGTGCTAAGGTCCGAGTTAACAGGTGGAGGGATGGAAAGGACATGAAGGGGAGGAACAGCAGGTGCAAAGGTCCTGTAGTAAGAGGGAACATGGTATGTAAGAGTGGCCAATCACAGAGAGACCGGGAGAGTGAGGCCAAGGACAGGGTTGAAGAGCTAGGCAAGGAAAAGCCATGCAGGTCTTTACAGTCATGTTTGAAGACATTTTTTTCTTCATTTTAGAGCAATAGGAAGTCATTAGACAGTTCTAAACTGCGAGGTAGGCAACATAATTGGTTTTAAATACGAGAAGGTTCATTTTGTATGCAATGTGGAGAGTAGATTGGCAGAGAACTGCAATGGATGTTGAAAGATCAGTGGGGAGGTCATTGCAGGAGTCTAGAGAGAACAACACTAGATAAGTATAATGACTGCAGGGGTGAGCGTGGTGGGACTCAAGAGACATTTAGTTGAGATAATTAACAGGATGCCACAAAACATTGGCTCTTTCATCATGTGCCAATACATCAAACAACGTCAGCCACATGCTATGCTGGTGCTCCACAAATACATATTGGGTGAAAAAATGAATGAATGAATGGAGAGAACATAAGAAAACATAAAAATATAAATAGATCAAAGATTCTTATGTAGTCATAATCACTGAAAGAACGTGGGGTACAGAAGTTGCTAAGGTGGAAATAGTTAAGTACAAATGTAATGTGTGAAAGAAGAATTCTAGTTAATTTGACCCTGAATGAGGGGAAGATGGTATGGAAGGATCTGGTTTGACTTGTACAAGTTCTATAAAGTGACAATGAATGGGTAAATTACTGAGAGCAGAAGTCAGATGAAAAACAATGAAAGAGATTCACTTTTGCTTGATATCAACCTTCTGTGAATGTGTAATTGCCTCAGGATGTGCCAAATCGATGATGATTCGGGATGAAGATTTGCTAGAACATAAACTGCTTTAATAGCCAGTCCCGTGCACCTCCCAACAGTCCCCAGATCATTCAATTTAGTAAGTTCTTTTATTTCAAACACCAGAAAAGCAGACTGTTGTGTGGAAATGCCCACATTTCAGATATTTTAGAAAACTAGCAATCGATGTGGGAATAAAACTCTTGAGTTTCATGACTCTGACACAGCCGTGGCCACTGGAGGCCAACCTGGGAGATCCTTAATAAATCGCTGTGGATATTGGCTCTTTATAAACCCAAATCATTCACCTTGATTCCACCGCATGGAAACAGCATGTGCACGAAGAAACAGGACAAGCTCTACATTTCTGTTTCCCAACCTGACTGTATAGAAAAATTCCCAAAAGATTCTGTTCCGTTAATAAGAATGCAAATGAATGCACACATAAGGGAGATTCATTTTCACTTCTAGATTCTGTGTGCATTGAACAATTTGTATCTTTATTACCTTTGACTCTAGCTCTTAGACAACAAGTTAAATTAATGGCCACATTCACTGTATATTTTGAAACCCACCTTTCAAATTTTTAGAAAGGGGATAGATTATGTGCAGGCTTCATCCTTTCAATAGAGCTTTCTATCAGAAGGTGCTGTTTAGTGAAGATTACAGGTTTAAGGACAGTCTCATCAATAAAGCTAGAGGTACAAAAGAGCCTCTGAATGTTTCAGAAGAGGAGTAAGGGATTCAGCATCCACTGAACATTTTCATGGAGAGGTGGTATCTCTAATATTAGGATGAGAAATACATTGTAACCAGCTTTTCCTGCATCACCATCCAGGCTTGGGTTTCTTAACAGTTCTGTGAATAGGTGCTATTTCTAATTTCCCCTACAGTCTTGTGATTTATGGGGTATGACTTGTGATTTATGGGGTACGGGGTATGGTATGGGGTATGGCTGGAGAAAAAATATAGAAATTGAAATTTCTGAATAAAGATGAATGTAAGGCATTACTTCGAACAAATAAGGGAAAGAAGGGGCACTGACAGATTTTCTGTCATCATCTCTAACCACTGATGGCTTGACTAAAGTAGTTGTCTTGAAATTGTACTAAATAAAACCTTGCTGTCCATTGACCCATGGAGATTTCTTGAGCTAAGTTTCTTCAGAAATATAGTGCTGACTTTCAGCACCCAGACAGCACCCTTTGCCACCACTTCCCCCATCTTCACAAATGACTTCATCCTCAAAGTTGGTCCAACCCCACTTACAGCAAATGTTTGAAACATTCCTTCATTCATCCACCACAAAGATGTCTAACTCCAAATATATGATGGATGCTGTGTCAAAGATGGGTGCTAATAAATGGCTCTATTTAGATAAGAGGAAGACTAAAATTGTCATTTTTATATACCCAACTCTTAATTATCCACATTAATAAAGGAATCAAGGAGATAAGTAGTCCAAAATAAAGGATAATGCAAAAGCAATTTATATTTGGCTTTGGCATTCATTATGTGATTTTGAGGGTGAGCAAATTAACTTTCTAATTATGACTTGGCTTTTCAAAATGAGTTTGTATTCTCAACTGGCTTATGTTGAAACCCAGCTAGTTGTGTGCTAGAAGCCAAGAGAATTTAACCTGGAATTTGTAATTTTCAGCAAATGACTCATGCATATAATCAAAAGTTGATTTGTTCTGCCATTTGGAGAAGGTCTGTATCATTCCAGTAGTCTCTGAAGAACAATGGTGTAATGTAAATTGCATAGATACAGTACCAGCCATAACAGACTTCAAGACAAGATTACTAGAGATATATGATAGTTGTCTTTCTCTGATTGACTTATTTCACTAAGCATGATACCGTCTATCATATGATCTCCCTGATATGAGGACGTGGAGATGCAACATGGGGGGTTGGGGGGGTAGGAGAAGAATAAACGAAACAAGATGGGATTGGGAGGGAGACAAACCATAAGTGACTCTTAATCTCACAAAACAAACTGGGGGTTGCTGGGGGGGGTGGGGTTGGGAGAAGGGGAGGGGGGTTATGGACATTGGGGAGGGTATGTGCTATGGTGAGTGCTGTGAAGTGTGTAAACCTGGCGATTCACAGGCCTGTACCCCTGGGGATAAAAATACATTATATGTTTATAAGAAATAAATAAAAAAATTAAAACAAACAAAAAAAAAGATTACTAGAGATAGTCATTTCAAGAGGAAGACACAACAATCCTAAATCCATCTAATAGTATAACCCCAAAATATGTAAAGCAAAAAGTTCTCAAAACTGAAAGAAGAAATGGACAAATATTCAGTCATAGTGAACTATTCACACATAGTCATGCCTAAGTGTGCTAAGAATAAGCAGACAACAAATTACTAAGGATATTAAAATTTTGAATAACCTATAAAACAACCAGGCGTAATTGAAATTATGGGAGACTACAATTCAACAGCAGCAGAATACATGTTTCTTTTGTGTTCCTACAGAACATTTATCTCAAGCTTGAATTCTAGATCCCATCCTAATATATAATCTAAGGTAAGTCACTTTGCTTCCATAAACTTCCATTTTCTTTCATTTGTTATACAGAATTTCTGGGGAGATTAACAGAGAAATATAAATTAAAACACAATGTAAAAATGAAAAGTGCCATATTCATAAAAGTTACCAATGAAACACAGGATGAAAAATGTCTAAATAGGAAGACCTCAGACTGCAACAGGTTGAAAGAGTATGTTAGGGACTTTGTTCCAGGGCTGACATTTGCATATGTCAGTGCTATACTATTTAACTTAGCATGTAAGTTTCTGGAGAGTGGTTGAGAATGAACTATTGATGGAAATAATGGGCCATTTTACAAATGCTGCTTTTCCTACCTCCATTTGCATTCATGAAACAATCAGATAGTACTTCAGATTATCTGTTTCATTTTCACCAGTTCGCATCTACTTAGCTACTGCCATTTGTTGAAATGAACACAAAAACGTCAAATGCCTTCATATCACAGGTTCTTGCATGCTAAAAATCTATAAAAGACAATATTGTTAGAGTCTAAAGTGAGTTAGCTTGGACAATAAATATTGAAAGTTCTTTCTTGATATTTTTCTTTAATTTAATCTTTAATAAGTAATTACTCTCTAAAAATCTATCTGTATTCCTAATCAATTATATGCAGGGAACTATTTGTGAGAACAGAATGAGATGATATGAGACAGAATGAAGAATCCCATAGTACTCTACTCAGTATGCAAGGGATTGTTATTGTTTTTCATCTGAGTTATTGAGGGTCTATTCGATCAGCCCCTCTCTTCAACACATATGCACACACACAAATGCTTTGTAGAGAGGGAGCTACACAAAGTAGAAAATGTCCAGAAATGACTGAATAAAGGTTAAGGGGATGACATCAAGAAGCCCTAGAAGTGGACACTGTAAGACAAGTTACTCTAATTACTCAACTCATTCTACTTGATCTCAAAAACCAAATACCAAAATTATTTGACTAAATGGTGCAGCCAAACTTGATCAAGGTAGAGATACAGTCTACAAGATACTGAAGAGGAATAACTGGAAGGGGTACAGCTGCCAAAGCAGAACGAGGCTAAAACAATGGCTCAGGGTTTACTCAGAGTGTCTGAGCACCTAGCAGGCCCAGCACAGTGGTGGAATCACAACGGGTCCTCAAGAAATATTCGTGTATTTGTATTGCAATCAAAACCTTGTCAGAGTCAATTTGCTCTCCCTAGGCAATCAATGTTCTAGCAAAGTTAGGAAAGTTTTGTTAGGATCCCTGATCAAAGGAACGAGACCAACACAAAGCAAAAGTCAAGCAAAGCTTTATTTCGTGCCACGCATCGAAAATCAAACCAACCAGTCGGGGCTATCTCTTACAAAGAGCAGATGACAACCAGGACACCGACCCCGACTACTTCCCTTACCCGACGACTCCCACTACCCCACAACTCCCACTACCCCCTGGCTCCCCTACCTGAGGACGGCACTCCTGGCGGCATTGCTCCCTGATGAGGTCGCTTCCCCATAATGACACTCCTGCAGCGCTGCTCCCCCGCGAGGCCACTTCCCAGCTGGTGAGGCCTCTGCCCAGCCACGCTCATGACGATCCTGGCGAGGCTGCTCCTGAGGATCCTGACACTCCCGACGCTGCTGCTCGTGATGCTCCCAACAACCCCGACGTTGTCACTACTACACTACCTGCCTCACAGACTAACCTTTATAGAGGTGGTTGAGCCCGACCCATACACAGGTAGCCAATGAAATTGCAATACACAGGGAAAACTGCACAGTCATGCTAGGTCGTCAGTACAGGTGACCAATTGAATTTCAATTTACCATAGTAAAAATATGCACGCCCCACTGATTGGATGTCTCCATCAGGATGGCCTGCCCCTACATCCGGGACCTGCAAGCAAGTTCCTCCGGGAGGGGCAAGGTCAATCCAAGCCCACAATAAAAGGGCTCCCTCTGGCCAACCAGGCCCTTACAGTTTTATCACTCACAGTAATGTAAAGTTGTTGTCCAAGAGCTGATGTTAAAGCAAGTTCTACTTTGATCATTTTGTAAAACATGATAGGCTTGAGGGGGCTTTAAGATGGATTTGACACTTATTTCAAAGAACTCTGATGATCTTCCTAAACTTCTATAAGTCTCACATAAACTATGTCTAATCTCTGTCCTCACCCAATAAACTATATTTGTAGCAGTAGTTAAAAATAAGTATATGCATAAAGAAATCATACCTGATTTATATGTTCAAATACAATTGTGACACTTAACATCTTTATGATGATTTATAATTTATAAATTTCATACCATTATAACTTCTTACCTTTCATTATGTTCTTATTTCCCAATTTTGTACACAAACCATACACCAAAATAGGCCTGATTATTCCCAAAATACATATTTAAAAGTGAGGCTGAGTGAGTCAATGGAGGCAGTTCTTCTCAAAATTTTATGACAGAAACATCCCTAAAGTCAGAGGATGATTAACCCTCAGAGTCTTAGAGTTAAAAGCAGTCTAACAAGGTAAAAATTATCCTTCAGGTCTCTTATCTTTATATTTTCTCCCAACTTCTGGATCTGAGTAGAATGTAGGAGTGGAAGCAGGTCCACTGCAATAACCAGGCAAAAATAAATAAATAAATAAAAGCAGGCTATAGTTCCCATTGCAAAATCACATTATTAAAGACATTAGATATGTATTGAAGCAAAGAGGACTAAATGAATTTAATACAACAAAGGATAAAGTCCTTCCTATATGAGCTAATATTGATATCTATTTCTACCTTGAAGTCACTTTCTGAGATTAAGTATTGATTATGAATTGGGCTTGCTTTTGAAGAGAGAGTCTTTAGGAAAGGCGGGGTGGGACAAGCAAAGGTTTTCATGATACTTCATGGGCTGGCATATTGACTTAGAATCTAGAGGATCCCAAGACCATGTCTCAGTTTTCTCAGTGACAAAGTTACTGAGTCTTGGGGTATCTTCGGAGGTAGCAGAGCTCAGATAAAAAAGCAAAGTAAAAGCACCCACAGCATCTTGTGCCTTAGAAACAAAACTCTACTAGAAGGAGAAACCTACAACAAACATTCAACAAGTCTTGTACATCAGACATTAAGGAGCAAAGGAAAACAGATTATAACCAAAGCATCCAGACAGTGTTAAGCCGGACCTGGCTAAATTGAAATTGCTCACCCATTATCCCTTCTAGGAAAATAAAATCAATTTGAGATTTATTTTTCTTTAATATGCGATGTCCTGTATTTAACAAAAAAAAAATTTTTCAGGAGACATGTAAATAGGTAAGGAATGTGACTGACAAGAGAAAGCATAAACATTACAAGCAAACCCACAGCTGATACACATGTCAGTTATAAGGAAAGGATTTTAAACATAAATATGTTTTAAAAAAAAAAAAACCAGAGAAACAATGATTAAAATGAATGAAAACACAGACCATTTCAATACATAATTGGAATCTGTTTAAAAAAAAGAATCAAATACACATTCTAGAACTGAGAAATGGAATATAAAAATTAAAAATTCATTAGATATGTTAACAGCAGATTTGACAAAGCAGGAAACAGGATTAGTAAACTCAAAGGCAAATCACTAAAAAATAATTCAAATTAAAACACAAATTTTTTAAAAGGAAAAAATAAAACAGAGGGTAAGAGACATACGGAACACAAATGGTCTGACATATATGTAATTGGAGTCCCCAAAGGAAAGGAGAAAGTAAAGAAACTGAAGTAGTAGTTACAGAGATGATGGCTGAAAATTTCCAAAACTGATAAAAACATAAAACCAACAGATTTCAGATGTGTCAGGAACACTAAGTGGGATAAATACAAAGGAAATCACACCTAGGCATATCATAGTATAACTGAAGAATACCAAAGATAAATTTAATTTTTATTAAGTAAACTATGCCCAACATGCAGCTTGAACTCACAACCCTGATATCAATAGGCACATGCTCTATCCACTAAGCAAGTCACTCACCCCACCAAAGATAAATTTTAAAGATGTGAGAGAAAAAATTGATACAATACACTGAAGTAATAAAATAATTTTGTGGCTGATCTTTCAACACAAACTTGGAAGCAAGAAGACAATAAAACAGTGCCTTTAAGACGCTACAGGAAGGGGTACCTGGGTGGCTCAGTCATTAAGTGCCTGCCTTTGACTCAGGTCATGATCCCAAGATTCTGGGATTGAGCCTCACATTGGGCTCCCTGCTCAGCGGGAAGACTGCTTCTCCCTCTTCCACTCCCCCTGCTTATGTTCCCTCTCTTGCTGTCTCTCTCTCTCTCTCAAATAAATAAATAAAATCTTTTAAAAGGGGGGGGCAGGACCCATGGGCCAAATCTGGCTAGCAATTTGTTCTTGTAAATTAATGGTTACTGACACACAACCTTGCCTATTTGGTTAAGTTTTATCTATGGCATCTTTTATATGACATTTGCAGTGGTAAATAGTTTCTACAGAAATCATATGACCCTCAAAGCTAAAAATATTTACCATATGGCTCTTTTCAGAAAGTTTGCATACCCCTACATAAAATAACAATTAAAGAAGGAAAAATGCTTAACTCAAGAGCTAACAGGGAAGATAAAATGGAACAAAAATATTGGATTACCATCAAAGAGGCAGGAAAGAAACAACACAGAAACAAAGATCATCTTCAATGGGGAAAAGCTGACAGCCTTCCCGTTGAGATCAGGAACATGACAAGGATGCCCACTCTCACCACTCTTGTTCAACATAGTACTAGAAGTACTAGTAACAGCAATCAGACAACAAAAAGAAATAAAAGGTACTCAAATTGGCAGTGAAGAAGTCAAACTCTCTCTTCACAGATGACATGATACTTTATATGGAAAACCCAAGAGACTCAATCCCCAAACTACTAGAACTCATACAGCAATTCAGTAATATGGAAACATACGAAATCTATGTACAGGAATCAGTTGCTTTCTTATACAATAACAATGAAAATATAGAAAGGGAAATTAGAGAATAGATTCCATTTACTATAGAACCAAGAACCATAAGATATCTGGGAATAAACCTAACCAAAGAGGTAAAGGATCTGTGCTCGAGGAACTACAGAACACTCATGAAAGAAATTAAAGAAGACACAAAAAGATGGAAGAGCATTCCATGTTCATGGATCAGAAGAATAATGACTGTTAAAATGTCTATACTGCCTAGAGCTGTCTATAATTTCATTGCCATCCCAATCAAAATTCCACTGGTATTTTTCAAAAAGCTGGCACAAACAATCCTAAAATTTGTATGGAACCAGAAGAGACCCTGAATTGCTAAGGAAATGTTGGAAAAGAAAAACAAAACTGGAGGTATCACATTGCCTGATTTCAAGCTTTACTACAAAGCTGTGATCATCAAGACAGCATGGTACTGGCATAAAAACACATAGACCAAGATAACAGAGTAGAGAGCCCAGATATGAACCCTCAATTCTATGGTCAAATAATCTTCAAAAAAACAGGAAAAAATATATAGTGGGGGAAAAGACAGTCTTTTCAATTAATGGTGCTGGGAAAATTGGGCAGCTATGTGTTGAAGAATGAAACTTGACCGTTCTCTTACACCATACACAAAGATAAACTTGAAATGGATAAAAGACCTCAATGTG
Organism: Meles meles; assembly: GCF_922984935.1. NCBI lineage: Eukaryota > Metazoa > Chordata > Mammalia > Carnivora > Mustelidae > Meles > Meles meles. The sequence continues at coordinate 75,203,414 of NC_060077.1, forward strand.
AGGCTGGAATCTATCAAAATCCTAGAGGAGAACATAGGCAGTAACCTCTTCAACATCGGCCACAGCAACTTCTTTTAAGTCATGTCTCCAAAGGCAAAGGAAACGAAAGCAAAAATGAACTTTGGGACTTCATCAAGATCAAAAGCTTCTGCACAACAAAAGAAACAGTCAACAAATCAAAGAGGCAACTAATGGAATGGTAGAAGATATTTGTAAATGACACATTTACAAATGTATAACACATATCAGATAAAGGGCTGATATCCAAGATCTATAAAGAACTCCTCAAACTCAACACACAAAAACAGATAATCACATCAAAAAATGGGCAGAAGGGGTGCCTGGGTGGCTCAGTGGGTTAAAGCCTCTGCCTTTCGCTCAGGTCATGCAGGGTCCTGGGATCGAGCCTTGCATCGGACTCTCTGCTTGGCAGGGAGCCTGCTTCCTCCTCTCTCTCTGCCTGCTTCTCTGCCTACTTGTGTTCGCTGTCTGTCAAATAAATAAATAAAATCTTTAAAAAAAAATGGGCCGAAGACATAAATGACACTTCTCCAAGACATACAAATGGCTAACAGACACATGAAAAAATGTTCATCATCATTAGCCATCAGGGAGATTCAAATCAAAACCATATTGAGATACTACCTTACACTAGTTAGAATGGCCAAAATTAACAAGACAGTAAACAACAGGTGTTGGAGAGGATGTGGAGAAAGGGGAACCCTCTTACACTGCTGGTGGGAATGCAAAGTTGGTGCAGCCACTTTGGAAAACAGTGTGGAGATTCCTTAAGAAATTAAAAACAGAGCTACCCTATGACCCTGCAATTTCACTACTGGGTATTTACCCGAAAGATACAGATGTGGTAAAAAGAAGGGCCATCTAGGATGGAAAGGGTTATGTACATTGGGGTGGTTGGATTATGTACATTGGGGAGGGTATGTGATATGGTGAGTGCTGTGAAGTGTGTAAGCCTGACATTCACAGACCTGTACCCCTGGGGCAAATAATACATTATATGTTAATAAAAATAATTTTTAAAAAAGAAGGGCCATCTGTACCCCAATATTCATAGCAGCAATGGCCACAGTCACCAAACTGTGGAAAGAGTCAAGATGCCCCTCAACAGACAAATGGATAAGGAAGATGTGGTCCATATATACAATGAAGTATTATGCCTCCATCAGAAAGGATGAATACCCAACTTTTGTATCAATATGGATGGGACTGGAGGAGATTATGCTGAGTGAAATAAGCCAAGCAGAGATAGTCAATTATCATATGGTTTCACTTACTTGTGGAGCATAAGGAATAACATGGAGGACATTGGGAGATGGAGCAGAGAAGTGAGTTGGGGGAAATTGGAGGTGGAGACAAACCATGAAAGACTGTGGACTCTGAGAAACAAACTGAGGGTTTTGGAGGAGGGGGGGTAAGAGGTTGGGTGAGCGTGGTAGTGAGTATAATGGAGGGCACGTATTGCATGGAACACTGGGTATGGTGCATAAATAATGAATTTTGGAACACTGAAAAAAAATTAAATTAAATTAAATTTTACAAAAAGAAATGGAGATCAAACTAAAAATAAAATAAATGGTAAAATGATAGACTTGCACCTAACTTAAACAATAATGAACTAAATATTTCGATTAAAAGACAGAGATTTTCAGTCTGAATTAAAAACATAAAGGATAGGGGCACCTGGGTGGCTCAGTGGGTTAAAGCCTCTGCCTTCAGCTCAGGTCATGATCCCGGGGTCCTGGGATCGAGCCGCATCAGGCTCTCCGCTCAGCAGAGAGTCTCTTCCTCCTCTCTCTCTCTGCCTGCCTCACTGCCCACTTGTGATCTCTCTGTCAAATAAATAGATAAAACCTTTTTTTTTAAAAAAAGCATAAAGGATAAAAGACTTACATTAAATATAAGAAAACAGATCATTTGAAAGAATGGAGAAAGACTTACCATGAAGGCACATACCAAAAGAAAGCCAATAAGCTGTAATATGTGATGACGTCCCAATGAAGCCTGACTCTGAGGCTTGGGTGAGCTTCCTGGATTGCTAATACACTATACATGATGTCTCATATCAGTTCTGGGAAGTACTGCATCCTGACTTCACAGGTAGAAGAAAACAGAAGCTCCACATCTAGAACCTCCCTGGTCTCTGCCCTATGCGTCACTTCTGGCTAATGCTAATCTATTTATGGTAATAAAACATAACCATGAGTATAGCAGGTTTCGGTGAGGTCTGTGAGTCTTTATTGCAAATTATTGAGCTGAAGGGTGGTTTCGGAAACCCACAAATTTGCACTTGGTGTTGGAAATTGAGGGCGATCTTAGGAACTGTGCCCTCTAAACACTGTAGTTAACCTAAACTCCTCAGACAAGGGTATATTTTGATTGATTTTGCTACTGTTCTACTCCCTATTCTTAGTGAAAGTCAGGCAAAATTAGAGTTGTCGCATAGCATGGTTTCATGGGTATTCGTTTATCCTTCCATCTTTTCTATTGCTCCAGATATGATTTACAATATTACCATCAAATTCTATGCTCTGTTTCAATCTGGATCCCTATGATTTTTTTTTAAGATTTTATTTATGTATTTGACAGATAGAGATCACAGTAGGGAGAGAGGCAGGCAGAGAGAGAGAGAGAGGAGGAAACAGGCTCCCTGCCAAGCAGAGAGTCCGAGGCATGGCTCGATCCCAGGACCCTGGGATCATGACCTGAGCGAAAGGCAGAGGCTTTAACCCACTGAGCCACCCAGGTGCCCCATGGATCCCTATGATTTTTATGGATAAATACGAAAACCTCCCCAAAGGAGGAAAAAAAAAAAAAAAACAGAAAACTAAAACTTTCCATGGTTCTCCAGATCCCTACAATCTCGACATACACAGCTGATACAACTCCTTTCCCTCCCAGAACTTGGGCTGTATTTAGACCAGTATCCTTCCTGCCCCTCCACATCCTTTGCTTGTTCAGGCCTCTGTAACTTTATGTACACAATTCCTTTACCTGGAGGATCTCCTTCCATCTCCTCTTTCTTTTCAATGCCAACCTCTTTCAGCAACACTTCTCACGTCACTGCTTCTCCATAAAGTTCTGTCAGTGATGGCTCTGACCTCATCAAGTTCATGGGGACATTCAATGAGGTGACATTTAGAAAGGACTCAAGACATTACCTGACACAGGTTAGCATTAGCTGCTGTCACTATTACTATTACACCAACTATTGCTATAATATTCTCCCTATTTTATTCACAGTGTCTACAATTAAGCCTTTAATTGAATCTGTAAAAATTATTCTTTATTTTATGTCCATTAGCTTCTGGATTATTATGGCCTGAGTACAGTATCTTTGTCCATTACTTCCCATATGATGGTAGAGAAATTCAGGTTCAAAGTAACTGCTGGATCTTTTTGACCTAATGATAAATTCTGAGAACACTGGAAGGGACAACACATAATCTAGATGTTCAGGTAAGGGGCATATTGGAACCCCTACAATGTGCTGGTGTGTATCATTTATTCCCTTTGGTCTTACGTTTCCCAGTTCTACATAGATTTTGGATTTACGGTCATGAAAATTTGTACCTGTCACTGGGAAGTAAGAAGTATAAAGAAGTAATGGGCATCAACTTTTTCACTTCATGCTCAGTCTCATTATAAAAGACATCACTGGTGTTAACCAATACCATGTTCTCCTCTAGTCCTTAAGCACATGGAAGACTAGATTTCCCTGCATTTGAAAGCTATATTGTGACTCTCCATACTTTCTTCCCTCTCTAAGATTGGCGACATTACAAATGGTAGAACCAACCGGTGACGAAGACCTAGGGATTAATTTGTTACAACATATACCTAGTCTTGTCTAGCTACTACACTAAGTAAAAAACATTAAAAGAAACATCAAATTTACTCACTCTTTTGCAGGCACTAGTTTGTTGTACCACAATTCTTAAAGCACCAAAGAACCAGCGAGTTTATTGGTCCCTCTATAGTCTAGTTGTAGTTTCATTTTGCTTTTATAAATATTTTTTATTATTATAAAGATATTCCAACAAGAATAAAAGTTTACAAAATTGTACAGTTAACACCCAAGCACCCACCATCTAGATTCCACAATTACCATTTTGCAACATTTGCTTTATCACATATCTCTTCATCTATCCATCCCTCTTTCCTTCCATCAATTTATATTTTACTTCTTGCTGCATTTCAAAGTAAGTTATGGATATCAGTGTATTATATCTGCTTTATTGCTTTCCCCATTCCCACACTTCCCACATGAAAAACAATGTCCCCAGATCAAATATCAAGGAAGTAATGAGTGGAGTTTATCAACAAATATCCATTATTGAACACAAACTCTATGCCATGTACCTCAGATATAAAGAGATGAACTTCAAGGCCAGAACTTCATGGTCTCCAGCACTTCCAACACTAAAGTGCTCTCAGTGACCTGTACTTTAGAGCAGGGAAGATGCTGAGCTATCCTTTTGTACCATCTTTTGTTCTTTCACAATTGGTTGTAGAAAGTGCAGTCCTCAGCTTCAGACACTGAAACCCAATGAATCAAACATAATGAGTCTGACATGTCATTGAATAAAACCCAGGAAAAATGCTGTGGGTTCCACACCATTGCCTCTATTAAAGTCATGTCCTAGATTTTTATTATTTTGTTGCTATAGACATTTTAACAGATTATTGGACACTGTGTTTCATTGTGCTTTTCCTATTTTCTCAGGATTCCCTGATAAGATATCTTTCTTAAAGATATCTACCAAAAAATATATAGGTCATGAAGAGTGATAAGAATCACTTAAATATTTTAACATATAACACTGAATGAAGACTTGTGTAATATTACCAGCACTATTATATAAATTCCATTTTTATCCTCCCCTTAAACCTATTAGGTATATAAGGTGAGTATAGTTATTCTTGTTATCATCTTACAGGTAAGAAATGGAACCTCAGAAATAATGAGCCTTGTATGTCATAAACGGTAGATTAGGGGTTCAAACCCCAAGCTTTTGGCTCCAAATCCCATCATTTTCTCTCTGCATTTGCTATAAGAATAAAACAAAATAGTGCTTGGGACAACAAATAGTTTAACATGATACAAAATATATAGCTTTGACACATTGACTCAAAGTATTAAATATACATTCCATTCAATATGCATTTTGTCTCTGCATGTGGGTATATATATGTGAGCATAAATACATACAGGAAAAGAAACAAAGAGAAATCATGTGGGGAGTTCTTTTCATGTGTCAAGTTTTGGGCTGAGGGCTTTTAAAATAGTCTTATTTAACACTCTGAGAGCTCTTACAAGTATCAGAATTCCTAATGATCAAAGAAAACTGAGGCTCAAAGCAATTAGACAATGTGCCCATGTAATATCGGTACTATGTAGGCAAACACTCAGAATCATCTGGCTAGAAAGCATGCTCTTGAACATGACATAATAAAGAATGAATAATTTGAATCAGGAGCTAAAAGGAAATGGATAAATATGAAATTAATAGATTTGTTTGCAAAAAAAAAACCCGTTAAATTCAGTTTTTAAAAAATACATGGTGCTTGTCTTTATAATCATCATTTGTTCATTTGTTTATTTATGCCAGAAACCTGCTCCAGGCTGGGGATGGTGGGATGAATGTGACAGGGATGGTCCCCTCCCCAACCTTAGGGAGCTTGAACTGTAGAAAGGAATGCTAACAACACCACCAAAAACCCAAACTGAACTAAATTTCTCTCCAGACCTGTTCTGTATAGTCTTTCTCATTGCAATTGCTTCCAGATGCTCTTGCCAAAGTTGTGGAGTCACCTTTGACTCATTTCTTTTCCTTTGCCTTACATCCAATTTGTCCACAATTCCTGCTAGCTCTACCTTCAAAATATATCCAGAATCCAAATATGTCTTACTGAGTCCACTGCTACAACCCCAAAGTCACAATAATCTCTCAGCTGGATTACTGCCATATGCTCTTCCCTAGTTCTGTCCTTCCCTCCCTGCAGGCCCTGCAGTGTTTAACATGGCAAAGTAATCCCATTAAAACCATGAGTCAGATTATTCCATTCATCTGCTCAAAACTGGTGGCTCCCAATTTCTCTCAAGTCCTCAACTCAATGAACACATGGACAAAGTATCTAAATAGTCATTTCTCCAAGGAAGATGTACAAATGGCTAATGAGCACATGAAAGGATGGTCAACATCGTCAGTTACCAGAGAAGTACAAGTCAAAACCACACAAGATACAATTTCATACATACTGGATGGTTTGAACCAAAAAAGACAGAAAATCAGAAGTGCTGGTAAGAATGTAGAAAATCAGAGACTTCATTCACTGCTGGTGGGAATGTAAAATGGTATAGCTACTATGTAAAACAATCTAGTAGTTCCTCAAGGGTTAAACATAGAGTCACCATATGACTCAGCTATTCCACTCCTACATATATACACAAGAAAAATGAAAACATACATCCACATAAAAACTTGAACATGAATATCCATAGCAACATCTTTCACAAGAGCAAATGTGAGAACAACTCAAAGGCCTATTAACTGATGAATAGTTACATAAAATGTGATATATACATACAATGGAATATTATTTGCCCACATAAAAGGAAACAAAGCACTCATCCATGCTACAACATGGATAAACCTTAAAATATTATGCTAAGAAGCTAGTCATAAAAGCCAATGTGTTATATGCTTCTATTTATATGAAATTTCCAGAATAGGGAAATCTATAGAAACAGGGCTGGGAAGGTTGTTGGGGAATGGAGAGTATTATTAAGGGGCATAGAGTTTCTTCATGAGACGATGACAATGTTCTAAAATTGATCATGATAATGACTGTTCAACGATTGAATTATAAACTTAAGGAGTGTTGATTCTATGGTAGGTAAACTATGCTTCAAGAAAGTAGTGAAATTGTGTGTGTGTGTGTGTGTGTGTGTGTACATGCACACACATGCATGAAGTCCTTAAAATGGCTTCTCAGGTCCTATGTCATCTGATTTCCAACTCTCCCACTATTCTCCAATCTAGCTTATAGTTTCTTTCTCCTCTTCACTAAGCAGTAACCATATAGGTCTTCTTGGTCTTCCTTGGATATATCAGGTATGTTTTGTCCTTGAGAACTTTGTACTGGCTGTTCTCAATCTCTAGAATACCTTTCTCCAACAATATGGACATGCTCACTCTTTCTCTTCCTTCAAATCTTTGCTCAAATGTCAACTTGAGAGTGAGACCTAAATCAATCACCCCATTTAAAGTGCAATCCACTCCAAGCACAACAAATTCCTCTCATCCTTCTCTGCTTTTTTCCTAGGAGCATTACCTTTTGCAGGAAAATCTTTGGATACTCACCCACACCTGCTTCTCCTCTCCTTTCAAGCATGTAACAGCACTTAGCTTCCTTGCCTAACCCATATAAATGGAGCCATATGATTAGTTCTGGCTAATGGATTGTCAGCAGAATGGACATGTGCCATTTCTGTGCTAAGGAATTTAACTGCCAGTTTTGACTTTTGGTGATCTCTTCCACAGTTGGGACAATCATGAAGGTAAGTACATTCTGAGTCCAAGGGGTTGAAGATCCAAACATCCCAGATTGTAGATCCACTGCACTGAAGAGAGCAGTCATTCCCCAGAGAGTCATCTAGACCCACAGCATATTTTTAATGAGTAAAAAAAATGTTGTCATGCTAAGGCACTGAAATTATGGGCTTGCTACCACTGCATAACTTAGTCTCTCCTAAATAATAGATCTTCTATTATTAATTCCTTATTTATTTTCATTTTCATCTCAGTTTTTTTGTGTTTGTTGATTGTTTTGGTTTGGTTTGGTTTTTTTTTTTTTAAAGATTTATTTATTTGACAGATAGAGATTACAAGTAGGCAGAGAGGCAGGCAGAGAGAGAGAGAGGAGGAAGCAGGCTCCCAGCCAAGCAGAGAGCCCGACGCGGGGCTCGATCCCAGGACCCTGGGATCATGACCTGAGCCGAAGGCAGAGGCTTTAACCCTCTGAGCCACCCAGGCGCCCCTGGTTTGGTTTTTTATTCCCCATCCCCTCCCACAAGAATGTGAGGGCATAAGGACAGAACGTTGTATCTGTTGTATCACTATTATTGCTCTAGCCCCTGAAACATTATCTAACATATAGGACGTGGTCAATAGATACTTGCTGAATGAACAGAATGAATGAATATGCAATTATATAAAATACAAGTGTTATGAAAACAATTACCAAGGATCATTATCAGAGTGACTTCATCAGTGAGTTAGAAAAGTACCTTCTGATGAAATAACTCTTTTTTAATATTTGATTTATTTATTTGGTGGAGGGATGGAGCATGATGATGGAGAGGATTAGAAAGAAACAGAGAGCTGAGCAGGAATCCCAATGTCAAATGGGGCTCAACATGATCTGAGCCAAAGGTAGATGCTTAACTGACTGAACTACCCAGGTGCCCCTGATGAAATGACTTTTAAGCAAGGCTTTGAGCAATTAAAACTCTGGTCAGTGCTAGAAAGGTGTTACATCCTGTCATGAGAGCCTATATAATGTGAGGATCTGATCTCATTCGGGCAAATAACAGTGTAACAATAACCACTGGTTGGAGTGAAGCAAACACCTATAAATCCAACAGGAGATTAAAGAGAAAAAGAGCAGCAATTGTAGAAACAAAAAACTGACCACTTTCTGAAAGGTAGGACCTGCGGTGAAGGGAATCAAAAGCGACCAGAAGATAGACTGTGTGGGGAGGGCCAGCTCCCAGCAAACAGTGGGCAACAAAAGCACAAGATCAGAACTTGTAGAAGTCTGTTTCACTGAGGGACATCACTCCAGAGACTAAGCGGGGCTGGAGCCCTCGTGGGGACAGCGTGGTCTCAGGTCCCATGAGGTCGCAGAAGGACCAGGGGTAACTGAGTGTAGCAGAGCTCACAGGAATTAGAACGGGGAAGCCAGCTACAGAGACGGAGCAGAGGATTGAGCTCTCAGGTCAGGGTTACCTTAAACTGTGATCTGTGGCACAGTCAGACCACTGCTCTTTGAGCAGGGACCCCACAAGTAGAAGATCTGGGGAGACCCCCCTGAAGAATGGCAGGGATCTGCTGGATTTGGAGACGCCAAACGAGGCTGTGTGCCAGAGATAGAAACATTCAGTCACAGGCCAGGTGAGCTCAGAGTGCAGCCAGAGGCCAAGAAGATGGGAGTAATTGAGCGCTTTTCTCCAAGAGTGCACTGAGGAGTGGGGCCCCAAGCTCTTGGTTCACCCGGGCCAGAGACTGGGAGGCCACCATTTTCACTCCTGTCCTCCAGAGCTCTATGGAAAGCGTTCAGGGAACAAAAGCTCCTGAGAGAAAACCGAAGCAGATTATTTAGTCTGGCCTCTGGCAAGGGCAGTGTGATTCCGCCTGAGGCAAAGACACTTGAGAATCACTACAACAGGTCCCTCCCCCAGAAGATCAGCAAAAACAATCAACAAAAACAACCACTGGTCAAGGAAAACAGCGGAATTCCAGAGGAGGGGAAAGCAAAGCATGGAATTCATGGCTTTCTCCCCATGATTCATTAGTCCTGCAAAGTTAATTAAATTTTTTTTAATTTTATTTTTTTCTTATTCTAATTTTTTAAAATGTTACTCTTTGCTCTTTTAACGTTTTTAACTAGTTTATCTTTACAATACCTTTCTTTTAAAAAAATCTTTTTGAACCTTCATTATTATACTCATGTTTTATCCTTCATTGTATCTAACTTTATTTTTTGTATACACATAGAGTTTTTTCTTCTAAAAAATTTTGGTCATGCCTGGGTGGCTCAGTGGGTTGGGCCTCTGCCTTCTGGGTCATGATCTCGGGGTCCTGGGATTGAGCCCCACGTCGGGCTCTCTGTTTGGTGGGGAGCCTGCTTTCCCCACTCTCTCTCTGCCTGCCTCTCTGCCTACTTGTGGTCTTTCTCTCTCTCTCTCTCTGTCAAATAAATAAATAAAATTTTAAAAAAAATTAGGAGGATACAACTTCTTCTAGTAGATCAAAATGTACCCTAAATCTACCACAGGGTTTATTCTAGTCTCCAGCCTGATCAAATTCTCCCCACTTTCTTTTTCTTTCTTTTCCCAACCAACTTATCTTATCAACTCCTTTTTTAGAATTTTTTTTATATTTTCATCTTTACAGTCATATTCCATCCCTTCTTCATGTTTACCCTTATTTGTGTGTGTGTGTGTGTGTGTGTGTGTGTGTGTGTGTATGTTTTTCTTTCTTAAAATTTTGGGAGGTAGTTTCTTCTAAGAGAGCAAAATACTCCCAAAATCAAGTGGGTGGCTCTGTTCTATTCACCATCTAATACACACACACACACACACACACACACACACATATATATTCTTTTTTCTTTTTGTTTTTTTTTAACTTCATTTTACCCCCTTTGTTCTCCCCACGATTTGAGGTTTCTTCTGATTTGGTTAACGCACATTTTTCTGGGGTCTTTGCCACCCTTTTAGTATTTTGTTATCTCATTCATATATTCTTATCTGGATAGAATGACAAGGCGGAAAAACTCACCGCAAAAAAAAAAAAAAAGAAAGAAAGAAAGAAAAACAAGAGGCAGTACCAATGGCTAAGGACCTAATCAATATGGACATTGGTAATATGTCAGATCTAGAGTTCAGAATGACCATTCTCAAGGTGCTAGCTGGGCTCGAAAAAGGCATGGAAGATATTAGAGAAACACTCTCTGGAGATATAAAAGCCCTTTCTGGAGAAATTAAAAAACTAAAATCTAACTAAACTGAAATCAAAAAGCTATTAATGAGGTGCAATAAAAAATGGAGGCTCTCACTGCTAGGATAAATGAGGCAGAAGAAAGAATTAGTGATATAGAAGACCAAATGACAGAGAATAAAGAAGCTGAAAAAATGAAAGACAAACAACTACTAGATCACAATGGGAGAATTTGAGAGATAAGTCATACCATAAGATGGATTAATATTAGAATAATTTGGATTCCAGGAGAAGAAGGGGGAGCAGAGGTATATTGGAGCAAATTATTGTAGAGAATTTTCCTAATATGGCAAAAGGAACAAGCATCAAAATCCAGTAGGTGCAGAGAACACCCCCTCAAAATCAACAAGAATAGGTCCACACCCCATCATCTAATAGCAAAACTTACAAGTCTTAGTGACAAAGAGAAAATCCTGAAAGCAGCCTGGGACAAGAAGTCTGTAACACACAATGGTAAAAATATTAGATTGGCAGCAGACATCCACAGAGATATGGCAGGCCAGAAAGAACTGACATGACATATTAGAGCACTAAATGAGAAAAACATGAAGCCAAGAATACTATGTCCAGCTAGACTATCATTGAAAATAAAAGGAGAGATAAAACGCTTCCAGGACAAACAAAAACTAAAAGAATTTGTAAATACCAAACCAGCTTTGCAGAAAATATTGAAAGGGGTCCTCTAAGCAAAGAGAGAGCCTGAAAGTAGTAGACCAGAAAGGAACAGAGACAATATACAGTAACAGTCATCTTACAGGCAATACAATGGCACTAAATTCATATCTCTCAATAGTTACCTGGAATGTAAATGGGCTAAATGCCCCAATCAAAAGACATAGGGTATCAGAAAGGGAAAAAAAAAAAAACATGAATATGCTGTCTGCAAGAAACTCATTTTAGAACCAAAGACACCTCCAGATTTAAAGTAAGGGGGTGGAAAACAATTTACCATACTAATGAACATCAAAAGAAAGCTGGGGTGGCAATCCTTATACCAGATCAATTAGATTTTAAGCCAAAGACTATAATAAGAGTTGAGGAAGGACACTATATCATACTCAAAGGGTTTGTACAACAAGAAGATCTAACAATTTTAAATATCTATGCCCCTAACAGGGTAGCAGCCAACTATATAAACCAATTAATAACAAAATCAAAGAAACGCATCAACAATAGTACAATAATAGTAGGGGACTTTAACACCCCTCTCACTGAAATGGACAGATCATCCAAGCAAAATATCAACAAGGAAATAAAGGCTTTAAATGACACACTGGACCAGATGGACATCACAGATATATTCAGAGCCTTCCTACCCAAAGCAACAGAATACACATTATTCTCTAGTGCTCATGGAACATTCTCCAGAATAGATCACATCCCGCATCACAAATTGGGCCTCAACTGGTACCAAAAGATTGGGATCAGTCCCTGCATATTTTCAGACCATATGTTTACCATAAAGATACAAATGTAGTGATCTGAAGGGGCACATGCACTTGAATGTTTATAGCAGCATTGTCCACAATAGCCAAACTATGGGAAGAACCTAGATGTCCATCCACAGATGAATGGATAAAGAAAAAGTGGTATATATACACAATGGAATACTATGCAGCCATCAAAAGAAATGAAATCTTGCCATTTGCGATGATGTGGATGGAACTAGAGGGTATTATGCTGAGCAAAATAAGTCCATCAGAGAAAGATAACTATCATATGATCTCCCTGATATGAGGAATTTGAGAGGCAAAGTGGGGGGGTTGGGGGGTAGGGAAGGAAAAAGTGAAACAAAATGGGATTGGGAGGGAGACAAACCATAAGGGACTCTTAAATCTCACAAAACAAACTGAGGGTTGCCAGGGAGAGAGGGGTAGGGACAGGGTGGTTGGGTTATGGACATTGGGGAAGGTATGAGCCATGGTAAATGCTGTGAAGTGTGTAAACCTGGCAATTCACAGACCTGTACCCTTGGGGCTAATAATATATTATGTGTTAATATATTATGTGTTATGTGTTAATAAAATGTGTTATTTTATGTGTTAATAAAAAAATTATTGTGTTAATAAAAAAATTAAAAATAAAATTAGGAAAGCATGTGAGATCATATATATAGGAAAAATGTGAGGTACGATGGTGTCATAATAGTTATATAAGAATATAACAGTATATACTGACGTATTTGCAGAAGACATTGTGGGAAAACTAAGAAATTAGCTGGAATTTTAGCTGCGCATGCAAATGAGAAAGCAAAAGAATGCAGGATACCGCAGGCTGTGGTTCAGTGCTGGCCACAGGGAAGATCTCACCTGAACACAAAGGCAGGAGTGCCTGTGGCATGGATACGAGACAGTGGGGAAGCTGGCATGAGTAGAATTAAAGAGAGGAACACTTTGAGGGCAAATCCCCGTTGCAAAGGCAAGTGGAATCAACAAGATGGAGTTGGTTCACTATAAGCTGTAAATGCCTAAGAAGTTAATGAGAGCAAAGTTAAATAACCTAAATCATCCCCCCATTCAGCAAGTGTTTATCGAGTAACTACCATATACAAGTTTTTTAAGTTTTTTTTATGTATAAAGTACATTCCTTAATCTTCTGAGTTTAATATTTGTAACAAGTGTGAATGTTCATGTGTGCAAATGGTCATTCATACTCATTTCAGAGATTAAAACTGTAAATTAGATTCAGACTGACTCCCCAAATATATCAAAACCACTGGGCAATTTCATTTCTTTGGCAGTCCTTTTACTTGAATAGATGCTTACTTAGAACTCTTTGCTTTGAATTAATAAGGACATAGTTTAGTTACCTCCAGGGATTGGACCTTTAGAGGTTGTCTTTAGAAAGATTTGTCTTGGGAGAGGTCATTTGGTCTATAGCTCCAGCTGAAAAGTTTTATGGCTGAGGCTAATTAATTTCCTTAGTATAATTTTATTGGTCCCTTCCCTAATCTCTGTCTCTAATAGGCAAATACACTGAAAACTATTCCAATTTCACAAAGAAATAAGAGAATTACTCTGCGTTGGTGGAAAGACAAAGCTACAAGGAGAAACAAGAATTGATGATCAAGAACATAAAAACAGGGGTAAAATCATGCCTAATCAATAATATGCATCTGAGAATATCAAAAACGTGTTTAGATGATTTATTTTCCAACTGCATAAAAATTCCTAGCCCCTTCCACTTAGCAGTATCACAAAATTACTCTACAATCAAGTCTTCCAGAATGCCAAAATGATGTATAGTTTCTATCAGCCAAGCCATCTAAGAATGATGTTTTGAAAAATAAACATATAAAGGAACACTTGTAAATTATGAGACAATTTCAGAAAGAACTGAGTACTTATCTTTTTCCCCCTAAGCTGACCTATCAAATCCTTCTTAAATACTTAGCCAGATGGAAGTCTTATTTTAAAGAATTTAATGCAGAGACTTGTCTCGAATACAGTATATATTGAATCACAATAGAAATTATACACTCTAAAACAGAGTATGAAAATTAATATTCCCTATGAAAGTTAACAATTCATAATTTGCACTGAAAAAATTGTATAGAATTCTCTTGGAAAAAAAAAAAAGGACTCAGAGACTTCTGATTCTGCCAAGAGAGAGTAGCCCCTTCTTTCAGATCCTCCCTCTTATAACTAAATAACCCTGGATATAATCCAAACAGCACAGAAAGACTCTGCAAAGTAGAGAGAAGAAAGACAGTCTACAGACTCGGGGCAGTGAGCACCCTGGGTTTCCTTATTGTATCCTATAGATCTGGACTTGGAGGCTATGGTTCAGACAGGGCCAAGCAGAAAGTTAATCTTTAATATGCACACACACACACACACACACACACACACACACACACACACACACCTCACTCCAGTCTCCCTCCCTATCCCATGGAAGCAGGCAGAAGTGATTCAATCCGCTTATTGGATGGTCTTGGCATGGCCAAGAGAAAGCTTGCCTTCCAGCCCCCAACCAGTGAAACTAGATGGTGTTTTGATTCCTCTACCTTGGTAGTGTCGAGGGGCTCAGCAGAAAGCTGATCTTCCATCCCTGCCTGACTAAGACAATAGTGATGTTCTTATACACTCCCATCAGGGCTGAACCTCCACCTGGTGGCACATCACTGAATCTTCAAGAAATGATGCTGGGGGGGGCGGGCATCCAAAAAGGTCATCTGCTGTGTGATTCCATTCATGCAATAGTCTTAAAATGACAAAATCTTAGAAATGGAGAACAGATCAGCCAGAAGTCAGGGATTGGAAAGAGGGCTGAGAGTAAGAGATAGCTATGGCTATAAAAGAGCTTAGGCCTTGACTGTATCAATGTCAATATCAATTGGTTGGGATACTTTTTGGTTTTGCAATATGTTACTATTGGAGGAAACTGGGTAAAATGTCTTCGAAATCTCTCTGTATTATTTCTTACAACTGTATCTGAATCTACAATTATCTCAAAGCAAAATGTTCAGTTTAAAAAGACTTATTCAAAAAGACTTGAATCCCTCTTTTTATCCCTCTTTTTAAAGGGACATATCCTACAATCCAGAGATTAAAGAGTATAGTTGTCTTTGTACTCTAATATAAAATTGTAGGTTTACAAATCAGGACAGTAGGGGCAGTTACAGAATTTTTTTTGGCAATTAGGCAAAAGTATCTTTTTCAATTGATATAGAATTTGAATACTAAAATGCTATCGTACCATTACTCATTCACCCAATCATTCAGCAAACATTTGTTGAGAGCCTACTATGTCCCCTACTCTATGTTACAGGAATAAAGCAATGAGTAAAGACCAAATGTCTGCTCTCTGGAGATTGGTTTTTGCAAGAAAAGAACTCTTTCATAGTCATCAACAAAGTCCTTTTCCACTATGCAATCAGAGTAACTGTTTCTCTCCAGGCCTTGTCACTTACAAATCAATCATGCCGGAAGATTCTGGTGTTAAAGTACGTTCAAAAAAAAATTTTTTCTTGTGTTCCCTGCATACTACTTTGTTGTATTGAAGTACTTTCTGTGTATGAATAATCTTTAACAGAACTAGAAAGCTTTCTGGAAAAAGCATAAGTAGGAAACTAAAAGAATGTGACACCTGAGAATCAACTGGGATTTGACTGGAAAATGTCCCTAAACTGAGAATATTTACAGTAGAATCAATTCTCAGACTGTTTTTGTTTGTTTGTTAATTTCAGTGCTGATGGGACATAATTCAAAGGCGAGAAACCAAAAGTAAGTCAGGGTTTCCCCTTACTGAGATTCACAATTTCAGGACTTCTAGTGACCCATCTGAAGCATCATTTTGTGTGTCATAAGGACAAAGATTGCATCAAAACACAAAGGTCTTCTGAAGGAAAAAGTTAACTATTATTTCTAAAACAATTAATTATTTCTAAAACAACCTATATTCATCTTTAAAATAATCACTCCCTCCACTGAATTCTTTCATTGCATAAACAGTCATCAAACACCTACTGCCAGCACACGAAGAAGACAAAGATGATTCTGTGGAGGACCCTTTCTTCAGCAAGGAAATAGTCTTTTCTTTTTTTAAAGATTTTTTATTTTATTTATTTGACAGAGAGAGATCACAAGTAGGCAGAGAGAGAGAAGGAAGCAGGCTCCCCGCCGAGCAGAGAACCCGACGCGGGACTCGATCCCAGAACCCCAAGATCATGACCCGAGCCGAAGGCAGCGGCTCAACCCACTGAGCCACCCAGGCGCCCCCAAGGAAATAGTCTTAATGAAGTTAACTTATTTGGAACAGAGTATCTGTGTCTATAGAATAGGAAAAGATGACTCATATGGAACCAAATGGACTTGTTCTCTCATACGAAGTCTGATTTCTTCTTCTAAACAGTGCCAGTCATGGCATCAGCACACTCCCATGACAGGAAGCCACAGGAAAATAGAAAAGATCAAAAAATACAGAAGCCAGAGAAATCACAGTTATTGAGCCACAGCAAACTTTCCACATAGCTCTAAAACGCAGCCTCTTTATGGCATATATTTACATGTAGTTTGCTATTTTATGCATGTCCTAGATAAGAACAATGAGTGCATGCCCCATTACCATTCAAATACCAACTGGAGAGTTTACAGATATTATCACCTTTTTTTTTTTTTAAGATTTTTTTATTTATTTATTTGACAGAGAGAGATCACAAGTAGATAGAGAGGCAGGCAGAGAGAGAGAGGGAAGCAGGCCCCCGCTGAGCAGAGAGCCCGATGCGGGACTCGATCCCAGGACCCTGAGATCATGACCCGAGCCGAAGGCAGCAGCTTAACCCACTGAGCCACCCAGGCGCCCCCAGATATTATCACTTTTTATAGAGAGGCCATAAACAGAAGAAACACTTAAACTTTTTCTATTTCCACATTGCAGTCATAAAGAAATTGTTTATCCAGCTAAACCCTTTCATGTGAGACACAAGAGCACTGTAACCAAATATTCCAACCCAGTGGTAGGGGCCTGACTCCTCATGGTAATATGGCAACAAGCTAACAAGCGAGATAGTGATCTTAACTTCAGTTTAACTATTCCACTAGATAAATCAACTGTGGTACTAAGTAAGTGGTCTTCATGTTTACTTTCCTTCAGTGAAGATCCTTAACAGTTACCCAAATCTACCCTAGGTGTCCATCTTGGTTCTCATACTTCACCCATTTGACGTCTATCACCCACAAAATGAAAGTTGCGGACTGATCAATGGGAATAAAAGAAGGCTCAACTCTTCAGGACTTAAGAGAAAATTTAACTTGGTACTTTGAATTCCCACTCAAAATTGTTTAGATAGTTTAGAGCTGTCCAAAGTAAAAATACTGAAACCAAATAAAAGCTGTACTGGGAAAACATCATAAAAGTTTAATATCATTCCACATGTAAAATATGGTTACACTCATTTTGAAAATGTACCCACCTAGGCATTATATGACATCTTTTAAACTATACCATCCAGTTCTTTGTTCCCTGAACAAAGTACAATATAAAAAGTAAAGCCACTCAAGTGTACCAATACGAACTCAGTAGCAGCCTGTTAAAACTATTTGTGACCCTATCCCTCTGCCATGAATTAGGTCTTGGATCCCCTGCACATCAGAACTGTTCTGATAAGCTCCGTTAGAATGAACAGATAGAAAAAGCCTATTTCATTTGAAGACTGTTCTTTGTCTTGTTTGAAATAACCCTCTTCCTCCAAAGACCTGCAGGGCTCGAGTTGCTGGGTAAAGAAAACATCCCTGTCACCACTCAGACACTGCTGTCACCAGGCTCAGTAGAAGTGACTTTCATGGCCTACAAGGGAGATATTGGTTCATCAGTTTCAATGACCTCTGAGCCACTTTATTAGGCCAGAACCAAGAGAGTACAGTGAAGCGTGACGTGCGGTCCTTCACAAGAGCAGTGAAGCCAGATGAGCCAGGAAAGGCCCAGAGCTGATTTTCCTCTTCTCCTAAGATTAATCTGGTCCAGCAGCTATTCTTTGGAAAGATAGTCACTACCCTCCAAAGTCACTTAGAGAGGGATCATAGCTTTTCTAGAAAACTACATGATAAATCAGGCCATTTACAAGAAGGAGCAGGATCACAGAGTGGAAGTTGAGGAGCCACATAAGGTCCTGGGCTGGGGTGGGGAAATCCTGTGCTATGGAAGAATCACCAGTGCTAAAGAGGCACCCCAAGATCTAAGGACATTAAAAGCAGGTGCTATGTGGGATGGGGGAATTTAAGGGGCTAACAGACACATGGAATTATTTACAGCAATTGCCATTCTATGCTGGTTGCAACTGAGCCACATCAGGAGCATCAGGACCATTCCACCAGATGGGAACAAGTGGTTTGGAACTCCTTGTGGGGGAAAAAAAAAAAAAAGTAACACCTGAGCTTTCCTAACCACAGAAAAAGTAACACCTGAGCTTTCCTAACCACAGGACACAATGATGGGGAGAAGATGCATTGCCTTAGAACTCATGTGATTTGCCAACAGCAAACAATGAGCATTTTCCAGGCCCGAAAAGTCACTCAGATTGCCAGAAGTATGGTAAGTTTCCAAGATCAGCTAAGTCAAAATTTCATCATACAGATGAAAATGCACCTGGCGGGACGCCTGGGTGGCTCAGTGGGTTAAGCGACTGCCTTCGGCTCAGGTCATGATCCTGGAGTCTCAGGATCGAGTCCCATATTAGGCTCCCTGCCCGTCAGGGAGTCTGCTTCTCCCTTTGACCTCCCACTTCTCATGCTCGTTCTCTCTCTCACACTCTCTCTCTCAAATAAATAAATAAAATCTTGGGGCGCCTGGGTGGCTCAGTGGGTTAAGCCGCTGCCTTCGGCTCAGGTCATTATCTCAGGGTCCTGGGATCGAGTCCCGCATCGGGCTCTCTGCTCAGCAGGGAGCCTGCTTCCCTCTCTCTCTCTCTCTCTCTCTCTCTGCCTGCCTCTCCATCTACTTGTGATCTCTCTCTGTCAAATAAATAAATAAAATCGTTTAAAAAAATAAATAAATAAAATCTTAAAAAAAAAAATTAAAAAAAAAAGAAAATGCACCTGGCCGTGACAGATGACTTACCTAAGATTAACTGGGGAGTGGCCGAACAAAGTCTAGCCTCTCTGTGCCTCCCTAATGCCGCCCCCACATCCTTTACTTAATGGTTGCCTAATTTTTCCCGTTTGAAAAAATTACAAAAATAATACCTGCTACTATGGGTTGAATTGTATCCCCTCTCCCAAAATCATGTGTTGAAGTCCTAACCCCCAGGATCTCAGAAGGTGACCTCGTTTGGAAATAGGGTTGTGGCAGATGTAATTACTTAAGATGGGGTCATGCAGGAGTCAGGTGGACCCCTTACCCAGTAGGACAGTTGTCCTTCTAGAAAAGGGAAATTTGGACATGGAGATAGACATTCATAGAGAGAAGATAATGTAAAGAGATACAGGGAGCTAGCTAGACAGCTATCTACAAGGCTCAGGAGAGAAGCCTAGAGCAGATTGCTGTCCCACAGCCCTCCGAGGGAATGAACCCTGCCAACTGCCACTTTGGTTTCCAACTTCTGGCCTCCCATACCAGGAGAGAATAAAATTCTATTGTTTAAGCCACTCAGTTCTGGTACGTCATTTCTGCCGTCCTAATAAGGGATACACTGGCAAACCATGCAGATATTTGTACAGAAAGATCAACACTCTCCCTCTCGCATCTGCCTTTCAGATCACAAATGTCCACATCTTAGGGTATATCTTCCCATATTCCTGCATTCACACACACATAATTTTTATTCATTTCTTTATGAGGGAATTATATGAGACAGTACTCTCCAGTGTACCTTTTTATTTTAACTGGCAAGACATATATCATGAGTGTCTGTCCAGGTCCACATGCACAGCTCTCACCCATTCTTTTTCATCACTGCATACTATTCATTCTCATTTTTGTTTCATTCTCCTACTGGCTAACAATTAGGTTATTTGGGGTTGTATACGGTTACAAACAATGCTGCAGGAAATATCCTTGGGCAAATACCCTGTTTTCAGTTTTAAAGCATAGATTTCTTAAGTTAGAATTTCTCAAACAGTATGATGCATTTCCTATTCTTTCATGTTTCTTGTCCAACTTACCACAAGATTCTCAGCTAACCATGGCACACATATCTCAATGTTGGGAACAAAAAGCTATTTGGAGAGCAACTATCATCAAAAGAGTCTGACAAGACCCTCAGATGGAGGTCTTCATTGTATTCTGGTAGATAGGGAAAATAGAATTAGTACCACTTCTTTCTTAACCTTTACACACCACTTTTTCCTTCTTTTGAAAGGCTGTTTGCCATGTAACCCACTGGTGTCCCCCATGAGTTCTCCATCATTTCTTTATACATTCTGTAAGGCAATCCCAGAAATACTAGTGCAAAAGGCCAGTCAGACTGGTCATGGCTAGCTGGTGATGCTTTCAGCTAGAGAGGACTTTCCTGATTCTAGCAAAAACCAGGGCAAGATCTCTGTTCCCCTAGACCCACTCTCAATTAACTGGATGAATCTTTAGAACCTCATGAAGGGATGGGTATGACCAGGCTTTTCAACAATCTAAACTCCAGTGGCAACCTGGGGGGTCAGGGAGGGAGAGGAAGTTGGCAGAAGTGGACTGCAGCCTGCGGAGACCACAGACACAAGCCAGGATTCCAAGGCCATGTTTAGAGGCTGTTACTGAGGCAATTCTGCTGAAATCAGGACTCTTGAGAGAAAAGGGCAAGTCTAAAGTGTTTCTACTGCTGAGCAAATCGGCCATGACTTGCTATGCAGATCTTGCTATGCAGGAAAACGGAGGAATAAAGCTGAACTTGGGGGGGGAGGGGTGGAGCACTAGCTTGCAAATGCTTCTGTCATGTCAACAGAGGCTGTGACTGGCAACTCTAGAAGTGTGGCTCTTCGCTGACAGATGGCTCATGTGTCCCTTAAGAAAATGAGAATTCAGGACACGGTTCAGTCATAAATTATTTATTTGGGGATTTTCTTCATTTTATTTCAGAATATTTCTCCTTGTCATTTCAAAAGTGAATTTCTCCCTGGTCCCATCATTTCCAAATGCAGACAATATTCAGTGAAGGAGCCAGAGCTTAAGCAGGGATCCATGGGGTTTCCCCTAATGAGAGTCTTCCTGGTCTTCAGTTGCCATCCCCTTTCTAGGCCAGTAAAACCTCTAGCCCAATTAAGGCTGTAAAGTTTTCTCTTTCTAACATTTGATAAATACAACCATCTTCATATAAAATCTGCAAGAATAAGTACTTTACTTTCATCACTGCCAATCCACAAACACATCAAGATTTCCCACTATAAGAAGGCTGCATGTTTTATATGGTATATTTATGTCTCATTGTAAACTATTCATTGGTTTATAGACTTCTGGCCCTCTAGGAAGCATCACAAATCCTTATTATACTCCTGGATATTAAATTTGGTGTTAGGATCTCTGATTTATCTGCTAGGCTAACTCACATGTAAACAGACATCTCTCTTAAAACTACCTACTTCAAATTCAAGAGCTGAAAAAGTAATTCATGCTAAAGGTCTAGCCTTGAAGCTCATTGCAATTACATTATTGATAATGGTAAGGATGATGATGATGATGATGATGATGATGATGATGATGATGAAGAAGATGGTGATGGAAAAGAAAATGCATTTAGTTAATTCTTTCCTCATTTTGACTTTCCTTTGCCCAAAAAATAAAACAAAGAAACCAGAGAAGTGTGATTTTGGAAGTCTTTCACAGACAAGTGTAAGCTGTCTATATGAGGACAGTAATCTTTAAATGAAGGCCTGAATCAATCAAAATAAAGTGACTATGAAGTCCAATAAACAAGGCAATAAATAATGATCATCTAATGAATGCAGATCAAAGACTCAGCCCAAGGACATTCCTTTTATCAGTTCTCACCTTCCCAAGAAGTACAAGTATAAAGAAACCTCCATATGAGTTTATTTTACAATTTTTTACTCACTGCGACATAAAATTGTTCTGGGAATGTGGATAGAAAAAAAATTAGTTATCCAGGTATCTTTTGAGAGAATCTGATTATGTGAGTGTCATTCCACAGTTTTTTAAGATGTCATCCTCCCAGCTGCTCTCCTTTAATGATCTTATATATACCATAGTATTGCCAGCTACAAAATTATAGAAGGCAAGAAACATTTTTCTTTGACATTTTCAAAATACTAAAATACTTAGGCAGATGATGTTTAGTAAAAATGATTAGAAACTACTGAAAATAAATTTCTAGATGTGACATTCACATTATGTGAAAAAAAAAAAAACCAATCAGAATTAACTTAATTCCCCTTCAACACAGTTTAGAAATGCTTTATTGTGTGCTATGCAATGCACAATTCCAAGTAATAAAGGTAGATATATCTGGCATGTTCCCTGTCTTCAAGGATCTTCCAAATTAACTTGCCTTTTTCCTTCTACATGAACTAAGTGGTCTTTAATTTTCAAAGTAGAAGGAAACTTTGATCAATAGTTTGTATATCAAGGCCTGGGTTAATTATATGATCAGTTCTCACATTCAAGAATGAGAAAATGAGGACCACTCAAAACAAACCACACATTCTTAGTAACCACACACCTGTGTGTGGAGTTGTCTAGAGCGACCATTTGATACTTGCAAAAATCAAGATAGGATAATATACTTAGGAAAGATCATGATTTGGTTTAATCTCTAATCTTGGTTGAATCTTAAGAGTATTTTGAAATTATTCTAGAGGTGATAATGCAAAGAAAGAATGATGTAATTTTATTCATTAGAAGACTCTCAGAAAAGCTATGAATTTTCCAAGTTAGGGACTAAACACAGCATACAGAAATAACAACTATGGCTAAATTACAGAATATTATTTTGGGGTTTTTTCCCTAAAGAATCATTTTGAACAAGGTAACAAACTTGGCATAGCAGATCAGGGATAACCTTTAAAAATCTGAAATTATAGGGTTAACTATTAAAAATTATTATAGGGTTAACTATTAAAAATTATTAAAAATTATATCTTAATGAATTAAAGACATATTTTTAAAGATTGGTTATAATTGACCCTCTATAGTTCTAGTTTCCAAGACTTTTGAATCCTACAAATTCACAGAATTATATATCTTGATATCTTATGAAAAGATAACTGAAAAATAGTATAGTTCTGGGGACTTAAAACCACCTGCACAAGAGTACCCAAAGGGTATTGATTGGTAGATTAATTTCAAACTAAAGGGCAGCTGTTAATTTTATGCTAAGAGAATCTGTCCTTGCTTCTGTTCTGTCCAACTATTACCAATGACTTGAATGGAGACATGGATGATAGGCTTATCAAATTCATAGATGAAACAGAGCTGAGGCAGATAGCAACTCTGCTGGTTGATCAAGTAGAGTCGGTTAGTCTCAATGGAGTAGAATGATGAATTGGATTTACATGAAAATAAATAGGATAAATGTGAAAGTCTGGCACATGGGTTTATGAAAATTCATGAGTATAGAAGAGAGATGGTGTGACAAAACTATAGCATGCTCTCTCACAGACTGTAATTCCAATGTGAAGTCAGATAGACAGCTGTGGGTAAGAACTAACATTTTTTGAGTGCCTTAAGCTCTTAACCATGAACATCAAAGAGACAGGGCCATTATTATTATTCCCATTTAAGAGGCACACAGACATAAAATAATTTCCCCTAGGTCCTACCAACTACAAGAAGTAGTTCTGAGATTTGAACCTATAGCAAACTTGCCATAAAAACCTTGCTTTTTTTCAAACCATCATCATGTATACAGTTTAACAAAGATACTCCAATAACTAATATAATCTTTTGTTAGCTAACAAAGGTAAGAGGTAGTCGTAATCCATTTCCAGTTAGGCACTGGTCAGATCACTGATGGGAAGGTAAGGAAGAGTAATGCATACACCCAATATGCTTCAGAAGGAGAAGAAAAAACAACTGGAATCTATCCAGACAATGAAATACTACTCAGCATTAATAGGGAACAAGCTATTGACACATTACACAACATAGATGAATCTCAAATAACATCATGTTGAGTATAAGAAACCTAATGAAAAAGAATGCATGCTGTTTGATTCCTCTAATCTGAAGTTCAAGAGAAGGTCTCTGGTGATACAAATCAGAAAAGCAGTTGCTCCAGGAGGGTTGTCTGAAAAGGAGCCTAAGGGAAATTTCTGGGATGATGAAAATGTTTTATATCTTGATTAGGAAAGTAGTTACAGAGGTGATCACACTATTGTCAAAAACTCAAAAAAATGTTCACTGAAGATCTGTACATTTGATAGCATAGAAAGTATACCTGAATTCAAAGAAAAAATAATGTATACAAACTGGCAAGTGAGGAGAAGAAAATAGTAAGAGATCAGGAAATTATGGCCCATGTGAAACACACGAGCCAGGACGTATTATCTGCAAATGTTTGTATTATTGGCAAGAAGTCCAGGAAAAGGGAGGTAGAACGAGACATGATATTCACATTAAAAATGATACCATTCCTAGGGCACCTGGGTGGCTCACTCGGTTGAACGTCTGACTCATGATCTCAGGGTCCTGGGATTGAGCCCCAAGTCAGGCTCTGCACTGGGCATAGAGTCTGCTTGAGGATTCTCTCTCTTCCTCTCCCTCTGCCCCTTTGCCCACTCACACTTTCTCTCTCTCTAAAATAAATACATCTTTTTAAAAAAATGAATCTATTCCATAACAGAAATAGTCCTAAGTAATTTTTAGGGAATACCATTAGGACTAATAAGTAGACATTTCACCTTAATATAAGAAAGGATTTTCTATGACTGGAGAAGTCCCAAAGTGGAATTATCTGCCTGTGAAGTGATAGATTCCCCACTGCACAAGGTGCCAGGCAAAGCTAGAAAGTCCGGTCAGAATGTCTGTGCAGGGTGCTCAGTACTTAAGGCAGTCCTCTCCAGCATTCAGGTCCTATGCATCTGTCTTCTAAAGCCCACTCTGAAATTCACATCCTATACATCATCCAAACTCTTGACCTCACTCTCAACCTATTCCCAACCCCCAGGACATACAAGCACCCATGTCTACCAATGTCTGTACCAGTGATGAACAGAAACAACATCTACCCAGCTTCCCCACTCCTGCCCTACCACATGCTCTAATCTCAGATCCTCAGAACAACACTAAAATACTTTCACACTTTTAGACTTGGGGGTACTCCATAGCTTTGCTGTACCAACACAATATTCTTTATTCATCTGTTTAATGACATTTATTATTAAGAGCTTACTGTATATCTAGCATGTTCTGGATACCAGGAGGAAAAAAGACAGCCATCCCCATCTTGGTGGAGCTTAACTAGCAGACATCAAGTTGGCAGTGTTTAACTCTGATAGACACACAGTGGATGATGAATAAATATCCATTGATCTAACCTAATACGAGAAAGTCATGTAATATAATTATATAGCAATTATATTTCTTTCTCAGGGAAACACAGAGCTTACTCAGGCTTTGAACACAGCATTTTGCTCTTTAGCCCAGCAAAAATCTCTGTTAGGGACACCTGGGTGGCACAGCTGGTTAAGCATCCAACTCTTGGTTTCTGCTCAGGACTCAGGGCAGGATCTCAGGGTCTTAAGATTGAGCCCGAAGACATTCTCTGTACTTAACACAGAGTCTGCTTGAGATTCTCTCTCTCCCTTTCCCTCTGTGCCTCTCCTCTCTCTCTCTCTCTCACACACACACACTCTCTCTCAAATAAATAAGTAAATCTTTTTTTTTAAAAATCTCTGTTAAATATCAAATAGTTGAAGAAGTGCTCATTTTTGAGCACTGGGGCTTCTGAGTCTATAAAATTAGGCTAATGTTACATACCAGAGGGACTCAAGAGCCTGAATGGAGCCTAACAAAACTGGCGTCAATAAAACGAAAGGAGTGACATTACTGAACTCTATCCAATAAATCACAGTCTGTTAGCTGACATTAATTTATAATTTCAGGCACAGGTTAAAATTATCCACAATGGATACATTTAAATTGGGTGAAAAGCCCAAGGAGCAAATTCTAAAAGCAACAAATCCTTCCAGAATAAAAACAGTTAGCAATCTCAGCAGCAAAACCTTTTAGGGACTCGCTTCTAACCTTACTTAGTGAGCCAAGATAAAACGTTTTAAGTGTGCACCAACTGAAGGAGTTAAGTTGATCACGCCCACGGTAGGCCTATTCAAACACTAGCCCTAAACTTCACAGACTAATTCTCAAAGGAAAATGAGGTATTTTTTATACATGTATCAGAGATGTGGAGTTCTAAGGGGAATTGTACATAAACTTTGTAGGCGTGGGCATGGCAGTCAGCGCTTGATGGGTAGCTCTCTGTCCGTCCTTTCCCTCCTCGTGTAATAATAAATCTTTGCAAACCTGTTTCCTTTCATCTGTACACATTCTTTTATACAATCTCCAGTTAACTGCCTACCACATGGAGTTCCGTTCAATTTTCAACAGAAAAAAAAAGACATTTGCTCAAAGGCATAAAATCATTGGGTGGGGGAGGGACGAGTATTTGTGTGTAATTGTGCTCATGCAAATCAATGGACTCACACATTCAGGCAAGGGAGAAAAGGAGGAGGAAAAAGAAAATTCTGACTCTAAGAGTGAGCCTAGCAAGTAGGTAGATGCATTAACAAACAGAAGCCCTATCCAGAGATGACCCATGGCCACAGGCAGGAGGGGCAAGTGGGGGGCAGGGCACGCCAGCAGAGAACAGTTGGAGAACATAACGCGAAATCCTCACCTACTTAATATCCAGGAAGCTTCAAATTGGGGCCGTGCCTTGCCTCCTTGCTGAGTGTTTAAGCTACACCTCGCAGTGAAAATAAATTACTAGCAAAATGACAAAACTGTTTCCTAAAAAAGACAAAACTGTTCCCTAAAAGTAAGAATAAGAAATAACTTTATTCCCCTTTGGGGACTTTTCCTAAATCACCTTGTATTATCTAAGTCACCCCCTATTATACCAAATTAATCCAAGAAAGTGAAATTGCCAGAGGGAGCTGTCATCTGGCCCAGAGGTTTCCCCCTGGGCAGATGATAATCTGATAAAATGGCAGGATCAGTGACTGACCAGTTCCAGTGTTAACACTGGAGTTTTGAATGAGGAAATTTGTAAAAAGAAACTGGGGAATAAATAGTGTGTATATATATATACATATATATGCACATATATGTGTATATATACATATATATACATTTTTAAAAATATTTTTTATTTATTTGTTTGACAGAAAGAGAAAGCACAAGTAGGCAGAGCAGCAGGCAGAGGGAGAGGAGAAGCAGGCTCTTGGTCCAGCCTGGAGCCTGATAGGGGCTTGATCCCAGGACGCTGGGATCATGACCTGAGCCAAGGCAGCTGCCTAATGACTGAGCCACCCAGGTGCCCCTGTATATATATATTTATATGGAAAAGGAAGAGGTCTGATGGGAAATAGGAAGACAGCTTGGTACCTACAAATAAACACTTGAGAGGGAAGAAATAGGGAAATGGGGCAAAAAAAAAAAAAAACCGATTAGAACTTTTAACTGAGTAAATTATTTTTCTAGAGAAGAGAAAAAAAATCACTTGCTCTCCTATTTAACAATGACTTTTCAAATTCTGAGAAAGAGAAGAGTTTAATATAATCTGATGCCTTTCTGAATGTTCTGTGTAAGGTAGTGTGCTGGGAGCCATGAGGAGGCATCAAGAGGGTTCTTACATAAAATATGCCTTCAAGGATTTTACGATGTGGTGGGGGGAGTTAGGCACACAGACAGATCCCACCTTATAAGAAGGACACCGATTCTAAAAGGTCAGTTGTGAACTAGCTCTTTGAAAGATGGAGTAATTCCCATGAGAAAGAGAGAGAGATGTAGAAATACTGCACTGCCTAATTTCTGAATTTTCTGACTAGAAGATTCAGATTTAAAGGAGAGTAACTAAAAGGTAAATTATAAATTTATATTTTGAGTCAATTAGAAATCCAAACTGACATTTTTCAACCGCCTAACCAACAATCCTAACCTTATGCTAACTCCCTGAAAACTTTCTAGAATAATGGATTCTAGATGGATTTGTGTTCCTTTTAACTCCTTTAACACCAAACCACACTTGGTTTGGTGCATTTCAAGAGCATTGAATACAACTCCAAAATGATGGATTATAAAATGTTAACTTAAAAGAAATTTTATTCTAAAGTACAGTTTTGTAATTCAGGTTTTATTTGGGAAATTTTGTGCTTTTTGTTTTAGAAACAGGAAGTATGAAATTCCCCTCAAACTTCCAAAGTACAATTAACAGCGAACAGAAGTATTTACCTCTAAAAATTCTTTAGCCTATAGTAACAGAGAGAGTGAGAGTGCTGGGCAGCTGACTTCCCAGCTGAGTATAGACAAATAAAAAGTCTGCCTGCACTTCCTAACCTGTGGCCAGAAAGAAAAAGCCAGCAAGAATGTGGATTAAGAAAGATGAGAACTGGGTGCCTGTGTGGCTTAGTCAGTTACCTTCGGCTCAGATCATGATCTTGGAGTCCTGGGATCAAGCCTTGTCTTGGGCTCCCTGCTCAGTGGGGATTGTCTATTTCTCCCTCATCCCCCAGCCAGCACCCCTGCCTGCCTCCCCCCTCCCCGCCCCCGGCCCCCGCTTCATGCTCACTTTCTCTCTCAAAAAAATAAATAAGTAAATTCTAGAAAGTAAGAAAGAAAGAAAGAGGGAGGAAGGGAAAGAAAGATGAGAACCTACATCAGTGGGGTTATTCCCCATTAGAGAGATTTTGGAAATTTCTTATTCCAAGTTTATCCACCTCCTGCCACCCAGTTTCTGTTGTGGAAGAATGCTTTAGAATAACCACAGGGAAGAGATGTTGATTAGGTTAAAGCTACAATTGAGTATAATCTCTTCCTTACGGGATTAACATCTGATATATATGCATTTTAAGCATGAATACTTAAAACTGATTTTCCTGGGGAGCCTGGGTAGTTTGGTTTGTTAAACTTTGGACTCTTGGTTTCAACTCAGGTCATGATCTCAGGGTCAGGAGATCAAGCCCCATGTTGGGTTCAACAGAATCAGTCCGTGCACAATCAGCTTGAGGGATTCTCGCTCTCCTTCCACGCCTCCTCCCATCTTGCTCGCTCTCTCTCTCTCTCCCCCTGTCTCACTCAAGCAAATAAATAAAATCTTTTTTAAAAAATTGATATTCCTGGGGCACCTGGGTGGCTCAGCGTGTTAAAGCCTCTGCCTTCAGCTCGGGTCATGATCCCAGGGTCCTGGGATTGAGCCCTGCATCAGGCTCTCTGCTCAGCAGGGAACCTGCCTTCCCCTCTCTCTCTGCCTGCCTCTCTGCCTACTTGTGATCTCTGTCTGTCAAATAAATAAATAAAATCTTTAAAAAAAAAAATAAAAATTGATATTCCTGTTCTGTAAAAAAATAAATAAATAAATAAAAGTAGTGAACAATATTGGAATTGATTAAAGTTGTTTAGCTACAAAGCTTGTGGTAAGTCCTTAGAGAAGTTTAATGGGTGCATAATTCCTCCATTACACAATAGCTCCCAACCAAGAGGAAAAGAAGAGCTTGAAAGCCAGCCAGCGATCTGCTGGCCAACGTGTTATCCTGTCCAAGAGCAAAATGTCCTTTCTCTGCCACCCTCCCCAGGCCAGAAACCCCACGAAGACTCCGAGCTACTGCGCCCATAGGGCTGTTTCCCTCTCCTTCAGATGGTGCCTTTCCCTAATTCATCTTTTCCTAGTTCATAAAAAAGCACTGCCTGACAAACCCCATCGTCTAAACAATAATCTGGATCCAAAGTAAGTACTATTTCATTTCACTGGCAAGGATCATCATAAAATAACAGAAAAGTAACACTCTCTCCTTAATCATGTTTGTTGTGTTTAGAACTTTGTGAAACATTGTTTAACTAGAGAAAATATACCATGTATACACAGTGGCAAAGCATTCAGAGGAAATTCGAAAGACTTATATCCTTGGGTATATTCAGTGAGAATAAGTAGTGAGGAAGTGAAACACAGCAATTAAGGACTCTAGAGCCATATTCCCTGGGTTTGCAGTCCAGCTCAGACCTTTCCTAGCTGCATAATTTGGGGCAAGTTTATTAAATTCTAGGTGCTTCAGTTTAACCAACTGGAAATAGAATTAATAATAGTATGTACCACAAATTTTCAGAGAGATCAAATATATCCACGTAAAGAGCTTAGAACTCACTTATTCTGGAAGCTTTTTTGATGACTCAATAAAACTTTCTACTTAGATAATCATGTCATCCGCAAATAAGGAGTTCTTTTTTCCAAAATGAATCTCTTTCATTTCTTTTTCTTGTATTATTGCACTGGACAGAATATTATTGCACTGGACAGAACCTCCAGAAAAATGATTTAAAAAGTGATGAGAGTGGCCATCCTTGCCTTGTTTCTGATGTTGTTTCAGGGGGAAGGGAGGGAGCATTAAGTTTTTCACCATTAAATAGAACAGTAGCTATAGGTTTTTTACAGCTGTGCATGAATTTTTTAATTTCAACATTGTAGTTTTTGTCTCTGGAAGTTTCATTTTTATCTTTTTTGTACCTTCCATATCTCTACTTAAGATAGTCCATCTTTCCTCTGGTCTCTTGAATATTTGGAACACTATCATAATGAGCTTTAATGGCTACTAACTCTACCATATCATTTCTGAGCTAGTTTCATTTGACTGATCTTTCTTATTATGGGTTGTATCTTCCTGCTTCTTTGCATGCCTGAGACTTTTTGATTGGATGCCAGACATAGTAAATGTTATCTTAGTTGATACGTGATATTTTTCTAGTCCTTTATATATTCTAGAAATTTGCTTTCAAACATAATTAAGTTACTTGGGAAGACTTTGAGGCTACTGAGTCCTTCTTAAGCCTCATTTGTGAGAACCAGATCTGCATTTAGTCTGAGTTAACTTTTTCCCAATACTGAGGCAAGACCCTTGGAGTTCTATCCAATGCCCCCATGAAATAATCACATTTGCCAGGCCAGCTCTTGGGAACAAGCACATTCCTGATCCAGTGTGAATCTGGCACTATTCCCTCTAACACTTTATGGAGGTTCCTACCTCTGCTGCTGTATATTTTCTCACAAGCATGTGCCGAATCAGAGTCAACTGAATACCCAGAGGAGACACTCCCGACATCCCAGGACTTCTCCCTTTGTGCAGCTTTCTCTTCTCCTTTATTCTTCTCTGTAAATTTAGGCACGTTGGATTCCCTAGACTCAGGGAGATAACTCCGGGAGAGAGGTTTTACTAAGCTTCCCCATTCCTGCCCTGAGTCCTGGCAACTTTCCTCAGGCCATCACCTGCTGCATAATGCTCCCCATTATTCCATCTCAACCCAGAGCAGGACCACAACAATATCTGTAATAGCAAAACACTGGAAGCAACCTACATACCTTCATTTGGAAATTGGTTAGGTGATTTGTGGTAATAAAATATATATGTCTGCTTTGTCACCTTGGCTTATTTCAAACATAACTTTATGTCAATGTTCTATAGGGAAAGACCACTAGAACACATCTATAGTTGAAGAGGTTAGGGTTATTTCTTGTTGAAACATGGAAGACAGCATCCCATGGGGGGCCATGGGGCATCTTAGAGGCTATCAGAAATGACTTCATGTAGGGTTGGGGCTCATGTTAGGTGATTTTATGGAGAATTCCAAGAAGCTGGTTCAGCTCCAAACTGTATGCTGTCACGAAGTGGAGATAATACTATGTTTGAGTGGTTTAATAAAAGCTATCTAGAAGAAAGGAAGAATAGAGAGAGGCTAAACCTGTAATTAATAAAGAAGAAGCCATCACTCATATTATCCAGGATGGGGCAAGTTTGGTCATCTTTGTGGCTTGGACGGTGATATATTTTGTCCATATTCTCATGTGGTTTCGTTTTTGTCTTGATTCATCCCACTCACAGAGTGATCTTGTCTGATTGTAATGTTCCATGAAATTACATTAACAAGAGAACATCAAGGCCAGTTCTCACATGTCATGGTCTGTTTTTCTTTTTCTCACTAGTAAGAAAACAACAGACTCATGGTTCTCACTAGTGGGAAGACTAATATATATAATTAGAGGATTAATGGATTCCCCCTCATTTACAGAACTACAGGCAGCCCCATCCAGAGGGGCTAAGCCCAGGACAGTGGTTCACCAAAAAAACCTACCAAAATTTCTTGGAAGAAGAAAGTAATGGGACCTCAGAATCATTCCCATGTGAAAGAGTATCCCTGAGAAGAGAGTCCATTGCTGGAGACAAGGGCTTAAAGAGCATTTTGCAAAGGAGGATTGGATGAACCTAAGGAGGGAGAGCAAATTAGAGTTGGAAAAATCATATATGAATGGCATTTTCTAATGACGATCAAAGTACCACTATACCTTCTTTGTGTGGCTCAAAGGGAAACCTACCCCAGTGATGGTTCAGCCTCTCATGCCATAATATTCTTGCAAGAGTGCTTGATCCTTGGATAAAGAAATATATCTATGTACCTTACTGTCCAGACTACACACCAGAGCATTGGTGTAGTGATGCCCAAAACAGGACAAGATGGTCAAGAAAGACAGGGGAGCTGTTCTACTCCATTTTCTCCTGGGATTCAACAAAGTTGGAGAAAGGGATAGGAAAAAAATATTAACTGCTCAGGGAGAATTCCTAGAGCCTCTCATTGGTGGGCAATGGAATAGAAAGCAAAAATCAGTAAAACCAAATTTCTTAATTGCCTCCAGAAGTAAAGAAAGACAACTTTTAGGAGAAAAAAAAAGCAACATTAAGGTTTTAAATAGAGTGATGCATTCCCATGGGCCTTATGTGTCTATTAACCCTAGTTGAGGCCACCACCGTCTCAAAGCCAGGCTAATACAATGTTTCCCAACTGCTCTCCCTGCTTCCACCCTTGTCTCCTAAGGGTTATTCTCCAGAAGGCAACAAGGTCCTCTTAACAGATCAATCAGACCATGTCTCACATGCACATCCTTGAAAAAGGAAAGAAAAAAATTCCCAACCAGTGCCTCTCTCGGCTTCTATAAGAAAGAGCTGCAATCCCTCCACACCCGCCCTGGCCTATGCCATCTGGCTCTGGCTCTTTCCCTGGCTTCTTACCTCTATTCAAATTCAATTGCAGAGTACAGATTTGGGGGACTGGGATTGGGAAATCATCCTAGGGTCCTGACCAACATGTAATGTCATAGTGTGGAATGGAATTGTCAGTAAACTAGAGGGTAATAAGGATAAGTATGGACAAATAGCTCTTGTGTTTCCCTCTCTGTGTGTGTATGCATGTGTACACATTATAGGCATACCTGAAAGGTGTCACAAGCTCCAGTCCAGACCATCACAAAAAAGCAAGTATCACAATAAAGAAAGTCAAGGTAATTTTTGTTTCCCCGTGCATGTAAAAGTTACATGTGCTCTATACGGTAACCTATTAAGTGTGCAATAGCATTATTTCAAAAAAAAAAATGTACATACCTTAATTGAAAAATACTTTATTACTAAAAAATGCTAACTACCATCAGAGCTTTCAGCAAGTCTGAACTGATCACAAGTCACCAAACTAAATATTGTTATCCAGAAAGTCTGAAATTGTGCAAGAATTACCAAAGTGTGACAGAGACTGAGCAGAGTGTGATGCACTGAGCAGCTGCTATTGGCAAATGGCCCTGGGAGCCTCGCTCAGTGCACGGTCACTGAGAAGCTTCAGTTTATGAAAACCCTAGTATCTGCAGGGCACAAGAACATGAAGGACAATAAAATGAGGTGAGCTTGCTGTTTCCTAGGGCTATCGTCACAAAATACTACAAACCGGTGGCTTAAAACAATAGAAATATATTGTTTCACAGTTCCTGAGGCCAGAAGTTAAAAAAAAAAAAAAAAAAGAAATTAAGGTGTCACTATGGCCTCGGTACTGGTGAAGCCTGTAGGGGAATCCTTCCTTGCCTCTTCATGCTTCTGGGGGTTGCTGAAAGCCACTAGCATTCACAGGCTTGTGGCTAGAACACTTCAATCTCTGCCTCCTTGATCATGTGATGATCTCCCCATGCCTGTCTGCATCTTTGGGTCTCTTCTCTTCTTCTAAGAACACTTGTCACTTTGATTAAGGGCCTGCCCAAATCCAATATGATTTCATCTGGACCAATGACATCTGCAACAACCCTATTCCCAAACAAGTTCACATTTGTGGGTATTGGGGGTTAGGACATCAGCATGTATTTTTCAACCCACAGCTGTGTGTGTTGTATGTGGAGTCTTAAAGTAAAATGTACATTGTATTGTGTGTCACAGTCAAAGCCATTTGGAAACTCAGCCTTGGCTCACATTACCTCAGCAACTCTGGCCCTCCCACTCCCCACAACAAAACAAGTGTGAGTCCCATACAGCGTCTTTGCAGTGGCTGCTCTCTTATTCCAGGAAGCTCTCTCCATGCAGCCATGTGGCCAACTTCTTTCCTTTACCGAGGAGTCTACTTGACCAGTCAGCTCCTAAGAGGAAACTTTCTTCTCTGCCTTCTTTCTTTATT
Source organism: Meles meles (assembly GCF_922984935.1). Taxonomy (NCBI): domain Eukaryota; kingdom Metazoa; phylum Chordata; class Mammalia; order Carnivora; family Mustelidae; genus Meles; species Meles meles. Next base: position 75,238,285 of record NC_060077.1, read on the forward strand.
TTTTTTTTAAGATTTTATTCTTGGGAGGAAACAAGATGATGAAGAGCAGCAGACTGAAATATCATAGGTCCCAGATGTTCAGCTACACAGTTATCAAACCATTCCCAACACCTACAAACAGGGAAGAGAAGAGCAGCAATTGTAGGAACAGAAAATCAACCACTTTTTGGAAGGTAGGGAGAGCAGAGAAGTGAATCCAAAGTGATGGGAAGATAGACCGTGGGGGAAGGGACAAGCTCCCGGCAAGCAGTGGAGCAGCAGAGCATAAGATCAGAACTTTTAGAAGTCTGCTCCGCTGAGGGCCATCACTCCAGAGGCTAAGCAGGGCTGGAGCCCTCATGGGGACAGTGTGGTCTCAGTACCCACGGGATCACAGAAAGACCAGGGCTGTCTGAGTATGACAGAGCTCCCAGGGTATTGCAGCAGGGAAGCCAGCTACAGAAACAGAGCCAAGGAGTGAGCTCTCAGCTTGGGGTTGTTGCCTTAAACCGTGATCCAAGGCACAGTCGGGTCGCTGCTCTTCGAGCAGGGACCCCACAAGTGGTGGATCCAGAGAGACCCCCTCCTTCCTCCTCTGGGAGGAGTGGCACCGGAGGGTGCTGCAGGAATCTGTGGGGTTTGGAGACTCCCAGTGGGGCCAGGCACCAGTGATAGAAACACTGGGTCACAGCCTGGGTGAGTTCAGAGTGTGGCTGGAGACCAGGGAGATGGGAGGGATTGACTGCTTTTCTCTGAGGTGGCACTGAGGAGTGGGGTCCTGAGCTCTCGGCTCCTACAGGGCTGGAGACTGGGAGGCTACCATTTTCATTCCCATCCTCCAGTGCTCTACAGAAAGGGTTCAGGGAACAAAAGCTACCGAGAGCAAACTCAAGCAGATTACTTAGCCTGGCCCCTGGCAAGGGCAGTGCAGTTCTGCCTTGGGCAATGATACTTGTGAATCACTACAATGGGCCCCTCCCCCAGAAGATCAGCAAGAACATCCAGCCAAGACCAAGTTCACCAATCAACAAGAATTATGGAACTCCAGAGCTAGAGGAGAGCAACACATAGAATTCATGACTTTTTTCCCATGATCCTTAAGTCTTGCAAAGTTAAATTTTTTTTAATTTTATTTTTTTCTTATTCTATTTTTTTAACTTTTCCTCTTTCCTCCTTTAACTTTTTTAACTATCTCATCTTAACAATACCTTAAAGAATCTTTTTAAATTTTCATTATTATAGTCATATTTTATTCCTTAATTTTATTTAATATTTTTTGTATACATATGGGGTTTTTTTTTCTTTAAAATTGTGGGATACAATTTCTTCTAATAGATCAAAATATACCCTAAATCTAGCACATGGCTTTGTTCTAATCTCCAGCCTAATCATATTCCCTCCTCTTTTTCTTTTTCCAACCAACTTATTTTATCAATTCCTTTTTTAGAATCTTCTTTTATCCTTACAGTTTTATTCCATCCCTTCATCATGTTTACCCTTATTTTTGTATATATATAAGGTTTTCTTTCTTTAAAATTTTGGGAGGTAGTTTCTTCTAAGAGACCAAAATATACCCAAAATCAAGTGGGTGTCTCTGCTCTATTCACCAGTCTAATATATATATATATATATATATATATATATATATATATATATATATATATTTCCCCCCCATCTCTTCTCCCCCTGCTTTTGGGTTTCTTCTGATTTGGTTAGCATGGCGTATATTTTTCTGGGGTCTTTGTCACCCTTTTAGTATTTTATTCTCTCATTCATGTATTCTTACCTGGATTAAATGACAAGACAGAAAAACTCACCACAAAAAAAAAGAACAAGAGGTAATATCAACAGCTAGGGACCTAGTCAATGCGGACATTGGTAATATGTCAGCACTGGAGCTCAGAATGATTATCAAGGTGCTAGCTGGGCTCAAAAAAGGCATGGAAGATATTAGAGATGACTTTCTGGAGAAATAAAATCCCTTTCTGGAGCAATAAAAGAACTAAAATCTAACCAAGTTGAAATTTTTTAAAAAAAGCTATTAATGAGGTGCAATCATAAATGGAGGCTCTTGCTGCTAGGATAAATGAGGTGGAAGAGAGAATCACTGATATAGAAGACCAAATGACAGAGTTTAAAGAAGCTGAGCAAAAGAAAGACAAACAACTAGCGGAATATGAGGGGAGAAGTCAAGAGATAAGTCATACCATAAGACAAAACAATATTAGAATAATTGGGATCCCAGAAGAAGAAGAAAGAAAGAAAGGGGCAGAAGGTATATTGGAGCAAATTATAATAGAGAATTTCCCTAATATGGCAAAAGGAACAAGCATCAAAATCCAGGAGGCAAAGAGAACCACCCCTCAAGTGCTCACTTTGGCAGCACATATACTATAAAAAAAAAAAAAGAGTAACTCCCTCAAAATCAATAAAAATAGGTCCACACCCCATCATCTAATAGTAAAACTTAAAGTCTTAGTGACAAAGAGAAAATCCTGAAATCAGCCTGGGACAAGAAGTCTGTAACACACAATGGTAAAAATATTAGACTGGCAGCAGCCTTATCCACAGAGACCTGGCAGGCCAGAAAGAGCTGGCATGACATATTCAGAGCACTAAATGAGAAAAATATGCAGCAAGAATACTATACCCAGCTAGGCTATTGTTGAAAATAGAAGGAGAGATTTAAAAAAAAACTTCTAGAACAAACAAAAATTAAAAGAATTTGCCAACACAAAACCAGCCCTACAGGAAATATTGAAAGGGGTCTTCTAAGCAAAGAGAGAGCCTTAAAAAAATAGACCAGAAAGGAACAGAAACAATATGCAGTATCAAGCACCTTACAGTCAATACAATGGCACTAAATTCATATCTTTCAACAGTTACCCCGAATGTAAATGGGTTAAATGGCCCAATCAAAAGACACAGGGTATCAGAATGGATAAAAAACAAGACCCATCAATATGCTATTTATAAGAAACTCATTTTAGACCCAAAGATACCTCCAGATTTAAAGTGAAGGATAGAAAACCATTTACCATGCTAATGGACATCAAAAGAAAGCTGGGGTGGCATCCTTATATCAAATAAATTAGATTTTAGGCCAAAGACTATAATAAGAGTTGAGGAAGGACACTATACATACTTAAAGGGCCTGTCCAACAAGATCTAACACTTTTAAATATCTATGCCCCTAATATGGGAGCAGCCAACTAGATAAACCAATTAATGACAAAATCAAAGAAACGCATCAACAATAGTACAATAATAGTAGGGGACTTTAACACCCCTCTCACTGAAATGGACAGATCATTCAAGCAAAAGATCAACAAGGAAATAAAGGCTTTAAATGACACACTGGACCAGAGGGACATCACAGACATATTCAGAACCTTCCTACCCAAAGCAACAGAATACACATTCTTTTCTAGTGCTCATGGAACATTCTCCAGAATAGATCACATCGTGGGTCACAAATCAGGTTTCAACTGGTACCAAAATATTGGGATCATTCCCTGCATATTTTCAGACCACAATGCTCTGAAGCTAGAACTCAAACACAAGAGGAAAGTTGGAAAGAACCCAAATACACAGGGGCTAAAGAGCATCCTACAAAGAATGAGTGAGTCAACCAGGAAATTAAAGAAGAATTGAAAAAATTTGTAAAAACACAACTGTTCAAAAATCCATGGGATGCAGCAACAGTGATCCTGAGAGGATATAGCAACACAAGCCTTTCTCAAGAAACAAGAAAGGTCCCAAATATGTAATCTAACCCTATACCTAAAGGAGCTGAGAAAGAACAACAAAGAAAGCCTAAACCCAGCAAGAGAAGAGAAATCATAACAGAGCAGAAATCAATGAAATAGAAACCAAAAGAAGAATAGAACAGATCAATGAAACTAGGAGCTGGTTCTTTGAAAGAATTAATAAGATTGATCCCACCCCTGGCCAGACTTATTGAAAGAAAAGAGAAAGGACCCAAATAAATAAAATCATGAATGATAGAGGAGAGAGCACAACCAACACCAAAGAAATACAAACAATTATAAGAACATATTATGAGCAACTACACACAAGCAAATTTGACAGTCTGCAAGAAATGGATGCATTCCTAGATAAATATAAACTACCAAAACTGAACCAGGAAGAAATAGAACACCTGAACAGACCCATAACCAGTAAGGAGATTGAAGCAGTCATCAAAAATCTCCCCAAAACAAGAACCCAAGGCCAGATGGCTTCCCGGGGAATTCTATCAAACATTTAAAGAAGAATTAATACCTACTCCCCTGAAACTGTTCCAAAAAATAGAAATGGAAAGAAAACTGCCAAACTCATTTTATGAGGCAGCATTACCTTGATCCTAAAACCAGACAAAAACCCTACCAAAAAGGAGAATTACAGACCAATATCCTTGATGAATATAGATGCAAAAATTCTCACCAAAATGCTAGCCAACAGGATCCAACAGTATATTAAAAGGATTATTCACCAGGTTCAAGTGGGATTTTATTCCTGGGCTGCAAGTTTGTTTCAACATCTGCAAATCAATCAATGTGATACAATACATTAATAAAGAAAGAACAAGAACCATATGATACTCTCAATAGATGCTGAAAAAACATTTGACAAAGTACAGCATCCTTTCATGATCAAATTCTTCAAAGTGTAGGGATAGAGGGTACATACCTCAATATCATCAAAGCCATCTATGAAAAACCCACAGCAAGCTGAGAGCTTTTCCCCTAAGGTCAGGAACATGGCAGGGATGTTCACTGTCACCACTGCTATTCAACATAGTACTAGCCTCAGCAATCAGACAACAAAAAAATAAAAGGCATCTGAATTGGCAAAGAAGAAGTCAAACTCTCACTCTTTGCAGATGATATGATACTTTATGTGGAAAACCCAAAAGCCTCCACTCCAAAACTGCTAGAACTCATACAGGAATTCAGTAAAGTGTCAGGATAAAAAATCAATGCACAGAAATGTGCAGAAGACATGAACAGACATTTCTGCAGAGAGACAACCAGATAGCCAACAGACACATTCAAAAAGTGCTTAACATCACTCGGCATCAGGGAAATACAAAGCAAAACCACAAAACCACAAAACTCACACCAGTCAGAATGGCTAAAATTAATAAGTCGGGAAACGACAGATATCTTCAAGGATGCAGAGAAAGGGGAACCATCTTGCATTGTTGGTGGGAATGCAAGCTGGTGCAGCCACTCTGGAAAACAGTATTCAGGTTCCTCAAAAAGTTGAAAATAGAGCTACCCGGTGACCCAGTAATCACACTACTGGGTATTTATCCCAGAGATACAAATGTAGTGATCCAAAGGGGCACGTGCACCCAAATGTTTATAGCAGCAATGTCCACAATAGCCAAACTATGGAAAGAACCTAGATGGCCATCAACAGATGAATACATAAAGAAGTTGTGGTGTATAAACACAATGGAATACTATGCAGCCATCAAAAGAAATGAAATCTTGCCATTTGTGACGACATGGATGGAACTAGAGAGTACTATGCTGAGCAAAATAAGTCAATCAGAGAAAGACAATTATCATATGATCTCCCTGATATGAGGAATTTGAGAGGCAACGTGGGGGGTTAAGGAGGTAGAGAAGGAAAAAATGAAACAAGATGGGATTGGGAGGGAGACAAACCATAAGAGACTCTTAATCTCACAAAACAAACTGAGGGTTGCTGGGAGTTGGGGGGTTAGGGATAGGATGGCTAGGTTATGGACATTGGGGAGGGTATGTGCTATGGTGAGTGCTGTGAAATGTGTAAGCCTAATGATTCACAGACCTATACCCCTGGGGCAAATATTACATTATATGTTAATAATTTTTTTAAAAAAGATTTCATTCTTATGTAATCTCTACATGCCATGCGGGGCTTGAACTTACAAGATCAAGAGAGATCCCCAAGATTGAGAGTCGCATGCTGTACTGACTGAGGCAGCCAGGAACAACCCACCCCCCCAACACACACCCCCTTATTTAGACAGCACCTTTTGCCATTCTCAATCCTTCAATACTGCTCCATTTTCCTTCAAACACAGGGCATTCCCAAACTTGGTTTGATAGACACTATTTACTTACTTTTTCTCCTCTGCTAAGATGTAAGCACCCTGTATGCAGGAACTGTGTCTGTATCCCCAACCTCTGGAACAGCAGGCACTCAAATACATGTTGTTCAGTGTGTGAATCTAATTCTACCATGAAAATAAGTGAACACCAATGAGAGGAGAGCAAGCAAAGGCTATTTTTACTTGGAGCTCCGCATAGGAACAGAGCCAGGCACCATGACAGGCGTCTGCAGACTCACAGGCAGGAAGAGGAACCAGAAAGCTTTATAGGAGAATAAAGAGAAGCCTGCAGGTGTGCCTTATTTGAGACTGTTAACATGGGGAAGCTGTGGACAGGCCAACTAAAAAGTGGGGAATCCTAGGTGATTGTTTCGGGGTGCATATTGGCTTTCTCTGGTTAGTCCCAAGTTGGAAGTCGGAACAGAAATTAAGAAAGCAATCCATGATGAAACAAGTCCTGGCTATTTGGGGATGATTGTGCAGAAGTTGTTGTCCGCTTCCTGGAGTTGCTGAAGGTAATGCTCTGAGCTCCTACAGGTGTGACATATACGTAGCACGCAGGCTTCCTGGGCTGACTACTGTAGATAATGGACTGGCTTCCTGGGCTGCTTACCATGAATTGTAGATCAAAGTTTTATTTTTACATATGGTCTGGCCATTGTCCATTTGTATACCTGGTCTCTCACTTTAAAGAAAATAGGATTTAAATGCATAATGAAGGAATTGAATGGGCTATGGCTGGGGGCAGGAGATGAAGAGAGACTCACTTTTATTTTAGATAATATATGTATGTACTGTCTATAGTTTACAATGAGTTTGTAGTGCCTTTAATGTACAAAATTAAATCAAAGAGTATAATCAAGTAAAGCCAATGGCGTGTCACACTGTCTCCTCTGATGTCTGCAAATCCATCTGTAGAACCGTTTGCTTAGTCCTGAGCCTGCTGTCATTTTTCTTTGTTTTTCTCTTTTTTATTATTATTTTTATGAAAACAAGTTAAACATTGTAAAATTGTGCTAAATCCTTCCTTGGAAATTTCAGTTTATTTATTGCAAGTGAATTTCTGGTGATCCCTTTTCCAACTGAACCTTTAAAACTGAAATTAAAAAGTAAACTTTCCTTCAACATGTATCCAGCGAATGTGAATGGAGTGATTAACATTTTCCAGACCCATGCCGCTCTAAAAAATGAGGGAAATGTCAACATCACAAGAATGCCCGGAGTTCAAATTCAAAGGGTTTGACTGGAATATTCTGCTTTCCTAGAGACATAGCGCCATCTTGTGGAGCTTCTGGATATTTTCGAGGATGAGAAGGTTCTGTTGCATTTTCACAACTCTAAAAGTCACGTGGCAGAAACCAAAACACTCCATTTCCCAAGCAGTCAGAGCGTGGGAGAGTTTGATGTACTCATTTATTCTGGTTATTAGCAAGGAAAATAATCTATGAGGATCATTTACTAATGTTCTGTTAACGCATTTGTTTTCAACGTTACCACCTAAGAACTGAGCCCACTGTACCTTGTACATAGCCTCTCAAAAGGACTTAAAAGATCATACTAGAATGATTTACACCTGTGTCAGGGACCAGAGGCTGAGATCTCCTTATCCCTATGCCCTGCCAACTCCCTGGCACACAAAAGATGTTCCATGTTTTGAAAGAATATAGCTCAGAAAGAACGTCATTTAATTCACTATAAAACATTCATGTACAGTAGTAAAGGATGTAGTGTTTTTAAAAATACATGGGCTCCCAATCTGAAGAGAAAAAGTACACAAATAATCATTTTCAAACCAGAAATGCTACATTCCAAGAAATGGAATGGACGATAAGTTCGGGCATCGTTCAGAGGGGTGAGAAATTACTTCCTGCTGGGATGATTAAGAAAAGCCTAAAATTTCAAATTCACTTGAGATAAGACCCTAAAACCACTCCGATCAAGGCATCACTGTAACAGAGACAATGATTCTATTTGTAAAATCATTGCCTTTACATAAATGTACTTAGTGTGCTCTCAGAAAAAGCTTTGTCTCAAGGTGTTCCTTGCTATTCCTTGCTACATATGAGCACTGTAGTTAGTTTTTACCATAAAACACATCACAAAAGCAAAGCTGCCACACCTATATAAAGTCCACATTCTTCAATAACCTAGAGCAGGCGTTCTGTCCATGTTCAGAGGTGGACAAAGTTCTGCCCGCCCACTGCAGACTTCTCTGAAAGTCTCATTTCCCACGTGTAGGCCTCATTTCCGCATGCCCGTGAGGGTATGAGGAGCCAAATGTCCTTTGTTTCCACGTCCATCCCTCAATCCATGGCTCTACTCTTTGATGACTTATGTGGGCAATTTTAAGAACATATATTAAACAACTACTGGGATGAACACTTGGATGTAATTACTTTATTATCATCCTCACACACCGCATGAAGGAGGAATTACTTCTCCCGCTTTCTGAGTGCAGACACAAAGCCTCAGAAGCTGAATTCTCAAGGTCAAGTAGCTAGAAGTCTCAGGATTTAAACCCACATCTCCTAACTCCAAGCCCACTGCTCTTTGCACAAACCAAAACTGCTTCAAAGGTCGCTTGATTTCCGCAGCAAGGCTTCCCAATAATCACAAGTTCTGCTGTTTATAAACACACACGAATTAGTTCTGTGGTCACGGAAAAGTCATTTCCACTCACTGTGCTTCATTTTACTCGACTGCAATAAAGGGAAGAAATTATACCTGTCCGGCCTACTTCCCAAGCTGCTTTAAGAGCAAAATCAGATGCAGGAGGTCTAAGTATATTGCTCAGGAGTGTGGACTCTAGCATCAGCTGCCCAGGTATAACCCCCAAATGCACACAAGACTGACGAACCACACAGCCTTGAACTGTTAGTTTCCTCTCTCTGAACTTTTATGTCCCACACACAACATGAGAATATTGGTCCTACTTCCTAGGATCATCCTGAGGATTAAATAGGATAACTTAGGCAAAGTCTTCAGTAGGGTGCCTGAAACACAGTGCTTACGAACGCAGCAAACAGCACCTAGAAAAAAAATCAGAATATTTACAAGTATGGGATGATCACTGTTGTTTCTTCTAAGCCAAGATAGTAAATCCTGCCTAGTCCTACTCTCAATTTTAATTTTTTTTTTCATTTATTTTTTACTTAACCATTCCTTAAAAATCACAGGTAAGAACACCTGATAGGGGTTCCTGGGTGGCTCAGTTGGTTAAGCATCAGACTTCGGATCAAGTCATGATTCCAGGGTGGGCTCCCTGCTCAGCGGGGAGTCTGCTTCTCCCTCTCCCTCTGCTCCCTCCCTACTTATGTGCACTCTCTCTCACCGCCAAAAAATTAATAAGTCTTTTTTTTAAAAAACACTTGATAAAGTATAAAAACACTTAAATACTAGAGACTCAAGTAGGGGACAAAAGATGGATTCTCAGAAAAAGCCTGTATCTGTCAGAATTCCTACAGAAATAGATGACATACCCAAAGTGTTGGATTTTAATGCAGGGCTTTTTGCAAAGGTGTGGGCGGGGCTTGGGGAGTCCCCAGTGATGGAGAAGCAGCAGGACTTGCATAGGCTGGACGGTTCTATCCTGCTCAGTCTGAATAAAGGTGTAGACAGGAGTGTTACCAGACCTGAAGTGAATGGGGCCACGCACCAAGAGAGCAGCCATTGGCGGGGGGCGGGGGACGGGGGAGGTCCACAGCCAGTAAATATCCAGCCTCTCATTTCTTTTTGTGCCTCATATTCACCAAACTCAAATGGAAATTGGAGGCAAGGAAGCCCAGGATACAGTCCAGAGAGGGTAAGCCTCTCCAAGCCAGCCCAGGATACAGAAGAGAGGAGAAGAAATCCGAGCAGCAAATGGAGAGTGGCCGGCACATAGTCCTAAGTGAGGACTAAACATAAAATATACTTAGCAAAGTATATAGTGATCTCCTGCAGCATAATGTCTAGTCCTAACTCTAATGACTGAAGCGAAACAACTTCCTTCCAAATCTGGGCCCTATTACTTACTGGCTGGATGCCCTTGATGTTACTTACCTTCTCTGTTCTACAGTTTCATCTGTAAAATCAGCATCATAGTAATACTTACCCTTTAGCGTGAGAATGGAGTTCATATTTGTAAAGTATTCAGAACAACACTGGGCACTCAGCCCTGTGTCAATTTCAGCTCTTACTGTGATGTTATTATTACCCCTAGTCCTGGGTGGGATTACAGGAATCCATGGAGGTTTATGTCATACACAAGTGAACCCTTTGGGTATTAAGAGAAGCACATGACTATAATTTTTACATGCCATGATCACCAGCAAAGCACACTGACCCCAACTATGGTGTAAGAGGTGGTCTTGATAGGTATAAACACTAACTGCGTGTCAAGTTATCATCAAAGCCCAGCCCGGAATCCTGCAGATTTCCTGCAGTCTCTGTTTACCAGATGGAAGAGAAAAAGAGCCAGTACACCCAAAGGTCACACCTATAGACGTGTCCATGTCAGAAGTCCACCAAATACATGAATGTATATTAACAAACAGCCCCTTCCATTTTTCCTTCCAAAGCAGTGAAGATGACATTTCCTAAATAAGCTTCAACTTGCAATTTTCCTTTCCTTCAGACCAAAATTGTTTTATTCCAATTTTTGCAGATGGTGTCAAGGTTCCTGTCAGCAAGACCAGATGGAACTTGAAGCTGGTAAACAACAGCAGAGGCGCAGGGTCCCTAGAAGTCAGCCCGACGTCGTCATCGTACGCCATCCCAGACACCAAACATCTGAAGGCTGGGCAGCCATCCAATCCACAGGACATCCTGGATCCAAAAATATAAGCCTGTGTTGCAGACAGGGAGTGGAGTTGGTCTGCAGTCGGGGAGGTCTGGTTTGGTTTAGTTAAGGAAGAGCTAAGGCAGAGGAGTAATTAGATGGGGGGAGGGGGTGCCTGAACTCCTTCAAACGCAGCTAGAGAGAGGATCAAAGCAGGAAAATATCTGCCAACAGAAACACAGGTGGACTTCAGAAGGACCGAATTCACATCACACCAAGATATTTAGGACGTAAAAATACCCAATTCTGTTTTCTCACTTACATTTCCCCCAGATACCTGAACCAGCCTCCTGTCAACATAAAGTACCCCGACCTCTCACACAGCTGTGCAGCAAACACAGCCACACCCCGACCCCTCCCATGCAGACCACTACATTTCCATCAAGAAATCCTCTTTTTACTAAAACCTCACTTTATAATCTTTTTTTTTTTATATTTTATTTATTTGACAGAGAGAAATCACAACTAGGCAGAGAGGCAGGCAGAGAGAGAGGAGGAAGCAGGCTTCCCGCGGAGCAGAGAGCCCGATGCGGGGCTCGATCCCAGGACCCTGAGATCATGACGTGAGCTGAAAGCAGAGGCTCTAACCCACTGAGCCACCCAGGCACCCCCTTCACTTTATAATCTTGAGCTTACGTGGTTGCATGTTGTTTTGTGTTTTGTTTTGCCTGCCCCCATCATCAAGCAGCTGTCACCCAGACCAATGCTGTGGATGCCTAGGGCCAGCCTGTACTTAGATTCAGAGTACGGGGAGATCTCAAGCACAGAATGTGAAAACGTTAGAGGTTTTACAGTGATCATCCTATGGACGTCTTCCAAATACCATGTGAAGGACACGGGACTGGTTTTTATTTCCCCATTTTACCCCTAAGAAAACTAAGGCTTAGTTTCAGGGTTACTGAAAGTCTCAGAAACTCCTAGGAAACGTGTTACGGCTGTTTCCAATGCACCAAATGTAAAGAGAAAATGTGCAGAAAATTTAAGCCAAACACTACAGAGGGGGAGGAAGCTCCCCAGCTGTTCGAGAAGAGTGGAACTGAGCACAAGGCTGTACTGGTATTGAAATGAGTTCTTGGGTAAGACTCTCATTTCAGCGAAAAAGCCCGTCACCTTGGGCCCATCTGAACACTTGAAATCAGAATGGAGAGAGACGGTGACACGGGATTTCCTGCCCCAGCAGGTGACTTTAACGGACAGGAACTGGAGCAGAGTCAATGCACCCCTCAGAACAGAATCTCAAAACTCTCCAGGGGGCAGCTTAGAGAAGCCAGCGTAAGGCGGGTCCTGGTTCCTCAGGGACCCAAAAGGCGTTAGTGGTTTCCCAGCCCTTGACATTGAGAAATGAGAGACCCGCCTAGGGCAGGGACGGATGCCTCCTTGTTCTGCTCCAAGAAACAAGACAGAATGCACCAGTCCAAGCCTGCCAGACCCAGGTCCACACGCAGGCCCTCTCTGCGCAGAGGCAAAGCGCAACGGCAGCTGCAAAACAAGGACGGCGCTGGGGAGGCTGGGCAGTGCCAGGAAACGAAGTGGTGGGGCAAGGGCAACCCAGGTTGCTGAGGAAAACAGCAAGATACAGGTCCATGTAGTCCCTGGCACATGCCCCCTTTTCCTGTCTCACTTCACTTCTAAAAAACACACTCGAAAATAACATTATTAAGGATTTCAGGATGGTGCCCTCAGAGCAGGAGTCTCCAAGTGCAGAGCCTTACAGAGCACAGGCCCTGGGCAGCAGCACGGGGCGCACGTCCGTGCAGCAGCGCCCCCTGCTGGGTGGGAGGAACCAGCAGCAACAAGCTGCAAGACGGTGCCCACGGTGGACCTGCAGTTAGGGAAGAAGAGTTAGACGCCAGTCAGATCTCTCACACAGGGGACTTACGGAAGGTTGCCTTGAGGACCCTCAAGAACCAAAGGATGTGTCCTGAAGAACCAGCACGTGGAGTTCACCCTCCAACAGAGCTGATAGGCAGACAGCTGAGATGGGACCAATACCCCCAGACAGGGGAAGGAAACCAATTGCCTCCAGGATGAAATGGTTCATGTAATGGAATAGTAATCACAAATGCCATATAGAGGACAGCCGATTCTCTCCCGGCACTTATACATAACGATGGCACTTTGCCTCCCAGCCCCTCAACACCCGGACACCAGGGGGAAAGCCTGGGGAGAAAGCGGACCACACGTCCCATAAACACTCCTAGCATCCAGATGGAAACTGAGGCGGGTGGGGGAAGTGGAGAAGCCCGGAAATGGGTATTTGGGTGAGGCTTTCAAAAGAACAGGAAAAGCCTTTAAAAATAAAAATAATTTAAATTAATTTAAAATAAAAACAGAAAAGTTTTAAGAACTGGAATAAGACTATTTTAATTCCAAAGGTGAGTTTAAAAAAAAAAAATTAGGGAATCTTCCCCAGCTGTCATTAAGGGTGTCAGCTTCTCAGCAGGGAAGAGACGCTCCACTGACACAATCCAATAATAAAAAGACAAAGTCATTACACGTTTATATCTGACAAGTCGAAACTGCTCCATCAAAGTGATTACACACAACCTCAGTGATCGCTCCAAAAAATGGAGCAGAGATCTTGCCCTTGCCTCTGAGAGTTTTAAAAAGCAGTTTCCCTGAATACAAATCCCTGTTCCACTCCTTAAGACTTCAGGCCATGCATCCATCACGTGACTTCCCAGCCAAAAATAGTTGACCTATGTCTCCCAGGATATGAATGCTTAAGCAATTTGCAAATGACTTCCTGTTACCAATTTTTGCAACAACTTGAGAAGTTTCCTAATTATTTGGTTAAATTAATTCTAAGGCAAGCTAGGCCCTCATTCAGAGTGTGATTTAATTATATATCCTCATAGGAGGCTCAGTAAGATGTGCAGATAACAAGTAAACTGACTTTCAGGTACACTGGTTCCCGGAGGATTAGTTGTGTGAACCTCACGTCAAGGTGATGCTTTGGCAAGACCACACTATTCTGACTGCTTGACCGATCCATTCAGTGAAATAAACTGCGAGTCTGCTTAACGGACTGAATGTTCCAGTTGTTGTGATAAATAGACTGGAGAAAGAGCAGTTTCCATGACAAGTAAACAACATGGAAGGCCATGGCTTTGACCTTTGGTTTAGGGAAAATGCAAATTCTTGCGCCTGCTCTAAAAGCCCTTTTGGTGCATCTCAAAGCCATTTTTGTACTGGACCCGCAAGCAGAAGACCCGTCTTGTGGAAGCATAGAACCAAGGGTCAGCAAGCTGCAGACCACAGGTCGAATTCTGCCCATTTCCCATTTTCGTAAATCCATTCCTCTAGACGCATGGTCATGCCCGTTTATTACATGCTGTTCCCGGCTGCTTTCATACCCAATGGCACAGGTGAAGAGGCCATCTGATGAGCAAAACCTGAAGTACTTACTACCTGATCCTCCACAGAACAAAATGGCTTTCCTGGCAGCCACTCAGGCCCCTTTCTTCCTCAGGCGATACCACAGACAGTTGCTTCCTGAGACTCTCTAGCTCTGTCCTTCCACTTCAATTCAGCGTCTGACCCTCTGCCTTGATCACAAGAAGTATCACTGTAGCTTCTCCATGTCCTCATATCAGGGAGATCATATGATAGTTGTCTTTCTCCGATTGACTTATTTCACTAAGCATGATACGCTCTAGTTCCATCCACGTCGTCGAAATGGCATGATTTCATTTCTTTTGATGGCTGCATAGTATTCCAGGGGGGGTAGGGGGATAGGAGAAGAGTAAATGAAACAAGATGGGATTGGGAGGGAGACAAACCATAAATGACTCTTAATCTCACAAAACAAACTGGGGGTTGCTGGGGGGAGGTGGGATTGGGAGAGGGGGAGCGGGCTATGGACATTGGGGAGGGGAGGCGAACCATAAGAGACTATGGACTCTGAAAAACAACCTGAGGGTTTTGAAGGGTCAGGGGTGGGAGGTTGGGGCAACCTGAGGGTTTTGAAGGGTCAGGGGTGGGAGGTTGGGGGAACAGGTGGTGGGTAATGGGGAGGGCACGTTTTGCATGGAGCACTGGGTGTTGTGCAAAAAGAATGAATACTGTTACACTGAAAAAATAAATAAAATGGAAAAAAAAAAAAAAAGAAGTATCACTGTAGAGTAATGAAGGTGTAGTCATTGTTCTGCAGTTGCTCTCAGACTCCCCCTAGGCTTGCTGTCTGGGGGCTTGCTGTTTGCTAACTGGGATTTGGGGAAGTCACCTGCATTCATAAAGAATGTGGGCCAGACTGTATCTAAGGTTCCCTCTAGTTTTAATACAAGGAACTTTTTATGATCAACAAAGAGCATTCTTTTTATTTGAAGAAAATGCCTTTTACCACTGATGGCCATAGGATTTCTCTGAAAATCCTTCTTTTTTGTAATTAGATGTTATTGGCTGCTTACAAAGCATACATCCTCACTGTCCTTCCTAACAGAATCCTAGTTGGTGTTGGCTCTTCCTTCCATGGCTTCTGTGCCTCAAGAGAAACTGGCCCACCACACTGCAGGGACGTTATAAGTCAGTCACGGAAGCACCTGGTCCCTTGCCAGTTACTGATTTAGAATGTATCACAAATCCCAGCCAGTGAGAAATAGAAAGAAGTCTGCTGTGGTGGAGGAAGGGAAGAGGTACTTTGAGGAAAAGTTTTCTTCAGATTAAGGAAGAGAAGACTATCTTGTCTTGGGGCACCTGGGGCACTCAGTCGGTTAAGTGTCTGCCTTCAGCTCAGGTCACGATCTCAGGGTCCTGGGATCCAGCCCCATGTCGAGCTCTCTGCTCAGCAGGGAGTCTGCTTCTCCCTCTCACTTTCTCTCTGTGCTCTCCCTCTCTCTCAAATAAATAAATAAAGCATTAAAAAAAAAGAACATCTTGTCTTTTTCTAGCAATTGTTATGATTGAATATATTGCTAGGAAACCTGCTGCCATCTTGTCCTGAGTCTGAGGAGGATGCCAACCCAGGAGAAGACAGAGAAGCAGACTTGGCTGAAGTA
The DNA here is from genome assembly GCF_922984935.1 of Meles meles. Lineage (NCBI taxonomy): Eukaryota > Metazoa > Chordata > Mammalia > Carnivora > Mustelidae > Meles > Meles meles. The sequence continues at coordinate 75,254,186 of NC_060077.1, forward strand.
CATTTGAAGCCTGCCCTGCCTCTGGATTTTTTTTTTAATTAAAAGGAAATAAATTTTCTTACTGTTTAGGCCAATTTGATTTATTCCCATTAACTGCTGACAGAAGACAACTAATCTCTGGTGGAATCTAGAGCTAAGTGCAGTTCTGATGGTGTTGAGGATGACCAAAATTATGCAGACATTATCCCCCAAAACAGTAATAACTAAACAGCAAAGCTCTGTTTTCCTAAAATAAACTTCTCACCTACGACTCCGCGAACACTGCTATCTAATTGATGCTGAGTAGCTAACTGGAACATTTCACCCCAAAACAATTCAGGAGCATTCTCGTAATGCAACAGAAACAAAAATATTTTTCAAAAAAATGAAAAATTTTATTTTTGTCAGTAGCTATTTTAACATGACGAACACATACAATGGGATGTTTCCCTACGTCTGAACTAAGTGGTTAACCTTACATTTTCTTAATGTGAAGTTCTCAGTACTAAAGAAACGCCAATCTGGTAACATTCCTAAGATTCCAAAAAGAGAGAGAAAGGAGAAAAAAAGGGTGGGGGGCAACATGTGGCTAAAAAAATGATGGCGATCATGAGGTCAGTTAAACATTTTAGAACCAAACAATCCCCCTATCTTGGAGGGAGGATGAGATGGAGCCCTGTGCCATCCCTCATTCAGCCATAAGAGATTATGCCAATTCTCCTACTGTTTACATGCCTCTCAGTAAACTAGCTCACTCTTCCGAAGGCTATACACACTACAGCTGAACATCACACTTTGGAATGTTCTCTCTTTCTACATGTCCTAACAAGACTCAGATAAATGTCTTCCCCCATCGTCTCAACTGTCCAAGGACAAATCACCATCATTTTAATTACAATGGGGCAGAGGTTCAGCTGGGAAAGACACTAGCACATTTCCTGTGAACTTAACCATTTCACTGAGTGAGTCCAATCCACAGGATGTAGTAAGAAAGAAATTTTTTTTCTATCTTTCTCTGTCCCTTAAAATGGTCTCCATGAGACTGTTTATTGTCCTGGATAAAAATGAAAGTTGACACCATGAATTCCGTGGTTTCTCTTAGGACATTAAAAAGTTGAACTATGACTTTAAGTGGCAAAAGGCAGTTTCCACTTGGTAATTAGAATACGGCCTATATCATAACCAAAACAAGGTTGAAACTTCTTACCTCCTTTATCTGTAATTGCAGATGGAAAGCGAGCAGATAATGGGATGTGGTCAACTGCTGCTTCTTCTTCTTCCAGTCTAGGCTTCCATTCCCACCTACAACTTGCTTCTGGCCGTTCCCAACCCCTCCAGAGCTACAGTGAGGAGAAGAGGAGGCAAAGGAGCAGGAAAGTTCCAACCTGACTGACACTGTCATGAGATGGAATCACCACCACCCAAGTCTAGGTTGCAGGTGCACCTATTAGATCTGCAAGTGGTCTCCTTAGACCTGAGGGGGGACAATTCTTCTTTGACGCAAGAAAACAGAGGAAACACAACTTATACCTCTCCGTAGGCTTTATTTGACTTGTCCTCCCTGTGGGGGTCAAATCAGCAGCTCTCCATCAACATCCTCCTCCCAAGGTCATGCCCAAATATCCAGTCTATGTCCCTTTATGATACCTTCTATATGGGTAAGGTCATTAAGAGTCATCATTCCTCCACCTCACGTCCATTCAGATGGCTAACATCAAGAAAGCAGAAAATAACAAATATTGACAAGGGTGTGAAGAAATTGAAACACTTGTGCCCTGGTGGTGGAAATGCAAAATGGTGACTCCCTTATGGGAAAGAGTATGGCAGTCCCTCAAAAACTTAGAATTACCTCATGATCTGTCAGTTCCTCTTCTGTGTATATACCCAAAAGAATCAAAAGGAAGTTCCCAAACACATATTTATACATCCATGTTCACAGCAGCATTATTCACAATTGCCAAAAAGTGGAAGCAACCCAAGTGTCCATCAATGGATGAATAGAAAAATAAAGGGTGTCTACACCCAATGGAATAATTATTCAGTCTGAAAATGGAAGGAAGTTCTGACACATGCTACAACATAGATTAATACTGAGGATACTATGTGAAATGAACAATCAAGTCAACAAAAGAAAAAGACTGTACAATTCCACTTATACAAGGTACCTAAAATAATCAAATTCACAGAGACAGAAAGTAGAACAGTGGTTGGCAGAGGCTGGAGGGAGGGGAGAATGGGGAGGTGTCATTTTATGGGTGTAGAGTTTCAGTTTGAAAAAAGATGAAAAAGTTCTATAGATGGATGTTTGCACAACAGTGTAAATGTACTTAATGCCACCAGACTGTACACTCAAAAGTGGTTAAGCCAGTAAATTTCATGCTATGTATATTTTGCCACAATTACAATAAAGTTAAAGGGGCACCTGGGTGGCTCAGTTGGTTAAGCATCTGACCGACTTGATTTCAGCTCAGGTCATGATCTCAGGGTTGTGAGATCGAGCCCGGCATTGGGCTCCACACTCAGTAGGGAGTCTGCTGGAGATTCTCTCTCTCTTTCACTCTCCCCTGTCCTGCCCTGACTTGCTCTCTCCCTCTCTCTCAAATAAATAAATAAATCTTAAAAAATAATAAGAGTAAAATTTAAAAATATAAAGTCTTGGTTCCTTCTGCTACCATCTACTTTGAAAATATACTTTCTATTTTAGCCTCAGCCCAACCTCCATGTTAATATCCTACCACATATTCGTCAACTACAAGGTGTAGTCTGACTTCATAAATATTAAAATGTGAAAAGTAACGTGTCTTAGAATCAGCAAGAGGTGGTATTTGAGATTTTCAAGCAAATCAGCCATAATTCTAGAAACGTTACTAAACCTTGGTGGCTAGTTTCTCCTGAGCCTATTACCTCATAATTGTTCTAGCAGAGTATAAGACATTTTTCCTTGAATGCATTTTCCAAGCCCCAACTCTCACCACGCTGATTTCGAAAATTAACTTGTCTCTCTGGAACCACTTCTGAATTAAAATTAATGTTCCAAGTCTCTTTGACCCACACCCAATCACTCATACACACAAAGGAGAGGACTCTAATGCTATAGAAGTTTTTTCACACTTGGAATTTAAAATAGCATTACCTCAACATTTCCAATTACAGAAAACTTACCACAAGAAAAAATAATAATAATTGGATGCTTATTCTGAAGCAATATTTGGGGCTGAATTAAACTCACCATGTCTCATTATTTTTACCCTTGTCCTAAAATATAATAAGAGGTGCCAATACAACACGAGGAAATCCTTGAGAGGAAAATGGTAAATCATTCATATTATGGCAGGGAGAGATTTACAGGTATAATGGAGAAGCATAAATTTAGCAAGTGCAATATTAAAACATAGTATATATGAAGTTCACTTAGCATTAAACTCTGAGCTTAACTGCAAACAAGTATGTTAAAATTGTTAACTCTATAGAGATTGAAGAGTAATGGTTAGCAATGACAGGCAAAATATCAGTTTGACAGCAAACCCACAGCAGGAAAACACTAATCAATATACATTACCAAATTGTTCGTGGTCCACAGTCCTTCACACAGGGAGAGAGTGTAATGGGAAATTAAGAATCGTATAGTACAGCCTAGCAGTTAAGAAAGCCAGGCTCGTTTTGTGAAATTCCCTGGGTTCAAATTTCAGCTGGCCATGTATTAGCTCCAAAAACTTTAATGAGATCCTTAATCCTTCTGTCTCTTCATCTGTAAAATGGAAATGAAAATAGCACCTAATTAATAGAGAGGATGGGAAAATTCAAGGAAATAATGCAGCTAAGATACTAAGCATACCTCCAAGCATGTAGGAACTTCTCAATTAATGTTATTTCTCTACTTAATAAAAAATATATAAACTCTTCCTCAATAGCAGAAGTTTGGAAGAAATGTATCACTTATTTATCTAGGTTTTTCGACTTGGATTTTACATGTTCTTGCCTACATAAATGTCACCAAAGTCACCTCAAATTAATGAACAGGTAGCTAGTTAATCTATAGCAGCGGTTCCCAAACTGGAGAGCTCATCAGAATGACCTAGAGAGTGTGTTCAAAACACAGATTGTTCAGCCCTATTCCCAGAGCTTCTGATTTAGTAGGTCTGGGATGTGCCTGAGGATTTGCATTTCTAACAAGTTCCCAGTGATCCTGATCCTGCTAGTCTGCCAGCCACTCTTGGAGAGCCACTGGTCTACACTACCCTACCACCATGACTACCACCATCTTTCTTTTCAGAACTTCACCCACCCCTAACACTCCTTCTGACCCCAAGGACTAAACCTGAGTGTTTCCTTCTGGAGACTGGCTACCACTCTGTTCTGATGGTTAATTGATAACATGTTACCTCACCCATACAGAACCACCCAAAAAAGAGCAGACACCTTAAGACCACACCATATCTGGATCCTGAGCCCAGCGCAGCCAGGCCCCATGGCCCATTAGGAAGCCTCCCACTAAATCCTATGCCTACTGTGCACTCCCCACAGAGATCTAGAGAGCACTCATGTGCCTGGGAATCAAGGCAGCAGAACCTGATTTTCTAGCATTCCTAATCAAGTGCTCCTAGGTGTTTCCATCTATGAGAAGGTCATGATGTCACAGTGGTATATTTCATATGCCAAACACACACATATACACGTAGATGTAATGAATAACAGTATTTATTAAGTGATATGTAGTTGGAGATATGACCTTAAGAGCAATGTTAACTAATTCCCCTGCCCCTGACAGGACTGTTATCACTCCTTCATGATCTAGAGAGACACATGCATCAGCCAGAAAATCTCTTAACCAAAAGGACATACCTGATTAATTTTCTACCTACCACTGCCTTTAAAGAAATTCCTTAGGGGTGCCTGGGTGACTCAATTGGTTGAGCGTCAGACCCTTGGTTTCAGCTCAGGTCGTGATCTCAGGGTCAAGAGATCAAGCCCCAGGATGGGCTCCAGGCTCAGCATGGAGTCTGCTGAGTATTCTTCCCCTCTTCCTCTCCCTCACACCCTTGCTTTCTCTCTATAAAATAAAATAAAATAAATCTTTAGATTCCTAGTAACAGCAAAACCCGAGTGGCAGACCACTTTAACATTCTACCAATTCCAACTCAGCATGAGCACAACAAGAAAAATTTTTAGAGAAATTGCGTGCACATGTACACATGTGAAGGAAAGGGGCAAAGGGAGAGAATCTTTTTTTTTTTTTTTTTTTTTCTGAGGGACAGGATGGCAGGTAGGGGAGGGAGGAGCAGATGGAGAGGGAGAGAGAGAATATTAAGCAGGCTGCACACCCAGCATCAAGTCGGATGAGGGCTCCATCTCACCACCCTGAGGTCATGACCCTAGGCATAACCAAGAGTCAGATGCTTAACCAGCTGAGGCACCCAGCTGCCCCAACAAAATTTTTATGTGCAGGGAGGAAATGCTTAATACAAGAATTTTTTCTGTAGAAAACTCTATTGGAAACTTCCAGTTCGTTTCCATCAGTGTCTGCATTATAAAACCTTCCCAGCGCCAGTGTACGATGACAGCCCCCCCCCCCCCAGCCACCCTAGAACTGACCTGAGCTTCCGAGCTCTCCATCTACAGTGTCTGACCCGGGAATATCTAACAAGCCATCTCACCCTGAGCCCACAACTCACACTTTTTGCTCAGATTGAACCTTGTGGAGTTTGACATTGAAATCTGTCTGAAAATATCTAGGATTTGCCAACCCCCACTGGATTCCACATCTAGTGTGTGCTTCTAAAGGCTCCCATCAACATTCCCCAAGAGCCCACAGGTGGAAATGTGGACTCCTCTCTTCTGAAAATGCTCCAATAATCCCAAAACAAGGCTGGGTCGTTACAAACATGCATATAAAACTGATGCTACAAACACCCCCAGATCACGGGTTTCATGAAAATAGTAAAACATGGAAATTCTGCTGCCCTTCTACCCCCCCAGCATGGAAAGTCTTTGAAATACAGGAAAATTGTCATTGACAAGAGATTCTATCAATAACTTTTTTTTGGCATTTAATAAATGTTTATTGAATGAACATATACCATGGAATTACCTAGTGGGATTTGGAAAACCATATCAAGTGGCAGGAATATAAAACCTTTTTAAGGGGCTAACTACTGGGGGCACAGATGGGGGAAAGGGCATTTCGGGTGAAAAATACCCTGCAGAGTTCTCACCATGTAGGAGAAGGTCAGTGATAGCGGACTTTTAATGGAGTAGAGGAACATACGCATGTAGGCTGAGAGCTGTTCAAGAGAGGTGGTTGGTTCATTCAGTGGCCTGGTGACAAGCATGCGAGGTCACAACCCGCTCTCATTAGCAGTTTCATAATCCTGTAGAAGGTACGGAAGCTCCTGTGGCACGACCGTTTGCCTTACACCATGATTCCACATCATCTACCATCCGGTTAAGTGGCTGCTGTGCTGAGGGCATTGTGTGTGTTGGCGTGAGTCCTACTGACTTTGTCCAGAGAACTTGATGAAACCCGGGTCCCTGTTCGTTTTATTGCTGTGGGAGAGGTCAGCTGCATTTGGTGGTTCTTTGGCTCAAGATCATAAAGGTGATAACTCTGTGAATGTGTAGTTGTAGTTAAATATTATCCTTGGTTTTCTGTCCAAACAAAACCAAGCCAAACCTGCAAAATGTGACTTCCCAAATGTGCTTCAAATACCTCAATGGCCAGTGCACTGGGGCTTCTCCTTCACTGTGCACCTATAACTTTGACTGATGTGTTAGGTGGAGGGCCTTCCATTCTCAAGTTCCATGGAGGGTCCCCTTGGTTAGCAAAGTCCCTCATTTTCAGAAAGCTAATTGTAAGTCGAATGATGGATGCCTTGTCGAGCTGGCTAGTGATGGCTGCAGGAAGAGGCAATAACTTGGCCAATTCATAGAACTCAAAATTTTCTTGTCCCCGGCAGGACCAAGCGGCATCTCGGGATTTCTCCTTTCTCAATGCTTGTAAATTCTGGTAGGTAGATTCACAGTAGATTCCGTCATATCTGTAGGTTTTCCTACATTCTGATTGGTTGGGCAGAGGATGCTGGGCAATTAGTCGTTCTCACCTGGAAGGATCCTGCTGAAAGCTGGGCTTGGTGGGCGCCATCTTCCTGCTATTTTTTTTCCTCTATATCAATAACTTTTATAAGACAAATATTTAATCAGGATAACACACACTCAACACGTATTCTAAGAAGTTGTCCTTTCTTCCATGCCACTGAATTTCAGACTCCTGCTTATTTTTCCTCGCAGCCAGTTGAGAGATACTGTCTAAAGTTGATAAATCAACAAATAGATAAGCCTACTATTTAGAGCTACAATAATAATTAGCAGAAGATCAAAATTTAAATCTATACAAGTTCATCAATACTAGGAAAACTTGATTTGAGAAATGAAAAGTGGAAATGGGTCAGAAGAAAGAATTTGCTTTATATTTTATACCTTTCTGTACTACCCATGTTTCTTATTATATGCATATATTATTTCTATAATTGTGAGAAACAAATTTAAGATGAGTAAATAACATCCTCATTAATAAGGGATTAGCTACATAAATTAGCTATTCTGAAGTTGGCCGCCAAACTAGGAGGGCAAAGAGAGAGAGCAAAGAAAGAGATTGGAAGGTGGCAGTTTTAATAAGTGAGGAATGTACTTACAAGGCTTATCTTGGGTGACCAAAAGATGAGGAACAGTGGGCAGAATGCACATTCCAAGGACATGGGAGGGGGCGAGGAGTCTCCAAATGCCCAGGACTAGCTCCTGAGTCAACTGGTGATCATGTGTCCTCTTGACGACCTTCTCCAACAATGCCACGGAATCCAACAATACAGATACTAAAAAGGAAAAAATAGTACAATATACACTGACATAAAAAGATAACCTTGGAATGCCATTAAATTTTTTAAAAATAGTTGCAAAACAACTGTAGCCTGATTCAACTGAAGCAAAAATCACACACACACACACACACACATACAAGCACCCAACGACACACACAGACAGATTATAGAAGCATAGGTACACGTGGGAAATTCATCAAGCTATTAGATTTGGGGAAATGAAAAGAGAAAGTCCTCCTTTTTTTTTTTAATTTTCTATGCTTTTGTAACTTTTGAACTTTATATGAGGAGCAGATATATTACCTTTGCAACTTAAAAGGTGAGATTCTTTAAAATAAATATACACATGCGTGCTTTTTGAGACCCGGTAAATATAAGTCAGAGGGCTTAAGTCATATTTGTAAATTAACAGAACCTTGAGAGAGAAGGAATCTTAAGAGGCCCAGAGAGAACTGGTGCCTTGCTCAGAATCACACTGCTGGAAAGTGTCAGAACCAGGTTTGGACCAGCGGAGGAAAACTGAGTTAAACTTCCCAAGTTCTTCTAAAGTAACTCATAACCACTGTGCCTCTTCACTATTCACTTATCAAATACTGTCTGAGATAGTGCAGGCTGCTATACCAAAATGCCATAGACGGGAAGCTTCAAAAACCAACATTTATTTATCATAGTTCTGGAGGCTGGGAAGCCTGAGATCAGGGTACCATCATGACTGGGATCTGGTGAGAGCCCTCCTCAAACTTGTAGACATCTGGCTGCCTTCTTGCTGTATCCTCACATGGCAGAGAGTTCTGGTGTCTTATTCTTCTTAGAAGAACATTAACCCCATTATAGGGCCTCATGACCTCATATAAACCCAATTACCACCCAAAGTCATCTATCTCCAAATACCATCACACTGGGAGTTAAAGTTTCATTACATGAATCATGGGATGGGGGACATACAAACATTCAACCCATAATAAATACTTTTTCATATAAATAATAGACAGAGCCAAGTCTCATCTATTTTACAGATGAGTAAAGCAATGTCCAAAGAGAACAGAGACTCTTTGGAAAGTCATGCAGCTATTTATTGACAGAATCCACTCTCATCCAGGTCTGCTCACCCTTGGTTGAAGCTTGTTCAACTACACAGTGTAAAATTAAACTTCCTTTAAAAACAGAATATCATCCTATTCTTCTCACATCACCCTTTCCTCAAAAAAAAAAAAAAAAAAAATTTTTTTTTTCAATGAACCTTGAAAGAGAGTTTTCCACAGAAGACATTAGGATGTAGAAAAGGAAGAATACTTTATAGGTTATGAGGCAAAATGAGCAGCTTTATTAAGCTGTGATTTGCCACAACCGCTCATTTTAACAGCCTGTATCACTAAGCATGTCGAAGCAATCCCTCGTCCACAGAATTGTGAGGATTCATAAATGAGACTGAGGCCCCACCCCACTCAGAGGCCGACAGGCTACCTTGCCAGGTGCCCTCAAAGACAGTCTGATTCCCCAGGGTCCTGAAGAAAACAAAGGCGTTTCCTGCAGCTTAGCCACCTGTCAAGTGTTCAGTAGCCACGTGTGACCAGTGGTCAAAGTATTGAAGAAGATGGCTTTAGGGCTCATCCAGGTCAGAGGTTTTCAGACTTTTAAAGAACAAGTTCTTAACAAAGTTCTGTGCAAGACCCCAACACATAAAAGATAGAAGCGGGATGGCTGTAGTTGCAGGGAGAAGATGGGAGCCTACCCTACTTAGGCTCCATGGCCTTCCCATCTGTCCTGACTCCCACACAAGTGGCATGAAACTCCAAGGAACAAAGTCTGAAAGTCATTCCACCGTCACTCCACCCCATATATTGATGGGAGGGAGCTGAGAACAAGACAGCTGAAGTGGCCTCGCTGGGCCAAGCCTGAAGCTGCAGGCCTCCTGGCTCTCAGCCCAGTGCCTTTCCAGTCTGGGCAGGGGGCGAGCTGGTCAGAAATGGTCAGGTAACAAAAAGACACGAATGCTCCTTCCCAATCCTCAGCTAGAACCAGCTCCACTGTCCATTTCAATGGGAAGAGCACCAACAAGGAGATATTTTCTCAGTTTTTAGAGGAAACAAATAGAAGAGATAGAGTGTAAAGAACAAATTGGTATCCATTCATATTAAATGATTCCTTTTAAAACACTATAAGAGAGGTCAAGGGAAGTACCATTTATTAAGCCCTGACTATATTGGCTGGGGAGGCAATGTGGTTGAAGGTCATTATTTCCTTCTTCCTCATCACATTGCTCCTCAAAAAGCCAATGACACAAAACTATTGGTCCATATTTTAAATAGAGGGACCCACTGTGCAGGGAAGATCATGCCCACATATGCCACACACTCTCCCATTCCGTGTCTCCCCCGTGCATGGGTGCTGTTCCACTGAACCTAGACCTCCTGGCAGGTCAGTCCTTCTGTGCTCTCTCATTTCTTCCTGTCTCCTTAGACTGGGGTGTATGGTAATGAGATGGACAACTACTGGGGGAGGGGAGGGATGGTGAAAGAGAAACCAACAGGGATCATGAATCTAAATCACAAATTGTAACTGAGATTAAGGAGATTATTGGAGATTTGGGAACCTACTGGTGATAAAATGACCCATCCATTCACTCATGTAGACCAAGTATCTGTGAAAGATGCGATAACCAGATAATCCCCATGCCCACAGAACTCTGCACTTTGTGTCATTATCTCCCTTAGGAACTCATTGAAAGGGAGAATTATATGCAGAACAAGACAAGGAGATTCCTCCATTCCTTGTTATAATTCTATCATGGTACCATGAAAATTCCACCATATAATTCCTGATACTAAACACAAATTAGTCGTTTTGTTAGCATTAACAGGTTAGCCCTTATAATGACACTCTGAAGTTGGTATTGCTACCCCCCCCCCATTTTATGGGGGAAAGGAAAGCTAAGTAACTTGACGAGTTCTAGCAGCTAACAAATAATGAAGACAGATTCCATGGCAAGTGTCCTTGACTCATGACATTCATGTGACTTCCCTTTTACCACACTTTTGTGTCTAGAACATCAATGACCTGTCAAGAGGGTCAAGAAGACACTCTTCCAAATGTAATCATTTCACTAGCTTTCAAAAGAAAAGTGTTGCTCCCACAGAGAAAATTAGACTATTAATAGAGAATATAAGAAACTCACGAGTTCTAGCCGGATGCAGGACTATATCCCCTCAGTTCATCAGTCCATACAGCTGCTTACATTTCTTATGTGCTCCCCACCACAGGGCTCCCCCTTATCAAAATGGGGGCTGGTTTCCCCAGTGTGAATGCAGTTCACACCACCAGCAACTGCTGAGTAAACCCACAGCTTATAACAGCCAATGAAAGAAAGGAAAAACAAAAAAACACAAAAGAATTTCTAGGAAACAAAAGGAAGTTATGAAGGTCAGATTTGTTAAGCATCTACCATACGCTAGCCTGGGTCTATGCTATCTCCTTGAAGTGGTTCATAGGGAAATTCTTAAAGCTTTGTTGGAAAGAGCTGGGACCCAGAGCATTGAAGAGCCATGGGAAGTCCTGCCTGCAGTTAACATGAGACCACTGTCATAAGAAATAAGGCAGAACTCTAACCTGAACACAAGCCTGAAAGGTTAGGCATGAAAGCAGGTCTTCCTGATTCAGAATTAGAGGAGAGCTATAATGAACCCCAGAGGAACGTGTTAGCTGGTTAAGAATAATTTCAACTAAAATGTAAATTACTGAAAATGGCATAAGGAGCATGCTTACAGGAGAGGCAAACACATTCTGTAAGGGTTTAGTGAGTTCCTCTCTGCAACCAACAGCTATACCAATTGCTTGAGAACCTCCTACAGCACCCTCTTCTTACCATCCCAAGTCCACATTTTCCTGATCCCTCCGTTGCATGAACATATCCAATGAACTAGCACAGCTCCTTCCCTTGCACCCAGAAAAATCTGTTAGCTGCTCAATGTATATGTGTATTTCCACGTTGCTTTGATTTCCCAGTTATGCTGACACTTTCCATCTCTGAATTACTATAGGTTCTTATAACGAATATCTGAAAATCCTACTCTGTCTTATTCTTTAGCTTCTTTCCTTCCCAAGCAGGCTTGTGAGGGTAGGGACCATATGTTGTGATTTTCATAGGTATCTCCCACAGCATATGGACTGGTACATGTGCTGATAGAAATAGATAATGAGAGAGGGAGGGAGTACTCTGAAATGTCTTTCTGAGGGTCCAATATCTAGACTTACTATACTGAAGGCAGCACTAACTCTCATGTTTTCAATCCCTAACTCAGCACAGTCTCACACAATCTAGATTTACATTCTAGCACACTCTTTCTGAGAATCATTTTGTCTCAATTATTTTTGTTTTGGTTTGTGTTTTGTTTCTTGCCAGTATTCCCAGAGACTGTTAACAAAGAATCTTAGAAAATACAACCAGACAAAATACTGTCCTAGGAGGATATAGCTCTATAGCTCTATCCTGGTCTCCTCTTGGACAAGGATAAACAGATTCTAAGAGCTTGTTTGTTTCTGTTCTGTTGAGCTGCGGGATGATTTACTCATTCGCTGAATCACAGAGGACTAACAGCCCATTCAGGTGAACACCAGCTTCTTACAACACATTAACCAATGCATGTATTGACCTTTTGTAGTTTTTCCCCCCAATTCTTCCTTCTGGCTTGCATTAGCATTCTACTTAAAGTGGGAAGCTTGGTGGTTACACCACCGTCCAGACTTGGTGTAAAATGAGGCTGTGAGTTTGCCACTGCAGTCAGAGCTCTTCATTCTCCCCAGAGAGTGCCCAAAACCCTACACTGTAGAGAGGGGCCCACCATGAGGGTTCCCAGAACACACCCCTCCCTGCAAAACATCCCAGGCAAGTCCCTGCATCGAGGGAAAATAAAGTCTCTTTCCATTGTTTTCCTTCATGAACATACAGTACAAAGTGGAAAAGCAAGCTGGAAGGAAAATTCTGGGTTTGTTAATCCTATACTAAATCCTATACAATTGGCTAATCCTGTAACATTAATAGTAATAAAGACAGCATCTGTTGCATACTCAACACGCACCAGGCTTCATGCTAGATGCTCTCTGTAAGTAATGAGAATTTGAAGAGTCTCTGCTCATTGTTTTTGTTTTTTGTTTGTTTCATTTTGTTTTGTATGGGGGAGGAGAGAGGGGAGAGAGCTTATTTGGTTTTTCTGCCACAACTCTCCCACTATGCTCTACTGGACTCCCCCACCCCATAGTGGTAGAAAATCTTACCAAGACCTCAGTCCTAAACCCCTTCACTTCCTTAACAGCAATCTATCTCGGGCTGATTCTCAAAGACAGACCTTTTCAGGTTAAAATCATAGACTCACTTAAAACCAAAGCTTTCCTCTCTGCAGGCTGGATTTGAGGTTCCAGCAGCTGAAGGTGAGGGGCCGTGGTCCACTCTGGCTGACCTGCTCCTCCCTCTTCCAGTGCTTGCCCCACAGGTAGGTTAGGATAAGAGGGGATGGGACAGGCTTCCCCCTACAATGGCCCTGCAGTGTGGTGGTGTCTCCTGCTGACTGTCCCTGCTTCTCCGGGGATGGCCTCCTATGGCAAGTGTTCAGTGCCTAATCTTGTCAAGGGATGCCTGTAACTTCAAGGAGTCCTTGGGCCTCCCCGTGCCCAGTACCTGGCCTGGAAGACCCCCCCCCCCACTTCCGCCCTCCCTTAGGCATCTGCCTATCAGGGCAGTTCACTGGGGAGATTCAAGCAGGAAGGCTCATGGGTAACCACCTTCCTGGGAAAACTGATAAGGGAACAGAATAGGGGCATTCTTGGAAAAACTGGTGAAATATGAAAAAAGTCTAGAGTTTAGTTAATAGTAATGTACACCAATGTTGATTTCTTAGTTTTGGCAAATGTGCCATGGTAGTGTAAGTTGGCAACAGTAAGGGAAACTGAGTAAGGAGTATACAAAACTGTTGTACTATTTTTGAAACTTCTCTTATCTAAAATTATACTAAGATTAAAAATGTTATTTTTAAAAGTTAAAGTGAGGAGCACGGGTGTTTCAGTTTGTTAAGCAGCTGACTTGATTTCGGCTCAGGTCATGATCTTGGAATCAAGAGATAGAACTCCATGTTGGGCTCCGTGCTCAGCACAGAGTTGGCTTGGGATTCTCTCTCCCTCTGCCCACCCCACCTCCCCCAACATGTGTACCAACACACACACTCTCTCTCTCTCTTAAATAAATAAGTAAATAAAATCTCTTTTAAAAAGTTAAAGTGAGGGGCACCTGGGTGGCTCAGTGGTTTAAGCTGCTGCCTTCGGCTCAGGTCATGATCTCAGGGTCCTGGGATCGAGTGCCACATTGGGCTCTCTGCTCAGCAGGAGTCTGCTTCCCTCTCTCTCTCTCTGCCTGCCTCTCTGCCTACTCGTGGTCTCTCTCTGTCAAATAAATAAATAAAATCTTAAAAAAAAAAGTTAAAGTGAAAAATCCTCAAAGATAATGCATGCATTCTTAAATATGTTATTTCCTCTAAAATAAACACACATTCATTACCTATTTTTAGAAATAACGTTAAGATAATTTCTTCAAATATGGATCCACAGACTGAATTGCACTTCAGTTTTCTTACATAAACTAAACCCAGCTGATAATTAGTCATCGCTAGTTTTCAACTTCAGTTTCTTTAAAAAGACATCATCATTTAAAGGAATTGGAAAGCATTCTGATAACAATGTTCTTTAATATTTAATATTTTTCCAATCCTTTATAGCTAATATGTTATATTAAATAAGATTATTTTTTCAACATTCAGTAAAATGTATAAGTATACACAAAAAATAGAGAGAATGTTATAATGAATGTTCATGAACCCATTATTGGACTCAATAACTATCAATATCTTGCCAATACTCATATGTACTTTTTCAGGAATATTTTTAAGCAAATCCCAGTCATTTGCCTTGCTACCCATACTTCTGGAGTATCTCAAAGTGATAAGGATATCTCTTATGTATAACCATATACATATATATTTATCACAACCGACAAAATTAACTGTAATGCCACGTCACCGAACACTCACCCTTGTTCCTGGAGGACAAGGGAGAGGGCAGAACTCAGAGCTACCAAGGGGAAAACTTTCTGGGAAACATTCAGATCCCTAGGTCCTTCCCCACTTCATGCCCCTGGAGAAATGTTGCTCACCCTTCCTGGATGAGATCTGGAGGTTTAAACTCTAAATTAGGGTCTATGGTCTTGAGAACATCAGGTGCAGATACTTTTAATCATTAAAGAGGAAATTCTGTTTAATGTTTAAGCTGCAAGGAAGAATACTTAGCATATGAATAATTTTCACTTAGTTGTTCTTCAAATGAAAACCTCTATGATTTTTTGCTTATGACCAGGTGACCACAAGCACAGATGGTACTACTATGGTTATTTTTGTCCTTGGTTCCTTGCTGCAAAATCATGGAATTTAAGTAATTCCTTATTTCTATGTGGGAATTACCTTTGATGCAAGCATAAATTTTGACTCGCATCAACTCATATACAGTCTTTGGAGAAACAGGCTTATGGTTCTTTCCTGGTCACATTACGCCTTTGCCTGAAATCCTCACATTGTTGCCTTTATGCCTAGCAATATTATACAGTCAATGTTGTTTGACTCAAACTCAAGACCCATTCCTTCATGGTATTCATTACTTTTCATATTTTTCAACCATAAAAATATCTCTTTGTCTCATTCCTTCTAGCACCCACCCATCTGTACAAGTATGTTCACATGTATAATGATATATATATTTGTATGTATCACTTACTTTTATTCTGTATGTAGTTATTCTCTAATTATTCCATAGGTACCATTCTTTGGTCCTTGGTCAAGGCATAAACTATTTGAATCCGGGGATCATGTTTCACATCTCTTATTTTTCCCACCATGCTTAGCACAGCTCTAAGCTCACATTATACCAATGTTGCACAAAATATGGTGGGAATTCCCTACCTCAAACTCACCAAGGGTGTGGTTTAAAAAGCAGATTATTAAATTCTAGAGATGGATTGTGGCGACGGCTGCACAACACTGTGAATGTACTTTATCAAGCTGTACATTCAGAAATGGTTAAAATGGTAAATTTTATATTATGCATATTACCACAATAAAACTTAAATTTTTTTAAAAATCAGCTTATTAAGCCCAATGGGTCAATGAATAAGAACCCGAGGGAATGATACCTAGAAGTTGCATTTTCATAGTCCTTCCCCAGGTATTTCTTATGCAACCTGGTTTGAAAACCCATCACATTAGATAGCCAATAAATACCAAAGGTTTTCTTGTGTAATTGACTAGTGGGAAATTTAATCTATACTTAGATTAAATCTAAAGCTCATTTACAAAGTCAGGTGGTTCAGGAGGCTCAGTAAAGGCCCAAGACAAAAAGTCAACCTCTACTGTCTAGAAATATTAACTCTTTATAAGCCCTTTTCTGGAAAAAAAAATCCTTTTACAAGAAGAGCTTCCTGTACATATTCTCTACCTCATGAAGAATTTATGAGGAATCATGGAAGAAGTACAAACTCTATGAAATAAAAATGCAGCATAAATTATCAGCAGCATGACTATAGGCACCTGACATGCCCCTGGATAATTTTGGCCAAGTTCATCAACCTTCAAACACTTGAGGGAAATGTTCTCAGTAGGAGCAAAGCCATTCAAAGGCTCACTTATCACTCAAATTGCTATCATGAGTGCCACATGAGCAGTGGTTTGTTGAATTGAATGATCATAAGCAGAGGTTTGCTGAATTGAATGATTCAAGGTTTTCTGAATATGCTTGATGGAGACTGACTACTTGTACCAAACCTAGCATCTACTTTAAATGATTGAAGACCCTGGAACAGTGCTGAGACCATATTATTCCCCATCAAGCATATAGTCAGGGCAGGATTCCATATGTTTAACTTTCCACTAGGCTTAACTACTTCCAACTGCTAAGAAGACCAATATCTGTCAATGTGTGGCTGTAGGAAACGGCCTCAGACTACACCTGAAGGAGTCTGGCATTCCAGGGTTCGTAATCAAAAGTTTTCAAAGGTGACCTGGAAAAATACTGTGAAACTCTGGGGCTAGGTTGCCACCGAGGTTGAGGCTGTAGACAGAGTGAAAAAATATTGTTCTGGAAAGCTAAATGATGAGACTATTCAAAATATATAACTGAATAGAGTTACTTGACAAGCATGATAAAGTCTGTATCGAAGCTGAAGATAAATTGCAGAGATATGAATTGGGGGAACTAGGTGAAGAGCGGTATCACCGATAGATCCAAGGAATGAGCAAAAGGGGAAGACTTAGGTATAAAAATGATAAACTTATTTAGAAACGGAAAGTAGAATGATGGCTACCAGGGGCTAGGGGGAGAGGGAAAAGAGGAGTTGTTATCCAGTGGGTATTGAGTTCCATATTTGTAAGATGAAAAAGTTCCAGCGATCGGTTGCACAACAATGTACATATAGCTAACACTATATGTACATATAGCTAACACTGTGGTGTACACTGAAAGATGGTTAAGATGGTAAATTTTATGTCCTACCAAAATTTTTTTAAAAGTAAGTTTGTATAGATTGACTTAGGGACAAAACATTGCCTTTCCTCAAGTACCACAATTCAGTATTCAACAGATTGATCTTAACTGCATAATATACTCTGAAAAAAAAATAGACAATTTTATATCATTATGGTCGGATGGGGTAAACACTTAGAAAAATAAATTCACCCTCATTATCCACAAGTACATTGAGCATATAAATATGTGACCACATATTTAGTGATATCGGATATGCAGTGTTTGATAGATAATTGTTCTGCCCAATAAGCACTTAAAAGATCATAATTTTAGAAGAAATAATTTCCCATTAATCTGGCTAAAATCATAACTCTTCCTGGGCTACTGGGTTAAGTTGGGCTGAAATGAGAAGCCACTCTCAACTAATTAACTCTTTAACCACATCATTCCTACTTGAAACAGATGTCTTGGTTGAAAAATATTCATGGCTATGTTTCAAGTATATTCAAGCACTAAACCAAAAATATTTGTGAAATCACAGTATAGCAATAATCCACGTTTCTCTGCCACTGTTGACTAAATTTAAACCCTCTGATTTAAAAACCTCAATGTCAATAAAATAACCAAAAAATAATAATAATAGTAGGACATATAATATCTTGACCACTCGCTAAGCCTCACAACAACTCTTCAATAAAAGTATGTTAGGGATTTATCTTATTTTACAGGAGGAAACTGAAATTCAGAGGAATTGAGTAACTTGATCACTCTTACAAGCCTAGTGGCAACAGATCCCAAACTGAATGAAACTAGATCTGCCTAACTTCAAAACTATCCTCCTTGCATTTCAAAGCCCTGCTAAGATAGAAGTCCAAACCCTCAGAATCATGCATAGTGGATTAAGCCTTGCAAGTATGAAATGATTTTTAATATTCTTTGGCTATATCTATAAAAAACCTAGTCATTTATAAATTGAAAACAACATTTTAAATGATTAATAGCTTGGAAATTGCAGACCTAGCACTCTTACAAGTGACTAAACAGCTTACTAACCACACAGGTCTATCTTTGTTAAACTTAGTAGTAAATTGAAAACTAGGAAATAAGAAATCATTCTCACATGTGTTGACCACATTAATCCCCTGTTACTTTAACTTAGTGGTTACTTTTGATCATGCATCTCCTTTGGTTAAAAAAAAAATCCCCCTATATAGTGCTGGTATCTATTATTAATATAGCAAACTACTCCCAAACTTAGTGCCTTAAAACAACCATCATATTATTATAGCTCATGATTTTGTTGGTCCCAAATTAGGATAGGTCTCAGTGAGTAATTCTGTTTCTTTGACTAGGGTCTCTCAGTGAGCCTACTAATGGCTCAGCCAGGCTGGTCTAAACGATACAAGACCATTTTTTTTTTTTTATTTTTTTTTTTTTTAGATTTTTATTTATTTATTTATTTGACAGAGAGAGATCACAAGTAGACAGAGAGGCAGGCAGAGAGAGAAGCAGGCTCCCTGCTGAGCAGAGAGCCCGATGCGGGACTCGATCCCAGGACCCTGAGATCATGACCTGAGCCGAAGGCAGCGGCTTAACCCACTGAGCCACCCAGGCGCCCCGATACAAGACCATTTTGCTCATAAGTCTGGTGCCTTGGAAGAGACCGTTAGATTTAGCTGGGCCCCTCTCCCTCTCCATGAGACCTCAGAGCCTGTCTACATGATCATGTCTCCCCAGCAGGGTAATCCCACTTCTTACATGGTGACTCAGGACTTCATGAGTTAGTATTCATAAGATGAACTGGAAGCTGCCAGTCTCTTAAGGAGACTGTTATTAAGGCACAGAAGCTGACATGGTGTCATTTTCATGATATTCTAGTAATCAAAACAAAGAGCCAGCACAGATTCAAGAGAATGGGGATATAGACCCCTACCTTTCAATGGGAGGAGCATCAAAAAATTTGGAGCTATCTTTAACCTACTATACCATTTTATAAATATAGACATGTATTACTGAACTAATACAGCGTGAACATTGCAAAACCCACACAAAATAGAAGATCTTTAAGTAAGAAACAAGTACAAAAATAAATAGGCCAATATTTTCTTCCCATGGTCTTTGGATCATCTTGCATATCTCCTAAGGGACTATACTTAGCGAACATCCCATTTTGGAGTCTCCTACCCTACCTTTCCACATCTACACTCATTAATTCAGCAAATATACAAGAGAGCACTAACATACAATGGCCATTGTACAAGACATTGTACAAACATGGACCTTCCTCTTCCAGAATTTACAACCCAATGGGGAAAAGAGACAATAAACAAATCATTATAATTTTAAAGTTAGAAATGTGATTCACGGAAGAGTGTGTTATGGGTCACAGGAACGTAAAGACATTGCCAACTTGACTGGGAGACTCAAGGAAATAGACACAAAGCAGTCTTTCTGGGCACTCACTGCTTGCTTATCATTGTTTTCATAAAGTGTCATTGTTCTTCTAACCCCAAAAGACGTCAAAATCCCTGAAGACAGGACAATATGCACATGCCTTTTGTCGTCCTATACTAAATACTAAGTTAATATTTGAAGTGATGGAACTAATTGATTCTATCTTCTTGCACCTGGGGGAGAGTCAGCTTATTGGTCAAAAGGGTAGATGGTAAGAGTACAGAAGAAACCAGCTCAAATTAATCAATAATACTAGAAATAAAATAATAATTATTTCTATCAGTAGAACACTTAACACATTATGGAATCTCTTACATGCATTCGTTCATTAAATAACCAAGGTATTAAAAATAATTTTTAGAATACAAAAATCAGAATTTTCTATATTCTTTCTAATAGTGTCACGGGCATTCCTCAACACGTCATTTGTATTGCCCTGTTCATCTGGATGTTTTGAGATACAAAGACACAACCAAAACCTCTCCAAAAACCATCAACAAAGGGAAGAAACAAACTACTTCCTTCCTGTTTCCACATATAATAAAGCCTGAATTCGTAAATAACCCATCTTTACTTTGTTGTTTTTTTTTAACATTTTATTTATTTATTTATTTATTTATTTATTTGAGAGAGAGAGAGCAAGCACAAGCCAAGGAGAGGGGCAATGGGAGAAGGAAAAGCAGAATCCCTACAAGCAGGGAGCCTAAGGCAGGGCTCCATCCCAGGACCCCGAGAAAATGACCTGAGCCAAAATCAAGAGTCGGACACTTACCAACTGAGTTACCTAAGCACCCCGAACCCATCTTTACTTTCTGAATCTGCTGAGAAAATAAAACTTGACAAAGTGGAGTTTGACTACAGTATAACAGGTAGAGCCTTAGTATCATCATCAGCGTGTAGTTACTGAGCAGTTACAGTGCTCAAGACACAGTGTAGCTATAGACACAATAAAATTCTTGATAGAGTTAAATGGCAGATGGAATTATCAAGAATGGTCCCTGAAGATCTTTTAGAGCAGCTTTGATAAAGCATCTGTCCAAAATGATTTAGGTGGAGCCCTGCCTAGAAACCCAAGTGAAATGCATGGTGTTTCAGGACACCATCCTTCTCTCTAATTCTATTATATGTATACAAAGTGAAATAGAATTATAGCTTTTAGTTCTGCAGAAGACAGGAGAGATTATCATTCCAACTCTCATTTTATGCTGAAGAAACTGAGACCCATGCCTGGGAACTGACTTGCCCAAAGACACATGGCACAGGTTATCAGATTTTCTGACACTAGTTTCCCAACTTCCAACTACCTGAAGCTGAACTGAGTGCATGACTTTGAAGTGATGCTAAGACACCCAGACTCCAGAGAGAGTTCTTACACCTGAGCAGAGTTTAGCTCATATAATAGTCATATGGGGTCTGACAAACCCCTCCTAGAACACAAGGAAGCCTATGTGCACTGTTTTTAGAACCAAGAATCATGTTAAAACTGTTGTAATGAATAACAGAATCTAAATAAACATACAGTAAGGTATAGTGTTTCCTCCTCTGATAATATCTTAATAAATGTCTTCACATTCTCATTTTTTTATGGATTTCACAAATGAGGGATCATTATACAGACACTGGGAGTCTACACATGCACACACACACACACACAGAGCTAGAAACCATTAAAAATCTTTTAGCTCATTAAATTTACTCAAATGTGAGTTAGGAAATTTATAAATACAAACTACTAAGTTATAATTGTATAGCAATGGCTATAAAATTTACTTACAAATGTAACTCAAAAGCAGTTTGAGGGAAAAATAGAAAAAGTGAATTATATCAAACAAACAATTACATTGATGGTTGTTTTCAATGGTTTTCACCATTCAACCAACTATGTGCTTGTTTGTTTTTTACATAGTTTGAATTTTAGATATAATTTAAGTTAATAAAACACCAATATACCTACTGAACAGTATTTCTTTTTTTTTTAAGATTTTATTTATTTATTTGGCAGACAGAGATCACAAGTAGGCAGAGCAGCAGGCAGAGAGAGAAGGAGAAGCAGGCTCCCCGCTGAGCAGAGAGCCCGATGCAGCGCTGGATCCCAGGACCCTGGGATCATGACCTGAGCCGAAGGCAGAGGCTTTAACCCACTGAGCCACCCAGGTGTCCCCTCAACAGTGTTTCTAAAGAAGCAGAGAACTTCCAGGCCCTTTTTTTTTTAAGCTGCATTATTTTTCAGCTTATTTTTAATGCTTTTAGAATATTTTCACCTGACTTTTCTGATTTTCTAATCAGTGTTAACCAATGTGATTTTGCCCAGTGTTTCGTTTTCTCTTTGCCTAGTTCCCCATTTAAACTGCTAAACTGTTCTGTGTTTGTTGCCTCTGGGAAGGAATTTAAAGACAGAAAACATAGGGGGAAAGGTGTTTCTTATTTATTTTTGAGTTTTGAAAGTCTATGGCTTAGAAGAAAAAAAAATCATGGCAAGCCTAAAACATTTAGTAAAATATAAAAATAAAGCTCCGCAACCACCCTCAACTCCCCTCAACCCCACCAGTCCTGATACAGATGCTAGACTGGAGGCAGGTGGGAAAGGTGGGTGGAGCCCAGAAAGATGATATTGGAAAAGTGGAACAGAATCAGTCCTCAGGGCTCCAAGGGAACAAGCATCATTCTTCACCAGCCCCCCATCCCCACCCAGTCTCTGCACATTATCCTTCCAGTGGGCATTCAACCAGAGATCCCCTCCAGTTTCAGCCAACAGAAACAGCACCTGTCTGCACTCTGAGATTTTGTTTGGTGCCGATCTGACTTGTCAAATACACTTGTAATTTCCAGAAGAAGTGAGCAGAATCCTGGAAATCTGATGAGTGTCAAAGAGAAAGTCCTGTTTCCACTCGTATGTGAAAGAAGCCAAATGGAATAGTATGGATTAACAAGGAGAGAGTGGTTTGGGGGAGACTCGTTTGCAGCTGGTTCTCAATAACATCTCAAGACTATTATGCTCTGATGTTATATAACCAAAAAGAATATCAGTGAAGCCAAAAACCTTATTTGGGCCCTAGTTCAACTTTCCCTTCCCACTAAACTCCTATTAAAATCTGCAAAATACTGGGTACCTGGGTGGTTCAGTTGGTTAAGCATCAGCCTTCAGCTCAGGTCATGATCCCAGGGTCCGGGATCAAGCTCCCATCAGTCTCCTTGCTCAGTGGGGAGTCTGCTTCTCTCTCTGCCCTTCACGCTGTTTGTGTGCTCTCTTGTTCACTCTCTCCCTCTGCTACTCCCCGTATTTGTACTCTTTGTCAATTAAATAAATAAAATCTTTTTTTAAATCCACAAAATATCCACTACTGAAAATAGAAGATAGTTTCTAACAATACTCAGCTCTATTTGAGTAAAAGGAAGAGTAATTATGAGTTATAGGTGAATTAAATTACCAAGATTGTTGAAGGTAAAAACTGAATGGTCTTTAAAGTTCCTACTGGCTCTAAAATTCAATGCCTCTAGTAAGAAGTCCTATAATACCTTGCCTTTACAATGTAAAATGTTAATAAAATAGAGCTTTAACTCTTTTTTTCAAATTTAAAAAAATTGAAAGCAAAATTAACTTTCTCTTTTCTCAAAAAAAAAAAACCTGCTACCGTGTTTTAATTTTCTATTTTACACACTTCCCTAGCTTTTACTCCTTGTAAGCAGTATCCTGCAAAACTTGCCAAATATCTACTTCTTCCCTCCTTTCTACAACCTCATTGAAGCCTCCATTATATTTTGTTGCATCATCTTTCATTCAAACTTTACGTTGAAACCCCAGAAAGACCTTGTTAAAAGTCAGAACCATGTACCAGGCTAAAGGCTATGTCTTAAGAGTAAAGGCAAGACCAAAATAGATTCATATCAAGAAACCCTAGAAGACTAGAGAGATCTACATGATCCAGCCAACAATTTAGCTGCATACTAAAACAAGACTCAACACTCTTCAGAGAAACAGAATCCAGAATCTCTATACCATATCATTTACATTGTCTAGTATACAACCAAAAATTGAGACATGTGGAAAAGCAGAAAAATCTACTCATAATCAAAATTAAAATAGTCAATAGAAACAGATTCATAGACATTCAAGATATTTGAATTAGCAGACAAGACTTTTTTTAATATTTCTTTTTTTTAAAGATTTTATTTATTTATTTGATAGAGAATGAGTGAGAGAGAGCATGAGAGAGGAGAAGGTCAGAGGGAGAAGCAGACTCCCCAAGGAGCTGGGATCCCGGAAGTCCATGATCATTACCTGAGTCGAAGGCAGTTGCCCAACCAATTGAGCCACCCAGGCACCCCAGCAGACAAGACTTGTAATATGATTATTAAAATGCTTTTAGGGTGCCTGGGTGGCTCAGTCAGTTAAGCATCTGCCTTTGACTCAGGTCATGATCCTGGAGTCCCACATCAGGCTCTCTGCTCAGTGGGGAGTCTGCTTCTCTCTCTGCTCTTTACCCTGTTTGTATTCTCTCTCACTCACTCTCTTTCAAATAAACAAATAAAATCTTTCAAAAAATAAAAATTTTTTAAAGCTTTCAAATTTACATAAAAATATAGGTATAATAGATAAAAAGATGGATAATTTCAGGATGAATAGATAGAGAAGCAGTAAATATGAGCCAAATGAAATCCTAAAGCTAAAAAAAAAAAATCTGAAATAAAATATTTTCACTGCATGGAAGTAAGAGAAGATGGCACACTACAAGAGATAGGGTCAATGAAGTTGATAAATGCAGAATAGAAATTATCAAAAGTCAAGTGATATTGTGAGTGCTGTGAAGTGTGTAAGCCTAACGATTCACAGACCTGTACCCCTGGGGCAAATACATTATATGTTAATAAAATAATTAATAAAAAATAATAAATATGAAAAAGAAAAGGGAAACACAAAAGGAAAAAAATTTTATAGTAATGAGCACAGCATCAATAGTCTGTGGAATGAAATAAAACAGACTAATATATGTATAATTGAAGTTCCAGAGAGAGAGAGAAGAGAGAGAATTGAACAAAAAATAAATATTTCAAGTAATGTGGATTTAGTTTTTCACAAATTTTAATGAAAATACCATGTATAATAATCTCAGTAAACTCAAAGCAAGGTAAACACACACAGAAAAGCTCACACTAGGCATATCATAGTCCAATTAGTGAAAACAAAGATAAAGGAAAAAATCCTAAAAGAAATCAGAGAAAAAAGACACACTGCATACCTATAGAGAAATTACAATATACATTACAACTTCTCACTAGAAATAATAGAAGCTAGAAGACAATAGTATGGTATTTTTCAACTGTTGGAAGAAAAAACACTGTCAACCAAGAACTCTGTATCCAACAACAACAAAAAAAACCTTCAAAACTGAAGGTTAAATAACAATATTTTCAGATCAGTTGAAAGCAAAAAGAATTCATTACTAGCAGATATACTTTATAAGAAATGCAAAACAAAGTACTTGAGGCCAAAGTGAAATAATATAACATAGTAATTTCAGGATAGAATAATTCAGAACTGAAAATTGTAATAATCTTTGCTAAATCCATTTTCCTAACTTTTTGAAACATTTTCCTAACTTTTTAACTTTGCTAAATCCATTTTCCTTCACTTTTAAAGTGAAAAAAATGACATCATAAGGTGAGGTTTATAATATATAAACACATAAAATATATGAGTTTTAAAGGGGATAACTTGAATTATACTATCAAAATTTCTCATATAAGCAGTAAAATATACCTATTCAGGGTAAACTATCATAAGTTATCATAAGTAATTCCTAATCACCAAAATATAACCTTAATGGGGTTAGTAAAACCGTAAAATGAATGATAGAATAAAACACTAAAAAATACTAAAATCACCCATAAAAGGAAGGAAAGAGTACATGGACCAAATAGAAAACAGGACAAATTCAAATATGTCCCTAATAATATTAAATATAAATGCACTAGATGCTCTAATTAAAAGGCAGGTACCACTCAACTATGTTCTTTTCACAAATACGCACTTTAAATGTACAGACACAAACAGATTGAAAACAAAACAATAGAAAAACACATTATATAAACACTGAGCAAGAAATCTGCTGTGGCTCCATTGAGATCAAACAAAGTAGACTTCAAGACAAGGAGTACTAACACAGACTTTCGTAATCATAAGGGAATCGCTTCATCAAGACATCACTCCTAAATATATATATATATCAAATAATAATAAAATAAATTTAACAAAACTAAAGCAAGAAATCTACAAATACATTTTACATAGGTGATTATTTGATTAATCTACCGAAAGCTTAACTATGTATACACTTACCGATAAGGTCTCCCAGCTTCTATGAGGTTTTGATACCAAAGTTTCCATAGCTTATGATATGAGTAAAAGACTAAGACTTTACAGGAGGAAAACATAATTAAAACTAAAAGAGATAGTCTACTCATTGCTTAGGCAGAGGCAGTGACCTTGTCTGTAAAAAGCCTCTACTGATTTCATACAGATATAGCCTCTCACAACCTTATTATGAAAAAAAAGGGCAGGGGGCTTAAACTTCCCCTGGCTTTTATTTCTTAGAACAAAACCTGTTATTTTTCAGCAACTTCTAAATATCATCACTATTTGAATAGGAGTCTCAACATAAAACATCTTCTAAATCACCCTTCCCTACCTTCTTTCCAGAATCTAACACACAGTCACCACTGCTTTATACTAACAGACTATATCTTATTCTTGATTTAGAATAATGTACCATTCAACTCCATTTATTTTATATGATTTGTTAAAAATATCAATATCATCAAACTAATTATGAGAGACAAGTAGCTTAACCATAAAATTAATGTAACCAGCCCTCCCCAGGTCAGTTATTATGTAAGTTTAACAATTTTTTCTTGGGGCGCCTGGGTGGCTCAGTGGGTTAAAACAATTTTTTCTTCTTGTATAATTACTTTCAGACATGTGAATGAAGATGATTAAAAATAAGTAAAGATTGGAATTCTGAGACTGATTCATATGCTCCACTTCTTAATCATTAAATATTTCTTAGTCTCTCCAAAGCTAAAAGGACCCTTATGCAAACAGCATTGTGACAGATGGCAACAGGGCCAGCCCAAGGCAAAATTCTTTAAACTCATCTTTCTAAGCTCTTTCCTCCATTTTTGGCATTCCTTTGTACTTTTCCTTCCCCTCAGAGGTCCAAATTCTTCCACAAGCATTTTGTTTGATGTTATTGCATGCAGCCTCTGAAGAGGAAAGCAATGATCTGTAGGACGAATCCCAGAGACACAGAGCATCCACTTTCCATTCAGGGTAGGGATCTAAGGAATGGTTACACTTACTGCTCAAAATTTCACTTTTTTTAAAAAGATTTTGTGTCGAGCTCATTCTAAACACATCATGAATGAATTCCAGTTCCCTAGCTATATGACTCTGACAAGTTATTTAGCCTATCATCTGTGAAATGGTAATATCTGATCTAATTCACCAATGTTTGATTAAAGCCAGTAGGAGTTAAATGCTTAATCAAGAGGAAAACATCATGCAATGTAAAAATTGTATTACACAACACAGGAAATTATAAAATCTTATTACTAGAGAAGCTTAAGGTGATAGTCGTATAGTTATCTACTCTTCAACAACCATTAGGATATTTTTCTGTGCCATCTCTTTATTCAGTTTTGGTGTAATAAAATGAAAACTGCAGGGTCAGCCAGACTGAGTTTGAATTTCAGTTTTTTTGTAAGATTTTATTTATTAATTTATTTGAGAGAGAGAGAAAGAGAGCACAGCAGGGGAGCAACAGAGGGAGAGGGAGAAGCAGACTACCCACTGAGCAAGGAGCCCAACATGGGGCTTTATCCCAGGACCCCAGAATCATGACCTGAGTGGAAGGCAGACACTTAACTGACTGAGCCACCCAGGTGCCCCAAATTTCAATTCTTACTAACTCAAATTGTCATAATGTAAAACAAGAAAAATAATCCCAAACTTCCAAAGTTGTTCCAAGGATGACAGAAGTTAATGTGTATAGACTGTCTAGCTAAAGGTCTGATATATTGTAATACTTAATAACTAATGTCTTCCAATAGTATTTTCATTTATTCTGTTTCATCAACTTTACAGTAAGTTAAAACAGTGATTGTATTTTAGTCTTCTTTTAAAAAGCTTAGGCTTTTTTTCCAAGGGGGGCGGGGGCAGATAGAGAGGGAGAGAGAAACTTAAACAGGCTCCACACCCACCATGAGCCCAATGCAGGGTTAAATCTCACAATCCTGAGATCATGACCTGAGCCAAAACCAAGAGTCAGACAGTTAACCAACTGAGCCCCCCAGACACCCCAGTCTTAAGCTTTATTAAGTAGCCCTCTAGAACCTGGAAAATGCCAAGACCACAATTGGTATGAAATAAATTCTAGGGAAAAAATAAGAAAAAACAAAAACATTAATTTAGAACATGAATTTGTTTTAAGGTAATGATAACTAGAATATGAAAGCTTAAGGATAAAAATTGAGGCAAAAAGAAGAAAGAGTCCAGAATTTTCCTCTTTGGTTCAAATTTCTTCTTAAAAAATGCAACATGCTAAAAAGAAATGAACTAGGAATCCAGAGAAAAAAACATGGAAGAAACTCAAATGCATATTATTAAGTGAAAGAACCCAAACTGAAAAGGCTACATACTATACAATTCCAATCATATGACATCTGTCAAAGATTAAACTATGGAGACAGTGCAAAGATCAGTGGGTCCCATGGTCTGGAAGGAGGGAGAGATAAATATGTGACACAGAGAATTCTTAGGGCAGTGAAACTATTTTGTATGATACTGTGATGAGGATACATGACACTATATATTCATTCAAATCCATCCCATGTACCACACCAAGAATGGATTCTAATATAAACTATGGACCTGAGTGATAATGACATGTCAGTGTAGGTTTATCAGTTGTAACAAATGTACCATTCTGGTGGGCGATTTTGATAATGGAGAAGGCCATGCATGTGCGGGACAACAGTATATGGAAAATGTCTGTACGTTTTGCTCAGTTTTGCTGTGAACTTATAACTGCTCTGAAAAATAAAGTCAATTTTTGAAATGAAACTGACAGCATAATTTCTTGCTAGTTTCCTTTTATCGTTGTTGACATGGGCATTTAACATCTTCACCAGGACCTGATACTTTATTTAGAAAATTTAAGGTTAATTGTCTGGTTAAAACATAACAGTCTGCGAAAAAATTTCCCATGCTCTCTCTAAATCAATTCATTATTTCTATTGCCTGAGGCAGAATCTGAGCTGGACAAAATTTGGGGCTGACCCAAGGTGACATTTCCCACCTTGCCAAAGTAAAAGTTTCATCAGGAAACAGATGCATCAGCACACAGACCCCCTAGCTAGCCATTTAGCATAAGGAAGAAGTGTTCTGAGTGATGTCCAGAAAAATTATTCTCCTCAAATGAAACCGTAAGCCTGGACTGCCGGCCACAATGCCAAAGCAACTCACTAAAAACTAAAACACAAAATTGATCAAATTGGTTTTTTTGCATACTAAAGGACACACCTGCCACCTAAAATAAACAGTCCTTCAACTGAATTCAACTACCTTCTAATGAATTAATTGGACACAGCAATTTTGTATGTAGAAGCGCTCCTGGTCAACTTATCTGGGAACTTCAAGGAAGGAAACCGAAATCCTATAAATGCCTTAAAAGAATATATTCCACATCCTTGTTTCACTAAGCGTACATCAACCCCCATAAAGTCACAAAGTGGCTTGTCAAAATAAGGTGAGTTTCCTAGAAATTATTGACATGACCCTCTGGATATTTCAAACAAATGATTTTTAAGCTTAGATTATCAAGATAACTGCTTTAAAAATGCATTTTGGTTTTCAAAAGCATACAGAAGTTCATCCTAACTTCCAGCTTGAATTCATCCTGTTATCATCTGTCCATTTTATCCTCTCTGAAGGAAAACAAGGAAACGTTATTTCCAAAATCTTTCACTGGAAGGATCGCTTTTTATACAATATCAGATTTCTTTTTTTTTATTTTTTTTACTTATTTATTTGATAGTGAGAGTGATTACAAGTAGGCAGAGAGGCAGGCAGAGAGAGAGGGAGAAGCAGGCTCCCCGCTGAGCAGAGAGCCTGATGCGGGGCTCGATCCCAGGACCCTGAGATCATGACCTGAGCTGAAGGCAGAGGCTTAACCCACTGAGCCACCCAGGTACCCTACAATATCAGATTTCTAAGGAAGTAGCTGATTGATTAATTTTCTCTTTACTTATAACAGGTATAATATTCCACTTAGGCTGACTTCATCAGACCCTAAAAATATCAATTTTTTCCCAGAATTCTTTATACAGAAACATCCATACAATCTACCATGATCTGATTTCTAAGGTACTAGGAAAAAAACAGCAACACAAAAATACCTATGACAGCATGACTCTGGTTGTATTCTTCAGCTTAAGAAATTCCTAAAAGACAAATGTCTTTGGAGAGAGAATTTTTTGAATTAGTGCTTTCAAAATTTATCATGCCTTATATGTACTTGGGAAATTTGATAACTTGCAGATTTCTAAGATATCCCGATGGAGTAAGGATGGAAATCTATGTTTTCAACAAGCCTCTCAAATAACTCTAATTTAGATTGCTATGGATTGCATTTGAGAAACAAGACATAGTATAATTGAGATATGGATCCATTTTTGATAGTCTTGGTGGGGGGCGGGGAGTAGAGTGAGTACAGAGCCTCTGCGTTCCTACAGAATGGGGAGAAATCAAACCAGTAAGACTGGAAAACAATTCAGAATTCAGAGTCTGGAAGAGTAAGACGAATTTCACCTGCTTCATAAGGTTGCCTGGTGATGACTATACCCACAAATGGAGAACATGTCAAAATTCCAAGAGGCTTGAACCTGAAGTCTCCGATACTTCTTCCCACACCACACCCTTCATTTCAAATTTAAAAACCAGAACATCTTAAATGCCAAACAATCTGGCACCCAAATATAAAGCTCTGCAAATAAAACTCCAGAATTTATAATAGTTTGGCTCCTTAAATTAGAGTTTAGCACTAAATATGTTCTAGAATCCTAAGAAGGCTTCTTATTTATGAAGAAAAGTGTGGATAAACATAGGGACCAAAATTGTAGCCAAGAAAGCGAGCAAGTAAGATTTGTTTATGGAAGAGGCCAAATCTGCCTAACTTATTGTCCTCCAAACACGACAATATTTAAAGCACTACTCATGTTTTATACCTGATAAAAATGACCGGAAGAGCATCCCGCACGAAACCCTATATTAATGTAAAGTTATTGGTGAAAAGCAAAGTGTAAATGAGTTAAGAAATTCAAGATCAGACAATAGCCTCGACACCTGGAACTCAAATATTTTGTCCCTTCTCTGGGTGGTTTTAGAAATATCTGTGCTCTGTACACAGAGAGATACCATATATCTTCTGCAGGTAATTGTGAATGATTGCCAAAGTAAAGCATAAATTCAGGGGAAGCCTAGGCTGGTAGAAAGCAAGGACTGTAAATCTGAACTTCCTGACAATGAAGGTTGAATTCTCAGCTGTTGTATTTCACAGATAATTTTATAAAGGAAGGGGGTTATTTTTAAATGTTCTTATTAATTAAATACTTTTAAGTATTACAATAACACAGTGCCTCTGGAGTCTAGCAACTTACTTAACCAAAAATACTAAAATCAAAGCACAGTAAGAGTCTCAAAGAGCCGGGCGCCTGCGTGGCTCAGTGGGTTAAGCCTCTACCTTAAGCTCAGGTCATGATCTCGGGGTCCTGGGATCGGGTCCCGCATAGGGCTCTTTGTTTGGCAGGGAGCCTGCTTCCTCCCCTCTCTCTCTCTCTCTCTCTGCCTGCCTCTCTGCCTACTTGTGATCTCTCTGTGTCAAATAAATAAATAAAATCTTAAAAAAAAAAAAAAAGAATCTCAAAGAGCCAATTCAGGAATTCCTGTATGGTTTCCTTCTATCAGAGATGAGTGGGTCCTGAAACAGGTGCGTCTAGAAACTAAACACAGGAAGGGGTTGCTCCATTATTTATCCATTTATTTATCAAGCCACAGCAATTATATCTATTATAATTATAATTATAATAATATCTATTAACATGTCCTTTGTTATGGGCAGCATTGAAGTTTTGAATGCAAAAATTAAAACATCTATTAGTTATCAAGCACTTACTATTTGCCAAGTGAAGCACTACGAGCTTAATAGGATCTAACTAACCTAATCTTTGCAACATCTCTAAAAGAAAGAAGGTACAATTACCTTCTTTTTCCATAGGAGGATACTGAGCCTCTGGAAATTTAAGTAAACCTGGTCAGGCACACAACTATAGAGATAGAGATAGAGTTAGAGACATAAAATCATGCATTCTCAGTTTAGGGAAGCACATAGTTGCAAGTTTCACAAGTCCTTTAAGTGGTTGGGAGGAAGAGGGGAAGGACAACAAAATGACCCCAATAAATAAACTCATCAACGACTAAAAGCTGCATTTATACCTACAAACATTAAAATGTGAACTAAAGTGTGTGCATCCTGAAATGGAGAACTCTGGCCATTCTTCCTTATTTATTAAAGACTTTGATACCTTGCTAAAGTATTTAACTCATGCCCAGCCATCATTCTGAGTGATTTCATCATCTATATGGAAGACCCCATGACTTCGCTGTTACTCAACTTCTTGCTCCCCAGTGAACTCCCCTGTACTGTCTATTCTCTCCCATTCAAGAAAAACCCCTTGGCTTATCATTCTTCTTCTCCAGCCCCAGCTTTTATCTTTGTGTCCCTCTTCAAAGCCAAACTTTCAAAATAATTGTTAAGTATTCACAGTCTCTCTTTTGTCATCTCCCACTCACTACTCCATCTACCCATCGAGCTCCTAGTCCCATTACACCATAGAAACAACTCTGCATATGACTCTTCACTTGGTCCTTTAATAAGACCACACAAAGTCCAAATAAACGCATGTTCTTATTTCCCAGGTCCAAGCGTTATTGAACTTCCTCTTTATTGAAACACTTCTCCTTTGACTAATATGACACAGTCTCTCACAGCTTTCCTCCTAATGCTGCAACCAGCCTTTTCCATCTTCTTTTTCGAAGCACACACCTCTCCCTGACCAAAAAATATATCAGAGTTCCCAAAGGACAGGTCTCAGGCCCTCCCCTCTCACTCTACATTTTTTCTCTCTAGGGGATCTCATTCATCTACACAGCCTAAAGTACCACCTGTATGCATACTGATGAGTCGCTGTTTTATTTCTTTCCACCTCCAAAACACTCTACTCTGAATCCCATTCTGTATGTTCAGTTGCCAAGCAGACACCTACACTTGAGTGTCTCAAAAGCACCTCAGACTCAACTTTTTCAAAATGAAGGTCGTACATTCTCAACAATATTTGTTGAATGAATGCTCAAAAATGGGAATCCCTGTGCAGAATTCTATCCACGGAGGTGAACTGAGCCTGGAGGAGAAAGAGGGCGCCTGCGTGGCTGGGTCAGGAAAGCAGCTGACTCTTGATTTCCTGAGGTCATGATTTCAGGGTTGTGAGATTGAGTTGAGCATGGAAACTACTTAGGATTCTCTCCCTCTCCCTCTGCCCCTTCCCACCACCCACTCTCAGACTCTCCCTTTCTCATAATAATAATAATAAATCAAAATTTTAAAAGAAGATAAAGGCAAGTTTCTGCAGGAATCAACTGCTAAAGCAGTAGGTCTCTGTGTACAGAGAGGGTGTAGACTACATCGAATGATGTATACACATCTCGATTGAATGAAAGCAATAAACTGACAATAAAAATGAGGGAGGTGAGGTAAAGGGGAAATGAAGGACTGAAAAAGAGACTGGATTTTGAGAAAAGAACAGTCTCCAGGTAAGGTTGGAAAAACGTAATGATATTTATCAGGTAATCAAGAGTAAATGTCCAATTACTATTAATCGACTGACACTGGCACTCCACACATTAATTTAAAATTATTTTCAACAGTGTTTCATTCTCAAAAAATCAATATGGCTCCCTCCTTTCTCTTCTCTAATATTTTTGGAGGTGAGCAACAGGGTTTGGAGCCAAGGGAAGAAGGTAGCCAGGACAGGTGATACCCCTGCCAGGGTCGAGAGTTTGCTTCCATGCAGAGGAATGGATACAAACAGTGACAATATATTGAGAAAATAGGGAGTAAAGTTTCTCCCTCTCAATGATGGGGGTTATAAATATAGAAAAGAACAATCCAGAATATACTCTCCATTGTTGGATTGGAATTGGAATTGGAAGTATCAAAGCAAACTCTTGGTTTTCTGTAGATAGATAGATAGATAGACAGACAGATAGATGGATAGATAGAGATATCTATAAATATAATCTATATATATACACAAAGAGATAAAAATAATATAGAAACAAATATATATACATATTCTGATGTATGCCTAAGTTAAAAACTACTGACCCACTGATCCACACAACACACACACACTGACACGGAATTTATCGGTGGATCTGTAGTTTTTAAACTTCAAGTGCATCATCAGAATCACCCAGGAGTCTTGTTAAAACACACATTTCTGAGCCCTGCTACCAGAGTTTTGGATTCAGTAGATCTGGAGGAGAGTCTGGCAATTTGCATTTCTAACAAGTTCCTCGGTGCTGCTGCTGCTGCTGGTGGTCCAAGTGGAAACATACAGACACATATAGGCACACACACACACACACACACACACACACACACACACACACACACGTGTTTGCATATCCATACATATATTTCCAAGACTTATCCACCAAGAGGGCCACAAGGAGAGACAACAAGGAGTAAGCAAGTCCTGCATGGTTTTAAAGACGATTCTCTACCAAAACGAACCAGGACTCCTTGAACAAACAGCTGGTTCCAGTGCTGAGGCAGGGAAAGTACAAGATGCTCCTGGAACATCTTCTTGTGGAAGAAAGTAAGGAAGTGCTCTAACAACATCAGGGACGTTTCGAAGGGACAGAAATCCAGATCCAGCTGGATCTGGGATAATTTGAGCATCAAAATAGATAATGAGAGTGACTGATTATAATTCTTTGAATAAAATAGGAATCCATGAGTATATACTGATATGTTCTTCCTCACAGTGGAATCCAAACTCATAACACTTATTAACAAGTACAACTTGTGAATGAACTTTGCAGTGAAGAAACCCGAAAGACGCCATCTCCTGAAATGACACAGAGTACAACATCCTACCTATGGGTTCCTGACAAAAACGCAGAATCTCACTCATGAGGAAATATCAGATAAACGCAAATGAGGAACATTCTATGATGTCATTAACTAATACTCTTCAAAAAAGTCAAAACCATGATAGATGAGAAAAGACTGAGGAGCTGCTCCAAACTGAAGAGTAAAGAGTAAAGTTAGCAGGGCGCCTAGGTGGCTCAGTCATTAAGCATCTGCCTTTGGTTCAGGTCATGATCTTGGGGTCCTGGGATTGAGCCCCGCATCAGGTTCCTTGCTCCGCAGGAAGCGGAGTCCTTCTCCGCTCCCCCTACTTGTGTTCCCTCTCTCAGTGTGTCTCTGTCAGATAAGTAAATAAAATCTTAAAAGAAAAAAAAAAGAGGCTTCATAGCTACATAGAATGTGTAACCCTAGGTTGGATCCTGGACATCATTAAGACAAGTGGAAAAATTTGAATGGGTTTAGTGAATTAGATAATAGCAATATATCCAGGTAACTTGTAATCTTGATGACTGTGCTGCAGATGGTCTTTGTAGGAAATACACCCTCAAGTACTTAGACATGACAGGCAGCATATTCTCATGTGGTTCAAGGAAAAGGGTAGTAATGATATGTAGAGGTACTAACAGAGAGAGCACAAGAATGATAAAACCAAGGGGCAAAAATGGCAACAGTGGGGAATCTTGGTGAAGGACATCCTTTCTTGAACTATTTTTTTTAAATTAAAACAGTCCATAAAACTGATATGATTCAAAATGTCAACCTCCAGTTCACTCTAAGTTAGATGGTCCTACTCTTACCCAGATTGTGCTGGAAGCCACTTTAAAGGACAAGAGAAAGTTGGTGTGTGACCTTGACATTTCACAGGAAGTATGAATTTTAAGCAGGATCCTGATGCAAACCCAATTCCTTTTGTGTTGTTGTTTTATGCATTTTTCTTTTAACTTTTTTCATTTCTTTTTTTTAATTTTTTTTGAGTATAGTTGACACACAATGTTACATAAACTTGATTTCTTTTTAGTCACGATGGATCTCTTCCTACCTAGATTTATTTTCAGGCAGAGCAGTAATGGTATTATTGTCATTAACAGTTACATGCTTATCCTTTCCAAATATGAATCATAATTCTGGAAAAAAAATTCTTTCACACACTTTCCACTTATTAACAATTTAATTCTGTAGCAGAATATGAAATATGAAACACACTGCATACAGATGGAAAAGTCATTTTCACTGTGGGCAGAGAAAGCACCTAGACTTCTCTCCTTTTTAGCAATGCTATCATCAAGATTTTGCTTCCCCTTTGAGGGGAAATAAATGTTTCTGAAAAACAACCCAAAAAATGCACATGCTGCCAACTCCTGTATATCTTGATGATTTGCTAGAGTTTTCTCCTAATCATGTAGACAAATTTGTTCATTCTGCTTGCCAAAATAAAGGTTTATTATGACTTGTAATGTAGTAACTTTCCTCAAAAAAATTTTTACAACCTTGCCCAACTATACATCTTTATGCACCAAGCAAAACACAAATCACTGTCTTGGGAGTCACTACACAGAGATGTTAGCACACGGGGCCACCGATGCAATTGACTCGGTATTTTTTTAATCTGTCTTATAGATCCTCTTTCTTATGCTCTTATATCTGTAGACCACGTTTCTATAAATTTCAAATCCTAGAATGTACTAAGGAATAAAATATGCACATGTGTAATTGTAATTCACTGGAATAGCATCTCAGCAGGGAGTATTTCTTTTTGTCATTGTTATTTTTTTTATTATTATTCTTAAGCTGGTAACAATTAATATACAATGAAGCTTGGAGCAGCTAGGTGGCTCAGTGGGTTAACCGGGAGTCCTGGGATGGAGCCCTGCATCAGATTTCAGATTCCCTGTTCAACAGGAGTCTGCTTATTCTTCTTCCTCACTCCCTCCCCCACTCATCTGTATGCTCTCTCTCATGTAAACAAATAAAATTTTTTTATAAAATGATATATATATGGTTTTAATATAAAATATATATATTTAATATGTAATATGTTTAATTTATATACTTAATATATAATAAATAAATTTATACCACAAATTTATTATAAATGAATGAATAAATAAATGAATTATATATTTAATATATAATTTACATATATGTGTGTGTGTGTATACATATATTTACACACACTGAAGCTTCTGTCCTTAAAACATTCTGCTCCTCCAGAGTCCCCAGTCTCAGCAAAATTTTTTAATCAGTTGTCTGTAAAGAAACGTGGAGTCATATACATTTTCTTCCTCCTTGCCTATGGCCATATCATCGAAGGCCAATTCCTGCTGATCTGTCTTCATAAGAGCTTTCTCATCTAGACCTTCCTCCTTATTCCTCATTGCCCCGATTTGGTCGAGACACTCATCATTTCAGCTCTGCAATAGTCACACATATCTCAGCTCCCTACCAGCTGGCTGCACCCTCCACATTGTTGTCAGCAAGAATGATAACCCAAAGTGGCAGCAGTAGAGAATCTTAGTGAGGGGCATCCTTTCTGTAAGTCAACACTAGCGCCAGTTGGGAACATGGAGACTGGCCATGTTGGAGACTCTAGGGAGGGTCAACCAAGGTAGCAAGGGGATTAAGATTTAGAACAACATCAAAGGAATAAATGGAATCCAGACACCCAGGGATAACAGTCGAGAAGTTTCAACTCAGGAATAGACATCCTGAAATCATAGTCAAGGAGTTTACCAGGCAGAAAACCAAAGAAGAAAGCAAGTAAGAGCATGCAAAGGACAGAAGCCAGGGGATTGCAGCAGCCTGAGAGGATAGCCCAGATCAACACCAAGCAGGGGACAAAGCTATGAACTGTTTCAAGCCGAGAACCAGGAAAGTGATGGGAGGAGTTGTCCAGAGACAGCTGAGGGGACAGAGAACAGAAGAACAGACTTTTTTTAAGGTGGTGACTCAGGGCACTCAATCCCACCTCTTGGCTCAAAAGCCCTTCACCTCAGAGCAGGCAGGAGGCTAAATTACCTTCAATACGAGCATCTTCACCCATGGAAACTCTTCATCCTCTGACGTTTTATTTATTACTTTTTAGAAAAATTTTATCTAGTACCAAGTCTGGTGAATGAGCTGGGTGACCAAGTTCACAGACACTCTCTTGGGTGAGAAACAAGGTGTGATTACAAAGTAATGAGATTGATTTTCCTCTGTGGCTTTGGCTCTAAAGGGAACACCGAAAGGAAAGTTTCCAAAAATCATTGAAGCATTTTAAGATTTAAAACAACATCACAGGAATAAATGAACAGTCTCCTAAGGTGACTTCTTCCAAAGGAGAAAGAATATATTTGGATTCACATTTCATTGTGCTTGCTTAAAAACCAGTCCCATTACCACGCATAAGTACGTTTCTCCAGCATGCACACTGTAGAACATAATAAGGTCCACTGATGTTGAGCAAAATGTTGCTTTGGTTTATTAGTTCCGAAAATAATGAGTTAAAAAAGGTCTTTTTCCTGGGACTAATTTCCTGGTCTTTTATATGAACATTTGTGCATACTCACTATATATGCTTGACACACTCTCTTGATGATCTGACCCTTCACAGAGCATCTCACAGGACTAGGGTTCCAGTCTTTGGTGAAGAGCTTCTGTAGACAGTGATCACATTCTAAGTTTTAGATAAATCATTTCCCAAAACATCGAATCCAAATTTGGAAGCAAACTTTACAAAAATTTATGTAATGCATTTCTTGGTGCTTTATTTCCTTATCTTAAAAAAACAGAATAACGGTTATGCCAGCTTCATTGACTTATTGATAATTAAATGCACTAAATTCATGCCCAGCATGGTACTTGGCATGCATTAAATACTTGATAAATGTTAACTATTTCTAGTTTTACTGATGCTAAGGAGAGCAGAGAACTGACCTTTAGAGTCTGGGTGAGAAAGCAACAAGTATGAGCAACCACAAAGGTGAAAAGAGAATATCCCCATCTGCAAGAGAGAAAAAGCATTAAGGACAACATGCAAGAAGAAGAGAAAGGCAAAGCAAAGCACTCAGTCCTGTTCCCTGCCTGGATTCAAAACCACTTTGCCAAATTACCTTCAATATGAGCAGCCTCGGTCTTGGAAACTTCTCATTCAAAGCGAAGTCTTAGGCATGGGTTATTTTTCAGGTGGTTGAGGAAAGTACAGTTTATCAGTCTTCTAACTTTTCTAAGCAGAGCCTGCTGACTCTAAAGTTAGAGCAAGTAACCATCTGTAAAGTAGAGCTGAGAGGAGGTGAGGCAAGGCCCTTCCAACCAACCAAACAAGCCCACGATCCACTCATTATGAATTAAGTTCCTGCTCATCATTAGAAACATTTCTTCAAGGTAAATGCAGAGCAATCTTTGGCATGTTTTAGAGAAAGCAGGGTAGGAAGCTTGCATTTGAAATGAAAGGGACTAAGTAGGAAAGAGAGGCAGAGGGATGGAAGCATGGGCCACTTTCTACGTGGAAGGATAGCCCTATGGAAGGTTCTGGGCATCCAGCAGGCCACAGGAGGGCACTGGGTGTGTCAGGCATGAGAAAGTGGAAAGAACAAAAGGGAGGATGAAGGGAAGTGGCTAGGAGACAAGGGTTGAACAGGCTGAGGTCTCTATCAATCACTCTATTGACGCCCAAGTTTGATTCAGTTGACCAGCCTGAAGTCCTTTCCTCACTTACCTTCATGCATGTCCTCATCAAGGCTGTTTAAAATAATTTTCCAATGTAGGAATATCATTCTTTGACCAAAGGTATGAGAAGGGTAATCCATTGCCAAGACTTTCAAATAAGCCTTTGAACCCACATAAGGAACTCTGTAGAAGCCTTTAAGTGTTTGCTTTCATGAATGCTTAATCTGTGCTTTATGTATCTTATCTCACTTACTAAAAGAAGAGATATTATTATTTCCACTTTTAGGTGAGGAAACAAGATCAGGCAGGTTAAGTAAGTCTAATATTACCCAGTTAGAAAAAGAACAGAGCTGAGAATTAAACCCAAATGTGTGATTCAGGGCCATCATTCATTCCACTAATGAGCAGACACATGGCCTCCCTAATTTTGCCGGGGATTATAATATGCTGGGAAATAGGCTGAGTACTTACTATCATAACAGAGTGTTGTATGAAAAAGCATCTCCTTGTAGAGAAAACAGAGAAGTATAAATCTAGTTGAGGAGATAACTCATACACTCAAAGGAAATGGCTCCACAAATTCAAACAAATAATTATTAATGACCGGTTCCATCACCTGTTGCCACAATAATGATGCTGCACGAACCACCCTGAAACACAGTGACTTACAACGATCAGCACTGGCCTAGCTGACCTGTGCGCTGGCCAGTGATGTCAACCTGTCCCAGCTGGATTAACTCCCATGTCTGACTGTCAGCTGCCATTGTCCCATTCCAGGATGGCTCCTTTGGGCTAACTGGAGCCTCCTGAACCCCCTTCATGTCCTCCAGCAATTCTCATGGATGGTGCAGGGCCTAGGGCCAGAGAATCAAGAGAGACCACAAAAACACAGTATGTGCATTTACAAGCTTCTGTGAGCATTCCATTTGCAAAGGACTGAGCTCAGATGGAAGGTGGGGAAATGGACTTCACCTCTGTGGTGAAGGGTCTGCAAAGTCATGTAGCAAAGGGCAAAGATACAAGGAAGGGAGGAACTGAGACAGTGGTGGGATCAATCCTCCACAGGAGTCAATGATGAAGATGATGCAATGTCTGAGCATTCGCCATGTGCTGGGCTCTAGTCTAAGCATCTCTCATATTCTCAAATAATTGTCAAGGCTTTTCTATGAGTTAGTGACTACTACCCCATTTTATAGATGAGGAAACAGACCTGGAGAGGCTACGTTATGTAGCCGGGTTGATGATTGTAGCAGTAAGTGGCAGAGCCTAATTTAAACAATGACCTATCTGACACCAATACTTTTTTTTTTTCACTTTGGGTTTTAGTGAAAATTATTTCAAGGAAAGAGAAAAGGCTGCTTTAAAATTAAAAATGAGTTTGAAAGACCATGAAATTTTGTATACATTCCAACTAGAAGCTCTACATTTCAAGACGTTTCACAGCTATCCTTTAATAATATTTGATTAACAGATCAAGCTACTGAACATTTCTGTAGGTTGTAAATACATCATGTTATTTGCAAAACTCTTAACAAGGATTCATGAAAACAATGGTAAACCTAACCCAAATACCAGCTCTCTTTTTTTGGCCTGGAACCTCGAGACTACTTTAAATTTTGTGTTCTTGGCAAATGATTAAAAAGCGCTTGAGAAAATGTGCTGTCTGGTATGGTTTTACATGTATGAATTCGACAGGATATTACAATTTCTCTTTCTAAGCAAGAGAAAAACTTCACAAGTGATTAGAACAGCGTTGCATCGAATGGAGAAAACTGTAAGTGGGACAGTCACAAGCCATGCCATTTGCCAACACAGTTCATTACATTTTGTTCATTACCACAGTGCATTTGTTACCAAGAGTAATAAATCACGGCGAAGAATAGGGAAATCTGGCCTCTGAAACAGATGCAGCGGCAAGATCCAGCACAAGCTTTAATCAAGACAGTCTCCACAGCTAAGAAACTGTAACTCACTTTGGCAACAGTACGCTTTGATTTCCTTTCCATCCTTTTGTTCCTTACAGCTCCTGTGATTGTCTCCCACGGGTTTGGGTTAGTCCCCCACCTCCAGCCTACTTCCCAACAAGGGGGGGAGGTGAGCAGAGGAAAATCCAGAGTCATGCATTACTGGCCCTGGAAGGAGTGCTAGAGCAGGAAGAGGTAGGCAGGAGTTTCCAGAAAGGGAGTTTGGCACCGGTTCCCTGGTTGGACATCTGCTTAGGCAACAGACTGGTTGATAAGCCCAGCATTTTAGATAGCAGAACAGGGACAAATTTGCAACAGAGAAACCAGCACTCCCAAGATCTAGAAGGACGAATATGATGAGTGTCCTTGGACACTGTGGGCAAAGGGGTGCCTTTGCATCAACTTAAAGCAATCTTATCAGTACTCTACCCAAGTTCTATCAGGCAGAACTCTACAAAAACACTTATAGAGTAGTCTACCAACCTTAGGTGCTGGACAATCCACAGCCTGATTCACAAAATCTCACTAAATCCTGCAAAGAACTCACACGTTTGCCCTGAGGGAGCCAGTGTTTGGACAACGGCCACAGGGACCGTATTGGGCTAACACACAACACAAGCCTGCACTCCCCTAACTGGTTAAGTAAACAAAACAATTTGTTCCCTATTCCCTCCTGCCATCTCTAACCCCAGAGGAGCTAGGCCCACAGCAGAGCAAGCAGAGAGGAAGAGCAGAAAGTGTGCAATGGTTGACAGTGCTCTCCATCCCCTTCTCAAGTCCTTCGGAATCAAGGCTGGCCCATGCCAGGAGGGGACAAGACCAGCAAATTGTGTTAAGATCACTTTAAACTGGCCTAGACTGGACCAACATTGCTAATAACTGAAAATGGCTGGAAAGCTATGGGATGAGCCGGAAACGTCATA
Organism: Meles meles; assembly: GCF_922984935.1. Taxonomy (NCBI): domain Eukaryota; kingdom Metazoa; phylum Chordata; class Mammalia; order Carnivora; family Mustelidae; genus Meles; species Meles meles. Next base: position 75,296,842 of record NC_060077.1, read on the forward strand.
GAGGGATGGAAAAAGGAGATTAGCTGAGTAGAGCTAAAGGCAATGACTGAAGAAAAATGGAACAATGTCATTCCTATCCCCTTCCTAAATCAGACTTTTCAGTGAACTGGTTACTCTCCAGGTCTCAATTTTCTTCTCTGAGTATTGGAAACTTTCCATTCTAACATACTCTCAGAGCCAGGCTCTCTACATGAGCAGGTTTTCACATGAAATGGGAAATTCTAATGCTCTAAGCCACAAATAAAATAGCCCATTTCATCTTCCAGTTTGGGTTCTGCTATAGCCCACAAATCCACCAGAATTCATGTTTAAACCCATCAGAAATGAGTAATGAACAGTCAGCAATGTTCACATCATCATCACAGACCATACCCTTTTGGAGTGTGAGCCACTAATCCAGGTGTCAAAACATGATCAACTTTGGTGCTGCCTTAGAATTAAATTAAGTTTCTTAGTTTCTTTTTCTCTCAATTCAAGTCAATATATGGAGTCAGGCTTCTGACAGTTGTTTAACAGGGACACTGACATTTTACCGTAGGCTGTTTAAGTAGCTAAAAATACTTCCTGTGTTGAGCTTTTCTTCTGGGGGGTGTTTTCAGCTTTCCATGGGAGGCAATAATAAGTCATTGGTCTCCCACTAATAATTAACAAATCACTTGACGATTTCATTTGTGACTCTTTCTACTTTTATTAAACAGTGACAACAGAAATTCTGCTATGAGTTCTAATGGGATCCTTTTACTGGTGGGAGTGTACAGCATTTTTGGAAAAGTCTAGCTGATGTACCAGTCAAAGACATATATTCGTGGTTGTGATTAAAAGGAATCCCGTATTAAATTATTTTATAAAGAAAACCATCCCGGGCGCCTGGGTGGCTCAGTGGGTTAAGCCACTGCCTTCGGCTCAGGTCATGATCTCAGGGTCCTGGGATCGAGTCCCACATCGGGCTCTCTGCTCAGCAGGGAGCCTGCTTCTCTCTCTCTCTCTCTCTGCCTGCCTCTCTGCCTACTTGTGATCTCTCTCTGCCAAATAAATGAATAAAATCTTTAAAAAAAAAAAAAAAGAAAACCATCCCTAGTTTATCTTCTTCTCTATACATTCTACTTCCCATTCATTAGGATGATTAAAAAAAAAATTAAGCTCAGCTGATTCTTTTTGAATGCTCTATTAATGACTGAGCTAAGAAGCAGCAGCACCTTCACTGTGGAGGAGGTTGCTTTGAAAGCAGGGGTGCCACCCCCAGGCTCTGGGGTGCATGAAACAAAGCACACTGGAAGGCCAAGCCTGAATTGTGTTTGCTGTCCCAAATGTAAAACCTGAGAGCTAAGAAGTTCATGGTGGTTTGGAAGACAGAGGTCTTTTTTAGAAGGTCAGTCTTGAAGCAAAAAAAGAACAGAAAGCCATGCTTTTAATGAGATAGAGAAAGTGATTTAATAGATTAGCCTCACATCAGAGTAAGTGTCAGAGCATGGAAGAACTCACAGAGCATGGGGGTAAATAGGTCATCGTTTTCACTCAGTATTCCTTATGTAAGTGAACTTTGATTGACTTCCTCCCATTTAAGCAAGTGATAATAGACTCTCAGGACATTTTCATGGAATGAACAGCTCACCCAGCCCTAGGACTCAGGCCCAGAAACTTTTTGCAATAGGAACTGGAAAAGAAAAGATCTGTTTCTCACCTGCTGGAGCTAGTGAGACCAGACTCACGTGTGCTTACACCCAGCACTCTCAGGGAAGAATTCTCTTAACCCTCCAAGGTCAACTCAATCAAGAAATCCATATGCTCAGTGAGTTACAAATATTTTCCAAACATGTAGCTATGACAGATAATTTTTTTTAATGACATGTGCATGGTACTAAGCCCATGCCTGAAGAAGAGTTCAGGTACAGTAGGGGATTAAGAAAATACTCTAACCTATATGTGACTTAACATTTACTGCTATAAGCTCAAAGAAAACATTTTCATCCAGGAATACCAGTGGGCGTCAGCTCAAGGTTATCCTCTGAATGTCTCTTTTTGAGTCTCCCTGGGTCACTCTGAATAGCTACTTGGAAAGTATCAGCATATCACTTAGACCATGATATCCAGGTGCTACTTTTCAACTACCATAGGTGAGGCTAAGCCAACTAGAGTCATGTGGATTGAAAAGCGGGGCGGAGGGGAGAGATATTGTGAACACAGAGAGAACCAAGGAGACATCATCCCCTTAAAAGTAAAATTTTAAATGAGCGAGGCAATACTAGAGATCCTACAGATCAGCGCAGCTACTGGATGAATGTCCACTAAGGTACCAGACTACCGCTTCCAGAACCATGTTGCTAGACCAGAAGTTACCACTTGGGGTCACCCTTTTGCTCCAAATCCACAAGAAGCCCATCAAGTGGCCCTCTCTACCTACACCTTGTGGGGGGATGTGGATCTTGCCAGTCTGGAGTGGTGATAACCAGGCCTGTTCCAAAGACAATCAACAAGTCGACCTCATGGGTTTCACACTTTCCAGCCTAGAATGCTTCCATTGCCATAACCATCCAGCTCTACTGAAACATGTGCTAAGTGTAGTTTAAAACCAATCTTCCAGGAGCGCCTGACTGACTGACAACTCTTAAGTGAAGAGTTCAAGCCCCACGTGGGGTATAGAGTTTACTTTTTTAACAAATGTAAGTTAACTTAGGGGTGCCTGGGTGGATCCACCAGTTGAATGTCCTGGTCTTGATCTCAAGGTTGTGAGTGCAAACCCTGTGTTGGGCTCCATGCTGGGCATGAAACCTACTTTAAAAAAAAAAAAAAAATTAAGCTAACTTTAAAAAATAATACTAAAACCAATACTGCTATATAGTCCAAAGCTTTTCATTGATTTTTTCAAGGTGAAACACACACAAAAAAAATAATCAATAAACCCATCATTTCACACTGGTGATACATATCAAGAGTGTCACATCGAATTTGGATGAAAGCCACACTTCAGTGGTATCTGGGTTGAGTACTAACAAAATGGAATCAAGTTTTAGAGCTGGAGAGAAGGTCCTCATTTTTATGGGTGATGAGTTCATGTTCCATGGGGACAAAAAGGAGCAGTCATGGTGTGTGCTGCCAAAGTCAACCCAGAAATTTAGTTTATGCACCCTTTACCCCTAAATCCCTGCCATCATTTCAGGCTGGCTCCACCTGTTCTCAGGTTAGATCAGCCACTGGTTGGGTAAGTTGTCAGTCTGTCTTTTAAGCAACTTCAGCCTACCCTAAAAATCACATTATCAGGTCACCCCCTCTTTCCATGTTCTACAGTCACATTTCCTTAAGACTGTAGATCAGTGCCTATACGCTGAGAGATGAAGGAGTATTTTCAATTTCAGCCCTCATTCCTGACCTAGCCTCACCAGATTTTCACAACTTTATGATTTAGCAATACCTTCCTTCCCAAATTTTTCTTTCATTATACTTCATCTTGACTCTTGGATTCAATGACTAGGAATACTTTTCCTGATTAGGCTGTCATTCCACATGACAGTAGATCTCTCCACGTCATCTCAAGTCAATACTACTCCCAGACTGACCCTGTTCTGGGCTTGTCCCTTTAATTTTCCTGGTAGTATTTTTTGCTGTCATACCACCAAGTCACCTGAGTATAGCCAGGGCACCCAGGTATACTTGATGTCATCTGATATACCTGTACTGGGCTCATAAACTCATCCTCGCCACTGGCAATATTAGAAACTAACAGCTCACAGTTGTTCCTTCCTCTGGGTAACTACACAGGAATAAAAGTCTCATTCACCTAAGAGGTGAAAGGGAAAGGAGAGGGGAGCAGTCCAAAGCCAGTGACTACTGATTCAGAGAGAAAATAAAGCCGCCTATGGACCTCAAGAGGGAACAATTGTGGTGTTCAACTTGATTTATTTTTCTTGCCCTCTCCCCCGCCATGACCATGCCAAGACTAGACTTTGCCTTAGACCACATCTTCACTGGTGGCCCTTCTCCTCCCTATCTTGCTCTCCCGCTTCTGCTACACGTTCTTTCCTGAAGGTTCTTCCTTCATTAAGTCACTTGTATCCAAATCCCACCTTGGATCATGCATCTATGGATCCCCACAGAAGATACCTGGGCTTGCAAATTAGCAGCCCGCAGGGCCCACTTCATGGAGTAAGCTTGGGAGCAATTTAGATTCAAATCCATTCTGGGATTTACTAGCTACCTAAAACTGGCCAAATTATTTAATCTTTGTAAGCTTCAATTTCTTCATCTCTACAAGGGGATACTAGAATAAAATTGTTGTGAGAATGGAAAGTTATAATGTTGCTAAAGTCAGCACATTAAAAATTCCTTGGCTAGTGTTGAACACATTTCCTCTAATATATTAATATAACTAATAATAGGAGCTAATATTTATCAGACATTTACTATGTCCCAAGCTCCGTGTTTTATTGAATCCTCACATCAACCCTCTGAGATAATTCAGCTCTTACCCACCCCCCCCTTTACAGATAAAGAAACTAAGACCATAAATTGACCCAAGTTTCCATTTTATAAGTGGCAGAACTCGGATTTGAACCCAAGTAGTCTGACTCCAAAAGGTGAGCTGTCCTTTGTCATCGGTAGCTATACTTCCGGTAGCCACATCCTCTCTCTTACTTCCATCCTAAGCTCTTCTACTCCTGCCTCCCTCATGACACCCCCACATCTGTACCACTGGCAGGTATAAACACCCACATGCTCTTGGTTTTCATCCTCCAACAAAGCTCAACACTCCTGCATTCTGTTCTGCATTAGCTGTCTCTAATGGCCCCAGGTGCGCAGCTAGTATATACCGAGCTCATGTAACACATGAGCTTCATGCTTTAAGCTTGTCCTTTGGTGACATTGTCACAAGAAGTGCACAATGTCATAATGTCAGGCATCTTGGTGGGTCAGTGGGAAAAAAAAATTTGTGAGCAGGAAGTGTATTCCTAACATCCCATAAAACGTCCCACATTGGGGCGCCTGGGTGGCTCAGTGGGTTAAAGCCTCTGCCTTCGGCTCAGGTCATGATCCCAGGGTCCTGGGATTGAGCCCCGCATCGGGCTCTCTGCTTGGCTGGGAGCCTGCTTCCTCCTCTCTCTCTCTCTGCCTGCCTCTCTGCCTACTTGCCTACTTGTAATCTCTATCTGTCAAATAAATAAATCTTTAAAAAAAAAAAGTCCCACATTGGTGATGGCTCCCTTCTCTCTGTAAAATATTCGGAGCTGAACTTGTCTCAGAGGGATTCCACACCTGATCACTGGGGGGTTGATTTTCTCTGAGCGCTGCTGGACAGCTGCCTTTCAATCATTAGTGCCATCACAAACATGTGTTCTTTTTATTTAGGCAGAAAACAAGTTCTTATTTCTAAAAAGCACCAGGGCCAGTTACAAAAGGGAAAAGAGAAAAGAGAGAGAGAAATGGAAAATAAAGATTAGATTCTATCCTCTTCCCTAGTATGTCTCATTTTATTTTAGTCAACTGGCAGGATTATCTGGATTATGCTTAAGCAGCAAAACCTCCTTCTTTTGCATTTTCCTTGCAGACTTTAGCAAGACGTAGAGGAAAGAGAGGTTAAGAAAAAGTTCTTTTGAACAAATGAGCCTTTAGATGAAACTTTTCATTAGGCACACAGCTCATTGAATCTAATCGGAGAGATTCAAACGAGGGTCACACTTGACCTCAGCCCTCCTCCACTGGGGTGGAGGGTGGGGACTCAGTTTGGCCTTCAATTTCTGAATGTCAATTAGAGCAGAAACATCCAGAAGACATGCTTACCTGGATTATGCATAATGAAATGGGACCTTTAAATCTGTTTCTTTTTTCTTTTCTATCCCCACAGGGAACACGGCAAGTTTCCATAATAATCAGAAAATATGCTGAGAATTCAAAAAAGCATTATAGGATCACATTTCAGATATAATGGCTAAAAAAATCACAGTAAATAAGCCTAAAGACAAGAGATGCAAAGTGAAACAAAAGAAATCAGATACTGAAAGTTAACCAGTTCATCGTTAACTTAAAAAAAAAAGGCAGGTACAAAAGAGCATATATATAGTAATTTTAAAAAGTTAATCAGTTAGTTAATCATTAACTTAAAAAAAGGCAGGTACAAAAGAGCGTCTATATAGTTAACATCTCATTTTGGTTAAAAACTGCATAAAAGGGGCGCCTGGGTGGCTCAGTGGGTTAAAGCTTCTGCCTTCGGCTCAGGTCATGATCCCAGGATCCTGGGATCAAGCCCTGCATTGGGCTCTCTGCTCAGCAGGGAGCCTGTCTCCCCTCCTCTTTCTCTGCCTGCCTCTCTGCCTACTTGTGATCTCTGTCAAATAAATAAAATCTTTTTTAAAAAGTGCATATAAACATATAGATACATTTTTTTTAAAGATGCAGAAAATAAAAAGTGTTATCCTCTGAAGTAGTAGATAGCTGTTATAAGTTGAATCGTGGTGTTCCCCAGAAAGACATGTTGAAGTCCTCACTCCCTGGTACTTCCGAATGTGATCATATTTGGAAATAGGGTCATTGAAGATGTAAATAGTTAAGAAGTCATACTGGAGCAGGTGGGTCCTTAATCCAATATGCTGCTGTCTTTACAAAAGAGAGAGGCACAGAGGAGAGATGGCCACATGAAGACACAAACACACAGGAAAAACGTCATAAAAGAATGGCAGCAGAAATCAGAGGGGGTGGCTGCAGGCCACGGGATGCCACGGACCAGCTACAACCACCAGAACCTGGAAGAAGAAAGGATTCTCCCCTACTGGTTTCAGAGGGACATCTTGCCCCCACCCGGATTTTGGACCTGCAGCCTCCAGAGCCATGAGAAAATAAATTTCTAGTGTTTTAAGCCACCCGGTGTGTGGTGCTCTGTTTCGGCAGCCCCAGGAAACAAATACAGTAACACTGTCAAAATTTTGCTTAACCTTTTGTTATTTTTGTTAAAATTTTTTGTTAAAATTTTGCTTAACGTTTTTACTTTCAACAAAGCATATATATTAATTTTGTCATTTGAAAAGGCCATTTTAAGAAAGAAGGAAGTAATGAAAAAAAAGGAGGGAAGGAAGGAAGGATGGTTGGACGGAAGGACGGACAGGCAATAGTGGGACTGATTTTTTCATTGTTAACCACCTTGATGATGCCAGGGTGCATACTGGTTAAAAGAGTGAGAGAAGTGATGTCCACAGGAACACTGAGATGTCAGCAGCACAGTCTATCTCTTTATGTCCCTCCATCACTCCCTCCCCTGGTACATTGTGTCTTGTGTCTTAGCCTCTATTAAATTCCTCCAACTGCTAGCAACGTGCCCCCTGACTTGCTATTTCCATGCCCTGTTCCCCCATCAAGCAAGCCCTATCCATTCTCAGATCCTTTGCCCCAGGGCTCTTCTCTGTGTCTGACATCCTTTTACTTATTCATTCATCAATCATTTATCGGACATTACTCAGGGCCCGGCAATGGACAGGAGGTGTAAAAATAAATAAGAACAGCCCTTGCCCACACAGTTCAGAGTCTGGAGCAGAAAGACAGGAAATAGAAAGTTTGTTGGAGTGGAGGTGCTGTTACAATATGGAGAGGTTTGGGGCGCCTGGGTGGCTCAGGGGGTTAAAGCCTCGGCTTTTGGCGCAGGTCATGATCCCAGGGTTCTGGGATCAAGCCCCACATTGGGCACTCTGCTCAGCAGGAGGCCTGCTTCTCTTCCTCCTCTCTCTCTGCCTGCCTCTCTGCCTACCTGTGATCTCTGTCTGTCAATTAAATAAATAAAATCTTTAAAAAAAAAAAACCAATATGGAGAGGCTTGCAGGGGTGAGGGGAGATGTGTGGTGTGAGAACACGGAGTCCAGCCCCCTCACTTGGACTCAGAAGGGGGTGGGGACTAGGAAAGGTGAAGCACGTGGAAGACCCAGTCCAACCAAAAGAGGAGGGGGCTTGGCCAACAAAGGAAGAAGCAACGCTGTACTGATTCAGAAGTGGGAGAGACCCATGGTCACCTTGGAGAAACATTTGGGTTCAAGTGGGCATTGGTGAGCCATGCTGCCAGAGGGGAGCATGGAGCCAGGGAGGCTCATTGGCCCCCAGAGGGTCAGACATGGCAAGATAAGAACTCTGAACTCGACTCTGCATGCTAGGAGGGAAGAGTCCAGAAGGTTATCAGGGAAGGGTTATAAGATCAGAGTCCCAGTTTAGAAAGATGACCCTAGGAAAGACGTGGGAGGCTGTCTGCAAAGAGTAAGGATGAAGACAGATGGACTCACTGGAAGCCCAGGCATGAAGAAGAAAAGTCTGTAGGAAAACACTAGGGTTGAGGGGGAAAGGGTTGGGAGGCGCACTGGAAAAGCTTCACCAACACACTGGTTGAGAAAAGGGAGCACTAGAGTGCACCCAGGAGTGGGTCCTAGGCCTGCCATTTACCTGCAGGGCTCAATGGAGCAGTTATTCAACATCTCCGTGCCTCTGTTTTTAAACCTATAAAAGAAGAACAACGTAAGATTTACATCCTTGGGTTGCGATGAATTCTAAATATGGCAAATGCTAAGAAACTAGGGGGCACATGGGTGCCTCAGTCAGTTGAGCATCGAGCTCCTGATTTCTGCTCAGGTCATGATCTTGGGGTCACAGGATCAGGCCCCATGTCAGGCTCTGTGCCCAGCAGGAGTATGCTTGTCTCTGTCCCTCTGCTCCTGCCCCTGCTCATGCTCTCTCTCTATTTCTCAAATAAATAAATAAAATAAACATTTTTTAAAAGTTAAGAAATTGGGGGTGCCTGGGTGGCTCAGTGGGTTAAAGCCTCTGCCTTCAGCTCAGGTCATGATCCCAGGGTCCTGGGATCGAGCCCCACATCAGGCTCTCTGCTCGGCGGGGAGCCTGCTTCCTTCTCTCTCTCTGCCTGCCTCTCTGCCTACTTGTGATCTCTCTCTGTCAAAAAAAAAAAAAAAAGTTAAGAAATTGTGTGGCATGAATTACACACCTGTGTTATTGTTCTTATTCACGCACATATGCACACACACACACCCCATATGTATATGAGTGAACAGGCTTCTGTGATATATGGAAAACGTGATATATGTGGAAAATGAGGGCTAGAGAATAACACTAACACAATGCTACGTGTCAGCCTAGGCACTCGTGTTTGCCTGCCCTACTTCACTTTGAAGCGAACTTCATTCAGGTCTTTTCTTAGATGTGACTTCCTCTCAGAAGTCCTCCTGACTGCTCAAGGTCTGGATTAATTAACCCTCCTCTGTATACTCCCATAGCACCATGCACTGCCCCTCCCAGCACTGACCACGTGGTGCGACCAGGCTCTTTCCCTGTCTGAGCGCTCCATGAGGATAGGGACCAACTCCATGGTTCCTGTCATGGTATTCCCATTGTTGGCATAGTACCAGCATTTAGTATAATCATGATGAGCATCTGAGGGAGTCATTTAATTAATTAATTAATTGGTCCAGATGAAGGGGAGAAGATGGTGAAGTCACATTTGAACATGTCCAGATTAAGGTGTCTGTAGGATATTCAGTTGAAATTACCTCACTGGCAATTGGATGTGGGTTGTGGAGCTCAAGGTCATGTATCAAGACTGCAAATAGACAGTCTGCACTAGCAGCCTCTACAAGGGAACAGAATCATGAGAGGGACTTAGCAGGAAGTACTAGACATACTGGAAGAGATTGAGTGAGTGGCAATGGGCTGGTCTGACATTGTTGCCTCTGACGTGTGGCCCTGACATTTCACAAAGATCTCTTAGAGCCACTCAAAAACACCGTGTAGGTTGCCATCTACCCCACTTATACATTAGCCCATCTCTGCTAGCTAACACTGATGGAGTGCTTACCATTCACCAGATATTACTACGAAGGCTTTACTTGTAGTATCTCATTTAATCCTCACGACAATGCTATGAAGCAGGTAAAATCATCATCCTCATTTCACAGAGGTAAAAACTAAGGCACTGGGAGCCAATTGATTGTAGTTTCCTCTTAAACATTAACGGAAGCTCTCTAGGTACATTAGAAAACCAAATTGTCTGGTTGACAGAACCACCTAACCAGCAGGTGAAGACAGTCTCCAAGTTGGTAAGACCCACATGGCTTATGTAAAAGGTCTGAAGATATTATCTAGTAAGAGCAAGGCCTCCCTTAAGAGCAATGCCTCCTCTTGACTTTGTTCCCTGGCAATGCCTCCCTGGCACTCATTCCTGGCAGTTGATTGAACACATTAAATCAGCCCACAGAAATAAGTGAAACTCTATTAGTCACTCTGTAAAAATGCAAAGTCTATTTATTTATTATGAGTTATTCATAAACATCAAGACTAGACTCTATAATTTAATACCACCTGCAATGATTCCTGAAAGTGGCAATATTTTCACACCGCGATCTGATTAATTGACCTGTTCAAACAGAGCTCCAAATCAAGCGTAACTTCCCTTTGGCAGAAGTGTATTCATCTTCATCTCAAAGCCAGGCTTCTCAACTCATCAGGGGAGAACAAAACAGCTCATCAAAAGGAATCAATTAAAATCATCTGAAATAATACGTACGTTCCACTAAAGAAATATTTATAAGTTCTGAACACCTTCTTTTTTAAAAAATACAAGGCGGGGCTCACGGGTGGCGCAGTCAGTTAAGCGACTCACTCTTGGTTCTGGCTGAGGTCATGATTTCAGGATCCTGGGATGGAGCCCTGCATGGGACTCTACACTCAGCGGGGAGTCTGCTTGAGGATTCTCTCTCTTCCCTTTCCCTCTGCCTCCCTTCCCCCCCCTCAAATAAATAAATAAATCTTAAAAAATACATATAAGGAAGTACCTAGTTTATGATTTCAATTATATAATGTTTGAAAAGACAAAAATGTGTTTTTTGGTGTCAAAAGGCAGGACGGTGGTTTTGTTTAGTGGTCAAGGTGGGGAGACCCAATGCCTGGGATGGAGCATGGGAGGGACTCTGGGCAACTGAACGTGTTCTAGGTGCGGCTTCCCTGCCTGTGGTCACTTTGTGAAAATCTAACACATGAGTATTTTATTTCTACATGTTACACTTCTCTAAAGTGTTTGCCAAAAACTAAGGAAAAAAAAGTAATTTATACTTGGGCAGTACCATCAGCCAGCGCCTTAACTAAAACTGATGATATCCCAACTCTTCACCTCCTAGATGCATTTGATGGGCAAGTCGTATGAAAGGAACCTTGATTTGCTCAGTAGTAAAGAATAATATCAATTGCATAGGTGGGTTAAATAATTATACACATATAAAAACATATATGTATATATATTTAAATATATAAATAATGTCCATACACACAATCTGTCAGTTTGTAACTTGCTATGCAAATTAAGCATTGTTACTATTATGATTTTAATTATTACACAATTCTCACTTCCAACAATGATGTACACCTCTCGAGACCCTTGACAAAGCCTAAGCAAGAGAAGTCAACATGCTGATTTCATTTTTTTTTTCTGATTTCATTTTTAATTCCTATTTGTATTTATTCCTGGGATGCAAGAGTGGTTCAACATTCTCAAATCAATCAACATGAAAATTCATATTAATAAAAGAAAAGACAAGGACCATATGATCCCCTCAATTAATGCAGAAAAATAAAATAAGCATAATGAAATAATAAAATAAGCATCCTTTCTTGATTAAAATTCCTCCAAGTGTAGGGATAGAGGGAACATACCTCAATATCATAAAAGCCATCTACAAATAGCCCACGGCAAATATCATTCTCAAAGGGGAAAAACTGAGAGCTTTTCCCTTAAGGTCAGGAACACGACAAGGATACCCACTCTCATCATTACTGTTCAACATAGTACCAGAAGTCCTAGCCTCAGCAATCAGACAACAAAAAGAAATAAAAGGCATTCAAATTGACAAAGAAGAAGTCAAACTCACTGTTCACAGATGACATGATACTTTATGTGGGAAGCCCAAAAGATTCCACCCCCAAATTACTAGAATTCATACAGCTATTCAGCAGTGGCAGGATACAAAATCAATGCACAGAAATCAGTTTCATTTCTATACACTAACAATGAGACTGAAAAAAGAGCAACTAAAGAATCAATCCCATTTATAATTGCACCAAAAGCCGTAAGACACCTAGGAATAAACTAACTAAAGAGGTAAAGGATCTGTACTCTAGAAACCACAGAACACTCATGAAAGAAATTGAAGAAGACACAAAGAGACGGAAAAACATTCCATGCTCATAGATTAGAAGAATAAACATTGTTAAAATGTCCAGAGCAATCTACACTTTCAATGCAATCCCTATCAAATTACTATTGACATTTTTCACAAAGATGGAACAAGCAATCCTGAAATGTGTATGGGATCAGAAAAGACCTTGAATAGACAGGGAACACTGAAAAAGAAAATTAAAGCTTGTGACATCACAATTCCGAACTTCAAGCTCTATTGCAAAGCTGTCATCATCAAGACAGCATGGTACTGGCACAAAAAGAGACACATAGATCAATGAAACAGAATAGAGAACCTAGATATCAACCCTCAACTCTATGGTCAACTAATCGTCAACAAAGCAGGAAAGAATGTCCAATGGAAAAGACAGTCTCTTCAATAAATGGTGTTGGGAAAATTGGACAGCCACAAGCAGAAAAATGAAACTGGACCATTTCCTTACACCACACACAAGAATAGACTCAAAATGGATGAAAGCCCTCAAATGTGAGACAGGAATCCATCAAAATCCTTGAGGAGAACGCAGGCAACAACTCCTTCCTAGAAACATCACCAAAGGCAAGGGAAGCAAGGGCAAAAATGAACTATTGGCTCACTGAAAAAAAATAAAATAAAACTTTTTAAAAAATGAACTTTGGGGACTTCATCAAGATAAAAAATCTTCTGCATGGCAAAGGAAATAGTCAACAAAACCAGAAGGCAACCTACAAAATGAGAGAAAATATTTGCAAATGACATAATAGATAAAGGTCTGGTATCCAAAATCTATAAAGAACTTATCAACTCAACACCCAACAAAAAAACCAGTAAGCTCCCTACCCTCACTGGGCTTCCTCCTTCTAGAGGGGACTGTGAAGGGTTTCACAGTCAGGTAAGGATGGTAAATTGCATACTAAATTCCTTCATCAGAGTTTCGCAATGTTCAACAGGAATAAATACACGCATTCACTCTCTTTTACCATCATGTCTCAATCCCACTGGATAATTTTATCATGGCATACCCATTAATTCTTCCAGAACCTTGAGAAGCAGTGATGTAAGTTAAAATAGCACCAAGAATTGAGGAAGATGAGAGAACAGTAAAGACAGTAATAGTCAGAAAGGCTTAGAGGAAATGAGATTTGCCTGGAGAAGTCGGTTCTCGTTTTCAGACCAGTTTGCCCTCACGCATTAAAGATGAGTTTGAGGGCACCTGGATGGTTCAGTGGGTTAGCATCTGACCCTTGATCTCAGCTCAGGTCTTAATCTCAGGGTTTTGAGTTCAAACCCCATATTGGGCTCCACGATGAGCATGAGGCCTACTTAACAAAAAAATAAAAATTAAAAAAAGAAGGAACCCTGTGTGGCTCAGTCTGTTAAGCATCTGCATTCCACTCAGGTCATGATCCCAGGGTCCTTGGATCTAGCCCCACATCCAACCCCAGCCTCTCTGCTCAGCGGATAGCCTGCTTCTCCGTCTCCCTCTGCCTCTCTTGCTTATGATCTCTCTCTCTCTCTCTTCTGCTCGCAAAAAAATCAATAAAATCCTTAGAAAAAGAGAAAAAGAGGGGCATCTGAGTGGCTCAGTGGGTTAAAGCCTCTGCCTTCGGCTCAGGTCATGATTCCAGGGTCCTGGGATCAAGTCCCGCATCGGGCCCTCTGCTCGGCAGGGAGCCTGCTTCCACCTCTCTGCCTGCCTCTCTGCCTACTTGTGATCTCTGTCTGTCAAATAAATAAATAAAATCTTTAAAAAAGAGAGAGAGAGAAAAAGAGAGAGATGAGTTTTGGTCTCTGGTTTGCTAAATATTCTAATACCAACATGCTTGGAACTTAGCTGGCTCCTCACATGCTTGACCCAAGGTCACCTGCATAGTAGGGTGACGGTGGCCATCTCTTGGACCTGTCGTGAAGAAAGAATCTGAAGGAGGAGGCTTGCCAAGGAGGACAGGGATTCTGTAAATGTCACCTACTTCATGACTTCCGCTGAATCTGCCCTGGTGGCCACGGAGGCAGCCACTAATACACAGGATTCCAGAAGCTAACAAACATCCTGCCACACCTAAGATGAAGAAAATAACCTCATATGCAAAAATCTATTTGATTATTCCAAATATGTTGATGGGTCCCATTAAAGGAAAGAGCTAGTCATTCCCTGGGAAGAGGTATTTTCTTACTTAAGCGCAATTCCATAATCCCTCATTATTCTACTTAAAAGTCTTTCGACCTAACAAAGATCTTAAACACTATCTAGCCCAGGGTTTATGGAAGTTTGATTGCAACCACCTATGAATGAAATCAATTCAGTAAGTTTCAACCAACATTTTTCTCTAAAGGAAAGAGACTGGAATGGGATAGATTAGAAAATATCAGGGCATCAGATATGGAGCAAGAATAATTCTTTGACTAAATTTTTCTGTTTATATATCTATTCATATACATATATACTTATATGGGATAATAATATCAATTGTAACTGGAAATATTTAAAAGCTAGTGATGCAGTCTAGTGCCCCCAGTGTATGTATGCGTATATTGAAGTCCAGAGAAGTAAACCAACTTGCCCAAAGACACACAGCTAATGAGTGCCAAAGCTATACCCAGACTCTAGCTATCCTGAATCCTTGGTCAGTGCTCCTGGCCTAAGCTAATTGATTTTGTTCACAAACAAAATTACATCTTATTTCCACCTTTTAAAATACACATTCCTGATGTGAAGACTTGTTCAAAGATATGTTTTCCATAACTCTCTGTTCATTGTCTTAAACAAAACTCTAAACAAAATAATAATGTTGCCCTTTGCTGAGATCTATACCAGACAGAAATGGAGCCTGAGGCAAAACCCAAAGGTGTTTAATTTTTTACCTTGGAAACTTCCTCACTAAATATGACAGAAGGGAATATAGCCAGAAGCACTGTAAAATTCCTATTAAACAATGTATCTTTTAAACAGGTACGGCTTATAAAATAAACCATACTGTCCCATTTTCTCCTTTATGATCTAATTTTCTTGTCAGCACAGCTTAGGTATTTTTTTCCTGAAGAAGAAAAAGATTACTTCAGCTGCAATAGTGACCTTACCCACCCACCCCCCAACCAATAGGAGCTTGTTATAAATAATAACAATGTGATCCTCAAGGTTTATAATGCTTTCAATTGCACAGCATACTCTCAAGGGATTTGGGTCAGAAAAAAAAAAAACTGAAAACAGCATTTTCAATTAATCTCCATAGTGGAAAAGTTGGTAAAGAGGAAGAAAATGGACATGAGTTTTCTTTGTTTTTGTATCTTTTTCTTCTTCTTTCAATCGTACAAATAATTATGCAAGGAAACTTCAAGCTACTTAGAATGAACTCTGAGGCTGCAAAAATATATACATATATATATTTATGCTCATGTTTCTGAAAAGAATTCTCTAAAACACTAACTGGCATGTAGGTAAATACATGCTGACAGGTGTTTCCAAGACAACTTTTATTTTTGTTTTTGTTTTTTCTCGCAGGGCGACTTTGTGAACCATCATTTCTCTTGAAAGGCTTCTCTCCCCGAGGTGTTCCACATATATACTATAATAATAAATGAAACAGAGGCAATTCAAAATATATGTAAGATAGAATGTGGACAGAATAGATTTGATAGGAGCCCATGACACTGGCTTGAGTGATGGGGAGACTTTCCATTGAAATGCCCTAGTCCTCTGACTTCCTGTTGTGTCCAGAGGAAAAAGAACTGTCTACCTCAGTGTCTATCCTGTCCCAGTTTCGGAGCCCACCGAGCAATTGGATTACTTAATAGAATGATTTTGTATAAATCATCCATTAGGCTCTGACCCAGCTCCACGAAAGGCAGGTCCTGACTTACCAACATCTATCATTCACATGTTTTCTTTTTAATTCAATTACTTGCTACTAGGATCTCATTTTCTCATTAAAAAAAAAAACACAGTACAGTATTAATAATAATCATTGTAATTATAATTAATACTTATTACTTTATTTGTGTCATTGCTCTGATAAAGGAGATGAATGTAAGTTCTAAGAAGGCAAAGATTTTTGTCTACTTGGGCTTCACTGCTTTATTTCCATTATTTTACATAGTTTATGGCATATAGTAGATGCTCAGTTATTGCGGCTGGAAATCCCCATTATACAGTTGAGAAAAGTGAGACATAGAAAGGTTTCTTGTCCAAGATCAAACAGGTAGAAAGTGGCAAAGCCTCGATGTTGTCAAATGAGTTTACAACACATAGGTAATGGCTCATAGTGTTATTTAGTGGTGACCTGCTGTCATTTATTTCTACATGCCATGTTTTTCAGAACACCATTTTTAATAATATTTGGGTCTTTCTTATTTGAAAGTTCTTCTCATAGAAAACTTTTTAAGTTCTGAAGATATAACAGAAAGTAAAAAATTGCATCCCACTAATTGACAGATAATCACTGTTAGCATTTTAGAGTGTTTTAAAATCTCTGATAAATTTCTATGAATGTAATAACTGGATTAATGGGTATGATCTCAAAAATATGCAGTCTGAGCTTGGAATTGTTATAACAGAGCACTCTACTCACATAAAAAAGGCAGAAATAGCCTTCCCTGCTCAGTGGTGATGGAGAAGTGTGTAGTTGCCCATAATTTGCTAAATGCACATTAGATACAATATTATAACAAAATATTATAATTATAATACTATATGTTACAATGTTATAATGTGTTCTGTCTTATAATGTGTTCTGTCTTACACTCCCCTGTAGTCAAAACTCACTCTCCCAACAGCTATTTGTATGTAGAAGCCATTTTTCAAGATTATTTATAATGGGAATATTTTGTTAACAAATTTAAATGATGTGAAAATGCTTTTCCATTTTCTTGCCTAAAAGGACTAGGAAGATCAGATACCTCAGCTGACAGTAGAGTACGTCCTTCTGACTCCAGACCCAATATTCTTCCCATTACGTTGCTTTTTCTTAGTATAAGATTCACTAGTAAACAGGTTAGGGCTCTTGAGAATGTGGCCCAGATACATTCTGATGGGTATCAAAGTCAAAAATAAGGTCTAGTGCTTTGAGATTACGGAGTGACCAAAAACACGGCCAACACCTGGGAAAAACTAGAGTAATGAAGAGAGTAGGAAGGAGTGGGAGAAGTATGTTGTTCTGTTTCTAAGAGCTGATTGCCCTAAGCAGGGTCTTAAGCTTGCACAGCCCATGAGCAAGAAGCTAAGGGCAACTTTCAAAGGCAGAGATTAACACCGACCCAAAATGTTCAGCTTTCCATGACCCACCTAACCAAGAGGAACTAAAATTAGATGGCCAAGTAACTGGGTTCAAGTTACATATGCACTGAAGCAAAGGAAATGCATGAGTGCTCAACACCAGATGGCCTGAGACAGAATGAGACCAATAGGCCCTATTTTCTTTATTTTTCACCATTACCAGGAAAGCCATTATTTTTAACAATTTAACTTCTATGGCTAATAGAGGGAATTTCCTCATAGCCTATACACAGGTATCACTGTATTCATATACCATAAACATTATAAACCACATGCCAAAAAATAGATGTTTTTAATGAAATAAAATTAATTTAAAAATAAATGTTAATATTCCTGTTCCACCCACCAGTGGATCATCTCACATCCTAGACTACGCTCACACTCCTGTTTGGTAAGCTGACTGAGGCAGCCTATGTTTCTACTTACTGAGTCTTCTCTTCTTCTTCTTTAGATTTATTTACTTATTTTAGAGGGAAAGAGCACATGAGCAGGCGGAGGGGCAGAGGCAGAGGAAGAGAGACTCCTCAAGCAGATTCTCCAATGAGTGTGGAGCTCAGTTCCAGAATGGTGAGATCATGACCTGAGCAAATCAAGAGTCGGACACTTAACCGACTGGGCCACCCAGGCCTTCCAATGTGCCTTCTTCTATTTGATTCAAGTTATCTTTATCTTAAGGGAGACTTGCTTGTGATAGAAACTGCAGTTTAATTTTTTTCCTATTCACAATTTGCCTGATCTAGATTTTTTTCACATGATATTCAATAAAAGAATGATAATACCCAAAATGCTATGCTGAGTCTCACATCACAATCTCATTTCATGCCATTCCCCAAAGTCAGAAGAGATGAAAAAACTTGTCCTTTCACAAATCAAGTAAGTCATTAGTTGCAGATATTAATAGGCAGTTCAAAAAACAAATAGAAATATTCCATGAAATTATGAAAGGAACAGCCAAAACAATCTTGAAAAAGAACAAAGTTGAAGGATTCACATTTTCCAGCTTCAAAACTGACTACAAATCTACAATAATCAAAACACAGTAGGGGCGCCTGGCTGGCTCAGTTGGTAGAGCATGTGACTCTTGATCTCGGGGTCATGAGGGTTAAGCCCCATTTTGGGTGTAGAGATTACTTTAAAAAAAAAAAAAGGATGATACTGGCATAAAATGGAATGGGATTGATTATCTTGAAATAAACCCATACACTTATAGTCAACTGACTTTCAACAAGGAGGCTAAGAAAACTCAGTGAGGAAAGAAGAGCCCTCCCTATAAATGGTGCTTCGACAACTGGACATTCATGCCCCGAAGAATGAAGTCAAACCACTCCCTCATGCCACATATGAAAATTAACTCAAATTAGATTAGTCTTAAATGTAAGAACTAAAACTATAGGACTCTAAGAAATCATGGGAAGTTATTTAAAATCACTAATAATCAAAAAATAAAAATTGAAATAATTAGAAACAATTTTCCATCTCCCTAATTGATGGAAGATATTCTGAAGACCAGTTCAGGTTAGGTTTGAAAGAAAAGGTACCCTGATGTATTTTGATGATTATGTAAATTTACACCTTCTGGAAAGCAGTTTGGTAGCATGAATCAATGTCAGACTGTATATACAGCTTGACCCATTAATTCCACTCAAAAGAAATTATCTTTTTAAGATATCTGATAAAGATACACAGTTGTATGTGAAAATTCTTAGAAAGCATTGCAGGGCGCCTGGGTGGCTCAGTGGTTTAAGCCGCTGCCTTCGGCTCAGGTCATGATCTCAGGGTTCTGGGATCGAGTCCCGCATCAGGCTCTCTGCTCGGCAGGGAGCCTGCTTCCCTCTCACTCTCTCTGCCTGCCTCTCTGCCTACTTGTGATCTCTCTCTGTCAAATAAATAAATAAAATCTTTAAAAAAAAAAAAGAAAGAAAGCATTGCAAAGAAGAGCAGGAAACTGGAAGTGTAAACATATAAATATATAAATTTATATAAATATATAGATATCCATCAGTTAGGGCTTGGTGAAAACACATACAATGAAATAATAAGCACCCATTAAAATTATTGGTGGATACATATATTTTATTGACATGGAAAAACAGGGATAATTTATTATAAAGACAAGAAGGAAAGCAGGCATCCCTAAGCCAGCTGGGGAATACAGAAAAGGAAATTAACACTCAAAGGAAATATCCAAAGTGCTGAAATTAAAATTTGTGCTCCTCTCTGCTTTTTCATACATCAGACCTGTCTGTATACTTCCTACCACATGCTAAAGTTTGATTTTTCTCTTATAAATATTTCCAAGAAGTACATCATGCACTCCAGACAGCTTCCTGGCCAGAAACAATTTGGATGTTGGAAAAGACAGTTATAGGCTAATGTCACAATTCTAAATGGGCTGACAGGTGTTGAGAAGGCTGGAACTATCATAAGACAATTTCTTCCAATTACTCTAGCCAATGTCAGGAGGATCTGATCTTTGGATAATTGGGATTGATAACCCTGAGCTACTGGATAATCCCCAAAATTCTAAATCCTCTAATGCAAAAGAAACAAAAACAACCAGCATTCCCAAATAATTAGTGGTAATTCTTTGTAGTATAAAACATGAGTCTGAGGAATCCTATATTCACTCTTAGAACACTCTGGAAAAAGGACTATATGGTCCACAGATGTATTTATTCCTCCCAACAAGTTCTCTGGAGACAAGCATCTGTCAACACAACTTAAACCTAACCCACCCAAAAATGCAGCAAAAGTCAAAAGCTTTGCTTCCCATCTTCTTCAAGAGAGCGCTTACAGCATTTAAACAGCCCCTGGAAGATGAGAGATCAACTGTTTTATCACTTGTCAATGGCTTGAGCCACATTTCATAATGATTGCAGTCATACCTCTGATCCCCACAAAAAAAGTTCCCTAGACACATTACAGTATCCATAAGTCCATGGGATCAAGCAGCCTGTAAAGCTCCAGAGTGAGAAAATGCTGAGGACCCAGTCATGCCTCAAATACGCCTCTTCCCTCCCAGGTTTCAGGCTACAGCACGCACTCTCATAAACTATCCATGCATCACCCTAACCAACAGGAGATGGACATTCCAGGAAATCAATCAAGTGTATATTCAGTTTCACTTTTGAAGTGCTCGATTAAATGTGGTTGTAAGTCCTTAAAATTAAAAAATAAACAACCAAGTGGGCTTGAGTTAATTGAATGATTCCGGCAACTGTCACATCTCCAAGGATTAGCTCTTTCCCAAGGAGAAGGAAAAGAACTACTTGTCGTGTGATTCCAAAAATCACTAGTGAAGAAACCTTAACTTTCTACTCTGTTTAATTATGAGAAATCTGGTGCTTCTTGACTAATGCTAATGCCAGCTCAATCGTCTTCAAAGATTTACTCCCCTTATATTTGTCTTTTTCTATATTCTGTCCATCCACGTTCTTGCCACCAACTCCATTTTTGAAACTCTATGGGATATTGAGTATGGTATTTTTAAAGAGAATCACTACTTAGCTGTTGCCATTAGGAGAGGGACGTATTTAATGTCACATGGGAAGCACCTGGGGTGCCTATATTTTCTCTCCAACAGCGGATCCATTTTCAGCTCTCACTCTGATCAAAGAGTTATTTTTCCTGTCAACAATGGGAAATCATCTTCCTCCAAGCACTAAAGGGTCGATCATGGAAAACACAAGGGCAGATGGCCAAAGCCTTGAGAACAATTGGAGTAGAAGATGAGAAAGCTATGGGAACAAACAACTTTTATCCCATTCTTGGAATAATAATAATAATAATAATAATAATGACAGTTTTGCTGGAGATAATAGGCTACCCGATGAATATAGTAGGATACTATAAGTAAAATAATTTTTTGCCCCTTCTTAAAAACAAAAGCAGCATTTTCAGCCAACTGGGTCATGATAAAAGCAAGTGTAATCTCTGGATACACCAATAAGGAAAACTAGCTCCATGAAAAATACTTCAGAGGATAGCCACAGTTTAAGCAATGCTAAGAGAGATGTCCAACTGGACAGAAACAGGGCTCCTTCTGTTTACATTAGCTCACCATTTCCTTAACAGGAAAAATTATATCAGAACCCAATTATGTCACTTTTAATTTGTGGTACATAATTATTTTTAAGTGTACAGAAAACAGGTGTAACTTTCATCCCAAAGCATGAGTTCCATCATCATGAACTAATAAATCTTCACAAATTTCTGAATTGAAGACCACCTCCAGATAGCATGGGAAGGAGATCTCTGAATATGATGGACCCAAATGACCACAGCAGGCAGGATTCAAGCACCTGGCTGGGGAGGCACAGACTACATAAAGAGTGGTACCCTGGAATGTCACCTACCTTACCAGATTTCTAATGTGTCTGGAAGTACTCTCTACATTTACTTTGGGACTTAGGTGACAAATATGTGATTCTGATTCTTTCTAAGCAAGAAAAAAGGAGTCCTACTTTTTATAAATGTCCCTTTTAAAAAAAAAAAAAAGATTTTATTTAGCTATTTGACAGACAAAGATCACAAGTAGGCAGAGAGAGAGGAGGAAGCAGGCTCCCTGACAAGCAGAAAGCCTGATGCGGGGCTCGATCCAGGACCCCGAGACCATGACCTGAGCCGAAGGCAGAGGCTTTAACCCACTGAGCCACCCAGGTGCCCGAGGAGTCCTACTTTTTAAAGCATTATCTGCTTATATTAACAAGCAAGGTTTCAAGCAGAGTTGACTTCTTCGTACTGACCTGAAAAATGCCTCAGTTCACAAGCATGATTTGCCTGAGGTGTAACAGGATAGTCAAAACTTTTCACAGAAATAGGCATCGTTTTCCCCTTCCTTCCCTGCTCTCCCTTTCCTTCTCTTTCTCCTTTTCTTCCTCCTCCTCTTGCTGCTTCTGCTTCTTGTTGTCTTTTAGTGCTCCCAATGTTGCATAGTTACTCTTATTCAAATATAGCTACAATTTCTAAGCCAAATACTAGTGTTTATTATCTACTGTTTCAGATGAACCATGTTACTGCTGCCTTTCTGAAAAGAGGCAACTGATTGGTGTTTCCCTCACTCTATAGGTGTTTTGTTCAAATGTCGAATTCTTGCTCTTTCTGAAGGTATCAGTAATTATGCTATACATTAGTAAATCTTTCACCCAATACACTTTTGTGAAATACTATCATGTGCTAGGCACTTGATGCCTAAAGATTGAAAAAGCAAAGTTCCTACCCCCACAAAACTCCTAGAGAAAAAATAAAAAATAAGATTGCACTATAGAAACCTAGGTACCATTATACAGATATGAACAAAGGCCATGAGAACATGAAGGACTTGGTGATTTGGATGGTTTTTCCAATGTGGTTTACCAGTTGTCAATAATACTTTGGGACCTGAAGAATATTCCTATGGTGTCACTCAGTGCTCTGAGAGAATGGATCTACTTTCCCTTGTCAGGGTTTTACTACCAGAGAGGATTTTACAGGCTCAGATCAAGCGTAATACCACTATTACTATTCATCAGGCTAAAGGGTCATTTTTCTTGGATTCATCTCTAGGTGTCTTCTCTCCTAATACAAGCTCTGTGGAGTCTTGGCTTCATAGGGATGTGAAGAATTGGGTTATATAAGAGCTAGATGAACAAGAGGTAGATTAATAAAAAGAAGTCATTCCACACTGTAGACTTAGAGAAATTAGAATGAAATGGGAAAAAGAAACGAGGAGGGTGGTCAAGAGCTCTTTCAGAAATTTATTAATAATATGCCCAAAACTGGGGTGCCTGGGTGGCTCAGTGGATTAAGCCGCTGCCTTCGGCTCAGGTCATGATCTCAGGGTCCTGGGATCGAGCCCCGCATTGGGCTCTATGCTCCGCAGGGAGCCTGCTTCCTCCTCTCTCTCTGCCTACTTGTGATCTCTCTCTCTGTCAAATAAATAAATAAAATCTTAAAAAAAAAAAAATATGCCCAAAACCACTAATGTGCAATCTTGTCTCCATCTATGATATGTATGATATGCTGTCTCAAAAATGGGACTGCAACTCAACATTTGAGTCAAATTCTATTTCAAATGTATCCCGAGGCAATTTAAAAAAATAATTTAGTAAATTTCCTTGTAAAGCAGAGACTATTTTACAATGTGAATAATCACTCCCTTATTTTATGTCTTGTAAGTTGGCGTTTTGTCAAAGCTGTTTAATGCATGTTGAACTGCATCTCATACTTGATGCTCAAAGAGAAAAAGACATACAGAGGAAATGGCCATAAACTGGCAAACTTTTTGTCCATATGAAATCTACTCATTAGGTTCATGACATCCGGGGTTCTACTTTTGGATAACTTGCACTGGGTAGACCAGTATTCCAGCAAAAAGGCAGCGTAAGAAAAGGGAAAGTCTACTCTAGAACACCCTCGTTTAGATAGAGAGAGAAAAAGAAATCTAAGCCAGCACTTCTCAAAGTTTAATGCACATGTGAGCCACTTGGATTTTTTTTTTTTTTTTAATCCAGATTCTGATTCAGGAGGTCTGGGCGAGGCACAGAATTCTGCACGTCTAGCAAGTTGCTGGGTGATACAAAAGATGCTGATCCACAGACCATATTTACATGGCAAAAATCTAAGCTAAGTTCCTGAAATAGAGGCTTAGAAGCATATACCTCGTCCTATGCAGTTTGCCAGGAACTTGAACATCCAGGCACAACATCCTTGAGGTCTCCAAACCATAACAGTGAGGAAAAGACAGAGAAAAAGGAAACTCCCTGAGACAATATTTCCTTTTCCTCATGTTTCCTTACATTGCAACACTCCCATTCACCATGGGGGTGGGGGAGAGGGATGGGAGGGAGCTGTTTGGCACAGGAATCAGCTACCATAACATTTTCAGCAGTCTTTGCATTTCCTAACAGCAAGGAAAAGGCAGGACATACTGGAGATGGTCAAAGGTTGTAACTTTGATCTCAGGCAATATCATTCCACTGAGCCACCCTACGCTCACTCTTTCAACAAAATTAATGCAGGGCCTTTACCCTGGCTCTCTTCCTCTCTTGAGATGTCCCTAGAATAGTGCAGGATATGTAAAATTTTTCCTTTGAACTAAGGCAAAGTGAGTACCTAAGCCCCAGAACACCTCTGGGCTCTGAACATTGTATCAACTGTGAGACAATGGTTTGATATTTTTAGAAACACATATGTACTCAAAAAAAATAATAGATACGCCATTGCACCAATGTTTTTAAAAGCCATGGCCTAAATAAAGGTATATAAAGAACTTCTCTTCATCAGGGCCTTGGGATAATGTCTACATGTTGGTTTTCTCAACAAAGAGAAATCCATAATGGACTCTACCTCACGTTGCCACTATCAGGCTCCATTTCTATGTGGTTTAGAGAACTCCCTAAAACCACAAATCAGCCATAACATTCATGAGGACTTAACTTCGCCTTTAGTTGGGGTAAATTAACAAAAAGGAGACTCAAAATCAAAATAGTGCCACCTAGAAACAGCAGACAGCTCTTCTCCAAGCTGAGGGAAAAAAAGAAAAAGAAAAAAAAAACTTGACATAGAAATAAATCAGTAAATCAGGACTGCTGTTTCAAAGATACTTTAGATAAAAGTAGGATATGACAGCAAAGAGTCTGGCAAAATGGCATGCCGTGTCAATTAATTCTCCATTCATTTCTTCTTAAAATCACCTCTGTGATGTATGTCTTCTGCTTCAAAGGCAATCCGGCATAACATGAAACAATTTTTATTACTAACTACCTTTTCCGTGTCCATAAAACCACTATCAGTGGAAGTCTAAGTTAAACCACTCTAACAATATACATACTCACGTAGGATCGATATTAATATTCTATATGCTAATACACCCTGTAGATGCTTGTAAATATTAGATATATACAGAGAAGGAGACGGGAACATAATTTTTATGTCACCTTTTTTATTAATGCCGTCTTTATTGTAAAACATAACCTGAGAGTGTTTCAAGACATAGGACATATCTGCCCTCTGGTGGAGGGATGGGACGATCACTTCAGGCTTTACTGTTCTGCTTTCCACAGCGAAATTGTGGACCTAAAGTAGCATCTTTATCGAAAGGGCAGAAGACTATGATGCCATCCTGACGGTGTTAAAAAGACACACCAGGGGGACACCTGGGTGGATCAGTGGGTTAAAGCCTCTGCCTTCGGCTCAGGTCATGATCCCAGGGTCCTGCGATGGAGCCCCGCATGGGGCTCTCTGCTCGGCGGGGAGCCTGCTTACCCCTCTCTCTGCCTGCCTCTCTGCTTACTTGTGATCTGTCTGTGAAATAAATAAATAAAATCTTTAAAAAAAAAAAAAAAAAAAGGACACACCAGGGGTGTCTTCAGAGTAGCTGTGTCACTTCTGCAGAGACACAGTTATATGAGACTAGAGAAGGCCTACCTAAAAGCTCATCCTACAGGAAGCTGACAAGCCCCGACCCCTGGTCCCATGACCATGTCCCAGAATCTCAGGGGAGGAAGCATTTCCAGTAACGCAGGGATCCTTCCCTCACACCGTCCTCTGGCCCAAGGAGTTCTGGTCTCATGGTAGGGTTTCAGGAAGTCGAGGGTCACTTGCAAAAACTGAAACATCTATCTTCATTGTTATTTCAGAGGCAGAAGGTAGCAGTGCCTTGGAACCAAGTGACACAAAACTGGGGAAAAGACGTCACCCTGCTTTCCAAGTCATCACGGGAAGGGAGCGGCTATCAGATGGCTTCGGCAGTGTGGGTGCATACACAGGAGGCCACAAGGCCCTTCGGGGGAGGGGGCAACAGCTTCCCAGCATTGGCAGATGTTGCTAAAAAGAGCAGCTCCACCTGTGGCCTCCCTGGAACCCACAGCACCAACCAGAGCCTCGGCAGAAATACTCTCAGAAGACCCTAGAAATAACTGGCTGTTGGAAATCCTGAAATCAGAGGACAGGAGGACAGGAAGGAGCCAGAAGAAAGAGTATTTGTTATTAAAAGCATCTTTTTCAGCTCAAGCTGATGTGACCTGAGAGAGTTCCATCAGTCTTGTGCACAGTCGGGAACCTTTAGACAATGTCATGGAATTAAGCCTTGTCACAACTCAGCAATATACCACATAAATATTGTCACTGCTTAAACAGCAACCGCTCTGATGAATGAAGATAGGTCAAGAACTAAGGAAACAGAAGAAACTACTTTGGGGAAGAATATAAAAACCCAGACTCCACAGAGATAAAAACCCTAAAGGATCTTCAGTTGTCTAAACCTCAAACACTCAAGGAGCCTGTCGACATCTCTTATAGTTTAATCCCTCCCACCACTGGAATTCATGTTTCGGGAGTATATTCCAATAGGTCTTTTCCTTCAGGTGTCTGATCTCTCCCTTCTCCAAACTCTTCATCACCATTCACGTGACACTTGTTCCTAAGTTTTCACCTGCGAATCTTTCCACGTCACTTTTAAATGCCATTTCTGGGGTGCCTCGGGGGCTCAGGCAGTTGAGTGTCAGACTCTCGGTTTCAGCTCAGATCTCAGGGTCATGAGCTAGACCTCTGCATCAGGTTCTGTGCTCAGTGAGGAATCTGCTTGAGATTCTGTCCTCTCTCTCTTCCTCCCTCCCCCTCTACCATCCCCCCATCTATGCCCATGTGCATCTCAATCTCTCTCTCTCTCTCTCTCAAAAAAAATACCATTTCCTTCACAGTGTCTGGCACTGAGTAAGGGACCAATAAGTCTTAAACAAATACATTTTTATCAGTGAAATATTGTCTAAAGCACAGAAGACAAACTATTTGAAAAGCTCACATGGAAACCAGACTTTACCTTCACTCCTCCTGCTGTTTCCATGTCTTCCTTTAGAATGAATATAACATTGGGAATATTCCAGGAATGGGGTATCAGAATCACAAGATGCCTAAATCCTCACCCATAATTCCTACATTATCCAAGTTTTCTAAAATAAGATGTACCACTTTTGACATCAAAATCAAAAGGCAAAAATATTTCAAATTTCCCCCACTTGATTATCTTTCTATTTCCCCTACTTAATTATCTTTCTTAACTATCAAACTATTTCCATCTATTTTTTTAGGGTGACCACCTTTGCAATCATCCGAGAGTCAAAGCCTGGATTTGTGTCAAATTTTCCTGGATTCCCCCTGTCCCTATTTATTGCCTCTCAAATGCAAACCATCTCCATGTGTCATTTGGGATTTGACCCAACACCCAACAAAGCGGTCTGTTCGTGTTCCACTATACAAATTGTTCAATGTGCCACCATCATATTCATGCTCACTCCCTTTTCCTCACTGAACACTCTCTCCTGCCTCCTTTCACCACGCCAAATCCTCCTCCTCCTTTGAGGCCTACATCAAGGTGCCCCTCTTCAGGGACTCTCTCTGTGAACCCCCACTTCATAGTGATGATTTTCTTCCCTGAAACTAGGACACCTGTAGTCCACAGGACACACCTGACAGTCTCCATTAGTATGGCCATCTGTCTGGGTTTCCATGGCACCGTCCTGGTTTGTACCTATATTCCTGGTAAAATACTTAATAGTGTCCCCTTTCCCACTCAGAAACACCCCAGTCTGGGTAATAAACTGAGATCATTCATCCACCTTTGCAAAAATCTCACGTCCTTAGCTGACAGTAAATGACTCAATGATGGAGACTCTAGACATTTGCTCCCAGTAGCAGCTCAAATAGCATTTGAAAATCAACTGGTTTTATTATCTTTGACAATGGGCGAGCACAGGACATGCTTATCTTGCTTATAAACAGGCTACACAACAGATAGTTCTATGCAGAATTACCTATCCTGCTCTCCACCTCCCTCCCTCCCCTACACACACACACACACACACACACACACACACAGAGTCTGGCCAGAGTACTCATCCATACTCTTCCACAAGCACCATCTTTCTTGAGCTCCTCATTCCAGGTGGGTGGGGCCAGGAGTAGGGCTCCCTTGTGCCTTGTAGAGCCCAGAACCACACTTCTGGATTTTAAATGCTCTTACTAGGGACTGTTCTACAGCAAAATTATAACAATTTGTCATCAATGATGCTCCTGTCTTCCTTTGGCACATCCACTACCTCTGTCATTCACAAAACAATTAATGAGCATTTGCTATGTCCTAGATACCATGCAAGGTGCTAGGGACACAAAAAGCAAGCAGACAGTCCTTCCCAGTAAGAACTCGGAATCTGGTGGCAAAGAAAGGCACACAATCAGGACACTGTATAATAGACGCTATTAAGAAACACATCATGTGCTAAGGGAGCACACAACAGAGATTATCTAATTCGAATTGGTCTACTTGCATAAGTTGGGGGAGGCTTCACAGAAATGACATTTGAGCTGACTGACCAAATAAAGGATTAGAAATAAAAGGTACACCTGGAAGATAATTGCAAGAAACATGCCCTGAGAACAGGAACTAATTACGTGTGCAAAAATCATGTCAGGCAAGGGACCTGGATGTTGAGGGGGAAAGGACAGTAAATATGGGTGGAAATATAGACTGGAGCAGAACATCAGATAACACGCTTGGAGTTCGGGCCTTTATCTCATAGGCAAAGAGAAACCAGCAAAGGTTTGTTAGAGAATGGTGTGACTAGATTTATGGTTTAGTAAGCTTGCTCTTGTAGAAAGCACCAAAATTTACATGCAGGATGTTAGAGCCTGCTTTCTTGAAAGGAGAGGTTGAATGGGAAAGCTGTGTTTGTAGAGTAAATACGCCATTTACACTTAGTGTATGTTTACATGGGATGGCTGGATATGAGTGGTAGTTCAATAGAGATTATGAAGATGCTAAAGTCTTCTCTGCCAAATACTCATTCCAGTCATCTGGTGCTCCTCATGTCCACTCTCTGTTACTGGTTGAATTTTGAGGGAAAAGCAATGATGATACAGGAGGTAAGGGTAGGAGGAGATTGCAAGAAAGGAAGAGAGCTTCTAGCTTGAGCTACTGGATAGATAGTGATGCTACTAACAAAGTTGGAGAATACGGGAGACCCAGATTTGGGGGATGTATAATGATGAGCTTGGTTTTAGACATGTGACATTAGAAGGATTGGTAGGTGTTCCAGATGCAGGAATCTAATAGGTTATAGAATTATCCGTGTTAGAGATCAGGGAAAGACTTGTTCTGGAGCTTGAGACTGGGGTGCTGTTGGAACTGTGGGAGGAGGATGTCATCCAGGGAAAGGATGCATATCAAAATGAAATTCTTTTCATTGTGGGAGAGATGTAATTAAGGCAAGCTGGGCAGGGGGACACCATCTTGTCAACTTTGATCTGTTGGCAGTGCCTCCTTGGAACCACCAAGAAAGATTCTAGGGCCCACGTTCAGGGTGCCAAGATGGACTCACGAGGTTGTTAGTGGAGAAAGAGAAGGTCTAGACATAGCGGTGCCAATACCATACCAGATTTAGTTGCTTGTGAGACACAGCAGTGCAAATGAACAGCAAAACGCACATCAGAAAGAAATGTTCAGCAGGGCCAAGGGCCTCAGGAGATCACACAGAATCAAGGGCTGGAGAAGAGAAGTGGAAGCTGGACTGTCTCAGTGATGGAGAGGCTTGAGGAGTAAAAGGGAGGAGTTGAATTGAGGAGTTGAGGAGAAGTTGGAGAAATCCCCAGGGTCTTTCTTCCCACTCCTGCAGCATGTGCGTGTGCGCAGGGAAGCAATAGACATGGCTCCATCCCCACCCACCATTTAATGAGTGCTGCCTTCTCTCCCTCTCTCCCACACACACCCCCACACCAGGCCAGAAAGCTTAACTACCCTTTGATCACATTATGAAATAAATTAGGACTTTTCAAATTTGAAAGACAAAAGCCAAAAGAACATCTGTATACAAAAGGACACGGGCCTGGGAGCAGGCAGGCGCTTTTTCACTAAGAGAAAAAAATAAAAAATAAAAGGGAAGAAAATAAGGTGAAAAGGCAGCAGGCCTCTTCCCACCCGGGATGGAGCTTCGAAAGGACAAGTGGGAGGGGGGGCAGCTTTTCGGGTTCCAGGAAAACAGTTCGTGAAAGGCAACAAATTTGAACACAGCCCTAAATTTCAGATTAGAGCTGCCTTGATTGCAAATGTTTAAACTTATATTAAAGGGAAATTGCCATCAAGGGGATTGCTTCTGGAGCCCGGCTCAGCATGAAGTAATGGGACTGTTCCCTCATTAGAATGAAAAAGGGACAGAGCCGTGATGGAAACTTCAAGGACCGCGCGGCCCGGGCCGAGCTCGGACCATTTTTTACGCCGCACTGACCCCTAGAGGTTCTCCCTTTCATTCGGAATGTGCTAGGCGTCCGGCCCGGGGGAAAATACATAAATAAATAAAGGGGAAATACGGCTCTACTTTCTTAAAATCGAAAGAGGTGTGGAGAGCAGGGGACAAGAGGAAAACGGGATCTCACTGTCAAGTGCCACCCGTTAAAACCGCCTCAATAGACGCCAACTCCGTCCGGCGCCGGCAGTGCAGCTCGCCCCGGTATTAGATTGGAAACAAGTGCGTGCATTTTAAACGTGCCTCGGGGCGCCTGGGTGCGTGGGTGGGTTAAGCGTCTGCTTTCAGCTCAGGTCACGATCACAGGGTCTTAGGATCGAGCCCCGCATCGGGTTCTCTGCTCAGCGGGGAGCCTGCTCCCCCCCCCCCCCCCGCCTGCTTCTCTGCCTACTTGTGATCTCTGCCAAATAAATAAATAAAAATCTTTTAAAAAATAAATAAAACTAAACGTGCCTCTGACTCCCTGCCCTACGTGGCAGCTGAGACCCGAGCCCAGCCGCCAGCCATTCCGGTTCCCGGTCCCCGCCCGGATGGCGGTGGGAGGAGGGAAGTCGGGCTCCCGCTCAGGGGACCCAGGCGGCCCGGGGGTCCTGTCTGCACCACCAGCCTGGCTTCTTCCTCTGCCTCCTCCCTCTGCCTCCTTTCCCTCCGAAAGAGGAGGTGGGGTCCGGCCCTGCGTCGCCGGCGCCGTCCCGCGGATGCCCGCCGCCTTGCGGCCGCAGGGTGCGGAAACCGTGGCGCGGCGAGCTCTCCCAAGGATCTTCCACGACACACTTCCAGCAAATGAAACGTGGATGTTTGACACGCAGCCACTCGGGGATCTGTCCCCACACGGAGGAAGAAGAAAAGAAATCACGCGATTGGAACAACGGGGGAGCCGCGATTCCAAGTCTGCAAGCCTGACTTTGGGGGGCGGTTGATTCTGAGGGTGCACCCCCCGGGTTGCAGTGAGGGGTCAACCCCACTCAGGGCAGACAGGCCAGGTTGATGGGTCCCAGAGGGGCTGGGATACAGGCTCTAAAATTCAAATGATCCACCGTTTCGGTCAGGAAATCTACACAGTGTCACAAATAGGGACAAAGGAGAAATGTAAGGGTCTTTGGAAACAATAGTTCTAGAACCACCGCTCAATCCCCCTCCAAAACACCATGTAGGACCTTTTTATCCTTTGAGGGAGCTCAGACCTACCTAAGGGGCGCTGCCCTTCCAGGCCATCTCTGGGTTTAAAGTGGCTTTGTCTGCAGCTGGCAGTCCATCGGGGCTCAGGGCTCCCTGGGGACTCAGTGAATGGTCACTGGGGTTAATGGGAGGATTGTCCTGGTCCCAGCACGTAAGAGTTCAGATGAGGCTCCCAATCAATATTTCTCTGGGCAGTAATGGTCTCACCTACAAGATGGCTACCCCTAAGCTCCTTTCCTCAGCAGTGATGATCATTAACACCTCAAACAAAACCAGCCTCTCCAGAGCACCATGCACCTGGGAAGAGGCTGAATTTATTGAAAAGTGGTGAGCCTGAGAAATACAATCTCAGATAAATCTCTTTATCCCTATGAACTCTGGAAGAAGGATTTTAAGCCTGAATATACATGGGTG
Organism: Meles meles; assembly: GCF_922984935.1. Classification (NCBI taxonomy): domain Eukaryota; kingdom Metazoa; phylum Chordata; class Mammalia; order Carnivora; family Mustelidae; genus Meles; species Meles meles. Next base: position 75,329,160 of record NC_060077.1, read on the forward strand.
AATGTTTTTTTCTTTTTAAAAATGAGTCCCTACAGGGGTTAGGAGCAATGAGGTGGGGGGAGGCATAATTTCCAGTCTAAACACTTGATGTGATACCAAAAATAGAAACATGAAATGTCATTAAGCAACCCACATCCTGTGGCTAAACCAGTTGCCAGTTCCATGAAGATTAGAGTTGTGCCTTCGACACTGTCCCGGACACTATTCATCTGGCATTTCAGGCTGCCTTTACTACTGATAATTCAGTAATTGACTGGGCAGTGATCTGATTTGACGGGTGACTTAGCTGAAATAATTGGATTGACAATTTCCACAGCTGAGGAAGTTACACACCACCTTTCACCCATTAGGATCTCGTGCATTTCCTTCAATAGATTCAAGCGCATCATAATTATTCACAAAATTGTCCAGCTTCCACTGTAGTTGTGACTCGGAAAGTATGCCAAGAAGCTAAGCATGAGAGATACATAAATACGTAACCGTTTACCGCATGTATCCACCTTACTGTTGGCAACAGTCAGTCTACGGCTTCCACTCTCCTTCACAGGGAATCCTGACACAGTCAGTCCTAACACACATAGGAACTTGAACCTTTAAAATGTATCTTTTTCCACACACACATCTGAGTTTCAAAAAAGCATCAGAGCAAACGCTGCTACCAAGTTCTAAGGCTTCACAGTGACGTCTATAGTCTCTGAAAAACTGGGAGAATACAAATCTTACCAAATAACAAAAGGACGGGATTTGTACTTACTTTCCTTTCCCGTTCTGTTCGTTGGGCACCTTTCATTCAAGGGAAGGAGGCATTTCTTCTTGTCCCATGGGGCTGGAAGGCAGAAGACAGCAGAAGCAAGGCAGCCAAGAACAGGTGTGAAAGCGAACGCTGCTGGCTAACTCTTGCCCCCAACTCAGCCCCAAAAGGCAACTGCTCCTTTCATTGCCTCTTTTGGCCTGGAAATGAGAGAACGTTGTTGTTGGTTCTCAACCTCAGGAGCTTCCAGGGTGAAAATCAGAATCAGCCCCATTTGCCGAGCATAGGCTTGTCCCTCCAGGTCGGAAGGGGGCAGTTTCGACGAGCAAGGGAACTTACTATAGGAGGGATATCCTGGGCTCCCCAAGACCAGCAGACCTCTGCACCATCCCTTAGAATCCTCAAAGTTGACAAAGAGGCCTCGCTAGGGTTCAGTGTCCATGTATAGCATCCAGAGGGTCTCAGCAACACCTTACTCTCTCAAGGCGCCTCCTGGAAATGACTGCTCATGGAATGTCCATCCCAAAGACAGCAGAGAGGGCAGGGTGCCTCTCATTGCCCCGGGGTTGGGGGGCAGCTGGAGGGTCAGCTGGGGTTACGTCCTCTCAACGACCCAGTGACAACACTATTGTTCCTCCAAAATCTACAGAAAACTAAAAATTCTATCAAGAATGTCTTCCTTTTCCCTCCAAATGTTGGGTCTATATAGAATGATTACAATAGGGCAGAAAGCCTGGTAGGGTTTTTAAGACTATTATTTATATTATGAAAGTGCTAACTGAGTGTTATTCGATTTAGGAGGCATCACCACTGCCCCTATATCTGAATCAAACAGTTTAACTTCAAGGAGGGCTGGCAGTTGCCTGAAGGTGTGATTGTAGAAACACACAACCATCAGCTAAATGAAGGCAGTGGGTGTTAGAACTGTAAGTTGCCAAAAGCGGCAGGCGTACCCCCACAAATGCAGTTGATCCCTTTGAAATCCTTCCAATATAGATTTGGGGTGAAATGTAAGTTATAGCAAGGGTTGTGAAGATAACTGACTCTCTGGATGCAAGTACCGTGGCTTGGCGTCCTCGTGCATCATAAGACAGAAGAGAGTTAGTGGGAAGTTAGCGTTCTTAAACCAGGCTACTGGGATTTGAATCCTGGCTCTGCTGGTAAGTCATGTTATGATCTAAGTTACTTAACCTTTGTGTGCCTCTGTTTCCTCATCTGTCAATATCACCGTCCTTGTTGCTTCCTTGTGAGGGTTAACGGAGTTCATATTCGTGGAGCACTCAGGACACCCCTTGGTACACGGTAAGGGCTGTGCAATGCTCTGTGTGTGTATGGGGAATACAAACACGAAGGTGAAGGGGCCTTGTTATTTACTGGAAAAATATTCTGAGACCTAACAATGACTTTTCCGACAGCCATTAGATCCTAACTTTTTTTTTTTTTTTTTTTTTTTTGGCACTGTGAACCCTTTAAGAGTCTGATAGGAGCATCATGTTCCTAAAGCATGACAGTAAGCTTTGGCATACAATTTCAGCATGTTTCTGGACCCAAAGTAGTCCATGGCCTCCAGACAAGGAGTCCTGCATTAAACTGAAATCAGGTATTTAGCATGGAAAGAACCAAATTACATCCCCCTCAAATTCCTATGTTGAGTTCTAAACCCCAGTACCTCAGAACGTGACTTATTTAAAGAGAGGGTCTTTAAAGAGGTAATTGAGTTAAAATGAGCTCTTTGGGTAGACCCTCGTCTAAGCTGACTGGTGTCCTTGTAAGAAGAAGAAATCTGGACTCGGACATGTCGAGAGGAAGACAACCATGTACAGGCCAATGAGAGGGGCCTCAGGAGAAATCAGACCTGCCACCCTCTTGATCTTGGATTCCAGCCTCCAGAACTGTGGAAAAACAAGCTGTTGCGTAAGCCCCCTGGGGTCTGGGCCATGTTCTTTCAGCAGCCCTGGCAAACCAACACACAGGGTCATTGAAGCAGCGAGAACAATGGCCCAGGCCACACCAAAGAGCTGAAAGAGTTGCAAAAAAGAGGAAGGACACTTACGTCTTGACACTTTGATGTGGGGATATTGAAAAGAAGTGAAGAGAAACAGTTGCTGTTATGAATTCTCCGGAGGCCTTGTTTCAAAATCCTACCTCTTTTGAAATTCTTCAACTGGCACGATGTGAGACCGAAAGAGAGTGTCCAAATGAGCCAGCAATAATACAAAGCTTTCAGATCCAGATGGATTTAATTATGTGGTGAGAGAGAAAGGCTTGGGGGCAAGTGCATACAAGCACGGATGATGTAGATGTTGGTGTCGGGGGTGGAGCGGGGAGTGGTGGGGCGCGGGGGGTGGGGGGAGCTGGCGGGGGAAGGCTGTGGCTGTCCTGTGTCAAACACACCAGTCCGCTCTTGGCCGGAGAGCTGAGATGGTATCTCCCACGATACTCATGCTGTCGCCATTCATAATTGAGGCTAATGGCAAGGCCGCGTCTGCGAGCGGATAGGACATGAATGTTAACACCCAACGATGGTTCTAGGAAAATAATAGCCCCATTCTGTGAGCCAAGCCTGCCTGTTTTTTCCTCTTAGTGCAGGTCCTGAAGTGCAGCTCTGCACGCTGTGGAAATGCCGACAAGAAGGAAGAGGGAAGGCGAAGGGAAAGCAGCCTCCTCATGGAAACAGTTCCCTTTGATCTGGCCCGGACTAGGATTACACAGCAGCTCTGGGAAAGAACCAGGACGAGATTCTGAGAGATCCTGGCAAATACAACCTCCAAAGAGTTGTTTTAGAAACTCAGGACTGACTTTCAGCACCTGCTTCATGAAGCGCATTTCATTTAAGTATTTCGTGGACGTTGATGAATGAGCTGGCACGGCCCATCGAAAATTTTCTCGAATAAAAACAATTCAGAAACTAGCTTGCATACATTTTTTATGCTATTTTTAGAAAGAATGTAGCACTCGGGTAATATACGAAATTGATGACTTGTTCCCAAGAGTACAGAAAGTTTCCCATTTACGCTGCCTGGGTCATTACCTCAGTGTGGCCCATCTGAACCTGAGCTATCTTGACAGCCAGTAAAAAATGAAGGTAATGAGGCTGCCTCTCCAACCAAAGGCTAGGGAAAGTGAAGCATTAGAGAAATAAAGCATGCCATTTCAGCGAAGATGCGAAATGCTGAAGAAGCAATATTTGCTAAAATATCTAAATGTGGCTTCTTTCAACATCGGAAGAGTGTGCCCATTTCCTTTCGGACTTTGACATAAGCCCTTCCTTTACATTTTTCTTTAGCATTCCATTTTAAAACATACGTATTTCTATTACAAGATGTATTTTCTTACTTTCTTGTTCTTCTCTCATTCCCAGACCCTCTGCTCGCCTCAGACTCCCCATTGCCACTTATTGGAAGTCTTGTTATTTCTCTCACTTCCGGGGTTTTCACAAGGATATTGCCAGAAACGTAGTTCTCTCATTTTCACACAATGCATTCCTTTATAGAATCGCGGTGGTCCCTCATGCTCTTCTTCCTGTGAACGTGCTTTTTGTCCCCACAGCCAGAGTGGACAGGTGTGGAAGATGTCCTGCATGTTCCCTGGCTCTGGGCTCTGCCCTGGATCTGGTGTCCACCAGCTGAGAGGGCTTGCTGAAGGTTCCCTAGGACTCCTTCCTCTCATCTGCAAAATGGGGATAGTAACCCTCTCTTGTGGGGGTATGGTGAGTCTGGAATGTGAGGAGGTGTATGTCTGGCATTGCTTATTATGTCATGAGATAGCTCTGGAAGTTTTGCTATGAACACAGGAGTAAGAACTGCTATGCTTTTTCCATGGAAATAAAAAAGGGCTGTAATAGGAAACAAAGGCTCTATCCTGGAAGTGTTTGATCTGTGTTACTTCTCTCGGCACTAATAGAAATTTTAAGGCAGGGAGGGCCAGTCATTGCAGAGCTCAAACCCTTTTCTAGTGTGGCATCTTAATTAATGTGACCACAGGAGTGTCCCACGGATCCTTTCCCCTTGTCGTCTGTATCTTTACACACAGTTCATAAAGTAGCTAGATCGTTTGAAAGCACATCACTGGGTCAAACTGTTAGCTATTTATTAAGGTCACTAATCCAGTAGCCGATTTTCTATTCTTTAACATCACCATAGAAGACCAAATCAGATGCCAGCATTACTTTCTTCAGGAATTAACCAAAACCTGTCACCAATACTGTCTGACAAAACAAAGAAATGAGTCGGCCACCAAGGAAGGAAAGAAATTGAAAACTGAAATTTACAATAAGGAAGATGCTACAGTCTTGGACCGACACTGACCAAGATCTACCCAGGAAGTCCACCTCTCGGCAAAGCGCCAGGAGGCTCACACACTGATAAATGAGAAAGGCAACATGCCCTTTTCCAGACAGATCGGTGGATCTATTCTGTGCGTTAGCCATATGGTAGATGTTGCAGCCAGAAATCCCTCCTATCCATATTTGTTTAATGCTAGGATAGCAAAAGGAATTCTCATCACTAAGAGTGAAATAGCTTAGTGTCTTTCTCAAAAGACAAGAAAGAGATCATTCAAAATACTTAAAAAATGTTAAAATGAATATCAGGTTAAGTTATGAATCCAAAAGAATATCGTTAAGATTATATGATAGCATTTTCCTCTTCCACAAAGACTGTGATTACCACACAAACAACATCTCCACATTTCAATGGATTAGACCAGAGGACAAAGGTGATGTCTAACGCATGGGTTGCCTTTGGAGAGTAGGTTGTATTTGCATTATTGTATCCAGCACAATCCTGAGCATGGGTATCAAGGTGAATGGATGCAACTCTCCAAAGCAAAATACAGAATGAGGAAAAAAAACAGAGCAATTGACTCATATGTGTATCTGACTTTCATTGAATTTAGAACTTCCCTATGCACAGAATATGAGGCTACTCTTTTGTTCGATCCTCTCAATAATAAACAAAACCCTTTAAGATGTGTTAAGATTTTAAAAGCTATGTTGGGGCAGCTGGGTGGCTCAGTCGATTAAGTGTCTGCTTTCAGCTCGGGTCATGATCCCCGGGGTCCTGGGATCCAGCCCTGCATCGGGCTCCCTGCTCAGCGGAGAGTCTGCTTCTCCCTCTCCCTCTGTTGCTCCCCTGCGTGTGCATGTTCTCTCTCTCTCTGTCTCTCTGTCAGATAAATAAATAAAATCTAAGGAAAAAAAAGATATGTTATCAAGTTTTGTTATTGAAACAGCGGAGTAATGCAATGCCCTTCCACAGATGAATGGATAACAACAGATAAACAAACATCCATGCAATAAAAGAATGAACCATGACTTATTCTCAAATGCATTATGCTAAGTGAAGGAAGCTAGTCCCATAAAGCTGTATACTGTATGATTCCATTCACATGACATTCTACAAAAGACAAGGACTATGGGGAATATAGAGCAGACCAGTGGCTGACAAGGGTTTATGGTAGGGAAAGGGTTGACCGCTAAGGGGTGGCACAAGGGAATTTGGGAAGGTGGTTGTGAGATAACTTTCCTCTCTCAGTTATGGAGGAGGATATATGGCTATTCCGTCACTACTCATAGGCCTCAATACTCTAGTACTCAAATACTCCAAAAGCCTGAACTTTAGTGCATATGATTTTAAAAACAAATATTTTTTTAAAAAAAAACAGAATGGTATGTAATCCTTCAGGCATGGGGGAGTGTTTTAGAATTCTCTACTCACCCATCCCCCATTCACTTCTGGGGAGTAACATTTACCTGAAAGGCAACATAAAATGCACAGATATCTCCATAAAGACCTTTTTTTTTTTTTTTTTTTTTAAGTCTCTCTCTTCCTGCCAAGCTTTTGACACTATGGACATTTGTGGGTGCTGTTCTGTGCCTTGTCAGATTTGTAACAGCGTCCCTGTCCTCTGCTCGTTTGATGTCAGCAGCGACCGCACCCTCTTCCCTTCTGTGGGAGAACCACAGATGTCTCAACACCGCCATAGTCCTGGTGGAAGGAGCCGGGGAGAGGCAGGCAGAAGTCCTCCAGACTGAGAATCACTGCTTCAGACTGATGTTTAGAATTACTTTATAGAGTCATATATGTCAAACTATGTATGGTCTACTATATAGGAGATTTAGAGTTTTTAAGGGTAATTTTGACTATGTATATTTTCACTTTCTTGATGCCTTTGGAACCTCAGGACTCCCCAGATATGATAACTCTATTTTGAGTTGGTTTACCAATTTTACTAGAGTCCTAAGTTTAGAACCAAGAAAACCTCTAATATGATAAAGATGGATTATTTAAAAGGATGGACTTTTTAAAAGGTCTGAAAAGTATTAAATTAAAGGTAGGAAAGACCTATGACTTTGCAATTGCTGAAATAATTATTATCGCTCAAGTTTAGTGGAGATTATTGCTTTTTCTTTCCAGGAGGCAAAGTGTTTACAAGATTACTCAGTCTGTGGCCTTGTTGTTTATTCTCACACCATTTATTTGCTCCAGATTAAGAAAAAAGAAAGCAATTATGTCTTAATTATCTTATATAATTTGTGAAGAAAGAGCAGCAGAGAGATTCTCTTGCTTATTTTATGTGATAAGTACAAGGAAGTATTCCTGTGTAGTAATAAAAGTTGAAAAATGAGGCTTTAGTGGAATGGCACTAAATGCTAATTGCTCTTTAAGTATGATCATTCTAGAATACCTAAATACTAATTTGATTATCAACAGAACTTTGCTCAAGATCCTGGTACTAACCAAGTTAGTATATGCTACCAAAATATTTATCACAAAGTGTATGGTAAAGAATTTGGCCTTGGTCAAAAAGGACAAGGTGCACCTGGGTGGCTCAGTCGGTTAAGTGTTCAACTCTTGGTTTCGGCTCAGGTCATGATCTCAGGGTCTTAAGGTCAAGCTCCCTTCCCCATCCCCTGCCCCCCCACCCAGTATGGCTCTATGCTCAGTGTAGAGTCTGCTTGGGATTCTCCCCCTCTTCCTTTCCTTCTGCCCCTCACCCTACTCTCTCTCTCTCTCTCTCTCTCCCTTTGTCTCTCTCTCTCTCTCTCTCAATTAAATACATAATAAAATCTTTAAAAGAATTCTTATTTTAAAAAAAGAAGGACTAACCATGGTCTTCAGTTTGTGAGGGGTTAATGTATGCCATACTTGATTAGGAGTGTCTCTATCTTAATTAAGGGCTTTAGCTGGTATGTACAGAAGAATAAAACTCAACCATTCTCTCATACCATACACAAAGACAAACTTGAAATGGATGAAAGACCTCAATGTGAGGCAGGAATCCATCAGAATCATAGAGAAGAACACAGGCAGTTACTTCTTCGATATAGGCCACAGCAACTTCTTTCAAGACATGTCTCCAAAGGCAAAGGAAACAAAAGTGAAAATGAAGTTTTGGGACTCCATCAAGATCAAAAGCATCTGCACAGAAAGGAAACAGTCAACAAAACAAAGAGGCAACCCATGGAATGGGAGAAGACATTCACAAATGCCACTACAGAAAAAGGGCTGATATCCAAGATCTATCAAGAACTCCTCAAGCTCAACACCCAAAAAAGAGATAATCATGTCCAAAAATGAGTAGAAGACATGAACACACACTTCTCCAAAGAAGACATACAACTGGCTAACAGACACATGAAAAAATGTTCATCATCACTAGCCATCAGCGAAATTCAAATCAAAACCACATTGAGATATCACCTTACAGCAGTTAGAATGGCCAAAATCAACAGAACAGGAAAGAACAAGTGTTGGAGAGGATGTGGAGAAAGGGGAACCCTCTTACACTGTTGGTGGGAATGCAAGTTGGTGCAGCCACTTTGGAAAACAGTGTGGAGATTCCTCCAATAATTAAAAATAGAGCTTCCCTATGACCCTGCAATTTCACTACTGGGTATTTACCCCAAAGATACAGATGTTGTGAAAAGTTCTTCTGTACCCCAATGTTCATAGCAGCAATGGCCACATTCGCCAAACTGTGGAAAGAGCCAAGATGCCCTTCAACAGACAAGTGGATAAAGAATATGTGGTCCTTATACACAATGGAGTATTACGCCTCCATCAGAAAGGATGAATACCCAACTTTTGTATCAACATGGATGGAACTGGAGGAGATTATCCTGAGTGAAATAAGTCAAGCAGAGAGAGTCAATTATCATATGGTTTCACTTACTTGTGGAGCATAAGGAATAATTGGAGGATATTAAGAGAAGGAAAGGAAAAGTGAATTTGGGGAAATCGGAGGGGGAAAGGAAGCATGATGGACTGTGGACTCTGAGAAACAAACTGAGGGTTTTGGAAGGGAGGGAGGCAGGGGGATGAGTGAGCCTGGTGGTGGGTATTAAAGAGGGCGCGTATTGCATGGAGCACTGGGTGTGGTGCATTAACAATGAATCTTGGAACACTGAAAAAAATAAAATTAAGATGTTTTTTAAAAGGGAGGTTTTAGCTGGGAGTGTCCGTAGGTAAGCTGTGTAGACCAAGGACAAGAGGGTCGTCTGAGGAATTCAGACCTGGTCCAAAAGGATAGAAACCCAGCAGAAATGTGACTCAGAACATCAGATAATCTAAAAGCGCTTGAGCAAGACCTGGCAACAATATTTAAAAAGGCGTGGGGCTGGAAGAGTCAGTGGCAGGGAGAGCTGATAGAAGTCACTATAGTAACCCAGATAACGTTAACAAAAGCCCGATATGAGTAACCTAAGAAAAATGACAATGAGAAGGAAAACTTGACAGAACTCTGGGTGACTTATTGAACATTAGTGCACAAAGCAAAGTCTAAATTTGGGCATGTACCAGTTAGCAATAGCTTGCCGGGGGTCGGGGTGGGGGAGATTCATTCATTTCATGTTGATATTATTGATTTAACAAAAAGCCCAGGGGAGGTATGATCAGAACTGGTCCAAGAATTCAACATCGCCATTGAGAATCTGGCCTCTTGCTGGGTTTCCAGTCCATCTTCGTTGCAGTGCTGGTTTTTCATCTTCATATTTGTCTCTTTGAGGTCACATGACAGTTGCTGAAGATCTAAGCATCAGATCTTAATCAGGAGCGTGAAGGTTGGCACCAGAACATCTGCGAATGGCTAGCGGGTTAACCAACCCTCTGTGCCTGCCACAGATGGTTAAATAAGGAAATGGAGAAGATAAGAGGTTTCCTTTTCTATTTGAGGATATGATCTAAATTTAGGTGTAGACATCTGAATTAACAGGAGAGCGTACTAAGTGGACATGTTCGTGAGAGTCTAGGTTTCTTCCTTGTCACATTCATCTCTTCCCCGAATTCCTCCGTATCACGTAGGGATCTCCCATCGTTGCCTCTGGCCTCTCCACTGGTCTTCAGGGATATGGCAGTGGGGCCCATCGGATTTCATTAAAAAAAAAAAAAAAAAAAATAGAAGAACAAAGATAGTGACTGTTCCCTGAATGAGTTTAAAGTTCCAGGAAAGCAGAATGTGTTTTGTTCACTGAGTCACTGTGTTTCCCCGGGGCCAAAGGTGACTAATCCATCCCTTCTCACAGCAGCTTCGGGAACACTCCAATCTGGTTTGCTCCGCGGCAGCACCACAGCTTTTAAAAATAACTGTTATAGCTATACAGCTGCGGTTTCCTCATTTATAACATTATACTGAGTGACTCTATGTTTTGGGGGACACAGGGGAGGGAAAGAGAAAGATTTTCAAAGAAGGCATTCATGCCCCCGTAAACAGCATTTTCTACCGTGCTGTCATTTGTATCTTTCTCCTTACGTTTCCAAATGTTTCTGTTTTCACACAACTAGCTGTTGTTGGGTCCCAGGCAGTTCAGTGTAAATCACACTGCTATCAAGGCACTGGGACAGCTTATCCTCCACTCCCCCCCCCCCAAATATTCCCTGCTTGGGTTCTCTCTTCGTCCAAGGAGTGTTTGCCCAGTTAGAAAAATTCAGGGTAGCTCCTCAAAAAGCAGATCCTAATCCCCCCAAAAGTCACTCGGCTTGTTTGGAGGGAAGGGGCTGCTACTGTTTGTGAAATGCGTGCCACACGCCAGCCGCTGGCACACATATTCTCCGTCGAGAATTTTGTGGAGGCTGCGGCTATCTCAGAAGCGCAGGTTATCACAAACCTTTGCATCCAATGGCAAGAAGAGGCTCCTTGACTCCAGGGGTCCATGAACCCCAGATAAGGAGTCCTGCACTGAGGTAGTGGTCTTCAAACCCTTTTAATAATAAACCCTTTCTGGGGTGCCTGGGTGGCTCAGTCGGTTGAGCATCTGACTGTTGGTTTCGGCTCAGGTCATGATCTCATGACTGATGATGTCATGGGTTATGGGAGATCGAGCCCCGTGTAGGGTCCCCGCCTCAGTGGGGAGTCTTCTTGAGATTCTCTCCCTCTGCCCCTCCCCTCACACAATCTCTCTCTCTCTCTCTCCAAAATAAATAAATCTTTTAAAAAGCTTTCAAAAACAAAAGCATATATCCCAATTATTTGGGGAGATTTACTTATAAATTAGATGCATGTGCTACTCTACTAATATGTGTATAATAAAACACTCAAAAACTTAGATCTCAAAAGGATGAGAAGCAAATAAATATCAAAAGGGCAGGTATTTTTCCCACCCCTGGTGAATGCTTTTATTCATGCCCTAGACGCATGTGTAGACACACCCCCACTTTAAAGCCCCTTTCCCCAGCACCTATGGTCCAGTTGCATCTTGCCGCTGGACTTCCTAGAGCATCAAGCTCATGAAGCAAAAAGCTGAATGTACTACAGCAGAAAGAAAATGCTAACCCCCCCCCCACGAGAAAAATAACTCCCAAAATTCTGTGACTAAGTAAGAAACTGCATCTGTTCCCACCTCTTATAAAAGAGAAGTAATCCCAGTAAAGGTTGCTTAGCAGAAGAGATAAATGGAAAAGCTTTGACTATTCCCACATAAAAGAAGCAGGTTTCCTATTTAAAAAATAAATAAAAAGCACCCTGCCCTATATAAGCTTTCAGGAGAGAATCACACTCACTTAAGAAACCAAACTATGTTGTTCTCTGAAGTCACAGAAAGAAATGCAGCTCGAAACCCAAGTGAGGAAGAGCATTGGAAGGTTGCAGGGCATTCTAGAAACAGAAGACCTCTGCACCTTTCTGGCCAGAGTAAGTCCTTTAACTTGCCTGCTTCTTAGATTCCTCAACTCTTAAATGGGGATAACATGCCTATAACATAGTTTAAACGTAAGTTAAAATTCAGACATAACATTAACGGGGGTGAAAATGTTCTATAAATTATGAGATGCTATAGAAGTGAAATAAAAACTTGTCTTCCTGCTATAAAAACAAAAGCTGAGTAATCGACAAAGTAACTTACATATATATGCCCTCCTAGAGAAATCAGTGTGTAACTTAAATTTTTGGAGTCCACCCCAGACCCTTTGAGACATGCGGATGATAGCTCTCTATTCCAGTTCCCAATCCCAAAGCCATTTCCAGCTAATCCTGCTGGAAGTGTCTGATGGAACCGTCATCGTGAACCTGCACCTTCCGCGGGGGCCGTCAGGGAGCTGTGACAGCCCAGGCAGGGGCTACGGCCCCACAAGGTTTAGTGCGGCCTCCCTCTGCTTCTGTGGAGAAGTTTTCCGTCCTTTCTGCTCCGCAGACATCCCCGCCTATGACGGAGCAACTGTCTCAGCAAATGAAACGTCACTGAATGAGCTCCGGATGCTTTGGGGACCTATACCCCAACCTAAAGCACCTTGTGTCCAGGAAGCATGGGCCAGACTTACACAAACATTTTTAAAGCTTCAAAATTTATTGCTGTACATTTTCGCATAGCATTTACTATGGAAATACTAATAGTGCAAATATTTATTTTGGACTTTGTAGCATTTGAGAGATCACAAAGCTTTTTGATATCTTTTGCAATCATTTATGAAGATCTATTTTATTCAACTTATCTTTAAAATTCAAACAAGTAATCTTATATTCAGAGAGATTACATAATGCTTTCTAGATCTCTTTTCTAGGACAAAGAAATACACTGGAAGCCACCAGGGGCGTTCCTCCCCTCGATAATACATACGTCTCGCAATACCTGTCCCAGTGCAAGACTCGTTCATTTACAAATTCATTCAACAAATATTTATTGACAAAACTGTTCTGTGCTGGGCACTGTGCTAGGCTCTGGGGACATTAAGATGAAAAGATGCAATCTCTGCTTTCACGGTGCTTACAGTCTAAAAGTAGAAACAGACATGCAAACAAATTTACAATACAATACAGTAAAGTGCTTCCATGGAGGTATTTACAAAATGCAGTGGGAACCTGGAAGAGGGAAGAACATCTGCCTGGAGAAATCAGGAACAGCTTCAGAGAGGAGGTAGCCACTGAGCTGAGACTTGACCAATAACGGGGAAGTTGCCATGTAGACAGGCAGGCAAAGGGAATGACAGGTGCAAAGACACAGAGGCCCAAGGGGCACTTCGAAGGACTGAGTAATGCGGTTTTTCTTGAGCTGAAGGTGCAATGGGGAGAGTGGCAGGATGAGCCAGACAGATGGGCGGATATCAGATCATGAAGAGCCTTTTGATCATTCATCCATTTATTCAACAAACATTTATTAAGTGCTTACTATGTGCCAGGCACTAGGCTAAGTGCTGGGGTTTTGAAACAGGGAACCAGACAGACACATCCTCGCTCTCATGGAGCTTACATTCTAGTAAGAGATAGACAAAAAGTTAACAAATAAATACAGATGTGGAAGAATTCTACCAAGGAAATAAACAGGGTGCTGAGGCAGAAAATGAGTCTTATGGGGGGTGGAGAGTAGTTACAGTTATTAGAAAATGCCTCTTGGAAGTGACATAAACAGACATCTGCAGGGCTTACAATGAGAGCAAGCCCAGCAGAGTGCTCACTACAGGCACTGTGCTAACCACTTGATAAACAGTATCTCACGTAGTCCTCACGACGACTCTATGAGGTAGGTAGTATTATTCCTAGTTCACTGAGGAGGAACGGGCTCAAAGAGATTAAGTAACCTGACAAGTCACACACATGGCAAAATCAGGGTTCAAACACAGGTTCTCTTCACTGCAAAGTGCTCACTCTTAAAAAGTTATTCTTAAAATAATTCTTAAAAATTACACAGAGAGGTGAGAAATTTTGAGTGTGGAAATGACACGGTCACATTGGTTTTGAGGACCATTCTGATGACTACATGGAGGAGAAAAAGGAGCAATGGAGAGAGAAGGAGAAGGGAAGGAAGGAGGGAGGGAGGGAGCAAGGGACTGAACGTCCAGAGAGGGAAGGAGGTTGTAGGAAGGCAGTGGCGGGGAGTGGAGAAGAGGTATGGGTATGAGAAGTGCATCTAGCAGTTCTAACAGGACTGATGGGACAGGGGAGGCAAGGGAAGAGCGGCATCGAGGATCACTCATGGGCATCTGCCTTGAGCAATTGGATCAGAGGACTTGCTTTTACCCTAGTTAGGGAATGCAAGATGGTGGCAGATTTGGGGGATAAGATAATGAATTTAATTCTGGACATGTTGTCCTGTGGGTATCTTGGGAACACCTGGATTTATGAGATGGTCCCAGTTGGACACCATGTAATGGCTTTCATACCTTGTTCTCTACCTGAGCAAAGTACAGAAGAACAAAAATCAAAGTTGTGTATGTGTGTACATTGTGTTTTTGCTTTTACAAAAGCTGTTCATAAAAGCATGTCTATCTTGGTTGGATAACTTTTGTAAAAAGAACATGTGACCCCCAAGCTGAAGTTACCCCAAGCTTGATAACAAAAGAGAACTGATGGACTTGGGGAAGCCTAAGAAAGACATCCTTTGGACATCCGTTCTAAGTAGTTACAACAGATGTTAAAAAGAAATCAGTATTAACTTCCTATTGCCAGCCCCGCTGGGGCAGTTTGATGGGCCCAGAACATGCCTCATTGGCCAATGATCTGCCCAGAGTCTGCAAGCATCCCTCTCATCTGCCAGCGAGACTGCTCTGAGGATACTAGTGGCCTAAGGCCCAGAGATCCAAGTTGAACATAAATCAGGAATTCCAAAAAGGTGTTATTACGTAGTTTGGCATAAGGTCCAGAGAGACAACAGCCCCCACCTAGCCAGACGTATTGCTTTGACTATTTTCTCTCCCTTCCTTAGGAACGGGAAGGGTGCTGGAGGTAGCCGTAATAGAATGTGCATGTGACAGTTACATGGACTTGGTCACACTGGGGACCACATCATTTCGGGGTCTAATGTTAGAAGAACTCAGAGTGAAGAAGTACATATACCCTTCCCACAGAAAGGTATTATTTCTCAAAATGTGTTTAAATTTGCTAATGAACACTCCCCTCCTTTCCTTGGCATCGGATTAACTTAAACATGTTTTGATTTTGAAACTCACTTAATGACGTTGTGCCAGTTCTAGTAATTTAGGTATCAAGGAATTCAAGCGGGAATGAAGTTACACTGAGGAGTTTCAACAACAACAGATGGTAATACTGCGGAGGCCAGGTACTGATTAGAAGAGTGCTACGATCTGGCTCACGAAGCACCTCTGTCTAGAAAGCTGCCTCTCTCGGTGACAAAGGATCTACCTGTACCTGCTAACTTGTAGGGCCAGTGGACATTAGAAGATCCGAAGTGTCCTAGAAAAAAAATGACAGACATGGACCCACCAGTACCATCTGGAGGTACCTGTGTACCTCACTCGTGCCCCAGGGAACAAATTGCTTTATTTTTATAGAACTAACAAAAGTACTAGTCACGGGAGAAAAAAAACCCATCACACATACTAGATGGTAACTTAGAATTCAGGGGAAAGCGGCATGTTTCCACGCTTTCCGGAGGCGAATTGCAAATGGATGAGCTATTCTCCACCTCCATTTGAAACCTAAGGCCCAGGGAGCACAGCTGACTGTAAATCAGGAATCCTAAGTGGGGGGAGGCTATTTATTATGTGTGCTCTTTAACAGAAAGAATTCCAATCAGTCTGTGAATATAATCATTTATTTGTCTTTACAGTGATGATGGAAGAATGTACAGGTGTCCTCTTTCAATAAAGTATAAAAATCTGTTTATATACAGTGAAGTCACAATAATCTTTAATTGGGAGATTTATTTGGTACTCCTGATCGGTTCATATTAAAATGGGGGGAAAACATATTTCACGTTAAGTGCTACATTTCCAGTAGATTGCACCTGGCATCAAAAGCTCAGCTTCATCTTAAGGGTCCTGCTTGAAATTACAAAAGTCTAATTTTAAGTCCTAGGACTCAAAATAAACATCATTTTTTGAATAATAGATATATACATCAAAAATACATCTAAAAAGGCATTGGTTAGCGCTATTAAAAAGCTCTATGTGCTCGGGTACGTTTTTTCTTACAGGCAAAACCCAGTGGAAACGCTTTTGTTCAATTCTAGAAATTTGCTCTTGGGGAAAGTTGGTCGAAAGTTACCTGTAAGGAAAAACAAACAAACTTAAGTACTGCGATGATTTCTCAGGTGAGCTCAGCAGAACTTTAAAAAAGTACTTAGAAGCTTAACTTCACTTAGAACCACATTTTTAAAGCCTTAACATTTAGTTACAGCACTTTGCACATAAAAAAAAGTTTCAACATATCCCCTCATTATTTCAAGTGCTTTAATAATAAATTTATACTCAAGTCATTTTCAGAGAAATCAAATATACAGCGTTGTATGCTGACACAAATATTTTCTATCTGTAATTAAGCCTACACAAAAAGAGAAATCATACAAATAAAAAAAAGAGAACCATAATAGACAGCTAAATCCAAACAGGTTTTTTTTGCCCTTCTTCTTATTTTTTCTTATTAACATAGAATGTATCATTTGCCCCAGGGGTTCAGGTCTGTGAATCATTAGGCTTACATGTCTCACAGCACTCACCATCGCACGTCCCCTCCCCTCCCCAATGTCCATCACCCCACCACCACACCCCTCCCACCAAACACAAAATTTTTGAGAGAATTTAGAAAAACGTCAACGAACCATGATTTATTTTACTTTGGAGCATTTATGGCTGACATGCACTGAAGCCTTCTCATTATTTAACCTGGCTGATCTGGAGCGGTGCAACTGCAGACAGACCTATTTATAGATCTGATCCTGTGTCCCATTTGTAGCTCATTATTTTGACACCTTTGGTTTTTACAGTTTTCTCCTTCTTGCAAGCACTCCTAAAATTCTGATAACCCGGGTACCCCGTTATGACTGTAAAATTTTAACCAACACAGTAAATCTCAACCTGTTATTGAGGACACACATAAAACAAATACATCAAGGCCCACGTTGCTAATAAGGAGCGTGAGGGAGCCGCGTCACAATGAGGCTGACAGACCCACACGGAACTACGTGGTACTGGTTCCATCTCTTACAGCCACGTGACGAGGGCCATGGCCTACCCTTCGGTCAAGCCCAGTCCTACCTATTCTGCAGGTTATCATGAACACGTAATGAAGTCCAGCGGCAGTGCTCCGGTTTGTGAAACACTTTAAGTGTACAGGAAGCTAAATGAGTCAGTTGGGCAAATTTAATTTTGCTAATTAAGGAATGCTTCTAATTCTTCCACAACCTCCAAGTCCACTAGCCTGGTGTAATAATACCATTCTCAAGTTTGCAGTGTGATACATACACTATGAAACTCTCTCTACCCAACATGCCGAAATAACGGCTATAGTAAGTATATATTAAAACTCTAATCACTCAGTATTAATTAGTTTGTTAACACCATTAACCACATTTGTGCCAGGCAGTGATTAATGCCAGCTTTTATATGACACATGCTTGCTCACATAACTTAGGGTGCTGCCTTGATATGCACCCGTAAAGTAATCTGTAAAGCCAGCAAGAGTCTAGTGAAACCTCAGTTAGATGATCCTCGATTGTCTTAAACTGTTTTTAGAAGAGCCCGAGAGACAATAAAAAGCTGGAAAGCTCTGAAGGAGAGGAGGGCTTTTCTAGAGTCGGTTTGGAGAAAGCACAGACACCGTCCCGAAGGCCACCCCGTGTTCCAGAGACAGCGTGGCGGAAGCTCTCAAAGAAACACGCTTCAGGTCTCCCTCCGAAGGATTTGACAAACACCAACCATCCTCATCAGAGCCCATAAAACATACTCTTGCCAGAGTAGAAAACAGGCATTAAGATCAACATGGCGTCTCCCCGTCCTCAATACGGGGGAAGAAAAACACTTAAAATAGCACTGAACTGGACTGCAACAGTTCTGCGTGTGCAGAAAACAGTCACCAAATGGTGACACTGTCAAGATGTAGTGGAAGGCATTGCAGTTATTACCCGACGTCTTAACCCTGCAGCACGAGCTGCGCTCCCTGCATTCCCACAAAGGCACAGATGGGATGGAATGGTTGTGTGAATGATGAACTCAGCCTCCCCGCACAGACCCTGTCTGTGTCTGTACCAAACAGGCCCTGGCCCTCCCCACAGTGCTTCCAGGGAAAAACCTGGAGTCATCCACGCCACTCTCCCCCTGTCACTTCCACTCACTCACCTGATCCACTTGATTCTGTCTCCAAATACATCTCAAATGGACCTTTGCTTAACTCTTTTTCTCTGCACCCACTGCCAACACCTCTGTGAAGCCACTGTCTCGATCACGGCCAGACTATAACTGCCTCCCCACTGGTCACCCTGCTTCCAGGCTCTCTTTCTCAGGGTGCAGCCACAAGGATTTTATAACCATTTTTTTTTTAAATATTTTATTTATGTGACAGAGATCACAAGTAGGCAGAGAGGCAGGTAGAGAGAGAGGGGGAAACAGGCTCTCCGCTGAGCAGAGAGTCCAATGCGGGGCTCGATCCCAGGACCCTGAGATCATGACCTGAGCTGAAGGCAGAGGCTTTAACCCACTGAGCTACCCAGGCGCCCCAATCATTTTTTTTTTAAGATTTTTTTTTTTAATTTGACAGAGAGAGACACAGTGAGAGAGGGAACACAAGTAGGGGGAGTGGGGGAGGGAGAAGCAGGCCTCCTGCTGAGCAAGGAGCTTGATGAAGGGCTTGATTCTAGGACCCCGGGATCAGGACCTGAGCCCCCCAGGGGCCCCCACAAGGATCTTATAAATAAGCACATCTCATCACCTTCCTCAGGCTTCAGTGGATTCCCACTAGCTTTGATATTAACCAGTAACCCATAAGGCTAAGTGTGATTCCATTTACCTCCTCGCATTCTCCCAACCCTCCCCAGATGACATTCTAACTGTGAAGATCTCTTTTTTGTTCCCTAAAGGCAGCAACTTCTCCTTGTTGTTTCTTCTGATGGGAACACTTTCTACCCAGACTTTGGCCTACCGCTGCTTGTCCTTGAGACTCAACGTCAATGTCACCACCTCAGAGAGGCTTTGGTGACCCTTCACATCGTACCAGCTCCCATGCCACCGGTCTCCGGGTACTTCTGCTTTTCCTTTGGAGCACTTATCACAGTTGGTAATTACGGAGCTGTGTGAGCATTTGTCAGTACAACCATACAGGAAGTTCTGTGAGCACAGGGACTGTGTGGTCGTGGCCACCACTGTGTCCCCAGAACGAGCACTGAAGGTAAGAATGCTAGTGGGATGAGGGGCAGGTTCCCAGACAGAAAGGGACAGGCAGGACAGGTCCTAAAACAACTGGAGTTAGGACTCTCACTCTGTTCCTTCTCCCTCTGTCTCTCTTTCTCTCCCTGATACACTTCAGCTTTGACTTCAAAGGACACAAATAAATAATTGGCTTATGGGGGCGCAAAATAAGACAAGACCCACCAAAGCAAAGCAGGATGGCGGCTGGAAAGCAAGGTGCCGCACGAGCCCTTGGGGACTTGACCACAACGACCTAACGAGAAAATACAGCCACCGGGACACAGCCTGTGGCACTCACGCGAGCTCACAATAGGGCCCAAGTTTGTGTGCTGTAAGGTAAATCATTTATTCTCTTATAAAATGACCTTCCCACTCCTTCTGTATCAAGCCTGCACTAGAGAGAACCTAGAAAAAAAGGGACTTTGCCTACCTTATAGCCGTAATTTTAAAGAGGGCACAAGAGACCCCAGAAAGAGCGTGGTGGGGACAGCAGCCACCTTCATCTCCTGCAGCCACTGTCCCCTACCTGGAAGAGTCCTTTGTCCCTTCCTCTGCTTGTTTCTAAGGACACCTTGCAGGTTTTCCACCTGGCATTAAAGAAGGAGGTGAGATCCCTTGCAAGTGGCTGCAGGGCCGTGAATGTCTGCATATCAAGAGGAGTGAATGTCTGCATATCAAGAGGACGAAAGGACGGGATTCTTAAACAGAGAGGAGGCCAAAAACGGTACCTGCCTACCTCTGCAGTGGAGAAGCTTTTTTAGATTTGGCTGAGGCAGGCTACAAAGGCCAAAAGCAAGAAAAGAAAGCACCTTCAGTTGTAAGTCCCTCTCTCTCTGTTCCCAGTTTACCTGATCATCTTCTTAGGCTTCATCTCCACTGTCCATTTCAATGTCCATCTCTTCCGTATCAGCAGCTCGGGACAAGATGTCTGCCATCAGTGCTTCTTCCAATTTTTTGCGCACTTGCTGTACTCGCTCTTCCTGTTTCCTTTTACAAAATAGAGTAAAAATACACTGATAGTCTGGCAAGTAATGGGAACCTGCAACTGGTACTACAGGTTATCTTTAGTTCAAAATCATGAAAATTCCTGAGAAGAATACATTTCCTTCTCCCCAGACTTTGCAAGACTTTCTCCTGCGCCCACAGAACCAAACTGCACAGAAGGTGAGCCTTGCCAAAAAGAGGAATATTTAGATAAGCAGGTATTCCACACCTCACAGAGAATTCTGGTAGGAGTAGATTTAGCTCAGTGACTTTTTCTTCAACTTCAAAAACTTCAAGATTTGGGGTTATTGTTATAAAGGATATTAGAAATAACTTGAAAGCAGGAATAAAAGAAAGAAGTCACATAGAAAATAAAGAAGAAGAGATTTTTTTTCAACGAAGCAGAGCGAGGGAGGAAGTGAGGACAGGACTGAGTTTGGCGTTCTGCGGCTGTGTTAGGGAAAGACAGACGGAGCTCTCTCCCGGGTCCCCAGTCCTGCTGACTGCAGCATCGTGAAGAAGCCAAGACCACAGCACCCTATGTACCACGGAGAGAAACTGAACAGCATCTCGTTGAGATGAGTGGAGTGGTTAAGAACATGCCACAAGTTTCTCTGTGTTTGGGGGATTGCAGTGGAACCTCAAAAGTGAAAGTCAGTAATACCAAGTCATAAAAGAAAAAAAAAAAGGTTCTGAACAATTTGATGGGAAACAAAGCACAGGAAGAAAGTCTATTGTTATGTACTTAATGTTTCAAAATCAGAAAAAAATTCAGTTGTTCCCTGACAGTACAAGAGAGGGATTCCTAAAATAGTTCTTTTTTTTTTTTTTGACAGAGAGAAATCACAAGTAGGCAGAGCAGCAGGCAGAGAGAGGAGGAAGCAGGCTCCACGCTAAGCAGAGAGCCCAATGCAGGGCTCCATCCCAGGACCCTGAGATCATGACCTGAGCCAAAGGCAGAAGCTTAACCCACTGAGCCATCCAGGCGCTCCCCTAAAATAGTTCTAATGAGCCAAGACAGTAAATAGCAATTCACATCCAGAGCCAAAAGAGGAGGCCAAGAAGAAACACAAGAGAAGGGAAAACAATGGGAAGTTTAGAGTCTTAGAAAAAAACAAGAAAGGGAAAGAAGCAAAGGTACGGGTAGAAGTGTTAGCCCTGACTTTCTAGTGGGACAAAGCACTTCTTGAGACCAGGGGAAAGGCAGTTAGGACAGATGTCAAATGGGAAATGGAACAGTAACAAGTAAGAGACACAACAAGGAATACTGCGGGTTCCACAGTGGGGCAGGGGGAGGGGGGAGATTCTCTATTGATATTGAGGAGAACAAAGCACATCACTGCTCAAACCTGGGAACGCACAAGGGTAGGAGGGGAACGTTCTGGAAGTTGGTGCTAAGATTCACTGAGTATGTGTACTTCTTGTGTCCTCAATCATTTGTAAAGTTACATTTACTAGATTCCATCTGATCTATTTCATGAGACTCTATCCAAGGTGAGAAGCTAACAGAAATCGCCTAGGCACAAAAACTTTAATGCCGTCTGAACCCAAGTCCAAAAACAGCACAAGGAGTTAAAAGGTATAGGCTTCCACTTTTTATTGAATTTTCACAAAGAAGGAGACTGTCACTGAGTTAGTCTGAGCTCTCTAGCCTCTGTCATATTAAAAGGAACTGGAGTTGAACAGATTTTTATACAGTTGGAGCAGGGTCAAGAAGAACACATTGTTTATTTCTTACAGAGTTAGTTAGTCTTGCCTCTGGCCTTGTGACTCAAGGTTTATGACAAATGGCATATCAGTTGCATTAGCAATCTCTCACTCCTAATAAGAGAGTATGAGAATCTGTGCAAGTGCCCTAGAGTAATCCTGTTAGGAAGAAAATAGAGCAAATGGTGCTTTTGGGTGGAGAAGTATATCTTAAACTCTTAATGTTTGCTTGATTCTCTTTTGTCTTGAGCATTACTTCCCATATTTATGGAAGCTGAAATTAAAGCATTTGCCCATTGTGGCAGGAAGAATTCTAACATAGCCCCTGGCCCTGGATAGACTCCTTAGTATAATTTCCTCCCCTTAAGGATAGGCAGAACTTGTAAATAGGCCGGGCTATCCCTCTATGACTAGGTTACTAATCGATGGACCTTGAGTTAATCAAAAGAGATTATACTAGAGGGCCCGGCCTAATAAGAGAAACTCCTTAAAGGGGCTATGCCCTTCCTGGAAAAAAGTTGGAGAGGGAATCTGGAGGGGACGTCAGGGCAAGGAACTGCCATTTGACTCTACTATCCCACATCCAGCAAGATACTCAGAGGCCCCAGTCCTACAACTAAAAGGAAACGAATTCTGCAACAATCACAGGAACGTGAAAGAGGACTCTACGCTCCAGAAGGGAATGCAGTCCAACCACCACTTTGGTTTCAGCCTTGGAAGACCCTGGGCAAAGAATCCAGTTGTGTCTGGCCCAGGCTTCTGGCCTATGAGAGTGGTTGGGTGTTGCTTTAGGCTGTTAAGTTTGTGAGAACTTGTTACTTATATTAAAAAACAAACACAGGGGCACCTGGGTGGCTCAGTTGCTTAAGCGAGGGACTCTTGACTTCAGCTTAGATCTTGATCTTGGGTTGTGAGATCAAGCCTCACCTCCAGCTCTGAGCTGTGGTGAGTCTGCTTGGGATTCTCTCCCTCTCCCCTTCCCCCATTTGCTTGAGCGCTCTCTCTCTCTCTCTCTCTCTTTGTCTAATAAGTAAATCTAAAAAACAAAAAACAAATACAGAAGGTGCCTATGTGGCTCAGTTGGTTAAGAGTCTAACTCAATCTCAGCTCAGATCTTGATCTCAGGTCATGAGTCCAAGACCCAAAAACAAAACAAAAAAACCCCAAATACATCCATGGATGAAAACATTATCAAATATGCTAATATATATATACATGCATACATGTATATGCAAATATATATGTGTGTTTAATAGAGTCTTTAGTTAAAGGTTTAATATAAACAGAATATCGACTGTACAATTACAGAAAGGGTAAAAGTTCCATGTGCAGTAATTTATTTTGAAACTGCACTAATTCAATAAGAAATGTTTGCTTAATAATTTCTGTTACTACAATTAAATCAGATGGACAATTTGTTAAACAAGTTTACCCTAAAAGGAAATCATGCAGATCTGGCTTTGAGATTTCCTCTGCCATCAAAACATCTGCTGTTGAAGCCATCAGCATTCCCATGACATCACTCAGAGGCCCTCAGTCAACACCCGTGATGACCTGGCCAAACCCCTGCTGGTTAACTAGGTATTCATGCCAAGACAGGTAAGAACTTGTCTTCAGAGGAATTTCCTTCCTCGAGGGTAAGAATAAGCCAAAATGCAAGGTGATTCCTCCCCGTGATTTTACATTTTGTTCTTCTTTAAAAATAAAGCTGATCATAAATTCCATACAATCAGTAAACATGAATGCAACTTTAAGCCATGTTACATCTTTGCAAAAGGAACTACTTTAAAACCCAGGAAGGGCTTTCCAATTACAAGTGTAGCTAGACTCATTCATTTACAAACATTTTCATGCCAACTTTTTATGGATTTAGGAAAAAAATACAAATATAAAACATATTTTAAAATTATATGATTCAAAAGTGCCACCTGCTGGTTTTGTCTAGAAATAATACTCCAATAAAACCCGATTTAACATTCAGAGGGCAGAAATAGTGAAGTAGACACACTGTCCTATTTTTAAAGAAAATACAATACACTACAGTCTCATTATAAGCAAATGATACTCAAATTCATAAATCCCATATAAGAATTTCTTTCTGGTCTTAATATTTGAAATAGTTTGCTTCTTTTGAGCACATCCTTCTAGGCATTACCAATTTGGATTGTATGTTTTCTTTTCACTATTTGCTGCTAAAAACCTAACTTGTGCAAGGCGCCTGGGTGGCTCAGTGGGTTAAGCCTCTGCCTTTGGCTCAGGTTATGATCTCAGGGTCCTGGGATCGAGTCCCACATCAGGCTCTCTGCTCAGCACGGAGCCTGTTTCCCCCTCTCTCTCTGCCTGCCTCTCTGCCTGCTTGTGACCTCTCTCTCCGTGTCAAATAAATAAATACAATCTTAAAAAAAAAAACAAAAACAAAAACCTAACTTGTGGCCCCGTCTTAGAAAGCAGAAGATGTTAGGAGATGCAGCTTGTATCCTTGCCTTTCTCCCGACTCTGGTTTACTGCTTTATGCTTTACCCTTTGCTTGATCTTTGCCATTTGGCTTCTCATCTGGCTTTATTATGTGCGTGCGTGTCTTTGAAGCCACCTGAAATCTTTACTTGAAACAAGATGAAGCGGAGATAAATAAATCTCTAAACTGAGCTTAAGAGAGTAAACATAATCAGGATAAGCAAACTGAACTCTAAAAACATAACTCCTCTTAAAGCAGCATGGTTATGATCTGCTTTAAAGAGAGATTGGTTTGCAGAGAAACCAATGCAGGAAGCAACCACAAAAGGCATCACTGAATGCCAGGGATACTTCAGAGCAGAAAGCCAGAACTCCCAAGTGCAGAAGACACTCAGTAACAATGTGAAGAGAGTACAACTGATGGGTCCTTCGGATACCACCGTGACACTTCCACCTTTTTCCAAGCACCTCTTTGTTTGAACTGTTCTATATCACCTTCTGTTAATTTCACAAAAGATCTGTTAAAATGTATCCAGTGTAAAGAACAAGTTTTTGAAGCTGTGTTAAATGGCCTTACCTAATGTCTTCATCTGTGACAATGAAAGCCTTGCAGAGGGGTTGAGATGTGTTCAGCCAAACAGCGGGGTTCTTTTCCACAGCAGCGGAGGAGACCTGCCCTGTGATTGGTGCAGAGCTGGTGTGCAGAGCGCTGGCAACAGCAGATAAGAGGGTCTCATCATTACTACCTGGACCAACTCCTGCAATTAGAAATATATACCGGCTAAATTTTGGGAAATTTCTAGATGTGCTAAGCAAATCTTATGAAACCTAAAATAATTGATATTTTTATGTTTGTCTGGAATCATATATTTAAAACTGACACAAAGAAGTAAAGGATAATATCGTATCTCCTCATAGTTACAGATACCAAAGAATTCACGTTAAAAGAAAACAGTAACAACAGACTCCTGGGTGGCACAGTCAGTTAAGCATCTGACTCTTAAGTTTCGGCTCAGGTGATGATCTCAGGGTTGTGGGATCGAGCCCCATGTGGGCTCCGAACCCAGTAGAGTCTGCTTCACTCTTTCCCTCTGCCTCACCCCCCAAAATAAATAACTAAACCTTAAAGAAAAAAATAGTAACAAAATGGCTGAGCATTTCAATAAAACTTTAACACAACTTCAAAATACATTTTCCAAGCCAACTTTTTAAAGTTGGCTACATTTCAACAGGAGTCAACTATTTTAATGATCTAAATGCATTCTAAAGCCATATTATACCCAAGTCTCCCTATCAATGTATCCCTAAAGTCCTAGAATAGTTTCTCTTACAGTTTTTAACATTAATTTCTAGCAATGTCTCCACAATTTTCTTTGTTTTGGGACTTCAAAGGAAAAGCCAATGCAAGCATGTTCTACCTGCAGCTTTCACATCTTTTTCAAATGCCAAACAAAATATCCAAATTAATAGAATAGTTGCATACTCTGACTACTTCTAAAAGACTACTTGTAGGCAACATGACCACATTTAAATGCATTGCTTGAAATCCTAAACTTATTAAACCAATTAAAGCAATAATTTTCAAGAACATAGAGGGATGACTCAATGTCATAACCATGAATGAGGAGAATTTTTGAGCAATCCACACTATCAACATTTAGAAGCGAAAGTTCTAATGCTTGAGAAGCAATGCTTCTCTATAATTGGAATTAACATGGGATATGACAAGCACACTAGGTAACTGAGTTCTACAATCCAGTTGCTGCTGTTGTTGCTGCTGTTACTAGACCGAGGTGCACCTGTTCCCATGGCTACAGACAGCAGGAGTTGGTGCAGAGAGAGGCAAAAGAGTTGTTAGCTGTTCTTTAGGTAAGACGAAGAGTGAAAGGGCAAGTGCTGGAGACAGATGCTGCTTTGAGCAGGAACCCTGAGAAATTCTGCCTTCCAGCTGCATTTGTTTCTAAAAGCAGCACATGGGTTAATTTATATGATGAACCTAACCTAAGGCCAAAATTTTTAAACAGAAAAAAATCTGAAACATCCCTGCAACACACAAGCTTTTCAGATCCATTTTCTTTGGGTTTACTGAAACACAAAAGGAACATCATCCAGCAAGGCATCCAGTCCCCCAATGTAAAGACCCTGTCTTCATCATTTCTGACTCCACAGCAGCTAACACAGAGCCTGGCACACGGCAGGTACTGCCCAACTGGATTTGGATAATACCTTGAAGACCTTTAGGTAGTTCCATGGTTTTTATAATTTGTTCTGTTACATCTGATGCACTAAGTCCTTGTAGCCTCTTCTCCCAGAAAAGCTGTAAGGCAAAACATCACTTGTTAATACACGTTCTTGGGACAAGAAAGTAGCGCATCGATGCTGCTGAATGATGAAACTGAAATCATTTCAATAGTTTCCTAATTTCCCCATTTTTTCCTTATAGATTCTAAATGACACTCCAAATATGAGTTATTTCAACACATCACAATTCTTTCAGTGATATTAATCAAAAGATGTTTTATTTTATGCCATCTACTCAATTGTTACAGTACTACAGATCTTTATATGCCATATACTACTACATATCTTACTTCATAAGGTCTCTTCCAAAGAGTAGAACTTGAAGCTTTACAGATTCATTTGGTATGAAAATTTAATGTTATAATTTATGAGGGAAAAGAAAACACATTATGTAATACCCCTTCATCCAATATCATTAGGGAAAAAGCTCCTCCACCTGGGTGATTTTTCTACAATACTGAAGGTTAGCCCTTTGGCATACTGTTAAGGGGTAAAGAGCCAGTTTTAATGGAAATGTCTCTAAAATGTTTTGCATACTCCCTTGCTCTTTAAAAAGGGTGTCCCATTCATGGGTGACTTTCCCCCTGTTGTGTGGAGCCCAGGTCACCTTAGTCGCTCAGTGGCCCTACATCTTCATTCTGGGCCTGAGTCAGCACACCGAAGGCCCCTCATACTCCACGGGGCCACTGCGGAATGCAATTGTTCAGTCGAACACTAAATGGTCCAAGACAGTTCTGCTGTTTGATTTTATAACCTTCCTATACTTCATTTTCTCTCCTAGTTAGTTATTACTTCTCAGTAATGTCATTCATCTGTTCCACATGTATTTACTGAGCTCCAACTAGGAGCTGCACTGTGGACACAGCCCTAGATGAAATACACTGTGTCTTTGTCCTCAAGCCTTATCTCTTTCCTAGGCTCTCTCTTCTTTACTGCAGCCCCCAAAACAGATATAGGAGTTCCTTAGGACTCCATGTACCTGTCTTTAACCCTGGACACCTGGGGCCTGTCACAAGTAGGTACTGAAAAAAATATTGAATGCCCAAATATGGAGCAACAGGACTCAGAGTGAGAATCTTGAGGGACACACAAACCTAAACTGAAACCCCAGCTCTAGATGTCTACACCTTCCACTGCCTCTTTTGTAAAATGTGACAGCAATGAGGACCGCATAAGATTAACGTGGAGTCTGACAAGGCCATATCCATAAAGAACCTGTCAGGGAGTCAGCGCAAGGTTTATCGTATTTACTTTTAGTAAATTTTGACCACTCTGAGGGCTTATATTCTGACTCTGAGATATATGAAAAGTACCAGGTAATTGCCCTCCAGATAAATGCAAGATACAATAAAATCTCCTTATGACCGGAGAGCAGTATGTTGGATCTCTAACAACACCCCTGCGAGCACCAAGAGTGACGTGCAATGGAACGCTTCACTCTCTTCTATATGGTAACGACTCCTTACATCTCCCTATAAATTATGTCATCAGCAAACATGGTCAACATATATGAGGACAGGACTGCATCAATCATCATGGGTGAACAATAGTTAGGTGAAGGTAGTAGTTGATAAATGTGATAAATGTTCCAAGAAACCTGTTATTTACTTTTTGTGGGAAATAATATCATCTATGTACCGATTATTACAACTATGGGAAAAAACAAAGACAACAAACACCAGTTAATTCCTAATGAAAAAGGGAAAAGTATCTGGAAGAATCGGTGAGTATGAGATTAGTAAGTGCTTTTATAATGAAATAATAACTTAATTTGCAAAATAAATCAACACTACCCGAAGCATAGAAGTTATATACAGATATGATCACTAATATTTTACATACAATTCCAATTTTAGATATCAAAAGTTGAATTTTTTACATTCTACAATTTTTCACTCTCAATTTCTAAATTCCTATTAATTGAAAAGATAATGATACAAAACTTAGAAAGGATTATATTTTGCAGAATAAACCTTGAACTGAGAAACGCGTGTGTGGCTCTAGATTACAAGTCCTGGTACCATCACATGCCATCTGACAGCCCCCAACTGAGCCTGGAGTTG
Organism: Meles meles; assembly: GCF_922984935.1. NCBI lineage: Eukaryota > Metazoa > Chordata > Mammalia > Carnivora > Mustelidae > Meles > Meles meles. The sequence goes on from NC_060077.1 coordinate 75,357,986, forward strand.
AATCAGATATGCACGGAAGACCTCTCTATAAATGAAATGCTTATGCCATGAAAATGGAGATACATGGATTTACGTGTGCGTATGTGCGTATGTTGAACGCGTATTTCTACCCCCACTCACTCTCCCCAGAGGAGGCAGGAGATGTGGGAAAGGCCAGAGAAAGAAGAAAAGGCTAGTTTGATCAAAGATGACGCATGGTGGGTACAGGTCACCAGTGCCCTGCTCTCGGTCCTTTCTACCACTCATTCAACACTGATCAGCTCACCCAATTTTCGTGAGAACTGAAACAGTCTTCATGAGATAGATGTCTCTACAAATCTATATCTTCCTAACTCACCTTCCCTACATTCATTTCCTCAGGTCATTACCTGTTTTGTTTTGGGGCTGGGGGCTTCTTTAAAAAATATTTTAAAATATTTTTTTTAAATTGACAAAGGCATTATGCCCAGTGAAAGAAGCTAGTCTTTTCCACACTGTATGATTCCATTTATATGATATTCTGAGGAAGAAAAAACTATAGGGATAGTTGCCAGGGATTAGGGGTGGAGGGAGGGACTGACTACAAAGACCAGCACAAGGGAATTCTTTGGGGGTGCTGCAATTGTTCTCTGTTTTTTAATATATATGAACTTTCTCCAGCTGCTAGAATTACCATTTTCTTTATTTTCCAAGCCAGTTCCATAAGGAATGACCAATATGCACTAACTCCATCCTCCAGGCCCGTTTCAACGTTATTACCCCATCCCTTTCCTCATTTCACCAAATTTACTTTAGGAGGGAGTCAGCTCCTCTTACCAAATTCAATGACTTTTTCTCTTTACCTCTGATCATTTTATAACCCTGCATGCTTTGGAGAGGTACAGGGAGGGGAGAAGACTTTCTTTGCCTAAATTTAAAATTTCCTGACCTGCTCATTTGTGAATTCCTTGTTTTTACTAGGTGACAAATCGTGGCCATCTGGGGATCTTATTACATTCCTTTTCCAGCCATTAAAAGTCCAAAGACAGACAGACTGACAGAAAGAAAGATGAATCTCCCTAAATCTGTAAGGAGACTCCATCTACTATAGCTACCCAGTCTCTTCCACCACACCTCCAGAAGCACTGTGGCTTTCATAAATCCTGACCTACCCACTGAAAATCTGATTTCACCTGCCAAATCCATTGATATTCTCAGTGTAACCCTGCTGCCTGATGTGAGGCCAAATAATCAATTTAACACTTTAAAAGAACAGTGATTTAATATTTAGAGAAAATCCCTAAATTTGCTACCAGTCTCAGTTATTATCTCTCTTTCTAATCCCCACTAATTAGACTCTCCAGATGCCTCTATACCTTGGTGTGTTTTTTGTTTGTTTGTTTGTTTGTTTGTTTGTTTGTTTGTTTTTGTCACCCTCCAGCATGGAAGACAACTGGAGAGCTCCAATTCCGGAGCATCACATTATATTGCCAAAAATCTGGGCAATGCCCTATCCAGCTGACTAGCTGATGGAGAAGCAGAAGCTGGGATTAAAGGTGATCCCAAACCACAACAGTGTCTAAAATATCAGTGACAGGGGCTGCATGGCTTTAGAGGAACTACCCTTCTGGACGCTGGAGCTCATCTCCACACCTTTGCTCCTCACATGGACAGAGGAAGTACCTCTACCCCACCAGCGGAAATACAGATGGGTGCACTTAGTCTATCTCAGAGTCCTCGGGGACAAACAGGATAGTGTGTTATGAAAGCTACTTCTTTAGTGAGAGGATCAATCTGTTTTCTGAAAATAAGACCAACCCAGATACAACTATAGTAGCATTTTCTTTTCTTAATTGCTGTGGATTTAACTGGGACTTTGGGGGATTTGTTCAACTTGGCTTCCAGAGGATATCCAAAGAAGAGGATAAGGAAGAAACAGGGATTGCAAAGCAACTGCTCAAATCACGCACAAACACACATCCCCATTCTGATGCACTGGGAACTTGGGCTAGTTATGTTGATTAGTACTGCCCTCCAAAACCCTGAGCCTGATAATATGTACTATGAAGGAATCTGCTTTTCTGCGGAAGTCAGGACAAGATGGTTTACTGGAAAAAAAGTAATCAGAGGATCAATCCAAATTCAACAAATATTCTTTTAGTACCCATTATGTGTGAAGTATTTTGCTAGGCCCTGGAGATAGTTACTAGGATAACTGGCAATCGCTGCCCTCTCAGTGCTAACTGTTTGCTGGGAAACTAGCAAAATGCTACAAGGTAGACTATGACAACTGCAACAATCCAGATACAAACTTAACTTCAATTTGGGAGAATCTTGGAAGGCTTTCAGGAGGAGGCATCTCTTGAAAGAAATGTGTAAGAGTTCTACAAAGCAGCAAGGCAAGCCAAGGAGATAGCTTAAGCAGGCAAGGATGGGAGACGAGAGTGCCAGTCAGTATTTCTATGTGTTCTCACACAGAGGAATAACCACAGTGGCTTATTTTAAATGTATATCCCAAGGTCTCAGCCCTAGGGATTCTGTCCAGTAGGTCTGGATTATGGGTTAATATACAGACATATATATATATATATATGTATATGTCTTAGGTGAGTCTGAAGCAGGCCCAGGGATCTCAGTTTGAGAACGACTGGTTTGGTTTGTGTTGAAAGAAAGGTAGTGCACACATAGGGCTGGTTTATACTGATCACCAAGATCTCCGAGTTTTATTCCTGCTTATACCAGAAAAGTAAAAGTATATTATTCTATTCTGTCCTTGCAGAGAACTGGAGGAAGATATCTGCCTTTCTCTTTCTCACTGCAAGAAGACATGTGTCAAGGTATATTTAAGAGCACATCAAATTGTTTCGGCGTACACAGAGAGGTCACATTCTCTCGGTGGAAAAGAAGAGGAGGAAGAGGACAACCTACCACTTACCCACCACCAAGCCCCTTCCAGAGGCCCAGCCCTGTGCTCAGTGCTTTATGTACAGAAATCCAGTGAATCTTTCCTACAGCATTTTGAAGAAGACATTATTAGTCCCATATACAGTCACTTACCAAGAGTTGCATAACTAGTCAGTGGTGCAGCTGGAATTAAAACTCAAGTCAATGTGATTAAATGGTCTGATCTTAACAATAACAGCTCTGCAAGAGCATTTACATATTTGGCCCTACGTTAGATCAGAAGGTAACAGGCCTCAGACACTCCCACTCATGAAATCAAAGGCTGACAAAAGTTTAAAAAAATGCAAAGAAAATTGTTGAGTTACTCTTAATCCATTTGCCTACTAAGTAAGACTGTGTAAGTCATCAATTGTAGGCAATTTGTGCTGATACCTGCCTCCTCCTTGGGAAGAACTAAGAGGCCCAGGCTTGTAATGTTTAGACTAAAGCTAGCATGGAGTTTTAAGATACCAAACCATAATTTGGGGAAGCTTGCATGATAAAACCCAAAGAACTGATGTAACATATATTCTCTGCAAATTAGCTTTCTTAGAATTAATTGCAAGTACCGACCCCATTGAACATCAAATTTTTATTTGGTGGGCGGAAATTAAAGTCTGAGACCCCCCAATCCAAGAAAATGCTTTCAGATGAGTCCCACTAACAACAGAGTGGTAGCAGACATTTCAGGAAACAGGAAAGGGGAGTGATTTAGTGAGCATACAAAACTGAAGACTTTAGAATTTTTTCTATAAGAATACTATTTTAGGTTAATTATATTAGTATCTATTTATCATGAAACATTAGATCAAATATACCAGTATTATTTTCATCAACTCTTATATTTAATTTGAAAAGCACTGATGTGCCTGTGTATTGTTCAAAAAAAATTCACTGATGAAGAGAAACTGACCTTCTGTTTATACTCATAACATCAACTTGACAGTAAATTGTCAAGGGCAGGAAGGTAGGAAGGTTAACTTCTGAGTAGCAGAGTGACTGGGCTTGAGTTCAAATTCTTGCTTTGTCACTCACTAGTTTTATAAAGTTACACAACTTAACCTATCTCAAAGCCATTTTCCAACTCTAGGGAAAGGGAAAACAAAAACAATCTTAAAGAGTTACAGAAACTAAATGAGGAGGTTTACAAACACTTGAACATGCCCAGTACAGAGCAATTATCATTTTACTACATTTTTCAGCATACTGATCATATAATAGCATTCAATAAGTAAATGGTCATCTTATTAAAATTAATAAATATAAACAAATCAACAAATTATCAATTCTGAAAGTAAGTATTCATACATGAAGACTGAGCACATGCATTTGAATCTGCCCTTCCCTCCCAGATTTTCAGCTGGTGTTTTCTTTCTACAAATATCTTAAAACTCCTCCTTTTCCTCCTCTCATCCAAGCCAGACTGCCTCTCACCTAGACCAAAGTTGGTCGGGAGAACTCTGGTGAGCCGGACCAGCCACATAATTTGCAGGACTCAGTGAAATGAAAATGAAAACATGAAGTCCCTTGTTCAAAAAGTATTAAGAATTTCACAATAGCAATAGGCATGGGCTGTCCTAAGCACGGGGCCTGTGCACCTGCACACCCACGACATCCAAGGTGGGAAACAGTGCTGGGGGAAAGGAGAAACTAGCAGGGAAAGGAGACCCCTGTGCCATGCAGCAGGATATAGGAAAATGCTGTGATATAATCTCATTCTGTGAATTTCATTAAAAAGAAGGAGGATGACAGAAAATAGTTCTGGCTGGGCCTATGCACAAAGGAACCTTCCTATAATTCCCTATTAAAATAATGCAAGGATTTTTCTTTTAATTTCATTTATTTATTTGATAGAGAAATCACAAGTAGGCAGAGAAGCAGGCAGAGAGAGGGGGAAGCGGGCTCCCTGCTGAGCAGAGAGCCTGATGCGGGGCTCGATCCCAGGACCCTGAGATCATGACCTGAGCCAAAGACAGAGGCTTAACCCACTGAGCCACCTAGGTGCCCCAATAATGCAAGGATTTTTCATCCCTCCTATCACTGCTCATTTGGAAGACTGTGAAAGAATCACTGCCAAGGCCCTTCACAGTTGAGCTGAATGAGTGAGGAAGGAGGGAACCCAGGGAATGAGGAAACCACAATGGGGAAGAACAGTGGGAAGCCCAGAGAAGGATCAGAATTTTGTTCTATTTAAAGTCCAGTGGATAACATGGGTAGCTTTTAATTAAGATTTCCTGAAACTGTAATTTTCTTGTTATTTTTACTCCAACTATTCCATGTTGTGATGATAGTAAAGCCCTTAGAAAAACCTCAAAAGGGCTCTGAGCTTATTTCAAGAACAGAAGGTAGGAGGGAATCAGGGAATGCAAACTACACTTCCATTATGCAGTGAAGCAGGAAGAGAAAGAAAAACAAAACAAAACCAAACAAACAAAAAAACTTGAACCAGGAAGGACAGCTAAAAGAAGTTTCCCAATCTTGGCATCATTAACATTCTGGGTTGGACAATTCTCTGTTGCGGCTCTTTAGTCGCATCCCTGGCCCAGACCCACACTATCTGCCATCAGCGCTACCCCCGTTGTGACAACCGAAAATGGCTCTAGACATTGCCAAATTTCCCTGGGTATATGGGGGAAGACGGTACAAAATCAGGTCTGGTTGAGAACCCCTGGTTCAGAGAAGGACAAAGAGGACAGGTGGGAGGTTTACAGTGCTCGGGGCTCAAATCTCATTGCTGAAACAGAAAGAAGAGCCCTCCACTGGTAGATGCCAAGACTGCCACCAGCTCCTTTCCCAACTTTCAAGAGTCTCGATCGGAGATCATCACTCCTGAGCCTTGTAAGAACCATCCCAAGGAGCTTGGAGCTGGGCACGTCTTCTGTCACTGCCAGGCAAGGGTGTAAGACAAAGCTGAAGTGGGAGAACTATTTCTTACCTTAAGACTTGAAATTTAAGGCACTCCCAAATAGAAACATGGTTATAAACTGTAAGCATTTTTAATAATTGAGACACACCTAAGATTAAATGGTCTTTTATAGGCCGGTCTGGGATTCTAGAACCATTTATTTATTTATTTATTTTTAAGATTTTATTTATTTAACAGGCAGAGATCACAAGTAGGCAGAGAAGCAGGCAGAGAGAGAGGAGGAAGCAGGCTCCCTGCGGAGCAGAGAGCCCGACGCGGGGCTTGATCCCAGGACCTGAGATCATGACCCGAGCCGAAGGCAGCGGCTTAATCCACTGAGCCACCCAGGTGCCCCTAGAACCATTTATAAAACCATTTCTACTGGAAGCCATAGAGTTTCAAATAACTGAAACACGACATTTTATATTCCAACCCATAAGTTGGAAAGAATCTCTATGTACAGATTTTTTTTTTTTTTAAAGATTTTATTTATTTATTTGACAGACAGAGATCACAAGCAGGGAGAGAGGCAGGCAGAGAGAGAGAGAGGAGGAAGCAGGCTCCCCGCCAAGCAGAGAGCCCGATGCGGGGCTCGATCCCAGGACCTTGGGATCATGACCTGAGCGAAAGGCAGAGGCTTTAACCCACTGAGCCACCCAGGCGCCCCTCTATGTACAGATTTTAGAAAGAGTTCTTTGTTATTCCCAAAGGGTCAGAGACCACATGCATATTCAAATCTGCCACTGACTACCGAGAAAGGTGCATCTCCATTCAGAATGATTTTAGGTATTCAAGTCTAGGTACAGCAACAAAACAGAACCAAACATCTTGAACATGCTAATTTCCATAAGATCTTAATGTCCTACCTACAGGTAGGACCTGAGCAATTCTAAATTTAAAGGCCAGAGAAAAAGCATCTCACCAAACTGAGCCACAGAAAACCTTGGAACTGATTTTAGCCCTCATATATTGTTTGAAAATACATCCTCCCTTACCTTTTGAAATTATAATCTCCACTAAAAGAGTAAACCGATTGTATACAGAAACATACTGAAATTTCGATAATGAAACTAAATTCATCTAAAACCCCTATATATCTGAACTATTTCTGTTTATTGAATATGTACCACAAGCTAAACATTAGTTAGCTCCTATGCTGAGAAGCTGTAACCACAGACTCTGTGCTGACCAGAAAGCCAGAAGCTCAAGCGCAAGGGCCCTCAGCCTCTTCAAATATCCCTTCTACAATAGACCCCTCCAAGTCATTTACCCTTTCTTTACTTATCTTTTGTCTCAGAGGAATAAGTATCCTGGTGCTTTTCTCAGATTATCTCTACACTTGGCTCCTGGTCATATCTTCTGCCTCCTCCTAATCTTGCCCCAACAATTTGCCCAACTTCTCTTCCTACATTTTCCATCTTCCTTCTTCCTCTCCTTGGGCTTCTTACTCCAACACTGATAACCTAAAAAATGTCCCTATGCACACATACTACTTCTCCCTCAACCAGCTCTATCTTCCTCTTTCTACTAGAGGAGAAACTTTCCCTCTATTTCCTGAACCTTCCGTTCATTCTCTTCCTCCTAAACTCTACTCTACTCCTATTAGTATATTAACACTGACCTGCTCAAGGTCACAGTAACCTCGTAATTACCAAATCCAGTTCCTGACTCGAGCCCTACCTCACTGTTGAATTCACCTGCTGTCAGAAGACTTAGGAAAGTCTCTTTTATGATGGTTCTCTGTATGCTTCTGTATTTTCTATTACTGTTAAGAAACAAATTAAAACTAATGGTAAGAGTCAAGGAAAGAAGACCATGAGAATTTTTTTCTAACAAAAACGAATATTTACAGGAGTGCCTGGGTGGCTCAGTGGTTTAAGCCTCTGCCTTCGGCTCAGGTCATGATCTCAGGGTCCTGGGATCGAGCCCCGCATCGGGCTCTCTGCTCAGTGGGGAGCCTGTTTCTCCCTCTCTCTCTGCTTGCCTCTCTGCCTACTTGTGACCTCTCTCTCTGTCAAATAAATAAATAAAATATTAAAAAAAAACGAATATTTACGATGCATGAATGGGATATACCTTTTAAAGAATCTGTTAATAATTTGTAAAATAGAAGAACCAAAAGTCACCTTTAAAATCTCACGGTTTTAAGAGTTTTACTCAGCACAGTCTTCATCTCTGTGAAGACCATGATGTTAGATACAGCGTTGGCACTCACATGTTTTAGAGAGTATGTAGAAGGAGTACAGGGTAAAAGAAAGACACTGGTTTGGGAGCTGAATATTTTGATCCTGGACTAAACTACTAAATAGATGTGCTTACCTAAGTCACTTAATCTCTTTGGTTGTGTTTTCACTAGTAAAATAGAAATACTAATCACTGTCTTATCCATCTCAAGTCATCAAAACACTGATTTAAAAAAATGAGGAAATTCTTTGAAAATATACAATTTTTATTGAATTTCTCATTTTCTAATGTTAGAATTTCATAAATTCAATGAATATGTGATTCACTTTTCTAAGGCTTTTTCTAACCTCATCAAAGGGCCTTGTCATGTATTTGTAGACTAAAGCAAAACCCAGAAAATGTGCACTTTATATTCACTGACTCATGAAAAGCTAAATATGCAAGACCCTGGGTTAGGGCTACACAGAGGAATGATGTTTCTGCCCAGAAGGAATTCACTGTCCAGTTTATAAAGTGCTCTATTTCAAATCAACCCCGCATGACATCTGAGTTGTCTAGTTCTGGTCAGCAGAAACAACTTAACTTAAATACCACAGTCTGTAAACATCAAAGTCAAACCCTAGCTACCTCCTTATTTTGTGAGAGTGGCCCAGGAAGAAAGGGCAAGATCATGACAAGAAAATTACTATGTAAATCAAGGAAAAGCTTGACTCATGTGGCTGTGCAAACTACAGTGAGATCTCTCGTTAAGGCAAAAGGTAACATTTTGGGATAAAGAGGCTGGAAGAATGACGCAAACAGCAAGACTCAGAGTTGAGGGGGATGGATAGGCAGTACCATCCGCTTGTCTGAAGATTGTCACGAGCACTATTGAACGAGCCTACACAGAGCAGGCATGTAATACTTGTCGAAGTGTTAGGAACAATTTTAAACCACTAAATTTGAAAATTATGAAATCTACAAATACTAGAAAAACATATTCTCAAATTCGATACAAGAAGAAATAGAGGGGAGCCTGGGTGGCTCGGTCAGTTAAGCGTCTGCCTTCCCTCAGGTCATGATCCCAGGGTCCCAGGATCAAATTCCACACTGCGCTTTCTGCTCAGCGTGGAATCTCCTTCTCCCTCTCCCTCTGCCTGCTGCTCTGCTGCTTGTGCTCTCTCTCCCTCCCCCCGTCACATACATACATACATACATACATTTTTAAAAGAAGAAAAAATAGAAAATATGGATATTCATCTACATACCTATCAAATAAACTGAACCTAATTTCAAGCTTTCTCATTTAAAAAAAGTTGCGGGGGGGGCGCCTGGGTGGCTCAGTGGATTAAGCCGCTGCCTTCGCCTCAGGTCATGATCTCGGGGTCCTGGGATCGAGCCCCGCATCGGGCTCTCTGCTCCACAGGGAACCTGCTTCCTCCTCTCTCTGCCTGCCTCTCTGCCTACTTGTGATCTCTCTCTCTGTCAAATAGGTAAATAAAATCTTAAAAAAAAAAAAAAAAGTGGGGGGGGCAGAGGAAGGAGATGCCTCACAATGAACGCTTCCAAACACATAGAGAAAAGTACCAATTTTATACAAACTCTTCAGGGTACATAAAAGAAGGATCAACTCCCAGCTTATTGTACAAAGCCAGCAAAACCTCCATACTAAAGATTGAGAAGAAAATTACTAGAAAGAAAAATGCAAATCAATCTCTTAGTGAATATAAATGCAAAAAATCCTAAACCACATAACAGCAAATCTAAACAACAATAATAATGATAATACATCATGACCACGTTTAGCTTAATCCAGGAATTCAAGGCTTATGTAACATTCAAAAAAACAATCAAGCAGTGCAATCCACCACATAAACTAATCACTGTAATTCAACATATTAACAGAATAAAGAATAAAAACCTTTTTACCATTTAACTAGGTAGAAAAAAAGAATTTGATAAAATTCAATACCCATTCATGAAAAATATTCTTAGCAGATGAGGAATAGAAGTGAATTTCATTTCCTTAATCTTAAAAAAGGTATTTACCCAAAAAAAACCTACATCAAGTATCATATTTAATGGAGAAACACTAAAATCACTCCCTGGTAACATGAATGAGAGAGAGATGTCTGCTATCTCTCCTATTCAAGACTGTATTAGAAGTTCTAGCTAGTGAAATAAGACTAGAAAAAAAAAAGGTTTAAGGGTCAGAATGGAAGAAATAAAATTCTCAGTTGCAAATGACAGGTTTGTTTGTTCATGTATAAAGTTGAAGAGGCTCACTGACTACTTAAATAAGTGAATTTAGAAAGATAAATGAGTACAATCTATAAAATCAAATTTTTCTATATATTAGCAACAGACAACTAGAAAACAAAAATAATTTAATGTAATCACTTAGAGTAGCATCAAAATACATCAAATACCTAGAAATCAATTAAAGATATATAAGATCATTAGACTAAAAACTAATATTTTAATATAATGTTATGTTTTAATGGAGGTATATATAAGATTTGTGAATTGTAAGACTCAACATTGTAAAAATGATAATTCTCCCCCAAATTGTCCTGTAGATTACAAGCCTAGCAGCTCTGGAGAATAGTGGACAAGGTGAGTCTAAAATTTATGTGAAACTGCAAAAAAGTCAAAACTAACCAAGATAATCTTGAACCAAGAATAACAAAGCTGGAAATGTACATTACCAGATATCAAGACTTTTTATAAAACTACAGTAATGAAGACAGTGAGTTATTAGGAAAGAAGAGACAAAAAGACTCATGACATAGGCCTGAGTGTAGAAACTGATTCACATGTACAGATATACCAAAAATAGAACTGGAAGCCCAAAAACTGACCTTCATAAAACTTCCACACTTTCCCATTTCATTTAAGACAGACGTGACAATGCAGAGCAATGAAAAAGAATGCTCTCTTTGGTAAATGATGCTGGGTCAAACCTGATTATGTCCAAGAGGAATAAAGTTATTTCTAATGGGCAGGTTCTCAAAAACTTTACTTCCCGCTATATTTTATGAGAAAGGTACTGGAGGATTAGCTACAATTAAGGGTGTATACTGAGAGAGCTACAGAGAGTATACTGAGAGAGCCACAGCTACCCAGCAGGACTAGCGGATGAATCCAGCCTAAGGGGAATCGAGGTGACTCCAGGAAAAACACAAGATGGAGCCCCATGGATTTCAGCATAAGAAAAATATTACTGATAGGCCTGTGGCAGAAATACTAAGGCATTAGGGAAGATTAACTATAAAAAAAACTAGCATACAATTCTTAAGATTAACAACAACAACAAATTATGAAAGCCATCCTGATGATGATGATTGGGCATTATTTGACCTACCCATGAATATTTTCAGTCATTATAATGTAGACCCTATTAAACCAAAAACATGATACAACTATGTTCGGAACATGAGAACAGAGAACTATGTACTCATTTACCATTGTGAGAAATCAAGAAATAATGTCAAAAATTAACAACAACAACAAAATAGCAGACTAAGTATATTATTCAGAAACACAGAGGCAATTATAAAGGAAAACAGCCAGAATTAAGAATAAATCCTTCTGGAAATGAGACTAAAACACATAAAAAGTAGGAAACTACTCTTTTGAAACACAAATTTTTTAGTATTTTTTTCATCTATATTCCTATGTTACCTAAATATTAAAACTTTGAAAAATGTCATGGATCTCCCTACATGATAGCTGAAATATTTTTTAGATGGACTACAAATACATGATGATTAAAGGTTACTATGAATGAATAACCCATGGATTCGTTAATTTTTTAAAAATTTACATCTAACTTTTCACCGTAACTACTACCTCCATAAAAACTGACAAGTCTTCAAACCAGTTTTCTCTCCTGGGCTCTAATCCATCATCTTTTACTACCCAGAGATCCCATGATTGCTTTAAGGATACAATTTTCTAATACTCATATTCATATTTTATTATTTTTTAAAAACTGAGCTACCCCTCAATATTTCCATATTCCTATCAATGGTATAATTCTCCCTGTTACCTAAATTCTGAGACTCCTCATGGGCATGGCTGATAAGTCAACAAATTTTGTCAAATTACTTTATGACTAGCATGAAACAGACCTTATCATTTATGCCTTAATTTCCTATAGTTTCTTCAGTGTTCTCCTAGCCTTAAGTCATTTCTCATACTACCTACAATAACCAGATTAAGACTTCTGTCTAGAATGTTCTCCCGATACTTCTCCACTGTTGAAGACCACATATTCTCTCCTTTGCTCTTTTTTTCATTGCCCTTTATCATACCGTGATAAATATGTACGTATTTGTCTGTCTCTCTCCCTATCACAGTCGGAGAGAAGATCTGTGAGATCAGGAGCTATTCTGTTCACTGCAATATCCCCACTACTTAGCTAAGTGCTGGGACAGGTTGAAGACTCGGTTAAAGTATTTTTAACTTAAAAAGTTCATTAATTCGTAACTCAACAAATGCATATTAAACACCAACATAATGGAGATACTGTGGATAAAGTAATGAATAACTAATAGAATTAGAGCAGAAGAGGAAAAGGGAGAGATGCTAAGGCAGAACTCTAACTCCAGACTTGATAAGAGGTTCTCTGAACAGGTAAAGGGATATCTAAGTTAAGACTTGAGTGAGGAGTAGAAAATGGGTAATTAAATGTAGGAAAGAAAACAGCATGAGATATGACCAGAGAATGCAAGGGCAGGATGTGGGCATGGGGTGGGGGGATGAATAGCACACTCAAAACTCTGCAAAAAGTTTCATGTGATTCACGTGTAGAACAAGAAAAGGAAGAGAGGCCAAGGAGATAAGCAAAAGCCAAATTATGAAGTACTTTGTGAGTCATGTCAGGTGTTTTGACTTTATACATCATATTTAGTGGCTTTTTCCTTTAACAGGAATCATTGAAACGTCCTCAGAAGAATAGCGCTATCAGATCTTCAAGTCAGATGGAGCTTCTGAATGCAGTATGAAGAATAAACTGACGAGAATAAGACAAGAAGCAGAGAGAGGAGATGAAATGCCATTTACCTGACATAGAGATGGAACAAGTGACTATTTACAGAGACAACGTCAATGGGACTTGCTGGCTAATTAGATGTTTGCGGTAAACAATGGGAAAACTTTAGGATGATGCTCAGGGTTCTGGTTTAGGCAGCCAGGTAGACAGTGGTACTTTCACTGAGATACAGCACACAGAAGAAAGGGCCAGTTTGATAGGACGATTGAGATTACAAGATGAATTAGAAGTCCTGGTGAGACTTCCAAGCAAACAATGTTAATAGTGGATTGATACAAACAACTAAAGCTCAGAGTAAAGACATAAATTTGGAAATCATTAACATATAGATGATAACTGAAGCCATGAGAATGAATGAAATCATCCATGCAGGCCTTACATAGAGTGAGTGCACAGTATTCCCTGGGAAACCCCATGATTTTAAAAGATGGATAGAAAAAAAGGAACCAAAGAAGGGGAGTGAGAAAAAACAAGGAAGGAGGAAAACCAAGAGTACAGAGTCACAGAATAAAAAAGTTTTTCAGGAGCCAGGGGTAGTCATAGTGCATAATTCGAAAGCAGGTCAAGTAGTGCAATTTAAGGACTGAAATTTATTTATTTAGGAAAAAAAAACAAAATGTTTTTTAATTTAAAAAAAGGACTGGGGGCGCCTGGGTGGCTCAGTGGATTAAGCCGCTGCCTTCGGCTCGGGTCATGATCTCAGGGTCCTGGGATCAAGCCCCGCATCGGGCTCTCTGCTCCGCGCGGAGCCTGCTTCCTCCTCTCTCTCTGCCTGCCTCTCTGCCTACTTGTGATCTCTCTCTCTGTCAAATAAATAAAGAAAATCTTTAAAAAAAAAAAAAAAAAAAAAAAAAAGGACTGAAATTTGTCCATCCAATTTAATAGGAATCATCAGCAATCTAGATGAGAGCCATTCAAATGGCTAAGCAGGAACAAAAGTGGTATTTCAGAGATATAAATACTAAGAGATAAGGTAGGTATTAAATACACACAATTCCAAGAAACTTGACTGTCAAAGGAAAAGAAAGAAAACAAATCTTAAAAGGGACACAGAGTAAAATGAATAATAATAGGGAAAATTTGTGTATATTTAAAAGCTTTGGGGAAGAAGCTATTTGGAGAGAGAAGTTGATGGTGAATTGTAGTTGACATAATCCAAGGGAATGCATTTGAGGAGCACAGATGTTGGAATTAGCCTTAGGCCACAAGGAGATACATTTACATTCAGTTCAGAGGGGTAATAAAAAAGCTACTCCCTTATTCAAAATCCTCTAAACGCTTCTTATTTGCAAAGTTAAACACAAATGCTTTAGTTTGTTCAACTACATGACTATTCAAATAAATGCAAATTTACAGTGAAATACCATTTTTTATATATTGAGTTACCAAAAAGAAAAAGTACCGATAATGCTCGATGGCCATGAAGGTAAGCTAAAACTAGTATGCACATAACTTATGCACAGACTTTTAAATTGGTGCAACCCTGGGGCACCTGGGTGGCTCAGTCATAAAGCATTTGCCTTTGGCTCAGGTCAGGATCCCTGCAGATGGAGCCCCAATTTGGGCTCCCTGCTCAGCGGGGCGCCTGCTTCTCCCTCTCCAGTTCCCCTGCATTTGTGTTCCCTCTCTCGCTATCTCTCTGTCATAAATAAATAAAATCTTTAAATAAATAAACAAATAAATAAATTGGTGTAACCCTTTGGCAATTTATTTGCCAGTATCTATCAAAAATCATATATATTCCCACTAATTGTTTTCTGGGAATCTAGTCTGATGAAACAATGCAAAATATAGGAAGGAAGGTACATATATAAGACTCCCTGGAGAACTACCTATGATAGTGAAAAATTGGAAATAACACTATCGAAGTGGTCAAGTAAATCATGCTAGCATAATACACAGTTGTTGGAGCAATATAAATTAATCGTAAAATCATAGCACATTAATTATATAAAACATGGATAACGTTTTAATATATAAAACCATGGATAATGGTATGTATACATATTAAAGTATGTCTATATATGTATATATATTGTGGTGACTATCAAAAGATGATCAAGATACTATCAAAAGATGCATTAAAATATTGAAAGAATAGGGGCGCCTGCGTGGCTCAGTCAGTTGGGTGTCTGCCTTCAGCTTGGGTCATGGGATTGAGCCCTGTATCAAGCTCCCTGCTCAGTGGGGAATCTGCTTCTTCCTTTCCCTCTCCCAACTCGTACTCACTCTCTTTCTCTCTAATAAATAATATCTTTTTTAAAAAGTATTGGAGGCACCTGGGTGCCTATGCCTTCGGCTCAGGTCATGGTCTCAGCGTCCTGGGATAGAGCCCTATGTCGGGATCTCTGCTCAATGGGGAGACTGCTTCCCCCTCTCTCTGCCCGACTCTCTGCCTACTTGTGCTCTCTCTCTCTCTGTTAAATAAATAAAATCTTTTAAAAAAAATTTTTAAAAATAAAAAATATTGAAAGAATATTAAAAATGCTAAAATACTATTGTAATTATACTATAAAAAAAGAATTATGAGAAATTTTATCTATCCCAAATTTTTTCTCTTATAAATATAGCAAATGATAACATGTTTAAAATTGTAAAGACTGACATTTAAGGAAGTCCATTACAACATTCTCAACTCCCACTACTTCCCATGGAAACCCTGATACCCAAACAACTTATCTTCTCATTCCTTGCCCATTCCCATTTTAAGAGCTTTGCTAACACTACTCTCCGTAATTGGAATGTCTTCACCCTCCCATCTGCTTTTCTAAATCCACTCAGTCTGCAAAGTCCAGCATATGTCCTGCATCTGGGGCGCCTGGGTGGCTCAGTGGGTTAAAGCCTCTGCCTTTCGCTCAGGTCATGATCCCAGGGTCCGGGATCGAGCCCCGCATCGGGCTCCTTGAAGGGGAGCCTGCTTCCTCCTCTCTCTCTCTCTGCCTGCCTCTCTACTTGTGATCTTTATCTGTCAAATAAATAAATAAAATCTTTAAAAAAAAAAAAAAAAAAAGCTTATATGTCCTGCATCTTTTCCAAAGACTTCACCAACCCTCCTAGCCACAGTGCCATCCTTCTGGAACACCTATAGCACGAGTCTATACTATTTATATTTGAACCTTTGTACAGGAGATCTTTCCTACATCACCCAGAATAATGCTTTTAAGTAGTACCAGACAACATGTCGTCTAGTTCCTCTGCCCAGGCAGCCAATGTTTCTATCTAGAGAAAAGGAATATAATATCCTCTATGGAACTCCGTGCTTTAGCTTGTCTATTTCTCAATCATAAAACCACTAATATAGGGGCGCCTGGGTGGCTCAGTGGGTTAAGCCGCTGCCTTCGGCTCAGGTCATGATCTCGGGGTCCTGGGATCGAGTCCCACATCGGGCTCTCTGCTCAGCGGAGAGCCTGCTTCCCTTCCTCTCTCTCTGCCTGCCTCTCTTGTGATTTCTCTCTGTCAAATAAATAAATCTTTAAAAAAAAAAAAAAAAACCACTAATATAGGACTATACTAGAAGTAACCTTCTGAGGTTAGGAAGAAGTAAATACTGTTAAAATGTCTAGAATGAAGAGTAATTTTATGGGTTATAATAACTAAATACTGAAATATTTTACAAGCTTTTCATACACAATGTCTTTAGAGTGCACATATTTTTAAAATTTAATTTCATCTTAAAAGTTTCTTCTAACATATTTTAAAATATTCAGTCTTGGTTACTATCAAAAAGACAAGAGGGCACCTGGGTGGCTCAGTGGGTTAAAGCCTCTGCCTTTGGCTCAGGTCATGATCCCAGAGTCCTGGGATCGAGGCCCACATCGGGCTCTCTGCTCAGCAGGGAGTCTGCTTTCCCATCTCTCTCTGCCTGCCTCTGCCTACTTGTGATTTCTCTGTCAAATAAAAAAATTAAAAATTCTTAAAACAAACAAACAAACAAAAAAAACAAGGGCTATTCAGTGCTAGCAAGGATGTGGAGAAAAGGGAACCCTCGTGCACTGTTGATAGGAATGTAAATTGGTACAGCTGTTATGGAAAACAATGTGGGGGTTCCCTCAAGAAATTAAAAATAGAACTCTCATTTGATCCAGCAATCCCATTTCTGAGTACATATCCAAAGGAATTGAAGTCACTGCTTTTAAGAAGTATCTATAACCCCATGTCACAGTAATATTATTCACAATAGCCAAGACATGGAAACAACCTAAGTGTCCATCAGCAGATGAATGCTTAAAGAAATATTATCACCCATCAAAAGGAAGGAAATCCTGCCATTTATAACAACATGGATGAACCCTGAGGGCATTATGCTAAGTGAAATAAGTCCGAGAGAGAATGACAAATACTATATGATCTTACTTACATGTGGAATCTAAAAAAGCTGAACTCATAGAAACAAAGAGAAGACTCGTGGTGGCCAGGGGTGGGGGTGGATGGAGAGGAAATGGTCAAAGGGCATAAACTTCCAGTTATAAGATGAGTAAGTTCTGGGTTCCTAATGTACAGCATGGTGAACATAGATAACAATACTGTATTGTATACTTGAAAGTTGCTAAGAGAGATCTGAGCTATTCTCACCAAGACCACCACCACCACAACAAAAGAAGAGCAACTGTGTGAAGTGATGGCTGAGTTACCTAACCTTATTGTGGTTATCATTTTGCAGTGTATATGTGTATCAAACCACCATCACATTGTAGACCTCCAATTTACACAATGTTGTATGTCAGTTATAGCTCAATAAAGCTGGGGGGGGGAAATCATTTAAAAAAAAAAAGTCTGGGGGCGCCTGGGTGGCTCAGTGGGTTAAAGCCTCTGCCTTTCGCTCAGGTCATGATCCCAGGGTCCTGGGATCGAGCCCTGCATGGGGCTCTCTGCTTGGCAGGGAGCCTGCTTCCTCCTCTCTCTCTCTCTGCCTGCCTCTCTCCCTACTTGTGATCTCTATCTGTCAAATAAATAAATAAAATCTTTAAAAAAAAAAAAAAGTCTGACTTCTTGAAGAGAGTAAAGTTTCTTATCTTTTAAGAGAAGAATTAGCAAAGACAAGGAAAAAATCCAGGATCAAATATAACATTTAAATCCACTTCTTTGCTGATTTTAAATATTTATATTTTGGTTAAAAAAAGTGAATATTCTGTAAGATATGTAATTAATATTCAAAGAGTATCAAAAACATCCATAGCCTCTGAGTGCCCTATAATAATTAAAAAGAAGCAGCAATGGTTCAACAATGAAGTTTCTTTGAGTTGAGGATAAAAGAAAAAGCAAGAGACCAGAAAGTGTCAAAGATGACAGCATCAAAGAGATAAGAAACAGAAACGTGATTTCTTCATATATTGATGGAAGAAAGCTGGGAAACATATCCTTAACAGCAAAATCATGATTCAATTAGGTTAAAAAGATTTCTGGACATGCTTTACATATCTGACCAGAAAAGGACATTTCAGTGATCTTACTGTTTGTGATAATAGTCTTATAGTTGGTAGAGTACCCTTCACCCCACTCCAGGTATCTTTTTAATCTAATGAAAGGACAAGCACTTATCAAATATGCTGATAGTATACATATAAATATATTCACCCTATCATAACCAGGTTTTACAGATTCCATCTCTACCATGTAGTTTTAATTATAGGCAGAAATCCCTGCTGAATTCTGTTTAATGCATTTTTGTTCACATGCCCTAATTTGTAATTTTAAAGCTAAGGCAGTTTCAAGGAATCAATACACTAGAAATTTATAATTCATATATTTTACTGAATTCAAATCAGACTGTCATATGGTGATGCAGGCATAGGATAGTATATAAGATAGAATTATTAATTTATATGATTGCTTCACATCTAAATTAATCACTTCAACCTATTCAAAGTGGAACCTAGTTAAGATCCAAAAATCTAATCCTAGTTCTAGGTCTCAAAATTCAACACTCTAAAAAGAATTACAATACCAATGGCTTGAATACCTTATTAAAAGACTGTGACACAGTTAAGGAATAAAAAACATTTATATCCACAGGAACCTCAAAAATAGAAACCTCTTTGTCTAGTTTTTTTACTGGATGATCAAAATAACTTCTCCAAATGGACTATCTGGCAATTTATACTGCCAATCTGGTTCAGCAAGGCTGTGGAAAAGCACAGTTGGAAGAATTATTTTTGCCTATTTTTTTTTTTTTGGTCAACTATCTCCTCAACAATGAGAGCTGATTAGCATGTATCTGACATATATATGTCAAAATATAATTTAAATCAACATCCTTCCTTTACTTAAAAAACCAGGATCTATACTGCAATAGTCAGAATGACATTATGATTTTCAAAACATTAATATAAAAGTTGTCTCTGCTATTTTCCTAGAGTTGCCCAATGCCCAGTCCTTTATTCTGAAATCCTATTAGTGTGACAATAGTCAAATATTACCTCAACTCTAATGCTGAAGATATAGACAGGGGAAAGCCAACTAGTGTCTTGGTATAATCAAAAACAGCAAAAACTGTCAGGTGACATGAGGATAAAGGGAAAAACAGTTCAAACTTTTGGAGAAGTAACCTCCTAAATAATTTTAACACTTCCTGTCTGTGCAAGCTAAAAGGAAGATAAAACCCTCAAAAGATCTGAGTTAAAATGACATAAGATGGGGGGGTGGGATTTAGCTTTTTTTGACATATTTTTTTCATTTGAAAACAATGTCATAAACTTTAATAAAAGAAGGAAAATATAAAACTACCCAATGTATCAGTGAATAAGGAGTAACTGATCTGACTACTTCAGCTTTAACAATCTCCATTACCAGTGTCTCCACAGCCAGGTAAACACCCGGTGAATATAATTACTACAGTTGTTCAAATCTGTGACTGAACTTAGGTACAGAGAACAATTAAATTACTGTTTAAGTCACTATAATTTGCCAGTCAATTCGTCTGTAAAATATTTGGGTTTATAAACTATACTGAGAATTATTTGACAAGGAAAAGATGAGACTAAAATCCATCTACTACCTATTCTCAGTAAGACAACTCCAATTCCCAATATGGAACTATTATTACTAGTTATTCCACTTTCTTCATCTTTTGGGCTTTTTGAAGCAAACTGTCTTACCCAATTACATACTTTGAAAAATTTCAATTGATAAAAATCTTTACAAGGAAATGATTTAAAAATCACCAAAAAGCCAAAGGACAAGATGTTCAAGACTTTCGACAGTCTCTAAGGAAGAATACAATCAGGGAACGGCTTTATCAAGGTGGGCAAAGTTCAGAATGGCAGAATTGCTTCCCTGTTGTCACGAATATACTACAACTACCGGTGGTTTGCTGACTATCACTGGGCGCAACGGTAAAACAGAAGGGGAAAGCCTGGTACAGAATGCCGAATGGCCCAAAGAAAACCTAAGTGGTGACAAGAGCCTAAAGGCACATGCAGGTACGCATCTTTTATATCGGATGTGATACACTTACATGGCCCCTGTTGAATCTCTTGGGGACCAACAGTAAAGCAAGTTTAGAACTTCAAATCTTGAGACATCTATAGCAAGATGCTGATCCAATGTGGCTCCAAATATCTTCTGTTTTCCTGGCTCACCTGAAGAGGAAAAAACACTACAGAGGATGTGGGAACTGAATTTCTTTATGTAGTTTCTTCTAGAGCAACTGTCTGAAAGTTTTGGCCCAATCCTTTATGAAGTCTGGAGGTGAGACACTTGAGGGACTAGTGAAAAAACAAATTCAAATGAAAAGGTGGAGTGAGGCATCTAAACCAGGAATATGAGAGCAAAAGATAATCGTTGTAGGTAAATCAGCATTTCTAATCTGTAAGTGGGAGGAGGCAGAGAAAGGAGAGAAAAAATATGCACAGATGTTTCTCCCTCCACTTCCTCACCCCAATTGCTACTAAAAATTCCAGAAGCACCTAAGCTTTTTGACCATAATTAGGGAGTGAATAAGCAAGGTTATTTGGAAAGCTAAGTATTTTGTCAAGTCTTCCTCCCCTGTCTGTGTGACATTATTAAGCAGCAGGGAGGCCTCTCAGATAATACTTTTTTTCTAAGAACAGATTCTGGTGCAATACAGCTTGAAGCAATAAAGAGAGAGAAATATAAACTCAATTTCTGCAAAAATGGAAGTCACAGGACAATATACCATATTGACAAAGCTTATTTAATTCTGTTTTTCAAAAGGGGAGGGACAGCTTTCATATAATAGGAAATCAGAACAAAAAGTAGTCTCTATAAATAGAAAATATTTTTAAGCTAAGCAACACAAACTGCATGGTTCATCCCCTTGGGAAATATTATCCCCTGGAAAGATAATCTTTAG
This sequence comes from Meles meles, assembly GCF_922984935.1. Lineage (NCBI taxonomy): Eukaryota > Metazoa > Chordata > Mammalia > Carnivora > Mustelidae > Meles > Meles meles. Next base: position 75,379,322 of record NC_060077.1, read on the forward strand.
GAAAAAACTAAGATTAGCGGAAGCAAATCTGATGTACATTACCACACAAAAGCATAAAAATGTAGTCCATAGTATTAATTTAGATTCATTTTTAATTAACTTTTTTCCTAAAACATTTTACCTAAATATGGTATTATTCTCCAGCATTCATGCAATAGCCTAGGACATAAAACAGTTTTCTTTCCAAATATTTTCCATTTTAACCAGTTTACTTGAACTATGTCTGGTAAAAATACCAGAATTTTCTGACAAATAAGATTGGAGAGTCAATTAGATCCTTACCTGCCGTGGCTGCTCATTCATTCGTTGTGGGTCTGATTTCACTTTATTACTAGGATGATTTGTGACTTTGGTTACTGGTTGTTTGAAAATTGATGCGGTTTGTCTAATTGGCAATGTTGTATTCAAGTCTGGTTTACCCTGTGAATATAAGCATGTTTTCATTAGTAAATATTACATATAAATATAATTTGATGAATTAATTTATCTACTACTTCCAAGTTTTTACTTAAATTCTAGTTAATATATGGTGTAATATTAGTTTCAGATGTACAAATAATGATTCAACACTTTCATACATCACCCAGTGCTCATCACAAGTGCCCTCCTTCATCCTCATAAACTTTTTCCCTCATCCCCCCACCGACTTCCTCTCTAGTAACCAACAGTTTTCTATAATTAAGAGTCTGTTTCTTGGTTTGTCTCTTTTTTTTTTTTTTAAGTTTTTTTTACTTACTTAAGTAATCTCTACACCCAGTATGGGGCTCAAACTCATGACTCTGAGATCAAGAGTCACATGCTTCTCTGACTGAGCCAGCCAAACGCCCCTGTTTTGTTTCTTAAATTCCACATGAGTGAAATCATATGGATGGAGCTGGAGATTATGCTAAGCAAAGTCAGTCAATCAGAGAAAGACAAATACCATTATCCATTACTTTAAATCAGATTATTCCAAACTTCTCAATCTCAGCATTATAAATACTCAAGCTCACATCTTTAGCACTTCATTATCCAAGACATACATGAAGTTTTCTCATTTAAAAGCTTTCTGTGGGGGCGCCTGGGTGGCTCAGGTCATGATCTCAGAGTCCTGGGATGGAGCCCTGCATCGGGCTCTCTGCTCAGCAGGCAGCCTGCTTCGTCCTCTCTCTCTGTCTGCCTCTCTGCCTACTTGTGATCTCTGTCTGTCAAATAAATAAATAAAATCTTAAAAAATAAATAAATAAAAGCTTTCTGTGTACTTTAAAATATAAGAAAATTATGAAATTCATAATTAATTTGATTAGCATGATACTGGGATTTTTAAATGAACAAATGTATTTATGGGTAACACAAAAAGGAGGGTTTTCAGAACAATAATTAGTACAGCAATCATCTCAACACTTGAGAATGGAGGAAAATAATGGCATACTTGGGCCATTGAAATGTGAACTGGTCAGCTATCAGGAGGCCAGGCTTACATAAAACTGGGATTTTTAAATGAACAAATGTATTTATGGGTAACACAAAAAGGAGGGTTTTCAGAACAATAATTAGTACAGCAATCATCTCAACACTTGAGAATGGAGGAAAATAATGGCATACTTGGGCTATTGAAATGTGAACTGGTCAGCTATCAGGAGGCCAGGCTTACATAAAACCACATAAGTTAAATTTCACTCCCATATAAAAAGATAATTAGAAATGGAAGTTCTAATTCTAGCAAACAGAACACAATTTGGCAACAAACTTAACTAATTGTAATCAACTAGTAAATAAAATCTAAGATGTGTTCTAGTGAAGTCAAAATGTGGCAGAGCTGCTATGAAGTTCATTTGCAACGAATGCTCTAACAACCACGGGAGGTGGACGGGCAGGGGGGCAAGGAAGGAGGAAAAAAAAACCAAAATGTGATTTAATCATTGTATATTTTGATTCTGGATATATATATATATATATACATACACACATACACACACACACATATGTGTGTGTATTCTGGCTATACACACACACACACACACACACACATATGGTCATCTGTATCTGAAAACAATATACCTCTGGTATTTTTGACATAGAAATATACTTGATAATTCTATAGGATAGCCAATGAATTTTTGTCTTTACAACTATCCTCAGATAAAAATTGTGCTATCAACTTCCAGGCTGCACAACAATGGTTCTCAAACTTCAGCACACATCAGAACCACTCAGAGGGTCTCTTAAAACAGAATCCTGGGCCTCATTCCTACTAGAGATTGATTCAGTAGAGATTGGCAGTGGGGCCCGGGAACTCGCATTTCTATTACGGTCTCAGGTGATGCTGCTGCTGCTGCTGATCCAGGGACCACTTGGAGAAATGATACTCTGAAACAAAGATTGCAAATTGGTGGCAGGAGAACCAAGTTTAAACTATAGATGTCTTTTGTTCAGTTTTTAGTGTTTAATAAAATGAACGAACATCTACAAATCTGGACATTTCACATAACATCCGGATTCTAGCTTCTCTTAAAAACTCAAAGATCTAGAAATACTGGACTTGATTAGACCACAGCAGGCCATAACTAATTAATAATGGCTGCTCACAAGAGGTGTCAAGGGTTCTCTTCTAGCAAAACTTCTCAACAACTCATGTTTGAATTAACCTATCTGAACCCTAGGTGTTGAGTTTGTGACCTCTGCTTTAGGAAAGTTACCAATGTCTTGGGGGTGCCTGGATGGCTCACTTGGTTAAGCAACTTCCTTCGGCTCAGGTCATGATCTGGAGTCCTGGGACCAAGTCCCACATCCGGCTCCCTGCTCAGCAAGGAGTTTGCTTCTCCCACTGACCTCTCTCCTCTCATGCTCTCTCTCTCTTTCCTTCTTTCTCTCTCAAATAAATAAAATCTTAAAAAAAAAAAAAAAGAATATTGCTTGGGATTAACCTCATTTTGGGGAAATTAATCTGAAGAACCCAAAGAACTATCTAGAATATTCTTTAAAAAAAAATGTTACCAATGTCTAGAAAGGTAAGCATCAGAATATATTAAACTGACAATTAGAACAATTATGGTATTACTTGGACCACTACTAAATATGTCTCCATTACCATCCTCTCCACACCCCCCTTCCCCCTATCCCCTCTTCTCTGTATGTACTGGGCATGCTTGTCCTTCCTCTGTCTCAGTCTTTTTCCAATGTATGTGCTTACCTTTATGAGGCATATTCATCCTTTTTTTTTTAACTCTTTTTTTTAGTAATCTCTACACCCAACCCCAAGATGAAGAATCGCCTGCTCTTCAGACTGAGTTTGCCTGGGCCTCAAGATATATTCATCTTAAATAAGACTAACAATGTCTCTTAGGCATTTAGCTTTCTATTTTTATAGATTTTCAGAAAATTATTTAGAAGGACGCCAATTTGACTGACAAGCTGCAAAACCACCACTTAGAATGCCATCTTTAAAAGTGTGAAGCCCAGGAATGTGCATTTTTTAAAGCTCTTCTGGATGGGGCACCTACCTGGCTCAGTCGGCTAAACATTCAACTCTTGATTTTGGCTCAGGTCATGATCTCAGGGTCCTGGAATTGAGCCTCCCATGGGGCTCTGCGCTCAGCAGGGAGTCTGCCGCTCTGCTTCTGTCTCCCTTGGCCCCTCCCCATTCACCTGCGCACGCACACACAGCCACACACTCTCTCTCTCAAATGAATAAATGAATATTAAAAAAAAAGAAGAAGAAGAAAACTCTCCTGGTAATTCTGTGATGCACAGGTTTGGATACCCCTTGTTTATGACATGTAGAGCATTCTGAGGCTCTAGGTGAAGCTACCCAAACTCTAAAATAGTTAATATTCAATCTTAAACTTATAGAGAACTTTTCCTGTCACTAGTTAAAATTAGTATATATCACTAAATAATACCTTGTTTGGTTTTTAATGCTTCCACTCTTTATTAAAGAACAATATACTCTGCTGGTATTAGAACAAGATGGCATCAGCAGACACAGAAGTATATTGCAACTTTTTGTATGACGAAACAGTGGAGCCTCTTAAGATTCTCATTGTTCCAAAAATGACTACAGACAGCAGGGTCTATTCTAAATAAATCCTGAATTCACAAAGACTGGAAGGAAGCATGAAACATATACAATTATTGGTGCTACAATGGTAAGATTGTTATTTTTTTCCTTAACATATTTTTGATGCATTAAGTAAAAAATTAGAAGAAAAATCTGACTAAAAGTATTCAAAATACACAACTCCACTGTCTGATAAAGAGTGCATTCCTCAGTGGGACGGAGTAAGAAATTATTCAAGAAGCTATTGTTACTTTTCTCTTGATCTTATTTTGATTTTTATTATGTTTTCTCCCTTTAACTGGCTTGAAAGCTCTGAAGACAGAATTTTTGTACTAATTAATTTTGTATTCCAAAACAGTGGCATGTGATCTGAAAAACTGGACTGACTGGTTTTCCCACAAACTGTCACAAAAACACTAAATTTTATTAGGACTCTCACCTGAGGAATGCCAAAGAGTCATGTTCATGTCCAGTTGTATGTCTAAATCCTTTTTTTTTTCAAGATTATATTTATTTATTTGACAGAGATCACAAGTAGGCACAGAGGCAGGCAGAGAGGGGAAAACAGGCTCCCGCTGAGCAAAGAGCCCCATGCGGGGCTCCATCCCAGGACCCTGAGATCATGACCTAAGCCGAAGGCAGAGGCCCAACCCACTGAGCTACCTAGGCGCCCTGTCTGAATCGTAAATAACGACTAATCCGTCATAAACTTAGGAGTTATAAAGCAAATACTTTTTCAATAGTTGTAATCTTTCTTTTCAGTACAAGAAAAAGTAAAGCAGAAGTTTCTTATATCACAAAATTAAAATAGCAAACACGCATGGGGCGCCTGGGTGCCTCAGTGGGTTAAATCTCTGCCTTTGGCTCAGGTCACCGTCTCAGGGTCTTCCGGTCGAGTCCTGCATTGGGCTCTCTGCTCACTGGGGAGCCGGCTTCCCTTCTCCCTCTGCCTAGTTGTGATTTCTCTGTCAAATAAATAAAATCTTAAAAAAAAAAAATTAGCAAACATGCACAATCTAATATTAGAAAGAAAAGGTTCCCACCTTGCTAAATCTCGGTATATAAGCTAGCCCTCAAATCAAAATTTAATGTATTTTTTTAAAGATTTTATTTATTTATTTGACAGATATCACAAATAGGCAGAGAGGCAAGCAGAGAGAGGAGGAAGCAGGCTCCCCGCGGAGCAGAGAGCCCGATGTGGGGCTTGATCCCAGGACCCTGGGATCACGACCTGAGCCCAAGGCAGAGGCTTTAACCCACTGAGCCACCCAGGCGCCCCCAAAATTTAATGTATTTTATAATAATGTGTATATTAGGCTGGAAGCACTCAAATAACTCAAATAATTTTTGAGACTCTATTCTATCCCCTTAGGTGCTGGGAGGAATACAAAAATAAATCTATAAATTCTTTTCAAAAGTTTATCTTTTTCCAATAAATACCTGAGGTGGATCTTTATACACTCAGAACAAATATTCAATAAAAATTAATTTTTAAAAATATAGAATCAGTGATAGGGGAAAACAAATTTCCTTTTGAAAAGACTAATACTGATCAATACTAGCACTGAGCATCAAAAGTGGATCTAAAATTTTTAGAAGTCTGGGTGAAAGAGAAACATTAAATCATATAGATATCAGGTCAGAGAGGAGGAAACATACCAATTAATAAGGAAAACAAAGCTGTTCTGGTATTAAGTCTAGAAAAAAATTAAAGGCACTAATATCACAACAAATATTAAGCAAATTTCAAATGCTTTTTCTTTTTCAATGACCTCCCTTAAAAGCCAAGAACATAAAATTTAAAGGAAACTTGCAGACGGTGGTTCTTAAAGGGACTAAATACGAGTGTGGTCTAATTATCATGCAGCCTTTCAGTAGACCTAGCTTGAGTCAGGCTAGAAAAGAGGGTAATTAAAGAGGTGGATGAAGAGCATGTGTCATCAACCAGTGATTTCTCAAACATTTCTACATTCCTACCGGCTAAAAAATATTTGAAAATACCTCACCTACATTTCAAAGCTGACATCAAGACTATTTCAAACTTTAATGTAAGTAATTGCAAAGAATGTATTTTAAATGTTGACATTTTGATAATAAACTTATCACTTTAAGATATATCTAACACAATCTAAATATACCCACCAACCACTTACATATGAACAAACTCTTCAATGGTTAAACATTTTCACTCCTTTATCTCTTTGAATAATTCCATTCCCAAAGTTATTTCCTGTTTTCAACTTGAAAACTTTTCACTGATCATTTATACATTATGAGATTATTTTTTTAAACTTCTTGTGATCATAAAGTTCTCAGTGATTTTAAAAAAAAAAGTTAATAAATTTCTGGTTTACTACCTCGGTAGCATATAACTGCCCCAAACAGTAAATTACACATTAGTAAGTGAAATAAAAATTAGTTGTGTTAAAGAAGAGATTTTTTTAAATTTAGAACTAACTTCATGGGCTTGGATGAGTATTATTAGCTGCTAGAATGGGCCAAGATTTAGAACCAATTCTGTTCCTACTTCTCATTTTTTAAAGATGAACACCAAGAAAACTTGTTCGCATAAATGAGTAAATAGAATGAGATTTATTGTCAATCTCTGAACTTCTTTTGAGTTATATGTCAAAATATTGCATTGTGAATCATCAAAAATTTTTAATTAATGTCTACATTAAGTTCTCTATAAATTTCAGACAAAGAATTATACTGGCAGAAAAACTTAACTGTTACCAAGTAATTCATTTTCTTGGCATCAACACCAATATCTTAAATTACTCCTTTACTAGAGATCACACATTCTGCACCATGGTAAATCTGCAGACAAGTAAAAAGTGTGCTCTCCTATAAAATGAGAGAAGGTAGACTACGAAAGGGGAACGCGAAAAAAAAAGAGCTTGTACCTCCATCTCAGGTGCATGCTTAGATCAACTACAGGAAAGAGGACACACAGAAGTTAAGGATACAGAAATACTTTTAAAATCATCCCTGTTGTGTATACCACATAAGCCGTCACACAGCATAGTCCAAACAGCAGGAATTTAATTTTTTATTCTAACTAATCACTTTTCCCAGCCCGGCTTTGAATTAAAGCTGAATGACTTTTGGAACTGTACATATTCTATGACTAGAGCCAAAAGGACTCATTTTTATCTTAAATCCTGCAAATTTTGTACTTTATTTTAAAAATTAGCCATATTTAAGGTTTTTTGTATTTTTTTTTAAGATTTTATTTATTCATTTGACAGAGAGAGACAGCGAGAGAGGGAACACGAGCAGGAGTGCAAGAGGGAGCAGCAGGCTTCCCGCTGAGCAAGGAGCCCGATGTGGGGCTCATGCAGGACTCGATCCCAGGACCTTGGGATCACGACCTGAGCTGAAGACAGACCCTTAACAACTGAGTGAGCCAGGTGCCCCTTAAGTTTTTTAAAAGATTTTATTTATTTACTTGAGAGAGCAAGCAAGTGTGAGCAGGGGGAGGGGCAGAGGGGAAAGCAGACTCCCCATTCATCAGGGAGCCAGAAGCAGGGCTCAAGGCTCGATCCCAGGATCCAGGATCATGACCTGAGCTGAAGGCAGATGCTTAACCAACTGAGCCACCCAGGCACCTCAAGCCATGTTTGTTTTAATGTAAAAACGCTGTTCTACCTACCCAAAATGATCAAGTAAAACTGATACGTCCAAGTATCATTCAAGTACCATTCTAATTCTATGGCTTTCCATATAGTACATAGCCCCCAAGAGATATTCATGCCCCAATTTGAAAAGCAAAGACTATTTTTTCTAAGGTCACTTTTCTCATCTGTAAATAACCACTCATAAGATCCTTACAAAGATCAAACAAGGTAATGCATGTATGATGCTGCTGCAATGCAGCTTTCATTCAGTCACTGAACAAATATCCTAAACAAATTTGCCTACTGTGTGCCAGCCACATGCTGGGTATAAGATCATCATCAAAACAAAAAGTCCCTGCTTCAGAGCTAACATTCTGGGGGTTAGGGAAAGACAATAATTAACAAAATAGGCATGTATTTTATAATCATGTTGGCTTGTAAATTCTGAATAAATAGCTGCTATTTCTGGAGCGCCTGGGTGGCTCAGTGGGTTAAGCCTCTGCCTTCAGCTCAAGTCATGATCTCAGGGTCCTGCGATGGAGCCCCGCATGGGGCTCTCTGCTCAGCGGTGAACCTGCTTCCCCCCCCCCTCTGCCTGCCTCTCTGCCTACTTGTGATCTGTCTGTCAAATAAATAAAATCTTTAACAAAAAAATAGTTGCTATTTCTATTATCAGCATTAACATGCTTTTGACCATGCTAATGAAATTCAGGAACTTGGGTGCCTGGGTGGCTCAGTGGGTTAAAGCCTCTGCCTTCAGCTCAGGTCATGATTCCAGGGTCCTGGGATGGAGCCCCATCAGGCTCTCTGCTCAGCAGGGAGCCTGCTTCCCCTCTCTCTTTTTGCCTGCCTCTCTGCCTATTTGTGATCTCTGTCAAATAAATAAATAGAATCTTAAAAAAAAGGGGGGGGGGCACCTGGGTGGCTCAGTGGGTTAAAGCCTCTGCCATTGGCTCAGGTCATTATCCCAGCGTCCTGGGATTGAGCCCCGCACCGGGCTCTCTGCTGAGCAGGGAGCCTGCTTCCCCCATTCTCTCTCTGCCTGCCTCTCCGCCTACTTGCGGATCAGAAAGAAATTAATTTAGGAACTTAAACCTATTAAGCTTCTCCAGGAGGAAAGCCATCTCCTGCTTCACAAGAGAGCCTGAGTGGTGTCTTTAGACCAAACCAGTATTATCATCAAAAAATAATTTCAGATTTATTCCAGAATATGTACAGTAGCCTATAGTTAATTCCTTTTCACAAAATCAAGACAATGCACTTTATTATCTTTCAATTTTTTAAAAAATTGAGATACAATTCACATACCATAAAATTCACCATTTTACAGTTTACAATTCAGTTGTTTTTTTTAGTATATTCACAAAGTTGTGGCAACTCCGTAAGCTTTTACAAAAAAGTAAAGAATATCTGGGATCTATGATTTTGTACTGAAAAATCCACTTAGTGTAAAATCCCAAGTGAGGAACAAGATTTTTTAAGGAGATCAATGGGAATATATATATATATATAAATTTTAAAAAAATAAGGTGGACTACACTTTGAGCTCATTAAAAAGGACTTGTAAAAAAATTGTAAAAAAAAAAAAAGGACTGTAGTTAATTGAAAAGCTGGAGGTTTGAAGAGTTCTACTTGAAAAATAACTTCTTGCAGCTTTAGCGAACAGCAGGTCATTAAAGGACTTATGCAAAAGATGGGAATGAGTTTCAACCCAATACTTACAGAGCAGCTCTATTCAAACTAAGGCAGCTACTCTGTGAAACTGTCTCCGTTACATCCAGCCTGACACTAGCTGTGTATACATCCTTGGGAAAATTGTGGACATAGTCACACAAATCATTTTCTGTAGGGTTTCTCTTCCTGACCTATAGGTCTATAATGACAGGGACTTCCCTTGCTCTATCTTCAGAGTCTGCAATAATGCCTAAGCATAGACTGTGCTAAAAAAATTTTCTGTGGGATAAATGATTGCATAAAATGTCTATTATATGTAAAACTTTGGTTATGAAGACCTTACTCTTCAAGTCTCATTTTCTGCTTTAAACTTACGGGTGCTAAATAGGTGGATAATATAATTTAATGCAGTCTACAATATCCATCTCAATTTTATTATGTAAAGAATAGTCACCTGTATTATCTGCCTTGAGATTATCAATGTAAGAGAAACAGTCCCAAGACTTCCTCCATCTATTACTATTGAGCACATATACTTATAGGTATCTGGCCAGTGTCTTTGTCTGAGTCACAGAGACAGCCCACAGTCAGGACCATATTTCAACTGTATACTCTGTTCTAACATTTATCAATTAATACCACTGCATATCACATTCCAATCTCAGGAGTAACCAAACAGTCAATTCCCTCTGATCATACATTATCACCCATCACTCATCCCTGTAATATTCTGTACATTCACTCATCTATCCCATTGTTCAGTGGGTTTTAAACTTTTTTGACCCAACCCACTCCCAATCTTATACCGTACACTCCTGAATGACCGACTAGGCTTTCCTATGTCCTCAATATTTTCTCTAAACATTCTCTCCAGCTCCTGCACTTACTGTCCTGGCCATCCCTTGAAGATACTATAGCCCCTCAGGTTCTCTCAAATCAAACTTTTCTCTTTTTCTCCCTCCCCCAACTCCTTTCTCCCTTTTTCCTTCTCACTCTCAACTGCATATCCAAGGGCCAAGAGGTGGTATAGGTTTTATCATAACTCTCCTATTTTTCTCAAATAATTTCTCCATTTTTGATCCTTTAAAAATACCAGTTCTTTGAAGCTCGTATCTGGCTATACTATATTTTCCTCTCCTCCCTTTCTCGCTAGACTTTAGTTTCCATTTCAGTCTTTCTCTCCATTCCAACTCTTGTCCTCCTTCTGCGAGACCTCATTATCCATGTGGATAATTCACCCAACACCCTGAGTCCTTTGATCTCTTCCTCTGCGCACCCTCACTCAACTAAAATTACAGCCACAGGGTTGTCAATACTAGTAACGACACCATCTCCAGTATCTCAATCAAGCATCCAACTCTCCAATTCCTACTTCCTATCACTGCAGCTCACTTCCTCAGAACCGCCCTCTGCATTTCTTTCACCCCAGCAATATCTCCTATCCATTGACTGCCCTATTTTCTCCCTCGGCCTTAACTACTTTCACATTCCACCCTACCCAGCACAGGTTCTATGGTCCACCATCATCATACTGCAAATGTACCTAACTTTCTTGACCTCTGCCGTTTCTCCACTTGTGCTACAGACCCCATTCTTCTTAAACTTTTCGAAGTCCTTTAAGTTGGGAGTTTAACCAAATGAGCATTTCTTTATCTACCATCTGGTGATTCTCTTCTCTATCCAAACAAAATTTACTGAAAGATTTGCCCATGCTAATTTTCTCTCTCACTCATTTTAAACCCTCTAAAATCTGGCTTCTGTTGCCACTGAAAACCAAGGTTATTAATTAGGTTCATGCTGCCAAATTCAATGGAAGTTTCTCAGTCTTCCTCCACTCAACCCTTCAACAGCATCAATGTAACTGACCACTCTTCTTTTTGAAGCTTTCTCCTCTCCCATGTCTCTATCTTACTAGACATTCTTTCTCAACCCACTTTGCTGATTCCTTCTACTCTAACCAAGTTCTAATTATTGGATTTTCTCAGAGGTTGGTTTGGGATCCTTAAGTCTGGGTAATCTCCTTTAGTCCCATCACTCAGAATACTACCTATGTGCCAACGACCTTCCAGCTGAGCCCTCTCCATCAGCATACCAACTGCACACATGACACTTCCATTTGGACGTTTAATAAGCAACTCAAACTATGCATGTTTAAAATGTGTTTTATCCATCCATATAAATTCTCCTAAGGTGACCTCAGTGAATGGTAACCCAATCTTCCCACTCATCTAAAAACCTAAGGTCTCACACTTGAGTCTTTTCTTTCTCTTCTTCCTCACCCAATCATTAGCAAATCCTGTAAATTCTATATTCAAAACATATCTAGAAACTGCTTCTTCCCACCATCACATGTCCAGGCTATCATCATTTATCAGCAGACTACTGTAATAGCTACTTGCTGCTCACTTCCACTTTGTCTATTACATTTCAAATTAACAGAAACTGAACAGTGGCCCATACTTAAGGGAGATGCCAATAATCCCTTATAAGGAATTCAAGGCCTACAAAGGCTAATTTTTCACCTGTGATCTGCTCACTCCCTCTTTTCACCCCCAACTATATCCACTAGAGAGATACCAGAAGACACTCCATTCAACAAATGCTTAATACACTGATGAAGAGGACACCAGCAACTTCGCAAAGATTTTAGTTACTTTCTCTAAAGGTCAGGACTGTTGGTAGAAGGAATGAGGTCACTGTTTCCAGTGTGGATGGAAAGATTCTAGGAAGAATCCAAGAGGCAGTTCTTACCACACAGTGTACTCTATCAGGGGCTGGTAATTAGAACTGACCCTACCACAGAGTTCATTAGTACTAGTTAATTGACCATGGGGTCCCAAGGATACAAATAAGTCAGCTCCCTAAGGTACTACTGGAATAACTGAAAAAATCCCTTATCTGTTCAACAAAGGCCTAATTTGAGATACAAGTGAGTTGGTGCCTCATATCTTTTGCCAAGGCCTTGCTTCCTCTCCTGCTTCTAAAACAGTCATTATTAACTTCCTTAGTTCTATTTTCCTTTGAGAATTTGATAAAGATAAAACTCTCTCCTCAGAAAACTCTCTCCTAACAGAAAATACTGCACTCAGTTCAAAGGTTCCTGGAGGGCCTCCTGAAGAATGTTCTCTCTGGTTGGACACCTGCCTGTCTTCTCTATTTGCCTCTTTCATACACTGAAGGAAAAAATAATAATGTTCCTTAGTCACACATTCTAAATATTGTCCTCTCTCCTTCACCTCTCATTCAAGCTCTGTAAGAGTAGTCTAACCATTTTTATGGGGAGAGGGGTAAAAATGCACATATATGCCCATGTTTTTAAATGTATAGAAGCTCTGGAAGGCCATACAAAAAAAACAAACAAACAAACAAACAAACAAAAAAAAACGATTAATAACAGTTTCGTCTCGGGAAGAAGACCACACATGAAAGGCTGGAGAGGGAGACTTTTTTTACTGACTATTCTTTCACCTTGTGTACAAATTACCTAATCAAATAATAATAAATCTAAATTTTAAAACTTTTAAATAAGCAGGCTACATTTTGCTTCTAATTTCTCATTTCCCAGAAACTTTCTAGCATTTTAAGAAAGACTTCTTAAGACCAGGCCCCTCAAAACTGGTTATGAAAGGCTATCAGATGCCTTCTAATTTGGAAACCAATGGTTACTACAAAGTCTTTATCCCCCTTGACCTCACCATGTCATTTAACAAAAATTTTCTTTCCTAGGCTTTTAGAACACCAAATTTTCTTGATTCTCCTACTACCTTTCTGGAAGTTCCTTCTTACTCTCCACAAAATTAATTTATTCATTTATTCACTACTAACAGTGTGACAAGATACTTTTCTCTTATTTGCACCTTTGTTAAGCAATTCTAACAAGCTACGACAATCTACAAAGACAGTTCTCAAAGTGTGACCTCAGAGTTCCTGGGCAGGCACCTAACCCGTCAGGACTCCAAGAAATAAAAGTTTTAACCCATCTTCTTCACCCCATCTCCAGACTTGCTCTTCCTCCCCTATTCTTTATCGATCTTCACCCCCAAGTGACTCAAGCCAAAACTGCAGCAGGTATGAAAAGTTCTCTCCACAATCATCAGTACTTATACCTAATTTCTCTTGACTGAATCTCTTACCTTTCCAGACTTCCTGCTATAGCATTAGTTGCCATCACTCTTCTAGACTACAACAGCCCACTATCCCTACTTCCAGTTTCATCTTTTCCCAGATCCATTCTCCACACTGCACCCGTTCCATATCCAATACCCAATCTGATTCCCACCATCACTAGCTGTTCACTTAGTTTCTCAAACTACAGATACTGCCCCCAAGATATATTAGCTCACTACAAGAATTTTTATTATTTTGTTGAGAATAATTAAAATAAGTACATTCTACATCACTTGGTTACATACCCAGGACACAGCCATATAGAACCCAAGACAAAGTATTTATAAAATCACAATAGACTACTACCATAAACCAAAGTAATTTATGAGAAATCAGTAATGGCAGACTTATACAACTAATTCCGTATAAGACAACGTGATGCTCTTTATTTCCCAATGTATCAAATCTGTGTGAAGAGAGAATGTGATGAAAGAACTGAGTCTTTCCAAGGTCTTAGTAGCACTGACAAGCCAATCTAAAAAAATAACTTGTTGCATACCAATATATATTGTAAGCATTTTATAAAATATACATATGTCACATTAACGTTAGGGAACCTGGACAGTATTCGTTTTGTAGCTTTAATTTATACACATTTCAGTGCTGTTAAGAACTAGAAACGTAAGAATTTCATTTTAATGTTTACACATCTGAAACACTGAAACAAAAGGAACTGCTAACAACAAAACCAAACTACTGGATTTCCCAAAACATATTTTGCACCCGGAATCACTCTATTCTTTTTTTAAATCCAATTCTAGTCTTTCCAATTACATTTTTAAGGAAACTTACCCTTTTAAGAAATTAGCTTCCTTTTTTAAATTGAGGGTCATATCTCTGAAACCTTAAAACATCCCTCTTTAAAAGATCAAAGCCTGGATAAATGCCTAAATATTTAGCTTTCTAAGCAAAGGTTTTGTTGTCTTATTTACATATGGAGAGGCACAGCTCTCAATATTGTCCAGTACAGTAGCCACCAGAAATATGTGGCTATTTAAACTTAAATAAAACTAAAAATTAGTTATTCAGTCTCACTAGCCACATTCCCACTACTCACTAGCCAGCCACACATGGCTGGTGCCTACATTTCCATCACCATGTAACTATAACTTCTTCCTGGGAGTAAGATTTGGAGAAAGCTGCTCATCACTTCAAACTCCATATTGAGGACTTCCAAATCTTTGTCTAGTCTTTTTCCATTAACCTAATGGAATAGCTCCAACAACCTAACTGATAGATACACTTTATCCACTAGAAAGACGGAGGTGGCAACTGGAAATAACTATGGTAGTGGCGAATCAGTAAGGCACAATATGATCAAGAATGGAACAGATTTTCAGAGTAAGGTTAAGACTGAGACTTAGACAAGAAGGAATAGGTACTGCAGAAACAGTAAATATTAATCAAAAGATAATGCCCATTCCACTATACCCTTTCATCCTAAAATAACTGCCACTTTGCAAAGATCTTCAAAAGATATTTTCTCTACCATACCTGAAGTATTATGCATCCAGTAAACTTACTTTTGATATGGAACATATGCTAAGATCTCAGTTTATAATCAGTCATTATAAACTACAATTTAAACTATTTCGAAGTTTATTTTAATAACATCTCAAATTCTTTCAAGGGTTTTTTTGTTTAAGTTTTATTTATTTATTTGTCAGAGAGAGAGAGAGCACAAGCAGGGCAGTGGCAAACAGAGGCAGAGGGAGAAGCAGGCTTCCCGCTGAGCTGGGAGCCCTCTGGGGACTTGATCCCAGGACCCTGGGATCATGACCTGAGCTGAAGACAGTCGCTTAACCAATGGAGCCACCCAGGCATCCCTCTTTCAAGGGTTTTTAAAAACCTCAAAAACAACATAATTATGCACTTTAGCCAAGTTTATAATATATACCAAAACTAGCTAACACTCCCATTTACCGATTTATATCTCCCAGTGTTCTTCATACTGTATTATTTTTAAAAAAGATATAATACAGAATTAGCCACAAAAATATTTTCTGCTTTTTTAGAGATAGTCAATATTGGCATTACTCCAAAAGACAGCTTATTTTTAAAACTTCAAAACTCCATTTTTGTGACTGCTTAATTAAGATAAAATCAGGTGCAAAAATAAGACTATGCCCCCCCCCAAATTCAGACAGAAACTTCAGAAAACAATGACAATGAAAGGCACTTTCAAAATAATGTATGGTATATTAATTTATTCAATATTTATGACCACTATAAACTTCTGGAATGAGGTGGATATTAACTCAAATAAACATGAAGCAAACATTTTACTAAGTACCTACCAAGTGCTAGGCTTTGGACTACCTATACAAAAAAAAAAAAAAAGAAAAGAAAAGAAAGACAGTCCTTGCCCTCATGGAGCTCACAGTCTAGTCGAAGCAGACAAACAATCACAAATACAATGACAAAGCACCAGGGAGGTATTATGGGAGAAGGGACTGGTTCTGCCTGGAGAATGCAGGGGCAGGCTTCACAGAGGTGGAGACAATGGAGCTGGGCCTTGGATGAGGAGGAGTTCACCAGATGGAGGGGAAGGGGGGAAGCGCATTCCAAGCAGAGGAAACAGCACATGAGCAAGCAGAATCTTGAAAGCACACGCCATGGTGCAGGACGGTGAGCGGTCCAGCGCAGCTAGAGCGTAAAGGTGCACACAAACTAAAGAGACGAATTAGTTTTGGGTTTTTAGAGAATCGTAACTATCAAGAACACATCTTCATATACTTAGTGTAGTTTAACTGTGATTCTGAAAACAATAGGGCGGCTTGAAAGCATCCCATTCATTTCATAAATATCTGACCTCTTTTGATAGGTACCCAGCATTGTGGTTAGTTTTTTTTTTTAAAGGCAGTTTTAGAAAACTAAATCTTAATTTTGCTCTATATATTTAAGGAGAAAAATCAACCTAAAATAAGGGTTTTCTTAAGCTGAATCACAGAGCTATACACACTACAGTTTATCACTTTCTTTTATGCTTCCTCTACCACCACCATCTTTTACTCTTAACACCTTCATAGCTATCAACCCAAAGTAACCCCCACAGTTAAGCAACAGAGAAAGCAATTTCAGCCTTCCCTTCCCATTCCGCCTAGAAACAAGGTACCTGACAATGTCCCTACGGTAAATCGATGCATGGTAACCAATGCAACAGATGAAGAAACAATGTACTGGGTCTCCCATACCAATTTTTGGATATTAGACTATTATTAACAAACTATTAAGCTGAATTCTGAATAAAGAGGGACATAAAGCAGAGACCTGTATCATCTTCAGGAAGAGTAAAAAGATACAGAGGAATAAATCTTGGGTCAAAAAATTTCCATGTACACTGGCCACCAAGCAATGTTCACCAAGGAAGCTTGGTGCTTAGGAAGGTACAGTGGAGAAAGGAGAGGAACGCACATGGGTCAAATACTTTATTAGATGTTTTCATATAAATTTCTATTTACTCCTTGCAATAATGCAAAGGGAAAGAGTTCATTACTTTAGTTTTACAAATGAGAGATCTGAGGCCATCAGAGGTTAAAAAGAGTTACCCATGACTGCCTGAGCTAATAAGTGACAGAGCCAGTACATCAAACCACGCCTGCCTGGTTCCAGAGCCCATCCCATCCTACACACTGCCTCCGGGCTCCTAAAATGAACACAGTACTCCCAAGCAGCATGAGAGGTTGTATCAAGGTTATGCACACCCTGGAAAGAAAAGCCCTTACTTTTCCCTCCACTATTTTCACATAGTCTGTGAAATGACAGTGGTGGAAATACACACAGATCTCTGAAATTTGGAGGAAGAAAAATTGAATCAAAATGGGTATATAAGATTAGCTGCCCTGGGGGGGGGGGGGGGCCTTTCTTGGTAAAGATATTGGGTGCTCTGATACAATTAAATTAGCAAAATAATCCAAATACTACTGTTTAAATTCTTATAAAATAAACCATCAACTAAGCAGCTCAATAAAATTTAGAGCTAATGGAAAAATCTCCAATCACAATATTAGGATGTGAATATTACTGCTAGAAGTCATTAACCTCAGCATCATAAAAAGTCAAAATAAAAATTGCCCTTTCTCAAATCCTAATTCTGAAAACTGATAGGTAAGCATAAACTATGTGGTAAGCATACTTGCCACATTAAAATTTGCCTCTTTGGGAAATAGGAAATATTTTTTAAGAAAAAAAAGAGAGAGTCAATTAACATCAACACAGAAATCTTTTGTAAACAGTCCCAGTGGGCCAAAAATGTTATGTTGGCCTAGACAGACACTGAAATACTATTTTCAACTATGCACAATTTACTTACGTAAAGTATTGTAAACTACCAGGAAATTAATCAGATCTGTAAGTCCAAATACTTTGGACTTTGGGGGGGAGTGGAGGGGGGAGAGATTGGGAGGTTCAGGCAGCCAAAATTCTAGTGACATAATTACAGTGTAAGATACTTTGTGGCGAGCTTCTGAAATAGCAACCATATGCTCTAAGTAAATTCACCAACCTTATTTTGATTGAGAGGATCATTCCGCAGTCTCTGTTTGTTCTTCTGTAATTTACTAGGCATCATCTTTCCAGTTCTGAAGTCAAAACTGCTGAGGTCAACAGTATTTCCCAGGTACCTTGCCAACTGAGGTTTGCTTCTGAACTTCTTACCACTCGGACTAGAAGAAAGAGAACATTCATTGTACAAAAAATTACAATGTTTCCCCTAGATCTGTACATAAACCTTTGTTCACTCTTTCTTCCTATCCTGATTGTTACACCAGAATTTTACATGTTTTACATCTTTGTTCCTCAAAAAAATGGCAAAGTTTTAAAGGAATTTCATAACTTCCCTGTAAGAAGACATAATGTATCACAGAATATTACACTCCCCTAGGTACACCAACGGAGTACGTAACAGATGTTACTGCAGATTAGCGCACCGATCACTCAGCAGCCACGGACAGAATCCCTGTACAAACTGCACGCACAGCACAATACGCACACTGCAAATGTCTTCAATATTACAAACTTATTTCTAAACTGACTTCTGAAGTGCTTTTTCTTTTTTTGTAAGTATTACATACACACAATGTTAGCAGTGATCAGAACTTCAGAAAAAACTCTTCTGAAGTCAACAATTCTTATTAAAAACACACACATAAAAATACTTGGAACCCATATATTCTTTGGACTAACAATCTGAAATCACATTTACAAAAGAAAAAATATTGAATTCTGACAATATTTAAATGGTCCCTAATGTAACGACTCAAAGCAGAAAACTAAGGCAAACATCTGCAAATGTGTTTGTACATTGCTGACATGAGTTTTATTAGCCAAACTCCTACGTGAGAAGCTTATCAGGATAACTTACTTATCATAAGAAATATTGTCAAAGCCAAAAAATTATAAAAGTGCCTGAATTATACAGAAAACTAGCCTTTCCTAAAATTTTTTTTTGCTATATAGCATTCATCTTTAAGAAAAATTTTATAGGAAGAATGCCCCATCTCATCTAATTAATTTTCGGGGCCAAATTTGCTAAAATCAACTGTTAATGTCAGCATAGATATGTTACCAGAAGAAAACTGTAAGAATTCTAAAATATTTCTCCAAAAGCCAACATGTCCTATTTAGAACTTAACCTTGTACAAACTGACCACAATAAATGAAAAATGACTGAAGAGGAAGACAACAGAGTGTTTTGGCCGGGAAACCAAACAATAAAAAACTGCCCTGGAAGAGCAAAACTTCTCTTCGGGTCAAATCCAAACCAACACACTGCACTTTGTCACAAACTTATGGTATTCTGCCACCAATGACGTCAAGACAAAAAATGATCATCACAGGATTTTTTTCCCCACAATCACATAATGTAAGTATTCCTGAAACACAATTCAAGTTCTAAAATGCAACCTACAGAAGGAGGTCACAACCGACATTCTCAATCAGATATCACTCTGATGAGACACCTCATTGGTGCAATAAAAGCTGAGCTTAAGAGTGGACTTAGTTTCGAGAGACTAGTGTTCCATTAGATGAAAATACTAAGGTAGCAACTTCTCCCAAAAAGATAAGCACTATTATTTTTAAGCATCTGGCTTAGAGACAACTAGAAAGTCATTCTTTTTTTTTTTTTAAGATTTTTTTATTTATTTAATTGACAGAGAGAGATCACAAGCAGAGGCAGGCAGAGAGAGAGGGAAGCAGACTCGCCGCTGAGCAGAGAGCCCGATGTGGGACTCGATCCCAGGACTCCGAGATCATGACCTGAGCCGAAGGCAGCAGCTTAACCCACTGAGCCACCCAGGCGCCCCGAAAGTCATTCTTTAAGAAATCAATTGACTAATTTCTCCAGTAAGCCCTGCAATGAGTCATTCCTTATGAACAGCTGGAATACCAGTTACCTACTGCAGCTGAAAGCATACTAGAGCCTCACTACAACATTCCTCCACAGAACAAAGCTCATTAGAGATCAGTTTTAAACACTCCTCCCCAAATTAAGAAAATCTAAATACTTAAGAACTCAGTTAAAAGTCCATACTCATGAAATGTAATTGCCTAGTTTATGATCTAGATTAGCAGTTTAATATGGCTTAAACTGTTCCTATGTTTATTAATTTTAAAAACCAAATGGAAACTGAAAGGTCTAAGACATTCCACTGATAACTAAATTAGCAATGAAGTAAGAAAGTGGAAATCAAGTTTTAACAGTCAACATACCCCAAAAAAGGTGGAATATCAACTGGTAACCAGTCTGGTATTCATACCAAATTCACTGTCCCCCGTCATAAGATGGAATTCTATGAAGCATCCATACTGGATAGCTACAAGTACTCGTCATACACACAGTGGTACAAGCCATTTTCTTCTCTGTAACTGCTATAGTTTGTCTTTGGTGCTTTAAGAAAAGTCAACCTAGAGGTGCCTGGGTGGCTCAGCTAGTTAAGCAGCTGACTTCAACTTGGGTCATGGTCCCAGAGTCCGGGGATTGAGCTCTGTCTACATCGGGCTCTCTGCTCAGCAAGGAATCTGCTTCTCCCTCTGCTGTGCTCTCTCCCTTTCAAATAAATAAAATCTTTAAAAAAAAAGAAAAGAAAAGAAATGGAACAGCAACCTGCCTGCCCCAGGAGATTTTTAAACAAGGGACCTTCCTCCGTATAGGATGAAGACAAGCATACAGAAAGACAAGGCCCAAGGGAATGGTTAAATAAGAATTCTGCCCATCAGATATAACATATGTGCACAGCACCAAAACAAACCTGGCAGTGGCAGATGAAATAATGTTAGATTAACAAAAAGACTGCCTGTCACTTAAGCTCTGGTCTTAACCCAGACTAAGTTATCAGTCTGTCCTCTAAGATGGCTGCGGTAAATTGCAGTCCCCCACACACCAGAACTTAACGTGACTAAGCTTTTATTCTAAAAGCAGCAAACTACAACCTAGGAAAATTACTTTTTTAAAAAAAATTCTAGAAGACTAATGAAGGATATTAGTCATTTTCAGTTTCTAACCAAAGTGATTACCTGTAATCCCAGTAATGAAATACTAATATTTCACTTTCAACCACAAAAAAAAATTCCCTACCAACTGCCCCCAGATACGCCAGTCCTGAACCGACTTGTGATTTCACCTTTAACTTCTCCTACCCTTCAAATACCCTAAAGTAATGATTAAATTAAAAGACATGAACTTTTTTTCATGTAAGAACATTTCATCATTTGAACTGTGTCTTTGCTTTCATTTTTTTTTTAAGATTTTATTTATTTGACAGAGATCACAAGAAGGCAGAGAGGCAGGCAGGGGGGGGGGGTGTGGGGGGGGCGGCGGGACGGGGAGCAGGCTCCCTGCCGAGCAGAAAGCCCGGGCTTGATCCCAGGACCCCGGGATCACAACCTGAGCCGAAGACAGAGGCTTTTTTTTTTTTTTTTTTTAAGATTTTATTTATTTACTTGACAGAAAGAGATCACAAGTAGGCAGAGAGGCAGGCAGAGAGAGAGAGGGAAGCAGGCCCCCTGCTGAGCAGAGAGCCTGATGCAGGACTCGATCCCAGGACCCTGAGATCATGACCTGAGCCGAAGGCAGCGGCTTAACCCACTGAGCCACCCAGGCACCCCTGCTTTCATTTTGATTAAACTGTTTAAAGCACTTTTTTTTTTTTTAAAGATTTTATTTATTTTACAGACAGAGATCACAAGCAGGCACAGAGGCAGGCAGAGAGAGATTGGGGGGGTAGGCTCCCTGCTGAGCAGAGAGCCCGATGTAGGGCTTGATCCCAAGACCCTGGGATCATGACCTGAGCCGAAGGCAGAGGCTTTAACCCACTGAGCCTCCCAGGCGCCCCTAAACTGTTTAAAGCACTTCTTAAGCCTAACTCCATCCTTAGAGGTTTCTAACTACAGATTATCAAAGAGAAAGAAATTTGGTATCTGACTTTCAACTTAAAAAAAAAAAAACTTAACTGAGATACAGAAACTACTTAAATTGTGGTCATCTTAATTTAGTAATATTCTCATTTTATCACTCTATAAATTCATGGCAATCATCATTCCCTGAGCTAGCAACTGTCACATGCCTTGCCAGTTTCCATATAAAAACTAATTCTTCTGAAAACCTGTTGCTTGCCGTGCAACTGCGCTCTGAAAACACTCCCCTAACACAGCAGAACCTCTTTTCTCATGTTACTTGGGTAACACGGATCATCATGACGTTTAGTCAAACATTATGAGGAGACCAGACTCTGAGCAAACACAAATATATCTTTAAGCCAGTTTCTAACAGGATGAACTGCAGGGATGGCAATAATCAGAGTGCAATACGGTGAAACCGGCCTATGAGTGTCAAGGAGCACTGCGGACAGCAGATGGTGGCTATGCGGCCGGAGGTCGTGTTCCGAAGTGCATCACTTGCCAACAGTATTTTGTGAGGAATAATAAAAACCTCCACACTAAAAATTCTCTAAACTACAGCACTGGAAACGTTTTGAGAATAAAGAAACACCTAACTTTCTTTTGTTTTCTACTTTTTTTCTTAAGATTTTATTTATTTATTTGACAGAGAGATCACAAGTAAGCAGAGAGGCAGGCAGAGAGAGAGAGAGAGAGAGGGAAGAAGGCTCCCCGCTGAGCAGAGAACCTGATGCTGGGCTTGATCCCAGGACCCTGGGATCATGACCTGAGCTGAAGGCAGAGGCTAACCCACTGAGCCACCCAGGCGCCCCTATTTTCTACCTTCTTCAAATATTAAAGCTTACTTGTTAGCTACAGAATACGTATTAAAAGAAAAAGATTTCTCTGACTTTATATGACAAGTGTCTCCACAAGTCAAGTTTTGGCTGGGACTAAGATCTGAAATTAAAATTAACTTTTTGTACGTCAGTACAAAAACATATAATCAGAAAACTGCCAAATCAATTAATTTAAATAATACATGCCATTGCCTCAAAACTGAATGCCATAAACACAAAGAAATCTACCTACAAGTCATCCCCTGTCTCTAACTCTTTTCCTCCCAATCCTTACATGCAGGCCTGTCCTAAAGTGACCCATCCTCAGCCCTCCTCCGCAGATTTTATCTCCGCTTGCCTTATTCATATTCTCCCATATCCTGTCAGTTACTAAATCCAGTTCCTTCATTTTCACCTTTGAATCCATCCTTCCTTTCCTTTGTTGTTGCCTAATCAAGTCTTTATCACCTTGGGTCTAAATCACCAGGACAAGATAAGTGACTGTATTTGCTTGTCTCTGCATTCTCAACTATCCAAAGGACTCTTCCTAAAACACCACTCTGACCAGAGTTCCAATTTAAAAGCCTTCAATGACTTTAACCCATTAGCAAATGGAAGCCAAACATCTTAGCCCTGCGTGTAAGAGTCTTTTTCCTCTACCTCCTCAGAACCTTTAAAACCTACTTTCCACTCTTCTGAACCCAGTGACCTTTGCTCCAACTATATTGGTTTATTTATTCTGAACAGGCTGAATGGTTTCCCTCTTCAGTCCTTTGCTGAATATCTTTTACCTTTTACCTA
Organism: Meles meles; assembly: GCF_922984935.1. NCBI lineage: Eukaryota > Metazoa > Chordata > Mammalia > Carnivora > Mustelidae > Meles > Meles meles. Next base: position 75,402,838 of record NC_060077.1, read on the forward strand.
ATCTATAATGCATGACTCCAACCCTGATCCCCAAGAGCCCAGAAATACCAATTCACACTATACTTCTTCCATAAAACTTTCCCAGAATGAAGTAGCGGAATGTCAACAATTGCCACCAGTAACAGGTAAATAATCACGAACTGCTTATTGGCATCTCTTGTATTCTAGTATTGAAATACTGAATTCTGCATGGTTATAAAACTTCTACAAGTTTAAGTTTTATCTTCACAAAGAGCATACTGAAGTAGTCATTTATGAATGAAATTATCTGATGTCAGATTGGTTTCAAAATAATGAAGACTGAGTCGGGGTAGTGGAATGGGATATGGAAGAAATAAGATTAACAATCGCTGAACTGGATACTTGATAATTTCTTATATGATTTTCTCTACTTTTATATATCCATTTGAAAATTTCTATACTGAAATGTTTAGAATATAAACACTAAAATATACAAAATGAATATATTCCCTGAAAAGTGAAAAGTAGTTTTTTGTTGTTGTTGTTGTTGTTGTTGTTTTTTAAATATAGAGTTTGGGCAAAATGGAGCATTAAAGAATTTCCTTAGCAGTTGGGACTGGAGTAGAGAATTATTTTTAAAGCACTATTAAGGAAAAAAATTATATACAATTTGACTGCTGGTAAAATGTGACAGCATTCCACCTTTTTCCTTAGCATATATGTTTAAGGAATCACCAACACAAATGGTATAAAAGACCTTAAATATAATCCAAATTATGTGTCAATCATTCTCATTCCATAAACTAGCATTTATGGAACAAATATTACATGTAAACAGTATATTACTTATAGCAAATTCTATTACCTCTTTTATCATAGTTGAGAAAAAAATGAAAGCCAGGGTGATCCACTAAAAAATAAAAAATGACTAAATGTAGAATTATACCTAATCTCAGCCCACTGCCTTAAAGTACTCACTTTTTGAGAAAGGAAAAAGGAAAAACACTGGTTATTCTGGACACTTGTGGAAATGTCAGAAATTAAAAACATCTGGGAGTTATTTCAAACTATAATGGGGAAAAGGGGGTTGAATATTGATGAAACAAGCTTGGCCAGGAGTTGATAACTGTTAAAACTGATTGATGAGCTCATGGGAGATACTTGTCTAACTACTTCTGCTTTTGCAGGTATTTGAATTTTTCCACAATAAAAAATAGTCAGGTAAGTATACCCAAAAAGACTATATTTTGAAAAAAGAGCTAGGGGCCTCTGGAAAAGGCCTTAAAGACATGCATACATGTTAGAAATTATTTTAAGGACACTCATCCTTGATCTTACATATGGATTCTTCCAGTATAAAAAGAACAATAAAAGAGCATAAACACATATACGCACAGAATGGAAGGCAATATGTCAAAATATTAACAAAGTATTACCACCTTTGCAAATGACCAGCTTCTATCCCATTAATTAAAATTATGAAAAATTAAATTTTGAGTTTGAGTATATTATTGAGATTATTGAGATAATTGAGTATTATCTCACAAATGATACTTTTTAAAAGCAATTTGAAAAAAATCATCAATTTGTTTGAGATTATTTTTAGAATATATGTCGGTTCCTTTTGAGCTATGTATTTCCTCTCTCACAGGTATTGTGGGGGTTCTGGCAGGTGAGACTTTGCATGTCAGCTTTTAAAAATCAAATGTAGGACAGATGGCAGTGTTGCACCCTAACAAAATTTCCTCTAGCACAACACCAACAGCTGTGATGGTACAGCGGAGAAAGAATTACCAGAGCACAGTTTTCCCCATAGCTGTTTATCTTTTATTTCCAGATCCAGGGTTCAATCAGGCAATATCAAGAAGAAAAAACTAAAAGTGCTCCTGGGTGGCTCAGTCAGTACCTGACTGAAGTACCTGCCTTCAGTTCGAGTCGTGATCCCAAGGTCCCTGGATCAAGCCCATTGTCCAGCTCCCTGCTTAGCGGGGAGTTTGCTTCTCCCTCTGCCCCTCCCCCCACTTGTGTGCACGCTTGCTCTTTTTTTCTCTATCAAATAAATAAAGCTTTTTAAAAAAAAAAAAAAAGGAAGAAAAAAGATTAGAAGCAAGTCAAACTTGCAATTATGCAGTAAGCACTTAGTAATAAACATTACACTTAGTTCCCCCTCCAACTAAAGAGATTTTTTTTTTTAATTGGTCTGTAGGGCACATTTCAATTCTACCTCAACTCTGAAAGAAGCACAGGAGCTTTTTGCAGGAAACATATAAAACTATCTCATAAGCTACATTTAACCCTCAAGCTACAATGTGATTTCTTCTAATTTAAGTTAAAACTTTTTTTTTTTTTAATAAGGTGATCTTTTTTTTTTTAGCTCTCCTCAATTTCTTTTTTTTTTTTATTTTATTTATTTGACAGAGAGAAATCACAACTAGGCAGAGAGGCAGGCAGAGAGAGAGGAGGAAGCAGGCTCCCTGCTGAGCAGAGAGCCCGATGCGGGGCTCGATCCCAGAACCCTGGGATCATGACCTGAGCAGAAGGCAGAGGCTTTAACCCACTGAGCCACCCAGGCGCCCCTAAGTGAAAACTTTTAAAAATGAAGATGACCTATAGCTTGCTCCTTAGGGAACATACTGCCTATATGAATATCTGAGAAATAATAGGGTCAATCCTAAGTTAAATATATATGGAGAGCAAGTAAGAGAAAAGGTGGGAAACATTTCTGAACAAAATGACCGCTTCTATTATCCAGAATAAAACTGCTTTAAATTATGTTAATTTACAATTTTTTCCTTTTTTTTTTTTTCTTCTCCAATATTACACAGAGCTGGAAGATCATCTTTTGGTATAACAGCTTCAGTACCAAAGAGGATTTAAAATTTACCCTTTGTCAACTTAAGGTACAAATATAATAGTAACTAGCTGCATGGTTTTAGTAGCTTGCCAAGCTCAATAATGTAAATTAGGCATAAAATGTTGCAATATTTGAGAATTACACATAGGGATCTCTACGGGAGGCAGGAGAACAGTGTGGTTAAAAGTTCTGGGGTTAAATCCCCTGCATCAGGAATCTAACTCTGCCCTTACCAACAGTACAACCTCAAGCATATTACTTAACTTCCCTGTCCTAAGTCCCCATCAGTAAAATGGAGAATTGTACCTATAGATAACAGTGTTTTAAGAACCCAGTAAGATAATATATGTAAAGTATTTTTTAAAAAAAATAATACTAATGTCTGCCAAAACTATGAGAGTTGTGACACAAAACTCACAAAGAAATAAGGCACATAAGATCCTATGCTAAAAAAAAAACTTAGACTCAATGAAATTCAAATGTTGATTTCTCACTTGTATCTTTGCACTACGAGCAATTTACTTATCCTTGTACCTGTATCTCTAAAATGCTTTCTGGCCTTCCATAATATCCTCAATATTAATGATGAAAATAAGGAACTAGAAAATGTTTGGACTTCCTATCTCAACCAATTTCACTCCAGCACACCACCAGAAAATATAAAGCAATGGCTAACAGGTCATTTAAGACTTGTTTCACAAATTTTTAAGAGTCATGTCAATTCGTAAACACTTATTTAGCATCTATGTGTTCAGTACTGTACTAGGAGGAAAGACAGCTATGTGAGAGAGCCATAGGTTCTTCGTAAATAGTGCAGTAACAGATGGGACACCAGGCTAAACTATAGTGATGGCCAGAAATCCAATTATTAGGGGAAAAGACAATTTACTGAAAGCCAAAGAGACTTTAATATTTAAGAACTGTGATGATGAGTTTCTTCCCTGGTCCATTCAGCTAGTTTTTCCCAACAAAGAACACAAGGCAGAGGTTTTTGTTGTTGTTGTTGTTGGGTTTTTTTGTTTTTTGGTTTTTTGTTTTGTTTTGTTTTTTGGTGTTTTTTTTTTTAAGATAAAAGGCCAAAAAAAAGAGGGAAAGGCCTGGTTGAACTCTGACATGCTTAGTGACTCAGAATTCATGCCCTCAAAGCAGCATACCAATCTCTGGTAGCAAGTCAGATATACGTATACATTTTTTTTAAACCTACATGTATGTTCAGCCCATACAACTTTAATGAATTATTTTCCTTAATTAGTCATTAAACATATCTGAAGCTTTAAGAGATCTACGTATTTATTTCAGTGACCTGAAATTGAATTCTTGTAACACAATGAGGTACAGGTAAAAAGCATATGCACTTTACAAACTGACAAACCACAGGACCAGGAAGTGTAAGTGACAAGCTCAAGGTTGCACCAAATGCTTTTGTGCAGAGTTAGAAGACCAACTCCTGACCTCTTCATCCCTGTGTGCTGCTGCCTTCCCTAGACTTCCACTTTTATCATTCATTCATGATTTTATAGACCTCGGTTTTACTGCCTCTGAGTCCTCTTCTTTCCAGATCAAAGTGAAATAACTTTAGTCTCTCTTCATGCACCTGTTCCCTATGATAATTTTAATTGTTCTCTGGTTCCCCTGTATCCTTTTTTCAGGGAAGTGATCAGGTACAAATGCATCATAATTTTGACACAAGAAACAAAAATGTTTACTATTGTTTCCAAACTCCAACCACATATTTTATGACAGCAGCTTAACAGTTTGCCATGATTCCCAGATCTTTAACCTAATGATAACTAAAAGTCTAGAAATCAACAAGTTTAGACTTGATAAAAATAGCATGAGTTGGCTCCCATAGGGTCCTCCTATGCAGAGGAAAATAATTTCAAAAAATACCAGTCAGCAACTGCAGGGAACCAAAAACTAGAAATGACAGGAGTCAAGTAGACCAGTTAGAAAATTACTGTTCACATAATGGGTTTATATGATGGCAACAAACTTTCAGAAACTATTACCAATGGATCCAGCACTTTATCTAACCACACCTTTTTTAAAAACATACTTTATATGATAATGTATGAACTGCCACACACTATCAGTAATCCTGACAGGAGGCATAATTATACTGCTTAACTGGCAACTCAAGGCACGCCTTCCTATTAGAACCTGGTAGTCTCAGGAAACAGCCAAAACACAATTTTACCAAAATTTGAGGCTTTCACGATTGAGCTTAATTTCAGACCAATTAATAAGTGTAAGCCACACTCTACGTTAACAGGCGCAGATTTGTTTAAATTAATCTCCCCAGGGGCAGGCTAATTCAAGAGTTAGCATTATTAGAATCTGTGTGAACAAATGGGCGCAGGTGTTCACATTACCGATGGGAGCGTTAACTCTTTTTTTGGGGGGAAGGGGAGCGTTAACTCTTAACCCACCTATCAACAGAGATGCCTGGTGTCTGTGAGCTACTGGTTTTTTTGTTTGTTTTTGTTTTTTAAGATTTTATTTATTTATCTGACAGAGAGAATCAGCGATAGAAGGAACACAAGCAGCGGGAGTGAGAGAGGGATAAGCAGGCTCCCCAAGGAGCAGGGAGCTCAATCCCATGACCCTGGGATCATGACCTTAGCGGAAGACAGAAACTTAACGAATGAGCCACCCAGGCGCCCGGAGCTACTGGTTTTTTGAAGACTGAGGCATATATGGGGATGCTGATATGCAAAGTGTGACAGTTTGGTTGAAAAAGAATGTATTCACCTTCACTATGAGTAGGTGCCCTCCACCATTCATCATGGCAAAAGGAAGTCAAAGTCAGAAAAACTGCTGTACTACAAATACCACATCATGCTACCCTGAGTCGCACTACCTCTGAATGTAACCTCACAGAAGGTTATCAACAGTGAGTGTTACAATCCTGAAAAGTAATTAACATGTTGTAGGTAGTCAGTAATCAATTAGACAACATTCCTTCCAACCCTGAACTAAACATAATGCAGCACAAATCTATTCAAAGTGTCTTTTCATTTTGCATAAGTAAAAAGCAAATCATGCTGCACTAATAAAAACATTTTAATTCTGAAAGTATCACTATACTGGTTTCTCATTTACTGTAAGATGAATTTGTTTGGAAAGTTCTTTGTAAATACCATAAAATGTTTGAGTTTGTATTTAAAAAGTTAACACTGAAAAATTTACAACACATTTAAAAAAATATTAAGTGACCACAAATCAAAATTAGCACTACAGCAAGATGCTTTTTTAAATAACTTTTCCAGCTACTGCAAGGAAAACAACAAAAAACACTTCGCAATAGCCCAAAGTTAGTCTGAACAAATACGTCATCCCAAACCAAACACACTATATCCCAGGAGAAATGCCATAGAGAGTGAAATTCAAAGTCTAAGACGCTCTACTGAGAATAGACTAGACACCTATTCCTCAAGGAGTTCAATCCCAGACACAGAATATTCTTGTAAAATATAATTGGCTACAAGTCAATACATAGTTCACGGAAAGAAAGTAGCATATTATCCACTTAGAAAATAGCATATTATCCGCTTAGAAGGAAAACATAAGTTGTTAAGGAAAGAATGTGCAAAAGTGAGCAATTGTGAATAGCACTAAATGAAACAAGTGAACTTGAGAGGAGTAACAACTGTTCCACAATAACCTTTTCAGTATTACTGAAGTAAATTTAGTATTTAATAATGGAGAAATATAAGATAATCACCTTTGAATGTTTAGAATAAGTTTGCCATTTTATCATTTAAGATTTCAAAACAAGTGATCTCTGATCAAGTGACAAAATAAGTTCTAATGCAACACCACTTTCATTTCTTTTTCTTGAAAAGGTGAAATAAATTTACAGAAACTATTCTTCCATATATTTGAACAACCATCAGGAATATGTTCATATTTATATATTTTCCAGTGGTGATCACATTCTTTTTTTTTTTTTTTTTTTTTAATTTATTTGACAGAGAGAGATCACGAGTAGCAGAGGCAGGCGGGGATGGGGGAGGTTGAGGGCTGGGGGGTGGGGGGAGCAGAGCAAGCTCCCTTCTGAGCAGAGAGCCTGATTTGGGGCTTGATCCCAGGACCCAGAGATCATGACCTGAGCTGAAGGCAGAGGCTTAATCCACTGAGTCACCCAGGTGCACTGGTGATCACATTCTTGTGTGTATAAACACACACACATTTGTATTATTTTTTTTTAACCTTTCAAGTCTATTAAAAAGTACTCTCAATTCATAAACATTGTAGAGTGTATGTATGTGTATTCCCCTCTCCCCCTCAGGGCCAATGTATTAACCTACTTGATGAAGAAAGTAAATCCTTTAAAACATTATTCCAATGGCTAAATGACAGACAATAACGGGCTCCAACACGCAAATGTATTCCCCGAAAAATGATTCAATCGGCCCAAAAAAATGGCCCTCCACACCTCTGAATATAACATGTCTATACTCTCTTCTATAAATAGGATGGTTTATTTTTAAAAGTTAGTAAATTTTTTGATAACAAAATTCCACTGATATCAATAGCCACAGGCATTTTTCTCAGCTTAGTGGATTATCCAATGACATGGACAGCATGACCACAGGATTGCAAGACCACATCAGGGTAAAAACCTGAATCATGCAGACCAAGATTTCTCAAACTGGTGACATTTGGGCCAGGTAATTCTTTGTGTGGGGACAATCATGTGTGTTATAGAATATCTCACAACATCCCTGGCCTCTAACCACTAGATGCCAGGATCATACCCTCCAAAGGTATGAGAACCAAAAATGTCCCCAGACATTGCCAAACATCCCCTGGGGACAAATTTTGGTCTAGGAGTCTAACAACATATTACAGTGTTTCAGTTTTCAAAAGTGAGTAAATTCTGCGACACCAAGACAGTTCCAGGAAACTTCAGGCATTCCAAGTAGCTACTTTATACCAAACTTTTCTGGATCTCACAAAGTAACTGAAACCTTATTACTGCAGATAGCGAATTCTTCCACATGTGCATGATTAAACACTCTTGTGATGATGAATCTGGGAAAGGCTGGGACAGGAGCCAACAGTGACTGGGTTTTATAGTTTCGATGAATTACACCTTCTTTTAACCCTTCTATGGCCTAACCATCCTTGCGGGAGAGTACCCTTTTTCCACCAAACATTTTCCCCAGCACCGTCAACATTAAGACGCCCTCCGGGTTCCCACCATTCAGACACTGTGCCTGCCCTGTCACTGTACTGGGGTCAACTCTCACCCAAGAGCTCAGGGACCTTCAACTACCAGGCCAGCCTGTCTCTGCCACTTCCCTCGGGCCCTGCTCTCATCAAGACATCCCCTGCCCAGGTCAGCTGCTGACCCTTGACCCCGACCTGACCCCGCTGACCCTCCCCGCCCCCAGGGCGGTACCTGAAGTAGTAGACATCGCTCTTGCCGGCACTGAGCCCAGATTTTCGGATCACTTCCTCCTTCTTCCATCCGGGGGGGAGGGCCGGGCAGTCCATCCTCTTCCCGCTCTCCGTGGCCCGGGGTCCCCTGGGCCCCGGCCCCGCGCTCCCCGACGGGAAAGGGACCGGCTCCCGCCGGGGGGCGCCGCCGCCACCGCTGCTGCCGCCGCAGCCGCCGCCGTCGCCGCCAAGGCCGCCGCCGCCACTCGGGGGACGGCCGCGGCCCCGGCCCCGGCCCCGGCCCCGTCCCCGGCCACGGCCCCGGCCCCGGCCACGGCCACAGATGCCGCCGCCCCGGCCCGCCTGCTTCCACCGCCCCCGGCCACGGCCGCCGCCCCGAGCGCCTTCCCTGCGCACGCCGCTCACCGGGGACGGGGCGAGCGCGCTGCCCTGGCCCCCCTGCTCTATGGCGGAGTCGCCGCCAGCGCCGCTGCCGCCCGCCGCGCTCTCCCCCTCCTCCTGCTCCGGGCAGCAGCGGCCTCCCCCCGGGTGCGCGCGCATCCAGCCCCCTCCCCAGCCGGCGCTGCGCTTCTTCCGTAACCGAGCCCTTGGAATCCCGGAGACCCGCCCCGCCCGCAGCGCGGCGCGCGGGGGACGCGCGCAAGCATCATAGAGCGGACGCGCACAGAGCGGCCCTCCCGCTCGGGGCGTGGCCCCGGCCGCCGCCTCCTAGGTCCTCCAAGCGCTCTGGGCGGCCATATTGTCTCCGCCTCCTCGAGGACACGCCCCCGGCCCCACCCGCTCCGTCCCCGGCCGCGCCCTTCCGGCCTCCGGCCCCACCGCCGCGGCGTGCGCAGAGCCCGGAAGGCGGGTCGGGCCCTCGGAGTCATTTGTGGAGGAATGTCAGAAGGACTGCGGTTACTTTATTTCCTGTAGGGTTAACTTCCCTCTCTATATGATTTTACCTACGTTTGCTTCCCAATTAATGCGTAACAGAATATCTCATTTTATAGTCACTAACTCGACAGTTCATTTAAGGAGGTGATAGATAACCCAATACTCCCTTTCCCGCCTCTACCAAAATTTGCCAAGGAGCTCAGATTAAAGAAGTGGGTCAAAGTGTCCCATTAGATGAATATCACTATGCTCCAAAGTCTGGATTCTGGATTTAGATCCTTGGAGTGATTATCGTCCAGAAACTTTGTAAAGCTATAAGGAGAAAAATGGCAACTTGGAACATTCCCCCACTTCTACAGGGGTTTACCCTTAAATTCTTAAAATGACCAGAACCCCTGAATCCACCTAAAATTTATCATATTTTGGAGGATTTTTTCTTAGTTTAGACTTCCTTGTATAAAAGGCATTTGACAATTATCAGTGGCCTTTGGCTCGGTAAATACTCCCTTGTGTTGAAAGACTAACTTAACCCATTATGACAACCCTTTAGGAATCTGGGTGGAATTCATTTGGATCTGCCAACTCATCATTCAGAATTGAGTTTAAAGAACAATGCCAAAGTGATTAAGAAAACTGATTTAAATTCCAGAGAAGCACGTTTTCTATGTGATGCTTAATACTTACAGAAATGTACTATCAAAATTCAAGATGGTATGTGAAGAACTGTTTGGAAGACTGAAAAATGTAATGCACATTTTATCAGATTGATGATAAATTTCAGTTTTTGTACACATAGGACTTGAGTTGAGGGCTGAGTTTATTGTACAGAAAAAATGGATTGGGGCGCCTGGGTGGCTCAGTTGATTAAAGCCTCTGCCTTCTGCTTGGGTCATGGTCTCAGGGTCCTGGGATCAGAGCCCGGTATTGGGTTCCCTGCTCAGCAGGGAGCCTGCTTCCCACCTCTTTCTCTGCCTGCCTCTCTGACTACTTGTGATCTCTCTGTCAAATAAATAAAATCTTAAAAAAAAAAAAAGAAAAAAAGAAAAAAATGATTAATGGAAAATCAAAATTTATTTGACACATTTGCAATATATGCAAACACTAAATCATACACACAAATCTGAACCTGAACTTAACCTTAGATATCTTTTGATGTCTTTGATTTGAGAAACACTAAGTTACAGCTTCCTCCGGGAAGGCATTCTAAAAATGTGTCTAGCAAAGAGTTGGAAATTCAAGTCAAATTCTCAGGAGAGTGGTCAGTTCTGATGTGTTTTTAGAAGTCATCTTGTGAAAGTGGTAATTGAAGTTAACTCTGCAAGCAAATAAGATCTCCGAGGAAGAACATACATGGTTAAAATAGTAGTAATAGTAATTTTAAAATAATAAAAATAAAAAGTGGACCAATAATTAAATCTTAAGGAACACCTACAATCTGGCTCAGGTGAAGGAGTTAAAGTCAGAGAAAAATGAGATCAAAGTCTGGATGACAAACACTCTGTAAAAAGGATTTTGATTTTCACACCTAATTAAACTTAAAGGATGAACAAAGCAAAAATCTTAGTAAATATGGTAGTTGAGACAATTCATGGGAAAAGATATACTTTTGGAAGTTTTTATTATTCCATGCTTTGTCATGGAAAGGCTATATAGATCAAGTGACATAATGGATATAAAAAGCATGTTTAAAGGAATAAATTAGTTTGAGTTCCAAGTAATTACTTTGACTTCTATTACCAGATTCCATTTACTAAATCATAGTTTAATGTTCCTTCAGTTAAGAAAAATCTCAAATAGGTTTTTCAGAAGTTTTCTGGGTCACAATTTGAATTTTTCTGCTGTGATACCATAATGCAAAGTATAAATTTGTTTTGTTTTGTTTTGTTTTGTTATTCTCCCACTAAAAGAAGAAAGAAATCTAATTAAGGAAACATTAAATTCTTACAGAGTCTGGATTGAGATCCTAAAAATATTGAGAAAAGGTGCTAAATACTTAAAAGATCACTTTGTTTCTCTTAAAAATTGGACAAATAATATACCACTTCACAATTACGGAAAAATGCACTTTATATCACTCCTTGACAAACAGGAACGTTGTTTTTCTCAAGCTGTAGAGTTGTGACCAAATTTTTCAGTTTTATCTCTGTTACAGTGCAAAGGGTTTTGCTAGCCTTATTTTATGGCAAAAGTGAAAAACAACAACTAGGGAAAATTATGAAATCTGGTCCATTAAACAAACAATTGAGATTTAACCACCTCTGATCTCTGTTTCCCAGGTGTAAAAGCAGGTGCTGAAACACCAGCTGTCACCTCTGGAAAACTATCCGTTCTTTAAAACTATCCATTCTTTTCTCCTTTATTGTTTACCTGGAAAAACTGAGGTTAAGCCCTTAAAGAAAAAGCAGTTCCCAGGAAAAACACCATACATGTTTGTGTTTTTATTAAGAAAAAGAGAACAAATTCAGTGAATGAAACTAAAAAGGCCTGTTGGAAGGTGGTGTTTGTTTTGAGATCTGTGTATTTTATTGATAAATATATAACCTACATTTAAATGTACGAGTGTAATCAGATGCTCAGTAAAAGACAGATTTAAACAATGAAAAACCTTACTTTTTTTCCAGGAGCATATTTGGATCAAGTGACGGCAGGGGCATCACTTTCCTCTTTTACAGAATTCAAGAAGCATGGTCAGACTTTATCAAGATATTAAATACAAGCGAGGGCATAGCCAAAAAAACATTCTCCAGCTCCAATTAGCAGGTTTTATGATTCACTGAGTTGGCCCAACTGCTTTTCACCTAATTCCCAAGCAAAATGAAATGCTGCTGGCCTGGCATGTCAGGAAGCCGACTGACACTTTCAAGTACATACAGGATAAATAAAGATTTTTTTAATTGCTTTCCACTTGGAATGACTACAGAGGAATCTTACCCTGCAGAGTTCAAACTAAAAAGAGAAGAGTTAATTATTTGAAAGGCAAGAGAAAACAAGGAGAGGTGAATTTTGAACCAAGGAAATTTATTTCAGAAGACGGCATCCAGTACTTTAAAATTGTCCTGCTCACTGTTACATTAGCTATAGGTAAGTGGCTGGTATTAAGTGTTTAGGATTAAGGGTTGGAGAGATGCTTATTTGATTTAACTTCCTAAAAATAGAAAATACAGTACTACCAGTAAAAAGAAAATGCTCTTTAGGTTTCAGAGCCCCATGGTACCACTTAACGTGATAAACAGTGGTTTTTAACCTTAATTCTGGCTGCAAAACACCAGAATGCTAGACACATGATCCATGAAAAATGAGGGCTGAATGTGGTTGGTATTTAGGAGAGGGGGAGGGGCAGTAACCCTGTAAGTAGATAAATGCATCTTGCCAGTGGATTTCATGCTGTAAGTGGCTTTCACCTATGTCTCTGGAAGTAGCAGAGCTAGGACTAGAACCCAAGTCTCTTGACCCCAAGTTCAGTCTTGTGTGCTTAGCTGCTTTCAAACAGCCATATTATCTCTGGCTTCTTCACCCTGGAATTTGCTCCTTTGTTTCCACCACACACACACACACACACACACACACACACACACACACCTCAGTGCCTTTCTTTTGCTGACTCCGACTTATCCCTGAGGTTTCACCTGAGACATCACTTCATCCAGAGAGCCTTTCCACAGTACCTCCACTCCTGCACCCTCTGGGCTGTGTACTCCCATTTAAGTATATCCCCCACCCCTTTATTATAATTGGTTGTTTCATTGTCTTTCCCCTTACCAACCTAGAGAGCTGTTCCTCATGTTCACCATGGCATCCCCGTGCAGAGTAATAACAGCTGTTCTAGTCAGAAAATACGATTGGGTTTCCACGTCCCAAGAGATATTTAACAATAAATTTGATTTGGGTTTCCACGTCCCAAGAGATATTTAACAATAAATTTGACTTAATTAAAGGTGAGGGTTAAATTGGCTTTACAAACATGTTTGATGATAAGATAGTTATATCATTTTCTTTATAGTCATCTCTTCTACATGAATTGAAAGTAATTTTATTCATCAGTTCCTCAAAAAGTTTGTGGGATGTGTACCATAAAAGATTTAATCACAAAATGAGAATTTATGTCTAAACAACCATTTCTGAATTTCTATATTTCTCTACATTTATGTTTCTGCTCTTTGACTATGAATAAGTTGATTCTTAATATTCTCTAAAATAATATACACACGCATCTATTTCGATGTCTTTTGTTTATTGTGGAATCTTTTACAAAGTTTTCCTCTGAGTATTTTCATTTTGGCTTTGCTAATTTCTAATTTACCCCTGGTCTATGTTTGTAGCATAGCTTAAAAAAAAAAAAAAACTAATAGATAACCCATGATTTGGCCTAACGATCCCATTATGAATTACTTTCAGACTTTATATCCCAACACTTCATCTACCTCAAGACTTCCTAACAAGTTCATCACAATTGTACAGTTATTATATAATACACAAGATATATATTATATAATATATCATATTGCTATTTCCAGGCATCTATTATTATTTATGTCACATGTTCATCTTCATAGCTTGGAAGTCTCTCTGCTGAGGTGGAAGATGGGAAGAGCAGTGAGCAGGCAACTTTCTCTGTCACCATCTGTGAGAGACATATTGCTTAGTCTAGTCCAGCACCCACTACCAACCTCCCTATAAGACTAGGAAATCTAAATACTCAGTTCAGAGTATTTAGTATCTAAATACCTAGTTCAGACTAGGAAATCTGAACTCCCAGGCTGTCTTAGGTGAGAACGGGGGAGAGCGGGGAGTGATTCTGAAGAAAGTTTTTATTTTTCTGTAAAACAAGACAAAATAAGAGATAGGGTTGATAGGGTTGGCCCTATCCTCTTCCTTTTGTTCCTGCCTTAAACAAGAATGTGATTTCTTGAGCCATGACAGCCATCCTACAACTATAACTTTTGATTAATAGAAAATCAAAATTTTCCATTAATTTTCAAAATTATCATGTTTTACTCTTTAATACAGGCAGCCTAGAATCTCTTAAAAAAAAAAAAAGGCAAGGAACACAAAGATAAAAGGCAAGCACCATAAGAATAGGAGAGCCAAAGGATAGAGAACTTGAAGAAACTTCCTGAGCAGCTGAACCAAGTCTTGCAACTATTTATCTCCGGGCTACTGTATTACATGAGAAACTAGACCATTTTTGGATTAAGCCCCTCTTGCGTTCTTAGACAACTGCAGCAGAAAACATTTTTTAACTGAGATACAATTCCTCCCTTCAATGGATATATTTTGCTGAAAAATCAGGCAGCTCCCAAGCTTAAAACCCTTGGGTAAGAGATTGCAAAGAGTGAAGGAGAGAGTCAGAGAGAAGGGAACAGAGCAACAGAGCAAAGGAGGAGTTGGTCAACTGGGCCCCTGGCAGTAGCAAAACAAGAACAATCTGTCTTTCATACCCTGCTGGAAGGAAAAAGCACTCCAAGGGACTACCTCTACCCCAACTCCAATTTTTCTTGTCTGCTCATTCAGCATACTCTCCCCTGGCAATGGCATCTACTCAACAGATTTAGCCACAAAAATTGAACCCTACACTTGATGCCTAGCATGGCTTAGGCAGCACTGGCAAGATCATCCTATTATGTAGTTCTTCCGATGAAAAAGAGAATCACACTTGTTGGCTACCTTTGAGGTCTTGAAGGATCCAAACTTGGCACCCCCATCTATCAATCTTGAGTAGGAATCTAATCAAGAAATAAGGGAATAAGAAAGGTGATGCCCCCCCCCCCAAAAAAAAACTCTTTTCTCACTGAGAAAGATTAGGTTCCAGGACACATCATTGTATGAGAGGTGAATGGGCTTGTTACTGAACCCAAAGTTCAATAGACTAACCTGTGAGCTTAGGACCAGACTATGTAGTCTCTCCATCTACTCACTAGGGGTCCAGGCTTTACTATTCATCTTTATAACACGACCAGGAATAATCAAGAGCTGGCTGGGCAGACAACAAAATGCCAGAGAGAAAGAGAGAGAAGGGGCTGAGCTGCAAACATTCTATTCCTTCCCAAATTCCTCATTCATCCTATCTCTTCAGAGAATTAAAGCAGGAGACCAGAGTGCTTAGGAAAAACAAAACAAAAACATCTCTCTGTTTAAAAACTAAAGAGGCATTTCCTTCTATATCATTTGTAAATGCTGAAAATTGTCCCTTCCAGGATGTTACATTTCAAAATCATACTTTTTTCTGAGGAGTTTGGAAAATATTCAAATGAGTTAACCCTAAACTTAGAATAACTACATTACAACATCTGAATGGTCTAATAAGATAGAAGGACAGAATACTGCCATAATATTTCTGTAAAGGGAAGCAAGTTTTGGTATTTCTCTGGGGCATGTATTGCAGGGGCAGGGGGAATGCAAGGAAAGGAATGTAATTTTATTCAGGTCTAGGTTTTGCCTAGTCTTGCTTTATCGTGGAATGGATGAGACAGGGTAATAATCTCTGAACATACTTTGAAATGTAAGCCTCTTGTGACCAGCATGAAAATGTGGATTTTCTTTGCCAGAGAAATATCATTTTGGAGTATATGCTATTTAATCATTCAAAGGTACACATGAATGGGGGTGGGGAATGGGGGAGTTGCAGGTAGAATTTTTGCATGTCCCTTGCTGAAATAATCAGATTACTGAATATAGAGAGATAATCAGAATACCAAATGTTAATATTCCTTTTACTCTGTTCGTACTTTGGTGTTAGTTTTGTCTTCCTAACCAGAGGCAGAACATGTCATATGTCATTTCCACGCCTGTAGAAGCAGTACAACGACCAGACTACTGACTTTTCTTTCTTGCACTAAGGTTATAATATTATCACTGGATTCTTCAGCATAACAGCCTATCCTTAACTCACTTCCAAATGTTTTTTCTCAGTATCATTTTGACCAGACCACCCCATTCTTAGGTTCTTGTGGTTCTTTCTCACTGCATCTAATCAGGTAAAACCCTTCAACTGATTACATGTCAACTGTTCTATGAAGTGGGTCTAAGCCCCAACCTGTTTTCTGCCTATCCTATTTCTTCTCAAAAGATATTATTTAACTGTTCAGCACTTATTCCCAAGTCTTCTTCCAGGTATGTAAATGTCCTGCTTTCTGTGTATTATGCTATTTCTTTATTCTATCAGGACAGTCTTAAAATCTTTCCTGTCCATGAGCACAGAACTTCCCATTCTCATGTTTTACTCTTTAATACAGGCAGCCTAGAATCTCTAGACACTTGAAGAAAGCCCTTAATGTAGAAAAACAGAGGGGAAAAAAGTGGAGAAAAGTAATTTTGGAAGAAACTGTCAATAAAATGAATTAAATACACTTTTTTTAGAAAAAATCTAATTAATATACTCATGTTTCAGGATAAAAAAGATGATATTAAAAAGAAAAAATCAGAGAGTAAGAATGAGCTCTTAGAAATGTGACTGTGATTGCAGAATGCTTTAAAAATAGAAAGTACTTTAAAAATAGAAGTACTGAAAAATTAAGTTAAGAAACTACTCCAGAATAATATTGAAAAAAATCAAACTAGGAGCTCCAACATCTGACCAATAAGAATTTTAGGAATGACGATTTAAGAAAACCAAAGAGGTGTAAATAATCAAAATATATACATTTAAGAACATTCCTTGGTCATGAGTCTCCAGACGGATAGGCCCCAGTACAATAAAGAAAAACATAAACTCATCTCTACATAGAGCATCATGAAATTTCAGAACACCATAGGTAAAAGAGAGGTCCTAAAAACTCCCAGAGAATAGAAAATTCACATGCAAAGCACTGAGAATAAGAATACTACTGAAATTCTCAATAACACTGAAAGCTACAAGGAAAAAAAAGGCCTTAAATTTTTTAAAATTATTTTCAAGTGTGGAGAGAGCCAAGATGTCCATCAACAGATGAATCAATAAAGAAGATGTGATTACATATATATAAAAACACATCTTCTTTATATATAAACATATATATACACACACACACATATATATACCCACATACATACATACATACAATGGAATACTACTCATCCATCAGAAAGGATGGATACTTACCATTTACATCCATGTGTACATCGGTGTAAATTAACATAACATTGGAATATGTAACAATGTAAATTAAAATAACATTGGAATATGTACAATAGAGTTGCTATTATGCCTAATGAAATAAGTCAAGCAAAGAACGACAGTTATCATATGGTTTCACTCATATGTGGAATATAAGAAACAGTACAGAGGATCACTGGGGAAGGGAAGTAATGAATGGGAAGTAATCAGAGAAGGAGACAAGCCATGAGAGATTCAGCTATAGGAAACTAACTGAGCGTTCCTGTGGGGAGGTGGATGGAGGGTTGGGGTAATTGGCTGATACGCATCAGGGAGGGCAAGGAATGTGATAAGCACTGGGTGTTATACGCAACTGATGAATTATTGAACTCTACATCTGCAACTAATGGTGGACTATACATTGGCAAATTGAATTTAAATTTAAAAAAATTCAAACTAGAATTCTATATCTAGTCAAAAACCATTTTTAAGAACTGCAATATGGGTATCAAAACATGAATTTCCTAAGGGCTCTTTCCCAGGAAGCCACTGAAGGATGCACTCTACCAGAATAAGAAAGAAAAACAAGACTGAGAAAGATGATCCAGGGAAGGATTTCAGTGAAACAGGAGAGAAGCCAAAGAATCTCCAGGATGATGGGAAAGGAGCTCCTAAGAATTGTGCAAGTGCCCAGAGAGCAATATCCCAGTTGGAGGGAGAAGACAGAAGTTATAAGGGGACACATCTCTAGTTGGGGGGTCGGGGGAGGGAGTGGGCACAGAAAGAGGATTGGTTGTCTATGCTGTTGCCTAGGCAGAAATTACATTAGAAATCTCTTGGAGACTGTGGGGGGAAATTACACAGAATATAAAGAAGAAAAGGAATAGAATCGTTATAATATTATGATACTATGTAATTTATAGTAACTTTTTTTGTTGATTTACCCACCAATTGGGGAGGTGAACTATATAAGAGGAAGCAGCTAAGAAAGCAGAAAATTGTTGCCTCTGAGGAGTGGGACTGAGGAACAGAGAGAGATGAGAGTAGTCCTGCATATTTTCTTTTCATACTTCTTAGTATTTAATTTTTTGAACCACGTGCTTGTATGATTTTGTAAAAATATAACCATTTTTTAAAAATTATAATGTGACTACTTTTTGGTACCTCACTCACAACCTCATTGATATTAAGGATAATTACCATTTTTTTCCTGGATAATTTACCGTTTTCCCCTCCAATGTATAGATGAAGAAACTAAGCCACTGAAATGATAAATTACCCATCAGAGTTTACCTAAATGGTAAATAATAAAGCAGTTTGAAAACCTGGGCTCTTTCAGTTACACATTGTGGTGAACTACAGCTTCACCTCTGTGAACATATAATTTTAAGTTTTGCACATGGTGATTAATGATTCTGGTGAGGGCTTTATGCATGTGCGGGTCAGCGTTGTCCATTATACCGTCACTCTTTAAGTTGACATGTTCAGCATGTAGCTTACTTACCTTCCTCAGGCTCCTAGTGTATAATTTTGAATAACTCTTCATATGTTTCTTTGTTAGCTGATCTAAGTTTCAGAGATTACTCTCAGCTCTAACTCTGAGCTTAAAGGATTTTTAGGACAGAATGATAGACCCGAACTGTTCAGTGTCGCTTTTCCAGTATGACTGCTTGGTAAAGCATTAGTTGAAGGCGAGGTGTGTCTTGAAAATCAGAGTTTCTGTAGGCTCCCTGTCTAAAGGATCAAATATTATAGTGGCAGCCTTAGGAGAAAGAGTAAAGCTTGCTCTCTTGATGTCATTTCTTTCCCTTAGTCATCTCTATCTCTTAATCAGGGAATAATTATTCCAACGTAGAGGGTATCATTAGAGAAAAATGTATGAAAGTATTAAAGAAATGTTAAAAAGTGAATGGGAAATATTTTTATTTGAAAGATGTATAAACATGAAAATGTTTATAAACTTTTCTACACATGTAACTTGTCTCTAGTAATTATATATGAAGAAGGTATTTCTTGGAATCTAATGAAGAATAAAAGGAATTATGTATTGATTTTTTTGCATCTACAACTATGTCAGAAAGAAATGGTTTTCCAACTGTATATTTTTGTGGCTTACACTAAAATAACATTGGAATATGTACAATAGAGTTGCTATTAGCCGCCACAACTTGCAGAATTCTATAAATAACTGGTCCTGAATAATAAATATCACTGGAAGATACATAAGGAAAAAATCCCAAACTACATTACATTTTACAGAGAAGTGGAGAACTAGCGCATGAAAACATAAGAAGAATTTTTTTTTTAAGATTTATTTATTGCAGAAAGAAAAAGAAAGGGAGGGGGCAAAGGAAGAGGGAGAGAGAGAATTTTAGGCAGACTCCATGCTGAGTGCAGAGCCTAACTCGGGCCTCAGTCTCACAACACTAAGATCATGACCTGAGCCAAAATCAAGAGTTGGGCACTTAACTGACAGAACCACCCAAGTGCCCCAAGAGAAATTTTTTTTATTCCAGCAAATACCTCCTGCAAATTTTTCAAAGCTTATGATTATACAAATCATGATCTATTAAAAATGGGGGGAAATATTAAGCAATTAACAAAACCACAGAAAAGAAAATTGACAAATTTTTCCCTTTTTATAATAAATAGGAAAAACTGTATGGTTGCCAGGTAGTTTAGTGATAGTTTTAGTTAATATTGCATCCATTTTGGACAAAAAAAAAAAATAACAGATTTTTAAAATCAGAACTCCATGAGAAGCACAAGGATTCCCCAAATGCATACTTTTTTAAAGGTCCAAGTATATAGTTTTCTGTGTATCTTTTATTTTAAAACAATCTCAAACGACCGAAAAATTGTAAGAATATTTGTTTCCTCACTATTTGGAAGTAAATTGCTAACATAATGTTCTATAACCCCAAATATTTTAATGTGTAATTCTAATAAACAAGGACATTCTCCTTTATGATAACCACAATAAAACCATCAAATCAAGAAATTAACATTGACAGACAACCACAATCCTCAGACAGCATTCAAGTTCTGCCAGCTGTTCCAATAATGTCCTCTACAGCAGAAGGATCTAGTCCAGAGTCATACAGCACATTTGGTTGTCTTGTCTTTTGATTTTCTTCAACTGTGTAACAATTCTCCAGTCTTTTGTCGACTTTCTTGAACTTGAAGCATTGGAAGATTTCAGGTTGGTTATTTTGAAGAATGTCCTTCAGTTTGGGTTTGTCTGATGTTTCTTCATGATTAAACTCAGGGAATGTCCGTCTTTGGTAGGAACGTCACAGAAATGACACTGTGTTCTTTCTTCTCCTTGCAACTTATCAGCTGACCCAGGATTTCTTTTTGTCCCATTACTGGTGGATATTCACTTTGATCACTTGACTAAGGTGGCATCTGGAAATCTCCTTCACCATGAAGTTATATTTTTTAACCTTTGTAATTTATACATATTTAAGTATGTAAATTAAACTTTTAAAAATGAGAATAAAACACATTTGACAGTAGGGAGACAAACCATAAGAGATTCTTAATCTCACAAAACAAACTGAGGGTTGCGGGGGGGGGGGGGGGGGCGGGAGGGCAGGGGGGTTGTTAGGGAGAGAGTGGTTGGGTTATGGACATTGGGGGAAGGTATGTGCTATGGTGAGTGCTGTGAAGTGTGTAAACCTGGCGATTCACAGACCTGTACCCCTGGGGCTAATAATACATTATATGTTAATAAAAAATTTTAAAAAATACATTTGAATATGTTTTAAAACAACTTTTAATTCATTGGAGGCCATTTCAACTTGATGGCTTAGCTCATTTTGCACAGACCTCAGAACATTGCTTACTAGTTCCCTCAGGGTCCTACCATACAATTTTGAATGCCTCTTCATATTGATTTTTTTTTTTTTAGTTGATCCGAGTTTTCCGAGCTGACAGAGATTACTCTCAACTATACGTCTGAGCTTAAAGAATGTTTACACCAAATGATAGCTCTGAAATATTCATAGTATTTATTTGCCTGGGATTAAAGCATCTGCATTTGTTTTCTATATGGGATAACAAATTACCACAAGTTTTGCATCTTAAAACAACACATATTTATGACCACATAGTTTCCATGGATCAGGAGTCTGGGCACAATTTAGGTGGGTCCTCCGCTCCGGGGCGGGAGGGTGGGGGCGCGGGTACAGACGGCATTGACTGGGACCAGGGTCTCGATTTGAGGCTTAGGTCTTTCTCCAAGCTCACTTGGTTGGCAGCAGTCTTCCTTCCTTGTAACTCAGGGCGGCCTAGGCCTTCAAATCCAACAGAAGAGCCTCTGATTTCTGCTTCTGATCTCTAGACCCTCTTTTAAAGGGTTCAGTGGGTTAAGTCAAGCCTATCAATTATAATATCTCTTTCGATTAACTCAGAATAAACTAATCAGGGACATTCTTCACATTTGCCATCTGAATTAGATACTTGAACTTCTGTTATTTCACTGGCTATTGGCTTTGTTACTCAGTTCTGACTCAGCTTTTTCTTTTGTCAGTTTTAATGTAGAGTTTCACATGTCTGAACACATAAAACTGTACAAGTGAAAACACTGTTGCAACATGTGTCCACCATTGTGAATTACCAGGTGAGACTTGAAAGTGTCTGCTCTATGTGTGCTCACCACAGAATAAAAGTTGTACAATAATAAATGCACAGCACACCGAGTTATGATACTTTCATAGTAAATAATTTTAACACTTATTGTAAATTTTTAGTGCTTCTTGCCTCCTTTTTTTGGTAAGGAATGATATCAGGTGTCAGATACTATTGGGGGTTCCATCTAGAGGTAAACATTTATTAACATCCTCTCTAGTTTCTGAATCAGTTCAACTGAAGAGCATACTCAGTTTACAATGGGCACTGATCAAAAATATATATACCATTTGAAATCGCTTATCTATACGATTCTGGAATTTCTGAAAATTCTGTGATCCAAACTAGATAAAGAAATAGGTGCTGAGGTCAATATATGAACATCACTCACAAACCTAAATGGCAAATCTATGGTTACCATTCTCTAGTTACGTTGCACTTATTGATAAGAATTTAAAAACATAACCTTACAAAATAGAGTCTTAAGTTTCTTCTTTAATCTACAGCAGAGACAATGATTGAGGTGGGTGTTTCGGGTGAAATTTTACTTGATTAA
Source organism: Meles meles (assembly GCF_922984935.1). NCBI lineage: Eukaryota > Metazoa > Chordata > Mammalia > Carnivora > Mustelidae > Meles > Meles meles. The sequence goes on from NC_060077.1 coordinate 75,425,194, forward strand.
AGAGTCTATTGCTCTAAGATTATTTGTTTACTTATTTATTTATTACAGAAAGAGATAGTGAGAGAGGGAGCACTGGAGAGCTGGAAAGGGAGAAGCAGGTTCCCTGCTGAGCAGGGAGCCCGATATGGGGCTCCATCCCAGGAGGCCAGGATCATGACCTGAGCCGAAAGCAGAGGCATAATGACTGAGCCATCCACGTGTCCCCAAGAGTCTATTGCTTTAAAAGAAAGTTTGAAAGTCTCAAAAAAGTTTGAACAGAATAGTAAAAGGAAAGCTGGATCTACCGTTAGTGAATGATCCAGGAAACTCAGAGCTTAATTAATACTTTAATTCAATTGTTTCTTGCCCCTTGTTAATCCCTCCCTAACTTTACCCCTTTCCACAGAAAGCCACTGATCTGCTTTGTGTCATTATGGGTTAACATTTTCCGGAATTTTATATATATGTTATCATCCAATTGCTCTTTTTTTTTGCCTGGCTTCTTTTACTCAGCTATACATTTTAAGATTCACCCATGTTGTGATGAACATCAATTGTCCATTCCTTTTCACTGCTAAGTAATGTTCCATTCTATGGATGTATCAGTTTTATCTGTTCATTACAGATGGACATTTGGGTCGTTTGCAATTTCAACTCTTTCAAATGAACCTGGTAAGAACTTCCATGTACAAGTCTTTGTGTGGGCATCTGTTTTCATTTCTCTAAGTCAAATAGTTAGGAATTGAATGACATATGGCAATGCTATGTTTAACTTTTTAAGAAACTGCCACACTGCTTTCCAAAGTTATCGCATCGTTTTGAACAGTGTATGAGAGTTTCAGTTGCTCCACATCCTCATCGACACATGGGATAGTCCATTTTTCTTGAGTTTTCTCAATGGGTCTGCACTGGTTTTAAGTTACATTTCTCCAATGACTCATGATGTTAATCGTCTGTGAAGTGTCTGTTCAAATCTTTTGCCCATTTTCTTGCTAGGTTGTCCAGTGTATTTTTAATGAATATGTCTGGAAAAGACTTGGGCTTTAAATAACCCATTTCCATATGTTGAACATTTTGGCTCTGGAAATGATACGTCAACCGTTTTGATTTCCAGCGACTTTGAAGCAACTGCTACTTTCCTCTCCTATAATAGATCTGTTCTTGCTGCAAGAATCTGTTCTGCGCTGCTTGACACCTAGTATATTCGATGTCCTCTACCTCTATATTTATATCTTTCATACCCTGTGGCAGATACTATTTTTGGAGATATGAGTACTAGAATTGGTACAGAAGCTATTGAAAGCCTCCTTACGATCAATGTAGAATGGGAGAAGGGTGTTGGGTCTTGATTTATGATTATCTTTCCAGGGAGAGCATGCCAACTTAAATGGAAAACTTTTCTCTAGCTATCTCAATAAATAAATGAGATATTGCCAGTAGAAATCTAAGGGAAGCCTTCTTTTATTTACCCTTAGACTTAGCATTACCTATTTAAAACAAGAGAGGTTGATTGAAAAAAAAAAATAGTTAAGCTCTCTTTGCTCACTACCATCCCCCGGGGAGATATTTTGGATTCTATAGGCAGTGACTGATACCACTTTACTCTAAATCTTGAATAGTTGTCTCCAAAGGAAGCTGTGTGCTTAACTGGACTTTAATACAGATAAAAGAATGAAGTCATACCCAAAATAATCGTGGTATCTATTTTTCCAACTGTTGTCGATGGGGGTGTGTGTGAAACATTTGCTCTTAATATTTTAGTAATGAAAAGGACCTCTGCTCTACTCCCCCAGAGGCAATGTATTTACTTTCTCTCTCTCTTTTTCTTTCTTCATCCTCTCTTTGCCCGCCCCCCCCCCACCACCGGCCAGAATAGGTATTTATTTAATTAGTGAGGAGGAGGGTCTGACAATCATAAGGCCGGGTGGGGTTAACTTGCTGCGGCTCGGCCTTGGGCGCGCCTCCCCGGTGGCATTGCTGGCGAGCTGTGCTTCCAGGTTCTAACCAGGCAACCGGCAGGTGAGTTGGGCCTCCTGCATGCCTGGACAGGCCTCTGCTGTCTTACATCTAGCTTCTTACCCTGTTACTGGGTGGAAAAGTCAGGTTGGCTGTTCACATGGGACTATTTATCTTCAATTCATGGTGGGGAGGGTGATGAGGTAGAGGGGAAAAAAAAACTTCTTCCTTCAAACCTAGTTTTGTGGGGGCACATGGGTGGCTCAGTCAGCTAAGTATCTGCCTTCGGCTTGGGGGTTCTGGGATCAAGCCCCATGTCGGGCTCCCTGCTCAGCAGGGCAGCCTGCTTCTCCCTCTCCTCCTGGCTGTGCTGTCTCTCAAATAAACAAATGAAATTTTTTTTAAAGATTTTATTTATTTATTTGACAGACAGAGATCACAAGTATGCAGAGAGAGAGAGGAGGAAGCAGGCTTCTGCTAAACAGAGAGCCCGATGCGGGTCTCAATCCTGGGACCCTGGGATCATGACCTGAGCTGAGGCAGAGGCTTTAACCCACTGAGCCACCCAGGTGCCCCTAAACAAATGAAATCTTTAAAAAACCCCAAAAAACAAAAAACAAACCTACTAGGGCGCCTGGGTGGCTCAGTGGATTAAGCCGCTGCCTTCGGCTCAGGTCATGATCTCAGGGTCCTGGGATCCAGCCCTGCATCGGGCTCTCTGCTCCGCAGGGAGCCTGCTTCCCCCTCTCTCTCTGCCTGCCTCTCTGCCTACTTGTGATCTCTCTCTCTGTCAAATAAACAAATAAAATCTTTAAAGAAAACAAACAAACAAAAAAAACAAACCTACTTTTGCCACTAATAAAGTTGAGAATGAAAACGTCATCTGTGTCCTTGGGTCTATTTCTGAGTTAGTAGATTTGGAGGGGATGAGCTATGGGCTGTGAGCTTTAAAAAAAAAAAAAAAAAGCTTGAATTGACTTATATAAATGTGTGACTCGATTCAGTTCCTTTTGTGGAAGCATTGCCCAATTCAAAGGACGTGTGCGTGGTGCCGTTCGTGGTGAACTCTGTTTTTTTTGCTCCACACTCTGCATATTCCTTCAAGACTAACTCCCTTCTCCCAGCTACTCCTAAAGTATTAAGATAATTTGTTAAAAAAAAAAAAAAAGGTGTGTGTTACACAAACATTTACTGACATTTGCAAAAAAAGAAATGCTAATAAAAGAATTTTCAAGGCACAAAGGGCTGATCCAAAAGCATTAAATACAGTTACAGTCTGATACCATGATGTTAATGTGAGAATCTGCCTCAGCAATTTTTCCCGAACCGTGGTTAAAGGTGACGCAGGGCAAGGGTGACCCCACTGGAGAAGGTATTTAATGCCCTCAAGGCTGGCTTGTTGCTGAAGCAGTTGCATTCTACTTTATTGCATTAAACACATACATATTATTTTTATGGCATGCATTTTTTCCTCACCCTCTGTGTTCTTTGTGATTGGGGTTGTAGCAATACTTTAGTAAATGGCCTGATCAAAATTCATGGGCTTTCAAATTCTATTATGTCTTAAAATTTGCCTTAGCTATAGAAAAACAGATAACAGCAACGTAAAGCTGATTTTATCCTTCTCAAATTTAGTGAGCCAGCTAGATGCACAGACTCCAATGAGACCATCAGAGAACTCTACAATTTTCATTTTTATTATAAATTTATTATCTATAAAAATATGTGTACAATCCTGAATCTGGTCATTAAAACTTCAGTGAGGACAGTGGAATAATGCTGGTGGATGAGATTCTAGAAGCTCAACTCTAACAAAAATTTGGGAGGCCTTCTCAGTTCTAATGTCCTTAAGACAATTATCCTGTACTTTGTCCACTGAAGTCTTTTCTCTAATTTAACACCTAATAATAGTTCCTTATCCACTTGAATAAAAAGTTTGAATTAAATAGGTTATACAGAGAAGATTTTTGTGATCACAACAGTTCAAAGATTTGAGATATGAATTTGGAGGCTTGCCAGCTATATCTTTCTTAAATTCTATGAGCAAAATTCTGTTCGAAGGTACAGAGAATGAACTCAACCCAATGTCCAAGAAAGTATTCTTCCAAAATTCAACTGTAAACAAATTAATCTGTTGCCTATTTCATCCAAAAATTATGTCAGTATCCTCTTCAATAATTCCAAATATAAATTTTTACATCAATTTGAATTAAACTTTAGGCAGAACCGTTCCACGATTAACCTGCTACTCCACGTTAGTGTGTGTAATGAAATCATTTGAAAATGATGATTATTGACAGCGTATGTTAGCCATTTGTTGACCCTGAAGCAAGGGCTAATCTGTTTAAGCTTAATGTAAATCCTTGTTATTGAAGCTTTTACAAAACCGCCACCTCAGTGGGCAAGAATCATTTCCAGACAGATATTTCAAATACTGTCAAATAAAATTCCAAGTCATCTATAATCCTTGTGCATTTATCTTTAAATTGTCCTGCTCTTTGTAAGCTTGTATATTTAATTATACTCCGCAGACCTGGCACTTGAAAAGTATTTGGCTGGGATGCCTGGGTGATTCCGTCAGTTAAGCGACAGCCTGATCCCTGGGTCCTGGGACAGAGCCAGGAGGTACACGCTCTACCTAGGAAGAGTTTGCTGAGATAAAAAAAAAGCACTGGTTTAGGAACCAGGAAACCTGCTCTGCTAAACAGCTCAATGACGACAAGCAAGTTATTTAATCTTTCTGGGTTTTACTTTCCTCCTCTGTAAAATGACCCAATTGGACTCCGTAATTTCTATGATCTCTTCCAACTCTGAATGTTCGAGTGAATACAGTTTTAAAATATTTTGGCATTCATTTGCAAAGACGTAGATGGAACTAAAGGGTATTATGCTAAGCAAAATAAGCCCATCAGAGAAAGGTAATTGTCATATGATCTCACTCATATGTGGAATTTAAGAAACAAAATAGAGGATCATAGGGGAAGAGAGGGAAAGATAAAACAAGACAAAATCAGAAAGGGGGACAAACTGTAAGAGAATCATGGGAAACAAACTGAGGGTTGCTAGAAGGAGGGAGGATGGAGGGATGGGGTAGCTGGGTGATGGACCTTAAGGAAGGCACGTGATGTAATGAGCCCTGGGTATTATATAAGACTGTTGAATCACTGAACTCTACCTCTGAAACTAACAATACATTATATGTTAATTAATTGAATTTAAGTAAAAAAATTTGAAAGATAAATAAGAGAAGAAGCAAAGATGAAAGGGGGGGAAAGCTAGAAATAAAACCAGTAAGTGTTGGAGCGTCTGGGTGGCTCAGTGGGTTAAAGCCTCTGCCTTCAGCTCAGGTCATGATTCCAAGGTCCTGGGATTGAGCCCCACATCGGGCTCTCTGCTCCGCAGGGAGCCTGCTCCCCCACCTCGCTCTGCCTGCCTCTCTGCCTACTTGTGATCTCTGTCTGTCAAATAAATAAATAAAATCTTTAAAAAAAAAAAAAAGAAACCAGTAAGTGTTGCTCCCTGTATCTAAAATAAAAAAGAATAAAATAAAATAGAATATTTTGGCATTTGGTATAAAGCCCCTTCACATATCTTCAGCATTTATCCTCAAACAAATCCCTAAAGTAGACAAAGCAGGTCTTTAGAGGATAGAGGAGTGGGTATCATTTTATTTATTTTTTTAAAGGTTTTATTTATTTGTCAGAGAGAGAGAGAACAAGCAGAAGAGGGGCAGAGAGAGAAGCAGTCTCCTCACTAAGCAAGAAGCCCACCATGGGACTCGATCCCAGAGACCCTGAGATCATGGCCTGAGCCGAAGGCAGATGCTTAACTAACTGAGCCATCCAGGCTTCCCGGTAGTGGGTATCATTGTAGGTGAGGTGACTAAGGTTGTGGGAAGTTTGGTGACCAAAGATTACCTGTGTGACAAATAGCAGGACTAGAACACAAGCTCAGGTCTTCCAGTTTCCACAAATTTCTGTGTAGGCCACAAAAAGAAGTAAGAGAAAGCATAACTGTCTGGAATCCCTAATTATATGCATGAGTTACTTCTACTATCCATACTGACTTTAGTTACTAAGACCATGCTAAGCTCAAAGTAAAGGTAAATAACAGAAAAAAAAAAGTAACAAAATTACCAGTGCTCTGTTGTGATAGGAATATGGGGGTAATTACAAGAGATGGAGAGATAGCAGCTGTGTTCTGAGTGGGTAAGTTTTTTTTTTTTTTTTTTTTTTTAAAGATTTTTATTTATTTATTTGACAGCGAGAGAGAGAGAGAGAGAGAGAGAGAGAGATCACAAGTAGGCAGAGAGGCAGGCAGAGAGAGAGAGGGAAGCAGGCTCCCTGCCAAGCAGAGAGCCCGATGTGGGACTCGATCCCAGGACCCCCGAGATCATGACCTGAGCCGAAGGCAGCAGCTTAACTGAGTGGGTAAGTTTGAGACGGCAGTGTGGAGCAAAGTTATGATTCAGTTACCGCCACTCCTTCCCAGAAATGCAGAGATAAGCCACTGGAGGCGGTAGGGGAACAAAGCAATGAGCAAAGACAAGGAATTGGGAAACCCTCACTAGTCAGCTGGTTAAAATGCAATATGAGTCTAAAGAAAACTCATAGACTAAAAGTATTTGAACAGCAAAAGCATATGAGAAACACAAAATATGTACCATGTTGAAAGGAATTAAAATTAGGAAAGGATATAAATTCAATACTTATATTGCAATAAAAAAGATTTGTGAATACAAAATTATATGTCAATATGAGTTATAGGATTTAGGAAATAGGTTTAGGAAATAGTTGGGCTCCCTGTTCATGGCGCGTCTGCTTTTCTCTCTCCCTCTGCTTCTCCCCCCACCCTCATGCACGATCTCTCTCTCGCTCCCTTGCTCTGCATTCTCTCTCTCTCAAATAAAATCTTTTTAAAAGTATGAAATTCAAATTTCAGTGCTCATAGATAAAGTTGCAATTACAGCTATGCTCATTTGTTGATGTATTGTCTCTGGCTGCTTACACTTACAAAGGCAGAGCTGAATATTTGTAATAGACACCAGAGACCTTATGCGTAAGAAACTTAGATATTTACTACGTGGCCTTACAGGAAAAGTTTGCCAACCTCCGTGTTACCTAAAAACCAGTATAGATTATAAATTTCAGAAAGCTCAGTGACTTCTGTGCAAGAAACTCAGTGACTTCTATGCAGATATTCAGTTCAAAAGGAAAGTGGCCTTTTAGGACAGCTAGATTAACTGGGGAAAGCCCTTCAATTCACTCACGAGGTGACAATAAACTGCGCTTACTCATTGCCTGCATTATAAGTATCATTTTAAAGTTGGTTTTAATTGGACAGTTGATCTTTGCCCCTTCCCACAAGTCTTTGCCTTTTCCCATACAAATACTCAAAGGAAATTCTACTGTCAACTCTGTAACTCTCCCAAGGGATATGTGCACTGCACAAAGGGCTCTTCCAGAACCCTTTTCCAGGGTGGAAATTTCAGGCACTTTGGTAGTAGTAGCCCTGGAGGTGTGAGAAGATATGGTGCCCTTAGGGAGCGCCCTTCAGATCTCACCATTTCCATCTAAAGAAAGTCTTAGGTCCATCTCTCCTTTGATTTGCCAGACAGCCCATCTCTGTACAAACCAGAATAGATATGTTCAGCTTTCTGTTGCTATCTGACACAACTATTCCTGACTGCGGGAGCATGGAGTGGGGAATCCTACCCAGTTCCATAAGGATTTGGGATGTCAGCAGCGCTTACAGACAGAATGTATTAGCAATGTTCTTGCTACTTGGTCCCATACTTGAAGGTAATATACTAAGCTCCCGTGTGGTTCAAGGTTTCTGTGAAGATCAAAGAATTAACAAATAAGAAAGTATTTTGTAATGATAATGAAATAATACACGTGAAAGCATTCCTGAACTGTGCCAGGCAATATGACTATAATAGTTACTAGTTATAATAGACGTAGTTGTTATTCAGCTAAAAGCAAGCCAAGGTTAAACTGAAAAAAGAAAATATCAGAAGTCTTGCTGTTTTACATTATAAGCACATTATAGACAGTTTGGCTGCCCTAATCCTGACAAATACAACATCCTTTGCTGTTTGCTCTTCCCAGTGACTCATGAGGTATGTTAATTTGCTAGAGCTATCACAACAAAGTGTCACAAACTGGGTAGTTTAAACAATAGAAATTGATTGTCTCACAGTTCTTGAGGCTAGAAGCCCCAAATCAAAGTGTTACCAGAGTTTGTTTCTTCTGAGGTAAAATGTGTTCCAGGCCTTTCTCCTTGGCTTGATGGATGGCCATCTCCTCCCCATGTCACTTCACAGTTTTCCCTCTGTGAGTGTCTGTGTCTAAATTCCCTCTTCTAAAAGGACACTGGTCAGAATGGATTAGGATTCACCCTAGCGACCTCATTTTAACATGGTAACTCTGTAAAAACTCCATCTCTAAGTAAAGTCACATCCTGAGGTATTGAAGGTTGGGACTTCATCATATGAATTTGGGGACGATATAATTCAACCTATACCATGAAGTATGGTTTATCTGGTGAATTTAGGTACAAAATCCTTTTTGTTGAAGACCTAATCCTTTGGTGACTCATTGATCTTAGTGAAAGATGTTTTCCCTTACTTTCTCAATTTTGAGACAGGTCTCATTTTCCCTGCTGAAATCTATCAAACCAGAATGGAAAAAAGCAGATAAGCTTGCCCTCCACAACACTGCAAAGGACGGGTAGTGAGTTCAAAGACCTACATGTGGGATTTAGACATACTCAACTTGGTGTTCAGTCTTTCAATATACAGATCTTTTCCCCCAAGAATTTAGGAACAATAGGTTAAGAGTGAATCTACCACCCTCTGCAGAGCGCAGAAAATGAGAGGTGTGGCTGTGGTTGAAGGCAGTCGGCTGGCTTAGCTACAGAGTATCGTGTAAGCAGAAGCCGCTCAGGATGGGCGTTCATCTGTGTCAAAGGGAAAAGCAAAAAGACTATTTTTATAGGAGTGATAGCACCCTAACAAAGACCAGACTTCAATACTTCAATAGGTTCTGTTGGGGAGCAAACTCATTAAGAAACACAGGGCATTGAAGAAGACTTTCTTTTTGTGCCTTGGGTATCTATGAATTTGAAAATTAGCCTATTTATTTTTAAACATTAAACTAAGTTTATTTGAAGTTTTAATAGAAGCATTTCAGCTAAAATGTTCATTGTCGTAGCTGGCCTTTTCCATTGTTCCCTGAGTGTACCCCCGATGTTTAAAATATGGTCTTCATTTTCACTGTCAGGTACTAACATGTGCTGCTGCACGTCTTAATGCAGGCAATTACCGAAAATGTCTTTGATGCAGTAAGACAGGTTCTACCTAGTTCTCCTCCTCTGACGCTGCAGGGTTCAATGGTAAATCTGGAAGGGGGGGAGAAAAAGGAAGCCCCAAAACCCTTTTATGAAACCTTCCCCAAATTTTTATTTAAGCAGCAGTTTAAACATTAACTATAGGTCTCCCCTGCTACCAATAGTTGCTAAATGGTAACAGAAGTTGAGCAGGAAACTCCCATTGAGGCACGTAGAGAGGCTCTGAAATAATCCTTAGAAGAGACTGTAAAATGACTGTTGTCAGCTGCCTGCCTGGGGGAGCGTGAAGGAGCAAAGGCAGAAATCCTCAGACTTAACCTTTTGTGGTAGCCTGGTTTCCAGCCAGTGCATTTGTTTACGTATGGACCCCTTTCCACGGTGCAAGAGAGAGAAAGGTACCTGCTGGGCTGAAACCAGCAATAAGAAATGGTGGTGGGGCGCCTGGGGGGCTCAGTGGGTTAAAGCCTCTGCCTTCAGCTCAGGTCATGGTCTCAGGCTCCTGGGGTGGAGCCCCGCATCAGGCTCTCTGCTCAGCGGGAAGCCTGCTTCCTCTTCTCTCTCTGCCTGCCTCTCTGACTATTTGTAATCTCTGTCTATCAAATAAATAAATAAAATCTTTAAAAAAAAAAAAAGAAAGAAAGAAATGGTGGTGACAGTCTCTGAGCTCCAGCTGAACTGGATTATTGGTACGACTATAATGAGGAGGAAAGAATCTAGCATTTCCTGAACACTCACTCAGTGACTAGGTCAGCGCTTCACCGACATTAACGTGCCTATGAATCATCCAAGACACCCTCTTAACAAGTGTGTTCAGAAATCAGTGGGTCTGGAGCAGAGCTTGACATTCTGCATTTTTAACAAGTTCTCAGTGACTTCTAGCTGCTGATCCTCAGACCAGAGAGTCTGGAGCCTGAGCAAGAGCCTGGATCCTTCATATTTAATACTTATTACAAATTTAAGAGATAGATATTATCATTACCTTTTACAATGGGCATTGAAGGAGAGGTTAAAACAATTCATAAATGAGGAAAACTGAAATTTGACAGCAGAGTTCTACTTCCTCCAGTTTTCCGATAATACCCCATAGGAGCACCAGATGTTTCATTTTATTTTTTAAAATCTGTGTCTCAAATATGCCTCATCATCTGTGACATTCATCTAAAATTCAGAACCTTAGGCTCCACTACAATCTATAAAATTAGAATTTCTAGGGGCACCTGGGTGGCTCAGTCATTAAGCATCTGCCTTCAGCTCAGGTCATGATCCCAGTCATGATGCCAGGGTCCTGGGATCGAGCCCTGCATGAGCCCTATGTGAGTCCCACATGGGACTCCCTGCTAGGTGGGAAGCCTGCTTCTCCTTCTTCCACTCCCCCTGCTTGTGTTCCCTCTCTCTGTGTGTCTCTTTCTGTCAAATGAATAAATAAAATCTTTTTTAAAAAGAGAGAAATTAGAATTTCTAGAGGACATGCCTGGGAAAAGGTATTTTAAATTGACATCTAGATTATTCTTGTGCTCAGGAAAGTTTAGGAAACAATGATCATGCAGGTCACACTGTAGTTCTGAAAACTCAGGTAAGGAGTGCTGGTATTCTTTGTTTATTACATCCCTTGGAGGGAACATTGTCTGGTCTGGCAAGGAGGATCTCAGAACCCCTTTTACTGCATTTTGACTTCACTGAGAAGGATTGCTGATGTGCAGGGAATGAAACTTGTTGGGTTTTGCGATGTAAGGGATAGGTTTAAACTTGTATCTTATAACAGGGAGTGAAAGTATAGTATCTAATTATGTCGCTTTAATTGTAAGGTGAAAGGGGAAATAGGCACAATGTTTTCCTTGCTTCTTTATCAAGTAATTGATCTTTGTCTACCAGTTCAATTACAGAGCATCTGTATTCTAAAATAAAAGCTCAACTGAATAATGTTTCCCATGTCCAAAGTCCATAATTTAAATTTTTAGTTGGAACTCTCAGTGAGATCAGGGTAAGATTGGTTATTTATCTTTGCTTTGAAAGAGTGACTTTGTACTAAGGAGTTTACCCATAAATTTTTCACTATACGTCTGAATGATAAATAAAGGGCCAAAAAAGTAGACATTTCAAAGTAAACATTGAGTTACTTCTTTTAGATCACTGACTTCTGGCTTTTAAAAAACACATTTATTATACTGCAATACTATACATTATGAAAAGGCATTCTAGGATCTCGATATAGTTAAGTTAACGTACTTATGAAATACATAATGTATTAGCTTTAATACATTCCATTACTAATAGAACCTAATAACTTAATAACTAGAAGATGTTGGATTTTCTCATATATTTCATATTGAAGGAAATATAATTATATAAGACCATTTTCAAGTATCACATTTCCTCTTAAAATTAGCAGACTATTCAAACAGGTCATAGGACTTGTATTACTGAAATGTCACTATGACATAACTTCATTAAGGGTAGAATTTGTTGCAGGCTAGGCCAACCCATACAAATAGTGAGACATTTAGAGATAGCCCAATCTGAGGTCAAAGCCAGAGTGGGCCAGTTGCCTAACTCTTCTGAGCGTCCATTTCCCCTCCTCTGTAAAATAGAGACGTTTCTTTCTTGAGTTATGTATTAGATAGACCAGAGGGAGACCAATGGGTAAGCACGTGGTAGGTGATTACTGAATAGTAATTATAAAACGATATTATTGCTGAAGTGCCAAAAGAACTTACTTTTAATGATTATCATTTACAAGATGATCTCAAAGAGTGAACTCCCCCAGCACTCGAATAGCAAATTCGTAGGTACTTACTTCCTCCACTGGACCACAGTGAAGTCACATGAAATCTACATTTTATTTATTCAAATTCAACTATATGCACTTGACAAGAAAGAAAAAAAATGGAAAGAGGAAAAGTTCCCCCAATTTTAAATTATCTAAGCATTTTAGCCCAATAGCCCACTCAGTGAACCAACACTCTGGCATAAACCAAGTTGAGAAATATGGATCTTTCTCTCAGTTGGTCTTGCCTCTGATGGGCCTCTCAAAGTACAGACATTTCATGGTGCAAAGTATAATTCTGGCATCTTGAAACGTGTATTTCTGTACAAAATATTCCTAAAGCACACATCAGTAATCGTACTTTATCTGCTGCTCAACTAAAGAAACAATGCTCTGTTTCAATGCTGGAGGGAAATCCAACTCTGTTGGAACTATTGAGAAACAGTATGTTTCCCTCTGAAATAACAACTTCCTGAGGAATTTTCCAACGCAATTACAGAAAACCCTTTTTATTTTGCAATTATTATAGACTTAAAAAAATTGGAAAGTTGCAAAAATAATTCAGAAAGTTGTTTTCTCCCCTTTACTCGGTTTCTCTAATGTTAATCATGTACATAACCATAATCAAATTATCAAAAGCAGGAGACAAACATTGGTGCAAAACTATGGACTGCATAGCTGATTCAAATTTGCCTGTTTTTTCCCCCCCAACGTCCTTTTTCCGTCCCAGGATGCAATCCAGGATCCTAGCTCTCATTTATTTGTTTCGTTTTCTCAGTCTCCTCCCATCTGTGATATTTCCTCATCTTTCTTAGTCTTTCCTGATTCTGATCTGCGCCTTCATGAAGGGAAAGAAAAGAAAATCAACATTTTATAAACATCCCAAGTAAGGATCGATTTCTTAGGTAATGCTGTATAAATCCAAAACCAGAATATTTTCTGATTTTGTATTAAATTAAATTCAAAATCAGAATCTTTTCCCTCCAGTGGATTATTTATTGGTTTGTCATTATGCAAGTGAATGTAACAGATGCCAGTATCTGAATGAAGATAACAGCCTGAGTGAGAACAAAAGTAACAAGGTGCGGGGCGCCTGGGTGGCTCAGTGGGTTAAAGCCTCTGCCTTCGGCTCAGGTCATGATCTCAGGGTCCTGGGATTGAGCCCCGCATCTGGTTCTCTGCTCGGCAGGGAGCCTTCTGCCTGCCTCTCTGCCTACTTGTGATCTCTGTCTGTCCAATAAAAAAAAAAAAAAAAAAAAGTAACAAAGTGCTTTTGCTCTTGCATAGTCACTACCTTGTAGGAGGAACAATTTCAGACCCTGGCCGAAGAATCTGTGGGTAATGCTCTGTGTCCATCACCTCAGGTGGATTCCATACTGAACAACTCTGACTTCAGGTTCTCATTACCATTGATCTCTTGATAATCTTTCTGGCTTTTACTCAAAAGAAAAATAACTAAAACTTATAGACGAGTAAGAATCATCTCATGTGGAAACTCTTTTTATGGAGTGATGATTTAAAGAGCAGTAATTATCTGTCGGGTGCCAGTATGTTCAAAAATATCCTTCAATTATAAAAATTAAATGGGCATTAACTGCACAGATAGCATCTTTTGAGGAATTTTACAGTATGGTAAGAGAAATGGAAAATAATAGTTGAGACCTAGGAAGTTCAAAAATTTTGTAAACATGATTCAGAAGATAGTAGTTATCAATTTATACACATGTTAACTAATAAAAAGGCAAAATATTCATCGCACTTTTGGATATCAGCAGCAACTATGTAAGTTCCCCCCCCCAGTTTTATTGAGGTATAATTACAAATAAAATTATATATATTTAGGGTATGCAACATGATGATTTAATATACATAGACATTGTGAAATGATTACTACAGTCAAGTTAATTAACACAGCCATCAACTCACAGACTTAGTTCCCTGTGTGTGTGTGTGCTGAGTCCAGAGGACTCTCTTTTTCATTTTTGTCTTTTATTTGTAAAGATTGAAAATAAAACATTAAGGTTTATTTAGGTTCTAGTTTGTGATTATTTTTTAAAAATAAGCATTGTAATTTGGAATAAATTGACGCTTAGAGAAACGTTGCAAAGATAATGAAGAGAGGTCTCTCTCAGCCCTCACCAGTTTCCTCAGGTGTTTGCATCTCACATTACCATGGTACTTTGGTCAAAACTAAGAAATGAGGGACACCTGGGTGGCTTAGTCGATGAAGCATCTGCCTTCGGCTCAGGTAATGATCTCGGCATCTTGGGATTGAGCCCTGCATAGGGCTCTCTGCTCAGTGAGCAGTCTGCTTCTCCTTCTGCCTCTATCCCCCACTCACCTGTGCTCTCTCTGTCCCTCAACTAAATAAATAAAATCTGAAAAAAAAAAAATTAAGAAACTGACATTGATGTATCTCTGCAAACTTGAAATTTTATTTGGGTTTCACCAGTTTTCCCCCATAAATGTCCTCTTTCTGTTCTGGAATTCGATCTACATTGTGTTTAGATGTCAGGTCTTAGTCTCTTCTAACCTGTAACACTTCCTTTTACCTTGCTTTTTGTGACGTTGCTGCTTTGATGACTACTAATCAATAGTTTTGTAAAGTCCCTCAGTTGTCTGAGGTTTTCTTATGATTACATTGAAGTTCTAAGTTTTGGGCAAGATTTCCACAGATGTGATGTTATCAGAATGCATCTTACCAGTGGTTTATGATACCTACATGATCATTTGATTGAGTCAGTGACTGCCAGCCTTCTCCACTGTAAATTTGCTATTCCTCTCTTTCCATCCTCTATGCTTTGGAAGTCACTATCTAGTCCACCTGTAAGAGGAAGAAACTAAGCTCCTCCTCCTGGAGGAGCTTACCTACATATAAAATTTAGAATTCTTCTATAAGGACGATTTGTTTATATAGTACTTAAAAATCTAACATTATTAAGTTAGCCAACTGATGTTGAAATAGTGCCATTTACTGCACATATGTTTTTGGTAGCTGTTAGTAAGGTATAAGGCATATTATGTCCCTGCCCTAATACAGTTTACATTCTAGTAGGAGACAGAGATTAAAAACAAGTAAACAGCAAATAAACAGTTACATATTTGGGTGTTATAAACAATACTCGGTATGTCAAGAGAGAATGTGATTCTGGGGGAGGCCATCTGAGAGAGTGTGGTTTGGAAAAGTCAGTTGGAGGTGTTGACATTTGAACTGAGAACTGGAAAAAAAGAGCAAGCCAGTTAATACGAAAAAACTTTCAAATGACTGAGTGGTCTAGAGGCTGGAAGGGTCCTGTGGTAATTTCATTCATCAATTTGACTGGGCCACAGGGTGCCCATATATTGGTTAAACATTATTCTGGGTCTGTCTATGAGAATGTTTCTGGATGAGATTAACATTTACATTGGTAGAATGAGTGAAGTAGAGTGCCGTCCCCAATGTGGATAGCCTCATCCCCTTCTGTTGAAGGCCTAAATCGTGCCAAAAAACTAAGTGAGAATCTGTGTTTCTTCTTTGCCTGTCATAGAGTTGAGACATTGATTTTCTGCTTTCAGAGCTTGACTCAAACTGGAATTTACACCATTGGCTCTCCTGGTTGTCAGGCCTTTGGGTTCAGACTGGAACTATATCACCAGCTCTCCTAGGTCTCCAGCTTGCTAACTGCAGACTACTATACACCCCCAGAATTGTAAGGGGGCTGGCGTGGTGCAGGTGCAAGGAAAAAATGATAAACTGTTATGAGAAGAAGTAAGGAAGAGAGGTCAAGTGTGCCCTCGTGGTGCCGTGAAGACTATGGTAAGAAAGGCGTTTGAGTTTTACTCTAAACGTTGTGGGAAGCCTTTAAAAGGTTCTTAGCAGGAAAATGAAATTATAGATCATTAAAAGATCATTCTAGGGCCCATAGATGGTAAAAGGCAGATGTATGTGGCCTGGACATGGGGTGTATCAGTTGCAAATTCAGAGGAGTGGAGAGATTTGAGAGCATGTCCAGAAGCAGAACTGACAGGTCTTGTGTATGTATCATGGTATGTTTTCACAGGGTGTTTTCTTAATATGAAAAGATAAAGATAATATTCTTACTAGACTTTTAGGTTAAATTTGTGCTAGGAAAGGGTGGGTTCGAATTCCTAAAGAAGGGCAAAGATGTATGTACAAGGATATTTATTACAGTAGAAAATAAGTTATAAGTACCTATCAATATGGAATTGTAAAATAATGTGACCACTAAAAAGAATACAGTACATTTTTTTAAAAGGCACCCAGGTGCCCCAAGAATACAGTACATTTTTGTACATGGAAAATAAATGTTCAAGAGATACTAATTGAAAAAACATAGTGTAGAAAGTCTGTATGGTATGAGCCCACTCATCTAAATTAGAAATGATTATCACTATGTCTACCTTATACTAAGCATTATAAGAAAAGGTCTGATGTAGTATATCTATATATTGTTAATAGTGGTTAACTCTGTTAACAGTGGTTGTATCAAAGTGCAGCGGGGTTATGAAAGATTTTCACATTATACTCTTTATTTTTTGTCTTGCTAGAAAATCTTAAACAATGGATAAGAAGAAAAATAATTTTTAAAAATATCAGGGACACAAGCAGTACTTCTAGGATTAACAGGAACTTTAATGAAGTCTTTGAACCAGCTTTAAAAACTAAGTCCTATACAAAAACAAACAAACAAACAAAAAAACTAAGTCTAATACATATAAATATTATTTCCTTTTTGAGTTTATAGTAAACTGAAACCAGGGACATGGAGATTATTGATTAAACTGAAATTATTAACATCTCCAAGATGATGCTGAAACCATATTTATTCATTTCCTCCATATTAACAACAAAAGCAAGTAAATGTATAAAGGTTTTTCGATGTCATTTGTTCTGACAATGCATCTCACAATGGTTTTTGCGGTTTGGTAAAGAAATAGATGCGGAAATATATTTGTGAAATAAAAAAACCCCTAAGTTGTGCTTTATGAAAAGACTATTAAAGTATGGTTATCTCTGAGCACCCGAATTATGGATTATTATGGATTATTTCCATTTTCTTCCTTCCTTCCTATATTTTCCCAATTCTCCATAATAATCATGAAATTGTCTTTGCAATCAGAAATAGAGTTTCCTTTTTAAAAAAATTGTTACATTAAAGTTAGGTGCCTATAAATGTAACAAAATAAACCTGATCTATTTCAATTTGCTTGCACTTTCTATGTGACATCCAGTAGTTCTCTTTCCCTCCATGGCTGAAGTTTGCAGACTGTATTTACAAGCTGGGACCTAATGACTTGTATTGTGATCACATTGGTCCCCATTTCTCCAAAATGACAAAGAAAGGTCCATTGAGCACAACCTGACGAGCAAAGTTTTAAATGTCATTACTAAAACTATGCAGGCTTTCATCAGACTTCTACAGAACCACAAAGAAAGGTCAGAGCAAAGAGAAGCTGACTGTTAGAAAAACTCCAGCCTC
Source organism: Meles meles (assembly GCF_922984935.1). Classification (NCBI taxonomy): domain Eukaryota; kingdom Metazoa; phylum Chordata; class Mammalia; order Carnivora; family Mustelidae; genus Meles; species Meles meles. Next base: position 75,442,723 of record NC_060077.1, read on the forward strand.
TTACACCTTCTCATAGCCGCAGTCACATGGTATGAAGCAAATATTTTTAGGTTACACGGAGAAATTTTGAAACTGCAACTTTGGTGTGCAATGGGATGTGCAAAGAGAGAGAGGGAAAAGGTTTTCTTCATGATGATTAAAGTTTTTGCACAAAGGGTTTGAGATCCTTGGATGAAAGCTGTTAAGTAAATACTGCATGATACGCATATTGTACGGCAGTGTGTCATAATTATAGTTTGCTTTCAACCATCTGAAGCCTTTCTGTGTTTTCTGGTTTTCACTTCTAAACCTTATAAATTATTTCTGAGTCATCAGCCTTTCACCCTAGGGGCAACTCACAAAATCCATAAAAAATGCAGCTATTTTCTTAAATCTCTTTTCTAGCAAATGTGTTCCTCTTTAGCCTCAGAATGTAAATTCCCACAAAGAAAAGCAACTAAATAATACTTCTCTCCCTCTCTTATATCCTCCCTTCTCTAAAAAATGTCCATTTATAATTAAAAGCCCACATGCGAAGATCAGTTCTTCATTCCAATTGGGGACCTGAATCTTATGAGAAGAGAGAGAGATGGTAAAATGGAGGAAAGGATGGTAAAAATGCTACTACAAGGTCAAAGTGCCCAACCTCTGGTCAGCCCCCCTGACACTTTGGGCTAGATAATTCTTTATTGTGAAAGGCTGGCCTGTGCATTATAAGATGTTCAGCAATATCCCTGGCCTCTACACACAAGACTACTAATTTGCTTTTGCCAATTCAGATTTTTTCTTTGACCTCAGAGTCAACCTCTACCTACCTAGCTACCTACCAACATAAAACACAGACATAAAACACCTTCACACTTTTCATGTTAAAGCCCTTGAACACTGTCTAGAGTTTCTCCTCTGAGCCACATGTGGCCAGTTTGACTAGGAGGAGAGAAGCACTGGTAACTTTCCCCCCTTCACTGATGTGGGTGTTCATACTTTTAATGTTCATGGTGTTTTTAAGTGACATGGTTGTTTGTGTCTTTTAATATTCATGGTGTCTTGACAACTGAAGCTTGTAAATGTCTGCATTTTTTAAAATATGCTAGTCACACTGCAACCCCATGCTCTCCCATGAATATTGGTTTAACCATAATTTTATTTAATTAAATATGTTTATATAGCAACTAATTAAAACCAAGAAAGGGATGTATAGAATTAAAAAGGCACTTCCTAATTCATTCCACAACAAAGCAACACATGTTACTCATATACACTGTATTTTTATGCCTCTTATTGTATTCAAATAGTGTTTATTCTCCCTACTTCAAGTCGTCTGATGTTTGAAGCACCAAGGAAAATGGGCAGATGGAGTGATTTCCTCTATGGAAGAAACATTATTAATAAATTCTTCCCTATGAAAAACCCTGACAAGTGGATTTACCATTACTAGATTCATAATCGTGAGTAAGCACCTTAGTCTCTGCTGGCCAGTTTCATTTTTGGTAAAATGAAAATGATAATCCCTACCTTCTAGGGCATGTTGAATGAGATAATCTGTTTTAAGCTTTTAGCCATGTGCCTGACATATAGGTGTTTTATTAATATTTCTGTGGTACTTCCCTCCTTTGTTCCTAGCACCAGCTAAATAATTTGTGAGATTTAGTGCAAAATAAAAATGAGTGCTCCCCTTGCTCAAAATTAAGAATATCAAGATGAAAACAGCAAAACATTAATCCAATGAGGGGCCCTTCTAAGCATGGGGCTCTCTCGGTGTTACTGCATCAGCTATATACTCATAAAACCACCCCTGCTTGCTCCCCTAGTGTTTTCAAGGTTCCATTTGTCTATTCTACTAAATTAAAAGCCCCTCTTCAATTTGACAATTGACAGGCAAATAAATGTAACTAACCAAGGAGGGCTCGACTGTGTGGCTTGGTTTTCAATGCTGGCTCACTTTTACTCAAGTTGTTGAGTGTTAGTGGGCCTAGAGCTATTATAAAGGAGCTATTTTACTCTGCCATGCCATTTCAGGGGTTTGTATCATTCTTAGCATGGAGGAATTAAAAAAAAATACCTTAGTTGTCTATAAGAAATTGGACACTTGGTGATAGCTCAAGAGGCACTTAGTGGCCAAAGAGGCACTTAATTGAAAAGTTCTTTATCCAGAGTAATCAAATAACATTCACAAAGAAACAGCATAGCTTTAATTATTTTAGATCCTAGACTGGAGACCTGGTCCAGAAGTCTAAGAGCAAAATACCCGAAGAGGAAGACTTGGTCTCCAAACTGAGCCCCAGTATCACAGGTTACTCCTTCTTAAGGATGCATCAGCATGTCCTCTAAAGGGTTTGTCAAGGTTCTCAGATCCTACTTGTAAGAAGAGAATCCTGTAAAAAAGCAAAATATGTGTGTGAATGTGTACAAATACAAAGATACACAGAGAAATGTCCAAATTTCCTCTATTGGAACACACACACACACACACACACACACACACAAGCATCTTAACAGAAGGCAAAGAGAATTAACATTTATTGAGCACCTTCTACATGGCAGGTGTTTTACATACATGGGAACACTAAGGTATATGCTAATTTTCATTTGTTCATTCAATCTCAAGACACTGAAAACAACTTTTTTTTTTAATTTTTTTTTATTTGACAGAGAGAAATCACAACTAGGCAGAGAGGCAGGCAGAGAGAGAGGAGGACGCAGGCTCCCTGCGGAGCAGAGAGCCTGATGCGGGGCTCGATCCCAGGACTCTGGGATCATGACCTGAGCCGAAGGCTGAGGCTTCAACCCACTGAGCCACCCAGGCGCCCCTGAAAACAACTTTTATTTTATTTTATTTTTTTACAGTGTTGAAACTGAAGCTCAGAGCAGTTAGGCAAGCTGCCCAAAGTCACACAGTTGGATTCTGCGTTGGAAATTGCATCTGATTCCAAAACGCATATATCACAACCCTATTGACATGATTAAGAATTCAGGGGTCTAATCTGCCACAGTGTCTTTGAATCAAACAACAAACAAAATGCAACAAACTTTAACATACTTGCTAATCATATTAGTTCACATGGCCGCCTTGCTCTGACCGTAATTCCCTCCCTGTCTCCCACGCTCCATCACCACAAATCGTTCAGTGTCTAAGGGTTACCAATTGTGCTAATAGTTACCGGGAGAATAGGCTGGCCTTTTTGCAAAGCTAAAAAGTTAAGATTTGTGGTATGGGACTAACTCCCAAGATGTAAAAAAAAATACAAAAACAAAACAAAACCTGCTGCTTGGGACTGCAATCCCTCACTTCCGGCCTCGACTGGGCGAGATGGAACCTCAGCACGTGGCACGACACGATTCCTAGCACGCGCGCCCCTTTGGGCAACTGCGCGGTCGGCCCGAACTGCGCAGGCGTGAAAGCCTAAGCGGCTGGGGCTGTCGGCTCGCGGTTTCCCTGGAGACCGGGCGGAAGCCGCCGGAAGCTGCGCTGCGGTTGGCCGCGGCGGGATGGAGCAGCTGGGGGTGGAGCCCGAGGAGGAAGAGAGCCGAGACGAGGAAGAGGACGCGGCTCAGGACATGGAGCGGGCGGAGGCGGGGGAGGCAGGCGGCTTGCCTGGTGCGCCCGGGCCTGAGGAGCCCGACGGCCTCACTTGCTGTAAATGAGAAGGGCGGGGCGGGCGGAGGCCAGGGGCGGCGGCGGCGGCCGTTGGGGTGCGACGGTCCCTGCCTCGCTCTGGTCCTTTCGTTTTCCCGGCTCGATGGAAAGAGCTGTTCTCCGCTACCTGGTGTTTTATGGCCAAGATCCCGAAAGGATGGCTTCGCCTAATAGGACTAGGGTGGGCGTGTCAATTATGATAGTCGAGGATGCACTTGTGATCCCCCAAACCGCCCGGTGAAGGCCTAAGAGTCGCCGGGAAGGTGTAACGTTGCAGAAGTAGAGAACCTTGTCGCGCACTTGGCAGAGGCTGGGGGGCGGGCAGGGCTCGGAACCGAAGACAGGGCACATCTGCAGTGGCCGCGTCTCCGTGACCCACTTCCAGCCTCTGGGCTCTATCTTGTACTACCCAAACCCAGGGCCTGGGGCCAAGGCTCTAATTCCTGGCCTCCCCTTCCCCTTTTAACTTTTAAATTTAGGAATAATGTTAGACTTAAAGGAGTTGCGGAAGTGCCTTTCCCTAATGTTAATGTCTTCTATGACTGTAGTAGGTATGTCAAAACTAAGAAGTGAACACTGGCATAATGCTCTTGACTAAAGTACAAATGTACCAGTTTTTTCCATTAAAGTTTTTGTGCCAGTATTCAGACCAGAATACCACATTGCACTTAGCCTGCCTTGTTTTTAATGGGTAAAAGCTGAAATCTTCTCTCTTATCCCTTATCCCTTCCCCACCCCATGACATGAGCTACTTTTTAAAATTCGAGAAATATTTATTCCTTCTTTTAATTTAGCGAGTATTTATTGGTAGTCTGTTCTATACCGGGCACTCTTCCAGGTATTTGGGATTCAGCACTGAACTAGATAATCCTGCTATCATATGGGCACTAAATATAGTCCATTGGAACCCATAGGTCTGGCTTCTGCCCTTTGGTATTTATGATTCTTCTTTTTTTTTTTAATAGAAGAGCATGCCCCTTAGAATAATTTTTAGTTGGTCGAAATCAGTATTTAAACTTTTCTTCCCCTTATGATTTATTCTGAATGTTGTTAGAAACTTGCAAGTGATAGGATTACCTCTTGCTTTTATTATTGATCAAGATTTTTTGCCTCAGAGTTATTTCTAGCCTGAGAAAAATGGAGTGCGCAAAGAAATAGTAAACAGGACTGAAGACGCTACCATAGATGGAGTTTCTCTCATGTCTATAATTTTTAGATGCTTTGGTACATGAATCCAGGATAAAACTTAAAATCATTCTGCATTCTTCTTTCTCAGTTACCATGTTTTAAGGAACTGCCAATTGCTCAGAGATGATAAGCAGCCTGAATATATTTTCTGTTTCTTTGCATGTTGTGCATTGGTTCATGATCAAGTGGTGCCAGAAGGAAGTTCTTCATCCAGAGTCATAGTACATGTGGATCTGGATTGCTTTTACGCACAAGTAGAAATGATTTCAAATCCGGAACTGAAGGGCAAACCTTTAGGTAATTTCGGACATTAATAATAATTTTTGTTTTGTATTAGAGTATTATTCATTCATTTATGTTGATTATATTCTGACTGATTAACCATATGAAAGATTTTGGAAGCAATTCCTAAGGTCCTTTATAGACAGTGAACTTTGCTTCACTACAAAGTATAAAACTTACAAATCTTATTTAATAAATGGTGAATTTTATACAAGTGGTATAGCCAACTGAAGATGTGAACAGAAAGACCATAATGAACTTTTAGTCTTGTTCTCAGTGGTTGAAATTTTATAATCTCTTATCTCAAAAAAAGCCATTACATTCTAATGGACATTTTCATTTATCCTCTCCAGTTTTGAAATTAACTCTTGGATTGTGTAGCATATGACAAAAAAGTTGGATTTTGAACAGACCCCTAAATACTTAAGGCATATAGAGTCTAAGTTTTCCATAAAAATGCAGGAATCTTTAAATAAAAGGCAAAGAGAAATTTTACATTGAAGATTTACTTATTAATATGTTGGCTTATTTTAACATTTCTATTATATGTGTATCTTAAATGGAAAAACTCATTTAAATTTCCAAAGATTTGGGGCGCCTGGGTGGTTCAGTGGGTTAAAGCCTCTGCTTTCGGCTCAGGTCATGATCTCAGGGTCCTAGGATCAAGCCCGCATGGGCTCCTGCTCAGCAGGGAGCCTGCTTCCCCCTCCCTCTCTACATGCCTCTCTGCCTACTTGTGATCTATCTCTGTCAAATACATAAATAAAATCTTTTAAAAAAAAATAAATTTCCGAAGATTTCTTTTATGCATGTAGTAAGAATTTATCTTTTAGTATAAGCGTAAAGAACAGTTCTGGTTCACCTGCTGCTAACCTTTGTGCCTCATTTGGTTTTGATAAATCCCAGTTCAACACAGCCTCGTTGATTTACTAAAGAAGAGCAAAGGGAAGACTAGTTTTTGGTATGCCAGTATCAGTCTAGGATCTTTAAACTTTCCCAGGGATGTCAAGGAGTTAGGATTAGAGGATGTAAGTTTTCTCCTAAAGGCATTTGTAATTAGTAGCAGTTTAACACAAGATGCTATGTAGATAATGCTCAATAAAAAAGTATTGTAATTAAGTAATTAAGACATAGGAATAAATGATTATCTGTAAGTGAGAAATGTGATGTTGAAAGTTTCTGGGAGAAAGCAAAAGTAGTCTTTCAGTTATGCTCAACAAATGTGTGGCTATTTAACTTGGGCTGGTGACATAGTGGTGAGTCCATAAAATTTAATTCTGTATTGAAAGACTGGTTTTTTAGTTGAAGAAGTTACCAATCCTATTTTTTTATATAGTTCACTGAGGAATCTTAAACTATGACTTTTGATGCAGAGATTCTATTTTGGGGCATAATCTGATATATCACAAATCTTTATGTGAAATATTTCTTTTCCCTGTTTATAATATCAACATTTTAGAAACATGTCTTACATTGGTGAAATGGACATAACCTTTTTTTTCCTACTACATGTTTGTATTTTACATATGTTAGATGAACATTACTTTTACAATGATAAACAAGTGGTCAACTTCTGTAAAGAGAAAATTAATTTCAGTAATCTTAAGCCACCACTAGTAAACTAGAGTTTTTATAATCTGTAGCTGATCATAATTTAACCATTATTGATAAGGAGAGCTTGCTGTCTAATATTTTCTGCAAATTACTATGAAGAATAGTTCAATAATTACAACATTTATTGGGGGAGATCTTTAATGATTATAGGTTAGCAATTGTAACAGAACATTGCTTTATATTCATTGGAAAGTTTTTCTAGCAGAAACCAGTAATTAATTGTACTCAGTTATTTTCATCTGCTTTATTTTTCTGGTAAAACATGGCCTAGACTTTATATAGAGAGTTAATAGGAATTAATCTGGTTTGTATTGTCTGAAAAAAAAAGTCCTAGAAGGATTTTATTTGTATTTTTTTCCTGAAAACTCCAGAGAGTATACTGATTAATGATAATTTTTGTTAAATTTTACTTCATAGAACCTTGATGAGTGGAGGCTATCCTTTTTAAATGAATAGAGCTTTTTATTCTTAATCAAAATAGATTGCATTACAGTTTAAAGTTATATTTGCTTTTTATAGGAGTTCAGCAGAAATATTTGGTGGTTACCTGCAACTATGAAGCTAGGAAACTTGGAGTTAAGAAACTTATGAATGTCAGAGATGCAAAAGAAAAATGTCCACAGCTGGTATTAGTTAATGGAGAAGACTTGACTCGTTACAGAGAGATGTCATATAAGGTTACAGGTATGTTGACCATTAATTTGTATAGAGGATGCTCATTCACTACATGGATCTTTTAATTAGTAAAATGCCATAAATCACTTTCTTTTTGCTAATAACTTTTATTTTGGGTTTTGCCTGCTTTTAAAAACATTTTTTGTAAGAGGATGACTTTATATGAGTAATGTTGACCAAAAAACGTATAATTGGAAGACATTTGAAGTCTCTTGGGACTGGTATTTATATAAATATGAGAAAAAATGTAAAACAAAATTTGGAAGCAAGAAAATGGAAAGATATATAAAAGATACGTGAAAAAACATTTTTTAAGTTTAAATAGCAAATTTAAATGAATTAGAGAATATCTGTACTCTGATGCACTAATAGATGCACTAATAGTTAGACTTCTGTAACATTTGATTAACATAATTAAAAACTAGATTTGTTAAGAACTGTCAGCAGTTTACACACACACTGAATATGATAGTATAGATAAACTCTTCCCTATTAAGGTTTGGGTTTGAATCGAGTTTTAGTAAATTATAGGAAAAATGAAAACACATTTGTACTGGTATATTGCAATTATATATATAATTTTAAAATGTGTAAGAATCAACTGTTTATCTTTTCTGCTATCGTTTTTGCTTGTTCTTTTATAAATTGTAGCAGTTTTCAGATGAAAGTATTAACTATAATATCCAAAGCCCTTACAAGTTTATAAGAAAAAGATACTTAAGAAAAATGGATGAGGGTGCCTGGGTGGCTCATTGGGTTAAGCTGCTGCCTTCAGTTCAGGTCATGATCTCAGGGTCCTGGGATTGACTCCCGCATTGGGCTCTCTGCTCAGCAGGGAGCCTGCTTCCCTCTCTCTCTGCCTGCCTCTCTGCCTACTTGTGATTTCTGTCAAATAAATAAATAAAATCTTTAAAAAAAAAGAAAAATGGATGAAAGGTGTGAATAGGTAGTTGACAAAAAGAACAAACCCAATGTCCACAATTATGTGGGAAAAGAATACTCAAATTCATTAGTAGCTAAGGAAATTTGAATTAGTGAGGTATTATTTTATGTCCATCATACTTCAAAAATAATGTGAAAGTAGAAACAAAGTATTATACATTTACAAAAAGTAATATAGAAACATTTTTTGAAATCAGAGATACTATTTAACCCTGTGATACTACTATAGAAACATTTTTTGAAATCAGAGATACTATTTAACCCTGTGATACTACTGCTGGGAATTTATTCAATAGAAATAATGAGAACATATGTACAAAAATATTTCTTGTAGCATGGTTCATAATTGATAAAAATATGGAATAAAAACAAATGCTCATCGGGATGAGAATGCTAAATTACAACTTCTCTATGATGGAAAATTAAATAGCAATTAAAAAGAATACATTGGTGTTATGCAGTTTGACTCAGATGTATGCCTTGTTGAGTAAAAGGCGAGATGCAAAAACGTGTCATATTGTTCCATATGTGTAGAACAGTGGCCCAAACCCTTCCCTTTACACATACGTATATGTCTATATATAAGCAGGAAGGGAAACATGAAAGGATGTATACTAGGTTTTTAACATTAATTAACTTCTGGAGAGAACATGGCAATGGTGAAATGGGAGAAGGGGAAAGAAGGGATAGCCAAGCAACAATAAGACTATATTCTGAAAATACCACTTGTGCATCCATGCAAAATTGGATGTGTCTGAATATTAAGAAGTTAATCTTTTCTTTTTCCTGTTCATTCATCTTGAAAGAAGTTAATCTTTATACAGAAGAGGTTGTACATACAGTTGCGCCTCCTGGTGATCTTTCATATCCTTCATATAGCTCTTCCTCATTCTTTTTAATGACTGCATAGTACTACATTGTATTCGATTCCATACACATTTAACCAGTTCTTTAGTGATATGAAAACAGTGTGTCCCACTTTATGCCTGTTATCCCTACATAACTATTAAAGTACTTCTTTTCATTCAAAACATGTCTTATATTGGATGATAAATTACATGGTTTTCTGACAGTGATGGATTTATTTGGCTGTTACCAATTTTTTGCTCTTCCAAGTATATGATTCAGTATACATTTTCATATAGAAATTTTGGCATATTTTAATGAAGATATCCATGAGATAAGTTCTTAGAGGTTAATTTCTAGGTCAAACTGACTTTTCTTTGTGATTCAGTAATAATTGGAAGTTTTATTTATTTGAAAGAGAGCGTGTGCACACACACTAGTTAGGGGAAGGGCAGGGAAGAGGCAGATTAGACTCCCTGTTGAACATGGAGTGTGACACTGAATTCCAGAACCTCGAGGTCATGACCAGAACCAGAGACACATGCTTAATCCACTGAGCCACCCAGACGCCCCTTGAGGTTTTACATTTTGTTGGTTTTGTCTTTTTAAGACTTGTGGAAAATACAGCTAGAGTATGTTATTACTTGTCTCTGCTTTCCTAGGCTGACTGTATTCTTTGGAATCGCTGTTTCAAGATCATAATGAGCTACAAGCATTGATAGTTAATGTACTACAGGTATAGAAATTGTAGGTGTAGGAGATTGAGCTAAATATACTGGTATAAGCATCTGTCCAGGGAATGTCATTTTGAGATTATTTTGTTGCAAAATACTGCCTTTACTCAAAATGTGGTATAGGAAGAAAATCCAGTTAATGGAGGACTTTATTTAAGATATTATGGAAGCGTGAATATATGTTAAGCCTTAAGCATATTTGACATATTTTTAAGCATAAAATAGTTAAATCCATTTTAGTTATGACTTTAGTTAACATCTGTGCACCAATATTATTCAATTTAGAGTTGTTGGAAGAATTTAGTCCAGTAGTTGAGAGACTCGGATTTGATGAAAATTTTGTGGATCTAACAGAAATGGTTGAGAAGAGACTACAGCAGCTTCAAAGTGATGAACTTTCAGCACTGACTGTGTCGGGTCATGTATATAATAATCAGTGTAAGTGGATTCTTACTCTATTTAGTAACTCAAAATACTTACATTTCTTAATGTTCACTGAGTTCAATGAGTTGACTATCTTTCTGAAATTTTTATGGCTTTTGTTGGAGGTATAGCCATATATCAGTGATCTGTCTCAAATGACTAAAATTAGGTGTTGGAATTCCATATTAAGTAGGGAGAAAGTAAGATTTTGATGACATGTGTAGTTCAGTGCTCCATGCACTTTTCATTTCTCTGACACAATTTGTATGTTACCATTTTTAAGAGCCCTACCTCCTTAGATCATCCTTCAGCTGTAAGGGTTTCCTTAATGATACACTTTTTAGAATAATTTTTGCTTCTCCTGAAACTGTCTTTAAGCAAAATTTTGAGGTAAACTAAATTTGTGTTTTGTTACCTCTTTTGCTTGTTCCCTTCTGTTCCCCCCAGGCATCAAACATTCATGTTGCTGTCCGAGTTCCTGACTTACCCTGTGGAAGCTTTCCAGGCCTACCTGCCATCTTTTGCAAGCCGATACCCAGTCAGTTTGATTATCTTTGCCAACTCTTAGCAAGAAAACAAAATAGTCCATCTCCTTCACATATTTAAGTATAAGACTGATGGTATTTCCAGAGATATTTGCCTTTGGAAATAAGCTTCAGTAAGCCCCAGTGAATATCTGTTAGAGTTTAAAACATCTTGTAACTCTGTTGGTGACTTCTGTATCATATCACATGGAAGCCATGCTACTCTGCTTTTGCATAAGACTTGCCCTGACCTTCCTGGCCTAGGTCTCAGCATATGTGTCCTCTTACCGCCCTGTTTTGAGAGCTGGTCATCGGTCTCCAGTCTAGTTCTCTGCCATCCTGATACTAAAGAAGAAAACGGGTAGAGCTACGGTTCTCTTCTAGAAGAGGACAGGAAGCTTTTCATGTGTCTTCTGAACCTGCTCTTTTGTCGCTTATAAGGACTGAATAGAAGAAGTTTCTAAGTATGTTTCTTTAGAATTTTCAAAGCAAATTCAGCATTTGTTAGAACATATTACAGAGAGCTAGGTTTTTTATCCTAAAAAGAAAATGTCCGATTCTTCATGAATCCTTCCTCACAAGATTCTGTCAAAAAATTTTTTCAGGGGTGCCTGGGTGGCTCAGTGGGTTGGGCTTCTGCCTTCAGCTCAGGTCATGGTCTCAGGGTCCTGGGATTGAGCCCCGTATCTGGCTCTCTGCTCAGTGGGGAGCCTGCTTCCCCCCACCTCTCTCTGCCTGCCTCTCTGCCTCCTTGTGATCTCTCTGTCAAATAAATAAAATCTTTAAAAAAGAATTTTCTTTTCAAACCTAAAGAAATTTGATAGAGTAGTACAGTGAGAACACTTTTTATTCCCTTCCTTGTAGATACACCCATTGTTTTTTCCTACATTTACTTTATCTTGCTCCCTTTTTATTGATTGGTTGGTTGGTTGATCAGCCATTTAAAAGTAAATTGCATGACACTTCATCTGTAAATACTCTTGAGGATAAGGACAGTCTCCTATAATTCTAACACCATTTTCACCCCTAAGAAAATTTGTTTCTGTATATTTTCTCTACACTTTTCATAAAAGATGCCTTAAACTATGTACAGATTTGGAATTGTTTTCAGTAGCACAATCAGCTAGTATGTATAAAGCTTAGATTCAGATCTTCAAAGCTATAATGTTAGCTCTCTTTTTAGTGTAATACCTCTACTTTTATGCTTGCTTACAGTTAAACATGAGTAAAAGTTTTACTAATATCAGAAGGAAATTTTGTTATGAGATCAGTTTTCATAATCTGTTAATCATTAAGCACTCACAGGAGGCAGTCACTATCACAGGCACTTGGAATTCACTTGTGGAAGTTATTTACTTTACAGGATTCCCATGAAGAATGAGAGAGATGAGTTAAGTGGGTGATGGTATGGTGGTGGAGTTGGGGAACTCATTTGTAAAAAAGAAAATTAGATTTTTTTGTGGTGACTTTTAATGATATTGGCTGTTCTTATAGGTATAAACCTGCATGACATCATGCACATCAGATTGCTCGTTGGATCTCAGATTGCAGCAGAGATGCGGGAAGCCATGTATAATCAACTGGGTCTCACCGGCTGTGCTGGAGTGGCTTCTAATAAGTTACTAGCAAAATTAGTTTCTGGTGTTTTTAAACCAAATCAACAAACAGTGTTATTACCTCAGAGTTCTCAAGTTCTTATTCAGAGTTTGAGCCATGTAAAGGAAATGCCTGGTAAGACATTTATATTGAAAAATATACATTAGTTTTCTTGCATTTCTTTAATTTTAAAAATTAGAGATACAAGGTATTAATTCTTAGAGTCTGAATACTTAGCTCTTGGAGAAAACTCCAAACCCTGATGCATTCTCTAGAGGAAATCTGGATTAGGAAATCTATGAAAGTACTTTTCTTTCTTTTTTTTAATAATTTTTTATTTTTTATAAACATATAATGTATTATTAGCCCTAGGGGTACAGGTTTGTGAATCTCCAGGTTTACACACTTCGCAGCACTCACCATAGCACATACCTTCCCCAATGTCCATCACCCCCCACCCTCTCCCTACCCCTCCCCCCAGCAACCCTCAGTTTGTTTTGTGAGATCAAGCATATCTTATGGTTTGTCTCCCTCCCGATCCCATCTTGTTTCATTTTTTCCCTCCCTACCCCCCAAACCCCCCATGTTGCCTCTCAACTTCCTCATATCAGGGAGATCATATGATAATTGTCTTTCTCTGATTGACTTATTTGCTCAGTGTAATACCCCCTAGTTCCATCCATGTCATGAAAGTACTTTTCTAGTTTCACTTACTTTCTGTATAGTTTGAATATGATCGTGAAAGTTATAACCTGGAATCACGTTCTTTTATTTCCAGTCCCTGCTTCATATTCTTACACTGCACACTGCATCCAGAGATGGGCATTGGCCTTTTACTAACTCTATTTTGGGATTATATAGAAAATATTAGAGCTATGAGGGACCTTCCAAAGCAGTTAGGCCAAGTTCTTATTTTAAAGATGAGGAAACTAGTTTTCTTGAGGGGAGTAGTAACTAATTCAGGTCATGGGACAAATTTCTGTCTTTGAAGATCAAATATGGTTTTATAGACTATTAATAAGGGATATGTTAAGCTTCATTTCTATGGCATTGCTGGGGAGTAAGATACTAGAATTCTGTAGAAGTGAATTTCTAAGTTAGCTGAACCCTTAGATGTCATAACTTTGTATTTTTTTTTAAGATTTTATTTATTTATTTGACAGAACACAAGTAGACAGAGAGAGAGAGGGGGAAGCAGGCTTTGCACTGAGCAGAAAGCCTGATGTGGGACTTGATCCCAAGACGCTGAGATCATGACCTGAGCCGAAGGCAGCGGCTTAACCCACTGAGCCACCCAGGCGCCCATAACTTCTTATTTTTAACCCATGTTTGTGTGATTACAAAATATTTTGTACACTGCCTTGCCTTCATTAATACAATGTAAGTGTAGAAGTTTTCTGGATGACTCTGAGTCTCTGTTCTGAAGATAGTCACTATGTCAGTTTGTAATAAATTGAGGACTGTCTGCTGATCATATAACATTACTACTTGGCTTTACTTTTTGAGTTCTTATATTTCTTTATTTACAGGTTTTCTCTTAGGGTTAGGGTTATGGCACCTCTCTTTTATTTCAGCTGTGAAAATAACTGATACACTACTTTAATAATTGCCCTCCTCGGGGTAGCTCAGTTAAGCCTCTGGCTCTTGATTTTGGCTCAGGTCATGATCTTAGGGTCATGAGATTGAGCCCCGAATGGGGCTCCGTGCTCAGCATGGAGTCTGCTTGAGATTCTCTCTCTCTCTCCTTCTGCCTCTCCTGCTTGTGTTCTTTTTCTCTCTCTCAAATAAATAAATAAATAAATCTTTAAAAAAAACTTCTCCTCCACATCCATTGCTTTTGATTTACTTCTTTTACTGTGCAGGGAAATCAAAATACTATAGAATTCTTTTTTTTTTTTTTTTTTTTTTTTTTTAATGAGAACAATAAGGGGGCACTAAATTCCCTGAGCATCCCAGGTAAGGTGATAAAATATAACTGAGTTTTAGCACAAGAACTTTGGTAGTTTTGCTAATGGGTAGATTTGTTTGTGTACTTTCTGGCTCTTATATTTGGGATAGTGAATATTGCCAGATAAGACTTGTGGATAAATGTGTGATATTATGTATAGGAATCATATTAGCTGATTAGCACATGCTAATTAATTTTGTTGCTGTAATGACAGTCTCTCTTTGCATGAAGAGTAACTATTATTCTTGAATACTTCCAAAGTATTATGTAACATGTGGTTATTCTTGCATACTTCCAAAGTGTTATGTAACAGGTGATAAACATTTCATTTTATCAAGACAGCATTTATTGGTTGTCTCCATATTCATTATGTTGTACTAGGTTTGTGAGGTTTTCAAAGTAGTTCATTTAAGAGGCCCTGAGTAGAAGGAGGACAGCCTAATTTTCAGTAAAATTTAATCCTAGCAAAATATTCATTATGGCATTTAAAGATGTATTTGGTATATATCTATAATATTTTAATTAGCTTTATCTTAAGGAGAAAAACTACTGTAATACCATATTTCTTTTTGTCTAGGTATTGGCTATAAAACTGCCAAACGTCTTGAGGCACTGGGTATCAGTAGTGTGCATGATCTTCAAACCTTTTCACCCAAAATACTAGAAAAGGAGTTAGGAATTTCAGTTGCTCAGCGTATCCAGAAGCTCAGTTTTGGGGAGGATACCTCTCCTGTGACGCCCTCAGGACCACCTCAGGTACAGGATAATGATATTTATTTTAACTGAGTACTGTTTGTCACAGTTGAGATAAAGATTTCTGGTTTTAGTACTATGTTTTTACTGTTCTCATTTGCTTACTGGGTTAGTATATGATCTCTTTCCTATGAGAAGGTTAATTTATTAAGTTAGTAAAATTTTTTTAAGTAGGCACCCTGCTGGAGCTTGAACTCATGACCCTGAAATCAAGACCTGAGCTGAAATCAAGAGTTGGATGCTTAACTGACTGAGCCACCCAGCCGCCCCTAGATTAGTAAATATTTTTAAATTGAATCTAAGAATTAGTATTTCTGTCTCAAGTTGGCTACCTTGATTAAATATCACTTAATTTTAACAGTCTATATGGCATACATTTGGCAAAATATTTTAATTTTTAAGAAAACTTGTTTTCCAATTAGTCTAATGATTTAGGGAATGGAGACAGTATAACCACCTAATTAACATTGATTAATTTTTTTTCCCTATGTGATAGGCACTTTACTAAGTGTTTTATGTACCTTAGTCCATTTAATCTTCATAACAAAGCTTCAGGTAGTACTATTATTTGTTCATACCCTTTTTCCTCTCTTCTTTTCTTTTTTTAAAGATGAGGATACTGTACTTTAGAAAGGTTAAATAACATGTTCAAGGTTAAACTCAGTCTCAAGTGCTAGGAGATTAAGAGCCTTACTGTAATTGTAGAATAAAGCTTGGAGTTGGTCCTAGAGCTTTATAATTTTCTTGACTTTCTAGTGGAGTACAGTAACTTGGAGATAAAAAGAGTTATTATAAAAGTGAACTAAATGGCTCAAATTAAGCACGAGAGGGAAGTTAGTAAAGAATGTACTGAATATATATGTTAATAAAAATAATAATAAAAAAGAGGGGTGCCTGGGTGGCACAGTTGGTTAAGCATCTGCCTTCAACTCAGGTCATGATCCCAGGGTCCCAGGATGGAGCCCCATATTGGGCTCCCTGCTCACTGGGGAGTCTGCTTCTCCCAGTGACCCTCCCTGCTCATGCTTGCTCTCTCAAATTAAATAAATAAAATCTTAAAAAAAGAATGTCCTGAATGTTTGGCATGCAACCACATAACTGGATATGCTTATTTAGGTTTACAGTAATCCCTATTTGTGCTTCTCTGGTAGTCCTTTAGTGAAGAAGATTCATTTAAAAGATGTTCATCAGAAGTCGAAGCTAAAAATAAGATTGAAGAACTACTTGCAAGTCTTTTGAACAGGTGATTTTCCATTTTGCCATATCATTCTAGATATCCTATATAAAGTATATGGAAAGTACAGTGGATATTCTGTCTTGGAACTTATACATTAACTGGAGACTGAACAGTGTAAAGAAAGGTCATTTATCATTGAATCTCTATACATTATAAACTATTGCAAAGATATTAACAGGTGCCTTTAACTAAATTTAATTCATTTGTTTCCATCAGTCTTGATTTTAGTAACACTGTGTTTATACTGTGGCTCTTAAGGTGCTTGTAGTTACCTAAGAGGGTGTTATGGGTACCGAGCATCTCAACACCTGTAAGAGCACCAGTGATGGAGAAAGCAGAAGAACCCTTATTATCTCCTTTGCCTCAGACTATGTGAAAGAAAATGGGCTCAGACAAAAGAATAGCTCAGTGGGGCTATATGTGAGCAGTCAGAGTGTGGTGTGTGCAGGGCACTGGTCTGTAAGTCTGCAGGGATTATGAGTGCATGAATAGCATAGCATAAAAACTGAACAAGATGTTTAGTTTTCTGATACTCCTTTACTATCATGTATCTATTTCTCAGTGTTCCTAGAAGAGTACTATCTCTTTTCCTGCCATCTCTTTGATTTCTCAAAGTGTCAGGGGTCTAGCAGTTTTGAGTAGCTATGCTTCTGTAAATGAGGTTAGGACAGCTAACTATGCCTGAGAAAAAGATTTCTAGATGACTCTAAATCTCAGTAAACTGGTGAGGTAGAATTTCCTGCAGCTTTGGTCTCACATGCGATGTGGTTCTCATGTCTTGAGTCGAGCTGTGCAGCTCATTGCTTGCTGCATGCAGCTGGCACTGCTGAATGACCCAGCTCCAGTGATACAACGCAGGCGGGGCCAGTGAGTGTGCTTCTGAAACTAGGTCATCTGCTCTGCTTCAGCTAAATGTGAGACTACTGTGAACTGCCTGGCCATTGGAAAGAGTTCTGCATGTAGAGAAACCACAACAATTTTATAGGCTCTCATATTTGAAGCATCAACTCCGAGATGAGGCTAGATGCTCTAAACCTGTAAATTACCAACTATGAACCATTTATCCTATCCTTATCTCTGGTTTCTACTCCCTTTCTACACCATGGCCCCTGATATCAGTGACTGAGGTATAATACCATCGAAGTTACTGGCAAAAAAATAACTGTGTTTGTGTGACTGTATTTGCCCTCTAGTTTAAGCTTGCTTAGAATATAACCTTTTCCTAATGTGTCTTCATTAGTTATAGGAACCAAGTAACACTCTTTAAATTGTATAATGACTTAAGAGAAAAAGTTTAACTGGAAGATATTTAAACTAGTAACATGTTTATGGGATATCACATTATGTAAGATATCTTGTTATCTTAGTAAGGCAGCGATCAAGATGTTTTGTGATAAAGCAGTAAAGAAAAAATTACTTATTATGGAAAATCTAAATTTTCTAGTTCAGAATCTTCAATTTGAGTGTGTTTAATAATGTATAATATTTTTATTTTGTTTGTGATTTTTTTAATGCATTGCCATATATATAAGAAGGAAAATATTATTATTATTTTAAGATTTTATTTATTTATTTGAGGGAGAGAGAGAATGAGAGACAGAGAGCATGAGAGGAGACAGGTCAGCTGGAGAGAAGCAGAGTCTCCCACTGAGCAGGGAGCCCCATGTGGGACTTGATCCCGGGACTCCAGGATCATGACCTGAGCTGAAGGCAGTCACTTAACCAACTGAGCCACCCAGGTGCCCTGGAAAATACAACTTTTAAGGACATTTATTTTAGTAATTAGATTTTCTGCTTTTTAAGTGAATTTCCTATCTCATTAAAACTTTTCTTTTAAACACTAAAATTAAGACCATTTGAATGGAACACATTTTAAGATGCATGTACAGGTACTGCTTAAATATAGTATGTTGTTGCTCTTTTAAGTTATTGCTCTTATTTGCCGTATAATGGTGATATTACTGTTCCTTGGGTCTATTCAGGGAGTGCTCTTTGACAAAAGTTATCTCATTTAAAATTTTTTTTTCTTTTTGTAATTTTTTTTTCCTGTGTAAAAAAAAAATCTGTCATTTCTCATGTATTTGCCTCCACCAGTGAATAAATCCGTTAGTTTCTTAATTTCCTGATGATTTTAATAAGTTGCTTTTAGTTATGTGTGATCTTGGATTATAAAATGGCTTGTTACAATTGTATCTTATTTCTGTTCTTTCCTGATTGCACTCGATTCTGAATGAGTCCTGAGAGCCTTACACTTCAGATTTTATAGCTTTGGTGCATAGATGTGATGAAATTTGTTTGGGCTATTTAGAAACTTTTATTGCTTACTGCCTAGGTATCAACCATATTTATAATTCTTTCAGTTACTAAATCTGATACCTCTAGAGATTAAAAAAAAAATCTTTAGGTAATACTTTTCTAATTCCTTGTTTCTGCTTGCTCTTTCCTTTTAGAGTATGCCAAGATGGAAGGAAGCCACATACAATCAGATTAACAATCCGTCGGTATTCATCTGAGAATCACTGTAGCCGTGAGAGTCGTCAGTGCCCTATTCCATCGCACGTAATTCAGAAGTTAGGGACAGGTATGGGCTAATTTTCTAATAATTTAATTGCAGGTTGAGCTCCTAAAAAAACAAACTTTGTATTAGAATTATGATCCAAAGATGGAGAGTCTTCATAGGGAGTTAGGAACTATTAAATGCCTTCGTTCTGTCAGGAATTTTTACAGGAAAACTTTTTTGTTGTTTTTAAGTAGATAATAAAAATAAAAATGCAGTTAACAGGGTTTCCCAAGTTCAGAGAAGATAAAATTACGATAATTTGTTATATGGCACAGGATAACTTCTTTATGGACACTTAAATTGTTTCCATTTTTTGCATCTTATGAAAAATGGTGCTATGAGTATTTTCATGTGAGTCATTGGGCAGATACATGTTTTTGTTGATCTTGAATAGATTACCAAGAGTGGAATTGCTGGGTTATATGGTAAGTTGAACTTTAAGAAACTGCAATACTTTTTCCCAAAGTGGGTATACAATTTCCATTCTTAGCAAGAATGTATGAGGGTTCCAGGCTTTCATATTCTCTCTCACACTTAGTATTGTCAGTTTACTTTATTATAGTCATTCTTATGGCCTTGTAGTCGTATTGCATTGTAGTGGTATTTCATTTTTTCTCTTTTATGGATAATGCTTTTGGTGCCCTATCTAAAAATTCTTTGCCTAACCCAGAGGTTACACATATTTCCTCCTGTGTTTTCTTTTGGAAATTTATAGTTTTAAGCTTTACACTTAGATCTACTTTGAGTAAATTTTTGAGTATGGTGTAATGTAAGAGGCTTGTTCATTCTTTTGTATGTGGATATCCAGTTGTTCCAACAGAATTTGTTAAACAGATTATTCTTTCTTGAATTGTTATGGCACCTTTGTCAAAAACTAATTGACTCTAAAGAAGTTTATTTCTTGATTTTCTTATTTCATTGATTTATGTGGTTATCATTACACCAGTTCCACCCTATCTGATACTTTGTTATCAGTTTTGAAATTAAGTAGTGTAAATTCTTCAGCTTTCTTCTATTTTGAAATTGTTTTGGCTGGTCAGGGTCCTGGGCTTTTGTGGAAAGATTTTAAAATGGGAAATTGATTTTTTTTTAATTTATTGTAAGTTTATTCAGATTTTCTATTTATTTTGAGTCAATTTTGGTAACTTTTATCTTCTAGGAATGTATCCATTTCATTCAAGTTGTCTAGTTTGTTGGCATGAAGTTGTCAATATTCCTGTATTATCTGTCTAATTTTTGTAGGATCTATAGTGATGTCTCCTGTTTCATTCCTGATTTTGCTGTTGCATGCATTCTCCTTTTTTCTTTATCATTTTAGTAGAGGTTTATCTGAGTGAGACCTCACTCAAAGGTTTAATTGATCTTCTTCTAAGATCCAACTTTTGTGTCATTGATTTCTCTGTTGTTTTTCTACTTTCTATTTAACTTATTTCTGCCATTTTGCCTTTCTGCTTGCATTAGTTTAATTTGCCTTCTTCCCTCTGATTTCTTAAGATGGAAGCTTACATTATTTCTTTTATACTTAACCTGATTTTCTAATAATTCAAGTTTAAGTTTTACTTTTCCTTTTATTGCTTTAGCTGCATTCCATAACATTCGTTGTATTTCCTTTTCATTAAGGTCAAAATTGTTTCTAATATCCCTGGTGATTTTTTTCTTTGACCCCTAAGCTTATTTAGAAATTTGTTGTTTAATTTCCAAATATTTGATGATTTCCCAAAATTCATTCTACTGTTGATTTCTGCTTTAATTTCATGTTGATCATAGAACATATTTTGAGTAATTTTGGCCTACTAGATTTATTGTAATTTTATTACCTAGCATATGGTCTATCCTAGAAAATGCATCATTTATGTTTGAAAAGAAAAGTTGAGCATCACAATCAAACCGTTCTACCTAACTAAAATTTTTGGAAGACTCCACCAGGATAACATTTTTGAGTGGCAGTTTGTCTGTGTACAGAATTCTTGACTGTGTCTCTCCATAGTTTTAATGTACAATTCTGTTATCTTCCAGTTTCCTTTTTTGGGGGGGGGTGGTCCATTATTTTTTGACGAGGAGTCAGCTCTTAATAGTTTTATCAATCTCCTTCCAATCGGAAGAGAGTAACCACACAAAAATTTGAATAGAGAAAGTTTCACAGAATTATTAAACTGTATTAGGGAAGTGACTCTAAAGGTATAAAGAGGATTCTTTAGAGGTACTCAAGGGCTGAGGAAAAGTACCTGAAGAAGGACAAACTTAGAAAGGAGAGTCCCTCTACCCCTTAAGGAGAGTGCATGGTTATAGAACATTTGATGGTGGAGAAATCCTTTGAATTACCTGGCCCAGAGATGATCCATAATTATTAGACAAAGAGAAAACCATCCTCTGATCTGTGGATGAGCTGAGGCTGGTTGCTTGGCACACAGAAGGAGTTGGGATGTTGGGAACTTGCTCATTGGTAAGGCAGTGCATGATTTGGAGCATTCATTGTTTGTGTTGGGAGGATTTTTGTTAATAGCCCTTTAGGATGCAGGCAAGCTGAGGCTGGTGGGTGGTTGTGGTGAAGGCATCTGTATTCAGCTAGTACAAAGGCGGAAGGTATGGTGCCTGCATAGGAAGACCTGGAAGAAACAACCCTCTGAGATAGAGGCAAGTCATTAGGTCGGTGTACAGAATGAGTGGGGGCACTGCCGTGGTATGTACAGTGTTTGAGTTGGTAGTGCCATGGTACACAGTCACTTAGCTCGGGCTGGGGTTTGAGGGGTATGAGTGTTCCACATGTGTGTGATGGAAAGCACTATGAGGTGTCCCCACACATATGTACTATAAATAAACCATGTAATGGGAGAAAGAAAAATTAAATGACCATACATTGGAAATTAGTGGAACCAGGTTCCTGGAACCAGGAAGAAAAAGGTGGTTTCTCTTCCTGGTCTTCCAGTGTTCTCTATGACAAGGTGTAATGTCATATTCAATGAGAAAAATTTTAGAGTCTAGTGCATTATCACAGAGCAGGTACTGACGGGTGAATTTGGAGCTGAGTCGTACTGCACTATAATGATAGTTGTATTGTTATTCTCCTTTATGTGATGAGTCATTTGTCTCTTTGTCTTTTATCAATTTGACCATGATGTGTTTTCTTCTTGTGGGCTTCCCCTCCCCCTTTTCCTTTTCTAACTTCTTTGAACTTCAGCTGCAGAATCTACCTCCCCTGTCAGGTGTGGCCTCCGATTTCTTTACTTAGCTTTCCTTTCTTTTTAAATTTTAATTTACATTTTTTATTTTGGCTTCCTAAGTTACCTCTATGTCTGCATAGTTCAGTGGTTAGCCAATAACTGGTCAAAGCTTTTGGTCATATGCAAGAGCCTGAAAGACTTATGCCTTCTGTAAATGGATAAGTGCATGGGTTGGAGAGTGCTTTCAAAAATTAGGCCATTTTCAACTCTGCCTTGGCTTTTATTTTCTGTAGCCTTCTTGCATCTTCCGTGTATGCTTGTTGTCATTTCCACCAGTGATGTGTAGAGAACTTGGGCCCTCTCTCCCCTGCCCACAATGTGCATGCAGTCTCCTAGTCAGCTGGGGTTGTGAGGAGAGCTTATCCAGTCCCTCTATGGTTCTCTCATTTCTAGATCTCCTGGTTAAATTTATGGCTTGACCACTGATTTTTCACTCACTCCAACCACAATTGCAACCTCAGGCTAGAGAGCTGTGTGAGTTCCCCTGTTGTTTCCTAAAGTTTATTTATATTACTGGAAATACTGCTGGAAATGGGCTTTTGCCCTCTGCCTCAAATCAAATCTGTCCTTTCTGGCAGCAAAGCTAGTGGATCTCATAGCCAGCCTCACCTTGGCAGGACTATTGCTAGAGTAAGATACAAACAACCCCAGCCAGTAAGGCTGCAGTTTCCTCCTTTCTTATCTAAGTTCTACTGGCTTTTATTTATTTTATTTTTAGATTTTTATTTATTTATTTGTCGGAGGGGTAGAGACAGCACAATCCGGGGGAGCAGCAGGCTGAAGGAGAAACAGGCTCCCCACTGAGCAAGGAGCCTGATGTAGGATTCAATCCCAGGTCTCTGGGATCATGGCCTGAGCAGAAGGCAGGCAATTACCCAACTGAGCCACCCAGGCATCCCTCTCTACTAGCTTTTATAAATCAGTGCTTCTCAGTTTATTTGCTTTTGGCCCATTTTCAGATCCTGAGTTTTGTCCGGTTTTATTATAGTTTTATGGGGAAAGCATACTCCCATAAACAGAAGTCTCATATTTCAAATCATTTGAAAACTTTAACTCATTTGGCATTTAGTATTAGTTTTGAGATAATCCCAGGGTGGTATAAAAATGTCGGGATGTCCCAGTGATATCTGTTTAGGATTTTAACTTCTTAATCTAAGCACTATGAATTAGATTAAGCCTTTAATATAAATTATGATATAATGTGCTTATAGTCTTCTCAAACATTTTGTTTAGGAAATTGCGATGTGATGACCCCAATGGTTGATATACTTATGAAACTTTTTCGAAATATGGTGAATGTGAAGATGCCGTTTCATCTTACCCTTTTAAGCGTGTGCCTCTGCAACCTTAAAGTATTAAATACTGCTAAGAAAGGGACTATTGATTATTATTTAACACCATCGTTATCAACAACTTCACGGTCTGGCAAGCGCAGTTTTGTAAGTACACTCTTGTTGAATTTGTGTAGTTAAATTACAAATCTAAGTTTGTGTTCCATTGATACAATTTAGAGATTCTTTTTGGATGATATTATTTGAATGCCTTACTTGTGTATAGAACCTCTCATATTATGGTTGCTTGCCATAAGTGTACTGTACTGTGATCTAAAAAGAAAACAGAAGAATCACTGGATAAAAGAGAAAACTATCATGGAGTTTCCTTGTTTTGGAAGTGTTAAAACATTTTTTAGCAACAAGAATATGATTAGCTAATAAGTATGAAAATATTTCTAGATACCAGAAATAAGATCTTTGTCTATTAATTTATATGTAAGCTACCAGCATTCCCCCAATGTTTTGGTAAAGTATTTAACTTTTCTTGACTTTGAAATTACATTGAATTTTGATAGCAAGATTGACATAGTATGACTACTCATTCTACAATTGTAGAAATTAAGAGTGTGGCAGTAGAGAAGCGGAGGCCAGTTATATTTTCCAGTGACTAAAACAAAACCTTATATTTATGGCCATTTAGCAAATGTCTAGTAAATATGGGATGCTTTAAAAAATAATAATATTTTACTAAATTGTGCTTGCCCACAATTAACTCTTAATTACAGTGTTTTTATTATTTTCTTTGTTTTCATGTTTGATCAGTATAATTTCAGTAGTATTTTCATTTATATTTCAGTTTAAAATGAGAACGGAATACTGTTACAGAAGTAGTGAATCAGTACCCTCTTCAAAGCACTTTTTCCTGTGGCCCTTTTTATTCCCTTTATTAACTGAAATTTAAAAAGGAGTTTAGGGCGCCTGGGTGGCTCAGTGGTTTAAGCCGCTGCCTTCGGCTCAGGTCATGGTCTCAGGGTCCTGGGATCGAGTCCCACATCGGGCTCTCTGCTCGGCAGGGAACCTGCTTCCCTCTCTCTCTCTCTGACTGCCTCTCTGCCTGCTTGGGATCTCTCTCTGTCAAAATAAATAAATAAAATCTTTAAAAAAAAAATAAAAAGGAGTTTACTTTTGCCTCTTATTTGGTAGAATCAGAATTATAAGCCTTTAATTTATAGTGGTATTCGTGAGGTACACATAAGCAAAAGTACCTTGTACACGTCTGGCATACAGTAAATAGAATGTCCCAAATCTCTTTCCCTTTTACTTTTTTTTCAGTTACTGTTGTGTTGATGTTTCCTGAGTTATGTTTGATTGTGTATATGTTTCCCTGGTGCTTAAAACCAGAGGGAAAATTGAAGTGAAAAATTTACAGAAAAATTATGAAAATTAGAACTGAAAGTTCTTTCAATTTTTATTTTATGTAAATATAAACAGTGTTATATCCTCATATTGATGTTGGATTTTACCATAGAAATACTTTTTGTCTTTTAAATGTTACACTTCAGAATAGGGATTTTGAGAAAACCAGCCCTTGATGATCTATGCATATATATTTTTTAGATACTCATAGATGAATCATTTACTTTTCTAGGCTACCTTTCCTTTATTTACAGAATTGTAAATTTGAAAACACCCTTGTTAAGGTGCTTTCCACATTTCCAAACAAATAACTATCTTCTGGCTCAATGCTATCTGGGAAGGAAACCTCTCCCTAGAATAGTGAATAAAGATGCACACAATAGTGTGACTAATTGTGGTGGATTTATTATCTCTAGTAGTTTGGAACTGGCCAAAAGGAATGAAATTACTGAGTAGATTAGAAACATGTTAGTCAGATAATGGCTATAGTACTCTTTAGCGGCATGAATAGTTCAAAGATATCAGATATCTTAATTACTCTGTTATTCTTGTGTTCTAGAAAATGAAAGATAGTCATATGGAGGATTTTTCCAAAGACAAAGAAACGAATTGGAATTTTCTACCATCAGGAAGAATTGAAAGTACAAGAACTGGGGAGGCTCCACTAGATCCTAATTTTTCTAAAGAAAAAGACAGTGATGAATCCCCACTCTGCTCACTTCCCGAAGGTATTGACCAAGAAGTCTTTAAGCAGCTTCCAGTAGATATTCAAGAAGAAATCCTTTCTGGAAAATCTGGAGGAAAAGTTCAAGGCAAAGGAAGCTTAAGTTGTCCATTACATGCCTCTAGAGGAGTGTTATCTTTCTTTTCTACCAAACAAATGCAAGGTAGTCCCTTAAATCCTACAGATCATTTATCCAGTAGCAAACAGATACCTGCATCTCCCTGTGAACCAGGAACATCAGGTTTAAATAGCAGTAGTTCTTCTTCTCCATGTAGCCGAAAGGATTATTCACATTATATAGACAGTAGATTAAAAGATGAACGCATGAGTCAAGGACCTAAAGAATCTCAAGGATTTCATTTTTCAAATACAAACCCTGCTGTATCTGTTTTCCATTCATTTCCAAATTTGCAGAGTGAGCAACTATTCTCCAAAAACCGCACTGTAGATAGCCATAAGGAATCAGTAGTGACAGTCTCTCATCATGAAAGACTTACAGAAAATAAAGAGCAAGATTCTAGCGATGAGAAAATTACCTTTCCTTCTGACATTGATCCTGAAGTTTTCTACGAACTACCAGAAGAGGTACAAAAAGAGCTGTTGGCAGACTGGAAGAGAGCAGCGTCAGATTGCCCCATTGTACATAAATAAGCATGTTCAGAAAAAAGGTCTAGAAAGCAAAGGAAAGGCCATTGTTCTCAGATTTAGCAGTTTATTAAGCTCCTTTAAATTAAACACTAATAGATATTCAATAATGTAGAAATCCAATATATAATGTTCTAGATAAAAGCAAGTGTAGTTATGGGAAGTAAATTCTGGCACAAAGCATAAAAATACTCAGAAGAAATAATGTAAAATTATCCTCTTATTTCTAAAGTTATTTTATATTGCTTTTCAATAAAAAGAATATCATGGTTAGTACATTTCCCATAAATGGGGGGGAGGGGAAGATACATACACCTGTGTGTAGAAACAAATAGGCTAGCCAAATCATTGCTATGACATAGCAAAGAATCGTTTTTTTTCTGTGAAATATGGAATGTCTCAAGAAATTCAGCCCATTAGGAAACTTCCAAATAAGAAATTCTGCTGCCAACTACTAAAAACACGGATCTCTTTGAAGTACTGTGTACCATTTAATACGTTTTTTAAAAAATACCAAAGCAGTGTGTATCCAATTAATGCTTTTGAGTACATTGGAGCCTACTGCAGTGCCTAGTACACAGAAGGTACTCCGTAATTATTGAATGACTGCTGTGGCCGGGGCCAGGTGGGAGGTTGGGCAGGGGAGTGCACATGTTGTAGAGAACTAGAAGGAACTCTCCATCCAGGTAGATTAAGGGAAGGATGGACACCGGAAAGGCAACGTGATAGGTTTTTAAGAAGGCTGGGTAATGGGGTGCCTGGGCGGCTCAGTTGGTTAAGCGGCTCCCTGCGGCTCAGGTCATGGTCCCAGAGTCCTGGGCTCAAACCCTGCATAGGGCTCTTTGCTCAGCAGAGAGCCAGCTTCTCCCTGCTGCTCTGACAACTTGTGCTCTCTCTATCTTTGTGAAATAAATAAATATATATATTTTAAAAAGATGCTGGATAATGGGAAAAGTCCATTTTCTTCTGGCTAGTCTGTGTAGGGTTTTAAAGTAATAATTAGATGTTTTTGTATCTTCTTATTTTTGGAGATCAGATTAAGGATGTCATATCCACAACAAATATACACAATTATTACATCGATAGGTGTTCTCTTTTCCCCATTGTTAATTGCCTTCCCCTTTTGCCTGCAAGGTTAAAAATTGGGTATAAGATTGTGGACATCTTAAAATTTTCTAGAACACATCAAAGTATACCTTAGCACTGATTCAGAAGAGTCCTGTTCTCGAGTTTATAACCTTTGCAGATACAATCTAAAGAAAAGATAATAAAAATAAAGTATACAAATGTGAATAAAGAGTAATGGAAAGGGGCTTCTGAGTGGCTCAGTGGGTTAAATTAAAGCCTCTGCCTTCGGCTCAGGTTATGATCCTGGGGTCCTGGGATTGAGCCCGGCATCAGGCTCCCTGGAGCCTGCTTCTCCCTCTCCCCCCCTCTCTTTCTCTGCCTGCCTCTCTGCCTACTCGTGATCTCTGTCTGTCAAATAAATAAATAAAATCTTCAAAAAAAAAAAAAGTAATGAAAAGATACTTTCTTTTAGGTAAGAAGTTTTAACTTA
Source organism: Meles meles (assembly GCF_922984935.1). NCBI lineage: Eukaryota > Metazoa > Chordata > Mammalia > Carnivora > Mustelidae > Meles > Meles meles. The sequence goes on from NC_060077.1 coordinate 75,470,499, forward strand.
GTTTTAGATTTCTTGAAATTTTCAATTTCCTAACCAAGGATTTTAACAGGGAGTTTGGGGTTATCAAAAACAATAACTTAGAGCAAAAACATCAAAACTTATTCATATGCAAATATTTAGTACCCTGGATCAAGGAGTATGGAATTTTCTACAGATAGTATACTGGTAAGGTTGTTAAACTGGTAAAAAGGATATATTATTTTTTGAGATAATACATTTTAAAAAATTTTCTAATAATCCTTGTATTATTTCATCCAGAAATTATTAAACAGCTAGAAAGGTTTAAAAAAAAGGTTAAGAGTTAAACAGTTGGGCACCTGGGTGGCTCAGTGGATTAAGCCGCTGCCTTCGGCTCAGGTGATGATCTCGGGGTCCTGGAATCGAGCCCCGCATCGGGCTCTCTGCTCCTCGGGGAGCCTGCTTCCTCCTCTCTCTCTGCCTGCCTCTCTGCCTACTTGTGATCTCTCTCTCTGTCAAATAAATAAATAAAATTAAAAAAAAATGTTTAAAAAAAAAAAGTTAAACAGTTTTGGCCAGTTTAAAAAGGGAGTAAAACAGTAGTTAAAAGTAGATTTTTTGAAGCGAGCATGCCGTAGGTATTATCACAGGCTTGTTACTTATTCTGTGACTTAAGCCTTTCAACATCTTTGTGCCTCTGCATTCTGACTTTTTAGTCTTATATTTATTTCCATATCCTTTTAATCCTTGTTTTTTTTTCCCCCCTATGGTGTTCTACAGATTTACTATAATGTTTGGAGATGTATATTTCCTTTTTATCCTCAGTATATGCTGGCTCGTGTTTCTTTCAATTCATGTTAATTCTGTAAAGCATTTGGCCACTAGGATTGCATAAATGATGGACTTCTTATTCCATCCTTCGTGTCCCTTAATCTCACAGTTCTTGTCATCTTGTTTATCTGCTGCATTTTGGTTAATTTCATCAGCTCTGTCTTTCATTCATTAGCTTGTTTTTCAGCATTATCTGGTCTACTGTTTAAAATACTAATGATGGGGTGCCTGGGTGGCTCAGTGGGTTAAAGCCTCTGCCTTCAGCTCAGGTCATGGTCTCAGGGTTCTGGGATCGAGCCCCACATCTGGCTCTCCGCTGAGCAGGGAACCTGCTTCTCCCTCTCCCTCTGCCTACTTGTGATCTCTGTCTGTCAAATAAATAAATAAATAAATCTTAAAAAAAAATAAATAAAATACTAATGATTTTAATTTTAATATATTTTTCATCTGATTCTTTTTCTAATCTTCCCATTTATTCATTATAGCCTTTCATAAGTAATTTTTAAAAACTATAAACATATAGTTTATATGTTTTATAAAACATAACTATTTTATATTTTTTTGATAATTTCAATATTTTAAATCTTTTATAAGTAAGTTTTTGGATATTGTTGTGTACCCGTTGATTAGCCTGTTTCTTTGAGTATGTGGCCGAGCTTAGTCTGTGGAAAGATGAAAGATGAAGGACCAAAACTGCATGCTTCCCTCCAGATAGGATTTGCATTTGCTTCCAGTGAGTCAGCATGAACCAATTTGGTATCACTGTAGACCCTGAAGGTCCTTGCTGAATGCAGTTGTCTTAGTTTGTCTTATTTTCAGCTCCCTGACCTTGCTACTGCCCTAAGGTTTTGTCTCCAAAGGTTTATTGCAGGCATTTGCTGTCAGGGTGAACCCCACCTTTCAAGTTTGCTTTTTGCCTGAGGCTTCCTGTTCCTTTCCTGCTTTTGTTTCAGCTCAATTTTTTTCCTCCATGATTGGAGGGGATTGGGGCCTGGAGATTTCCCTTATATAGTTCAATCAACAATGAATTAAAAAGTCTGTTTTCTCTGGAATCTAGTATTTTGTATTGAAGGAACTCTTAAGAGTATTTGTCCCACCATAGTGCAGGAGCGCACATCTATTTGGATTTACTTTTTCCATATTATTTGTGTTTTCTGTTTTTCTCTTTTTCTATGCTATGATTCTTTCTCATCCTTTTTCTCATCTTGTTTTTAGATTACTTGAATTTTTTCAATATATTTCCCCTTGACTGATTTGAGATGTAGAGATTCTAAGTACTCTTGATTACCCTTAAAAATTGAACATGCTTAACATCCAAAAATGGTAAATAGATGTACCTTCTCCCAAACAAGATGAAGATGTGAAAGTATGTTAATTTTAATTGCTCTAGTTCTTTATTAACCTCCAAAATGGATTTATTAGTATTTTATAGAGTTAATGTTTAGGTTTGTGAACATGATTATCTTTTTTTTTCTGCTCACCTTTTTTACTTGCACCTCATACATCCATTCCTTCAAAGTAGAATTCACTTTCTGAAACTACATCTTTAAAACTGCGATTTTGAGCTGACTTCTTTGGACTGTTTTAAGATATTCACTGTTATCTTTGGAGAGCTGCAGTTTTTATTACATGTCTAGCTACATATTTCTTCTAATAATGGTTGGGATTTAGGTGCTTCCTGAATCTGCAGGGATATGCCTTCATCAAATCTGGGTTAATTTCAATATTTTAAAACATTTTATTGTGAAATTTTTATGCAGAAAAGTGCATAAGTAAGTTAATGGGTAATTATAAGCAACAATTATGTAACTAGGTCAAGAAATAAAACATTCCAAGTGATCAGGAATTCCAGAGGTTTTTGGTTTTTTTTTGGTTATGTAACTGAACTTAAGGGGTTCACCGTTGGGGGTTGAACATCGCTTTGAACACAACCCAAGGAAATGCTGAAAGCAAAGAACTTTTTATTGCCTGTTACAAGTAAGAAGACAGGGAAGTAGCTCCGGAAGAACCATCTCACCATGTTGTTAGTGCAGGAAGTGTTTATTCAGTGTAAGGGTGGGAGCAGGGAGCTGGCACAGGCACTTTTGGTTCAATTGCTCATGCTTAGCACGTCAAGGGGCTAGTGCATACATCATATGTTCCAAAAATGGCAGAAACTCCAGCTATAGAAGGAGATCTTAGTATTATAATGAACTAAAGGTAACTTTAGGACAACTCAGGGAGGCTTCTGCCCTGGTCTTCAGCTCCAGTCCAGCTCAAACTAGCTCAGATACGGGGCTCACAGGTGAGACACACCTAGCAAGGGGCTGTCGGGTGAAACACCTACTCCAGCTTCGACTTGGCTGGAACTGTTGGTTCTGCAAAACAAAACAGACTCCTTCCCTGCTTTTGTCCCTTCCCCCTCTTCCCTTCTGTGGAGAGCTTTGAGCTCTCTTTGAGTAACTTTCCAATGCATCCTACCTAACTGTTGTTTTCTTATTAAATTTAGATATAATTGGCATATTGTTTCAGGGGTACAATACAATTATTTGGTATTTGTATATATTGCAGAATGATCACCACAGTAAGTCTAGCATCTATCACATTCATAGTTACAAAATTTTTTTTCCTTGTAATGAGAACTTTCAAGATCTAAGGAAGTCCGGAGTTTTTCTTAGCCTTTTATCATGTTGGGAGGGTTTAGTAAATCATTGACCTTGTGGTTAAACTCAGTCTCCAGTTCGCAGGGGCTCATACCCTCCCAGGATGTCAGGATGGCTCAAGGTCTCAACGTTCTAATCATGTGGTGGTCTTTCTGGTGTGGGCTCTAACAATCCTGAGCCTTACAGGTGGCATAAACTATCTAGGGCCCCCCAGTGAGTCACCTCATTAGCGTATTCCATGATGAATAAAAAAGATAACGTTGTTTGGAAAATTCTAAGGGCTTTAGATGCTCCATGCCAGGAACCCTGGACAAGACCAGTTAAATTCTACTGCAGAATATTTGGAAATAAGTCTTGAGATGTTTAGGACCCCAAATGTGCCCTACCTTAGTAAGTGTTCTGTGTGCACTTGAATGTGTGCTTTGCTGTTGGGTGGAATATTGTATAAATGTCAATTGGTTTTATTTAGTTAGTGTTCAAGTCTTCTGTATCCTTATGGATATTTTTGAGCATTAATAATCAAGAAAAGAGTATTTAAATCTCCAACTATAATTATAAATGTATCTTTTTCTCCTTGCAGTTTTTTATCAACTTTGCTTCTTGTTATTTGAAGACACTTTCAGGGCTATTATGTTTTGAGGAAGTGCCCCTTTATCATTCTGAAATGACCTTTAAACCTGATAAATTCTTTACTCTAAAAACCAGTTTCTTCATAAGAGCCACTATAATTTTTTAAAAAAGTGATGTTAGACTGGTGTCTTTTCCTAGGCTTTTAATGTATTTGTATGTTTATGTAAAAAATAAGAGACTTAATCTCATGAAACAAACTGAGGGTTGGGGGGGTTAGGGTGGTTGGGTTATGGACACTGGGGAGGTGGTGAGTGCTGTGAAGTGTGTAAGCCTGATGATTCACACACCTGTACCCTTGGGGCAAATAATACATTATATGTTAATAAAAAAATCTAGTTTTTAAAAAAAATTATATTTGAAGGGTTATACAACAGACAATTGGGTCTTGCTTTGTCATTCAGTCTGATATCTTTGCCTTTTAATTGAGGTTTTTCACCATTTAACATGGTGACCAATATAATTTTGTTTAAATTACCAGTCTGCTATTTATTTTCTATTTTCCCCCATGTGTTCTTTGTTCTCCCCCCCTCCTTTTTTTCCCTCTTTAGGGTTTTACTGGGATTATTTTTTTTAATCATTCTTTTATCTCCTTAATTGGCTTGTTACTTTTGCTTTGCCATCTTAGTGGTTGCTTTAGGGTGGATGTTACATATCTCTAACTACTACTTTATGTTTAGGGGACTTACACCAATTTACTTCCATTTCTCCCCAACTGGCCTTTATGCTATTTACCATACATTTTTTTTTAAAGATTTTATTTATTCACTTGACAGAGGTTACAAATAGGCAGAGAGGCAGGCAGAGAGAGAGAGGAGGAAGCAGGCTCTCCACTGAGTAGAGAGCCCGATGCGGGGCTCGATCCCAGGACCCTGGGATCATGACCTGAGCCGAAGGCAGAGGCTTTAATCTACTGAGCCACCCAGGCACCCCGTTACCATACATTTGACTCCTCCACACATTGTAACCCCATAATATATATTTTTATTTTTGCTTTATACTATCAGATTTTAAAGATTTTATTTCTTTGTCTTGTGTGTGGGTGGAGAGGGAAGAGGGACAGAGAGGGAGAGAGAAGGAAAGGGAGAGAATCTTAAGCAGACTTGACACTGAGCATGGAACCCAAAATGGAGCTCAGTCTCACAGTCTTAAGCTCATGACCTGAGCTGAAACCAAGAGTCAGACACTTAACCAACTGAGGCACCCCTATACAATCAAATTTTAAAAAGACATTTAAAAATAGGGGGAATATGCTTTTAAATATACCCACATTTCTGGTGCTCCTCATTTCTTTGTGTAGATCCATACTTTCATCTGCTTTTTTTTTTTTTTCCTATTAGACTTTCTTTAACATTTTTCTAATGCAAGTTTGCTGGACATGAATTCTTTCAGCATTCCTATGACTTATGTCTTTCTTATATTTTTATTTTACCTTTTTTTTTTAGATTTTATTTATTTGACAGAGATCACAAGTAGGCAGAGAGGCAGGCAGAGAGATGGGAAGCAGCAGGCTCCCTGCTGAGCAGAGAGCCTGATGTGGGGCTCGATCCCAGAACCCTGAGTCCATGACCTGAGCTGAAAGCAGAGGCTTAACCCACTGAGCCACCCAGGCACCGCTACCTTTATTTTTTTGAAGATAATTTTGCTGGGTATTAAATTCTAAGTTGTATGTGTTTTTTTAATGGGAGAAGGAAGGGGTCTGGTGGCCTTTAAGGTTTTATCTTTATTACTGGTTTTAAGATATTTGATTATGATATTCTTTGGTACAGTTTTATTCATGTTTGTTGTGCTAAGTATTTGTCAAGTTTCTGGAATCAGTTTATAGTTTTCATCAGATTTGGATTTGAGAGGAGGTTTTTTGCTCTGACTTGTCATAAAATATCTCTGATCCTATGTGGGTTCAGGAGATAGCTGCCTCTGCTTTTTTCAGGTAGTTCCTTCCCCAACATTGGGTAGTTTCTTCATATGCATATACTAATCAGTATAGTCAAAGACTCAAGAGGTATTCTTGCAGCTCTTGCCAGTACTCTGCTCTATGAACTCTAGTCACCTTGGTGCCTCTAGACTCCTAACTTTGTCTTCCCAGCTCACAGGAGACTGCTAGGTTCTCTCTGACATCCCTCTTCCAGGACTCCACCTTGGAAATTACTTCAGAAAAGTAAGCTAAGGCAGTTGTCAGACCTCATTTGCAGACTTTTCATTTCTGCTGTTTATATATATTTTTGAGAGGAATTTCTCATTCTCTAAATGTTCCTTTCTACAGTCTCCTGTTCTTGTTTCTTGGATACAGTATCTTCTTATCTCTCTAAAGTTGTTACTGATAGAACTTTCCAAGATTTTGTCTTATTACCTAGTCTCTCTTGAAGTTGATTTTGTTTGATTAAGTATACAGGACTAAAAGCCTAAGAGAAGCTCTGCTAGTTTTGGTAGGACTTAATCGACTTTGAGTTCCATGCAGGATGATCTGTCTGGGCCATTTTTGGGGGGAACTCCTGATGTCAGTATCAGTAGATCTTTCCTTTGGGGCTGGGTTATGTTTCTCAAAGATGATACTTAAGGTATCCTGCTTAGTTTATGGCTGCCTGGCTGCCTGTGTTATAGGAACAACGTTGGGGAGGATGAACTGAAAATTTCAGCATTCAGTATACATAGGATTATTTAATCCTGTTCTTTGTATACTTCCTAGGTTTTCAACTAGGCATTGTCCAGTTCAAGAGAACATCTGTTTTACAGAATAAACCTCCAGTTCTCTGTTGGAATTAAGACAATATCAGGACACAATTTTCAGTTACTTTTTACCTACTCCTCTTTACCAAATGATGTTAGCATCATATTGTTAATATAGCATGAGTCCTCTGGGGAAAAATTGATTTTGTCAGTTAGATGTAATCTCACGATTTTTGAAAGGTGAAAACTGCAACAAAATTTACAGTGAGGGTGAGATGGAGTCCTGTCCATTTTGAATATTTTCTGCTGACAAGGCTTTGCAAACATGAGTCATTTTTATAATGATACTGCTCAGTCTGTTCTCTAGTTTTCTGAAGATGGAAGTTTTATGGAGGTGGTGACTGGAATCTTTGTTCCAGTGCCCAGTCACCAGTTCATAGATGTCAGGAAGTATTTACGGAAGTAATATTTCTTGATGTTTGAATTACAGCTGTAATATATGTTCTTGCACATGATACTTCCAGTGTAGGCTTAGAGGTAGTAGCTCTTCTGGCAGGATGCCTCCCTGGTATTCTAGGAGTCATCCCTTGGCCGAGAACCTGCCCATCCAACAGTGTTCTCGGTACCAATTTAGCTGTTTTAAATCCATCCTTTTCTACTTAAAATACCTAAATTTTTTCTTTTCTGTACTGTTCCTAGAATGATACAAAGTTCTATTTCATTTTCATTTTTTTTAAAAATATTTTTTATTTATTTATTTGACAGACAGAGATCACAAGTAGGCAGAGAGGCAGGCAGAGAGAGAGAGGAGGAAGCAGGCTCCCCGCTGAGCAGAGAGCCCGATGCGGTGCTCGATCCCAGGACCCTGAGATCATGACCCGAGCCGAAGGCAGAGGCCCAACCACTGAGCCACCCAGGCGCCCCTCTATTTCATTTTCTTAAAAACTACTTGAACCTTTTCTCATGCTCTGTATTAAATCAGTTTATTAGTCCTGTCTTTATTTTACTTATTTTAAACGTAGCCATGTTAATTCTGTATTAGGTAATACAAATGTTTGAATTCTTTGGTGGAAGACGAATTCTTTGTCTTATTTATTATTTCTTTTGGCAACCTATTCATGCTTGTCTTTTTTCTCAGGTATTCTATGATTTCGGATTATGGCCTTACACTTGTTGGGCTTTATTTGTGGAACTCCTATAAGGTTTGGATACCAATGTGTCCCTCCAAAAAATATTTGCACTTGCTTCTGCCAGCCCTTTGAGAAACCATAACCTTGGACCATTTTAATTTCTCATCTGTATAGTTAAACCCTAGATCTGGACAGACTGTGGGCATGGTTTTGCAGGGGATATTTTTACCTTTTCCCCTAAACCCATTCATTTGCCTTTTATTTTATGGTTGGATTATTTTTTTCCAATTCACTGTTTTACTGAGTGGATAGTCCTGTTAGGTTCCTGGGCCATCTCATCCCAGTTACCTGCCTTGGATGGGCCCAAGGTTTTGTCCTTTGTCTATAAACTTAGATTGATTTATTTTGTTTTCTTGTTTACCACAGTTCTCTCTTTTGCATACTGTTTCCACTTATAAATGATTGAGTTGTGTGAAATTCACTCTCATTTGTTATCTCACTGTATTACCTGTACTGTCTTTTTTTTTTAACAAAGAGATTTAATCCCCATATATAACAAGATATAATCCCCCTTGTTCTCCTATAAAGTTGATTGACATTAACAAAAATGTCTTACAAAGAGCTCTGCTTTTGAAATGTAGAGGTGAACCTCTCATAATCTGGTGATATTTGGGTATCCTTTCTTTCTTAAATTGTAATTATTATATATTAGATATATTAAATTTAAGATACTGAAATATTTTATAAATATGCTAAAATATTTTGAGGAAACTTTAAACTTCCTTCAGATGCGGTTTTGGTCAGGAACATGGAACTTCTGTAGATATTTTAGGCAAGCAGATTTAATATAGTATATTAGATGCTTACAAAATCATTGCATTGCTGAAGGAGTGGGTTCTGGGGTTGGCCTCTAGAAACTCATCTGAGAACTAGACAGAACCAGTCCACCAGGTCAGATGTCTTATTTGAAGCCACTGGTGAAACGATGAATTCAAGGAGCTGAAATTAATAGGCTGTTACCACTGCCACTGCTTGACGTCTGGAAGGCTGGAGAATAGTTACCTACAATCGTGTCCCAATAATTGGGAACAAGAAATCAAGAAGATGCTGCCGCCTCTGTCATTGACACACCCACCTTTCGGCACAGAAGAATCTGGCAGGCGGACACTGGAACACAGAAGAAAAGCCTCATTTGTCCTTGTCTTTGTCCTTGCTAGCCAGTAGAAACAAAAAACAAACAAACAAAAAACAAACAACAGGAAAAATGGCCAATGCCTCACTCAACTCTCACAAGACTTCATCCAATGGAGGTAACCTAATTTGCAACTAAAGACTAGGTGCAGTCAACTCCTGGGGTGCATTTTTTTTTAGCTTTCCATCCTCTTTGATTAGAGGGAAGGTAGAATAAAGGTGAGCAAGCCAATACACAGAATCTGTCAGTTATGTGTGTGTGTCTGTGTGTTCATGTGCATATATATATAAAAAATAGTAATTTATATATAAATTAAATTATATAATTACTATGGAATATATAATTGTATTATATAATAAATCATATATACATATGTATATAATATATGTATATATAATAATTATATAAACTATTGAATTTTTAAAAAGTGGTTACTACAATATGTTTGTGTCATCGTGGCAATTTTTTAATATCATACCACAAACCTGTACTGTGATAAAATTCAGCCTGCAGTTGACTTAACTAAACCAAACTTATGTGGCTACAGAGATATTGAAGTAGAAAAACCTGAGAAGTTGATAGAATATTTAATCTTTAGACTAGCCAGATTATATATAGTATTCTAGTTAACTGTCATCAACTTTTTTTTTTTTTTAAGATTTTATTTATTTATTTGACAGACAGAGATCACAAGTAGGCAGAGAGGCAGGCACAGAGAGAGGGGGAAGCAGGCTTCTTGCCAAGCAGAGAGCCCGATGCGGGACTCGATCCCAGGACCCTGAGATCATGACCTGAGCCAAAGGCAGTGGCTTAACCCACTGAGCCACCCAGACGCCCCTGTCATCAACTTTTTTGATATAATACCCTAGCAGTAAAAAGAATGGGGAGCCATATACTCCCAATATCTGTATTATTTAACTAGGGATACAAGAGTTTAGCTTTAGGCTTGGTATCTGACCAAATTCAGTTATTTTGTTTTTGGGCAGTTGAATAATTAACTACTTTAGCATCATTTGTGGCTTTACTGCAATTGTGCATGAGGTTACCATATGATTATACAGGTTGTCATTATATTTAATCATTGCAAATGATTCTAGTCATAAAAATAAGTCATCATGTTTAGATTTATTATTAGCATCTGAGTATACAATTTCAAATATAAGTAAGCTTTCCAGATACAACCAAATAAAATCTCATGAGCTTCCTCTTGTAATTCCATCAGAGTATAAATTTGTAATTGTTATTGCAAAGTAAAATGTTGCAGTAAATGATGAGTCTGAAAACAATTTTATGTAGAAAACAATTTTCAGGGGTGCCTGGGTGGCTCAGTGGGTTACATCTCTGCCTTCGGCTCAGATCCTTGTCTCAGGGTCCTGGGATTGAGCACCACATTGGGCTCTCTGCTCAAGTGGGGACCCTGCTTCCCCCTCTCTCTGCCTGGCTGTCTACTTGTGAGCTTGTTTGGAGGTTCTAGCAGGGGAGCGCAGCTACTCGTATACCCTTGACCGAAGAACGGTCCTCTCCTCTATCGGGGAAGGTCGTCCTTTTCGACCGAGCGCGCAGCTTCGGGAGGGACGCACATGGAGCGGTGAGGGAGGAAGGGGACACCCGCCTAGCCAGCCAGATCAGCCGAATCAACCCTGGCGATCAATGGGGTGACAGATGTCGCAGCCAGATCGCCCTCACATCCCTGGCTGTCTACTTGTGATCTCTTCCTCTCTGTCAAATAAAATCTTAAAAAAAAAAAAGAACAATTTTCAAGTTATTGACTAGGGAAAGAGGTTTATAATTAGAAGATGTGGTATGTGTGTTTGTGTGTGTAGGTATACAGTATGTATACAGGATTATTACTCAGCCATAAAAAAGCACTAAATCTTGCCATTTGTGAAAACATGGACAGACCTAGAAGGTATTATGCTAAGTGAAATAAGTCAAGCAGAGAAAGACTAGTACCATATGATTTCGTTTATAGTGGAACCTAAAAAAGCAAAACAAACGAAGAAAACACTCACAGAGAACAAACTGGTGGTTGCCAGAGGGGAGGGAGTTGGGGAATGAGTGAAATAGGTGAAGGGGGTGTGGTTAAGACTACAAATTGCCAGTTATAAGTCACGGGGAGGAAATGTACAGCACAGGCAATATAGTCAATAATATTGTAATAATGTATGGTGACAGATAGTGACTACACTTATGGTGAGCACTGACTAATGTATAGAATTGTTGAATCACTCTATTTGATACCTGAAACATGACCTCGTATGTCAACAGTACTTCAATAATAAATATTTTAAAAGATTGAGTTAATAAGGATATTGAGAGAGTACATGTACTTAATAACTACGATGAACATACATTCTTTTTGAGTCAACAAAGAAATGTGTGGTTATTTGTGTTGTGGCATTATTTGGGTAATCGATTACAGCTGCCCAAATTGGTACTGAAGTCAGGGAGCTGTACAACAAAAACCTGAAGTCTATGCTATTGGCTTTTGGACAGTGGCAAGGTGAGAAAACTGTTTGCTGAGGCTGGAATAATGGTGAGGAAACTGCTTTCTTAAGAAGCTATAACGAGGGGCGCCTGGGTGGCTCAGCAGGTTAAAGCCTCTGCCTTCAGCTCAGGTCGTAATCCCGGGGTGCTGGGATCGAGCCCCGCATCGGGCTCTCTGCTTAGCTGGGAGCCTCCTCTGCCTGCCTCTCTGCCTACTTGTAATCTCTATCTGTCAAATAAATAAATCTTAAAAAAAAAAAAAAGAAGCTGTAACGATGCATTTGATAAGACAGCTGTTTGTGCTCTCTTAGAAAACAGAAAATAAACCAAATGAACTTTTTGGCTTTAGGCAAGGATGTCTCCAGGCAAGGTGAAGAAAGTGCCACCTGGTGGTTTTTAGTTGCAAGGGCTAAAGCACTACTACAAGAAAGTTGATTAGGAAGGGAGGAAGGGAGGAAGGGAGGAAGCAGCTGGTTAGGTTGCAAGCAGAAGTAGAAGTTAAAGGTTATATTACGCAGAGAGCCAGAGCTACTAAACTGGAAAATGAAACTGTTGTCTTATTTCCAACCAACTCAGCAAAGTCTCAAATTAAGACATGGGCTCACATCCAACATCAAATCAAGATTGTGTCTATCAGATATTTTGATAAGACTGCTGAGTTAAGGTGGTACTGAGGAGATCTCAGGTGGACAAAAGCCTAAGGGTGTCATCCCACAGAAGCCTGATACAAAAAGAGCAGTAAGAAAATCTAAAGACGCTATGTTGATAGCAATTACAGGTATGGCTTTTGGGTGTGTAATGGACCATAACCAGACAAGAAAGCTCAAAAATCTTAATGTCGTACTAGCAAAAACAACAACTGCTTGGGCTAAACTAAAAGATGATTACTCTAAAAAACGTCTCTTGGCCCTTGACTTTCTTTGGCAGGAAGTGGCTTGAGAAAGTTACTAAGTTGCTAATAAAGATCATTTCTTCAAAGAATAAAGGAGGGTGATGGAAAAAGAAGGCCATCTCAGATAGTATAGCCAAAAGCTGTGGGGAGCAGTGAGTAGGGGAGCAACTCCCAGAGTGCAATTAGAGACTGGGCTCCAATCAGGAAACATTTTCCCTTCCTTCCCTTTGCCTTCATCATTCGAACATGCCTGGGCTAGGCTGCTGGAGGATAAGGTTTAGCACAGCCCAGGCTCTGCAGTTGTCCATCCTTTTTCAGAAAACTAAGAGCCAGTTGCTGGACATGTGAAGGAGCCCCGTTGATCCCAGCCTAAATTACCCACAGACTTAACAGATAAAGGTAACGGTTATATGCCCCTAAGGTTTTGTGATTGTCTGTTATAATTATTGTGGTAATTGGTAGTCCTATTAATTTATTATAATATACTTGATGAATCCTCTTCAGCACAGAGTATACAAAGAAAGTGTTAGTGAAAAAAGTGGTAGTGAAAACATGTTTTCTTCTGACCTATTAAATCCCAAAACAACCTTTAAATGGAGGATAAAACTTATTACAAGGATTATTGTAGACTGCCACTTGATCTTGTGTGTTTTATAGTATTAAATATGTAGTGTCTGCGGGTATAATCTAGTAGCTGACAATACTGAGAAATTATTTTCCCCTGCACTCTCTCAAACTTTAAAGTGTTGGCTTCTAAATTCTTTAAACAAAATTGTAATAAATTATTTTTGGATAAAACCTTAGATTATCATTATGTCCCAGTTCATTTTATGATGGTGATAATAGGAACTGGCCAACATTTATTTTTTATTATTGAATAATTGATATATAATACTGTATTAGTTTCAGATATATAACAGTGATTTAACATTTATATACATTATGAAATAAGTCACCACAGTAAGTCTAGTTGCTATCTGTCACCATACAGAATAGTTACAATATTATTGACTATATTTTCTTGTTGTACATTACATCTCTATGTCTTATTTATTTTATAATTAGGATGTTATACATCTTAATTCCCTTCATCTATTTTGTCCATTTCTCCATCCCCTCTGCTCTGGCAACCATCAATTTCTTCTCTGTATCTATGTATCTGTTCATTCGTTTGTTTTGTTTTTTAGATTCTACATGTAAGTGGAATTATATGGCATTTGTCTTTGTCTGACTTGTTTCACTTAGCATACCCTCTAGGTCCATCCATGTTACAAAAGTAAGGATTTCATGCCTTTTTTTTTTTGGCTGAGTCATAGTCCAGTGTGTGTGTGTGTGTGTGTGTGTGTGTGTACCACATCTTTTTTATCCATTTGTCTCTCGAAGGACATTTAGGTTGTTTCCATAGCTTGTCTATCATAAATAATTCTGCAGTCAAACAAAGGGGTACATATATCTTTTCAAATTAGTGTTTTCATTTTCTTTGGGGAAAATATCTAGAAATAGAGATACTAGATTTCATGATAGTTTTATTTTTAATTTTTTGAGGATGCTCCATACTGTTTTCCATAGTGGCTGTAGCAGTGGGCATTCCCACCAACAGTGTACAAGGTTTCCCTTTTCTCCACATCCTCATTAACACTTATTAGTGCAGAATTGCTAAACTATTTTTATTTTTCAATTATTTTGATGATGGTGTTATCAAATTTTACATGGAATTTTTTTAATTACAGATGGTACCTTCTAAAATTCCTACCTATTTAGAGGTAATCAAGATGATAAAACACCATAATATATGGGGATAATGACAGGACAAGGAGAAGGAATCAAAGATATAGTACTTAGTATTATTTCTTTGGTATTATTTACATTTTACCTTAAATAGGGTACAAATTCAAAAATATATTATTTTTCTGTTTGTGTAATGGGGAATCAGTTTCAAAAATCATTTGTCTTTCTTGGAAAAATATACTTTACTAAAATGTCTAATTTTGTGATTTATGTGTTTATGGCTAAAAGGCTCACATTCTTCTGAAAGTATAGTCTAAACTGGAAAACAGTAAAAGTAGCCAAAATAAGGCACATTCTAAATCATAGTATAATTGCATATTTATATCTTTTGAAAACTTTGTTAGAAAAGGAAAAATACTCAGAATCTGCCAAGTTTTAGGGAGACCATCATCCAAGGAGCTGGGGACAGAAGTCAGAGACTTCCTTTAGTTAAACTGCTCTTCAACATCACAGTGGTTTTCTCCATACTTCCCAGAGTCTTTCCCACTGTGCCCTCCCATCCTCCTCCTAGTCAGGTTTCCGTGCATCCTTTCTCACACAAGGGAGGCTAGAAGGACTCCTGAAGCTAGAAGGTGATTATTAGAGGAATTAGTTACTTTGCTATGAAAAATTTAATCATTCTTCATGAGAATGGTATTTCTGCATCTTCTTACACTTGAATTTTGACACAATTTTCTGTAAAATATCAGAAGCTGTTCAAGCCACAACTCCCCAAAAGGTGTGTACCTCTCTCTATATTTGAGATTTGGCATATAATATTTATAAACAAAACCAGACTTTTTCATGGGGCTAAATATCCCCTTAACAGTCATTCCATACAACCAGACTGGAAACTCTTGACTACGAATTGCTTATAAAGAGTGTTAAACAGGGGCGCCTGGGTGGCTCAGTGGGTTAAAGCCTCTGCCTTCAGCTCAGGTCATGATCTTGGGCTCCTGGGACTGAGCCCCGCATTGGGCTCAGCGGGGAGCCTGCTTCCCCCTTCTCTCTGCCAGCCTTTCTGCTTACTTGTGATCTCTCTCTCTTTCTGTCAAATAAATAAATAAAATCTTTAAAAAAAAAAAGAGTGTTAAACAAGTACTTCTAATGTAAACATACCAGCTTTATATTGGTAAAAAATGAGATCTGTGATAGATTAAAAATCAAAATTTTAAAAACAAATGATACTATGAGATAGCCTTATAGTTTATAATTATGACCCATTCAATTTGGGGGGAGTTTGGATAGGTTTTTACATTTTTTTCTATTTTTTAATTTTGAGATAATTGTATACTTGCATGTAGTTGTAAAAAAAATAATGCAGAGAGATGCCATATTTCCTTCACCCAGTCTCCCCCAGTGGTAATATCTTGCATAACTGTAGTATAATAAGACAATTAGGAAATCCACATTGGTAAAATCCACTGATTTTAATCAGATATTTCCAGTTTTACGTGCTCTCATTTATGTGTACATGCATGAATGTGTGTGTTCAATTCGGTGCAGTTTTATCACATGTAGATTCATACGACCATCATCACTGTCAACATACAGAACAGGTTTATCACAAGGATCCCTCCTGTCACCCTTTCAAAGCCACAGCCACCTCCCTGCCTGCCCTCACCTCCGTGATCCCAGCAAACCTCTAGTTCTGTTATCCATATCCATCATTTTGTCAGCTCAAGAACGTCATAAATGGAATAATATACTACTTAACCTTTTGAGACTGGCTTTTTTCACTCAGCAATATTCCCTTGAGACCATCTAAATTGTATCAATAGATTGTTCTTTGTATTGCTTAGGAGTAATCCATATTACTACAGCTTATTTACCCCTTAAACGATATGTGAGTTGTGGCCTGTTTGGGGCTATTTATAATAAAACTGCTGTGAATATTTGGGTACAGGTTCTGTTTTGTTTTGTTTTTAGAGAGAGAGAGTGAGACCTGAGGTGGGGAGGGGAAAGGAGAGAGGAAGAGAGAATCTCAAGCAGGTTCCACACACAACAGGGATCCCAACACGGGGCCCAGTCTCATAGCCCTGAGACCATGACCTGAACCAAAGTCAAGAGTCAGACACTTAACCAACTGGGCCACTAGGTGCCCCTGTGTACAGGTTTTTATATGAGCATTTGCATGTCTCAGGATAAAGCATGCAATTGTTGGGTTGCATAGTAAATGTAATATTTCATTTTGTAAAATACTGCTGTACTCTTTTTCAGTGTAGCTATACATTTTTCATTTCCACCTGCAATGTATTAGTGATCCAGTTTCTCTGAACCTCATTGATATAACCCCCCCCCCTTTTTTTAAATTTTAGCCATTCTGACAAGTGTGTATTGATAACTCAATGTGGTTATTATTTGCATTTACCATAATGGTCAGTGATGTTGGATACCTTTTTGTGAACTTATTTGCCATCTACATGTACTCTTCCCTGAAATGTTTTTTGTTCATTTTCTAGTAAGATTTTAAAGATATATTTATTTTAGAGATGCGGGAGGGGCCGCTGAGGGGGAAAGAGAGAATCTCAAGCAGACCCCCTGCTGAGCACAGAGCCCAGTGGAGGAGCTCCATCTCACGACGCTGAGATCATGACCTGAGCTGAAATCAAGAGTCAACCCCTTAACTGACTAAGTCACCCAGCTCCCCTCTAATGGATTTTTTAGTATTGCTGAGTTTGAGTTTTGAAGGTTCTTTACATATTCTAGATACAAGTCCTTGATAGAAATGCCTTGCAAATATTTTGTTCCAGGCTGTGGCCTGTCTTTTCATTTACCTCACAGGGTCCTCCCTAGAGTATACATTTTAAATTTTGACTAAAGTAACTGGCTACTGTAACAAATTACCACCAATTTGGTGGCTTAAAAAAACCCAGAAATTTATTCTCTCATAGTCTGGAGACCAGAAGTCTAAAATCAAAGTGTCAACAGCCTCCTCTGAAGGCTCTACGCGAGAATCTTCCTTGTCTCTTCCAGCTTCTGGTGGCTCTCGGTGTTTATTGGCTTGTGGCTGCAAAGCTCCAATCTCAGACTCTCTTCTGCCTCCACCACTGTCTCTCTCTTATGCGTCTCTTAACAGGACACTTAATGACTAGATTTGAACCCACTTAAAGAATCCAGTATGATCTCATTCTAGGTCCTCCATTCTAGGTACCTGCAAAGACCTTTTTCCAAATAAGGTCACATTCAAGGTTCCAGGGATTTGAAGGGATTTGACAAGAATGGATCTTTTGGAGGCCATCGTTCAACACACCGCAGAGGGGAAACCACTGGAATACACCAGGTGGGAATGGAGGTGCAGCGTCCTGGGTCTTGGTGACACTGGGGATCAGGGAAGGGCAGTGAAGTGAAGAGTGACCCACACTTCTTTGTACTAGTTGGCTAAGTCTTGCTGTTGCCAAGCGGAAGACATGGGACCCCAACTGACACTAACCCAGGAGAGATATACTACCTTCTTTGGCTGGGAGGAAGATGGAAAATGAGCTCCCTGCTGGGTGAGCCGGAAACCACCTGGCAGGGGACTCATAGTGCTACTTTTCAACTCTGTCAGAGCACCACCAGCTGCTTCTGTGGGGTGGAAACAAGCTGGCTGTAAGATCATCTCTGCTTTGCCCGAATGAAACCAAAGAGGGAGTGCGCGCAGTTTTTAGGTTGATGTTTGGCTGCTGTATGTAGATTTTGTTCCATTGGGCCACCCTTTTGTTCATAGCTATTCCTACAGCTATGAGGCACAGGCTTTTTCTCGAAGCTTTTGTTGTCATTCCCGCCTGGTGGTGGTTCCAGATTGCTGTCTGGAATATATGGAAGGCAATAAGGAGACCCTGACAATGACTGCTATGTCATTTCTCAAGTCCTAAGTCCTTTAGCAGTTTGCCTTCTTCTTTTTATATACGCTTTAAAATCTTCCTATGCTTATATGCAGAGTCTTTTAGTTTTAAGAGGAAGGATTTGGGGTCACCTGAGTGGCTCAGTCGTTAGGTGGCTGCCTTTGGCTCAGGTCCTGATCCCAGAGTCCTGGGATTGAGCCCCGCATTGGGCTCCTTGCTCAACAGGAAGCCTAGTTCTCCCTCTCCTACTCCCTCTGCTTGTGTTCCCTCTCTCACTGTGTCTCTCTCTGTCAAATAAATAAATAAAAATCTTTAAAAAAAAAAAAAAAGAGGAAGGATTTGGGAAGAATGAGTTACTACATCTTGGCCAGAACAAGAAATTGATTCATGACTCATTCAATTTTAAATTTTAGATATCATTCTTCATACATTCTATTGGAATTCTTTTCAAGTGTTATGTTCATGTCTCCTACAATGGTCAATTTAAGCAGTAAGCAAAGAAAACCAATTTAAAATATATTTTAATTTTTAATTAGTGCTGACTTCTGTGTATGTTTTCTTACGATCTTTTTGCAGAGCATTTTCCAGGGGGAAAAAAGCAATAGATAAAAGGACATTAAGAAAACTTGTTATGGGGGCATCTAGGTGGCACAGTGGGTTAAGTCCCTACCTTCAGCTCAGTTCATGGTCTCAGAGTCCTGGGAAAGAGCCCTGAATCAGGCTCTCTGCTCAGGAGGGAGCTTGCTTCCCCCTCTCCCTCTGCCTGCTTCTCTGCCTACTTGTGATCTCTCTCTCTCTGTCAAATAAATAAAATCTTTAAACAAAATAAAGAACACTTGTTATGAACATCATTCTTATATGAGATTAAAAACTATATTTAATGCTATTCTCTTGTACAACTATGAGTTCTTATTTCCACAAAGTACCTTCTGTAATTTGTACAAGGATACTGTTTAGAATAGTTGAACAGGATTTATGCACACTGACTTGGAAGTAAACTGCAGTAACTGACACACAAGCTTTTCTATGGCCTCACTTCTTTAGGAATGATGAGTGACCGCTATGATGGTATCCACGTCCTGCTGGAGATCTGAGCGCCTTTATCCCATCTTTTGCATTGAGGATGAAGCTTACTAAGTTGGAAGGCATGGTTGCTTCAATTATTGATGGGGACAATTTTCCTCTCATTTCTGTCTGGATAAACATCACTAGTTTGGAATGTGCTGGGTTCCTGTAAACAAAGGAAGAGTTAAAAGAGATTTTTAGATTTATTTACTGAATTTACAGGTTGATAGAAAGCAAGATTCTTATCTCATTCAACCATGGATTCCCTCCAAAGTGCTTATGATAGGACAGTTACTGAAGGAAGGGAGGAAGGAAGGATACAAAAAAGGGCAGAGTGATTTGCACCCATAGACATTTTACATAAAACTATTTAGTCAGGTTATACGTTATAGCCTTCAGCCATCTTTTCCTTTTTGTCATTTTGTTAACTTCTTTAAATTACAAAATTAATGTATGCTTATAAAAATTTAAATACAGAATTTTCATAATTATTCTGTTCCCCAGAGCTAATCACTACTCATACTTTTAACTGTGTTTTATTAGATTATTGTCTCTGTATATACAAAGATAGCATACATATATATGTATACCTACCCCATACATTTTTGTTTTTATAAAAATGAGATAATATATTTCTCCAACTCGTTTTTTTTTTTTTTTTTAAGAGTTTATTTATTTATTTGACAGACGGAGATCACAAGTAGGCAGAGAGGCAGGGAGGGAGGAAGCAGGCTCCCTGATGAGCAGAGAGGCTGATGCAGGTCTCGATCCCCCGACTCTGGGATCATGACCTGAGCTGAAGGCAGAGGCTTAACCCACTGAGCCACCCAGGCACCCCTCTCCAACTAGTTTTATTTTCCCTCTTAATAGGATATCATGCATTTCCTTCTGTTAATACATACGTATCTGTTTGTTTTTTATGACTGCATAGAGTATTTCATTCTCTATGTAACCAGTCCTTTATTGATTATCATTTGGGTTTTTTCTTCACTTTTTGCCACTATAAATAAAGCTGAAATAAAACATCAAATACATGGAATTTCTAGGTCAAAGGTTTTGTGCATTTAACATTTTGAAATATTCTTTCCAAATGACATTAGGAAGACTGTAGTATTTTATATTCTAACCCAGTAATCTTCAAACTGGAGTATGTGAAGACTTTCCAAAGGGTGCAAGAGGATGAATAACGTCTAAAGGAATAAATTTTCATATCTCTAACTTCCGTATGTACCTCTTCCCCAAACTGATCTGAGACCATCTCTGATGGAGATGTAGGCTTCTTCTTTCCCACTAGCCTGTTCATATCATCCTTCTGTTGCTTTACAGAACTGTCATCTTCCCTGAATAGTACCAAATGATACTATGGTGTTTTACTCTGACATATAAAAAAGTGAATGACAGAAAGTGAAGGACTAAGGATTGGGTAACAAATCCTTACCAAGTCATGTCAATTCTTTGTTTTCAATAAAATTTAAGGATCTAACTTGGTTGTCAGCTGATAGGTCATTAAAAATATTTTTTGGTTATAGGTCACTATGTACTTTATGGTATATAACACAAAAGAATTCAAGGCATTTAATGAAAGTCCTGGAATTATACTCTTTTCATTTTATCCCACTTATTTATGCAAACAAATTTTCTCACTGCTTACATTCATAAAAATGTGACATAGGAATAGACAATAGTAAGTGCTAGCTCATTTTTTTTTGTTTTGTTTTTTTGTTTTTATTTTTTCAATGTTCCAAGATTCATTGTTTTTGTACCACACCTAAGCTATCTTATTTTATTAGTATTACTAATACACAATTAAATGAACTGTAATTGTTAGAAGCATGGACTCTGGAACCAGTTTGCATTGTTCTGAAGCTGAGCTTTGCTATTATCTATGTTTAACCTTGAGAAAATTACTTAATCTCTTTGGACTTCCATTTTTTTTCCTGCAAAATGGAGATAGTAGTACTACCTACTTCATGAGGTTATTGGGAGGACCAAAGGAATCAATACATGTAAATTGTTTATAAAGTTCCTGGTACAACGTAAATGCTATCTAAGTTTTGCTAATAATAAAAGGTGTGTTTTCAATAACTTTGCTTTTATACTTAATAGTCACATCACATTTGGTCATATATTTTTTATTTTGGTCATGTAATAATAATTTAATCAAGTACACACATATATTTTGTAACATTTAAGATACTTAAGGTCACAGGAAATAAAATGGATTTTTAAATTAAATATTCTTTTCAAAGAAAAATGACAGGGTGATTAATAAAAGAATAAAAGGGGGCGCCTGGGTGGCTCAGTGGGTTAAGCCGCTGCCTACGGCCCAGGTCATGATCTCAGGGTCCTGGGATCGAGTCCCGCATCGGGCTCTCTGCTCGGCAGGGAGCCTGCTTTCCCCTCTCTCTCTGCCTGCCTCTCTGTCTATTTGTGATCTCTCTGTCAAATAAATAAATAAAATCTTTAAAAATAAATAAATAAAAATAAAAGAATAAAAGAACTCAAATAATAAAATATATTCTATTAGGATTAAATTATATGAGGAAAAAAGAAAGAATGTGGGAATAAGGAGAAATCAATGATGTAAATTTCTGACAGTTTGTATGTATTTTGAAATTGATAGTTATGGTAGGTTTCTAGTTATTATGGTATTTAGAGTTTATTGGGTATGCTTACAAGAATGACAGAACACTTTTTTTTAGAGTGTCAATATTTAGAGTGCTGAAAATTGCACCCTCATAATTTAATCCTATGAAAAATTTTAATATCAACATAAAAATGTGCAAGGCAGAGTACAGTTTTACAAAATTTTTTTGCAGGGATATGAAGACCACTCCTCCAGCAAACCAGGAGTCCATTTTCCTATACTCTTGTCTATGGAGAGTGTAGACTATTTTTATAGCGCCTCAGGTGGCTAGACTGAGTATATTTACTAGCTGTTGAAAAGGTCTTAAATCTCTATTTGAGTTTGCTAGGGCTTTACGCACTTCAAAAAAACCTTCCTAGTATTTACTAAACAGTACCTTCACTACTGATAATAAGTTCTATAAGTTTACTATATAACTTGTTTACAAATGTTGGCTGCCCAAAATATTGTGCTGCATGGAAAGAGAAGGTGTAAGAGAATCACTTTTGTCAGCACCTTTCTCTGAGACCACGGATGAGACTGTGTCTTTTCCTCTAACAGCATGCTAGGCAGAGCTCCCATCCTTGATGGGATATCCACATCAGAGCTTTTGTCCCCTGTTTTTTGCAGTGGAAAGGGAAAGTTGACAAGATGCAAGAAGGGGACTTAGCCTGTGAAACACACATCAGAATGTGTAGCTTCCCAAATACAGTCCCTGCCAACCACTGATGTATCCAACTGACCTGAAGCAGTAATCCTTGTTTTGTTTTCTCCTGCTATGGAGAATAAAGTCTTGACCATAGATTCAAAATTGATAGGTGGGTAGAAAGACCACCAATGACACCATCTGCATCAATGGTACGTAATTGTGAATTTCTTTTAGTTCTCTTATTCAGTAGAGAAAACATTAAGGAATATAGTCTAAAATGTAATTTGATTTTTACTTTCTTTACATTTTTTTTTTCTCCTCCAAATGAGAGGTTCATATCTGGCCAATATAAAATTTCATATGATTTTATGTGCCAATAGCTATTATTTGTATAAAATCATTTAGCAAAAACTAAAACTTAATGTATTGAATTAATATACATACATTTACAAAATATGTGTACTTTATGTTACCATTTATCCCTAGTTTGGTCACCTATAGGCAGTGACTCCTCTGATTTCTCTAGCTCTTTCCAAATTTACCTATTGTAGGTATTTGTAGGCAGTCCACTGGAAAGAATTCACTTAAGGTAAAGCATTCATGGCTGATAAATGTGAGTGTATTATGATTCTAGGGAAATATATATATATATATATTTTTTTTTTTTAAGATTTTATTTATTTACTTGATAGACAGAGATCACAAGTAGGCAGAGAGGCAGGCAGAGAGGCAGGCAGAGAGAGAGGAGGAAGCAGGTTCCCTGCGGAGCAGAGAGCCCGATGCGGGGCTCGATCCCAGGATCCTGGTATCATGACCTGAGCCGAAGGCAGAGGCTTTAATCCACTGAGCCACTCAGGCGCCCCGGGAAATACATTTTTAATTTACAAAAAGTCCTTAATAATTCACAGAAGTAACTCAAATGGAGAAATATAAGTCATCAGGTTAAGGTTCACTGGGGGTGAGGGGATAGAGAGAATGTGTAAGTGTGACTAGTCCCAGAGACCTCAAATCATACTTTATAGGGAATTATCCATTCTGGTGATGAAAATACTTATAAAAATTATTTTTTTAATTGCATTTAGGGGCAATTTTTTTTCTTAACAGAATATGCTGGCACACACTTCTACCAATGAGTTAGAAATAACAAATTGAGCTAAAAAACTTGTTAAAATAAAATAAATAAATGCAAGTAACACTTACTCTTGCAGAGGAGAACATATATAGCCGCAAGCATGGTTATAACCACGGACATAACTTGAAGATGGAGGATATGCTGGAAAATCCACACTGTTAGCTACGTGATTAAAAAAAAATTAAAATGAAGCCTATTTCACAAAGATTCTATTTCAAGTAGCATATTTTAAAAGATAGATGATATACATTTAATTTAATTTAGTTATTATCAGTACTGATATTAGTTTTATACATATATACCCACATGTTTGTAATATGCTTGTATATAGACCAAAAATGAGAAAATGCCAGTATGAGCACTACTGTCCTCTCAAATTTTCTCATGCTATTATCTCTAAAGATACCATTACCTTTTACATATAAGGAAAAGTATGAAAAGTATCGTTTAGTTACTCTCTGAGATTTGAAACAAAAGAAGAAATCACAAAGGAAAAGACTATTTCATTAGGATAGTGGGTTTATAGATACTTTTTTTGGTGAATCATTATTATTGTTTTTTAAAGATTACATTCTTCTTAATCTACTTATTTATATTTTAAGTTTTTATTTGAATTGCAGTTGGTTAACGTACAGTGGAATATTAGTTTCAGGTGTACAATATATGTGATTCAACATTTATGTACAACATGTTAATCATCTTCTAAATAAAATATTTGACATGGTTATTTTGTCTATCAATAAAGATAGTTTAAATGCTCTTTTCTGCTGGAGCACCTGATGGTTAAGCATCCAGCTCAGGTCATGATCTCAGGGTCCTGGGACCGAGCCCTGGGACAGGTTCCAAATCCAGCATGAAGTCTGCTTGGGATTTTCTCTCCCCTCTCCCTGAACTCTCTCTGTAACATAAATAAATACATCTTAAAAAAAAAAAGTTCTTTTCTGCCAATTCCCTGTAGCTAATTCAAAGTATAATTAAAAATCAGTACAGCTTGTTTTAGGAATTACGCAGCATAACTATATTGTATGTGAATGTAAAAGGGAGGTGATTTGATTATGATTGTTTATGATAATTACATATACTCTAAAACTATTTTTTAAAAATATATTTGTTTTTTGGGTGCCTGGGTGGCTCAGGGGGTTAAGCCTCTGCCTTTGGCTCGGGTCATGATCCCAGAGTCCTAGGATCAAGTCCTGCATCAAGCTCGCTGCTCAGCAGGGGGCCTGCTTCTCTCTCTCTCTCTCTCTCTCTGCCTACTTGTCATCTCTCTCTGTCGAATAAACAAATAAAATCTTTTAAAATATATATATATGTATATATATACATATTTGTTTTTTCTGTGCAACTGAATCCTGCTTTTGTCAGAGAAGATGGATTTTTCTATATGATTTTAATATAAGCAATCAATTCTCTGGGAAATGCAATGTTAAACACTAGCTTAGGAACAGCTTTAGAGACGAATGTGGCTGAATGCATTTTTCACATTCATGATGTATTTATCATCTTAACAGAGCCCTCTGTGTTGGCATACGGGTGCTGCCAGAGGTGATTTTAACATATTTTTTTGTCTGTTTAAAATATGTAGATTGTCCTTGTTTTTCTTTAAAACTTTTGTTGTTATTGTTATATTCCACAAATAAGTATGGGTCTTTCGTGAGGCATGTGGTATGACAGCACAGATTTTGGAAAGTCGGAAGACTTGAGATTTAATTCTGGTTCAGGTGCTTTTTAGCTATGGAACTTAATTTCTGTGAACTTTAGTTTTGTCACTGGTGAAATAATGCACACAAAATATTTAGCTCAAAGCAAGCCGCATTGTGAGTTAAACAACAAATGGGAGAACATTAAGAAGAAAACTCAGTATTCATCAAAAATTCGTTTAAAGAAAATTGCTCAAAGCAGATTTGGTACTGATCACTGAGTCATTGAGTACTACCACTATTTGTTTATTTTAATTTCCGTAATTCTTTTTTACCTTCCCTTTGACACTAAAAATGAGATTGAAATGGTCTACTTCAAAATACGGAAAATAACAGATCTACAATTCAGACACAGTATTTTGTGCTGTAGACAGTGAATAAAATTTATGTGTTCTCAGGTAAGAAGGGGACAGCTCAATGACAACTGTGTGAAACTACAAGACACACCTACAGAGAAGCGCTGAATCTCAGGCCTTACTGGCATGCTGCCACAGAACTGTGTTTGAGTGAGCGCTGTTAGCAGAATGATGACGCAGTCTGGACTCTGAAACTTAGAGTCTCAGAGACAGAGCAGAGCAACTGAAACCTTGTTGGAAAATAATAATTAACAGCACTTAACTGTCCTATCCCCAAGAAATTTACACTAGAGAAGGCTATTCAGATAGGAATGGTGACATTTAACTGAAATCTGGAGAAAAACAGGGCTCTAGGCTACTGTCCTACCAAGTCCCTTCACCAGGAGTTACCGCATTTATCTGAGTCCAAAGAACATTGTGGTATGAACTGGTACGTTTTAAGTGAATAAAGAAAGTTAGGAAATGATTACACATTTGCATTTTACCTAGTGATACATTTTTGGGAGGGCAAAGGATATATCAAAATCTCTAATTTCTAAAAGAAACATAAGCACATTTATGTAAAGGATTGTCTAATGAAAATTTCTTAAGGAATTTTATCACTTACTGGATATGCCCATTCTATACAATTCAAATACAACATAATATATCCAAAGATTAACTTTGTGTCTTAGTAGTTTTTAAACATATGCTGTGAGATTTTTACCTGCAAGTATCTCTCTATACGCAGTGTAGCATGGTACAAGCTACAAAAATACCAAGCAAGAGATGCCATAATTATTGACTGATGGAAATGGCACCTCCAGCATTGGGTAAAATGTCAGGATTCTTGGCCTGTATTATACATATGTTTATTGGTCTCACTAAGAAAATAAAAAGGTAAAAACTGAAAACACAGTATTTTCCAAACTGTGGGTTAAAGGAAAACACATTTATTAATGTCTCATACTAATTCCAAATGTGGGCAAAATGTTTCAACTTACAACTGATAATATCCATATTCCCTTCGTAGCGCTTGAAGTACACTAAGTCGATAAAGTCTCGGGGGGAAATTGAGCCCATGGCAAAACTCTGTGTAATGGTATGACATATGAAAGTGTCCTGGAACAAATTAAACCATAAAGATTCCAACAGTTATTTGATATCTATTCTTTGTATCGCTTCCCAAAGAATTTCACTGTATACGGTTAGCTACTATTCAGAAAAAGCAGGGCTTTGAAGCTGTAAGAACTTATCATCAAATCAGCTTGCATTTTCTGTGTTTGAGGAACATCAGATCTATAATTATAAGTGCAAGGTAAAAAAAAAGCAGAAATAAACAAGTAGGACTACATCAAACTAAAAAGCTCTGCATAGCAAAGGAAACCATAAATAAAATGAAAAGGCAATGTACAGAGTGGGAGAAATATGATTTGCAAATCATGTATCTAGTCAGGAATTAAGTACAGAAAATTTAGAATGTAATCTTGTCATCCACTCTAAATTTTTAGATGAAGAAATTGAAGACTAAGAGATTAAATCATGCAAAACTAGAGGTAAGTACAGAACTGGAACCCTGTTCCTGATTCCCAGGACAGTACTATTTCTACCAGTCCACACTGGCTACACAATATATTCTGAAAAATACATTGGTTTAGCACCGTGGTGCCTCAGATCCTACTGCTCTGCCTGCACCCTGTCTTGACCTCCCCACGTGGCTCCTAGAGGTGTGCCATGGACTTGTGAGTAATAAACTTCTCATTTCGATTTCTCTTGTGGTCTTTTGTTGAAACGTGGTTCACCATCTGGGACCCTTTGCTCCATTTAACAAATGCCAATTTAACAAAGTGGGAACAGTCCTCCTCTCCCAGGCTGTGACTAAGGATTAATGCATTGCTTTTGACCAGATTGTCTAGTGTTGGATGACATGTGTTTGATCACCCCCATAGCCCTAGAGCAGGAATCCTTCCCTCACTAATGGGGGTGAATGAATTAGTTAAAACACATGCCTGGAGACTCATACTATTATATTCATAGGAAGGTAAAGTATTTCTTACAGTGTAATGCTACTTAGAGATACGCAGTATATTGGAAACGACACAGAATTTGGAATCTGGAGATCAAGTGTTAAGCCATGATTCTACTACGTACTGGCTGTGGTGACCTTGGGCAAATCACATAATTTCTCTGATCTGTTGCCAGGTTTCTGATGCCAAATCTAGTATTCTTTCCATTATTAAAGCTGACTTGCAGCAATAGCAGAAATATATGAAGTATGAATTGAACTGTACAATCAGTCATGAAAGAAACAGTCCAACGTTTGAATTTTAATTTCTGATGGACTATGTTTCTCAAACTGAATGTTTAAATCCCAAGAGGGTAGTGGAAAGGTGTATTTTTTGTGGATAAGAACTTCAGGATCCTCCTACAAAACGAAACATTTACTTTCCTTGGCTTTTCTACAACCTCTCCCCACTCCCAAGCTTTAAAACAAATTTTTTTTTTTTAAGATTTTATTTATTTGACAGAGAGAGATACAAGTAGGCAGAGAGGCAGGCAGAGTGAGAGGGAAGCAGGCTCCCTGCCGAGCAGAGAGCCCGATGTGGGACTCGATCCCAGGACCCTGAGATCATGACCCGAGCTGAAGGCAGCCGCCCAACCAACTAAGCCACCCAGCCATTCCCAGAATTTTTTTTTTAAAGATTTTATTTATTCATTTGAGACAGAGAGATACAGAGAGAGAGCAGGAGCAGTGGGGAGAAGCAGAGGGAGAAGCAGACTTCCTGCTGAGCAGGGAACCCGACATAGGGCTCCATCCCAGGACCTGAAGATCATGACCTGAGCCGAAGACAGATGCTTAACCATCTGAGCCACCCAGATGACCTCACCTACAGAATCTAAGTAAATGATAAGGTGATGGCAGATATATGAGACATTTGTTTTGATGTGTGGAACGTGGCTTGGAGACACGAAGGACCAAAGACCTGGCATTTTACAAATGCAATTGTTTGTGAAAATCCTAATAGTCTGCTTTATGACTCAATTTTTCAAAACAGCTTATTGAGGGGCACCTGTGTGGCTCAATTGGTTAAGCATCTGCCTTTGGCTCAGGTGATGATCTCAGGTTCCTGGGATTAAGCCCCACACTGGACTCCTTGCTTGGCGGGGAGTCTGCTTCTCCCTCTCCCTTTACCCTTTCCCACCACTTGTGCTCCCTCCCTCTGTCTCAAATAAATAAATACAATCTTTTTATTATATATAAATATTTATAAATTTATATTTATATAATTATATTATATATTTTTATATTTATATTTATATATAAATTATATATATTTAAAAATTTATAAATACAATCAGCTTATTGAGGTATAATGTACATACCACAAAGTATAGCAGTCTTAATAAATAAGAGGTCTATAGTGTGCTACCCTAATTCTCTCAAATTCAGTCTTCTTTTCTCTCACCTCTATGACTTAAACTTTCTACTCTAATTACCTATATTTTTCTTTTCTTTGTTTTTATTCTTCCTCTTCAACTATTTAATTGAGATAAAGTATTTGAGATAAAGCATTGCTGAAACTACAATCATATTATTTTATTCTATACTGTATCCTTACTCTTGAGAAAAGTTATGTGCTGTTTGCTCTTAAGTCCCTACAGTATGTGTCTGCATTATTCCTGTTATCTAATGTATTATAATTAAGATAAATCTACTGACTTCCCATCAACAAGGATAGGAAAATCAACAATGTTTTTCCATCTAATGGAGGAGATGAATACATAAAGTTCAAGACTAGGGGCGCCTGGGTGGCTCAATGGGTTAAAGCCTCTGCCTTCGGCTCAGTTCATGATCTCAGGGTCCTGGGATCGAGTCCCACATCAG
Source organism: Meles meles (assembly GCF_922984935.1). Classification (NCBI taxonomy): domain Eukaryota; kingdom Metazoa; phylum Chordata; class Mammalia; order Carnivora; family Mustelidae; genus Meles; species Meles meles. Next base: position 75,499,912 of record NC_060077.1, read on the forward strand.
GCTCTCTGCTCAGCGGGGAGCCTGCTTCCTCCTCTCTCTCTGCTTGCCTCTCTGACTACTTGGGATCTCTGTCAAATAAATAAATAAATCTTTAAAAAAAACACACACACACAAAAACCCCCTCAAGAGCAAAGACACACATCTGCAAAAGCCAGCTAGATTCAGGACATGCTAAGCCTTTACAACAGAATCAAGCTAATTAAAATTAAACTTTTGACTAATAAAGAGGGAAGTTTTAAGACTTATATAAAGCTTTCGATGCGAGCCTATAAAATATACATGTAGACATCAGTGTCTACATCATACAGGTTTAATATGCTCAAATCACCAATAGAACTAAACATATATTGATATAATAAAAATCCAATATCAGACAACAAATTACCGAATCAATCCTGTGTACCATATTGTACACCTTCAATGATTTATCCCATGTAACTCTGTTTTCAGGTTTGTAGAGGAAATCAGACAGTTTAGCTGTTGATTCTGGGATTATTCCTTCGACACGATATCTGCAGTTAACAAAATAGAGAAAATCAAAATTAAACAAGCTTTGCCTAGGCTCAAAATATAATGTTATCATAGTATAAAGAAGGCTAATTTCTCTGCTTTCAGCAGGGAGCCTGCTTCCTCCTCTCTCTCTGTCTGCCTCTCTGCCGGCTTGTGATCTCTGTCAAATAAATAAATAAAATCTTTTTTTTTTTTTTTAAATAAAATTATGGGCGCCTGGGTGGCTCAGTGGGTTAAAGCCTCTGCCTTCAGCTCAGGTCATGATCTCAGGGTCCTGGGATCGAGCCCCACATCGGGCTCTCTGCTCAGCAGGGAGCCTGCTTCCTCCCACCCCTTGCCTGCCTCTGTGCCTGCTTGTGATCTCTTTCTGCCAAATAAATAAACAAAATCTTAAAAAAAAAAAAAGAAGGCTAATTTAGCAAACAGGAAAGAACACCTGAAAGTAGTATCAGCAATTCAAAACAGTAATATTCAACTGGAAGTAGCCAGGTTTATTTAAATAATCACTGTAATAATATAAATTATTTCAAAATATATTTTTCTACAAATCTTGTTTATACTGTTTATAGTTGTCTTTTTAGAGGGGGCTACTTTCTTTTAGGATTTTTCTAAAATCTTTTTCATAAATATTTGGCTGCCGTATTTATCATAAGCCAAAGTAACTGATGAGAAGTTTGTGTGGTTACACATTATCTTGTAGCCCCAATTCTTAATTTAAGGATGTAATGTGTCTAAAGCAGTAATCAGCAAATTTTTCAGGCCAGATGGTAAATAATTCAGACTTCGCTGGCCACATGATCTGTGTTGCAACTATTCGGCTTTGCTAGGGTGGCAGTGAAGCAGCCAGAGACAATATAGCGTGAATGGGCATGTCTGTGTTACAACTGAACCTTGTTCATAGACAGTGACTTTTGAATTTCATTCATTTTTAAGATGTCAGGACTTGGATAAGTCCATCACTGAAATCAGATATGGTTATCCATCAATGGAATTAAGACAATGTGAGAAAACTGGATTAAAACTCACTATTTAGCAGAAGGTTGTTGAATAAAAATGAAGTCTGAATGATACTGGCTGTCCCTTTCTCCCTGTTAATGATTATTTTCAAACTGAGAGGATACGTTTAAGTAAAACCAAAATTTCTAAACCTCTAAAATGTTAAAAGTCCTGGGGGAAATGAGATAAAAACCAAATACTATTATTAGCCTAAATAATTGTCATATTTGTAAATGAAACTTACAACTTTGAAACTGAAACTTTGTTTTTATGATTTGGCAAACAAATAAGGAATTCATTTGACTATTTCTTTGTATGTTAATTTCTCTTTAAATCTCAGTCCTTAATATTCTTTATGAGATAGCTTCAAATTTCCTTTTTTTTTTTTTAAAGATTTTATTTATTTATTTGTCAGAGAGAGAGAAAGACAGAGCACAACAAGCAAGGGAGCAGCAGGCAGAGAAAGAAGCAGGCTCCCTGCTGAGCACAGAGCCTGATGTGGGACTTGATCCCAGGACCGTGGGATCATGACCTGAGCTGAAGTCTGCTGCTTAACCACTGAGCTACCCAGGCGCCCCTCAAATTTCCTTACTTTGTAATGTTTCCTTTCTTCAGATCTATAAAGTTTTTACGAGTTTATTGTTAAGCTCTGAGTAAGATGTGAGAAAACAACCTGAAAAATTATCAGGTCCTGTGAAAAAGAAATCAAATATAATACAGTTAAAATTTAAGTATAAAACTATGAAGGGATTTGTATATATTACCATGGATTTTTTTATTAATCTGTTCTCTCTTTAATTATACTATAAACTTTGAAGATAAAAAGTTTTGAAACTTTTTGTATTTTTTAACTTTTTATATTTCTAACTAATATATACAGATCTTCCTTGATTTACAATGAGGTTACACTGAGATTAAACCATTGTAAATTGAAAGTTTCTTAAGTCAAAAACACATTTACTACACCTAACCAACATCATAGCTTAGCCTCACTTGTGGTAACCTAACACAAAGCCTGTATTATAAGAAAGTGTTGACTATCTCATTTGATTTAGGGAAGGGTCCCTAACATATATGTAAGTTTATCAGCATTCGAGGATTTGAGATTTTTCATATCTACTGTTTAGGACAGGGTTTGGCAACCTATGGTCTATGGGTCAAGTCTAGACTACTTTCTGTTTTTGTAATTAGTTTTACTGAAACACAGCTATACTCACTCATTAATGTATTGTTTGTCTACTAATGTTAGTGCCTTTGTGCTGTAAGGCACAACAATGTATTATCCATTTATGCATTGTGCTGCTATGCTATAATGGCAGAGCTAAGTAGTTGCAACAGAGACCAGAGCAGCTACAAAGCCTAAAATATTTACTTACTCTCTACCCCTGGTTTAGGCCATCTACTCATTGGCTGACTTGTTTATTTTCCAGTCATTCATAAAGGTTAGAAAAATATAAGTTACAGGTATTATATGACTACAAGGCAGAAATTATTTTGTTTTTTGGAAGATTATAAAACACAGTTAAAGTTGTGTCTTGGGCAGAGGACAGGCTACTACTCAGAAATTACCTTTTCTTAATTCACTAATTGGAGGTATATTAGAGTTTGTGGCTTTTAAAAATATGTAAATATCAAGCCTATTTGAAAACACAAAACATTTATGTGTATTGAGTACTTGAGTCTAATCGCTTTTTGGCCTTTTGGCTAAGATCAAGTGGAGTACTTGAGTCTATCACTCAATGAACAATTCAGTATCTACTGGGTTCAAGGCTCTTCAGAGATATCAATTTTGTCATACTTGAATCTAAGAACTATATTCTTATATGTATTGATCATTAAGATGAACAGCTCATTAGATATTTTATTATGATCTATAATAAAGCTTTGTTCGCATTATACCGTGAAGTGACTTCAGGTCAAATTAAAAATATTTTAACTATTTTCTCTTGTCTTTTACAGTTTCCGGAAAACTTTAGCTGGTACATGGAATAACTGATAGATTGGTATACATTAAGTTACACTTTTTACAGACCATACATTTCACGAAGCTTTCAGGCTGCAGCAGAAACCTTTTAGTATGTGTGGATTTGTATCAACATATCAATTTTAATGTCTCCAAGGCACTTTATAGTCTTTTATGATTTTTGTGAATGAATGCCAAGAAAGTAAGTAGGAGGATGAGGGAGGAGAAAAATAATGTAAAGAGTCTATTTTGGCACACTAGAATTATAAACTTGGGGAAGCATCTGTAAGATGATAAAACAGTCACGGGTTTTTAGTGATCATATTTTTGTCATATCCTATATTATTATTAGGGTTGGAGGTGGGATTTTCAGAGTAGCTGTGTAAAGATTTTAGTAAACCCTCCTCCATAGTGAAAGAACTGATGAAAATTAAAGAAACAACTATTTAAATTCTCTAGAAAATGACCTAAGGGCATGCAGGAAATGGAGAAACAATTATTCAAGAAAATCTACTAAATCTAGGTAGGAAAAGACTGTAGCATTTGAGCCACAATCGGCTTCTGGCCAACACCTCCTCACCCCTGGAAGCCAAGGAGGACCTCCCTCCCCCACTAACTCCAGTCTAGGGCTATGGTTTCATCCTAGGAGAGGTAGGATACTGACATCTCTCATTCTCGCACCCCTCAGCTCACGCTATTATACTCTATGCCCAGAAGGCACTGCTGAGAAGACTGGAGCTTCCTTATCCCCACCCAGAGTTTACTCATAGGGTGAGGGCTCTGTCCAAGGCAGTCAATACTGGGGCCTATTTCCTCTTCCCCTCCAAGAGGGGCAAGCTGAAGCCATGGTACCATTTCTCCCCATTGCACCCTCACATCCCCTTTCTGCTCATGGATGGAGGTGTCACTCAGCTCCAGCAATAGTGCACAGGTTCTGCTCAGGGGCAAAGGCAAGACAAAATGAGCCCGCAGCATCTCAGCTGTGCCTGAGAAAATGGATTTCATTTGGAATAAAATGTGGAGAAACTTTTGAAAAAAAATTTTTTTGTTAGTGAACAATCAGAAGAATTACGTGAAACTAATGCAAAGGCACAAGAAGACCAGAAGCAGGGAGAGATACAATTAGAGGAACAACATAAGATCACACTCATCTCTGGCAGGGGGATTGGCGTGTGGAAGGGCTGTGCATACGCAGCAGACTGCTCTCACTCAGAGTGGACTTCTGTTGCACCTATTCAAGATATCAGAATGGAGGTATGAGGGTGCTTTTACTCAGAGTCATCAGAGCAGACACATTAGGCTGCCCCTATTAGAGTCATTAGAACGGATGTAGTAGGATACCCCTACTCAGAGCATCAGAGAGCATGTACCAGGCTGTGTCTACCTAAAGAAGAGGGGATGTACTTAGCAGCCCCTACTCAGAGCAATCAGAATGGAGGTACTAGGATGCCCCGGTTAGGAGTTATCAGATGTCCCAAGCTGCCCCATACAGAGCAATCAGGATGTACTGGGATGTCTCTAATTAAACAAATCAGAAGGATGTTATACTAGGTTGCCCCTCTCTGAGCAATCAGACTGGATGTACTAGGCTGCTCCTCTGCAGAATAATCAGAGTGCATACACTGGGATGTCCTTACTCAGAGCATTCTTATTGGATGTACCAGGCTGCCACGACTATGGGGTAATCAGAGTGAATGTAAATGACTGCCCAATCAGAATAATTATACTGGATGTACCAGACTGCTCCTATTTAGGAATAATCATACTAGATGTTCTAGGCTGCCCCTACTCAGAACAATCATACTGGATGTACTAGGCTGCCTCTGCTCAGAAACAACTGGAGTGAATGTACTAGGCTGTCTATTTTATAAGCATTCAATGAAAGATACGGGTTGGTGACTTACAAGCATTTTCCAAGCTGAATATAGATTAATCAACAAAGACCTGAAGTCTTACTGGCTTAAGAGACTGAAATATAATCTCTGACACATAAAAATTCTGACCACTTTAAAATAAAATCATACTCTTTGCTGCTGTTCTGGAAGACCATCTATATGCCCACGACTGTTCCTTCTGAGGAGTGACTAGCTACAGAACTTCAAGCTAGCTGTCCCTGGCTAAGTGCAGGACAAAATCATAAAACTGCTGAATTGTGAAAGCAGGCTGTAAGCCACACACAGATCCACCTGTAAAGGGTAAAAATTTTTTATCAGGTCGGGGGTCTGAAGCACAACTTGTGATCAGTAAACAGCTTATGTTGACCCTCCTAGAGGGTAAAAGATAAAAACAAGGAAAAAAGTGATTCCAATAACACATGATCTATTTGCATTAATGTGATATCCTGAACGGTGAATGAACAACTCTTAAGAATAAGATTAAAGGGCACGTGGGTGGCTCAGTGGGTTAAGCCTTTGCCTTCAGCTCAGGTCATTATTTTCAGGGTCCTGGGATTGAGCCCCACATCAGGCTCTCTGCTCAGCAGGGAGCCTGCTTCCCCCTCTCTCTCTGCCTGCCTCTCTGCCTACTTGTGATCTCTCTCTCTCTCTCTGTCAAATAAATAAAATCTTAAAAAAAAAAAAAGAATAATGGGGCGCCTGGGTGGCTCAGTGGGTTAAAGCCTCTGCCTTTGGCTCAGGTCATGATCCCAGGGTCCTGGGACTGAGCCCCACATGGGGCTCTCTGCTCAGCAGGGAGCTTGCTTCCTCCTCTCTCTCTCCTGCCTCTCTGCCTACTTGTAATCTCTGTCTGTCAAACAAAATAAATAAAATCTTTAAAAAAAAAAAAAGAATAAGATTAAAAATGTCAGCACAATTTCTCTCAGTATAATGATATTTGAAATAACATTAACCTCAAAAATATCCCTAAAAGCAGCTTTCAGAAAACAATACATAGATCAGCCAGAGAAGTAAACTGGGATAAACTTTATTTTTCAGTGATTCATTTAATGGAAAGGTGAAATGTTTGAAGGGCCACAAAATACTTCTATGATCAAGAAAATACCAATCTGCTTTTATAGTAATTATTTCTTGAGTTAGAAATTTCCTACCTTAGTGAATTATTCACTTGACTTTTTTTTCCTGATTGTCTTCAAGTTTAAAAATGATTAGTTGGTATGTAATTGCTCTAATTTACTAATATCATATTTCAACCCAGTGATTTATAATTAACTTCTATTTCCTGATCACTTTCAAGCAACATTATATCTAATGAAGTAGCACTGAGTTCTAGATATATCAATGCCACCAAATTCAAAATGGCTATAAAAGGGAAATTGTACTTACAGATTTCCATGGAATTTTTTAGAAGCCTTGCTGGAAACAGTTATCTTTTTCTCAAAGGGGAATAAAAATCCAGAAATAAATTAGCTGTCACATACAGAAAAAAAGGAAAAATAAAAACAAACAAAAAGTAAAAATACATTTTTTTGATTCATAAAAGAAAGTATTTTTAGAAGTCTTTATGAATCACTTCTCATTAAAAAATAAACTCTTGAAACATATCTAACTTGTTTTCTTACTGAAGTCTTAACCACTTTCCAGCCTGATGTGTCTTGACTGTAGTCTAAAACTTCTTGAGCAGTTTCTTGGGCAAGTGCCTTATAGTCCATCTACCTGCAAAGTTGTAAAAATAGACAACTGGTAAGAATATAACCATACAAAACAATTTTAAACTGTTTTATTACATTTTAGTACTATTTTTATAATATCTGTTACATTGTAATGAACAATACTTATTTTTACTTAGTTTTTACTTAATAATTGCTAATTACATGAATGAATTGCTTCTTCCCTAATCAAAATCTTTCAAATGAGAAAATGTGGTATAGTACAAAGAGTAGGTTTTGGACTCATGAAGACCAAGCTCAAGTCCTGTCCCTGCCACTAATTATGAACCACATTACTTAATATTTCCATTTTTCCATTTTCTGGGACAATAACTAACTGTAAAATTAATGTGAAGATTAAATGAGATAATACATTTAAATGTCCTATCCCAATACCTGGCACATAATAGTTATTCAAGAAATCATTAATATTTCCAACAGCTTCATCATGCTTCTTTTCTCTTGTAAAGCATCATAATCTGTTAATCATGTGTTCTTTGGAATTGGTCTTTTAAAAGTGAGGGCAATGGCACTACATGATCTGACATTTGGCTTCCACTCCAAAGGCAACTCCTGTCTTCTCTTCCACCTCAGCTCCAATCATATTGACCTGGCTGTTCCTCAGACACAACCAAGCATCTTCCTACCTCAGGATCTTTGTACTTGCTGTTCCCTCTGCCTGTAACATTCTTCCCAAATATGAATGACAGATTCCTCTTCATTGGTATCTTTGTTTAAATGTCTCCTCTTCAGACAAGATCAAGTTCAAATCAATTCAATATGAACATATTTACAAAACTCTTTACTAGTGATTAGGTAGCTGTGGCAAAACAGTCGAGTAAGATACTATTTCTGTTCTGAATGACTTCAGGGAAATGGAGTCTCATTGGTCCTTTGGTTCATTATCTAGTTTTCAGTTAGGGGAAGCTGGCTTGGACGGTGGAAGGAATGTGACAACACACAGTTGGATTCAAATCCTAACTTGGCCACTCACCACCAACTATATTATTTTGGATAAATTGCTTAACCTTTGAACTTCAATTTTCACATGTATAGATTGGGGATAATAATATCTACCTCATGGGGTCATTATAAGGATTAAGTGAGTTAATATATGCAAAAGTGTGGGGCGCCTGGGTGGCTCAGTGGGCTAAAGCCTCTGCCTTTCGCTCAGGTCATGATCCCAGGGTCCTGGGATCCAGCCCCGCATCGGGCTCTCTGCTTGGCAGGGAGCCTGCTTCCTCCTCTCTCTCTCTCTGCCTGCCTCTCTCCCTACTTGTGATCTCTATCTGTCAAATAAATAAATAAAATCTTTAAAAAATATATATGCAAAAAGTGATTGATACAGTGTGGGACTCCTTGATGACCAGAAACATTAGTTTCTTTTCTTGAAATGACACATTTAAATCCAACTTTTAAAAAACTCTCCAGAGGCACCTGGGTGGCTCAGTGAGTTATAGCCTCTGCCTTCAGCTCAGCTCATGATCTCAGGGTCCTGGGATCGAGCCCCACATAGGGCTCTCTGCTCAGCAGGGAGCCTGAGTCCCCCCACCTCTCTGCCTACTTGTGATCTCTGTCAAATAAGCCTGGGTGGCTCAGTGGATTAAGCCACTGCCTTCGGCTCAGGTCATGATCTCAGGGTCCTGGGATCGAGCCCCGCATCGGGTTCTCTGCTCCGCAGGGAGCCTGCTTCCTCCTCTCTCTCTGCCTGCCTCTCTGCCTACTTGTGATCTCTCTCTCTGTCAAATAAATAAATAAAAAAAAAAAAAAAAATCTTAAAATCTTAAAAAATAAATAAATAAAATAAAAATTAAAAAACTCTCCAAAGAGCTGCCTCAATAAACCTTAAAGTTTAATTACCAAAACAGTGTCTTAATTAACTCTCACTTAAAGCTCTAGGTTGGATCATAAATCTACTTTCTCTCGTTCTCCAGCAAGACATAACACCTACTTGACATCTATATTTGAAAAGCTTTATTTTAGTAAACCATTACAACTCCTTTTTCCTAGTAAGACTTTAGGTTTCTTTACCTTTCCTAATAGATCTAGTCCAGAATTTTAATAATTATTGGGACTCTTCTCCAAATCCTTGTGGAGATCTCCATATCTCTTAACCTGTGAAGGAACAAAGTAGAATTATTTTGATCCATGAATTAGATCAATATGTTTGATCACTTCCTTTATATTTTCTCAGTGTCTTTTATTTTTACTTTATGTCCTCATCAGGAAACATTTGCTATACATGTCCATGATGAAAGAAAAAGATAGTAAGAGAAATGTTAATAACAGTGTTTATGAAACGAACCTTTAAGAAATTATCTTAAAGAAGCACAGGTTAAAAAGACATTCAGGTGGAACGTAAATAAAGATGTCTAACTTTTTAAACTCATGCCAGGAACAGTCCCGACTAGACCCTGACTTGTGCTTTTCCCAGCACATATAACACAGTTCTTTATTTCCAATCTAGATATTGAGTGATATAGAAAAGGCACCAATTATTGGCACAGAGCACTAGACTATAAACTCCTGCAGGGGCTTCTACTCATTTTCAAATCACTAGCACTTACTTGCACAATAAATGTGTTTAATTGAACCCCTTAACTGAATATTATAGCTTGTGGACTTTTTCATTGGCTAAGAAAAAAAAGAAAGATTAAATTAATGGGCTAGAGAGGGTGAGAAGAGAACAAAGCAGTTTCATTACCTGGTGATGTAACGTCGGGTGAACTGGAACATATTCAGGTGGAGTAATGGTCAAGGATATCTTCACCCATAGGGTCAGTGGAAAATAAACATAAACCAATATTGAGACGGCATCTTTTTTTGATACACCACTTGGTTGAAACTGGATTCTTCGCACCTCATATCCTGTCCCAGCCTCGTAGATAGATTCACACATGTTGTTACTGGGTCTTTACATCTGTTTGTACAATCTCCCTTTTTCTGGGCTGCCTGACTGGGTCCCCAAATCCGTGCTGGGTCACTGCCATTCTTCCCTGGGAATCAAGGTCCCCCAGGAATTTGTTAAATCCCATCCCAGGCCAAACTCCCTCCTCCAATCCCGCACAGGCTGAGTGTGAGGGGCTGGCTGCAAGCCCGGGGAGCGCCGGGCTCAGGAATGGGATGTGGGAGGCAACTGAGGAAGGGGGGGGGAAGGAAGTGGTCCGAGGAGCTTCCCCTCCAACCACAGCTGGAGACGGCGTCTTATCCTGGGAAGGGGTGCCCCGAAAGCCGGAAGACTGAGGTCAAATGGCAGCCGCCGGCGCCCCTCAGTCTCCTTCCCCACCTCATCCCCTTACTCCCGGGAAGCCCGCGGAGGGAAGCACAGCCTGTCGTCAGCGCTGAGTGCCCTGAAGAGCGGTGACGGAGGTGGGGAGCGCGTGCTGGGGAGCGACGGGGACGCAGTCCGGAGACTCCCACCCCCACCCCCAGCCAGAAAGATGAGGAGGGAGAAACTACACTTCCCAGCATGGAGTGCTACCAAACGCCCCGCAGCTCCCCCTTTTCCTGGCGGTCTCCTCCCCTGGCCCAGCTGCCCCAGGCGCCGAGCGCCACGCATGCGCACCGCAAGCCAGCGCCATGTTGGATCAGTTTGAAAGCGAGCGCGGGCGTCCTGCTCCGCTGTGACGGCGGAGTAGGCTTCGGGCAAGCGGAGCCTGAGGCGGGGCGGTGTCCGGCTCGGGGATGCTTTGTCGCGTCTTCCGTCCGGTAACAGGCGCGGACTTTTGGTGGAGAATTGTGGACGTGTGCGTTTTTATCTCTTTTGGTCGGTGAGTTTGGCCCCCAAAGGGGGTGTCTTTTCAGGAGGTGCCCATCCCACAGCCCGTGGGAAAGGCCAGAAGCAGGGTGGCGCGGAGGGGAGAGGAAGACGTCTCCTGAGGGAGAGCGCGATGGACGTTCCGGGTGGGAAGAAAACACCTTTCTTAGGAAGCTCCCGAGCGGGGCAAGGTCCCGGAACGAGACGGAGGGGACTTGACGCGGGGCCTCTTGAGACTCCAGGCGTCTATTGACGAGGGCGGGGCGAGAGGGGAATTGGACTTTACGCGGGGTCACCTCGGTAAAACTCCGTCCGCCCACGGGGGAGCTCAGGTTTGCTGCCTAATAAATGGTTCTGAGTGGAAGTACCTAACTGAAGCCTGTGTCTCTGACTGCCGGGGGTGCTGGAATCCCGAAGGGGGGTGTTTTCTAGGAAAGGGCGGAAGGGTTGTACCCCAACGCGTCGGGTGGGACAGGCTCTCGTGCGGGGGCGCCAGCGATTCTCGCTTTCCGGGCTCAAGAAGGCTCGTCGTTTATTAGTAGAATAAACAAATGTTCGGTTTCAAAACAGAAATCACTGAGCTGTTGTTTCTAGGAAGGTGCTCGTTTCCCGTGAGCTGTACCCATTGTTTAACACTGAACATTCTGTTTTTGAATCAGAGGTAGTTGAAATTTTTTTGCCATACGTTTAGCATTTTATTCTTCGGAATGATGGATTTCCGTTTGGAGATGAGAACGGAAGTGTTTGCGGAAGAAATGGTAAGATACATGGATTTGCTTCCAAATCAAACTGTGGCGGAAGTGGGTTGAAGTGGCTGGATAGAAGTTGGGGTGTGTTAGTAACTCTTTGAAGAACGGTGATTGGGTGCATGAGGTTTTATTTAACTCTTCGTTCTAGTTTTGTATACTTTTGGAAGCTTTCCACAATAAAAATTGACTGGATTTTCTTTCTGCCTCCTGTGAATTAAAATAAATGTTATTACCCACTTACTGAGAACTGTAAGCCAACAGCTTAAAACAAACCTCTTAGAGGTTTGTTTTTGTTTTCAAAACTAAATTGGTGACATGTACTGTGTTGGAATAAGGGGAAAATGTTTGGTAAAGCGATATTTACTTGAGAAAATTTAGACATCATTAGTGAAAGGGGTAAAGAAAGAACAAAGCTGATTTAGTCTAGCTATTCTTTAGAGATATACCAACATCACAGCATTCAAGGAGATCAAAGAGGCTAAATAACTGTTGTGTTCTGCTGCTGCTGCCCCTGACTGCTGTCAACTTTCTTGCTGAGGCAGGAAGATGTTTTACTCTGTCTTTGAATGGAAAGCTTTCAATATTTTAAAGTCAAATTTGATAGTTATTAAGACTCCATTAAAAGTTGTTATAACTTAAACATTCCCAAAATTATAGCCGAAAGTTAAACATAGTAACTTTAGAACATTATAGGGTGTATTAAGTCCTAGACAATAATTTTTCACTTTTAATACAGAAGATCCATTTCCACTGGTCTAATTTTTTAAAAGAATGCCACATCATGTACTGCAGCCTTGTTATTCTTTTACTTTTTCAAATTCTCTCAATTTTAGTAATGGAAAAACAGTGAGAAGAATGTGTTGTCAATTTCCAAATTATCTAAGTCTGTTTTGAAAGAGAGGGTGAAAGTGTTTAACATAAGTGGAAATGGTAAGAGTATTGCCATAAATGGTGAGACAATGATAATGTCTTAGGAAAAGAGCATTTCGCTAACTCAATAAACTTGGTAGTTTATTTCTTTATACTAAATATTATAAATTATTTTGTTCTTGAGTTTTGCTGGGGAAAAAATTTGGATAAGGTTACATATTGACATTTACAGCATTGAAAGTGAATATTCTTCTCTATTGTTTCTTCTTGTTTCTAATACCTCATTCGATGTCTTTAAAAATTTATTGAGCACCTACTATCTGTAATGCATGATAGTAGGCTTATGAAATGAAAAATATTCTAGATAGGGGAATGTTAGATATTGTGATGTCATAGAATCTATCCCCATAAGAAAATACTGTACCTGAGAAGTTTTTAGGGCTTAAAAATTGTGAGTACTCTTCCCTTGGTACTATTCTCAGATAATTAAGTATACAAAATTCCAGGAACATAGTAGGTACTTAATAAATGTTTCTAAATCAATGATGAAGGAACTCACAATAATGACAGTAATAGAGAATCTGTAATGTTCATTGCCTTAAAAGGATGATAGAAATGGATTTTATTCTTTAAAGAAGATTGTGAAAAGTTTACATATTTAGTAATTTGTCTCTGTACGGCTGTTAATCCTTTTAATGGAACCTTAACCTATTGTTTTTGTATTACAGTTTTTGAGAGAAATGAATAGAAATAACCCATTTTGAGGAAGCCATGGCAAAGTCAATTACAAAACACAGAGTTTGTTCTCGGCAATCTTCAGTATCTTCTCTGTTAGCAAGCTGCAGCCTGAGCGGTAGTAATTCCCCTAAATCTGATGGCTCTTTTCAGTATAAGGATAAACTGTATAGTTCTGCCTCTCAGGCTCTACAAGCCTATATTGATGATTTTGATTTAAGCCAAATGTATCCTGGTGCAAGCACTGGAAAGATTAACATTGATAGATGTTCTAATATGCCAGAATTCTCCAACTATATTTGTAAACCAAACAATGGTATGCTTTTATTCTTTATTTTATTTTATTTTATTTTTGTCCACTGATTTGAAGTATTTGAGAGATGTGTTGTAATCTTGAAAAGCTAGACACTTTGTTTTCTTCCTTTGGGGTAAAAATGACTTTTATAATATTGAGGTCTGGATATTTTTCTTAAATGGTTCTGTAATTCTCTGAGTCTCATGAATTTTCAGCTAAAATCTTGTGACCTTGGAGGGAACGTGATGAATATAACTAATAACAGCAAGTGGTTGATCCTAAACCCTTAAGCTATTTTATTACAGCATAATGGAAACAGCATTGACATGGTGGTTCTAGGTTTCATTAACTAGGTTAATGACTTTAAATAAACCTGTCTTTCTGAATTCATTCTTGATTAATCACAATTAATAAGACTCTATTAGTCTTCCTGATCTGTATTCTGTGGGATAATATATAAGATGTTAGAGTTTTACCTTGATAAGCCTTCCAAAAGACAAGTTTGGAAAATACATCTGTTGATAACCCAGGTAACACTTAAGCACTTATGGAATGGCCCTTGTATGGAAAAAATTTGCATTCAACTCTTAGAAGAGTATTAGAACAGCTGTTCTCTTTGTGTTAATGCTGTTGCAGGTTTAATAGGCAGAAAGCAAACTAGTTTTCCACCTAGTTTAGTGCATATTTTTCTTCAAGGTTGCAGCCAGTTAAGTGACCAATATTTTTTTTTTTAAAGATTTTATTTATTTATTTGACAGAGATCACAAGTAGGCAGAGAGGGAGTCAGAGAGAGAGAGAGAAGCAGGCTCCCTGCTGAGCAGAGAGCCAAATGCGGGTCTTGATCCCAGGACCCTGGGATCATGACCCGAGCCGAAGGCAGAGGCTCAACCCACTGAGCCACCCAGGCGCCCTTTAAGTGACCAATATTAATGTGAGTGTATTAGTGCATCCGGTATGATGAGAAAAGTTGAAGAAACAGTAAGTTAAAGAACAAGGGAAAATTTAGGAGTTGGAGAGAAAAGTGTAGAACTTAGTTAAAGTAAATTAGAGAGATATAAAGAAAAAGCACATTGTATTTCATCAACCTATATCTTTTATACTTTGAATCAAAGCTTTAGTGAAGCTAAAGGGAAGCAGCAAAAATGATTCTTAAATTCTTAATTCTATTTACTCTTGAGTATTATGAAGTATCGTTATATATAATGTAGGAAAATAAATAGAACTGTGCTTTGTTTTTCAGCTTTTGAAAATCTTGATCCCAAAAAAAGCTTCTCGTCCTTATCATGTAGAAGAATGACTGTTAATGACATAGACTGCATTAGCCTAACAACTGATGATCTATTAAAACTTCCAGCAGATGGGTCATTTTCTTTAACTTGCATTGGATCAAGTCACCGAAATAGCAAGAAAAACAAGAAATGCATTCGAAGACTGAGCTCATCTGATACTGAAAAGAATCAAAATTTTCAAGAACCTTCTACTCCCATGTGCAAAGATAACTTAGTTACTCCTGTTGTATACATAAATAAAAATGGAAAGCAACGTGGTAGGCTAAAAAACCCAAAACTTGTGAATAAGACTAATAAGTATGTTTCTGATCCATCTTTATCATTTTCCAAGAAGTTGTCTTTCAAAGACAGTTCAGAACACAAACTTGAAAAGAATTACCCAAGATGGCTCACTAGCCAGAAATCTGACCTTAATGTTTCAGGAATAACTAGTCTACCTGATTTCACGTATCCAGTCTGGCTCCACCATCAAGACTTGCTACCTGATACAAATAGTCAAAAAAGGATTTCTAAAATATTTAAAGAAGATCAGTGTTCCCCTACACATAGTTGCCAGGCACAAAGAACTTCTCAACTTATGAACAAATTAGATAGTTTTGAATATTCCTTTGAACCCTCAAACATTTCAGACTCCTTGAGTGATGATAAAGGATTAGTTAATGAATATAAATGTGATTCTGAACATAGCCAGTGTCAGTGTGAGAATCCACTTCTCCCAGGACAAACCAAAAAGCCATTCAGTGGTAATTGTTTTGTTTTGTTTGCTTTGTTTTTAAGAACCAAAGGAAGTGCTGTAAATTTGACCTAATGTCTAGGAGCTTTTATGCTATATTCTTGATGTAATGATGAGATGATAAATCTTTTGAACACTATGGTCTTCTTTTGTGTAGCATTTTGTGCCTAGGAAATGTCTTTTCTTCCCTTTTCTTCTTTGAAATGTCATATTAAAAAAGTTTATTGTTACAGTTATGTGTATATTCCAAATTAATCTGAATTCTTATTTGTTGCCTTTGAGATTTTGCTGTGGTTTCTATTTGGTTTTTTTCTTTTAAATTAATTTAATCTTTTAAATTAGGTGACAAAATTGAATTGCTTATCCTGAAGGCCAAGAGAAATCTAGAGCATTGTACTAAAGAGTTACCGAAGTCTACAAAAAAGGATGATAGTCCTTGTTCATTAGATAAACTTGAAGCAGAAAGATCATGGGAAAATATTCCTGTTACTTTGTACGTAAGTTACGATGAAAAAACTTGTTAGTTTTCCAAATGAAAAATGTCATGTGAACAGCTTATTTATTTTTTAAATAAATGAATGATAATTAACAATAATAATGAATGTTAATTGTATAGAACATTGCTTTGTGTTTTCTTTAAACTGCATTTTTCAGTTGTTACCACAAGATGGTGTAATGTTTCATAACCTTAGGCACATTATATAACTTGTCTTTGTTACATGTTTCTTGTGTTGCACTATAAAATAGTGATTTATATTTAATATGAAGAATCATAGCCAATAAGTTCTTTCTCCTTCTATATTCTCTCCGTATGTGGAGTTATGCAGCTATCCACTTCTTTTCATTTATCTTTTACTTTTGCTGTTATTTTCCTTAAACAGTGGTGCAATTTTTGTATGGTCTGTGGTATAAATTTTTGTAGTTTCTAACATTATTTTCATTTGTATGCTTAACCTTCCTGTGACATAGCTTCTCAGAAGAATTTAAGCAGTGTTTACCTAGATACCTATGAGTGTGAGTGTGGAGTAAGAATTGAGCTTAGGTAGGAGAGTTTTTTCCCTAGTAATGTTTTTACATCTGAACTCATCAGAAACACATTCTTGGTAACCCTGTATCCTGCCTTAGGCTCTGAAAATTTATCATCTTCTATTGTCTAAACTTTCATTCTTTTATAGTCTGTTATAGACAGAGTCTGTTAATTCCTGTATCCATTCTTTATCACTTCTTAGGAACGTCTTATTTTTTTTGAATGTGGACACTGAGTATAAATCTGGTTTGGAATTCCAGCTCTGTGACTTCTTTGCTAACACCTTGTATAAGTTATACTTCTGCTTTTTACAAATTACTACTGCTTTGTACAAATTCTGCTTTGTACAAGTTACTTCTACCTTGTATAAGACCTTATATAAATTATTTTTCTATTTGGGGTTGCTATGAGAATTCATTTGATTAGAAAATATATATAAGGTACGTAAGACAATTTTTCTTAAAAGATTTTATTTATTTGACAGAGACACAGTGAGGGAGGGAACACAAGCTGGGGGAGTGGGAGAGGGAGAAGCAGGCTTCCCGCTGAGCAGGGGGCCTGATATGGGGCTCGAACCCAAGACCCTGGGATCATGACCTGAGCCCAAGACAGATGTCTAACAACTGAGCCACCCAGGCACTCTACTTAAGACAATTTCTGACTTATGATAAGCTTTCTTGTAGTTGTTCAAATGGTGATGATTATCCAGAATATTTTTTTTCCATATTTAGCTTCATTTCTCAATGTTGGTTCAATAGTATCTTTATTTTTTAAAACTTGGGTTAAAACTAGCTCACTTAATTCTTAAACTTATTTTCTAATTTCTTACTTTCTTGTGAGGTCACCTTTGTAAAGTACTATAACTGTAATACTTTGCTTTCACTTGCACTCAAAATGGGTGAGCAAATAGTATCAGAGGTATTTAAGAGTAAAATTTTGGGGGCGCCTGGGTGGCTCAGTGGTTTAAGCCGCTGCCTTCGGCTCAGGTCATGATCTCGGGGTCCTGGGATCGAGTCCCGCATCGGGCTCTCTGCTTGGCGGGGAGCCTGCTTTCCTCTCACTCTCTCTGTCTGCCTCTCTGCCTATTGTGATCTCTCTCTGTCAAATAAATAAATAAAATCTTAAAAAAAAAAAATTTTGGAATGTGTGTAGTGTACTATGTAATTAGATAATATAATTTATGCTTGTATGATTATTATTACAATCATTGGTTTGGTCCAATACCTTATGTGTAGATACTTACTTTTGGAAGATTGAATTCATATTGTGATGGATATGTTTGTACATAAAATGAATGATGGACTGTGAGGAGAAGTAATAGACCTGACCTCAGCCAAGTGTGATGTTGACAACTTACTGTCAATCTATCATCAAAACAAAAATTGTCTAGGAAGTATTGAAGGTAGTATACCAGAAGGTAGAACATAACCGCAATCAGATAAATATTTTTTGTTTATTTAACGTTTTTGTAATGAAAAATTTCAAAAAAATACAAAAGTAGAAGAATAGTATAGTGAATCCCTATGTACTCCACACTCCTCTTCAGTCATCTGGTAAATGCTTTTTGATGGTAGTGGATGGATGTGCAAACTCCTTTTGTAAAGGATGGGCAAAAAGATTACTTAGGAGCAAGAAAAGCTCATAGTAAGTTACAAATCAAATGAACCAATAATGAAGTACTGTTAATTATTAAGAAAAAAATGGAATTGTGACATTTAAATGTTAGAGAAGGATTCTTAGGTATCTGAGCACTTGAGTTAGAAACACTTTTTTTTTCTTTTTTAAAAGATTATTTATTTATTTTGTCAGAGAGTGCATACAATCCCGCACACATGAGCAGGGGGAGCAGGGGAGCGGTGAGCAGAGAGAAGCAGGCTCCCTGATGTGCAAGGAGCCCGATGTGGGACTCCATCCCAGGACCTTGGGATCATGACCTAAGCCAAAGGCAGACGTTTAACTGACTGAGCCACCCAGGCATTCCTAGAAACATAGTTTAGATTGATATATGAATAAGAGAGAGAATGAGTTTATTTATTCTGTGTGACTAATAGAATTTGTTTTGGGAAAATTCTGACTTTTGCTGAGGTTACCCTTTGCTCTACTATCCCTTGAAACATCAAGAAATAAACATATTTATTGAGCATTTATTACATGTTGCAGATACATAGAGTTAATTTATGCAATACTTCTGTAAGATAAGTGGACTATAAATATAAAACTGAAATTTAGATAAATAAATTATATGTAATCACATAGTGGGATTGCAATTTCAACTCTGGAATTTTAATTTCAAAATTAATATTTTTCCCACAGTAATTTGTCCTCTTTGTAAATGCTAGTTCTGGAGGGTAAGTCCTATTGCTTTGACATGGAAGGACATGTAACTGCCATTCCAGTAGAAACTCATATTTGTGGGGGTTTTTTCTATCATCGGGTAACTGTTTATTTAGGAAAGTGTACTGCTTATTTTGAACAAACCAGCTTTTAGAGTATAGCCTATAGTTGAAGGTTTATTTATTTAAAGACTAATGTTTTTACTTTCTTCATAGTTTTAACTTAAAGCTTTAAAGGAGAAACAAGGAGATAGGAAGGGTTAGATTCTGGTATGAGTTCAGAGAGAAGATGAGGGAATTACCAAGCAAAATCAATATGAATCGTATCTATAATGGTTGTTTCTTGGTGACTATTTCTGTTTAAATGATAATCATTCAGTTATACATGAATTTTTATAAATTGGGTACTTAAATTACTATCTTATATCCTTAAATCCTATTTAGCAAATCTCCTGTTCCTGTTAACTCTGATGATAGTCCTCAACAAACTTCAAGGGCAAAGTGTACTAAAGGGTTCCTTGATGATTTTTTAAATAATGATAATCAGGTGGGTGAAGTTAAATCTTTTTAACTTACTAAAAGTTTTTTTAACTTATTAAAAGGATTTATGACTAATATACAAATTTTAATTTCTAAGGTGTTACAAAAAATGATTCAAATTTCCTTTTTCTTTTTTTTCTTTTTTTAAGATTTATTTATTTATTTGAGAGAGAGAGAGAGGGAGTATAAGCTGGGGGAGAGGCAGAGGGAGAGGGAGAAGCAGACTCCCTGCTAAGCTGGGAGCCTGATGTAAGGCTCCATCCCAGGACTTGGAGATCATGACCTGAGCCAAAGGCAGACGCTTAATGATCTGAGCCACCCAGGCACCCAAATTCCCTCTTTTTTAACACAAATGCATAAACACATCGCTCCTAGAATTATTGATAATTTTATTTTAATATTCTAAAGTAGCGGGACCTGGGACTGAACTCTACAGGGAGCTTAAACTATCATGGAGAGTTTAAATTATTATGGTTTTTTTGGGGGGGGGTGCAATATATAAAGCGTATCATTATACAGTAAGTTATATTTTCCCATACAATTGTTAATTATTGAGTGTTCGATTTCTAAGAAAATATGATAAATCTATCATGATAAAATTAAAATAGGAAAATTATTATTCAGTTTTGCAAAATCAGCATATGTGCATCTTGTAAGTAACCCTAAAATATAGATGTGTATATGTGTACATAAGAAATTATATATCATTTGACATAGAAATATAGCCATGGCTGTTAAATATTGAAATCATACTTTTGGAGTCTTAAGATATGGGAGATTTGAGAGGTTAAGTACTCAAAAGTTAGCCAAAAAATGTAATAAAATGAACTCCTTCTGTGGAATTTACTAGAGAAAGTAGAGCTGTCATAATGTTTGACCCTTAGAACTTGGTGTAAGATATTATAGCAGATATTGGGTAAGTTAAGCTTAATTATCAAGTATTTACTTGGCAGATATTTGAGTACTAAGCACATTTTTAGGAGCTGTATCCCTAGTAGTGAATAAGAGGAAATCCTTGTGTCTTAGATTTTTTATTCCAACCAGAAAAACTAAACAATAATATAAGGGTATATTATATAAGGGAGTATATATATATATATATATGCTGGGAGTATATATATATATATATGTATATATATATATATATATGGGAGTACTGTAAGTGTTGTGAAGAAAAATTAGTTCGGATAGGAAAAGGAGGGTATAATTTTAGCTAGGGTTGTCAGGGATAACCTCTAATGAGGTGGTACTTGAGCAAAAATCTAAAATGAGTGTATAAGCCAAATACACATGGGGAAAATATCTTTACATGTAGAGGTAATAGTAAGTGCAGAAACCCCAAGGCAGAATTGTATTTGGTATGTTCAAGGAATGTTAGAGTCCAATAGGGTAGCTCAATCAGAATGAACAAGGGAAGGGATGGTAAGAGGTAAGGTGGAGAGGTAATCAGGAACCAGATTATATAGGATCTTATAAGTGATGAAGATTTTATGTTTTATTTAGGTGAGATGAGAAGTCACTGGAGGGTTTTGAGTGGAGGAATGAAATGATCAGATCTACATTTTAAAATATAAAATGGCAGCTGTATGGAGTACAGAGAAGGAGCTGGTAAAGGAGCAGGGAACCCAGTTAGGAAACTTGTAGTCTTTCTGGATAGAATTGGCTTAGGGTGGGTGCATTGAAGGTAATCAGAAATGGGCAGACTTGGCATGTATTTTGAAGGTAGACCTAGTAGATAGGGATAGAATTCAAAGAATGAATCCAAGGTGTTTGAGTCAAGCAGCTAAAAGATTGAGTGATGGCATTTACTTAGGTAAAGAGCACTGGTAGAGGAACAAATTCGCAGTTTTTTTAAGTTTGAGATGGGTGAGTGTTAAATACTAACCAACTGGTCCCTTTTCCCCTGACACTACACACATAATCTCACTGCCAGGTTGTTTTTATTTCATTTTTAATAATTTTAGATGTATAGAAAGTTCTTTCTTTCACCCTTCTTTCAGCTTCCCTAATGTTATCTCACATACCATACTATAATGATCACAAACAAGGAATTAAGATAGGTACAATTCTATTAATTAAACTACAGGCCTCACTCTGATTTCACTAGTTTTTCTACCAATGTCCTGTTCCAAGGTCCAACATTTGTGTTTAGTTGTCATGTCTCTTTAATCTACTTCAGTCTGTGACAATTCCTCAGTCTGTCCTTGTCTGTCATAACCTTGACAGTTTTTAAGAGTACTGACTGGTTGGTTATTTTGTAGATAGTTCCTCAATTTGGATTTGTCTGAAGTTTTTTCATGATTAGAATGAGGTTATGGTTTTGGCAAGAATGCAACAGGAATTATGCTATGCCCTTCTCAGTGCATCATACCAGAGGGTTCATGATACATTGATATCATTGATATACTGATATGTGTCTTGGGCTACTGTAATAAATATGCCATAGACCTGGTGGCTGAAACAACATTTATTTCTCACAGCTCTGGAGGCTGAGAAGTTCAGCATCAAGGTGTCTGGTGAGGTCCTGCTTCCTAGTTTGCAGATGGCCATCTTCTCCATATGCTCTCCCACAGGCAGAGAACAGGGAGGAAGCAGGCTCTCTTGTGTTTCTTCTTATGAGGGCACTAAGCCCATTCATGAGGACTCCACCCTTGCGACCTAATTACCTCACAAAATTCCTTTTTCCAAATACCATCTCATTGGGATTAGGTTTCAACATAAGAATTTTAGGGGGACACACATTCAGTCCACAGCAATGTGTTAATGTAATAATATATGAAATTATGTTAATACTTGTGATTTTAACCTTGAACACTTG
The DNA here is from genome assembly GCF_922984935.1 of Meles meles. Classification (NCBI taxonomy): domain Eukaryota; kingdom Metazoa; phylum Chordata; class Mammalia; order Carnivora; family Mustelidae; genus Meles; species Meles meles. Next base: position 75,522,131 of record NC_060077.1, read on the forward strand.
GTGTTTATTGGCCCTCTCTCTAGTAAAATTATAGTTTCTCCTTCTAATTAATAAATATGGGGAGATACTTTGACACTGTGCAAAGAGTCTCAAAACTTCACTCACTAATTTTAGCATCCATTGGTGGATCTTTTCTTTTAATTTGAAATTCTTGTAGAATGAAGACCTGTTCCTTTTCTTCCCCATATATTAATTAAATTATTTGTATTGGTAGGGACTCATAAATAGATAATTATTCTAAGTTTTTAATACAATATTGTTATTTTGTTGCTCAAATTGTTTCAGTTTTGGCCATAAGGAGTTCCTTCAGGTTGGCCCCTGTGTCGTTTTGACATGTTCTTATCCTTTTTCTTGAGCACTTCTCTGTGGGGCCATGGTGGTTTGTTGTTGTTTTTTTTTTAATTGGAAAATGGCAGTTAGAAACTAAGATCTGGGCACTAGTTGTGCTTATTGCTACTGGGATGTTATTCATTCTAGACTTTCTCAGCAGGCAGATCTGAATCATGTATGTTTACTAATCAAGACATGCACATCTGTATTTCTATATCTGTATATTTTATATGTATGTATAAAATCATGCGTTCATACTGATACCTCTGACTTCAGTCCAGTTCTACAGGGTTTGTTTTAGCCTTTCCTATTCCTTATTTGTAAGTCTTTCCACCGGTAAGAATCCCATCTATTATCCGGAATCCTAACTATTCATGTATTCTTAGCATACGCCTGCTTTGACAATTGTTAATCCATATACTTGTAAGAAACAATTTACTAACTAGATCACATTATTTATGTATAGTTCTTTTTATCTTAGCCTTACTATATCCAGTCAAAGTATTGCTTTCCAAAGTTACCTTGGTGAATTATTTTCTTCCCAACCCATTTCATTGTGGTCATGTTGTTCAATTGTAGTACTGTTAGGTGGTTCACTTTTATTGTAGATATTGAGTTTAAACCACATTGTATTTGGTTTAAATTATTTGGTTATTAGAATATGTGAAACATTACTGTAGTTCTGAGAGAGCTATACAAAAAGCTATACAAAAAGCTATCTAAGACATTCCACTACCAGGTTTTAATGATGATTCTCAGGACAAATTCTTTTTTTTTTTTTTTTTTTTAATTTATTTATTTGACAGACAGAGATCACAAGTAGGCAGAGAGGCAGGCAGAGAGAGCGGGACAAGCAGAGAGCCCAATGCAGGGCTGGATCCCAGGACTCTGGGATCATGACCTGAACCGAAGGCAGAGGCTTTAACCCACTGAGCCACCCAGGCGCCCCTCAGGACAAATTCTATCAGATATAGCAACATTTATTAAATATTCATTAGTGAATGGTACAGTTCTATAATCTGTTTCATTGTTTTCTTTTTTGGAACTCTGATCACTAGTTTGCATGAAAAATTCATTCCAGAGGCAAGCTTTTGTAACCCTTACGGCAGGCATCAGGCAGCCAGAAATTCTTCTAAGTCAGTGCTAGATGGAGGTAATTTGCAGATGATGCTTCAGGTGGTGTCCACAAGAGTCAGAATCAGGAGTATAAGTCTAATTGGATCCTTCTTTGTTGTTGTTTTTTAAAGATTTATTTTTATTTGAGGAGGAAAGAGAGAGAGGTAGGGAAGGTCAGAGGGAGAAGAAAGGATGAGAATCCCAAGCAGACTTCCTGACACAGGGCTCAATCCCATGACCCAGAGATCATGACCTGAGCCAAAACCGAGAGTTTGATGCTCAACCAACTGAGCGACCAAGGTGCCCCAAGGCTTTAAGCCCCATTTATTTTCCTTTATTTTAAAAATTTTGGTGAAATATGTATAGCATAATATTGAAGATATATGTACTATGGAAGATTTGTAAAAATAATTGTTTGGTAAGAAGACTTTAAAAAAGAAGTTTAAAAATATCCCTTATAGATTCTCTTAAAAGAATCCTGACCTGTAGTGCTGTTGCCCTCCTTGGACACAGATAAGATCAGTGATAATTGAGGTATGAGTGTTTTTTAGGTAGCAAGTAATGTGTGGTCAATGAATAGGTGATAAACTAGCATTCTTTGTGTGAAAACATACTTAAAATTGTTTATAGAATGCTGTATTTGAAATTCTAGTCCTCATTCCTCTGATAACCAGCTTCATTTACATACCCAAAAGCATGTTGACCTACCTGAGCTCTGAAGATCTTTCATTTCTAAAAATCTATGATTTTAAATGTATGAATGAATGCATTGCAAATGTGAAGGTGTACTGTTTCTTTGAAAAGAGCAGAGACTAGAAAGAATATTGCCAAACTTTAATAATGATTGTCTGTAAGTAACTTCATCTGGGGACTGGGTAAAGGGAGGTGTTGAGTTATAATTTTGATTTTTTCAAAATATGATATTGACTTTTATTGTTTGATTTTTTTGCACTAATTTTATATTGGGGGAAAATAATACAAATTATGACTTTTCCTCCCTGAATTGCTTGGTTCATCATTCATCTTTTTTTTTTTTTTTCATTCATCTATTTTAATCTCAGAGCTGTACCCTTTCTGGAGGGAAACATCATGGTCCTGTTGAAGCCCTGAAACAAATGTTATTTAATCTTCAGGCAGTACAAGAAAGTTTTAATCAGAATAAAACAGCAGAACTGGAAGAGGAGATTAAGCAAGTAAGTACAAACTTGATTTATGAATTGAGATCTGTGAATGTGAATTGAGATCTATGAAGATATGATTTCGTTCTAGATCTTTTTCAGCTTGACCACTATAGTTTTATGTTAATAAATATGCCACATAACACATGTTGTAGAGTTGTGCTATTATTTTTTTCAGAAATTAACTTACTCAAATTAATACTAATAGATTTCTGTAGTTGTGTGTACCCCTAAATGGATTGTTCTGTTTAGTTCATGATTGGTTATAAATACAGCATCTTATTTAGATCTAACAATGTTACAACTGTAGTATGGGAGAATTATAGTTGTTTTTTAACGTTCTACAAAATTATCTGTATAATCCAACTTTCTGTATTTATATTTGGGGAGGCTTAGAAAACCTTTTCAACTTTAGACTTCTCCACATAACTTTTGTTTTCTGAAGTTTTGTTTTGTTACCATGAGGTTGGCTCTTCTTACAGTTGATGTAAAATTTTATCATTTAAAACCATTGGGTTTTTGTGTATTTTCTAGGAACTTGGAAATTCTTTGTGCTTTGGACTGCTGTTCTGTAGGGATTGAATTTTCTTCACAGTAGTACAGTGTTTACAGAGGGTTTATGTTCTCCCAAATCTGATTGTGAATTCTAATTCTACCACTTAACTAGCAAGTGCAATATTTGTACAAATCACTTAACCTTTTTAGTTTCTGCTTCCTCTTCTGTAAAATGAGGTTGAGAAGATAAATTGAGATAAACTATGTGAAGTACTTATTATCTAGTACTTGGCACCTGATTAAAAAAATAGCTGGTATATGCTTAATAAATATTTTTATTGTCACTGTTTTGTAATTCTTATTCATTAGAGCTTTATGAAATTCAGTTTTAATTACAAACGAATGGATCAGCTCTTGGAAACTGTCACACCCTGAATTGTAGTAACTTAATTTTTGTCTGTACTTTTAAATGATTAGCAAATTGAGTGTATTCCATCCTTTTTTTAGACATCATTGAGATGTAACCTTGTTCTTACAGTTATAATTTCAAGTCAAGGTTTCATTTTTATTGGACATACATTTAGAAGCATACTTGAAAGATGAATCTTAAATAGTAGTTACAGTTTTAGAATCAAGAGAAAATATTTATTTTTTAAAACATTTTATTTAGGGGGGCGCCTGGGTGGCTCAGTCGTTAGGCATCTGCCTTCGGCTCGGGTCATGATCCCAGGGTCCTAGGATCGAGCCCCACATTGGGCTCCCTGCTCGGCGGGAAACCTGCTTTCCCTCTCCCACTCCTCCTGCTTCTGTTCCTCTCTATGTCTCTCTCTGTCAAATAAATAAATAAAATCTCAAAAAATTTTTTTTTTAATTTAGGGGTGCCTGGGTGGCTCAATCATTAAGCATCTGCCTTCGGCTCAGGTCATAATCCCAGGGTCCTGGGATGAGCCCCACATTGGGCTCCCTGCTCAGCGGGAAGCCTGCTTCTCCCTCTCACTCCCCTTGCTTGTGTTCCCTCTCTCACTGTCTCTCTCTCTGTCAAATAAAATCTTTAAAAATAAATAAAAGGTTTTATTTATTTATTAGAAAGACCACAAGCAGGGAAGGGGGAGAGTGGGGAGAGGGAGAAGCAAGCTCCTCACTGAGCAGGGAACCCAACATGGGGCTTGATCTCAGGACCCTGGCATCATGACCTGAACCAAAGGTGAATGCTTAACCAACTGAGCCACCCAGGCACCCCTAGAATAAAGAGAAAATAGGTAATGCTTCATTGAAAATTACTTGCTAGAATTATTTCCTTGGAAATACAGACAATATTTTTTATTGTTCTTTTTATTCACATATTAAATGGTACTTAAGTTTATCGTTACATAGTATTTTCAATATCTTATATTTGGTGTTTCTATAGGCTTCGGAAGATAATTTCTCTAAATTACAGATGAAAGAAAGTATGCTTCCTATTACTAGGTCACTTCAAAAGTAAGTATTCTCTACCACTTTCTGAATATATTATGGATACATATCGATTTTATCCATTTCTTTGCAATCAGAAGATGATAGGAGGCATTAAATAGTCTTAGGAATAGATACACTTGGTATACTTAAGCTTCATGGAACATTGTTAGTCCTAAACTTTTCTCTTAAACTTGGACTATTTTCTATTAAAATGTTCTTAGGACCTAATGACATAACTTTAGACACCTAAGCATAAGGATGTGAGTGGTTTAGAGAGATTCTCTTTTCATTTCGGACTAACAGCAACAATTTGAGATAGTATTAGTATGAATATCATGGAAGAACAATTTGTTCATGAAATGTGTTTTAATATATCCCCTCTAGGATAAATATAATCATCATAAATGTATCATTATTTGACATATCTCCACAGAGACTTAAAGTGAACATAATAATGTCCTGGATATAAAAGTAGGTCTAAATGCTGGAAAGGTGTTAATCTACTACTTTCTTAGTTACATTATCTTAAGTAAAATGTGGAGATGAATATGTTTCCCTTGGTCATGGTATTTATTTGCAGAGGGAATGGTCTTTATTCATGGGTTTGGTTGTGTGAGTATGAAATACCCTCAGAAGATGGAATACTGAACTTTAGGACATTCTGAGATTGAAATTTTTTACTTTAGTAATATCTTTCACTTGGCCATAAATGGGGCTAAACAAATATTATCTACCTTTTGTCCTTTCAGAATTTGCTGAGGATTTGGTTTCTAAGGAAATGTGGTGGAAAAGTGAAACACTAGACATGTAAACTTAGGACTCTTAATTGCCACATGCACACACATATTTTTTTGTTTCTATAGTTTAAAAACACATGTATGTATGATTTTTTCCCCCTCTACTTACAGTCTTCTGGGTAGAAATAATGCCTCTTTCTTTATAGCTTGCCATTATAGTGTTCCTAGCTAGTAAGAATCAGTGAATAATGGTACTAACATTTATTGAACACTTGCCAAGTGTCAGTGTCAGTGCTTTTGAATGTAATTCCTGTGATCTTTACAACCCTATGAGGTTAAGTACTATCATTATTTTCATAATTCAGATCAGGTAATAAAGATCAAGTAATAAAGTAACTGTCCAAGGTCACATAGCTAGTAAGAGGTAGCAGTGGGTTTCAAACCAAATAGTCTGATTCTATAGCATGTGTTCCTAACACTCCTCTTATTAATGATAGTGGTACATTATCCATTTAGGCTAGTGCAGGGTCTCAACTGATTATTTAGGATAAAGGCCTCATTGTGCTTTAAAATTTAAACTTAGTGGATGACCTCAGGCTTTCCATGTCTCTTAAAAACATTTATTTATTTAAACACTTTTAAAAAGGATTTTATTTATTTATTTGAGAGAGAGAGAGCAGAGAAAACATAAGAGAGCACAAGCAGCGGGGAGGGACAGAGGGAGAGGGAGAAGCAGACTCCCCACTGAGCAGGGAGCCTCCATCCCAGGATCTTGGGGTCATAACCTGAGCCAAAGGCAGCCACTTAACCTTAACCGCTTAACTGACTGAGCCACCCAGGTGCCCCTCTTAAAAGCATTTATATTGAATTTGTGTCACAGACTTAAATGTGTTTTCTGATTTAAAGTACATAGCCTGGAAGATGTTTTTCTTGGTGAAGATGAACACTGGGCCATAAGTAATTAAATGACCACAAAAATTGATTATTAATTGTAGATACTTTCACTATTAGCTAAAATAATTTTTTTTAAAGATTTTATTTATTTGTTTGACAGAGGGAGACACAGAGAGATAGAGAACACAAGCAGGGGGAGAAGAGAGGGAGAAGCAGGTTTCCTGTTGAGCAGGGAGCCCGATGCGGGGCTCCATCCCAGGACCCTGGGATCTTGACCTGAGCTGAAGACAGAGGCTTAATGACTGAGCCACACAGGCACCCCAGAATTTTTTTTTTAAGATTTTATTTATTTATTTGACAGAGAGAGATCACAAGTAGGCAGAGAAAGAGGGGGAAACAGTCTCTCCGCTGAGCAGAGAGCCCAACGTGGAGCTCGATCTCAGGACCCTGAGATCAGGACCTGAGCTAAAGGCAGAGGCTTAACCCTCTGAGCCACTCAGGCACCTCCCCCTCCTCCAGAATTTATTTTTTAATAGTAGTAACTTTGGGGGCTCCTGGAACTCATATTATTAACTAAAATCTTATTAACTATTACTTATTAAATAAAACTTATTAACTTAAACCTCAATAAGAGAAACTTGTCATCTTAGCAAATGAAAAACTTGTGGTTTTTGAGTAGGGGCCTTTTCTAGAATCTTGTATGTCATGTAAGCCACCAACTGCTCTACCCAGGCTAGCTGTGAAGAATGAGCAATAGTATATTGCTCATATGCTATAAAGGATTGTAAAACCATCAATCATCCAAAAATAATTTGTATTGGCTTTGGAATATATTGTGTTATGTATAATTTGGAAAAGAATGTGTAACGTTTTATAGTTCTCAGTACTAAAGGCCATGCTCTGAAGACTTAATGATAGCTAGAAAGTTGTCCTGTTTCTCAGTTCTCTTCTCTTGCTCAATTTTCTAGTCTTCATTATATGCTAGAAATAGACAAAATTAACTCTCAGATTTGCTAAACATTATCCTAAAGATTTTTCTCTTATTCTAGTGTACTCTACTAAAATCTAGGCAGTGGTCAGCAGTTTGTTCAGTTGCTGCTGGACACTAGGCTGAATATAGGCCAGTAAACGGTATTTAAGAACAACCAATATAGCAGTACTAACAGGAAACCATATGCAAGATATCAGTGAGTAAGTTGAAATACAGTTAAATTGCTTTCATATAATCAGTCCATTACTGAATTTCTGTGGGTTGATTTCTGTTTATTCTAATGCTCGTTGATATATACTTTCTCACAATAAGACATGAGTTTTTTTATTTCAATTTTTTTTTTTAAAGATTTTTTTTATTTACCTGACACACAGGGAGAGATCACAAGTAGGCAGAGATGCAGGCAGAGAGAGAGAGAGGAGGAAGCAGGCTCCCTGCTGAGCAGGGAGCCCGATGCAGGGCTCCATCCCAGGACCCTGGGACCATGACCTGAGCCGAAGGCAGAGGCTTAACCCACTGGGCCACCCAGTGGGCGCTCCTTTTTATTTCAATTTTTAAGATGAATGACTATTCAGTGTTGTATGTAACATGACTCTTAAATTGGTATTTTCCCCATTAACTTGCTTTTTCACTTTTTTAGAGAAGAAACTCAAGAATAATTTACTTCTATAATTTTATTCTGCGCTTGTCTCTACACATAATAGCAAATCACTTCTGATAGCCTGTTGTCTAAGTAGATTGATTGCCTTATTCTTAGCAGGGCAGATAGAGGTTAAATCAAAGGAATTGCTAACTGATTGTATAGGTTTCACATTTCTACATAGCTTTTTTTTTTTTTTTAATTCCCATCATACTACACTCTTCCCTTTCCTTCCCATTGTTCTTCTTTCTCCCTAACATTGTTTTTTAAAGACATAAATAATGCATTCAAATAAGATATTTAAAATATAGGTAAGTTAAAATTCATTTTATAAAAACCTATTAGTATGAAGGCCTTTTACATCACTTGAATAAAAGTGTTAAACCATGCTGTGGTCTTTTATTTACCTTTCACATGTTGGTCAGCAAACAGAGTAAGGGAATATTGGAAAGCATCAATCTCACGGCCACTAGGAAGACTTCACTCTTCAGTGGATGAATAACAAGGCTCAGAGTTGTCTAATAGTTGGCCAGTTTGTCATAAAAACTTTAGGACTGTAGGGAGAAAGACTTGGAATATATATGTTTTAGCAATGGGGTTAATAATCAATGTAGTTTTATAACTATTATATATGAGTATTGTAATTTTTAAGTAGTGGTAAATATAAAAGGTATTTTGAGATACCTGCAGTGACTATAATGTGATAAAAAATACCTCTGATTTCTGTGGCAGATGAGGTCACAGATTTTGGTCTATTGCTTACATTCATAATGGAAGGAAATGCTAATTTACAGATAGCATTTAGTGAAATAAAGATGAAGATCCCCCCCCCATCCAATTTCATAAACCCTCTAAATCCAAGGGGTCTGTGACCCTCAGAGTTGTAAACAGTAAGATAAGACTCTAGCTGCTTACCCCTCCCTCCCTCTCACCCTTTCTTCCTTCCTTTTTTTTTTATGATTTTATTTTGAAGTAATCTCTACACCCAGTATGGGTCTTGAACTCATAGCCCTGAGATCAAGAGTCTCACACTCCACTGACTGAGCCAACTTGGTGCCCCTCCTTCTTTTGAATCAGGTTGCTAAATGATATGCCCGAAAAGAAGAAGGTAGATTTAAGTCCAAAGTATATTCATGCATTATCTTCTTTCTGATAAATGTGTGTCTCTAGGAAGAAAATAATTTTTGATAAAGAGATATTACTGTAGGCTGTAGAAATGATAGAGTCTAATTAATTTTACCTCTTACTACATGATAACTTTGGGTAATCTGTTGTAATTTAGTTAATGAAGATGAGAATCTCAAATCTTAGCTGAAGTTGCCAAAAGGGTGGCAAAATTCAGATTTTTAAAAAACATTTTATTTATTTATTTGACAGATCACAAGTAGGCAGAGAGGCAAGCAGAGAAAGAGGGGGAAGCAGGCTCCCCGCTGAGCAGAGAGCCCGATGTGGGGCTCGATCCCAGGACCCTGAGATCAGGACCTGAACCAAAGGCAGAGGCTTAACCCACTCAGCCACATAGGTGCCCCCAAATCCAGATTCTTATTACATTTGAGTAAAAGTGTCCAAGTAGTAGAGTGCAGGGAAATAGATATAATGCAGTAATTAGCAGTACTAGTTTCTTCCATCTCCATATCCTGGGTCAAGTGGAAGATGTATTTTATTTAATATACATTTACCAAACCTGTGTTAGAGGCCATAAAAATAGGGTATTGTAGTCATCTCCTTTTAACTCAATTTAGAAATTACTAGCAGTTGTTACATTACTTGTTTTTGTTGGTCTCTTATTTGTCAGAGACCTGAAAAATGGTTAACTGACATTTTCTGGATGGTCTTTAGGGATCTGAATGAATAATAGGGGAGAGAAAAAAAGGAAGAATATATTTAGAGCAAGACTGGAAAGTTAAGGGCCCCTCTTTTCTTGGTTTTATTTGATGGATTATTAAGTTTTCTCTACTGAGACTTGACCTATAATCTTAGCTTTATTTTATTTTATTTTTATTTTTTAAGAATTTATTTATTTGACAGAGAAAGATACAATGAGAGAGGGAACACAAGCAGGGGGAGCTGGAAGGGAGAAGCAAACTACCCACTGAGCAGGGAACCTGATATGGTGCTCGATCCCAGGACCCTGGGATCATGACCCGAGCGGAAGGCAGATGCTTAACTACTGAGCCACCCATGCACCCCCTTAGCTTTATTTTAGAGGAAAAAAACCATGTATTATACTGTGAAATTTTCATTTGTTTCCCCTTATGCTCATTAAAAATGAGTTTTCCTCAACTGTAATTGATCGTTCAGTGCTATTTTTTAAATTTTAGCTATCCTGAATATACATCTTAATGAATGTGCTTTCTTTCTTAAATGATATAAACAGTATTCCAAAAGAAAAGGTATAATTTCACAAAGCTGTTGTAAAAATGACATGAACAAAATGTTAAGTGTGATGCAAATAAAACCTATTATTATTAAACTTTTTGGCAAACTTTCAAAAAAAAAAAAAACCCCTTGAATGTCAAAAACATATTTTTTAAAGTAAATGTTTATAAAATTTAAATGAATTATTTTAGCCCTCAGTTATTCAGATCTCAAGGTTTTATAAAGAAAAGTTCTAAATGTTTGATACTTATTCTATAAATTCATTTTTCATACTAATTTTGAAGTTAATAAACAATGTAATCACCATTTGTTGCTGTCTGCATTGTCTCTTCAGTCCTTAATATTGGTTTATAATGTGTTTTATACTTTTTAATGAAGGGCTTTGCACCATTTATCTCGCCTGAGAGACCTGGTTGATGATACCAGTGGGAAACAGTCACCGAAAATGTGAAGAGGAAAATAAAACGGTCCAACAAATAAATAGTCATCACAGAACAAAGATGTATTTTATTTCCTGTTGCTTAAACTGACAAAGAAATTATAAGCCATGCATTATTCTGTGATTGGTTTGAGTATTATATATTCTTTAAAAAACAAACTTGAAAATGTGCGTAGGTTTTGTGACCTATCCTCATTTTATGCCAAAATACCAGAATGTGAACTGAGAGGACCCACACTATGTCCTACAGTCTGACTTTGGTCTTCAGGCCAGCAAATGTCCAGTATTCAAAGATGGATGATGTCTGTTATTGAAGCTTATGTGGACTTAATTTTCTGGAGCATCCTCATCATTTTATCTTCTGGTTTTGGGTTATTAGGAAACTCTTCCTGGTTTCTTTTTTTTTTTTTTTTTTTTTTCTCTTCCTGGTTTCTATCCAAAATCTCTTAAGTAGACTTTTTGATACAAGTAGCATCTACTTTTAAGTTGGCTAAAGGAATATCAAAATTGTTATGGTGTAACTTCTCCATATATGTTAGTTTTAATTTTTATAAATATTTTAAGGTATATGGTATATGCAAATAACAGTTTAATAATGGGATGATACAGTGCTAAAAGGAATGTTTTATGTTGTGAAATCCAAAAGAAAAACTCATTTAACTAATGCTTTGATTTCGATTCTGTGTAAGATAATCTTGATATTGCTTAAGAGTTTACACAATATTTTGGGGGAGTATATTTGAAAATTTAATATTTTGATATTATTTCTCAGATTTTAGTTTTGGGGTTAGCTCAAACTAGTAAAAATTATAAGATCAGTGACCAATTGCTTTATGCAATTTGTTAAGTAAACTTAAAATGAATGTGGGAAATCCAGAAGCAGCTCTGTATCATAAAGCTATTTTGTAAGAGCTAAACATGGTTTAAAGTAATCTATAAAATTTGTCTTTAGCTGGAACTCAACAGAGCTCTATATTTTCGCATTTTCTAACCAACTAAACTAATAAGCAAGAAAACACCTTTACTAACAAAACTAGGAATTAAATCATAAAGCATATTTTAAAAGCCTGATGAAAGAATATGAGTGTCTGTATACAAACAGTACAGATTAACACTGCCCAAATTGTAGCATCTTTGTTAGATACCTTTACTGTCAAGTAGGAATTTCTAAGAGTACATTGTGTTGAAGACTTTTTTCCCCTGTAGTTTAAAGCACTATATAATACCTTTGCTGTAGAACTTACATGTCAAAAACTACAGAATAAACCTTGTTATTTATTTATTTATTGATTGATTTGACCAATGAGTCAGAGTCACCACCATGCAATTGTTTTTGCTCAGTTTGAGACTCACTGGCTGTTAAGTTTGTTTTGTTTACTCTGGAGGTATTTCTGCTACCAACATTCTATTTTCTGATTATTGTCTTCTGCTTCAAAACATACAGTTAGCATGTAATCAAATAAGGTATTACTTTGACGATGAAAGTATGGCTGGCTGTGAAAAATGCAGATTTTAAGTAAGTGAACACTAGGTGGGTCTGGGTTGATCATGTTCCAGGCTTAGACAAATCCACTGTCACACAAATTCTGTAGAAAGCAGAGAAGATGAATACATCATAATAAACTTCTAATTACATATGTGTTGATTAGTATGCTTAAAAAGCATTTGCAAAGGGATTATGCTATAATGACTGAACAGCCCTGATTTGGTTAGTACTGTCATTTGCAGAAAATATCTCCAGTGCTAAATAAGATAAGCCTTCTAAGTTTTTATATTATACTTAATATTTTAAGAAACTTGATTATAGTTACTAAAGGAGTATTTTTCCTTTTGTGTTAAATATGGAAGCTTAGTCATTTACCTAAAAAGGGAATTTAAAATGATTAATTCCAACTTTTTAAAAAAAGAAATGTATAGGAGAGTCAACTGAGAAAAATCTAAATGATAAGTGTTCATGAAATTCTCCAAAGAACTGATTTAATTACATGCGAAATATTTTAGCATTCTTTTTTTTTTTTTTAAGATTTTATTTATTTATTTGACAGAGAGAGATCACAAGTAGGCAGAGAGGCAAGCAGAGAGAGTGAGAGGGAAGCAGGCTCCCTGCCGAGCAGAGAGCCCAATGCGGGACTCGATCCCAGGACCCTGAGATCATGACCTGAGCCGAAGGCAGTGGCCTAAACCACTGAGCCACCCAGGCGCCCTATTTTAGCATTCTTTATTTTGATGTTCCCAGGAGTAAAAGGGTGACAAGAGTATTTAGACTGCTGAGCTGAAAATTAAAAGCAGACCATGGGAACAATTACAGGTTTTAAAAATTGCAGTGAGAATACAAGTTTTTTTTATCAATCCCTTTTAGATATATTTCAAAGTGTTAGGTAGAAAAGGAATTTTTAGTTGAGTATGAAAAAAATTTGATAAACCTAATTCCAAAATTCCTTTGAGATCAGAGGATAAAGGTGTGATGAGTATATGAAGACTCAAAACTCAGTTGTGTGTTCTTTATTATCAGTAGGAACTTTACTTTCAGTATTTGTGTGTTAGCACATTTCAGCTTCATAGAGAGTTCTGACAAAATCGAAGAGCACAGTTTTCAGTTTGTTTGGGTTATATGTCTGTCTAGTTTTGTTATTTCTTGTTGAAATTTATAAATGTGGGGTTTTTTGGTGTTATATTTAATGTTTAGGATAACATCTTACTAAATTATATGGAGTCCTACCAAAATATTTTTTAAAGATAAATAAATCATGACATGATCCCCCCCGCCATGTTTTGAATGCATGGAATCACTCATGGATTTGAATTTTTGTTGCATCTTTCCTGTTCCAATGTTAACTGTGTCTCAAAACCCATTTGGTGGATGTATTATGGAGATGTATGGATGTATGGAGATGTACTATGGAGAAGTGAACTTGCCAAAAGGCAAGTATTGTGATAAGAGACAAAAGACGCAAAAGGCAAGAAAAAGAAAAAAGAAAAAGAAAAAAAAAAAGTAAAAGGCTAATAAAATTGGTAATTTCTGAGCAACTGAAATTTCTTCAAAAGTGAAAGACTGTATCATTCTATTCTACGTATCCATTGGGTGTTCTATACAGGGTTATGTGTCCTATTGGGTTGTTGTGCCTATCATATAATGATTGGTGCAAACTTAGGCCTAAACCTGAACATATATTCAGGTTATATTGTTACATTTCCCCCATGACATTTGAAATTACTCTTTTCCTATTTATCTGGGGTTTTCTTCTTTATTTTCACCTGTGACTAAGATCATTTTCCTATTTTGAACAAAAATATCTTTTTACCCTCCCAGTTTGTTCTGTATTGTCCTTACTTTAGACCAGACTTGTATAACAGCTTTTCTCACAATGTAGCAACTTTTCTAACAACGTAACATACGTAACATATATAACAACTTCTATTGACCCTTCATTACCTTAACTAAGAGGTGCCTCTTGCCTCCTAATACCTCTTTCAACCTGAAACGTTCTTTCTTCTCACTTTCAGCCCTTGCATTGGAGACAGGCTGGCTGGTCTTTCAAGACACTGTTGTAACACCACTGCTATAACATTACTAATTTATTTCAGGAATTTCCTATAGCTAAATTGCTTTACTCATATTCTCCCAGACTTTCTGGCTGTATTCTCACCTTTGCATATTATTTCCTATACTTGAAACAGTTTTCTTTCATTCTGGTTATGTAAATCTTACTCTACCATTTCTTTAATGTTCTGACCGAATGTTGTACTTTCTTTTCTACATATTCTAGCATTTTTTCCAGGCTTGATAGGTTAGCTTTCCTTTTTCCATACCCATCACTCATTTAGCTATTATATTTTTTATTCTTGTATTAAATTGTGTCTCTTTACTACACTGTATCTCCAAGGGAGAAAATGTCTCAAAAGTTAGAGGATTGATTTTTTTTTTGATTGCATGATACTTCTATTTTTAATTTTTATTTATAAACATATAATGTATTATTAGCCCCAGGGGTACAAGTCTGAATTGCAAGGTTTACACACTTCACAGCACTCACCATAATAGCATATACCTTCCCCAATGTCCATAACCCCACCACCCTCACCCTACCCCCCTCCCCCCAACCCCCCTCAGTTTGTTTTGTGACATTAAGAGTCTCTTATTATTTGTCTCCCTCCCGATCCCATCTTGTTTCATTTATTCTTTTCCTACCCCCCCCCCCCCCGCCCCGTTGCATCTCCACTTCATATCAGGGAGATCATATGATAGTTGTCTTTCTCTGATTGACTTATTTCGCTAAGCGTAATACCCTGTAGTTCCATCCACATCATTGCAAATGGCAAGATTTCATTTCTTTTGATGGCTGATAGTATTCCATTGTATGTATGTGTGTGTGTGTATATATATATATCCACACACCACATCTTTATCCATTCATCTGTTGATGGACATCTAGGTTCGTTCCATAGTTTGGCTATTGTGGACATTGTTGCTGTGAACATTTGGGTGCATGTGCCCCTTCAGATCACTATGTTTGTATCTTTAGGGTAAATACCCAGTAGTGCAATTGCTGGGTTGTAAGGTAGCTCTATTTTCAACTTTTTGAGGAACCTCCATGCTGTTTTCCAGAGTGGTTGCACCAGCTTGCATTTCCACCAACAGTGTAGGAGAGTTCCCCTTTCTCTGCATCCTCGCCAGGATCTGTCATTTCCTGACTTGTTAATTTTAGTAGAGGATTGATTTTTATCTCCTTTAATGATAGCACCTTGGGGTGCCGTGGTGGCTCAGACGGTTAAGCCCCTGCCTTTGGCTCGGGTTATGATCTCAGAGTCCTGGGATTGAGCCCCACATCAAGCCCCGTGGGCTCTCTGCTCTGCAGGGAGCCTGCTTCCCCCTCTCTCTGCCTGCCTCTCTGCCTACTTGTGATCTCTGTCAAATAAATCTTTTTTAAAAAATGATAGCACCTCTTACATTGTATAACCAGGAGCATGTAAACTTAAAATGACTGATGATTTTAAGCCTAGCTCTATAAGATTATAGGCTCAAGAAAGGAGAAACTTATTTTTTTATTTATGTGATGTTCTGCAAATCCTTAAAATGAGGTAAATTAAACCTATTTTTTTGATAGGTTTAATTTACCTATAAACAGATGTTTCACTGTTTATCAAATAGTATCAACGTATGTGTAAGTATTTTGGATGACATATACATATGACATAAACCTAACCTTTTGAGCCCTCAAAACTAAGATATTTTAGTGTATATATATTGCATTGTTTTATATATAATATATTTTGCAATATTTTATGTATTTTGCATTTCATCAGATATACAAGTTATTTTACAGGAGTAGGACTATGTGTAGGAAAAGTTTCAGTGGCTGGTTTTCATTATGTTGCTTCTTTGATCCTGGCTTGATGGTTTTCATTGTGTTGCTTCTTTGAGCCTGGCTTGATAGGAGACTATCAGTCTGGGTACAATCTAAACAGAAACCATGCAGTGATTATAACAAGGGAAGTTTAATGTAAAAAAAGTTTTAAATTGTGGCAAAAGAAAAAAGATATGACAATTCTATATGGTAACCCAGAGCTGAGGAAGAGTACCAAATGAAGAGATACTTGAGTACCTTTTGGAAGCAGGGTGCCTAAGATTTGGATTCAGGTTTCCCTGAAGAAGGGGTAGCTGCAGCCCATAGGATGACAGTTTACTGGTTTGCCTAGGCCAGAGTTGGTCACTAGGCAAGTAGGAAGCTATCTTCCAATGTTCAGGGAAGCTGTATTTTACTGGGTGTGTGAGCACACAGAGACAGGGAGGGGTCTCAGTGTTGGCAGGAACATGAGGTGTTTGTGTTGGAAGGGTTGAAAGAAGGTGATCACGAGCCTGGCCCAGGTCTGTGAGTGTCAAGGAGAAACATATATTCTGGGATTGTGACTGGGGAAGAGCATCGCCAGATGTCTTCATACCCACCTAGTTTACTGATGGTGCAGCTGCCAGAAAGCAGTGGGAGAGCCCCTTCAGGGTGAATTTGGAGCCGAGAGATTGTAAATTGGTAGATTCTAGAAAGGTTTTGGTAGGAGAGAGCATCATACAGAAAATATGCTTTCCCTGTTTTGCAATGTCTTACATAGCATGTTCAAACCAAGAAGGAGGCATAAAGGTAAGGTAGCAAAAATGTCAGGTTGTTTAGAAAACAGGCAAAATGAGAAAACTTGGGCCCAGGTTTTAAACATCTCTCTCTTTTTAAAAAGATTTATCTATTTTAGAGATAGTATGGGGGGGAGGTGGGGCAGAGGGAAAGGGAGAGAGAATTTTTTTCCTTTTTTAAGATTTTTTATTCATTTGACAGATCACAAGTAAGCAGAGAGTCAGGCAGAGGGAGGTGGGAAAGCAGGCTCCCCACCGAACAGAGAACCCAATGTGGGGCTTAATCCCAGGACCCCTAGATCATGACCTGAGCTGAAGGCAGAGGCTTAACCCACTGAGTCACCCAGGCACCCCAAGGGAGAGAGAATCCTAATCAGTATCCATGCTGAGCATTGAGCCTGGTATGGGGCTCAGTCTCACAACCTTGAGATCATGACCTGAACATAAACCAAGCTTGACATTTAACTGACTGCATGACCCAGGCGCCCCTAAGCATCTAATGAATTTGATAACTGTAAAACAGTTCTGAACTGGAGATCTGGGGCTATTATAAGTATTCTGAAATTACACGAATTATACTCTTAAATGTCAGAGATTGGAATTAGTACATTCCTTCCATTATTTTTCATCAAGGTAGCCACATAGCTTTTACATGGACTTTTCTGGAAATGGGGAGTTTCCTGTAATTGGAATGCTTTATTTTATAGTCTTATTTTTGCTTCAATTAAATTATTTTTTGCTTTGCTGTGTCTTCTCCATATTGCTTTTAATTTTGCCACTCAAGACGATCTCAATGGATATTTTAGTCTTCCAAGTGTTGAAATCAACAAGAGTGGTGTGCTCTATCCATGTTTCAGGCTGTTTCTAATTTCTAAAGTATTTTTTTGGACAAAGTTTTGTTTCTTATTGTTCACTTTTTGGATGTTCTCTAGCTTTCAATATTTTGTTTTTAAAAGCCCATATTTTGCAGATGATCCAGAGCCGCCCTTAATAGCAAAACTAGATTATATGCTTTATTTTTTTATTTTTAAAAAATTGAGTAATAACAGTTTCATGTGTACAACATAATGATTTGATATTTATGTATTTCACAATAAGTCTAACATCCATCCACTTTTTTTTTCAATTTTTTGGAATTTTAAGTCCAGTCTAGTTAACATACAGTGTTATGTTAGTTTCTGGTGTACAATATAGTGATCCAACAATTCCATCACTCAGTGCTCATCAGGACAAGTGTACCCCTTGATCCCGTCACCTACTTCACCCATCCCCCCATCCACCTCCCCTCTGGTAACAATGAGTTTTTTCTCTACAGTTAAGAGTCTGTTTCTTGGTTTCTGTCCCTCTTGTTTTCACTTTATTTTTTCTTCTTGCCTCCTCTGGCTAATTTGTTGATGTATAATTGACAAAATTGTAAGATACTTAAAATGTGCATTTTGATGATTTGATATACATACACATTATGAAGAGTTCACCATCTCATATTTATTTATTTTTCCCCTTTTGGGTGAAATTTTTTTATTGTGGCACCAATATGCAAGATGCAAAGAGTAGAATGGGCACTCTATATTTAATCCTTTATTTTTTTTTAAATATTTTATTTATTCATTTGACAGAGAGAGAGAGAGAGATCACAAGTAGGCAGAGCAGCAGGCAGAGAGAGAGGGGGAAGCAGGATCCCTGCTGAGCCGAGAGCCCAATGTGGGGCTTGATCCCAGGACCCTGAGATCATGACCCGAGCCGAAGGCAGAGGCTCAACCCACTGAGCCACCCAGGTGCCCCTATATTTAATCCTTTAATAGTTTATTATTCCAGCGAGCGTTTATTTGGCTTCTGGCACTGTACTAGATGTGTGTGGAGGTGGATGGAGGAGGGTAGGAATGGGATGGGGGAGGTGATGAATAAGAAGGCAGAAGTCTATCATGAGGAGCTCAGTGGTGGGAAGATATAAATGGACACAATTATACTACAACCACTAAGTATTGTTTCAGAGAAATGAAGATGGAGAAACTTCTGTAAAGGCACAGAAGATGCAGCAGCTAAGTGGCCTGGAAAAGATCAGGAATGATTTCACTCAGGAGGGAAATTGTGTTGATCTAGAAAAATGAACAAGTTTGTCATCAAAGAAATTGGGTGGAAGGGTATTCTAGGCAGAGGGTATTGTGCAAATGTACCTGAGCGGTAAAATAGTCTGATTCAGAATTCATGCACTTAGAAGCGTATGTTGTGGAAAAACAGTCGAAGAAAACTTCACGATAGTACCAAGTTTATGATTCCACCATTTAGTAGCTCTTCATTGTGAACAAGCAACTTGACTTTGCCCGGGTCTTTTTTGTTTTCTCTCCCATTTGTAACAGCTACTTTGTAGTTTTAAGGATTAAATGGTATAAGTTATGCCTAGCACATACGACACAGTAAATACTAGCTGCTTATGTGATGATACCTCTAGCTGGGAAGAGGCACTAAGAATAAGATGTAAGACTGCTACCCTCGTGCCTCCCTATTCTATTCTCCATACTGTTGCAAGGCTTAGTCTTTAAAAACATGTCAGAGATGTACCTCTTCTCAAAATTTCCAGTGGCTTCTCAGTAAGTGTGAAGTTTTCTACAATAACCTAAAAAGTCCTATGTAGTGTACCAATGCCTCTCCCTTCACTCCCAAAACCAGAACATTTCCTACCACTGGATTTGCTCTCTGATTAAGCCACACTGGTCTTGCTGTTCTCAAATAACGACAAATATCCTTTGTCCCCAGGCTGTTGCACCATAGTCTTCATTTGGTTGTCTTTCCTGAAATACCCTATGACTCCTTCAGATGTCTGCTCAAATGTCATTTTATCAAAAAAGGTCTACCCTAACCCCCACACTCCCTTATGCCATTTTTTTTGCCTCTCTACTCCTACTTCATTTTCCTTAAATTTGAGGACAGAGACTTTGTTTTTTTATTCACCGTTTTCCTCCCAACAACTAGAATTATGTTCAGCATTAATTTAAAATGATATATAAATATTTGCTTCTCTGGATAAATGAGGCCGAGAAAGAGGCCTGGGGACCCATTTAAGACCTTGGAATGCTCTGCTAAGAATTTTGGATTTTATCCTGCAGGCAAAAGGAAGGGAACCAATATTCTTGATGCAGCCTAAAATGAATGCTAATATTTTGTGTTAGTCCCTACATTAATTTATGGTTGCAATCAAATTGAACTTTTTCCCAAATACTAAAACCAACTATTTTCCTTTTTTCCAATAATTAGTCCTTCAAATCTGATACCATGGCATAAGTGCATTATGTTAGCAATTCTTTAGGTAGTAAAATTGAATGTGGGCTTTATTTAGCTTTTGTTCAGAGTATAGAGTGACTTACCGTGGCTCCTATGATTTAATGTAAAGTTGTCAGAATATAAGTTTCATTTTTTATAATGTTTAGAGACCTGTTGATTTATCTTAGGCTATGGCAGTAGGTGCCATTTAATTTACTGAATAATTTAGTTGGGTTTTTGGACAAGAGATAAGACAAGAGAAATAAGCATAAATCAGTCTTTTGGAAGAGGACCCAAAACTCTGATGATAGAGCAGAATATTGTGCATAACTTGTCTCACTCAGGACTAGAAGGAACAGGATGATGTCCCTGACATTAGCACCCCTTCAAATCATTTAAAATCTTTGATACTTTACGAGAGACTTAGGGGGAAAATGAAAAATTTTATTCATGTACAGGCTTACTTACCCCATTATTGCAAGTTAAATGCAATATGCTATTAAAAATGAGCAAGTTGTAGCAAATATTTTCCAAATTTCTGCTGTAGTTCTTGGCTTTTCTTTGTGAGCATGTAGTTTTCTTAAGACAGTTTAAAATTTAAAAGTCATTTTGTTCCTCGCCCCCACCCCCTTGCCCTTACTGGCTGCGGTGCCTTGGGAAAGTTGTAGTTTTAAGTTCAATTTATAAAGCAGAGTTAATGGGTACCTGCCTCACAAAGTATTTAATGAGGAAATACTTGTAAAATGCTTGCTTAGCACAGTGACTCACACGTAGTCAGTGTCTCGTGTCAGATAGTATTGGTAAATACAATTATTTCAGAATTTCCGCGGATCACAAATTATTGCCATGTAGCTGCCTGTGTGGATATTTTGTAGAAATAGATAAGGCTCAGTGTTAGTAATAAGGGCTGCTTAATATTTTTCCCCACTAGGGGCGCCTTCGGCTCAGGTCATGATCTCAGGGTCCTGGGATCGAGCCCCGCATCCGCATCGGCTCTACCCTGCAGAGCAGAGAGCCTGTTTCCTCCTCTCTCTCTGCCTGCCTCTCTGCCTGCCTCTCTGCCTACTTGTGATCTCTCTCTCCGTCAAATAAATAAAATAAAATCTTTAAAAAAAAATATTTTTCCCCACTAGAAGGCACTGTGTCCTTTGAAGACAAGATTAAGAAACTGCCTGATAGGTTTACTGTCCCTAATCTGGCTTTGGGCTCAACCCCTGGCATTCATTCTCCAGTTAAAACTCTTACAGACTGTGTGGGAGTACATTAAGAAATGATCTTATCTTCCCCTTCCTTCCCACTTTAAGGTATAGTTTTTGTCTTACTTTTTTTCTTTTTTCTTTTTTTTTTTTTTTTTTTTTTTTTTTTGAGGAGGGAGAAGCATCTTTCTGCATTCTGTAAACTGGATATATTCTTTAGACGTAAGAAATTATGATTCCGACCCTGAATCTCTTCTCTTCAGTATAGGTTAGCCCCAGGATTCCTGTTACCACTAATGAACATGCATCATACCAGGTCTCTTCCTTGTCACCCTCCCGGGAATTGCATAATGGAGGAGTGTTTGAGCCTTGGCACATACTTCTGCCATTGTACAGGGGTGGCCTGGGAAAGAAAATTGGCTTTGGGTCTTCAGCAAGACATAGGCTTGACATCGTGAACTGGGAGTGGAGGTTCAGGGGAGGTACCCTCATTATTATCATCCTTGAAGCCTCTTCCCTCTGCATATGGTTATAGAACATTCAATTAGTTGACTAAACCGGTGACCAACTTGCCCAACACCTCTTCATTTCAAGTCAGGGAGAGAAGAGGAGGGGTGAAGTGTGGAAAGAGCAAGAAGGTGGAAAGGGGCAACAAAAAGTGAAATACAAAGTTTGGTAACATCGCTATTTTGAACTAACAGATACTGCTTAGGTTAATCTTTTCATGGATTAGATTGCTCCCTGGTGTCTGTGTCTACAAAGTAACTTTGCAGAGGATGATATAACATATGCATCCTAGCCTGTGTGGGACTTACCGTTTCCTCCCTATTTCCTTGGGTCCATCTGTATACAGTGGGATGTCAGTGTGAGGGGCCTCCACTTAGCGATGGCAGCAAGAGGGAGCCCCTAAACATGAAAGGGTGAGTCAGGTGTAGAGATAAGGGACAAGGAGGAGACTGGAGGACCTGCCAGGATGATGGGAATGCTAGGGATTTCTCTAATGCCCAGTGGGAATGGGAGGGGGTTTCCCCTTTGAGTCATCTTTGTATGGTCCTGAAATGTAAAATCCTCTTAGGAGCTGGAGTCCTTCTAGCCCAGTTTTAGGTTCTAGAAATGTCTAGATTTCATAGCATATGTTTTTCATAGCATTCTCTGTAACCCATAGTGTCAGATTCAAATGAAAAAATCCGAATTTAGCATTAACTGCATAGCCGGGGCTTCTCGGGCTGTTGGAAGGCCTCACTTGTCAAGAATGACCCAAACCAGGGCTTTAGTTCAGCAACTGGAACAGTATCTCATCCAAGGACCATACATTCTGACCTGAACTGAAAAGGGGCAAGGTAGGAATGCTTTTAATATCAACAATTGAATACCGGATAAAGTCAGAAACGACTAAGGAGTTTCTTGAAAGCTACTGACTCAAAAGGGAATAACCACTGCTTCTGCAGGAACTAGAGTATAAACAATCTAGTAGAAATAATCATCCTTTTAATGAAACAGGATCTACCCCTCCTGGAGGAGAAACCAATAAATGGTGATTTTTTAGAGAGGGAGAGAGAGTGTTAGGGTCCGTGATCAAAGGAGCGAGCCTGATACAAAGCGAAGGTCAAGCAAAGCTTTATTTCACGCCAGCACCGAGAATCAAACCCGACTGGTGGGGGCCGGCTCTCACAGAGCGGGCCACCCCTCCCAGCCTCACAGACTAACTTTTATAGAGCAAAGGCCATGTGGTTGAGCCTGGCCACACACAGATGGCCAATGAGATTGTAACACACAAAGAAAGTTGCATAGTCATGCTAGGTCACTCCCAGGTGGCCAATTGAATTACAATTCACCCTATAGTAGATATTTGAACTAGCCTATCACCTTGGTCAGAATTGGCCCCCAAAAGGCGGGGCCCACATTCTTTGGTAGTTAGGGAGATAGTATGTGCACTTTACTGATTGGATGTCTCCACCTGGCCTGAATCATCCTTGTATTCTGGGCTCTGTTATCAGGGACTGGTTGACTATATTTTACTGGTTTCCCGGACTTGCTTTTAAGTAAGTTCCCCTGGGGCGGGGGCGGGGTCAGTTTAAGTTTTACTTCATAAACAACAAAATCACTGTTTAACCAAGATGGAATCTCTCTGGCTAAGTAGGCCCTTACAAGAGATTCTTTCTTTTCTTTTTTTTTTTTTTAGAGAGGGAGAGAGAGTGTTGGGGGAGGGGCAGAGAGAGAGGGAGGGAGAAGCTTAAGCGGGCTCCATGCCAGCACAGAGCCCATTGTAGAGCTGGATCTCTGAGATCATGATTGAGCTCTGAGATCATGATCAAGAATTGGACACTTAACTGACTGAGCCACCCAGACTGGTGATTAACTGATTCTCATATACCTTTCTAGATGATGGAGAGAAATGTGTTCTAGAGCAGGGGTGAGCAAACTATGATTCACAGGTCAAATTTTAGCTTGCTGCTGGCCTTTGTACAGTCCACAAGCTAAGAATGTTTTTCACATTTTTAAATGGTTGCATAAAATTTAAAAGATGAGTATTTTATGACAAGTAAAAGAATGCAATCTATGTCAACATTATAGACTAAGTACTCATTGTAATATCTCTATTTCACAGAAAAGCAACTGTCAAATTAGAAAAAAAATTGTAGTAACTACAGCAAATTTCTTCATAAAAATAAAATGAAAACGAGGTTGAAGCCATGGTGTTTTAAGTGGCTTGTTAGCCAAATAAGGGAAACTTATTTATTGATAGTGGGTTAGTTAAATTATGATTGATTACAGCAACTGAAGGGACGTGTCCAGAGAAAATAAACTTGTGTAAGACTGTTGCCTTTTGTGGGGAATAGTTGACCAAAGAGTTGACAACTTTAAGAGCAATATCAATAATAAATTAAAAATCAGGGTAAATGATGAGCACCTGGGTCCATTAGCACCCAACTCTTGAATTCTGTTCAGGTCATGATTTCAAGGTCGTGACATGGAGCCCCATGTCAGCTCTGGGGTGGGTTAAGAGTCTCCCTTGCCCTCGCCCTTCCCCCACTTCTCTCTTTCTTTGCCCCCCTGCCACCTCTCAAAAAAACAAAAAATAAGGGCAAATGATTTTAATGGGTTTTTTTTTGGTTCTTGAGGAATCCAAAAGATGAAATCGATACTAAGTTGTTTTTTATTCCAGAAGTCAGTGCTGAGTTTGAAGTGACAAAAGAACTAGTCTCCACGAATAGTCTTCATGTTTTGTAAATAAAGGAGGAATATTTCAAAGAAACTGAGAATAATTAATCATGACAGTTAAACATGAAGTGGAATCTGCTAAGATGTATTACAACTTAAATTTAAAAAGATGCTTGAAGCGGGAAGGAAAAGTTTAATAGTACAAATCTACACATCTTGTGAAAGTGTAAAATGTCTGAAGCTTATTTTTGGTTATTATGCATAAGCAGGTGCTCCGCAGGGAGTATGCAGGTCTACCGTGTGTTACTGAACCAGCCATGTTATGGTGCACTTCTTTACTCTTGTGGGCTTACCCATCAGTTCTGTGAATTTTTGTCAGAAATTGAAGCTAAATCTCTCTTGCTTTGCCACATGTGAGTTTGATAGCTCCACAGTGGTAAAGTTTTCTCATGACTTTTTTGATCTTGGGGCCAAAATTGATCTATTTTTTAATGAGAAGAACCAACCTCAAACGTAATGGAACACCAAATGACTTTGGAAGTTAGTTCTGAGGCAGACTTCAGAATGTTTCTTAATGAATTCAACCGAAATCTGCAGGATGAAACATCAATTATATGCAAATCTTATACCATGGTCAAATCATTTTGGTAACAATTCACGTTTGAATCTTAAGTAATGTCAAACACTTCCGTACTTCCAAATATTAAAATAAGCAGCAAGATTTCCACTCCCACACACATTTTCAGGGGATGTATTTGTGAATCTCAAACTAGTTTTGGCAACATATTTTGGACCTCCCAGCAAATACAAAGAAGATTTACATATTTAAAAAAAATCCATTCATGTGCAGTTGAAGAACTTTCACCTTACTTTCAATTGGAGGTGATTAATGACAAGCGAAAAAGGGCAAATATCCAGTGAAGAATCTAATCGAATTCTGTAAATGCATCCCAAATGGTAAATGTGCTCAACTAAAATAATATGCTTTGTAAGGGCCTATTTAACCAGAACGATTCCATCTTGGATTAAACAGTCATTTTGTTGTTTATGCAGTAAAATTTAATCTGTCCCTGCCCACCTTCCCCCCAGGGGACTTACTTAAAAACAAGTCCTGGAAACCGGTCCCAGGTAACAAAGCCCAAATACAAGGGTGGGTAGGGCCAGGTGGAGACATCCAATTGGGGGGGCCTCATACTGTCTCCCTAGCTACCAAGGAGTATGGGCCCCACCTTTTGGGTGACAATTCTGACCCAGGTGATAGGCTAATTCAAATATCTACTAGGGTAAATTGTAATTCAGTTGGTCACTTATGTGTGACCTAACATGACAGTGTACCTTTCTCTGTGTGTTACAATTTCATTGGCCACCTGTGCGTGGCCAGGCCCAACCACATGGCCTTTGCCCTTAAAAGCTAGTCTGTGAAACGGAGAGAGGTCGCACTCTCTGTAAGAGGCGCGGCCCCGAACGTTCAGTTTGATTCTTTTTTTTTTTTTAATTTTTAAAATTTTTATAAACATATAATGTATTTTTATCCCCAGGGGTACAGGTCTGTGAATCACCAGGTTTACACACTTCACAGCACTCATCATAACACATACCCTCCAGTTTGATTCTTGATGCCTGGAGCGAAATAAAGCTTTGCTTGACCTTCATTTTGTATCAGTCTCACTCCTTTAATCACGGACCCATTATTGGGGGACCTTTCATGCTTGTGGACTGGTATCAGTGTCTGTCAGTCACTTTCTATGTGAAAAGAGGTTTTCAAGGATGAGATATATAAAATCTCATATGGGTCAGCATTAATAGATGAACATGTGTAATTAGTTTTGATGATAAGAAGCATTAACTTTGAATCCCAATTAAGCAAAATGTTATCTCCCTCCAAAGAATTCAGTTTGCTTCACTAATTGCTGGGGTCCAGCCTCAGCAGGTCCAGGTGTCCCCAAAGGATGGACAGTGTCAGTGAGGGGAATGAGAGAGCCAGCTACACAGTGAGTTCTGGTCAGTAGTCAGGCATCTCTACTTTATTCTGATTTTAGAGCTTTTTGGATAGGCACTTTACTTGGGGCAGGGGGTTACATTCGTGCAAAGGACATCAAAGGACTCAAGCACTCATCAGATAATTTCTCTTTGTTCAGCACAAGTTATTCTATTAAGCTATAATAGGTACAGATTGGCACCAGGGATGGGGACAGGGTCTTGCTTCTTGAGTAATCATGTCCCTCAGAAAGCCATGGGAGGTAGCACAAATATGTGCTTTTTGGTAACTTATTCTGGGGTCTGCAGGAAAACAGGATATAGGTTAATGGAAAACGAGAAGCTATATGGAGGAACTAAGTCTATAGGAGAGAAGTAGGAACGGGAAGATATTACCTTTGCGGGAGGCAGGGTGTATTTCAATGGCTAGCCTGTGAAAGCAATGGACAAACATCAGCCTAGGGAGGAAAAAGTCTATCACGGTACACATCTAAAGTTCTCCAGTGTCCTAGGTACAGATTATTTATCTCCTTGAAGTTGCTCCGGCCCACAAGCCTGCGAGATGTTTGCAGCAGATTAGCAAGGGGCTCTTTATTTGAGAAAGATATGGGGATCAGAGAAAAAGGCAAGAGACTATCAGACCATGCTTACCTGCGGGGCCATCCGCCCTGGGCAGGATTAGGCCTGCATCAGTTCATACCTTAATCTAGTGGGGCAATGCCCTTGACCAGGCCTCATGGCTCCCAACAATTAATAGACTTGATTATTTAAAAAATTATACTCTTTATTATATTTTGAATTTTATTTTTTTAAAAAGTTTGAAATTTATTTTCTTTCTTGGTATATACTTACATAATATCTTTGATTTACTTCTTGGACCATGAAGACTGAAATATTTAGTATCTATCCCATTACAGGAAGAGTTAGGAGTGTTTCTGGAATATAGCATTGAGGAGTAATCCTCTAAGTGTATATTGAATACCTATAGCTCTGTCAGGACTCAGTTGCAGCCTAAGGCCTAGAATGCCTGAGCCATTGTTCTGTTATACTTTATTGACCTGCTGTGTTGGCATTTTTCAAAATGTATGAGTTCTCTGGTGTCTAAAAGGTGATGTCTGTCTGATCAGATGGGGGCCTCCAAATGTGCTGTGAGGATTTGAGTGGAGGCCAGTGGTGTGGGCACAGAAAGGATTCACCTGAGGCAGAACAAAGGAGATGGAAGTTTACTGACTATGCTGCAAGGGAACAGCAGGCAGGACAGCGGAGAGACTACCAGGCAGTGGATGGGGCTGTCTTTAAAGGAGGAAGATGGGTATGGAGACATATGGAATTCTGCCTTTTCTGGTAACTGTTCCTGGTTGTAAGTAGCTCACTGATCAGGTAAGGCATATGGATATTCTGAGATGGGTCTCCTGATGGCCCTGTCTGTATAGAGCCAGGTGGTCACTGTGGGCCTTTTCTGCACTCCGTTGCTCAAGCCCATGTGCCTAAAAGCAGCCTCTACGCATTCCTTAAAGAGTTTTGTTATAATTAGTAGGACCATCTAGAAGTTCTTTTCTCCTGGGAGATGGCAATTAGCTGTAAAATTATGCCTTCTGCTTAGAAATTTAGGTAATTTATCCTTTTGGAACACACAGGTGAACCCTTCTGTTGCTTGATAATTATACGTAAGCATAGGTGCTGATTAGGTGTTGGGCCCCTCTTCTAGTTTTACATGTGTGCACTCAGTCCTTCCTGGTTTGGGTATAGCATCTGCTTTTCCTAGGATTACTAAGTTCACTCACTGTTCCCTTCCCCTGGTGTCTACATAGAAATATGCATATATCCATAATTTATAAACAGATATATTACTAATAGAAGAAAAGGATCCCTATATATTAGTACTTTTCCTACTTATTAAAATACAGAATATTCTAATTATCCTTTTATATTACAACTATTCTATCCACCCTTTATATTGCTTTTTATCCTTTGAGTATCATTGTGAACTTAGAGTATCATTGAACATTTTACAGGTACAATATGTTCCCGTTAACCACAATGGAACTTAATTGAAGCTCAAATGATCACAGTCTGGCTTGTGAAAGCCCTTGAAAGCCTCCTTTGTGTTGACATTATTGAAAACATCATTGCTTTCTGGAAACAAAGGATGTTCCAGATCCTTGTTTTTTTTTTTTTTTTTCCCTGCCATGAGACATAGTCATAACCTCCTTTCAAGGAATCAGGACTTGTTCCTAATAGCAGAGACTGTTATTAGAGACCAAGGTCTGGACACTGGGAAGAACGCAAGAATGGATGGAGGGGGGGAGCAGCGGCGCCGCCCCCGCCGTCGCCGCCTTCTCCTCCTCCTGGCTCTCGCGGAAGAATGGATGGAGGGCAAAAGTACAACAACTACAGATGTTGTTGGACTGTTTTTAGTAGTGACAGAGCTCGGAATGTAACATGAATTTACACAGATGTTTCTTATTTAGCTAATTGTATTGCTATACCATACCCATTTTGTTATGTTTTGTTTTTATAAAAACAGTTCTGTATATGATTTCATTGACCACTTAGGTGTTCTCCTATTTAACAGTATTCTAGAAGGCTAAGATGGGGAGCTGATGAAGGGTGGGCGCATTGGTCGTTAGTAGGTAATGGTTTGGGGGATGAGACATGATTGTATGGAATGTAAGAGAGCATGTGAGAATGAGTCATTTATTCATGTATGCCTACTAAATGTCCAGGTATTATGCTAGGCTTTGGTGATGAGTCTCTGTTCCATGTGGTTTATAATCTGGTGGTGGAGGCATTCATGTAACAAATAATTTCACCATTAGCTGGAATGAGAACTTCAAATGAAGCATATGTAATGTATTATAGGAGGACTTACTAGTTCTGGGGTGTTAGATTAGATAGAAGGGAGCTAGGAAATGGCACTTGGTGGCGAATGGTAAAGAACAATGAACCACATTCAGAACGTACTTGCTGTATTTAGAGATATTAAGGGCCCACATAGACAGGAGATGAAATTGTAGCTATTGAAGTCTTATTGTTTTTAAAGAAATAATTTATACTTTTTCTACCAAAGCCTTGTGAATTAAAAGGTTAAAAAAAAAAAAAAGGATCATAAGATTAAAGTTTGTGGGCTGTGTTAAAAAGAAAACCACAGCCCCCAAACAGTATCACTTGTGTAAAAGCCCCAAGTCAGTAAACTAAGACTTAATACCTAACCTAACTATAGGTTCAGCCACACCCCCTGCCCAAGAATTTAACCTTGACCCTATCAGCATGGAATTTTCTGGACAATACAAGGAAAATTTATTGATAGACCCCTTAAGCTCCCCTTAAGAGGGCAACCTTGCCTGAACAATGTATTCCATGCTAATAAATTCCTTTTTTATGCCCTCTCTCTGCCTTTGAAAACCTTTCTTTTGTTTAGCACAGTGGAGCTATTTTCCAAATAGGGCACTGCCTATTCATGAATCATTTAATAAAGCCAAATAGATCTTCAAAATTCACACTCTGTTGAATTTTTTTTTTTTTAAGATTTTATTATTTACTTAACAGACAGAGATCACAAGTAGGCAGAGAGTCAGGCAGAGGCCCAATCCACTCAGCCACCCAAGTGCCCTGAATTTTGTTTTTTAACACCCATCTACCCTAACAGTAAGAAAGACACAATTGGGGGCGCCTGGGTGGCTCAGTGGGTAAAAACCTCTGCCTTTGGCTCAGGTATGATCCCAGGGTCCTAAAACCTCTGCCTTTGGCTCAGGTCATGATCCCAGGGTCTTGGGATGGAGGCCCGCATCTGGTTCTCTGCTCATTTGGGAGCCTGCTTCCCTCTCACTCTCTGCCTGCCTCTCTGCCTTCTTGTGATCTTTGTCTGTCGAATAAATAAATAAATAAACTCTTAAAAAAAAAAAGGCACAATTTATATTCCTTTCCCATAGGCACATAGCTTGGCACCAATAAAGCTGAGCTTCCCTTTATTAGGAAATTTTGATTACCTTCTTAAAATTGCTTCTTTCCATAGCACACACTTTTGCTTCTCCCCTGCTTATTTTTTTCTCATAACACTTAACATTTTCTAATGTAGAATGTCAATTACTACTTTTTTTTTTTTAAGATCCATTCTGATTCTTCTACTAAAATGTAACCTGCACACGGGCAGGGGACTTTTGTCTTTTTCATTTACTGATATATCCCAAGCAACTAGAAGGACAACTGGCCCATATGGGGCATTTAGTTAATATTTGTTGAATGAATGCATTTGAGCTGTGTTGGAGAGAAAAAATCTTCCTCTGCCCTTCAAGATCATTCTGGCTGGGCTAAGAATTAACATGAGACAGTAATAGGAGAAAATCAAACAAAAGTTTATGATAACATGTATACCTCCAGCATACATTGGAGAAACCCAGAAAAACTGAGTAACTCCCCATAATGACTAAAACCATCACCTTAAATACCATCTTTAGCTAAAGACAAAAGAAGATGTTGGGGGGTGGCAAGTCGGTTATGCAAGGTAACTAGGAAAAACACAGTAAAGAAGAGTAAGATTGTTATGCAAATTTAATTCCAAGCCTTCTCCTTGATAAGAGTTTCTAAAGATTGAGTCATCCCCTTTCTTCCTGGAATAGCAAGGGAGAAACACCCTTCCAAACGAGATTTCCCTTACAAATGTAAATACCTTTTAGGAAGGGTAACTTCTTGGTTTTCAGAGTTTCTCTCATTTCCACTGTTTTGTAAAAAATAACCAGCTTAAAATAACCAATATGCCAAAGAGGCATATCTTGGAGTGGCAAAATTTGCTCCCCTTCAGCTATAACAAGTTTTCTGGAGTTGAACTCAGTTGATTTTGTTGGTCAGATAATCACTCAATGGCCTTCCTGGAGTTGCCTTTCTCTGTTAATAGTCTGTTAGATTTGTTGTACCCAAGTTTTCGCATCCGAGAGACCACCAAGGAGGCAACATGGATGCAATCACAGGAGGGTTTACTTAACAAGCTTAAGCTTGGGCCCAAGTATCCCTGACACAGCGGAGTAGGAACTTGGACCCGGAGCTTAGTTAAGGCAGGGGTATTTATGGGTTCCTGTTACTAAAGCAGGGTGGGGGTCTCTGGAACCAAAGCAGGGTGGGGGTCCTTAGAACTAAAGTAAAGTAGGGGAAAGTTCAGCCCTTGGGCACAGCCCTTGGGTCTGAGATGGCTGCCGGAGCTAAGACAGCTGTACTTATGCTAAGGCTAAACCTGAGGTGGGATGACCTTAATTTTTCTCAGCCTCCACAGATTGGCACTATAAATTACATACGAAGCAACTTATTTTGCAGAAAACTTGGAATGTTGAATATCTTGAATCATTATGTCAATGGAATCTTGAAAAAATGGGAGTGTTGGGAAGCTAGCAGTTTAATGCTGTTGTTCAAAATTATTATATCCTCAATTCAAGTGAGTAGAACTAGAGTGTCATAAAACCATTTAATCTGGCTTTAATTTTGTACACATGGGGAAACTGATTTAGCAAGGTTAGTCCAAGATCAGATTGTCATGTAGAGTTGAGTGAGTAGAATATTTTCATTTTCTTAACTTCCTAAGTTCAGAGCTCATTTCCAGTGTTCTCTGACACTTACTGTAGAAGCTCATACCCACACAATACCTGTAATGTTAGAGTTCTTCCTGAGAACATTCTGGAATGGATAATGGTGGGATGTGGGAGCAGGGGAGTATGTATTGAGCCTTTCCCCGCTAAGATCTGGAATTAAAAGTATGGCATTGATTTTGAGGATACAAAGCATTTTAAGGTAATTGTGTAAGTTTTATCTGTGGGGTGAGTAAGGTGATTTCCTTGTCTTATCAGGGAGCCATAAAACATTACATTTTCCCTGTTCAGTTTTCCTTCTGCATCTGTTGGCTGGAATGAATCATTACATTGTAGTCTCTGAGGCAAGGGTCTATGTCGTCTAAGACTTTGGTAATCTCTGCAGTGTCTGGGATATAGCCCGTACTCATATATCTCTGATATCCAGTGATCATCTGAAAGTTGAACAACAGATAAACATTTGCATAATGAGAATAAGGATCAATCTTGTTACTGGTAGAGATTTCAAAGGAAGTAATCAGAATTGCCCAACACTGTCTTATCAGTCTTTTCTACTGCAATGATTATAGAAGACAGATAACTTAGATGGGGGGAATTTGGGGAAATATTCTTAACGGAACTTAGAAGCCCTGTCTTTTCTTCCTACCAGTGCAGCTTGCAAAATCTAGTTGGCCCAGTTTATTGAAGGAAAACAATATTCTTTTCTGATTGGATGTGTTCCAGGAAAATAAACTCATTATTTAATGAAAAGTTGTAATTTTTTTTTTTAAGATTTACTTATTTTTTTGAGAGAGAAAGAGCACAGAGGGAGAGTGAGAGGGAGCAGAGAGCCCAATGCAGGGCTTGATTCCAGGACCCTGAGATCATGACCTGAGTCAAAGGCAGATGCTTAACCAAGTGAGCCACCCGGGCACCCGTGGATCTTAATCCCTTTATAGATTTTTTTTTTTTGATAATGAGAAGTGGGGGCAGAGGGAGGAGAGGATCACAGTCAGACTTCATGCCCAGTGCAGAGCCAGACACAGGGCAAGATCTTATAACCTAGAAACCATGACCTGAGCTGAAATCAAGAGTGGGACACCCAACTGAATGAGCCACCCAAGTACTCCTCTTTGATAGATAGTGCAATCAGCAACACTTAGCACTTGCCAAATTTATTGTTAGTATGCTCCTAGCTCTTATGACGGAGATAAACATTAAGCAAAAATACACCTGGCAGCAAACCTCAGTGAAAATAAGGGCTTGAAAGGGTATAAATATGTTTGTCTTATTTTTTGGTAAAAAATAGACTGCCCTAGATGTATCCTGGTGCAATAGAAAAGAAACCTTTATTATTTTTTTTATGTAAGAGTTTGAGATGGGAGTTCTTGTTTGGTAGGTGGTTTTATCTACACAGTGAACCAGGGACTTCGACTCCTTCCCTCGAGTGGCTCTGCTGTCCCAAAGGGCATCTATGCATCCAGCTGGTGAAAGGCAGAAAAGGCATGATGAGGGGGCTAACCTTTTTTTTTTTTTTTAAGTCTTAGCTTGGAAATGGCACACAGCATTTCCACTCAAATCTCACTGACTAAAACTCAGCTGCATGACCACATCTGTTGGGAAATATAAACTAGCCATGTGCCCCATAAAGAGGTAATTGTTATTTTCCAGGATTTTCCTTCTTTCTCTCCCCCTTCCTTCCTTCCCGCCCTCTTCCTTCTTTCCTCCCTTCTGCCCGCCTTCTGTCCTTCCTTCCTTCTTTTTTACTTTTTATTTTAAGATAATCATAGACTTTGGAGTTGCAGATATCCCCGGAGCAGCTTTCTCCCAGCTTCTCTTTATATTAGCATAGAACAGTTTTCAAAATCTGACATGATACTGTTAAATAAACTACAAACCTTATTCAGATTTCACTAGTTTTTACTTATATTTTCAAAACAGTTTTCAAAATCTGACATGATACTGTTAAATAAACTACAGACCTATTCAGATTTCATTAGTTTTTACCCATAATGTCATTTTTCTGTTCCAGGATCCAATCCATCTAGTTGTAATTGTTCCTTAGTCTCTTGCAATTTATGACAGTTCTTGCCTTTCCTTGCCTTTTATGACCTTGGCACTTTTGAAGAGTCGGTAATTATAGTCAGTAATTTTGTAAAATGTCCCTCAGTCTGGGTTTGTTTGATGTTTTGTCATGCTTCGACTGAGAGTTATGCATTATTGGGAAGGCTACCATAGACCAGAGTTAATCTGTCCTTGGACATCATATCAGAGGGTACATGATGTCAGTAAGTATCACAGATGATGCTAACCTTATTCATTTGGCAAGGATGGTGCTTTCCAGGATTGTCCACTTGGAACTCACTATTTGTCCTTTTGTGTAATTATCAGACATTTGGGAGCGATACTTTAAGAGTATACAAATATTCTGTTTTCAACTTAAACTTTCGACCAGTAATTTTAGCACCCGCCAAAGGGATCTTGCCTGCAGCAATTATTATTGTGGTCTTCCAATGATGATTTCTATTTCCTACTTTAAAAAATAGATTTTTGATCAATGCACAGAAAACCTGGCGATTCACAGACCTGTAACCCTGGGGATAGAAATACATTATATGTTTATAAAAAAAATAAAATTAAATTTAAAAAAATTTTTTCTTATTAAAAAAAAAGTGTTGAAACAAAACTGACAACCAAGAATTTTATATTTGACAAAATTTTCCTTCCGAAAATGAGGGAGAAATAAAAACATTCCCAGAAGAATAAAGCTGAAGGAGTTCATTATCACTAAGCCAGCTCTATGAAAATATCTAACAGAGTCCTTTAGGTTAAAATGAAAAGACAATAAACAGCAATTTAATTCTGTATGAAAAAATTAAGATTTCTGATAAATGTGTGGGCAAATAAAAAAACAGCATTGTATTTTTGGCTTATAATTCTACTTTTTATTTCCTACTGTTTTTAAAAACATGTAAAAATTGTTAAATCTGTGCTATTGAAAACAATGTATAAAGATTTAATTTGTGATAGTAACAACATAAAGAAAGACAGAACAATATAAGAGCAGAGGTTTTTGTATGCTATTGAAATAAAAATGTTATGTATTCTAAAAAAAAAAAAAAGATTTTTGTTAGACATCTGATGGTTACTGATAGATATTAAGGACTCCCACCCTCTTCCCAGCACTGCCCATTTTGGAGATTAAAGTGACCATGGTTTAAATAATATTAAATGTGGGAAGGTAGATTGGAAGAAGATAAAGGGGTTAAAAGAGAAGGATTATACTGCTTCAGCTTTGTAGTGTTTAGATATGGTCCAGATAGGAAGCTCCTTGGAATGGCAGTAAGAAAACCTGGTCTTAGTTAAAATTCTATTAGTTTATTATAAGCAGGTCTTTTTACTCTAATTTTCCAATTTTTAAAATAAGGACAATTTATAAATTATTCAAAGTAACAAGTGAGGATGTGGAACTTTGAATTATTATGAAGGGTCGTCGAGGGTTTATGAGCTCAAATGTCCTTATGCTATATTAAAACATAGGTATTAAAAATAAAATAAAATATAGGTATTATAGCAAGTCTACTTGTACTTATTAAAAAAGAATCAGGAGAACATTAATTAAGCATTTACTGTGTGCAGACACTGTGCTAAATGCTTTACATATATTAACTAGTTTATCCTCTCACACTTTTATAAAGGCATCTTTATTAGTCCCATTGTATAACTGAAGAACATGAGGCTAAACAGCTGGCCCCAGGTTACACAGCTAGTAAGTGCTGAGTTAGGATTCAAACCTTCGTGGTCTGTCTCTCCAGAATTTGTACTCTTAACCATTCTACTATAAACTTGTGTCTTGCTTGTAGCTATTGGAAAGACTGAGGTTCACCTAGTACACATTTATCTGGTGGCCACACCAGCTAACTGCTTCTCTTCTAACTGCTCAGTGCCTGTGCCCTACACATGGTTAAATATTTTGGGGATAATCCTGCCCACTGGTGAAGGTGAATAACAAATGTTTGTATCTCCTAATTATGTTTCAATTGAGCAATTGTTATATTTGACAGTATAAGTGAACCTCAGAAAATATTTTCAGGTACTTATGTTTGGAAGTATAATAGCTTAAACATTTTGAAGTCACAATAAAAGTATTGAGCATGCATTTGTTAACTGTTCCTCCCAATTGTGTGTCATTGACCCATGTTTGTCTTCGACCTCAACATGTAAGTAGTATATCTCTCTTTTTTTTTTTAAGATTTTATTTATTGATTTGACACAGAGAGAGAGATCACAAGTAGGCAGAGAGGCAGGCAGAGGGGCGCAGGCCCCCTGCTGAGCAGAGAGCTTGCTCCCGGGACCCTGAGATCATGACTTGAGCTGAAGGCAGAGGCATAACCCACTGAACCACCCAGGCACCCCAAGTAGTATGACTCTTTTTTTTTTTTTTTAAAGATTTTATTTATTTATTTGACAGAGAGAGATCACAAGTAGGCAGAGAGAGTGAGAGGGAAGCAGGCTCCCCGCCAAGCAGAGAGCCCGATGCGGGACTCGATCCCAGGACCCTGAGATCACGACCCGAGCCGAAGGCAGCGGCCTAAGCCACTGAGCCACCCAGGCGCCCCAGTAGTATGACTCTTATTTAAAAATGATTATTAGGGGCGCCTAGGTGGCTCAGTCATTAAGTGTCTGCCTTTGGCTCAGGTCATGATCCCAGCGTCCTTGGAATCCAGCCCCACATGGGACCCTCCCCCTGGCGGGAAGCCTGCTCCTTTTGCCCTCTCCCACTCCCCTGTTTGTGTTCCCTCTCTCGATGTGTCTCTCTCTTCAAGTAAATAAATGAAATCTTTAAAAATATAAATGAAAATGACTATTAGATGTGTGATTAGGTATGTTACAAAAATGGGATGTTTGAAAAATGGGGTCACCAGTCTTTTCCTTTTAATTACTGTCTGGCACTGGCTTGGTGATTTGGCCACTAGTTGTAGACTCCGGTTCAATGAGCAGTTCTGCCTACTTACTTCCCAGTCTGCCAAGAATTTCTGGTCTAGTAGAAACTACCCCACTTCTGAGGGTTATGTGAATGGCTAGCATACCCACTACCGAGGGCTGCACCACAGAGTTACATTCATATATCTTAAAATGATTTTGATAATATTCCACCTTTTAGCTGTTTTGCTTCAATTCACTATTTACATGTATATCAAAAGCATGAAGTTCCCCTACAGCAAAAAGAAATAGGAAAATCTTTGGCTGAAATTGAGAGAGCTGGACATTTGTTCTGGCTCTGCCAGTGACTTACTGTGTTACTTTGGGAAAAGTACTTAGTCTCTCTGATCCCTGTTTTCTTTCTCTCTCTTTTTCTTTCTTTCTTTTCTTTCTCCTCTCTCTCTCTCTCTTTCTTCTAATTAATTTATTTATTTTAAAGAGCAAGATAGCATGAGCAGGAAGAGCGAAGGGAGAGGGAGAGAGAATCTCAAGCAGACTCCACGTGGAGACTAACATGGGCTCAGTCCTAGGACCCTGAGATATGACCCTGAGATCACCACCTGGGCCAAGCCAAGAGTCTGATGGTTAACCACCTGCACCACCTAGGGCCCAGCCTTCTGTTTTCTTATCTGCAAAGACAAAAAGGACCTCATCCAGCTGCAGCATTGTTTGATTTAGTGCTGAAGTGAGTTTTCATATAGTTTGGTTGATGATTTGCTTGTCTTGCCATTTAAATAAATGCTAAATGTAGCTCCCAGATAATGCTGGTGACAGAGGACTGTGTTTTCATACTCCTGAGAAAGAAAAATGGTAAAATTCAAAATTGTGTAAAACTTGCTTTGAAGATCCATATAGTACCATTTGCTGGTAAGACCAAGGAAAACTGGCATACTTTCCTTTAGTTGGAGAGACCACCCATTGTAAAACACATCCCATTTTCAGACATGTTAAGGTGTAGAACGTATTCCGGTTAACAAATGCACAGGGAACACTGAACAGGAAAAACACTGTATTTTATGGAACATAAGGTATATAAGATATATAACCTGATAACAGGATGACATCACCTTACTGGCTCCACAGACAAACAATTATTCGAAATACTTTATGACCTCAAAATCAGTACCATTCATTTCAGTTCCAGGTCTTGGTAGGGAAAGGCTAACTGGTATGATGCACTGAGGGATCTTAGATTTGAGGAGACGTGATAGGAAGGCCCCCGTGTCAGCTCTCCATCGCCTCAAAGAGTGACCACCTGCAGCCTTGTCAGAGCCTGAGCTGGCTAACCCAGATAGCGTCTACATCTTTATCCCTTGTTCCGGAGCTTCTTAGAGACAAGCCAGAAATATGGACTAGACTGTAATGGACTAACTGGGCCTACCTGGTGAAGCCGTATTGGGACTCAAAGGCTCAGCTCAAAATTCTGACTTTGGAGAAGCCCCATCTCAGACACAATCGCTGTCTTCTCTATCCTCACAGAGCCTTGGGCATACGTCTGTCAGAACACAGCACAGTCTTTGGTAGTGTTTTCCTTTCCATTTCTCCTACTAGAAGCTATTCAGAGGCTTCGTGCTGTTTCACAGGAGTGGCAAACAGTCTGGAACACAGTAGGCATTCAGCCATATTCACTGGAGGAAGACAGATAAGATAGAAAGGAAAGAAGGATGGATGACCCTTTGGGGATTATAGGAATGGTTTTTAGGTGACTCGGGCCACCCCTCGTCCCCAGAAAATATGATGCGAGTGAATTTTGAATGAAGATTTAATTTTCAGGGAACAAAATTGTTCAAGAAAGCACATGGGAAAATCAGTCCATTGGTTAGAGGCAGGACCGATTTGGGTGAAAACAGGTTGTACTAGACAAAGCACCCACCCTGAAACTGTAGAGAACTAACGTCATGAACAATCTTCTGAGAGATGATGCTTTGCTCTGATGCTGGTATCAGCAGGGCAGTGATGGCGTTTCATTGTCTCCATTTCCACGTCTCCGTTTCCACATCCACAAAATATGAAGACTGGGAGTACCTGAGAGAGTCACTATAAGAGTTCAGTCACGTAATGTAGGTGATTAGAACAGCACCTGGCGCACCGTGAGAGAAGGAAATGTCAGTTATCATTATCTGTGTTTGCGTCATCAGTAGACAAAGACATGAGGAGGGACGAAAGTATTTTATTGGTCTCTAATTTGGCAATTCTTTCTGGGGTTTTTCTGTGTGTGTGTGTGTGTGTTTTTTCCCTTAAACCGAGATTATAACTTCCTTATTTTGTTTCCTTAACTTTCAGCTATATATTAGTAACCCCTCACTGGAGAGTTATCATTCCTCACCTCTCAGGGATCTCCCCATCAACTAAAGCTACATCTCGCTGTCTTTCTTTCTTAGTGAATTGGCTGCTTCTGTTGCAAATGGACAACTCAGCCTTTGACATGCATGAAGATGCAGCACAGAATACTTTTTCTACAAGGAAGATGGACACAATCTCCAGAATGGTAAGGTGGAGATTGACACCTTGAGATCAGCTTCCCTCAAACCTTTATGCAGAGTCAGGAAAGAATCCCTTTTTAGACCAGCTTTCCTCAAGTGACCCACTTTTGAAAGGTAGCGTCTCCTGCTCTGGACATTTCTTGATTTGCATTCCATCTTATCAACTCCTAGCTCACATCTCCATTAGCTTTGTAATGGTTCAACTTTTCATGAATTTGTTGTTCACGGTATTAGTGAATTGGTTATTGTTCAGTATAATATCCTCATACAATGTTAAATTGTGAATGTTAATCAATGATTATGCTATACAAAATATACCATTTAAGAATGTTGACATGCTAACATCTATGTTATTAGTAATCAAAGCTATACCTGCTTAGAGAGGAATTCAGAGGGCAGTGGACAGGAAACCATGACATTAGTACTTACGAATGCCATTTTGTGGTCAGAGGAATGAGGGCAAATTGTTCCAAAAGTTAAGGTGTGTATTCTTTTGGTAGCTTTCAGAAATGTGGATTGTAACTCACAGAAATAATACTGTTGTTTGTAGCATGTATTTGTAACGTGATAACGAGGAAATAGCAACACAGCAGTACAAATATTGGACTTGGACTTGGTAGATGAGTTAGTAGCTCAGACAGGTAATATATGGAAGGGGGTGTTTAATGAAGCCATTTAAGTGAAGGAGGGAGGGAGAGTGGGCTAAGATCTATCAGGCCAGTTTACTGGTATGTTACTTTTCCCATGCCTATTTCCTGTTCATGTGATTACATATGTATATTCTGGAACTAAAAGATTCTTAAAATCTAGTCTTTATAATCTCTTTAATTTTCAGGTGAAGAGACTGCTATGCACTCAAATGCATTTTACATACAAACTTAACTGGCTACTTAATTTTCTAATAATTTATTCTGTGCCTCAGCTTTTCCTATGTTTATTGTTTTTCTTATTTATTTGGGTGTCAGGCAAGGTATATGAGATATGTGTGTGTGTGTGTTTGTATTTATTTAAACTCATATTTACACATGTATTATTTTACTGAGTATATTTATCCCAGAAATGCATTTTTTTAGGTAAAAGAACATATAAGCCAAAGTGAGAAAGGAGGCAATATTTTTAATGTATCAAGAGTAGAGAATAATGGCTTCAAAATTTCTCTTAGGAGAAGAAAAGACAGTGGTCACTGATGAGCATTTTCCTGGTGTGTCTCTTGGCCTGTACCGTCACCATGGCAGTAGGAGTACTGATACTTTCCTTGGTTTATGTTCACAACTCTCAGCCACATTCAGAAGTCCACCTAGGACTGGAAGCCCGG
Organism: Meles meles; assembly: GCF_922984935.1. NCBI lineage: Eukaryota > Metazoa > Chordata > Mammalia > Carnivora > Mustelidae > Meles > Meles meles. The sequence goes on from NC_060077.1 coordinate 75,562,835, forward strand.
CCTCTGCAAACAACGGTTCCCATAGTGCAAAAGGCTGTTGATCCAAAATTCCAGTTTCTTAATCATTTGCCTAAATCCAAGGTATGAATCACACATTTAGAAAAAGAATCATCTCTTCTAACAGTGATTTCAAAACAAACCTCCCATTGCCTGTTTACTAAGCTTTGTTCTCTCTTCACTGGAAGGAACTGACTGTGGGCCATCTAGATGAAGGGAGGTGAGCCATAGAGGAGAGGGAGTGTTGGCGTGATACTGGCCCCAGGAAAAGCTTTTCTTTCATCGATAGCTCTGTGTCAGCCCAGAGGGGAGGACTGCAGACAGACAAATGCAAAGCTCTCTATTCTCTTGTCAAGAGGTGTTCTTTTCATGTCTGACAGGGACTCAACCCACCGTTCTGTAGGCACTCCTGCCATTCCTCAAGTCTTGCAGACCTATTCTTCCTCTTCCCTTCTGGGCCTCCAGTCTTCATCTGCTCACCACAATCTTTTCTGTTTCGCCTATCTCTTACTCTGAAGGCCACAGTGGCCTCTTGTTCCTCAGGTGACCTCTGTGTTGACAGTTGCTTGTCTGACGTTTCAGGTGTTTGAATTTCCTGGTGGTGCAATCCAGTGGGCCCGGTACAGGAACAATGTCAAAGACTACCTCAGCATTGAAGAAGAGGCCTTTGGCAGCAGCTTGAACAGTCAGAGATCACAGATGACTCTGGGGACCCTGAGAATAAAAAACAACGGTCTCCGGGCCCCTCACTGGCACTTCAATGCTAATGAACATGGCTACCTTGTGCAGGTATGACCAGTTTGCCTGTGTTCTGCCCCTAAGTGTTTATGCTGTGTGTCCTCAAGCTATTATTTTAGTTGTTGTAAAACCTACTTAGCTAAGTGACAGACAACACCCAGGCTTTGGCTGTATATTCAATTAGATTTGTTAGCAGTGGCCTGAAGCATTAACCTGTTTGTTGTAATTATTCCTGGCATCACTTTGAACTTCTTTCTTCAGCACGAAATCATTTTTCATTTGCTATTGTTAAAATAAGATCACCGTTCCATCCTTTGAGCCAAAGCTAAAACTTGTAGCTCTGATCCAGTGATCAAAGAGATGGCTGCTTTATTCTAAGGAAAAAAGCAGTTTGCTGATGTTCAGCCTGGAGTTCCCAAGATCAGGCCAATTACATGCCCTTTTGTGGTTCAGACTTTATAGAATTGTCTAGGAGTCAAGTGAAAGAGAGCTAGAGGTGAAATGAGCGTTCTCACTTGAATTTCAAATAATTCATTAATTCTAAAAAGTATTGATTGTTGCATTCTGTAGTCCAGATACTGGGGGAGGGATAGTGACTAAGTGCTTGCTCACGGCACTTTCGGACTTTGGTCTTACCCTGGTGATCCTATTAATAGATCAGCCAGTGTTACGTGACATATTTCTGTTGGTGTTCGTAATATCCCTTGTTTATGCAATCCATTCAGTTTTAGAATTTACAACAGGAAGAGAGATTAGAGTTTTATCTGTCTGAGACCAAACTTCTTATTTCTTTTGAGAGAACAGAGGCTCACAAGGATTGAGTTTTCTAAAGATAAACTATAGTTGGCCTGGGACAAGTCCATGTTTTCTGCCATTTTGTCTTTTTCCACATATACAGAATATGTAAAATAGGACTGTCTTGGGGCACCTGGGTGGTGCAGTCAGTTAAATGTCCAACCCTGGGTTTTGGCTCAGGGTATGATGTCAGGGGATGAGATGGAACCCTCTGTTAGGCTCTGCACTCAGTGCAGAGTCTGCTTGGTCCTCTCTCCCTCTCTCTTGGCCTGCCCCCCCCCCATAAATAAATAAATCTTAAAAAAAAAAAAAAAGAAAGAAAAGAAAAGAGGACAGTCTCCAAAAGATTCGTTTCCATGGCTCTGGCTGAGTAGTGGCAGAGTTGTAGGAGGAAGGAAAAGCATGTAAGTGGAAGGGGACACCCTTAAAAACAAACCTCAAGTAGGGAAATTAGTCTGGAGCATGTTCCAGTAGATAACAGGCCTGGAATCCAGCTCAGTCTGGAGAACTGTTCTGGAAAGTCCAGAGAGAGTTTCTAATGTGATCTAAATGTGAGCTAGAAGGTGGTCAAGAGGTACAAACTTCCAGTTATAAAATAAATAAATCATGAGATGTAATATACAGCATGGTGACTTTATTTCATAATATTGAATTGTAAATTTGAAAGTTGGTAAGAGAGTAGATCTTAAAAGTTCACAGCACTCACCATAGCACATACCCTCCCCAGTGTCCATACCCTCCCCAGTGTCCATTTCCCTGCCATCCCTCCCTCCCAGTACCCCCCCACTCCAGCAACCCTCAGTTTGTTTCCTGAGACCAAGAGTCTCTTAAGATTTGTCACCCTCTCTAGTTTTGTTTTGTTTCATTTTTCCCTCCCCTCCCCTATGATCCTCTGTCTTGTTTCTCAGATTCCTCAAATCAGTGAGATCATATGATAATTGTCCCTCTCTGACTGACTTATTTCATTTAGCATAATACCCTCTAGTTCCATCCACATTGTTGCAAATGGCGGGATTTGGGGCTTTGTTGATGACTGCATAGTATTCCATTATGTGTGTGTGTGTGTGTGTACACCATATCTTCTTTATCCATTCATTTGTTGATAGACACCTAGGCTCTTTCCATAGTTTGGCTATTGTGGACATTGCTGCTATAAACATTGGCGTGCACGTGCCCCACAACAGACTTCTTGTAGATGCTTCCCTAATGACCAACTCTGGAAGAAATAAAATTACTTTTTCTACTTACTTTACAGAATAATATTGTGGAGATGATTAGAGAATGAGAAAAAGGATTTTATAAGTGGAATCAAAGTATGGTGTAGTATGCATTACAAGTATAGACTTCCCTCCAGCCTCTGGCAACCACCATTCTATCTCTATTTCTAGATATTTTGACTAGAGAATTAAGTTTTAGGGATCTTCTGTACAGCATTTTGTCTATCATTAACAATACTGTATTGAACACTTAAAAATTTAAGAGGGTTGGTCTCATGTTAAATGTTCTTAACACAATTAAAAAAAGTGTAGACTTTGTAGCTAGACTGCTGGAGGTCCAAATCCCAGCTTTGCCATTGACTAGCAGAGTAATCTTGGGAAAATTGTACATTCTTTACAGATTCAGTTTCTCTCTATAAAATGAGGATAATAATAGTACTTGCTTCATAGGGTTGATACAAGGGATGATTGAGTTAAGTCAGGTAAAGTGCCTTAGAAAAATATTTGGACACAGAGTAAAAGCACTGTGTTATTACTCTTAGTATTATTATTAGAATTGTGTGCAGACTTTTTATCTAGGAAATAATGTGCATCCGTTTGCAAACACATGGAAACATGGACATACACGAATGTGCATGTCAGCATGACCACCTGTGAACACGCACACATGTGCTTGTAGTCTTTTCAAACTCTGAAGCATGAACTTAGAATTCCAGATTCGCAGTAGAGGTGATATTGCCCCCTGGGGATGGGAGCAAAAACTGGTTCTTAGAAGGTAAAACGCCTCACTTTTTTTATGTGTAAAGGTCAGTTATGCATGTAGTGCACAAGCATGATGAATGTAAGGTGTATCGAGATTAATAGCACATCTGTAGTGTCAAAATTTCATAGGATGGTAATTAGTAAAAAAAGACCAAAATGGTACCTTATAAGAGATGTAATGAGGGCACCTGGGTGGCTCAATTGGTTAAGCGACTGCCTTCAGCTCAGGTCATGATCCCGGGGTCTGGGGATCAAATGCCGCATCAAGCTCCCAGCTCCACGGGGAATCTGCTTCTCCTTCTGACCTTCTCCCATCTCATGTTCTCTCTCACTCTCTCTCTCAAATAAATAAAGAAAATCTTTAAAAAATATATTTTAAAAAATCGAGAAAAAAGGTGTAATGAAAAAGATTTGAGAAACATTGCTCTAAAGTGATGTTGTATGTGTTTTCTGTTATGTTTCAGGGGACGGCATGGATTGGGGTGGTTGATGATGGTGGTGTAGTTACTACATACAATGTTACAGCTGGCCAAGTGATCTTCTTCCCTAAAAATACTCTACACTGGATTAAGAATGTGGGGAATGAAGACTGCTTTTTCTTGCTCTTCTTTTCCACACATGATGAACTTCAGACACTGGATGTTGATGATGTATTTTTTTCTGTACCTGAAGATATTGCTTCCAGGTCACTTAAGGTCTGTACCACTGCTGAACACAAATCCTTCTTTGAGGGTTTGCATTACATAGGCACAAAGAAAGCATGAGTATTTGTGTTTCTAGGGTAGCAGTTAGTAGGGTAAGATTTGGGTAATGAACTCAAGAACATAACTTGTATTCCTATTAAAGGTACACAACTTGTTGGAACTGACTGAGTTTTTACTTTCCTTTATGAAGGACTTCTACAGGAAACTATAATGAATTGGTAGAAAAGTTTTGATAGCATTAATAAAAATGACTGTTGTTTGATCTCTGAAAAGATATACGCTCATTCAGGGAGAAGTTTGCTGCAGATGATGTAATTGTGTTTTCCTAATTCAATGCAGAGAAGCCCATTGTTTTCCTGAAGGAAAGCTGCTTTGGTCTTTCTGAATACTTCTATTATCATGGAGGGGCTGCTCATAGGGCTGGGTATAGAGGGAGAGGGCCAGATGCAGATAACTGTGTATGCTAATGATCCAAATGGGTGATCAGAAGAATTGGTAATGGCCATAAGTGGCAACTGGAAGAAATTCTGTGACAGATTTAGAAATCAATCTAGGGAAGTTTTGAAATTGACCTCACAGCAGATCCTGATTGAATGTTGTAGGGAGAAGTGGAAAAAATGAGTCATTAAGAGAATATTTGTAAATATGAAAACCAGTGTATATTTTTATAGGATTATAATGATTATAAAACATCAACACATTAAAAGCCAACATGCATTGAAAACTTGGAGGATTTTCATGAATATCACAGCCTCAGGTTGACTGAGGTCAGTTTCTTTGACTGGGCCACTGAAAAACCACAATGGTGCCCTATCCTCAGCTACCTACCCTTCTATTACTAAAATTTGTAGAATGTTTCACAAATACCGTGTATGATTTCTTATGTGTTTCAGCCTGAAGGTGGAATTAATTTCATTAGAACGTTCCAGAAGCAGAAAGAGGACCAGGGTGTCAACCTTCCCCCCAACTTGGCAGAACTGGTTATAAATCCTAGTTATGTTCAGTCTCCAGAGAGTCTTGTGTGGAGATATTTTTATGACCTTAAAGGTATAGTATGTTATTTTGCAAAATCTTTCTAGTTAAGTGTTGGTATATGTGATTGTATAGGTGTTGGATTGAGATGTAATTTTTTTTTTATAGTGGGTAGAGTTAAAGAGGAGTTTGAAAAAACACATTTCTTTAAAGAATAGGAAATGAGAGAAAAAGAATGGAAGCAAAAAAAAACGTAGTAGAAGATTTCAAAGTGTGAGGGGTGTGTGTTGGGACTGGAGGTGCCTCAGGAGACGAGGATGATGAGAGAAGAGGGTCCAAGAATGCAGGTTTCAGAAGCCATGCTGATGAGTTTATACTTCATTTTGATGGGAAAGAGGAGCAATTAAGGGATTTCAAATAGGAGATTTTATTTTATTTTATTTTTATTTTTTAAAGATTTTGTTTATTTGACAGACAGAGATCACAAGTAAGCAGAGAGGCAGGCAGAGAGGGAAGGAAGCAGGCTCCCCGCTGAGCAGAGAGCCCGATGCGGGGCTCAATCCCAGGATTCTGGTATCATGACCTGAGCCGAAGGCAGAGGCTTTAACCCACTGAGCCACCCAGGTGCCCCTCAAATAGGAGATTTTAAATTAAGTTTTGAAATTTTAAATTAGGTTTTGTATTTATTTTTTTAAATTATTTTATTGAAATAGAATCTTTTTTTCTTGTAATGAGAATTTTTTTTAAACGATTTTATTTATTTATTTGACAGAGAAACACAGTAGTGAGAGAAGAAACAGAAGCAGGGGGAGTGGGAGAGGGAGAAGCAGACTTCCCGCCGAGCAGGGAACCCAATGTGGGGCTCAATCCCAGGACTGAGATCATTGGGATCATGACCTGAGCCGAAGGCTTAATGACTGAACCACCCAGGTGCTCCTGTAATGAGAAATTTTAAGATCTTAGCAACTTTCAAATATGCAATACAGTATTATTATTTATAGTTGGATACTGTACATTACATCCCCATGACTTACTTATTTTATAACTAGAAGTTTGTACCTTTTGATTCCTTTCATCCACTTTGTGGATACCTCACTTTTTTTTTTTTCTTTAAGGATTTTATTTATTTATTTGACAGACAGAGATCACAAGTAGGCAGAGAGGCCGGCAAAGAGAGAGGAGGAAGCAGTCTCCCCACGGAGCAGAGAGCCGGATATGGGGCTCGATCCCAGGACTCTAGGATCATGACCTGAGCTGAAGGCAGAGGCTTTAACCCACTGAGCCACCCAGGCGCCCCTGTGGATACCTTACTTTGTCTTGTTTTTTAAACTTCCTCTGACTCAGGTTCAAAAGAATATCAATTTCCAGGAGGAGTAATACAACTGGCACAATACTGGAAAAATGGAAGCGAACTAAGCAACAATGAAAAAATTTTTGGTGAATTCCTGAATCAGGTAATTGAGAAAATCTTTTTTTTTTACAGATTCTACTTATTTGTCCGAGAAAGAGAGAGCAAGAGAGCTTGGTAGGGGCTGGCGGGGGGGGAGAGAAAAGGAGGGGCAAAGGGAGAGGGAGAAGCAGACTCCTTGCTGAACAAGGAGACCAACTTGGGGCTCAATCCCAGGACCCTGGGATCATGACCTGAGCCGAAGGCAGAGGCTTTAACCCACTGAGCCATCCAGGTGCCCCGATTCAGTCTTCTTTTGGAAGAAAGGCAAAGGAAAAATCTAGTCAAACATTACTAGATTTGATTAATGGAAACTATTCATTGAGACCGTAGCGTGAATTTGGGACCTAACTTCCTGGTCTGGATAGTTACATTAATATAACACAGGCACTGGGGGTGATCTGGGGATGGAGCCCCACATCAGGCTCTCTGCTCTGCAGGGAGGAGCCTGCTTCCTCCTCCTCCCTCTCTCTCTCTGTCTCTGCCTGCCTCTCTGACTACTTGTGATCTCTGTCTGTCAAATAAATAAATAAAATCTTAAAAAAAAAAAAAAAGCTCAACTGGCTGCATTGCATAATGCCTACGAGTTCAACGGGGCCATCAAATCCCCTGATTCAAATCCCAGGCCCACCATTGTCCAACCCTAAGTAAATGACTTAGCCAATCTATATTTCAAATTCCTCACCTGCAAAAAAGGAGGGATTAACACTACCAACCTTACAAGGTTGTTTTAAGGAACAAGAGATGTAATAAATATAAGGGATAAAAAAAAATTGTATGTTCTCAGTGAGGGCTGCAGAAAGAGAAGCTGTAATTAGGATGATGTGAATGGTTAAGTTGCTGAATGGGATGTTTGCTAAATAACCGGATTTATATGTCTTTTCCTTTTTCAAGCATCAGAATGCTCTCACCTTGTGTACACTCAGAATTTATAACAATGGATTACGACAGCCGCATTTTCATTTTAATGCAAATGAAATGGGATATGTAATAAGTGGATGTGCAAAGGTAATTTCTCCACAAACAGCTTCTTGAACTTTCCTTTTTAATGCAGAAAGAAGCAAACAGGTTTTTCTTTGTTTGGTTCAGTTGTTGGTAACATTGAAAGACTTGGTGCTAATGGCTTTCTAGACAGTTTCCGTAGAAAATACTATGCAGGGGCGCCTGGGTGGCTCAGTGGGTTAAGCCTCTGCCTTCAGCTCAGGTCATGATCTCAGGGTCTCTGGGATCGAGCCCCGTATCGGGCTCTCTGCTTGGCAGGGAGCCTGCTTCCTCCCCTCTCTGGCTGCTGCTCTGCCTACTTGTAATCTCTCTCTCTCTCTCTCTATCTGTAAAAAAGAAAAAAAAAATTTAAAAAAAAAAAAAAAGAAAAGAAAAGAAAATACTATGCAGGCCATGCTGGGTAGCTTCTAACTTTGATATTAGCATGAGAAGAGGCTCAGCCCATGTCAGAAATGATAAAGAAGTTATCATGTAGGGTGAAGGGTTTGAAACATTTTCAGAGTTTCGCATTTTTAGGGAATATAAGGTTTAGTGTGCTGCTCTTTGGGGACTGTGACATCACTGTGTCCACTCAGTGTGACATGAGTGGGGATGGCTGGGGAGGTGAAGTGTCAGTAGGGTGGCCATATACTTTGTTTATGCAGGATCCTCCTGATGTACACTTGTCTGGGTGAAACCGGTGACTCTTCAGTCACATGGTTATCATGAGAAAAGCCAAACTGAATAGCACGTTATGGTCGTGACTTGACTGTAGTTCTTCTGGACCATCACAGGGCTCCCTGGGGAAATCAGCGATGGCCTACCCAGGTCTAAGTGGACTTCTAGCTTGTTCCTGTCTCTATCCTGACGGAAAGAACCAAACCAGACTGAATTGCACTTGCTAGGTCTTCCTTAGCACAAGTGTTTTGTTTTTATAGGTGAAGGCTTGGGTACATTGGGAAAGGGCATTGTAATCACTCTCAAATTCTGTTTCAAGGATCAGATTTTATTTTTGGATTGCTTGTGTGCTCACGGGCGTGCATTTGTGTGCATATTTCGTTTCTGATCCTTTTAAGGGGAGCTATTAGGGTGCTGCTGTCCTGGAAGGCTGAATTTTCCTCAGCAAGTCAGGAGGAGGGCATGAGGGCAGAAAAACAGTGAGATGTGAGCCTTCTGCTTGATTAGGGAATTTATAATCCTTCATTAGAACATAGTGATTGATGCTCTTATTGCACGATGTTCCACAGTGTTGAATTCACTAATGCGTTTTGAGGAACATCTACTTAAATAGAGTGTCTTTTGACTTCTGGGGGGCTACATCTCAGAAACAGGAGACTTTATGTAAAAGATGGCTTCTATTTTCTCCTATTTACCCTCCCTAAGAAGTCCTTTTATAACTATATGTTTTTATTCATCTATTCTTCATTATTAATACTTCTCCTTAATGATTATTTGATTTTATTTGCTTAACTTCAACACAGTTTTCCCTCCCTCTTTAGGTGGGCATTATTAATACTCAGGGTATCGTGGAGTTTGATGTTCACATTGGAGACGTGGTATTTTTCCCCATGGGAACCCAACATTACATTAAGAGCACATGCGATGAGGATTTGCTTTTCCTTCTTGCCTTCAGCACTGGAGACCAGGTGAGTATAAGACAGTTCTAGAGAGATTGCTGAGTGTCTCTGATGGCAAAATATCCTGCTAAGCAAGGTGTCTGGACCGCAGGAGGCCCTCAGTAAACGTGAGCTGAGTGAATGAATGAATGAGTGGCAGAACATATGTGAAGAGGAGGAGAACCAGATACTCTCATCTGGTGATAAAGGGATTGCATATCTCACATTTTCTCCTAATTCCTCAAGTTCCAAGCCAACTGAGAAAAACACACACACAGACATACAGAGAGAGACAGAGAGAGACAGACAGAAACACACAGCGAGACAGTTCCAGAGAGCCCAATTGAGAGAGGCTGACTGAGAGAGTTAGTGTCAGAAAGGAAAGAGCTTGATAGAGGGAACAAGGACAGATGCTCAGACCCAACCACTGGACAGCCAGGCCAGATAGGCAGACATTATCAACCCAGAGGAGGTGGGCCGGCGTCTGGCTGTGGAGTAGGAGGACCTATTATTTGGCAGTGGGGTTTGCCTCTGTTGTGTGCTGCTGGGCACAGAGCCCTGAGAAGCCCTTTTGTTTCTAGTCCCTGCTCATGGGAAGACAGAGTGTCTTCCCTTCTCAAAGGAACTCCCTTTCAGTAGGATAGACACCCCATCCAAAAAAAGGTTTCCAATGCCTCAACATCTCTAGCCATCAACTGGACTTTCCTTATTCTCGGAATTGAAAAGTTGAGCTCCCTGTGGCAAAGGAAGACAGACTTACAAGGTGACCATTCACAGGAATTCGTGGTGGCCATAAAGTTCCACAGTCAAGTACCCCACTGGCTTGCAAGTGCCGTGATGGCTCTAAGATCTTTATAGGAATCTGAGTACTTTGGTGCTGATATATCCTGTTTTGGTTTCCACTACCAGTTGCAAACTCTTGACATGGACGATTATCTCCAGGCCACTGCAGACCACATCCTGGCCCAACTTTTCTTCAAGAAGCAAAGTGAATTTAAGAAGATCCCCAAATTCAAGGAGGACCAGGCAATCAACCTGCCATAGATTTGCCAATGAGTTCATACTTATTCTTCCTTCCACATTTGTTCTTACTGTTTTTAAAGAAGGACCATTTTGCTAATGAACCTGAAGCTCTTTACAGAGCAGAAGTGGGAAAGCAAGTGCAAAACAGCCCTGTTAGCTCATTTAGCTGACAGTGATGCTAGGCAGTGTATGCTAAGTGAGCATTTCAGTATCCTCAGTGTAGATTAGTAGATATATGGAGGAGACCCAATATATTAAATTCATATATTTTTGTATGGGTTTTAGTGTATGTGTATATATTTATTTGTTTTCCTTTTGTTACTTCAAATTTTATTACTCTGAGTCATTTTTTTATCCCTATCAGCAAATCTTACTACCATGCATGTATTTTTGTCATTCATCACAGTGAAAGGAATTCAGCCTATGTATGAGGTGCTGGAATTGGGTACCTCAAACCTTGTCTGGAGAGTTCAGTATGGAACCTGAGGCTGGCGATTCCTAACACTTTTGTTGTATGAAGTAACTTTTTACGATGGCAAAATTTTCAAGGATTCACTCATTTGACTGGTTGTATATTTCCTGTATATTAGCTGAGAATATAAAATATCCAGTGATGAACTAACTATAAATTCAGTACTTTCTTTGAATATATTGGATTTCATCAATCACATCAGCAACTATTTACATTTGAGGAGTAGTCAGCCCTATATTTGAGAAGCATATGGTAGTCCATTGGCAATGCTGGCTATGTATGTGGATTCAAGAACCTCTTGCCCTCATTGGAAGCCGGTAGGGGCTGGTGGTCTCCAAGTTGAGCATCATTGTCTTAAGTAGAAAAGAACTTGTTCAGATTTAATCTGTGCTGGGTTTTGTTTACAATTTATTTTAACAGGTATTTGTATTTGTTTTTGTTTTTTTTATAATATTTTATTTATTTATTTGATAGAGATTACAAGTAGTCAGAGAGGCAGGCAGGGAGAGAGGAGGAAGCAGGCTCCCCGCTGAGCAGAGAGCCCCATGTGGGGCTTGATCCCAGGACCCTGAGACCATGACCTGAACTGAAGGCAGAGGCTTTAACCCACTGAGCCACCCAGGCACCCCTTAACAGGTATTTGGTACCCCTGCATTATACTTGGGTACCGCTGTTAGTTCTGGTGTATACAGGACTAACGCCAGTTAGACTAACTGTATAGACTGTAGACTAACTGGCGTTAGTCCTATATAAAATTCTCAGGTCAGTGTAGCTAAGTTTTAATGCTTTTGACCACCGCCCCCCCCCCCCCCCCCCTTCAGATACTCTCCGGTTACCTAATGGAACTTTTAGATGTCTTAGGATGTTTGTTCCCAGGCTGAAAAGATCTATATGTTCCCTTCTTTCTCTGTCTTTGTTTTTATTTCTGTATCTTCCTGTCTGGAGTGCTAGTTCTGTTGACTACAAGTATCAGATTCAGTGAAAATCAGGAATAGCTCACTTCTAGCATGAGGAAGTAGCCATCTACATAATGTACCTAATCAGACAACAGAAGGCCTATTACCATTTGGAGCTATTGTGTATTTCCCTATTGCCTTTTTCTGGAAGAGGCAGGCCAGATCAGAACTTGGTAGCAATGGGAGTTTTGTGGTGGCAGTATTGTTTTGAAGACACTCTACAGGGAATGAGTCACTGTCCAGGAATAGGAACATAGCTGAGAAGATGCATGGAACAGCACAAGGAAATAGGTATATGGAAAGAGGCTGTCCAGATAGAGGGGAAATAGTCATAAAAGGAAAATAACAATGTGTGTAGACAGATTTTATCTGTAAGTTTTGTTTTACTTTAGGAACTTTTATATACTATAAACTAGTTCATAATCCATTCTCTTATACCAGGAAATACTGTTATTAGGTTTTATTTAATAAAGATTTTACACATCTTTGTATATTATTTTGCCATTATAATTTTGAAGGAAATCTGTTCTTAAGGTCTTATGTATTTGAAGCATTATTGGTTTCCCTGTATGGATCTTTGAAATACGACTTAGGAATCCAATCCACTATGTATTTAAAAAAGAAAATCTTAAAAATAAAAACAATCTAATGAAGCCAATTCAATTGGAATATTGTCAGTATGTTATTTTATGGGGGAATGTATTTTCAACTTCTATTTTGTTGGTCTAATTTCAGTCCTTTATCCCTCCTTGAGATGCTGATTTCTAGTTTTCATACCATTTTATTCTCTAAGGTGACTTAGTCCTCTTACACTCAAGTGCTTTTAAGCTTTTTGTTATACCAACTTTATTAATTATCAAATCAATAGAGTAAAGAGTGAACTGCTCAATTAGACTGATCATTTGGCATCATTCAAGCAAAACCCAGACATCTGAAAACTTCTTTAACCTGAACCCACCTTAACCATTTTATATACACAGTCTATAATACAGACATAGTTAATTCATTTGAAGTGGTGTCAGCTGTTCTTAACTGTTTTAAGAAAACTTTAAAAAGAGCTTTCCTTTTTAAAAGCACTTTGAATAACTGAATGGAATGAATTAATTTGAATAGAGGACCTACAGGTTAGGTAAACAGCCCTGAATATTCCTTATTGCTTCTAAATCGGGAGGTAGTTATAAAAAGTGTCTTTGTTCATACTCTCATCCTTCCGTATTGAAAAGCAATCAGGCTGCTTTTTATCACCTGGCTGATTAAGGAAAAAGAAAATAGTTAAATGTTACTATACAACTTGATTCCCAATGACTGTATTTTCTTAATGTTTGAAAATGAATCAGTATATTATTGCTTTAAAAACTAGAAAAGATCTTTATGGGGCAGTCGCTACGCGTCTGCCTTGGGCTCAGATCATGATCTCAGGGTCCTGGGACTGAGCCCAGCGGAGGGCTCTCTGCTCTGCAGGGAGCCTGCTTCTCCCTCTACTGCTCCCCCTGCTTGTGTTCCCTCTCTCGCTGTGTGTGTCTCTCTCTGTGTCAAATAAATAAATACATCTTTTAAAAAATAAAAAAAAATAATCTTTATATATTTTGGATACTAACCCTTTATTAAATATGCCATTTACAAATATCCTCTCCCACTCAGTAGGTTGCCTTTTAGTTTTGTTGATTGTTTCCTTTGCTGTGCAGAAGCTTTTTATTTTGATGTAGTCCTGATAGTTTATTGTTGCTTTTATTTCCCTTGCCTCAGGAGACCTGTCTAGAAATACCATATGTTGCTACAGCTGATGTTGGAGACATTACTACCTGTGCTCTCTTCTAAAATTTTTATAGTTTCAGGTCTCATATTTAGGTCTTTAATCCATTTCGAATGTGTTTTTGTGTATGGTGTAAAAAAGTAAATAGGTGATGGGGATTAAAAGTGCACTTGTCGTGATGAGCCCATGGGTTTATGGAAGTGTTGAATCACTGTATTGTACACCTGAAGCTAATATAACACTGTATGTTAACTATACTGCAGTTAAAAAACTAAAAAAGAAAGCAAGCCTCCCAAAAAAGCCACAGTGATTTTGTGCTGTGATTAGAAGTCACAAATGGTGTCTCCTCCACAGTCAGCACTCACACTGGCTTTATGAACCTGGCGGTTTTCATTTTGGATCACTATTCCTTCGAAAAGAAGAAGACCCTTGAAAGTTCAGAGCAGAACAGTGATGACTAATGAGATGGGAACCTGTTTTCCTCATTGTGTTGGGTCCGTAATCAAAGGAGCGAGACTGATACAAAGCGAAGGTCAAGCAAAGCTTTATTTCGCGCCAAACATTGAGAATCAAACCAACCAAAGAGGCGACTTCTCTCTGCCTTCCAGGCTAGCTTTTAAGGGCAAAGGCCACGTGGTTGGGCCTGGCCACGCACAGGTGGCCAATGAGATTATAACACACAGAGAAAGCTGCACAGTCATGCTAGGTCACACATAAGTGACCAATTGAATCAATTGAATCACAATTTACCCTACAATAGATATTTGAACTAGCCTATCACCTTGGTCAGAATTGGCCCCCAAAAGGCGCCCAAAGGGCGGTGCCCATACTCCTTGGTAGCTAAGGAGACAGTATGTGCCCCCACTGATTGGATACCTTCACGTGGCCTGACCCACCCTTGTATTTGGACTTTGTTACCTGGGACTAGTTTCCCAGACTTGCTTTTAAGTTAGTTCCCTGAGGGGGGCAGTGTCAGATTAAGTGTTACTGCATAAACAACAAATCAACAACAATTACTGTTTAACCGGATGGCATCACTCTGGCTAAATAGGCCCTTACAATTGCACTTACATTGGAACTGTCTGAGAAAGAGAAGCTAAAGCATCACTTAGAACCATGAAATCGCAGAGCTGGTAGAGGCCGTGTGTCATTTGGTCTCATGGCTTCAGTTTGTGGAAATGGAAACTGGGCTCTTTACCCAGGTTGCAACAACGTCCAGAACTTTTGAGTCCCACCCCAGCCCCTGTCCTGTGTAGTGTTTTTTTAGTTAACTGTCTTCAAATGTATGAAAGATTCCTCCATGTGAAGCAGAACCAGATACTAGAAAACACACCGTCTTCAAACGGGAGAGATGGCTTCTGTCACCTATGGATAGGCAGCCCCTGACGCCAGCATTTCTCCTCTGTGGGGCTTCCACATACCAGATGCCCGGGTTCTAGCTACTTCCATAAAGAGGTCAGAGCCTCCTGAGATCACAGGTCACTATCCTTATGTAGCCAAATACTCAATGCTTATGTTTTATTTTAAACTTTTTGTGCATTTTAAATTTTTACTAAAAATTTAAAAAGTTGTGCTAGAATATACAAAATATAAAATTTACCATTGAACCATGTTTAAGTGTACAATTCAGTGACATTAAGGACATTCAAATGGTTGTGCAGCCATTATTACCATCCACCTCCAGAACTTGCTCATCATCCCAAACCGAAACTGTCCCCCTTAAACACTAACTCCCCATTCATCTCTTCTTCCAACTCCTGGTAGTTTATCTCCATGAATTTGTCTGTTCTCAGGTACCTCCTATAGATGGAACCCTAAAATATTACTCAAGGCTCATTTTTATGAGATTCTTGCTTATTAAAAAAAAAAAAAAATTGTGCCTCTACCACGTGGTTAGCATTGTGGGAAGATACGCAAGAGACCCAAGATGTGGAGAATTTGAGTCTATCTTAGCTGTCACATTTCCAGAAAAGGCAACATACAGCCCCTTTGGTGATTCCCATTCCAGGGTCTTTAATCCTTTGGTGCTCAACTTTGTCACAACTCTCGTAAAATTTCTTTTCCCCTACTTTTTTTTGTCTGTGAGGAGAGGGCTTAAGGCTTCATTCTAGTCTCCAAAGTTGAAACATCTAGATAAAACTGTTTGATCTATTTTTTAAAAAAATATTGAGAAACCCTAAGTGACCTCAACAGATGTCTTGGTTCAGTAATGCCAAGTTTCATCCTGTTGGCAATATATCTATCACTATTATTTTAGCCTGTTGCTTTCAGACGTTTCCTCAGTTCAGAGAGCGGAGTAGCTCCCCCTGAGAGCAAGCAAGATGCGACCGGCAGGCTAACTGGGATATCGTACCATCCAGCAGTAGTGAGGGGGCCCTGGACTCACTCAGTGTCAGGCAAGGCACTAGCACACATCTAAAAGCCCACTTCGGATATCAGGACAATGAAAAGATTCAAAAATGTTAAATTATCACCCGAAAAAATTTGGAAAGTAAGGGTGCCTGGGTGGCTCAGTGGTTAAAGCCTCTGCCTTCAGCTCAGGTCATGATCTCAGGGTCCTGAGATCTAGCCCCGCATTGGGCTCTCTGCTTGGCAGGGAGCTTGCTTCCCCCCTCTCTCTCTGCCTGCTTCTCTGCCTACTTTTGTTCTTTGTGTCTGTCAAATAAATAAATAAAATCTTTTAAAAAAAATTTGGAAAGTAATTAGTAACCATTATTGTTTTTTGTTTTGTTTTTGGCCCTCTTTTTAGGAAATTGAGCAACCAAAACCCTGGGTTTTATTTATATTTATTTATTTATTTTAAAAGATTTTATTTATTTATTTGACAGAAATCACAAATAGGCAGAGAGGCAGGCAGAGAGAGGAGGAAGCAGGCTCCCTGCTGAGCAGAGAGCCCGATGCGGGGCTCGATTCCAGGACACTGGGATCATGACCTGAGCCAAAGGCAGAGTCTTTAACCCTGAGCCACCCAAGTGCCCCTTATTTATTTATTTTTAAAGATTTTACTTATTTATTAGAGGGAACAAGAGAGTGTACACATGATGGAGGTAGGTCAGAGGGAGAAGCCCTCCCCCCCATCAGGGAGCCGGAATGGGGCACAATCCTAGGACCCCAAGATCATTACCTGAGCCAGAGGCAAATGCTCAACAGACTGAGCCCCCCAAGCACCCCAGGAGGCAGGGTGTTAAATTTGTTTTTGTTTTGATATTAAGGATGCAGTGTACTGTAGATGTTAGTACCATAAGGAATAAATTAAGTGAAAAATAGAACAATTATTTATATTACTGAGTATTAGCACTGTTCAGACGATATTGTCCCTGGAGATGATTTGTCTCTGTTCATAGATAGTTATGGATGGTGAAAGTTGGGAAGAAAAATTCCTGTTAGTCAGGAATTGTCCTTTCAAATATACCTTCTCCTATTTTGTAAAGTAAGCCTTTGGAGATGGGTTTACAGGTTTATAGTACAGAGCCCCCACTTGGCCTGGGTAAAGGGAAAAATTCTTAACATACAGACAGCTATAGGACAGAGAGAAGCAGGAATGCACAAAAGGGAAAGGCATGAGTTTAGTGTTTTTTTGTTTTGTTTTGTTTTTTTAATTTTCTGACTTGATCAAGGGCTGGAGCATAATAAGTCTTAAGCTTTCTTCCGATGAGTTATCTTGAATGTTCCCCATAAAGTATTTGCTTTTGGATGGAACACTTTTCTAATCAGCCACATTCTACTTCGGCCCATATTTTCAGCTGCTACCCGTTAGGTTTTTAACTTCGCACTTCTTTAAATATAGCATACATGGAGAAAACTGTACATATCCTAAATTTATAGCTTGATGGATTTCTGCAAACTGAGCATACCCATCCAAACAGCAGCTCAAGCAAGTGCTCTGGTGGTATCAGGTTCTCTCATTGCCCCCAGGATGGCAAAATTATTTGTGCCGGTTTTTGGACTTCACGTAAAAGGAATCATACTGTCTGTGCTTTTTGGTACCTAACTTCTTTTGCTCAACTGTTTATTCTGTGAAACTCATTCATGTTGTGGCTCCTTTCCTTAAATTTTTATGCTTCTTAATTTTTTCTTTCCTCTCTCTTCAGATAAACCCTTGGCTTTGATGCGTCACCTCCTCAGTTCAGAGTTGGCAGTCATGACATGGACACAGAGTGACTCTAAGAGCTTCATGGTGATTTTGGATGGCTGACGCTGTCCCTGTTCTTTCAGCTCTATATGGTTATCTGGAATGTAACTGTGTTCCAGGCAGCCCAAAGGCTGTATATCCAATTCACTAATCTGTGCCCGCTGGCTTATAGTTTGACTCATTGTAGCCTCCTTGAGATTTCAACGGAACACTGACCCTGGGGAAACAAGGAATTTGGTGTTCCCAGAAGATCAAACCTGACCACGCTAGAAAATTGCCAACCCTGACACCAGCAAGTGTGCTTGAGATCATGTAGAGAATGCTTCTTCTCCTGCATGTTGACCCTCATCACCTCCCTGGCCTACCCTGAAAAAACTGTTTGGTCTGGATCTTCGGTGATGATCTTTGGACATTAGTCTGCCATCTTCCCAGGTTGCTGGCTTCCTGAATTTAGCAACCTTTCCTTTCCAACCGACATTTTTTTTTAAATTTCTTTTTTTTTTTTAAATTTATTTGACAGACAGAGATCACAAGTAGGCAGAGAGGCAGTCAGAGAGAGAGAGGAGGAAGCAGGCTCCCTGCCGAGCAGAGAGCCCGATGTAGGGCTCGATCCCAGGACCCTGGGATCATGACCTAAGCCGAAGGCAGAGGCTTAACCCACTGAGCCACCCAGGCGCCCCTCCAACCGACATTTGTCTCTCTGAGTATTGTCTTTGAAGCCAAGAGCAGACAAACTTGGGTTTCAGAAACAGGAAGAACCCAGAACTAATAAGAGAGGAGGTCAAGCTCAGTGAACTCTGCCCTGTAGCTTCTTTTTCTTTAACATTCTTCTCCTCTCTCCAACCCATTCCAGCCCAGTTCCTCAGGTAGCAGAAGTGTGGTAGATGCCCATTACACCAACTGGGTTAGATTCCATGGCAATGCTTTCCCAAATAGGACTCACTTTCCTATCTAATTAGGGAGGGAGCAGTGGAGGGATGTGGTCTAGGAACCCATTACTAGCTGTCATAAAGGAATGGTTTGTTTGGCTGGTAATTTGTTCATGATTTTTTTTCCTTCTTCTGGTGAGCTTGTGCATGAGAAATGAAATAATGCTTTTTAAAATATATGAATAATTTTGACATTTTTTTTGTGAGAGAGATTTAAACTGCATAAGCACACAACTTAGATGAAATAACTCAAGGGCTTTGATCCATTCAAGTTTGGGCAGTTGATTTTATTTTTTATTTATTTATTTTTTTAAAGATTTTATTTATTTTTTTTGACAGACAGAGATCACAGGTAGGCAGAGAGCCAGGCAGAGAGAGAGGAAGGGAAGCAGGCCTCCTGAGCCCAAGGCAGAGGCTTTAACCCACTGAGCCACCCAGGTGCCCCTGGGCAATTGATTTTAAAAGGATTTTTTTCCCCCAGGTCCCTTTGCATATGAAATTTATAATAGTAGCTCCATAATTTTGTAGGTCATCTTTTTACTAAGCACTAGTCAAATTCATTCATCTTCCTGTACTATGCAGAGATAAAGCCAATAGCTGTCTGAGTTAGTCAACCTCAAATGCTAATGCAGTATCGGGAAAATCAATAGGTGTCTCCCCACTCTTGTAACTTATCCTGCTGGCCTCAAAGGTGGAGAATATTCCCTGGAATGAAGTCAACTCAAATTTTTAAGTTACAGAGAAAGTGGTTATAAAACAAGGTATTTACAAGATAATTTTGCATTTCTTCTGATACTTCTTTATATATCATAGTATTTGCTGAACAGGGAGAAACTTAGGAGTGATTAATGGTGGCTGTGATTTTAAATGCTAAGGGAGATACAGACCCTCCTGTAACTCAGTCACTGCAGGAGGGGGAGTCAGGGTGGCGTAATATGGTACAAGGAGTGGTGAATCCTTTTGGTGGGTCTGTTCTTAACATTCAGTGACACTAGCTGACTGTTTGGGAAAACCACTCCAGAGGCATAGCTCATTCAGAGAAGTCTCTTCCATTCTCCTCTTCTTGGAACATGAGAGCCATTTTGACTTGCAGCATGAAATGTTGAAAATTCTGTATATGCAGGCACTAAAAATTCTCCAAATACCAGACATTAATGTCAAATGGATTAGAAAATCCATTGTTTGAAGTCTTAAGAGCAGAATATTGGTGAGAAATTTTAATTATTTTGGGACAGATGCTGGTAAGGGCAGCTTAATCTGAATGATGGGTTAGATGAAAGGCTGGGGCTCCAACCATTAGTGATGCAGCCATGATAGGAAATTCATATGAACTTGAATTCATCTCCAAAGCCTTTCCCCAAGTGCCTTTGTTTAAAGGAGAGATAAACCTCACTCATTTAATGTCACAGTCCAGATTACTCTGTCACTTGCTATGGCATCTCCATCACCACCTGGAATGCTATATGACTTATTACCGTGTTTTAGAGAATTCCTGCTTGTGGTGATCCCACTTCCTTCACCAAAGGCCCCTTATGTCTCCTGGACTCCTTGCCTTCCAGAGCCTCACCAATGCTTAACCTCACCTTACCCTGATATTCAGGAAGGCTAGAAGAGAAAAAGACACCATCAGAGCTGGGAAGGGACCACCTAGATGAGCTAGTCCAGGCTGTGCAAGCTGTGCTCCTACAGTACTACAAGCAACCTCCATAAAGTTGGGACTCTGAGAGGGGCAAGCCAAACGGGGGGTGCTCAGTGCCCTACAAGCTTTCCCGCTACCCTGCTTCAAACAAAACAGAAAAGAGTTTCAAACTCAATGACCTAGTCCAATCTCTATCCTTTCCAGATAAGGAAATTGAGGTCTGAAGAGCTGACTTTCTAGATCCAAAGTGTATGAGAGTGGTGGGCATAAAATTGCTCTAGAAACAGGTGATTTCTGAGAACCAGAAGCCCAGCTCTCACTTGTGGAGCAGGATGTTAAAGGGCAAGCTAACTCCGTAAAGCTTTGGTTTCATTGAGAGATTTCTATCTTCCCAATGATGTGCTTGATACCTTCTTTTGATTCTCTACATTTTTGGAACACAGCTTTGGAGGGTTGGAGTAGGTTGTTTCTGGAAGAAATTCAATGGCAACTTTCAGCTAGTACTTCTCATGGCAACGTGAGTCCAAGCACAGGGTACTAGGGTGAAGACTATTTCTTGACTTTAGGCTTCTCTTTAAAGTTGTGTGTGTGTGTGTGTGTTATTTGAGAAAGAGCACAAGCAGGGAGAGAAGCAGAGGGAGAGAGAAGAAGGCCCCCCACTAAGCAGGGAGGGCCCCGCCAGGGATGACAAAGCAGAAGGCAGACGCTCAACTGACTGAGCCAACCAGGTGCCCCTGGGCTTATCTTCAGTCCATAGCTCCCTTCCCACTTCAAAGAGAAGACCACGATGAAATGATAAACGTGCCTAATCCATGCCTGGTGGTTTTTTGACTTGCAACAGTGTTGGAGATCCTTGCTCTCACTCCTCCACCTGCCTAACCTCATTTCTCCGTTAGACCCTCCCTCCCCAACTCCGACTCTAATATGCAACTGTCTACTTGACGTTTCCACTTGCTTCTCTGATAAACACGTCGCAGACTCAACATGACCAAAGGTGAATTTCTGATCGTCACTCCCAAATCGAATCCACCTGAGCACTTTTCATCACCGCTAATGGGAATCTTAACCTTCCGATTACTCAAGCCCAGACCTTCAGAGTCAGCCTTGCCTCTTCTCTGTCTCACACCCTTCATCTACTCTGCCAGAAAATCCCGGATCTGACCAGTTCTTTCTAGCTCCACTGTTACCACCTTGGTCGGAGCCACTACAATTTCTCTCGTATCTTGCTTCAGGATCTTCCTAACTTGGCTTTATTTCTGCCTTTTCCACTTCATTTCAGTCTATTCTTAACAAAGTAGTCAGAGTGGATCTGCCCCTTCAATGCTGGACCCCAGACCCCAGACCCAGCCCTTCAAGCCGCACCCTCCCAGCCACCCCCACCCCCGCTCCTCCTTGCCTCCTCTTTCCTGGTCATCCCTTCCACGCCTCATCCCCTCCCTTCTCTGGCCTTATCTCTACTACTTTTTCCTCCTCCTCACTCCACTGCAACCACGCCAGCGTCTGGGCTGAGACTCACACTCCCTCGGCTTTGCTTCTGAATTAGGGCATTTGATAGGGGATTCCCTCTGCAGGGATAACTCCAACCAGATTTCTAACTCCCTAACACAGCATTTTGCCCAGATATCCCTTCCTTAATGATCATTCTAGCTAACATGGGAAGACACCTGCCACCCCACACATGTCTCTCCCCACCCGTTCTCGCGTATGGGTATGCGCGGGAATATTTATAAGTGGGAAGACCCTCGAGGCGCTCTCAGAACTCTCGCGAGACCTGTCGCCCGAATTGCATGCCGGGAAAGGCCGTGACTGCCTTCACTCTGGCTACGTGCGGGCTGGCTTGTGGGCCACGCCGTCCGTGCAGTCAGTGTGGGGACGTGGACCAGCGGCAGGAGTCGTTAGAGCGCTGGCCGCCTTCCTCAAAGAGTCGGGAGAGCGGAAAGTCCCTGAGTGGGTGGGAGGCGGGGTGCCTAAAGTACGGGCTTCGCGTCGTGAGGACTGCTTCGGCATGCGAGCTGCGTGCCCAGCGCGGCACCTGTCCCTCCCCGGTGGCGCTGGCGTGAGTTCTGGGCCCGCGGGGGACGACAGCGACATTGCGTCATGCCCAGCCACTTCAGCCCACGCTCCAAGCCCCGGAGGGCCTGGAAATGGTGCGAAAGGACCAAGATGGGGGCCCGCAAACTGACCCCCAAGGGAGAGCCAGGCAGGATCACCGGACAGGTAATCGCGCATTACAACAAGCGATGCGGGTTAGTGGATTGCCCCATGGGCGAATGGCGCGGAGAATAGCTGGGTTCAAAGGATGCATACTTAAATGTTTCCCAGCTGTTGCCAAACCTGCCATCCGGAGGGATTCTGCTAATTTACATTCTCACCACCGGTGTGTTCTTTACTCCAAACTCTTTGAGAACACTGCATTATCATGGAAAAAATTCTCTGCCGATCCCATAGGCAAACAATTATGTATTATTGTTTTAGTTTATATGTCTTGAGTTACTATTGAGCATGAACATCTTTTTACATCTTTATGGATAATTTGATTTTCACTTCTTTGAATTGCCCTATGTCTATATTTTAAAATTGTCATATAGCTTATAAAAACTCTTTTTGAATTAATTTACCGTTTCTTAGTATTAAACTTTGCACCCGATTTACTGTTTATCTTTTTTCTAAAATACATATATTGTTTTATTTACTTGAGAGAGGGTGAGAGAGAGAGAGCGCAAGTGAGCACGAGCTGGGAGAAGGCCAGAGGGACAAGCAGACTCCCTCTGAAGGAAGCCTTTCTCTGGCTTGATCTCAGGACCCTGAGATTATGACCTGAGCCAGAGTCAGATGCTTAACCGACTGAGCCACCCCAGGCCCCCCAACTTTTTAATCTTATTTTATGGTGTTTTGCTGGTCTTGAAAGTTTTAAACGTTTAGATAGTCAACTATGTCAACCTTTTATGAGGTAGGGTTTGTTGTCTTGCTTAGGAAAGTATCTCTCATCCCTTCTCATATGAATATTTATCCATATTTTCTTCTAGGTTTTCTGTGATTTTTATAATTACATTAAAATGTTTCTGTAGTCTGGAGTTCATTCAGTTTAATATGTGTGGTAGCCTGCAAAAATGGCAACAGTTCTCTACCCTTTTCAGCATATACCCCTTTCTGTAAGGTATTGCAGTTCTACTCAAGAGGAGGGAGAATCTGTTTCCCAGCCTCTTCAGTCTGGGCTGGCCTTGTGACTCACTTTGACCAGTCAAATGGAGGGGATCGACCATGTGCTGGTTCCAAGACTAGACCTTAAGAGACCTTCCATGCTTCTGCTTGTGCTGTCAGACACCCTGTGAGTGAGCCTGCAGGGTGAGGGGATGCATGTGGTCCTTCGCTTTCCGTCACGCAAGCTCACCGCAAGCTGACTTCAGAGATGTGAGTCGGGTTATCTTAGACCATCAGTGGAGTGGTAGCTGACAGCCGCAGACACAGAGGTGCAGCCAAGACTAGATGAGCTGCTTTTCTGAGTCCAGCCCCAGCTGCCGACCCAGGAAAAGTGGACTAGATACACTGTTGTTGTTTTTAAAGCTCCAGAGGTTTGGAGCTTGCCTTGTTAGGTAGCAAAAGGTAACCGAAGCATGAAATAGGGAATCTCATTTTATTTATCCAGAGGTTAGCTTGTGGTCTAACATCATCACTGAATAGTTCTTCCTTTCTTCATTGATTTGAAATGTCACTTTTATTCCAAGTCCATTGTCTTGGTTCTGCCTCCAGGTTCTCCATTATATTCTGTTGATTAGGTTGTCCTTTGTGTAATAGCCTTGCTCAATGTGTTTCAGTATCTTGAAGGACAGGTCTCACTTGGTTACTCTTTTTTCCTACAATTTTTAGCTGCTGTTGTATTTTTATTCTTCGAGATGAGTTTGGTATTATTTTTTTCTTATTCAAAAAATATGTTGGGCTTTCAGTTGGAATGGTATTAAACATATAATTTGAAAGGTATTGGCATTCAGAAAATACTGAGCTGCCTTCTGTAGAAACACAATATTTTGGACCATTTAAGTCATATTTTATATATTTCAGAAGAATTTTATAGTTTTCCTCATGTAGCTTTCTCACACTTTTCATTAAGCTGGTCTTTTGTATTTTTAATCTTATTTAAAAATAGTAATTTTTTCATTATTATTTTTTATTATTTTTGATATTTAGGTAACTGTTGACCTTGTTGTATTAATTTTGTAACTGGCCACCTTCCTCAACTTTGATTATTTGAAGAAAAAAATGTTTAAAGTTGGGTTTTCAGCTATACACATCATTTAGCAAATAATATTTTTTCTGCTTTTCAATATTTCCCCCTCTATTTTGTTTTTGAATATTTGGTTAGCTATCACAGAATAATGTTAAAGAATAGTGGTGACAGGGTCACGCTTTCCTGAATCTTACTTGTGCTGTTTTCTTTAAATGAGACAGTACCTCTTTGAGAGCGGGGTCCGTGTTTGGTCTTTTATTCTTTCTCCCTTGATTCTTAGCATAAGGCCTTGCTAATATGTGATGATAAACAGGTATTTAATAATTCAAGGATCACACACTTGCTGCTGACCTTCCCTATGTCAGACACTGCACTAGGTAAGTGGGGTGTGAAGATTAAGAGGAGGTTCCCCAGGTTCAGGGCCCTTTTAGTCCATTTATATTGTATGGGTTTTGGAATTAGATAAAGCCAGGGCCAAACCCTGGCTTTGTGTCTTATCAGTGGTGGGACTTCAGAAAATGTATGTCTCCTTTCTAAATTTCAGTTTTATCTCCCTGAAAATCTGAAAGTTAATAGTAATGCTCCTGTGAGTCTGTTGGGAAGATCGAAATAATTGTGTAGAAAAGCATATTGAAGTTCTGAGTAAATGAACAGAAATAGGAAATACAGGAAAAGCAGCCACGGTGTGGGGTGTGGCGGGGAGGGAGTAGTATGGGCTCAGATTTAGACATGCTAAGTTTTAAGCACCTGTGGAACTCTCAATGAAGTTCTTTGTTGGGCAGTTGAATATATGGATCTGGAATTTGGAGAGATTTAAATTTATGACTGTGTTACTTACCTCCTTAATGTTTCAAGGCCAAGAAAATCGCTTTGGCCATTACAAAAAGGGTGTTTGGGGTTGGGGGGTGCATTAGGGAGGACATGCCTGTGAAGCTAAACTGAAGGTAGAAAGCCACTATAACGGAGGCATCTCAAAATGGGGAATCAGGAGAGGCAAGTGCCGTAGAGTGGTCCAGGGAGCTGTGGATGACAAAATGTGCTGATGTCAGCATTCAGAAGGTCACCGCTGCCCTCTCAGGAGCAGCTCCACTGGAGGGGTGTGAGTGGGAGTCTGATTACAGTGCAAGTGGGAGGTGAGGAAGGAGAGAAGAGCTCGCCTGAGAGCACAGAAAGAAGTGCATCGCTGTCCATTGGCTTGGTGGCTGGTTCATCTGCATTGTTGGGGGTTCAGATGTGTCTCTGGAAAAGTCTTCCCTAGTGGCTACAAACAAAGCCTATTTCTAATAGGGCCTGAGATACCCCTTTGGCAGGTAGCTAACAGAGTGTAACTACCAGCGAGAGAGGATCTCCATCCTTCCTGATGGAATGCAGTAACACTGAGGATTGCAGAGAGTATAGAGGGTCTCTAGAACATCAGCCCAGCGGACAAGGTGTTTATCAGCAGCATAGGCTGCAGTGTGTGGCAAACGGGGTAGTACCCAGCAGCAGAATTATTGGTTCCAGGCATAACCATGACACCCAGTGATGTCAGTAGCAGTGGCTGGAGGGTGCAGAGGTCCCTGGAAGAAATGACACGTGCTTTCCAGAGGAGGTAGTTCTCAGTGAGTATGGTGGTGCCTTATGACATGAGAGGAGATGGTGGCTATGGCTCCTCATGACACCTGACTGGGCTTGTTTGTTAGTCCATTTGAGGCAGTCCTTGGGGTTTCTCAGGAAATATGCAAGGGACTTTGAGGGGTTTAGAATTCTATATGTTAGGTAAGTGTAGGAGCCAGCAAAATATAGGTAATGGGTTTTCCTATGTTCCTTTGTATACCCCTGACCTAGAGTGTTCCCAAGGCAACACGGGTTGCCAGGTGAAGGAATTGTTCTTAACCAGGCCATAGGAAACCTAGCAGAGCAAGACAGTTTACTACCGTCTCTGGGATTGTCTGTGCCTTTCATTTTAGTGACACACACACATAATACACACACATTTCTGGGATGAAATAATCTGGGTAACAGTGGGTTAAACAATACCTACTGGGTGTTCTTTTTTTCAAGTTTTATTTATTTATTTTAGAGAAGATAAGTGTGTGAGAGCAAGTGAGCACACCAGCAAGGGGAGGGGCAGAGGCAGAGAGAGAGAAAAAGAATCTCAAGTAGACTCTGGCTGAGTGGGAAGCCCAGATGCGGGTCTCCATCTCACAACCCTGAGGTCATGACCTGTACTGAAACCAAGAGTTGGGCACTCAGCCCGAGCTACGTAGGCAACCCTGAATGGGTGTTCTTAATAGACACTTTCATTCAGGGTCTCTGGTGTCCGGTCTATTCAAATCATATTCATTGAGCACCTGCCAAGTGGACAAGGTGAATACCACAGACAAGGTCCCAGCAGTCTAGATGAGGAGACAGTACTAATATAAATTGTGAACCTTGGGGGGACAGGTATTCAGCATTTCTCAAATCTACAGCATGAATCTCTTCTGAAGGAACACGGATTAGCGGCTCTCACATTGTGTGGAGTGTGGGCACACCATGCCCCATCAAAGGGAAAGAAGTGGGGAGGAAAGCTGGAAGGGTTTGGTATGGCCATCTGGTCTCTAAGCAAAGGACATTAAACTAACAAATGAAAGACAGAGAAAGAAACACTATATACCATAGAAAGTGTTTATAAATGAACAACAAATCCCAAATTGGGGTTAGGTGACAGGAAGGAGATTCTGCTTTGCCCTCCTCCTCCAGAGCCCTGAGAAGGACGCTGTACATGAGCTTGGTTGTTCCCATTCAGTGAAGGACTGCAGGCCCTGTAATGCACAGAAGTCACACAGAGGCAGGTCCAGGTTCAAGAAGTGAGAAATGACAACCAGTACTTGACTTAGGTAATTTTTACTTTGGTTTATTACAGTACTTCTCTCTCTCTCGTTTTTTTGGTTTGTTTTTTTTTTGTTTGTTTGTGTGTTTTGCTTGCACTATCTCCAAGTAATTTGGAAACCTTTATCTCCTCTTTCACATTTATAGTTGATATTTAAAAAACATTTTATCATAAGTTTAAGTAGTTGTAAATGAAGCAGTTATCAGAATTTTGCATATCATAAATGTGCTTCAAATATATTTTAGAAACTGCAGATTTAAGTCATCTACTCATAAAATATGCCCACTACATAATTAAAGAAAAATTCCTTATTGTCAGTCCAAATAGCCAAATCAGACTTCCTTTCTGACAAAGACTTTCTTTCTTAGAGTTTTTCAATTCCATTTAGAAATATTCCTGTGACAGCCATCCCGCTTCTGAATTCTCATCCTAAAGTAGAAAATCAGCAAGAGAGAGAAGACAAAGAGAGACTGCCTTCAGTGTGACACTGAATGACCAAGGCTTTACCTCTACTATTTCCTACCTTACTTGCTTTGCTTTGTCCTCACAGGATTCTGTTTCAGGAGAGGCACTTTCTCAAACCATGGTTTTAAGGAAGTGAAAGTGTTTCAAACCCAGGACAAACCCAGTTAGGACTGGGGAAGGCTGTGTCTTTCCTTTGTGTGGAGGGAAAGGAGGATTGTCAAAGAGGAGGTGGCAGGAGGCCCAGTCCCACTTCAGAAGTCTGCTAAGGTTTTCACTTTTAGGAAAAGACATGGAAATTTGGGAACTAGGATCCATGCCCATGTGTCCCCCGAAAGCCTTGCTGTATCCCTGCTTATTTGTACTTGTTAAAAGACCACTACTGAACTGTGGTCCATAACCAGAAAGCAACGGAAAGACGGAAAGAAGGCACATCTACTTAAGTTCACAGTGCAGAGGTAGGGGGCTTTTGTTCTTCTTCAGGGAGACACTCTTCAATTCGTATCTCAAGTTCACTCCCAGCCTACTTGCAGGGATGGATCTGCAGGCTCAGGAACCTGGAGCTGGAGCCCATAGATAATTTGTATTATTTTTGCCTTGGATTAGGAGGGAGGGTCCCATCATTAGCACCTGGGGGTTATCCTATCACAAAAGGGGAAAATTCTTAAAGTGCCTGAGTTGCATTCTTCTCTCTTACCCTTCTGTGTTATTGGGTCCTTGTATTATTAGGTCCCTTCTGCTTTCCCTGACCTCCATGTTTCAGAGTAGCTGGCCTGTCTTACCTACATAATCCTCCCCTTTTTGAGCCCACTAGTCTGAAGGAGAGGATTACTACCTCCCTACTTAAGTTAGGGCAGTAGTTGCCCCAAGCGTTCTCATGCCCGCATTCAGTAAAACCTCCATGGTCCTTTCAGCTGCAGAAAGTGGGCCTCCTTCTAGATATTCTTCTAGCTTCCTGCAATCTCTCTTCTAATGCTTGCAATGTTAACCTTGCTTGCCTAAGTTGTCAGGATGTTTTATTTCCACTGCCAGAGTGGGAACTCCTTGGGGGCAGGGTTTTTTCTCCTCCTTCATTTTTGTTTCCTCCGTAGTACCAGGCATGAGGTATCACAGACATAGGTGCTCAACAAATATTAGTTGAATGAATGAACTTGGAGATGATATTATATAAATATAAATATATGAGCTATGCCTTGACAAGACTCAGGCCACAACTATAAAATAAAATTCATATAAAGGAAAATGTGGACATCAGATTTACAATTGAGGCTTTTAGCAGTTACAGTGGATATTATTGGCTTATGCATTATTGACAAGGAAATTCATGGATTCTGAATAGGTGGCTCTGTATTTTTTTAAGTTTTTATTTTAATTTTAGTATTGTTAGCATACATTGTTATATTAGTTTCAGGTGTAAAGTATAGTGATTTGAGCATTTTGATGGCGTTTTGTAGTTAGGATGTCAAGCCTGAAACCAGAATTCTGAGGCTGGAACCATCCTGCCTCTGGGCGCCAGATGGCGCTCACACACCGCCAGAGAAGGTTTTGCAAACGGTTAGTCTCAAGTTTGTGTTTACTGAAGGAGATTGCTATGGCTCTGGGTCTCTGTGAAATTCTGCAACAAACTAATTTCCTACAGACTTCTGGGCCATTGTTGTAGTTTCCAAAGAAGGGTTTAATACACACGCATGAAAATCTGGTTGTAAAGCACCCAATTCAGACTGTACTAAAGGCCAGATCCTATTTCTTTGAGTGCAGTGACATTGTCTTTTCCTGTGTGGTTTTTGTGCCTTTCCAACAGCTTCCTTACAGGGAAATGGGATATGAGAGAGAGAGAGAAAGAATTCTCAGGAATCACTGTTGACCTTCTGAGAAACCCGGGATGCAAATACTTAGGCAGATTACTCTCCCTGAGTGAGCAAGCCTGGGTTTCTTTTTTTTTTTTTTTTTAAAGATTTTATTTATTTGACAGAGAGAGAGATCACAAGTAGGCAGAGAGGCAGGCAGAGAGAGAGGAGGAAGCAGGCTCCCTGTGGAGCAGAGAGCCTGATGCGGGGCTCGATCCCAGGACCCTGAGATCATGACCTGAGCCGAAAGCAGCGGCTTAACCCACTGAGCCACAAGCCTGGGTTTCTTCATACATGGAATGAGGACACTGCCTCAGGGCTCCGATCTCTGGGGAGGTGAGTTTTTACTGTCTTGTCACCTCTCATCTCCTTATTCTGCAAAACCATTGTGCCATAATCTCTCTGCTGTTTTCTCTCCTCCATCATTAATCTGCAGGGATGAAGTGATAAAAACAATAATAACAAAAAACATACTCTGTCACTTACCACCAGAGCTGGTGTCCTCTTGAGCCTCAGTTTACTTATCTGTAAAATGAGGTTAACAGTACATACTTGAAAAGGTTGTATTTTTTAAGAACTGTTGTTTTTCTAAGAACTGAATAAAATAACAAATGTATGGGCAGTCATGTGCTTTCTTACACCTCCGAATAAACAACAAATGCAAACTAACACTAACCAAGAATTTGAGTGTAAAATCTCTGTTGATTCATTTTCAATCTTGCTACTTCTAAGCCATCACATTTGCTTCCCTTCAGTTGGGCTGGCTCTTTATGACATGATTGTTTTCCTGTTCTTTCTTTTCTTTCTTTTTTTTTTTTTTTTAATTTTATTTATTTATTTGACAGAGAGAGAGAGATCACAAGCAGGCAGAGAGGCAGGAGGAAGCAGGCTCCCTGCTGAGCAGAGAGCCCGATGTGGAGCTCGATCCTATCCCAAGATTCCGAGATCATGACCCGAGCCAAAGGCAGTGGCTTAACCCACTGAGCCACCCAGGTGCCCCTCCTGTTCTTTCTTTTATGGGACAAATATTTACTGAGCACACAGTGTGCTCTAGGTTGTACTAGGTATTGCTGAGACCGTGACAACAAGGAGAACAAAATCCCTGGTTTCATGGAATATTTAGTGGCAGAAATAAGTAACAAGTAAACACATGTAATTACAAATATTTACTATGAAGGAAACAAATGCTATGGTTAAAAAAAATAACAGTGAGGGGAGAGATTTTAGTTAGGATGGTCAGGGAAGGCCTTTTTGGGGAGGCAGAATCAAAATACAGAGGGAATGGAGATGAGGCATGCTTTCCTGTGGAGTAGCCCCTGAATACCTGATGAGAGATTTTTATTCTCCTTAAAGAATAAATACAACTGTGCTTATAATAATGTAATAATACTATCCTGTAACATCTTGCAGTCTATGTGAACACATTTCTTGGGAGACTGCATCAAGTGCATCATTTTACCCAAGAGCTTTACTCTCAGCCTGGTCTGTAGGAGGTGCCTGCTAAAAGCTTGTTGAATGAATAAATGGTGACAGTGGCCCCTCAGTGTGGGAAGGCAGGTATTACTGCTCCATTTCAGGGATGTTTATTGCCTTGTCCTTAGCCTTGTGGATCACAAGGTAGTCACAAGAACTAGAATACATATATATATATTTTACTTCAGTGTTCTTCTCAGTTTTCATTCTTTGGAATTGAAGTTTCATTCTTATGTTTATGGAAGTTTTCTTCTATATACAAGAGTGCTTAGTCAAGATACAGTTCATATATTTGACTAAAACCAGTATAATCTTGTAGGGAATGAGTTGTTTCTAGGTAACACTTGTATTAATCCGAGTGGAATTATCCACACCACCTACACTCCACCCA
The DNA here is from genome assembly GCF_922984935.1 of Meles meles. Lineage (NCBI taxonomy): Eukaryota > Metazoa > Chordata > Mammalia > Carnivora > Mustelidae > Meles > Meles meles. The sequence continues at coordinate 75,594,220 of NC_060077.1, forward strand.
TAAAATTCTGGACAGGTTTACACCTGCCAATTGCTGATTCTTGGGTGTAGTTCACAAACCAAAGATTAGTTCTAAAATTCTGTTGCTTCTGTGACTTATTAAAGAATGATTCAAAGCCTCAGGAAAGATGGAGTGACACCATTGTATGTATTGTAGAACATCAGTCAGTATTTTAGGAGTGGGAAATGGGTTCTTTCACATACCCATATGTATTCATAGGAGGTATGGAGCTAAAGTTCATGTGTATCTCATGTGTTGGTAGATTAAGTAGTTAGCTAAAGAGATGCCTGAATAGAATAATCTGAAGGTACGATCTGTGGTCAAAAGTCTTGTAGGGATCTGGAGTGCCACCCCAATGGCTTTGTTTCTTTGTTTCAGGTAAAATCCTTGCCTAGTAGCCTTTCTTTAAATACGGATATATTAATCTATCACTGTGCTAGATTAGGTTCTGAGAGAGATGCGAAGAAGGACACAAGTCATTCCTCCCTTCCCCCACCAAGAAATTCATTCATTCATTCATCCTTCTCTAGGTGTTTCCTGGGTATACACTATATTCCAGATGTTGCGTTAGGCTCTGGAGGAATCAGATAGCTAACATATTTTCAGTGCTCATTACCTCCAGACACTTACTGTTCAAAGTGCTTTTATGTATTAATTCATAGGCCCTGTTGATAAATCAGAAAGTCCAGAGAGGTTAGATGAATTACTACAGCCTTACAACTAGGGAGTAATAGTGACAGGATTCAGACTTGGGCACTTTGGCTCTAGAACCGGAGCCTTAATAGAGTCCCTGCCCTTGAGGAGCTCACAGCCTAGCTGGGAGGACAGAAATGGAAAGAGATGAGTTGCAGTCCAACAGCGCTGTGGTCGAGGGGTAACCAAGGAGGGCTTCTGGAACTGGCTGCCTGGAAGAGCTGAGAAACCACCAGGAGACAGGAAACTGGCCCTTGAGCCATAGTTTAGTCACAACCAATACAAACATGAAAAAGCACCTCTTTTCTTTTTCACTGACTTCTTTACTTTGCTGTTTAGGAGTATCATGCCTCTGAGCTAACTTTAGTAATGCAATTTTAAATTATTTCTAAGATAATATAAATGAATAAATTACTGATTGAAGCAATGAACAACATTTGGGTTTGTAAGATATGGCAACAACATCATACAAAAGGAATTTCACCATATGTTCTTCCTTTTCTCTATCTACTTCTTCTGTTTTCTGGGTGAGGTTTGGAAATTGCCAGGCCACTGGTGGCTCTGCCAGGACCACGTAGACCTCATTACAACCCCTAGAAATGACTTCAAGGGGAAAGTGGCCATAAATTTAGCCATACCAGCATGAGATTTTATCTGTTTATTCTACTTGCTTATTGTTCCTCAAAATCTTTGTCTTGTCTCCTTTCCCTGAAGTTCAGTATCATTGCTTTTCCTGCCTCAAGGACACAGCTCACAGCCTGCCTGTTTAAGGAAGACTTCCCAGCGCCTTACCACTGATTCTTCTTCATGCCAGACTCCTGTGGTGCTTAGAATCTATACCATTCATCTTACTATTAAATAAGCATGGCTTTGAATAGCTGACATTTTTATATTATGACTTCATATTTCATATCTTTTCCCCAAACAGAAGCTTCTAGTTAGCTACACATGTAGGGTTGGGCTTCCTTTTAAAACCAGGGAAATCTTGAATGTATACCTGTAAGTCTCTCTCCTTTTAACAAGTCAATTTTTGTAATTCTGTTTTGTTTAAAAATTAGTTCATTTTGTGACTGACTGCTAACACTTTTGTATAAACTTCACTTACACTGAAGTCATGAAAATTTATAGGCATTGTTGTGGTTGTTGCACCTTTTGAGAATATGTGCATTGTTTTGTGTACCCTTAAAAAACTTTTTAGAATCATAAAATACATATAAATACAACTTACTGTCTTAACCACTTGTATATCCTTTTAAATTCTCCAAACATTTGAGCTAAATAATCCAAATGCATTTCTTTATTTTTATATTTCTAATGTTCATTAATATATAGGGCTCCACATATTACTCATTAAGTGTATCCCATTGGAGCATGTTTGCTCACACAGTAAACACCATTTTTACTGTTATATGGTAACAGTGAAAACACATGATAGATACGTCAGGAATATATTTACTCAACAAATTTATTGCATTTCAACTTTTGCATTTCTAATTAACTCTAGCTTGTGAAAGGCTAACTGACAAGTTCCCAGTTGTGGGCATCTGCACCAAACTTACCACATTGTGCATTTTATCTTCACCCTTTCCTGGCTTTCAAGCATAATTCATCCTCAGAGCCGGGGTGAATTATTTTTGACATTACATTGACCCTTATGACTTAAAATCTAACTAATACTAATAATATGGATACTTACTGCTGCTACTACTAGTAGCTAATAATTGTTAAGTACTTAACTATATTGCCAGGGACATTGACTTATATATGCAAAACTAATTCTAGTCCAGTCCCGTGGAGAGTAAGAGTTGATAACGTACCATGAAGTTAGACCTACAGTGGATGCAGGTGTTTCTGGTCCTCCCCTGAATTTGTTCTTGGGATAATCAGGCAGAGATACTAAAGCTCACCCAGAAGTGAGTGAGTAGTAAACTACCTAGATTGGAAGTTTCTTGAATTATTTATTTTTGATGCCATAAATGTTGCTTAGCATATAAATGTTTGAGAAATAAATTAATGAATGTTACTTGATTAGAGCCCAACAAAATATAGCAGCACCATGATGGGCATTGAAATGGCAGGGAAAACAGCTGTGGAGGGAGCCGAATTTGCAGCTAGAACTTACCTGCTGTTAGGGAAGGAACTATTCCTGTCAAGGAGAAAATTTAAAGTACATAGTGTTGGCTTCGCTCATGATTGCAAATGTCAAAATTCCATTAATTTGATTTTTAAAGTTTAAGGTATTCTGCCATTTGGTTACTCAGTATATGAATAGAATGACATTTATTCTACTTGGCTCTCTGTAAGCTACACATGCACATTTGTTTGAAGGGTATCATTTATTCCTTTAATGAGAATTTTGGGAGCACACCATGTTGGGCTAAATAGGATAAGTGATCTAAAAGGAAAGAACATACTCTGAAGTTTAGACGCTAATGGAGGACAGACCTAATATACATGAGAGTCTTAAGTTATAATGAAAAACTGTGGGATTAAGTGGCAATGAGTGATACAGACAAGACAATGCATCTGTAGAGTTGGAAAAAGGGAGAGGATAAGCTGCTAAGATCTTATGAGGATGGTAAGATTCTGCTCAGACTTAGCCTGCAGAGAGGGGGAGACAGAGGGTCCTTTAGAAGTGGTATATTGTGATCGAGAGCAGGAGTGAATAAGGACTAATTTTTGAGGAAAGGTGATGTTTTTTTTTTTTCCCCTGGTTAGAGTGAGGAGGATTTTTTTGTTTTGTTTTTTAATAAGGTTATTGTATTTTTTTTAAAGGATTTTATTTATTTGTTTGACAGAGAGAGACACAGTGAGAGAGGGAACACAAGCGGGGGAGTGGGAGAGGGAGAAGGAGGCTTCCTGCAGAGCAGGGTGCCTGATGTGGGGCTTGATCCCAGGACCCTGGGACCATGACCTGAGTTGAAGGCAGATGTTTAATGACTGAGCCATCTAGGCACCCCTTAATAAGGTTATTTATTGAGCACTTACATGCCAGGCATTGTGCCAAATATTTAGGTACATCATTAACTTAATCCTTAATATAGCCCTATTGCGTAGCTATTACTAACTTCATTTATACATGAGGAAAGTCAGGCTAAGGGAGGCTAAGTCACTTGCCCAGGGTCATACAGCTCAGCAGCAGCAGAATAGACACATGATCTCAAGTCTCTCCCTTACAGAAGTTCATGCACTAACCCATCTGCTCTCCTCCCAATTGGTCCAAAACTGGATGGAAGCTATATGTCAATCTCCTCTCCAAGTCTCACCTCCGTTTAGTATATTCAGGGATGGGTGGGTTTACGTTTTGTTTCCTCTGCGTTGTTTCTCTGTAGCACATGTTCTTTTTCACTTCTCCCAGCCAGGCCCTGGGGCTCTGCTTGTTTCAGAGGCCATCAGTGGCCTGGACACTATAGCTGTAGTCCTTGCGATACGATGCTGCTGCACAGAACGGGGAGGTGGAGAAGGACATGGTGTTTTTCCTGCTCTGTGACTTAATTCTTTTCCATGTCGCCAACACAAAAAAATTACTGAAGGAATAAACTGGAGGTTATGTTAGTTTGGATGTAGGTTTAGTTGTGGAAACAGAGACCCAACATTAATAGTGGCTTAACTGTGATGGGAGTGTGTTTCTCTGCCATATAAACAGTCCTGAGTTGTTACACAGCTCTCCTTTCTCACAGGGACAGGGGCCCAGACTTCTCCCTTACCGCTCGGCCATTATAGGGCAGCTTCATATAAGGTCCAAGGTGGTGCACCGTCATTCTATATCCTAGCAGAGTCTTTTTTACAAGGAAGCCTGGAAGTTGCACACATCACTCTTACAATCATCTTATTGGACCAAAACATAGTCACATGGTCCTAGCTAGCTGTAGGGAAGGCTGAGCAATCTTGTCTATGTTCTGGGTGACCAAGTAGCCGGTTTAAACTCAAAGGTTCTATTACTGTGAAAAGCGAAGAATGACTTTTGAATGATAGTTATCAATCTGTGCCTCAGAATTATAAAAAGGGATAGGGTTGTAATACTTGCATGATAAATATGGCTGTTCCCAGAGTCCATTAGGAAAGACTAAACTATTTGTTTTTTTGGAGAGAAAGAAAGTATGAGCTGGGGGAGGGGCAGAGGGAGAGAGAGGATCTTAAGCAGGCTCCAAGCCCAGTGTGGAGCCCAACATGGGGCTTGATCTCAGGACCCTGAGATCATGACCTGAGCCCAAACCAAGAGTCAGGCACTTAACTGACTTAGCCACCCAGGTCCCCTGAAGACTAAACTATTAAATCGCTTTGGGAGGGGTGCTGTTACTTAATAGACACAGTCCAGCTACAGTCTCTGTTTTCCTACTTCAGGTGTGCCTTCTTTTTTCAGAAAGAGAGAGAGAGTGAGAAATATCCGAATGTCCTTTTCCATTCTTTCAAAGGAAACTGTGAAATCCATTCACAGAAGTAGTTACCCCCCTCACACCCCTTCTCTGCACTGTTGGTGGACACAGTAACCCATAGCCGCCCCCTTGCCAAAGCCGAATTGTTCTATCTGGAGTTACAGGCGACATGAGCAGAAGACCCCAGCCTTGGCTTTTGTGGAGATGAAGCTGTGCCTCTTCATTCTCCAGCCGACTACTCAGGTGATTAAGTGTACTCAGACACACAGGCACACACCCATATCCCACTTCATAGGGACAGAAATGACTCTTAGATTTGATGCAGTCTAAATCTATGTTAGCAAAGAGACATGCTTTTGAAGGGTCACTGTGTGCACAGACGCTGAAGCTCACAGCGCGGAGGGAGCCTTACACTTTATGTGGAGTAGCATGAGTTTCTCCTCATTCTCGGAGAATCATTGGGCTTTCCAAACATCAGGGCCATCTGTTCCTAATGACTACTGTTAAGCTATTTTAAGAGGCTTTGAAACCTTTGAACCTTTCCTCTTTAGGTCAGATAAAAGTGCTCCTGTCTCCCCAAACTCGTCTAAGGACATAATGAAACAGGGCGCCAGGGTGGCTTAGTTGGTTAAGACTGCCTTGGCTCAGGTCATGATCCCGGAGTTGCAGGATCGAGTCCCACATCAGGCTCCCAGCTCCACCGGCAGTCTGCTTCGCCCTCTGATCTTCTCCCCTCTCATCCTCTCACTCTCTCTTTCTCAAGTGGATAAATAAAATCTTAAAAAAAAAAATGACATAATGAAACAAAATATAAATATGTATTTGCTTGTTTTCGGAGTAAACCATAGGGTCTGTGTGGGTGTGGTAGTTAAATTTGTATTTCTAATTATATTTGCTAAAATGTTCTCTTATGATTTGCAAATTCTCTGAGCTCGTGCATCCTCTGGTAGTAATGGTTCATCTGGCTTGATGCAGTTTTCTTCTGAGTCCTTGGATTCCTTCTGTCTCCTTTGCCACCGTTTACTCCCAGCTCTCCTCCAGCTGAGGCTGCATTGAATCCTTCCTGCCAGCTGCCAAATAGTTACTTTTAATCAAGAGCTTCACTTCGGGAAATTTCCCCAGCAGCTCTATTCCTCAAAAGTCGCCTTCCAGAATCAAAGCATGAATATTTAAGACAGTCATAGAGAATATCCTACTATCTCAAGACAGATACATGATGTAGAAATATAGAACCTCTAAGTGACAACCACTAAGGTTAATAGCTCTGTTTTCTCTCCTCTCCTTGCATCTTCTTTTCTCAGCAAAAGATGCATGTAACTGCAATGGGGTTTTCAGAACCTATGAACAAATTGGGTCTAAAAGATTATGTCATTAAAAGTACAAATTAAACTTGTAATAGAAGAATGTAACAAATGCATTCACAGTGGTTTTTGCTTCACATCATCATCAGCTTTTTCCTTCTCAGAAGCGAAGTAAGAGTGGACAGTCACTCTGTCCCTGGCAGCTGGTTCTCAGTCTCCACACAGTCGTTTCCAGACTCAGCAAGCTGTTAGACTCCCTGGGGAGATATTTAACATGCCAGTGCCTGAGTCTCACTCCCAGGGCTTCTACGTTCTTCAGTCTTGAACATGGCCTGGGTCTTGGAGATTTAAGAGTTGATTTAGGGCCCAGCCATTGGTGGGCTCTGTTACTCAGGCTTTTGAGGTGAAATTTTGACTGTAAGGATTTAGATTTTTGTGTGTGTGGAGGATAAGTGCACAGGAAAGGAGTCGTCTTAGGCCCAAGAGTGAATTAAACTTCCCTTTTCCCAAGCGTCCCTTTGAGAGCTCCTTGGCTGGTCCTGTGTGCTCTGAGGGGCAGGGATAACGCAGGCTGAAGCCACCCTGCTTCTCCCTACACCCTCTTCTCTCCAAACTGTCCCACTGGAGACCATGGACAATTCCTAAGCAAGCCAAGGCACATTTGTGTTTGTCCTGGACTCTTACATCTTCCTAAATGGCTTTTTGTAGCTCTGCCCCTTGATTCAGTTAATCTCTGTAATCCAGGGATTTTAAAGGGAGCTTTTAGAAATGGGACAGTTAGAAGTACAGGAGTGAGAGAAAATTCAAATTTTCACTTTTGAAAATTTAGAGACATGGGGCCAGCTGATGATGCCTTGGTGAACAGTATTAGTATTGTTAAGTTTACTCCCCAAAGATGTCTTTTTGTTCTTTACAGGCATTTATTTGGTGTTTCTCTACATCTTGCTCTTCAGTCATTGGTAAGAGCTGATGTATGTCTAGATAGAAGGATATTAAATGATTATGTTTGGCCCATATTACATTTCTGTCTTGTAATAATCTGTTTAAAGAGACCATTCATTTTTCATTTAAGTGCAATATAAACATTGAGTTTGGCCTTTCTCCAGTTTCTGTCAGCCATTGCAGGCAATGGTGTGTAAAATTTTATTTGCTTTGGAGCCATGTAGTTTGAAAAATTACTTAAAATATCTGGGCCTCAGTTTCCTTTTTGTAAAGTGGGTTTTATCTATCTTATAGGATTGTCTTCTTTAATTGCTGTATTAAAATTGATATCACTTGGTTCTTTAAAACTGTATTTTACAACACTGGAATAATTTGGGCAACAAAATAAAGTAATACTGAATTATAATCCAAAGTCCAACACATTCTTTTTTTTTTTTTAAGATTTTATTTATTAATGTGACAGAGAGAGAGCGGGCGCACAAGTAGGCAGAGCAGGAGGCAGAGGGAAAGGGAGAAGCAGGCTCCCCTCTGAGCAGGGAGCCTGGTGTGGGGCTTCATCCCAGGACCTTGCGGTCATGACCTGAGCTGAGGGCAGCCGCTTAACTGACTGAGCCACCCAGATGCTCCCCAACACATTTTTCAATCTCAGATGAAAACACACTGTCTTATGGTAAACAAAATAATTTAAATAAGGCCCAGGCCATCCTAAGGAATTTGTAACACTTAATGATAATGAACAATCAGAGAGGTTAGGGATATCAAAGGGAGGTATTTTGTCTTTGAAAAGCTTTAAAACAATGTCTGTAACTTTATATCTTTGAAAAGGAGAGCCCTTGAAGTTTTTCCACCTTTGTTTTAAATGATTTTTCGGCATGTAATCCTGTAATACAGTGTTCTGTTGGATTCCTTAGCATCCTTCTATTTTTCCTCTCATTAGAAAAATGAGACTGGAGTAATTATATTTTGCTGACTTCTAGGGGAATAGACTTTGATAATGTCATTCCTCCTCTTTCTCTCCATCCTTATCCTTATGCCCCTAAATAGTACTTTATAGGTATTCTAAAACTCTTCCTTTAGCTAAAGGTCAGATATTTTTGGAAAAGTGAAAATTGTATGTTTCTGATTCTCCAAACCTATTTCTACTCCCCTTTTGGTGATCACATGAAAAGGTGGATACATTTGAAGGTGTGAGAGAGATGGGGAGAGGGTAGGGGAGAAAGGAGGCTGTGGGTTTCTCAGGGACTTCTCTTGTTGGGCAAGGCCTCAGCCATCATCACCTCTATCTTCCTTCTCTCCCACAAGAGAGATCATGTTTATCTGACAACTTTGTACTGTATCCACAGGGCCTGTTGAAAGTTTTTATTTGCATAGTACCTCTGAATGTGTGGTTTCTATTGTGCTCACCTTCATATTTTGAGGATCTGGGCTTGTTAAATCCTGTTTTATGAAAAATTGTTTAGCATCCATGCCTGACTTATTTCCAAGCCCTAGGAGCAAAAGTAGTGTAGCAGGAATGAAAAATCAACTGCTTGTTTTAGCTTGTTGTTTCCCCTCCTTTTCTGTTTTAGGAATATTTCTTGATCTAGTTTTGTTTTGGCTCAGAGATTTTTATGGGATGGAAAGGAGAAGCAGCACCTCCTTCCTCCCTCCCTCTCTCCCTCCCTCCTTCCCTCCTTCAGAAAAGAGTTGATGATTTAAGAATTAATGTCCTTTTAGAAGGGAAATAGAAAGGCCTTTCAGGTCCTGGAGAAATCAAAGTGGAGGCTTCTCCCCAAACTGATGAGAAAGGTTTGAGGTCTCACATGAGTGGGAATAAATGCTTTGCTTCAGGGCAATGGCTGAGAAAATGGGACGACCTCGGAAAAATGGCACCTAAAGGAAGAGAGACCTTTGGCCTGAGGCCTGCTAGTCCAGGAGAAGATCCCTAATGGCCCATTCATGGCAAGGAGACGGGGGCTTCTGCCTTTGCAGGACCACTGTGGCTTTGGAGGAAGAGGATGTTCACCCAGTCTCTTCCTGCCTTTTCTGCACTTCATGTGGGACCTCACTGAAGCTGGTGCAACCTAGGAAGGGAAGGGGTGCTCATATGACTTAGAGGAAAATGCAGGCTTGGTGCCATATTCAGTTGATTAAAAATCAATAAAATGGCAATATTTCTAGAACACCTGAGCTTGTGGACTGAGATTCCTATAGGCTACACTAGAATTAATTCGTGGCTAATTGATCTGAGGGGAAAATATTGATCTTTCACAGCAAAGGGAGTCATTGGCTTTACTCTCCAGCTGTCCTTTTCCTTCCATATCTAACTCACTCTCTCATCTCTGGAAGGAGCATGGGTCTAGGAATCAGGGCTTGGAATTCCAAACCTTGGCCTTGGATAAGCACTTAACTTCTGAATAAATAAATAAATTTATTTGAATTTATTTAATTTATTTAATGAGTAAATAAACCCATGATGTGCCTGAGAGGCCCCCATTGGTGGGGGCTGAGGGTGGGGAGCGGGTTGTGGGGAATGTGTTGTGTGAAGAATGCTGGACTGGCTCTGAGGATCAATACTCAAAGTTTGATTTTTAATACAATTTTTATGATCTTTGGTGAATTATTTAATTTTTTCCTGTCCCAGTTTCCTAAACTGGAAAATAGTCATCATTTTTTTATGAGGACAAAATGCAATGGTATATGTGGGATGCTTTATAAATTATAAAGTGCTACACAAATTTAAGGACTTATTAACAATTAATCAACAAAAATTTTGAGAGCCTCTGAAGTATGGTGGTTGGGTCTGCAAGAAAAATGGAGAGGAGCCCATCAAAACTTCAGGTCTCAGTTAGCTTGCAGATGAATTCAGATGAGAATAAGTGTCTCATATGTGAAATAGAGGACACTTAGCCAGAGGGAACTTTTTATTTTATTTTAATTTTTTAAAAAGATTTTATTTATTTACTTGACAGAGATACAGTGAGAGAGGGAACACAGCAGGAGCAGTGGGAGAGGGAGAAGCAGGCTTCCTGCTGAGCAGGGAGCCTGATGTGGGGCTCCATCCCAGGACCCCGGGATCATGGCCCAAGCCAAAGGCAGACATTTAACGACTGAGCCTCCCAGACACCCCAGAGGGAAGTTTTAAAAAAGATTTATTGGGGCAGGATAAAACCTAGGGTCAGAGTTTTATATGTTATTAAAAAATTATGAAATTAAAGTAAATAAAAACAATTATTTACCAAGGTTCCTAATGTCTACCAAAACAAACCCAGATATATCTTCCCAGATGTATTTCTTAATTTTTACTTTTTTCCTGGAACTTTGTATATCATAGCAGTAGACAATTCCCATCCTAACTAGAGAATTCAGATAAACTTTTCTGGGTGAGAATCTTCATATTGGTTAAATCCAAGATCACTGAAGATTCTTCTTTTTTAAATTTCATGGAAGTGGCTTGTTTCTAAGCAGTGTGTGTTTTTAAATTATTGTTTGTTTATTTATTTATTTTTAGAAAAGATGGGGAGTGGCTGCGGTAGAGGGAGAGGGAGAATCCTCCAGCACACTCCCTGCTGAGTGGGGATCCTGAGGCAGGATTCCATCTTGGGACCCTGAGATCATGACCGGAACCGAAATCAAGAGTTGGCACTTAACTGACTGAGCCACCAAGGTGCCCCAGCAGTGTGTGTTTTAATTAATTAATGAACTAATTAATTAAACAATTTTATTTATTTATTTCACAGAGAGAGAGGGATACAGGGGGAGTGGGAGAGGAAGAAGCAGGCTTCCTGCTGAGCAGGGAGCCTGATGTGGGGCTCCATTCCAGGACCCTGGGATCATCACCTGAGCTGAAGGCAGATGCTTCACAACTGAGCCACCCAGGTGCTCCAGCAGTGTGTGTTTTAAAAAGAAATGATAGTAAGTGCCAGGCATCATCATGCTTTACATAAATTAAGCTGTTTATATCTCTCTCACAACAGTCTTCTGAGTTAGGTGCTGTTATTGTCATCAGCATCCCTGTGTTATAGAGAGGAAACTGAGGTAGAGAAATGAAGAGCAAGCAGGGGGCCCGAACCTGCAGCTCTGTAGCCTGACTCCAGGGCCCTGCCCATAACCAGTACTCTGTGCTGCTACCCAAACAGAGTCATCCCTGATTTCTTAACCTTTGCTCACAATGACATTTATACACTGCTCAGTGTAGAATACCCAGAGTTCTCAGGGACAGTTCTTTCTGGAAACATTGTTTTATTTCATTTCAAGGGAGAATATCTATGACAGTCTGTTCACTGTAGGGACAGGCAGTGAAGACGATATCGATATCCCAGGAATATCCAGGACTTTCCTTTGTGCTGAGGATTCTCGAGAGTGATAAAACTGGAATCCCGAGTCCCAAACTCATATATAAATGACAATTTGAAGACGGGGTAAAAAGAAAGGAAAAGCAAACAAAGAAGGAAACAACAGAATGAAGTCTTGAAAAGATAGAATGGAAAACAACATATGTTAGATTTTTTTTTTTTAACATGTCTCACTTGAATTCAGTGCATATTGTGAACATTTTTTTACTGAGGTATTTGAATTTCCAAAGATTTTTTTTTTCTATTTGTATATCCTTTCATTTTAAAAAATTTTGTGTCAGGTATTTGCATGTCCAGATACATACCTTTAGGGCAAAAGTAGCTACTTACTTACCTAAAAATAAATAATTTGTATAACAAAAATGTTGAATAAAAAATATTACGCCTGTGAGCAGAGGAGTCTGTTCATGATTAATTTCTATTTGTTAAACAAACTCACATTGAACTATATACTATGTTGAAAAAACATGGAGGTCTATAGTAAAGCTGTCACATGAGCAACAATAATAAAATTTTACAGTTATGATGATTGTGTATTTTCTCTCTCCATTACAACCTACATAGCTTTAAACATTCCAGGAATACTTTGAAGAATGAGGAAGAAGTTATACCCGGTAGTAATTCTATTAAATTGCCAACACCTATTTGTGACACTGTGCAAAACATCGCCATATTAGCTGGCGAGCTTAGATGAAGAAACTGGAGCTTGCTTAAGGAGAGCTAGACCGACTCTCAGAAAATTTGGGTAGCCCGGCAGTAAAAATTTCCAGTGTGATTACTTCCTAAGCAGTCATGTCAAAAGCCAGTTTTACGTCCTTAATGATCTTCTTCCACCTTCCTCCCCTCCTTTTTCCCTACCTCTGTCCTTCCGTTCTTTCTCCCTTTCACTTCTTCCTTTAGCACATGTTTATTGTCTGTTATGTTGCAGTATTTGTACCAGGCCCTCCGAGTGCAGCAAGGTAGATGTGGTTCCTTCCCTTTTGGGGCTTACATTCTAATCAAGGTCTCTCCAGTGATGTTTCCATTTTCTTCATTTTTTACTGCCATCTCTCATGAATAAACATGGCCTATTGTAACGAGACTTCTGACTGCCTTCCCAGATGTCATCTTTCTCCCTCTATTCTGTTCAGCATGCGCTCACCAAATAAATCTTTCTAGCATGTGACTTAGATGAATTCTCCACACAGCAAGGGCCATAATACTACCTATCCCATATGGTTAAAGGGAACTTGCAGGTGACGACTTAGCACAGTTAGTTCCCATTAGATATTGGTCCATGTTGTTATTCCAGAATCTCCATTGGCTTTCCTCTCCACGAGGAAAAGGTTAGCCTCTCATGCATCTCTTGCACTTCCCCAAGGCTTTGCTTAGGGCTTGGGATATGCCATGTTCGTGCAGTGCAGTTTGGTTTAGCACTTACGGTGTAGATAGGTTAAGGTCAGATTTTATAAAATAACTCAGTCCTTAAAGTGATGATCCTCCGTGGATAACAGGGAGATACTGTTTATCTAGAGTGCCGTTCAGTGTTTCAGATTCTGCTCTGTCAGCGTATGATTGGGGTGTCCATATTTGGGTTATTGTTACTTCTACTAAGTTATGCTGTTAACTTTTACATGTCCAAAATAGAACTCATGGTGTCCCCTTCTGACTTCTCCGTCTTGCTCATCGTGCTACCCACAGAAGTAAATGGCACTGCCAAGCACCCGCTTGCTGAGTCCAGAGACCCTGGAGTCATCCTTGACTTCTTTCTTTCTCTACCACCCCAGGGAGCTCCTAAATACAACCTAGAGGTTCTAATTTCAAAATGTTTTCCTCTCCAACCCCATTTCTCCTACTCTGGTCCAAAGCATCATCTCTTCTGGTTGGGTTTCCACAAGAGCCTCCTACCTTGGTGCCTTGAGTCTACTTTTGCCTTTGCAGTCTATTCCCACGTGGCAGTCAGAATGAATCTTCTGAAACATTAAATTATATCAAGAACCTGAGTCTTCTGCTGTCCCAGTGACTTCTCATCACTCTTAGAAGCAATGCAGATGCCTTCCAGAGGCCCTCCGTGACTTGGCTCCTGGCCATGTCTTTAGTTTTCTACCCCTTTCATCTCTTGCTTATAGCTTTCCAGCCACATTGGCCTTTTTACTCTTCCTCTGACTCACTGTGCATGCTGTCTCCTAAGGGACTTAAACTCCTGAAGCTCCAGTTTCCTTTGTACAAAGGGAATATTTATATAGTCGAGAGTTTCTGTCTCATGATGCTTATAGAGATTATAGTGGATTAGGCTTGTGAAGTGTGAGACACCGTGCTAGCATATAGTAATGTTTCAATGCATTTTTACCATGATATTTCTTTTAATACTTGCCTTAGTTTTCCAGGTGTCCTAGATGTCCCACTGGCAAATAAAATTCAGCATTTCCAACCTGAACTAATGAGCACTTCCCCACAAACCAGTTCTTTTTCTTGGCATTCCTATTTAGGTTAAGGCCATCATTGTTTTTCTAGATCCCTGGTCAAACCTCTGTCCTCACCGCTTTCTCTCTCATCCTTGCTCAGTTTCTACCTGTAACCAATCACCAAGTTCTGTTGATTCTGTTTCTAAAAATCTTCATCAGGATGCCTGGGTGGCTCAGTTGGTTAAGCATCAGCCTTCAGCTCAGTTCATGATCCCAGGGTCCTGGGATCGAGTCCCACTGAATGGGGAACCTGCTTCACCCTCTGCCTGCTGCTCCCCCTACTTGTGCTCATGCTGGCTCTCTCTCTCTCTCTCTCTCTCTCTCTCTGTCTCTGGCAAATAGATAAATAAAATAAAAATGGGATGCTTGGGTGGCACAGTCAGTTGGGTCTCTGCTTTGGCTCATGCTAGGGCATGATCCCAGAGTCCTGGGATTGAGTCCCACGTCTGGCTCCTTGCTCAGAGGGGAGTCTGCTTTTCCCTCTGCCTGCCCTACCTGCCTCTCCCCTTGCTTGTGTTCTCTCTCTCCCTGACAAATAAATAAATAAAAATCTTTAAAAAATAAAAAAATAAAATTTCCAGCCATTCCCCTCTTTTCTGTCTCAATGCTACCACCCTAAACACTCCTAGTAACTTCTTAACTGACCATTCTGCTTCTGGTTTCTTCTTTTTACCCTCCCTTTAGTTGTGTCAGTCTTCAGGTTGGTTTCTAGGGTATTTAGAATTATTTGGTAGTTATCAAGTTGTGTTTGTGGGGACAAGACCAGTGCAGGGTCCTCCTGTTCCTTTGCCATCTTCTCTCTGGTCTCTCCTTTCTAAATGATTCCACCCATCACTTCGAGATTCCTTGTGGCCTGGCTTAGCCTTGGCCATGCCATTCCTGGGCTCAGAAATCTTCAAAATCTTCCTGTCACCTACAGAAGAAAGGTTCTATAATGTGGCCTTTTATTTAAGGTCTGTGAATTTGTCAGGGCTCTTTAGAGAAACAGATCCAATAAGAGGTGTGTGTGTGTGTGTGTATGTAAGGAGATGTATTATATGGGACTGGCTCACAGAGTGATGGAGCCTGGCCAGTCTGAAATCTGCAGAGTGGGCTGCCAGGCTGCTGCTGGTGCAGCGCTAGCTGGGAGGGTGGCACGGTGGAGATCTGGGAGAGCTGAAAGGACTGCTGCTGTAGAACTTGGAAGAGCCAATGTTGCAGATGAAGTCTGAAGTCAGTGTACTGGAGAATTTTCTGTTGCTCAGGGGTGGCTGCTGTTGTTGTTGTTCTATTCAGGCCTTCAGTTGACTGGATGAGACACATCCAGCTTACAGAGGGCAGTCTGCTCTACTGAGTCCACCAGTTTAAATGTTAATCTCATTCCCAAACACTCTGACCGAAATACCCAGAATAAGGTTAAGCCAAGTATCTGGGCACCACATGGCTCAGCCACGTTGACATGTAAAATTAAAAGCCAGTATCTTAACAAGCCCCTTTTGTATAGGCCCACACATGCTCCTTACTTATGACTCCTACTTATTACCTCATGTTGAAGTTTATATCAGCAACCCTCTATTTCTTTTTTTTTTTTTTAAATAATAAGTAAAATATCATTAAAAGGATGCATTGTTCATAGAGGAATTTAGAACACCTGTTGGCCTCTGTCCAGGAAAGGCTGCTGGGTACGAACTCCTCCCCATAGTTACCAGAAAAACCCCTTGAAGCTCCAGGCCCAATAGCAATCCAGTAAATGAAGAAAAAAATCTTTCATTTGTCAAACTGAACATGAACTATGTATTACACCAAATAGCCCTGAATGATGGTTTTTATTCTTCCCATTTTGACGTTGACAACACCAAGGCTCAGGGAAACTGAGAGGGTTTAAGTAATTCTCCTGAAGATGCGTTGTGAAGGACTCACCTGGGTTCATCCTGGGAAATTAAAAAACAAAAGCAGACAAACAAGAAAATGAAGAAAAACAAACAAAAACTCAAACCCTAACACCTTGATCTGTCCCCATCCCTGAGAGATTCTTATTTAAGAAGTAGGGCCTGGGGCCTGGCCTGCATTTCTAATGAACTCTGCTGGTGGTTCTCATATGTAGGCTACTCTTTGAGAAACACTGACCAATGGAAATGAGTTTGTGAATAGGAATAAATGAGCTCACGGACACAGCACTGCTGTGGGTTAGTATTCAGTTCTCTCCAACTGGCCATTTGGTATTTCAGATAAGTTGAAAGAACAATCAAATTTAGTCAGCGGGTCTCACAGAAGAGTAGTTCAGTGCAACATAAGGAGCTTCTTACCTGGTTACATATGGGATAGCTCACAGTCAGAGAGCTTGAAATCATTATAAAGGAATGCTCTGAGCTGAAGACCCGTTAAGTAGTGGACTTAATGGGGTTCCCTGGGCATGTCAGGATTCCATGTTTCTGCAGATAGATAATCTGATGTCAGCTCAGGTCCTACCTGGAGGAGATCTATTCACAGATGAAAATACAGCACATACAACCAGGACTCATTGTTTTTAGTTTAAGGAGAAAATAGCTCACCATGGTCCTGAATAAGTGGGAGGAAGTAGTTGAGTGAGATTTCTGGAGGATGGGTGCTGTCACAATAATAAATTATAGTGACCTAAAAGAGCTTTGAGCAAATTTATAATGAAAATCTGTGGGTTTTCTGCCTATTATAACAGGGTCTTAGTAAAATGTCAGAACACTAATGCAGAACTGAGCCACATGGCAAGAAAACATTTACAGAACCCAGAAAAAGGAGGAGGCTAGAATGCCTAGGAGCAAAGATGTTGTCCTGATTTCTTTTCACCAGTAACTAAACACTTTGAATCCCGCACTTTGTGTGTGTATAAAATACATATGTATGTTGAGTATAAATTAACTTCATTATAAATGCATACACATACACACACATATATGTAACATTTTAGAGTATAGTGTATTTTTCAGTTATTTCCATATAATCCATTTGTGATCTTCATAAAATTCTGAGTTCAAGTCATTCCAGGTATTGCAATCAGAATGAATGGTATAAACATTAAAAATGTGACAGTAAGAAAAAAAAAAAGAAATAAATAAGTCTCGGGGATATAAGGTACCGCATAGTGACTGTAGGTAACAACTCTGTACTCCAGATTTGAAAGTTGCTAAGAAAGTGAAGTTCTCATCACAAGAAAAAAAGAGTATTCATCACTGTGGTGATGGAGGTTAACGAGACTTATTGCGAGGATCGTTCCACAACATGTGCTAATATCTAATCATTACCCTGCACCTCTGAAACTAATATAATGTCATATGTCAATTATACCTAAATAAAAAGAACAAAACAAAAAGGAAAACAGAAAACAAACCATAAAAATGTTCCTGAGACAGTGAGAAAGAGATTTAGAGGAAAACAGAGAGAGGAGAGACAGACAAATACAGAGTCACTGAAATACAGAGAGAAGAGAAAAAGGAGAAGGACAGACAGACAGACAGGGACGGAGAGCCAGAGCTAGAGGACTGAGAATAACAAGACCTCCTCTGACAGGTGATACCTGGAATCCCGGAACTCCTGGCAACCCAGGGTCACCTCTTCCATCAAGTTCTATATCTTCTGCAGCAGGGGCACCCTTGAAAATGAAGAACTTCATTAAACATAATCATAAGCATAAACATATTTTCAAAACTCCTTTAAATGCTTCTTCAAACTCCTACTACCTCAAGGACAAAAGTGCTTTTCAGGATATATCCTTAGAGAAATGATTTAGGATTATGTAGTTACTCCATTTTGAAGAAATAAAAGATTTTCCTGTATCCTAAAATTGACAATTTACTACAGAAGGAAGAAAGACACAAGGATGAGAAACATTTCTCAAGATACCAAAACTAGTGGCAACTCCTGA
Source organism: Meles meles (assembly GCF_922984935.1). Lineage (NCBI taxonomy): Eukaryota > Metazoa > Chordata > Mammalia > Carnivora > Mustelidae > Meles > Meles meles. The sequence continues at coordinate 75,612,187 of NC_060077.1, forward strand.
TCTAGAAGGTGGGGCCCCCAGGCTGAGGTCAATTCTCTTCTCCTAGACTCTATTCCCTTAAAGAATTTTATAAACATTGTATCCCTTAAGAGATATGTATGACAAGAGCTAAAAGAAGTTGCTGAATAGTAATAAATATTGTGTCCAAAAAAAAAAATGTGACAGTACAAAAAATATATAAAGTGAAAGTGCCTTTTTAGTTATTGCTTCATTTCATTTAAAACAGTACAAAGAGAAACAGAATTGCAGAAAGTAGGTATTGCTTATCTCAAATAATGAAAACAAAAACCTGGAAGGGGACTATAAAACACAAAAGCAAACTTCAGAGTTTACCTACAGCAGTGATGTCGATTATATCATAAATAATCATATTTCCCATTTTAAGAGCAGTATATATTTACAAGTTCCAAAGTGAATGTTACCTATTCCAAGTTACAAAATACAGCTTCAGCTTATTTAAAACAAAGGCAGGATGACAGATTCTACACGTGAGAATTTTCAGCAATACCATAGAATTCTAACACTGCTTTTTGCATATCAGGGATTTTTTGGCAACAGAGAGCACCACCAAACAGGAGCATATTAAGGAATTCATTTGAAAACGACTGCAGTTTTGCAAATGCCAATACTTAAGGTATTTGATGTATCACAGAGCTCGTAAAAGGATCTTTCCTTCCTTCCTCCCTCCCTCCCTTCGTTCTTTCTTTATCTCTCTCTCGCTCTCGCTCTCTCTCTCTAGTTTCTTTCATTCTATTCCTGCACTTGGCCAGCTCCTTGGAAATCAAAACTTGCCAGGCTGCATCATCTTTTGTTTGTCTTAATTTCCAGAAATGCTCTTCCTGCATTAATAGTTAATGCTATATAGTATTTTTTAAAATAGAAGGCAGATAAGAAATACTCATCTGAAAAATGAATCAGAATAATGGCAAAACTACAGTCAAATATATCTTCTTTTATTTTATTCCATGCGTCTATCAAAAGGATTGAAATAAGCTTTGTTCTTCTTTGAAGGTAATATATGTATTCTGCCAAGCTCGGGGCCTAGCACAGAGTGGACACACACTAGATAGTAGTAATTTTTAAAAATCCCTTTTAAGACTTAATTGGTAGAAAAAAAATACTTGACTCTTCTAAGAAACCTTTCATTTTTTATAAAATGTATAATTAGAATTAGAGACTCTTGTTTACCTATTTTATAGGTAAACAATTTTATGCAGAACTAAGTACCTCACTTCAGTAATCATCTTATTCTGATACCTTACACATCTGTTTCTAGTTTTTTTTTTTATAATTGTAAAAATTAGCTGTCTCCTGTTATTTGGGTTTTAACATCTTGATCAGCTTCAGGATTTTTTTTATTTTATTGTCGATTGTTTGAAGTATTTCAAGTACTGCTCCTTCCCTCAGGGGTGGTGGTGGTAGATTGTACAGACATGGCCAAGTTAAGACCTACACACCAGAAGGGAGGAGCTGCTTAAAGGGCAAGAAGAGCTGAAGGTGGACCTGTCCTGGGGAGGGCTGCCGGAGTGACAAGCCGCGAGCTTCCCAGCCCTCCAGGACCTCAGTGTTCGCAAACCCATCGCCAGCGTTCTCACCATCACCAACCAGACTCCGCAGGAGAACTGAGGACATTCTACGAGGGGAGGAAGTACAAGCCCCTGGAGCTGCAGCCCCAGAAGACACATGCCAGGGTGCCGCCGGCTGAACAAGGAGGGGGAGAACCTGAAGATCAAGATGCCACAGCAGCAGGAGCATCCGTACCCCCTGCAGGAGTCCGTGGTCAAGGGCGGAACATCCGCATCCATAAAACACAAACACACTGGGGGGAAAAATTCAGATATCACAGGAAAAATAGTCTGATAACCTGTTTGTGCCCCCACTTAAGAAACAAAACAAAAAGCCAGTGTTTTACAAAATTAAGAACTTTTATTAAAAAGAATTTGAGAGAAGCAAAAATATTAATTTATGTTATATTTTAACACATCTGAGTGTCATGCTATGTACCATGGATATGTGAACAGAATCTGACAGGCGTGTGGCCTGATCCTGTTACTGCTGCTTCCTATTGGGTGGTCTTGGCAGTTAATCAGCCCCCCTGTGCTGCTTTCCTTATCAGTAAAATTTACACAACTCCTATCATTCATAGTTGTAAGGATTTATAATAGTTTATGCAGCAAGCCTAAGACAAAGACTGATATACATTCAATATTCCATAATTGGTGGCTGTTAAATTAATAATGAAACCAGTAATATATACCTTGGTTAGCTTCAGAAGTGTGCTGAACATGAGCCCCCAAAGGACCTCCAGTAGATAGAATTGAGCAAAAAAGTTAACACTGGTGGCAAAACAAGTGGGTTCTTCCTTCTAAAGCAATTCTGGCTTGACTGGCATTCTCTCTGCTTGATGAAGCAGGGTGTGAAGATGGAGACTTGATCTTATTTTTTATAGCAAGTTATTACATATTGATTTTTGTTTATATTAAATAACTCAAGTAATAACACTAAGAAAATAACATTGTGTTACTTACATAGCTACACTTTTTTTTGTAAGGAAGAGAGAAAAATACTTTAATGACTTATAATAATCATGAGGGACATGTTTTTCAGGCTGTGGGGTTGTTTCCTGTAACACCCTGAAATAACCATTTGCTTTTGCCAAAATCCGTCCTTGGTTAATTGCATGAGATTTCTGTTGATTACCTAAGGGGTGTGCTAAGATTCCAGAGGGCTGAATTTTTCTCATAATGTAGTACACAAATTGAAACTGGAAATTGTGCCTATTGGAGAATAGATATACTGACTCAGATGGAGGATAGCATGACTCCTTGTAGAGCAGCTTTCTCATCTAGTAAAATTTCTGGTGTCATAGTCATAATTTTTTGTTTGTCTTGTTTTATTTTTGCTTTGGAGGAAGGTGATAATATGCATCTCAATATGTCAAGGCCATATAGATCTCATACAACAATTAGACTTTGGTCTTCAACATTTGACAACTTTTTGTGCTGGTAAAGAGAATCGTGAGTTCACTGTATATCAGTTTTGACCTTTTTTTGCTTTCTGTAGGAAAATATAAAACCAAACAGACAACTTTACCCATCAGTTGGTCTTCATCTGTGAAAACAAAAATAGAGGAATAAAGGAACAACACCCATCATATGCGCTACGTAGACCCCTAGTAGCCAGAAGAGCAGGCCTTTTACTGCAGTGTAGCTATAAAGTCTAGAGATGCATCAAGTAGTGACTACACTTGACCTTCTGGGGGAGGGGTGCCCTGGAGTGGTTAAGGGACTGGTGGGTGATGTTGGCCAAAACTGCAGTGGACTGTGTAGCTGTGTGAAGTGACGTGCATACTTCCCAGACGTGGAGGCCATGCTTGTCTTCCAATGTATGCTAAAGGCACAGGTTTATTTAATGGATTGTGAAGGTGCAAATCGTCTGAGACGATGCATTGCAGATGTGTGTGTGTATGTATACACAGGGATGGATGGCAGTGCTGCATTAATGCACTTGATTACCATCTTGTACATTGCAGTGAAATAGACATTGCTAATGAGGGGAAATTCTTTGAACTTCCAGGTATGTCATTGAGCACCCCATATATTTTAATCCCAGATCACCAAATAGGTGTATTTGCTGTTTTTTTCCAAAATGTATAGTCACCCTATAGCTTTCTGGTCCCTGAGTAGCACAGTGACTCAGGTGCCCAAATGTCCTCATTTGTCTGGGCCTGAGGAGTTTCTCAGGATTAGGACTTTTGTTTAAAATTAGGAAAGTTCCTTGAAAGCTGGGCCAGTGGGTCACCCTAACAGTAACAAACCAAGATGCGAAGAAGTTGTCAATATGTGCTAGTACAGAAAGTGTGAAATCAACCTAATGCTAATTTCTAATGATAATTCACACAACAGAGTAATAGCCACGTTCTTCACCCGTGATTACTCTGGGTCTCAAGAGTATTTTCATAGTTATCTCCTGCATCATGTTTGTAACATAGGACAGTGGGCAATAACTGCCAACCAGGAATTCATGGACCAGCTCAGCTACCCACATCGTGTCCCAGCATGGAGCCAGAGAGCTGTGGTGTATGAGCAAAATCAGAATCAATCAAGTCTTAAGGATTTTTTAAAAAGATTTTTACTTTTTTGAGACAGAGCAACACAAGTGGTGGGGAAGAGTAGAGGGAGAGGGAGAAGCAGACTCCTTGTTGAGCAAGGAGCCCCACCTGGGGCTTGATCCCAGGACCCTGAGATCATGACCTGAGCTAAAGACAGATACTGAACCACCCAGGCACCACTATTCTGCGAGCGTTTGTAAACCTTTTCCTCAGATTTGGAGGAATCTTTGTAGGAAATATTAAACTGGTTGGGCTGGAAGAAAGGGAGATATAATTCACTGCAAAGAATCTTCCTGGCTTCTGACTACGTCCTGTCTCTTTCCTGCAGTTGTCTTAGTGAGCCCCAGAGAAACATAAGGGAAAGAGCATAGAGCTCTGGAGTTAGGCAGAAAAGGAATCCTATCTTTAAAACTTCTTGGCTATGTAACCTTGATCAATTTACTTAACCTCTCTGAATTTCTGTGGCCTCATCTCTGAAATGAGAGACTAAATCCTTAGTTTAGATAAGCTTCCTTTGTTATAGACTCTCAGAGCATTATATTCCTTTTCATTAGAGCCCAGAGCTTAGTATTGAACAGTTGCTCAGTGTCAGTCTCCCTGTGAGCTCCGTGAGAGGAGGGGTCATCTCCTTTCACATTACCTGTATTGCCATAGTGGGCACTCAAATGCTGTTTTTGTTGTTGAATGGAGGAATGACAGGTTTGTTTTTTTTTTTTTTGGTGAGGATTCAGGAGATAACTTATGTATAAGGTTCTTGGAACCTTCTTTTCTTTCTGTCTCCCCCCAAAATACCACCCAAATGCCTAAAGTTCTGGTCTTGCTTTCATATTTGTAGAAGTGGTTTTAGTTAACAGATCTTTTGGGGGGCGCCTGGGTGGCTTAGTTGTTAAGTGTCTGCCTTCGGCTCAGGTCATGATCCTAGCATCCTGGGATCGATCCCCACATCGGGCTCCCTGCTCAGCGGGGAGCCTGCTTCTCCCTCTTCCACCTGCCCTGCTTGTGTTCCCTCTCTTGCTATTTCTCTCTCTCTGTCAAATAAGTAAAATCTTTAAAAAATAGATATTTTGTAAATATGTAGAGAAACTGAAAACCCAAAGATCAGATTGCATATTTGGCCGAAATGTGAATTTGAATCCAGTTATTTTGGGGTACTATATATGCAAACTTAGATTCTGGCCAAGGAATTGTGGCCGTGGAGAACTGGTGGTTTATTTCCTTGTGACTAGGGGTCTCTAGTTCTGTGATGAGGATGAACTGACTACCAGCAATTTAGCTGAATTGCATACATTTTCAAATTATTTGTTTGTGCCGATTTTGAGCCCAGTTATTATATACTAGACAAGAATTGTGTCTGAGCGAGCAGTGAAAAGTGAGGACTGGCGGGAAGTCTATTTCATTTTATCCAATCAACTCAATATTTCAGCTGTATGTGATTTTCTGTCCAAATGATATAGTTGATTGCTTCAATTTTTTACTTCCTTCTGCATGTCTAGACACATCATTAGAACTGACAAAGAAGACAGAGAATTTAAGTGGCATGCCCATCTCCAAAGCACCAGGCCTTATGAGAAGGATAATCCCAGGGATTTATTCCTTTCTAAAACAATTCATATAAAATAGGCCATACTGTTCCTTTGTAGAAGGAATCCTGTTCAGCTTACCACAAAGTTAATTTGGGACAGATAATGTCAAATACAGTTATATCCTGTTTCTATCAGTGGGCTTAAATCCTAATAGCCTTTTAAGGAGTCCTTTAATTTTGTGTGTGTTTTTAAATAGTTATCTATATGTAACAATCCAAACTTTTTAATCGTTTTTCTAAGTGATCCCTAGAAAACCCACAGTGGATGGTGTACCCTCAGTCGTCTTCTTCAGGATAGGCTTATTGCTGTTGACATTTTCTTGCCTCTCCATATACTCTGCTCTTCATGAATATATTATTCTCAGTGATGCTTTTTTAAAGGTTGGAAGTAATGAGGAAATTAAAAACATACAAACCAAACAAGAAAACTTTGTGAATAATTATTTTATGCAAGAACCTTGTGAGAATGCAAAATACGGTTGTCACTGATACAAGAATACTTGCGTTTTGCCACAGATGCCATTTTAATTTTTACACCGTTGATGCTGAAGGGAAGGGAGAATCTCTTCCTCTACCCGTTTTCAGTTCTCTAGCTGGGGCCATGTAAGTCAGATCGGCGAAAGGCAGATTAATGGGAGAAAGCAAACAGATGTTTATTAACATGTGCTGCACGTATCACATGGGAGTACTAGAGATGAGTAACTCAGAGGTTTGGTTAGCATTTTAGCAAAGAAATAATAAATTTTTAGTGAAGTGACAGGACAAAGGGAAGAGGACCTTGAGTCTCTAGGAGGCTACAAATTGTGGGAAGGCCAGTATATGGGAAACTAATGGAAGGTAAGGACTAGTGAGTGAAGTCTCTTAGGCAGATTCCTCTGGTGCCATCTCTGTCTAGTTGATAAGGGTCCAAAGTTGTCTCTGCTGAGCAACTTTTGTCCTTCCTGGTAGAGAAGGGGGAAGGGGCATCTTTGTCAGTTTATGTCCTGTTATAGGCAAATAGGGGGACGGCAGGGAGCTTTCCTTGTATCTGCTTTTCCTCAGTTGCCTTCAGCTCAGAATAATTCTTATGCTAGAGTGCTACATTTTGGAATGGCGTATTCTTCTACCCTGCAATGTTGTTGACCTCTTCTTGTGCTGCTTTTATGCATGTGTGTGTGTTTTAAACTGTAAGATGAAATTGACAGAATTAAGGGCATATACGATAATCTCTCTGTAGCACTCATTGATATATTCAGGGCTCAAAATTAAACATGTTTACTTCATAGAGAACTATTATATGATGTGAAAACTAACTTCAAGTGACTTTTTTAAAATAGGAAAGCATACCAAGATCACCTCTTTTATTCACTGTATCAATTCGTTCTTACAGTTTAGTACTACATTTAAGAATAGTTTGGCAAGGGCACCTGTGTGGCTCAGTTGGTTAAGTATCTGACTCTTTGTTTTCTGCTCAGGTCATGATTTCAGGGTCCTGGGATGGAGCCGCACCTCAGGACCCATGCTCAGCATGAAGTCTGCTTGTCCTTCTCCCTCTGCTCTTCCCCCCACACCCCCCCAAATGAATGAACGAATGATGAATGAATGAATGAATAAATATCTTTAAAAATAGTTTGGCAAATAAAATTTCTAGAATAAAAGCCTGAAAACATTCAACTCCCCCATGTCCAACGTTTTATAAACTACATGGAAGGACGTATTATGACATATTTGCCCAGTGTTTTCCAAAAGATTTTGTTCTTTCCTTCAAAAACATTTACTGCGTGTGTACCTCCTATTCTCCAGATACTGGTGCTGCACTGCCAGTTTTAGGAATGGGAACCGAACAAGACCTTGCCTTAGCCCTGGGGAAGCTAGCCCTGAGTTATTCTTACACAATGTGATGAACGCTTTGATAAAGACAAGTCCAGTGTTGCTCACTAGTTCCCTTAGAGGTAGATTTGTTTGTCAAAGTAATAACTAGTGGGACGAATTAAACTATGATCTTTGAGGTTAATCATGGCAGTGAGATAAGTGGGATCTTGAAGGTGTGTGATAAGAAGGATATAGGATGAGAGGCCACAGCCTTTCTAATCTGAAATCTTTTTTTTTTTAAAAGATTTTATTTATTTATTTGACAGAGAGAGATCATAAGTAGGCAGAGAGGCAGGCAGAGAGAGTGAGAGGGAAGCGGGCTCCCTGCCGAGCAGAGAGCCCGATGTGGGACTTGATCCCAGGACCCTGAGATCATGACCTGAGCCGAAGAAGGCAGCGGCTTAAACCACTGAGCCACCCAGGCGCCCCTAATCTGAAATCTTTTTAAGAGGATACTTTCCCGAGTTCTGGGAGGTACTTAGAACCATGATAGAGAGGAGTTATGATGTGGGCTTGATGAAAAATCAAAAACAGATTTCTGGATCCCTTGCCAGGTCTTCTAGTGCTCCTTTATTACTCTGTCCTACACTTACCCATGATGTTTTCCTGTGCACAAGAGTTCATTTGTATTCCAGCACTTATAAGGTTTATATGAAAACAAAAAAGTGAAAACTACTTGCATTGTTAGTTGCAAGAGCGTGTGTGTTGTAAGTGTTCCTGTGTTGCAGCCCATCTTTCCTTCACTCTTCATCAGCATTTTTAAGCACGTGGGTAGCTTTATCACAGGAGAGTTTCTGATTAACTCTGAAGTCTGTATAGTCCTGTTGTCAAATATGATGGTTCAGAACATCTGAGTTTGTCAAATTTCTGTCACCTAATGAAATCAGGTGATTTTCCCTCTTCTATAACCCCCTTATTAATTTCTTGGTAATATCTCCAGGATGTACATTTGAGCTAATTTTGGGAGAGAGAAGAAAATATTACAAAACTGAAATGGCAATGAAACTTGAAAGGTTGAAATCTGAAGAAGAAAATACCTTCTTCACAATAAGATGTAGTCACTGAGGAATAATGATTTCTTACTTGCCCCACCACCATCCCACCCCTTACTGATGACCAGTTTGCCATAACTAGTTTTGATCTTAGATGACTTCTTTATATATGGTTTTGTCCTTATCTTTTGACCCCATCTTCTTCTGACTATTGTGGATAATTAACATTCAAAATGCTGCCCAAGTCACTTCACATAGGAAGAGGAATATACATAAGAGTTCTTGGAGAGTAACTTCTTCTAGGATGTTTTAAAGACAGTGGAATTGGTCAATACATAAATTTCTACTAATTTCCTTTTTGACTTTTTAAATTAATATTTATACTCATCTGACTGGGTTGGTGTATCTATGTTCTTATTGGGAAGACATGATGGCTTCTTAATGGACTTTTGGGATCTATTATTCCTTCCTCCATCGTTGAAAATTTAGGGTGCCTGGTGGCTTAGTTGGTTAAGCAACTGCCTTTGGCTCAGGTCATGATCCTGGAATACCAGGATAGAGTCCTGCATCAGGCTCCCAGCTCCATGGGGAGTCTGCTTCTCCCTCTGAACTTCTTTCTTGTGCTCTCTTTCATTGTCTCTCTCTCAAATAAATAAATGAAAAATCTTAAAAAAAAAAAGAGAATTTATCTCATGTGTTTTGTGTCTTGGAACGTGTATCAGCTCCTCTAAGCTTCTGTTTCTTGGGGCACCTGACTGGCTCAGTTGGTTAAGTGTCTGACTCTTGATTTTGGCTCAGGTCATGATCTCAGGAGTGTGAGATTGAGTCCATGCTGGGTTCCATTCTATGTGTGGAATCTGCTTAAGATTCTTTTTTCTCCCTCCCCACCCCATGCTTGTGTGTGTACACTCTCTCCTTCTCTCAAATAAATAATTTTTTAAAAAAACTTTTGTTTCTTCTTAAGCAAAATGAAGATAGTCATAGCTCCTACCATATAGGTCATGGTGAGGACTAACTAAGACAATGCTTGTAAGGTTCCAACTTAGCGAAAGCTCTGGCAGATGGTAAGCAATACACAAATATGAATTATTGTTTTCTTCTTTTTTTGAATTATTATTTTTATTACTGTTAATTAAGGAGACATGCCTTTCATAATCACCATGGCATGCATCTTTAATTTTTCTCACATTGGCCATGACTTGCATTTGTTGTCCATCTTTGGAACACTGACATGCATTTATTTGTGTGTCTACTGATTAAGGTAAATGGACATGTTCTGATGGGGGAAACGATGCCAACAGACATTTCTTAAAGATAAGTGCAGTGTGCTAACTTGTTGCCCTGGCAAAATTCTGGCAGTAACATTCTTTATATGAGATCAATGGAAGTGGCAGCAGTTGCCCCTCTCCACAGAAACCATGTCCATTTTTTTATGTTCAGACTTATTTGATATAAAGATGACCATATGGGAGGGAGGTTTTGTTCTATATATATCCTTCTATTCCTACTCTACCAAATGTTAAGGTGATACTTTGTGCTGGTTCAAACATTTTCTTCCTTCAAATTTGAAAGTTTGAATGTTTATAGTCTCTTACCATGAGAAGCCAGGCAAGTCAGGCTGCTCCTCCTGTCAGTGTCGCATAGGTGGGTGTGGGTTATAGAACAGCGGCTTGGGCAGCATTTTGAATGTTAATTACCCACAATAGCCAGAGGAAGATGGGGCCAAAGATAAGGACAAAACCATATCTGAAGAAGTCATCTAAGATCAAAACTAGTTATGGCAAACTGGTCATCAGTAAGGGGTGGGATGGTGGTGGGGCAAGTATGGGGAATTTTCCAGAGATCTATGGCTACAAGAAAAATCATAAAGCAGATAAAGAGATGAGAGAGGTCAAGACATTGGTCATAAATGGGATGGGTTGCCTGGAACTTACTTTCATTGGATGTTGATTGCGTAATGTATGTGTGTATCACTTAGGTCAGAGGCACAGGGTTTAAGGACTTCAATAATAGATTTAAAGCATGTATCCAATTTTATATCCTTTGAGTAATTAAAGTTATTCATCCTAATCTAGAGATGAGGTTACAGACTTCAGTGTTTCTTGCTTTTGAAAATTTGCCATACAGGACATGATTTCTTCTTTTATTAAAGAGGGAATCCTCTCTTAAATACTCAGTTCTGTTTCTCATAATGGAAAGAACAGACTGGAAATGAGAAAGAGAGCAAGAAGAAAAAGAAGCATATAAATGAAAAATGTTTTAAATATGTGTGTTATAGAATGTATCATAGAAATGAAAAGTATGTATTGGAAGAACACCACCCAGATAGCTAAAGTCATTAGAATATCTTACATTTATAGTATTTCTGGAACCAGCAGGACAGGAATTATACATCTACTGCTTTAGTCAGGAGAAGGAGCTTGAAAAAACCCAGGACCTTTCAACATATGTAGAATTTTGAAATTTAAAATTGATAGAGATTAAAAAGAGTTTCTTCAGAGTCCATAGTCTCTCATGGTTCATCTCCCCTTCCAGTTTCCCTCAACTCCCTCTCCTCTCCATCTCCCCATGTCCTCCGTGTTATTTGTTATGCTCCACAAATAAGTGAGACCATATGATACTTGACTCTCTCCGCTTGACTTATTTCGCTCAGCATAATCTCTTCCAGTCCCGTCCATGTTGATACAAAAGTTGGGTATTCATCCTTTCTGATGGAGGCATAATACTCCATTGTGTATATGGACCACATCTTCCTTATCCATTCATCTGTTGAAGGGCATCTTGGTTCTTTCCACAGTTTGGCGACCGTAGCCATTGCTGCAATAAACATTGGGGTACAGATGGCCCTTCTTTTCACTACATCTGTATCTTTGGGGTAAATACCCAGCAGTGCAATTGCAGGGTCATAGGGAAGCTCTATTCTTAATTTCTTCAGGAGTCTCCACACTGTTCTCCAAAGTGGCTGCACTAACTTGCATTCCCACCAACAGTGTAAGAGGGTTCCCCTTTCTCCACATCCTCTCCAACACATGTTGTTTCCTGTCTTGCTAATTTTGGCCATTCTAACTGGTGTCAGGTGGTATCTCAATGTTGTTTTAATTTGAATCTCCCTGATGGCTAGTGATGATGAACATTTTTTCATGTGTCTGATAGCCATTTGTATGTCTTCGTTGGAGAAGTGTCTGTTCATATCTTCTGCCCATTTTTCGATATGATTATCTGTTTTGTGTGTGTTGAGTTTGAGAAGTTCTTTATAGATCCTGGATATCAACCTTTTGTCTGTACTGTCATTTGCAAATATCTTCTCCCATTCCGTGGGTTGCCTTTTTGTTTTGTTGACTGTTTCCTTTGCTGTGCAGAAGCTTTTGATCTTGATGAAGTCCCAAAAGTTCATTTTTGCTTTTGTTTCCTTGGCCTTTGGAGACATATCTTGAAAGAAGTTGCTGTGGCTGATATCGAAGAGGTTACTGCCTATGTTCTCCTCTAGGATTCTGATAGATTCCTGTCTCACGTTGAGGTCTTTTATCCATTTCGAGTTTATCTTTGTGTACGGTGTAAGAGAATGGTCGAGTTTCATTCTTCTACAACCAGAGGGTTTTGAAGGGGCGGGGCGGGGGGGGGGGTGGGAGGTTGAGGAACCAGGTGGTGGGTAATAGCGAGGGCACGTACTGCATGGAGCACTGGGTGTGATGCCAAAACAATGAACACTGTTATGCTGTAAATAAACAAATGAAAAAAAAATGTTTCTTTCCCAATTAGTTTTTTTTATTTTAGAACTTTTGCATACCTTTTTTTAAAAAATATTTTATTTATTTATTTATTTTTCAGTGTAACAGTATTCATTGTTTTTGCACAACACCCAGTGCTCCATGCAATACGTGCCATCCGTATTACCCACCACCTGGTTCCCCCAACCTCCCACCCCCGCCCCTTCAAAACCCTCAGGTTGTCAAGCAGAGAGAGTCAAATATCATATGGTTTCACTTATTTGTGGAGCATAACAAATGACATGGAGGACATTGGGAGATGGAGAGGAGAAGGAAGTTGAGGGAAATTGGAAGGGGAGGCAAACCATAAGAGACTATGGACTCCCAATTAGTTTTGACTTTAGTTCAATACACATGAATGGAACACTTACAGTTTCACATGATACGACATCCTGGGCTTTGTTTTCTGCTGTGGTGCAAAAGAGCAAAGATCAAGTTGTAAAAACCTCAGCCTTGCCCCATCCAGTCATGTTGTTGCTCCTGAAACTTGTCAACATGAAGCATGTCTATGCTAATGGTTATTCTTTTTTTTTTTTTTTTTAAGATTTTATTTATTTTACAGAGAGAGAGTCAGTGAGAGAGGGAACCCAAACAGGGGGAATGGGAGAGGGAGAAACAGGCTCCCTGTTTACTCAGTAAAGAGTAAAGAGCCCGGTGTGGGGCTCGATCCAGGACCCTGAGATCATGACCCGAGCCAAAGGCAGACACTTAATGACTGAGCCACCCAGATGCTGAGTCAAAGACTATGCCCATAAAAAAAGACTTTTGTCTTATTATTATTTCAAGTGTTTTTTCAGAAAACTTGTACCAATTTATATTCATACCAACACTTTCTCTGTGCCAGTCCCTATACTCTAGGAAACCCCAGTTCAACTCTTTATATCTTAGGATATCAGTCCTTTGTCTACCTTATATGTTTGGACATACTTTTCTAGTGTTTTAACCTCCATCGCTCTCCAATTAGACTTGGTAAATCCTTGATATTTACTTCAATTTCATAGGGTACTCATGGTTTGAAAAGAGGTTAAAATTGTCCTCTTACTTTGACCCACAATAAGTAGGAGGCTGTGCTAATATTGGTATTTACAAATACAGTTACTTAATTTCAGATACTCAAATTCCATCTGGTTGGTTGGCTGGACCATTCATTCATTCATTCATTCATTCATTTCATCAGGCATTTACTGAGTACCATAAAGGTTTTCTACTTGTTAGATATGTATAGTTAAGTCAAACATGATTCTAACTCTGAGGAAGCTGATAGACAAATAAATGCATAATTATATTTTAATATGCAGCATGAAAGTGTTACGATATCAGAATGCACAGAATAGTTTGCTAACACAAGGTAAGGAAGACTTTAATGACATAGGATACTCCAGGAAGGCACTTGGGCCATTTTGAAAATTTAATAGGTATTTGGTGGATTTAGGCATCAAAGGGCATTCTCTATAGAAGGAACAGTATGAGTGAAGGTGCAGAGACAAGATATACATTGAAATGTTTGGGAAATATTTTTGTGTTCAGTGTTTTTGTTTGTCTGGATCAAAAAGTGTTGAGAATGGTGAGAGGGAAGCTAGAGATGAAGTTGGGGCCAGGATAAAATGGCGCTTTTGTGGACTAAATTAAGAATGTTGAATTTTACCTTGAACATTTTGGGGGGAAAGAGGGAAAAGAACAGAATTGTAGAAGGAACAGTGGGGACTTTACCTGAAGTGTTTTTGTTGGTTTTCCAGAAATTTTAGATTTAGAGGAGAATTGCGAAAAGGAGAGTCTCCACATGCCTTTTAACTAGCTTTGCTTAAGTAACACCTAACCATAGAACATTTATCTAAACTAAGAAATTTACCTTGGTATAATCCTATTGATTAAAGAACAGAACTTTATATGATTTCACCAGTTTTTCTAACATTTCTTGTCTTAGAATACAGTCTGGGATTCTCCATGTCTTCAGCTGTTACATTACCTTAGTCTATGATAGTTCCTCAGTCTTTCCTTGTCTCTCATGACCTTCATATTTTGGAGGACTACTGGTCAATTATTTTTTAGAATGTTCCTCAGTTTGAATTTGTCTGCTTTTTTTTCATGAGTAGATTGAGGTTTTGCATTACTGGGAAGGCATAACTTAGAAGTGACATTCCCTATTACATCAGGGTGTACGTTGATTTTTTTTTTTTTTAAGTTGGTATCTGGTGATATTAACCTTAATCAGTTGGCGAAAGCAGTGCCTATGAGAGTTTCTTACCATAAATTAATATTTTGCCTTTATAATTACTATATTTTTTGGGAGTGTCAACTAGAAGTCTGGAAGAAAAGCTTCTTGGATATTTGGATAAATCTAAGAGATGATATCACTATTATTATTATAAAGAGAATATGTATTCTGAGCTGGTAGTTTGCATCTCATTAAAGCTCAAGACTTTCTTGACAGATCAGTAGTAATTCAGACATTATTGCTTTTTGAAGACTAATCCAGCCTCATCTCATCTTCGATGGACATTGTGACATAGCCCACATGCACTTACTGTATCGAAGATCACCTTGATCTTTAACCCCCAGCCCAGTCTCCCCTCTTTTTCTCTCTCTTTCTCAAATGTCTCTTCCCCTCAGTCTGTACATTCATTTTTCTTAGGTCTTTCCCACATTAGAGAAAGTTATAAGCAAAAACCCCTCAAAAATCTCCTTTGAGGGCGCCTGGGTGGCTCAGTGGGTTAAGCCGCTGCCTTCGGCTCAGGTCATGATCTCAGGGTCCTGGGATCGAGTCCCACATCGGGCTCTCTGCTCGGCGGGGAGCCTGCTTCCCTCTCTCTCTCTCTGCCTGCTTCTCTCTCTCTCTCTCTGCCTGTTTCTCTGCCTACTTGTGATCTCTCTCTCGCTGTCAAATGAATAAATAAAATCTTTAAAAAAAAAATCTCCTTTGACTTTGTGACTGTCTTTGTAGCAACCACCCTTTCTGCATACTTCTTTCTTAGACTTCCAGAATATGGAATTTATACTCTGTGTCCACTTTCTGTAATTATCCCATCCATGGCATTCTAGCTTTGTTCCATCAGATAATTAACAATATTCTTATTAGAGTCATCACAACCTTTCATTTGACAATTTTCAGTAATTACCTTACTTTACTTCCTGTGACATTTGACATTGTTGACCACAACCTCATTCCTGAAATGCTTTTGTCTTTCCTGGCTACACGGACAATAATACTGTCTCTGGGTTTTCTTGTGGACATCGGTCTGTGGACAACTGTCTGGACAGTTACTGCTTCTATTTCAATTATCCTGGAATTTATAGTCCTTTCTAAGGAGAATAGTATCTTGGTGTTTGATGTTATTTTATTTTAAAGAATTCAAAGATTTTTATCTTTCACTTTTATTTAGGTAAATATACATTATGAGAATATTCATATCTTACTTGATAATATATATTAGCATTTCATAAAATAATGCAGTTAGAATTCTCTAAACTACTTAAATAATAGTCTTTAAAGGTAAAGTTGTCTTTATATCATTAAGTGGGATCAGTGGATATGCTTTTCTGCCTTTACCTCAATTTAATTGAATAAGCCTAGATTTTGTGATGTTAGACCATGTCAGTATGAAAATTCCAAGGATATTAGCAACAAAAAGATAATAAGAGCACACATAGCATTAATAATTGAGAAATTTTTAAAGTAATTTTTCAGGTCCTTGCTTAACCTTTTGTGAATAAATTAAATTGGATGCAACTAGTTATAGGCTCCATATTTCAGAACACTTCATACATTATTTTACCATTATTTATTTGGTAAAATAATGGTTAAATTCCAGTTAATTGTCTCAGTTTTTCTTAGACAAAGAGCATCCATATAAATAAAAGTACATTAAATGAAAGACCCACTGAAAAAACACACAACTCTCAAGTATGTGTAAAGTTAAAATATGAAACAAAGTAGTTTTCTAAGATTTAAAAATAATTTTAGTAAAAGATTAATAAGTGTCCAAGTGAAGAAAAGAAAACACTTTTGGTTTTTGAGCTATTTGAAATTCAAAAGAACTGAAAATTATTTCAGGTTTAGTGCAGTCAAATCTTTGCACAGTTCCTTGCCTGGAAAAAATGAGAACTATTAGTACACATAAAATTATGGAACAATTATTTAAATCACCCTTGAGTAAACAAAATTTATCTATTTAATGGGAAACTTTGTTTCCTTCCTTTTATTTCTTGCTGAAGGAGTGCCAGAAACAATTCAGGAGTATTCAGTGAAGTAAAATAAAAAATAAGCAAGAAGGGGTAAAGAAACAGAGATAAGGAAACATGTCTGATCTTCAAAACGCAAATCCATTTGGAAAGTAGTATTTTTCATTTTGCCAAGCTTTTGTTGAGGTTCAAATAAGTAGCAGAAGAAAAGTCTTGCCTTGGCAAGAAGTGGCACTTGGCTTAGCAAAATTAAAACGTTGAGGTCCTTTTATATACTTTCATACATTGTGCATTTTTTAATAAAAATTGTACATATTTAAGTGTAAAATATGTTTTGCTATACAGATATTGATTATTATAGTCAAACTAATTTGCATATCCATCTCCTCAACATAGTTACCATTTTCTTCCTGTGTTATGAGAGCACCTTTTAGCAATTTCCAGTATACGATACATTGTTACTAATTGTAGTCACCATGCTGTACATTAGATCTCTAGAACTTACTCATCCTACATAACTACAACTTTGTACCCTTTGACAAAAATCTCTCCATTTCTCCTGCCTCTCTGCTTATGTGAATTTGACTTTTTTAGTTTCCATGTCTAAGTGAGATCATGCAGTATTTTTCTTTCTGCGTTTGGCTTATTTCACTTAGCTCAGTATTCTCAAGGTTCATCCATGTTGTCACAAATGTCATGATTTTCCATCTTTATTATGACTGAGTAGTATTCCATTGTCTGTATATACCACATTTTCTGTATCCACTTGTCCACTGATGGACACCCAGGTTGTTCTTTTATCTTGGCTGTGGTGAACTATGCTGCAGTGAACACAAGAGTGTATCTCTTTGAGGTGCTGATATCCTTTCTAGTGTTCAGTACAACTGTCACTAAACATTTTTCAGAACTCTCTGTGGCAGGGGTGTCAGCCACCATTACTTGTTTGGCGGAGACTCGGAGGATACAGACTAGTGGGAAAACGTCATAGTGGAGAAAAGGAAAGGCTTTAGGTATGCCCTGATTGGAGACTGTTGGCTTGGGGAAGCTGGAGGTGGACCAGCTAGAAGCAGGTCATCTTGTGTGGTTGGTTTGGGGAGCATATTCAGTTTTCTCTAGTTGGTCCTAAATTGGAAGAGGGGACAAAAATTAGGAAAGCTGTTAGTCACTGACCAACACCCGACCATTCTAGGCCCACTGTGATTTGTCTTTCCTGGCTAGTTGCTGCTGGAGGTTTTAGGTCAGAGCTCTGTTGTCACATATGGTCTGGCCATGGTCTCGTTGCAAAGTCAGTCTTTCAATTTAGTGTACCTCAGATATGTAGCAGTTTGAGAGCCTCATTTCATTTTTGCCCCTAAATTTTATCACCAGTACCAGATATATGGTGGATGCTTAATAAATATTTTTGGGATGGTGAGGAATGGGAAGAGTAGAGGGCTGAAGTCCTACCTTTGCTGTACCCCAAGACTGCCATCCATTGCAGTAGCCACTAGCCACACATAGCTTTTGAGCACGTGAAATGTAGCTAGTCTGAATTGGTGAAGAATTAGCACCAAATGTCCAAGACCTCCTATGAATGAAAGGATGTAAATGATCTCATTATCATTTTAAAAAATACTTATTAGGGGCACCTGGGTGGCTCAGTGGGTTAAAGCCTCTGCCTTCAGCTCAGGTCATGATCCCAGGGTCCTGGGATTGAGCCCCGCATCAGGCTCTCTGCTCAGCAGGGAGCCTGCTTCCTCCTCTCTCTCTGCCTGCCTCTATGCCCACTTGTGATTTCTGTCTGTCAAATACATAAATAAAATCTTTTTAAAAAATACTTATTAAATATTCGAATGATAACGTTTTGGATACATTAGCTTATTAACTTAATTTCATTATGTCTTTTTTTCCCCTTAAAATGTGACTACTAGAAAATCTAAGATTACATATGTGGCTTGGATTATATTTCTACCAGCCAGTGCTGACCCAAGGTAACCTTTTCTTGTGTAAATTTCCTCTTCAATAAAATAAGGCAACTAATTTCTATAGCATGTTCCTTTTCCATTGCCTCAATATAAAGGTATTTGAAAAGGCTGGAAACAAATTTGTGTATTCATTTATTCATTCATCAAATGTTGTGCTTACTATGTCCCAGACAATAAGCTAGGGGTTGCTTTCTCTTAATGTTTGACAGTTTGAGGAGAGAGAGGCTTAAAAGGAGATTTGTTTGGTAGCCCTATAAAACTACTTGAACCCAAGAAAATTTCATGGGAAAATGCTCCTGCAACCTAATTCTCACAATTATGTATTGATAATGTTATAAATCACTTCTCTAAGAAAAAGTAAAACCAACACCAAGAATATCTGAAAATTCACTTCAGGAAGATCTTTGTTTACACATTTCCATGAACCTTTTCCTTCCCTCACCCCCTACTTACAAGCTGTATGACCTTGATAAACCCCTGAACCCTGTGGGAATCATAATCTCCTCCCCCCATAAATTGGGTTTACCTCATGAGATTGCTCTGAGGCTCAAACTAGATAATAGGTGTGAAAAACCAATATAAATATGAAGGCTAATTATGTTTATTATTAGAAACAGTTATGGCCATTAGGTTAAAATGAGGGTATTAGGAGTTTGGGGACCTATGAAATAATTTTTAGCTTGTATAGATTCTAATAGAACTAGAAGAAGCCACGTAAAGAGGCATAAATATGCAAAGCATAATATATGATATTAAAGTCTAACATTTCCTGTGCTTCCAGATCATTTTTAAAAAATCACTTCAGGGGGCGCCTGGGTGGCTCAGTGGGTTAAAGCCTCTGCCTTCGGCTCAGGTCGTGATCCCAGGGTCCTGGGATCCAGCCCCGCATCGGGCTCTCTGATCTGCAGGGAGCCTGCTTCCTCCTCTCTCTCTGCCTGCCTCTCTGCCTGGTTGTGATTTCTGTCTGTCAAATAAATAAAATATTAAAAAAAAATTCCTTCAGGATTGAAGTGGACCAATGGATAATAACTCCAGGGAAGAAACTGGTTCAGGGCTGCATTTTTAAAATTAAAGGTATGGCCTAGTACCTTTTTCTTTGTGGGAGTCAAAATGAAAAAAAAAAAAAAAAATCAGTGCTCCTTATTAACTCCAGTGGCGTTTTTGATAAATTTTGGTTATGTCTCTTTACCTAGCCGTATAAAGATAATAAAATCCTTGGCTATAACACTAGATTACAAAAGGGTAGATCCAGAGCTATGTAAATTGTGTAGCCTCCTGCTAGATCTCCATGAATCCAGTATGGCAGCGCCAAGCTGTGTAAGTCTACTGAACACTTGGTATGTGGCTGGTCTGAATTGTGATGTGTAGTATGTATAAAGTATACACTGTATTTTGAAGATTTACTATGAAACAGAAGAATGCAAAATATTTCACTGGTGATTTTTAAAAATTGACTACATATCAAAATATTTTCGGATATGTTGAATTAAGGAATTAAGTAAAATCTATTAAACTAATTTTACTTTTCTTGGTTTTTTTTTTTTTTTTTTTTGAATATGGGTTCTAGAAAATTTGAGTTAGGTATGTGCCTCACATTTGGCTCACATTAAATATCTGTTGGAGAGTACACCCAAAGACACACCCCTCCCCGGCCAAGTGATTTAGAAGTTCAAAACCGTGTCTAGATGGATTTTGGTATCCATTTCCTCTCCGCACATTCATTCTTCCTATTCCTTTCTTCCAGAACTCATTAACTAAGCTGCCAAAGCAGAGATCTAAGTAAATTACTTGGAACTAAAGTTTCCAAACTTACTTTCTTCCTGTCCTTTTGGTTTTCTTACTCTTTCTTTTTTCTCCCTGGTTGGAGAAGACGCGAACTTTGGGCACAAATGACTTAGAGTTCCTGTCAAAATTCCTTCAGTTAACAAATGGTTGGAAACCATAAGCTGATTTCTCTTTGCCAGTCAATGGTGAAAGGTTTAGTTTGAGGTAATCTGTCTGCTCATAATGTGCAACAAACATAATTTGTTAGTGTTTTTGTAGGGACTAATTTTTCTCTTCCACGAGATGTTCCACTTATGTACCTTGTCTGACCACAAATCTACAGCAAGAAGGAAGGGTCATCCCATAAATAGATTTAAAGGCTTTTTCTTCCCCTGTGCTCTCTCTCTACCCCTTTGCTAGGAAAAAACAATAAAAGTCAAGAGAAGAGCAGAGACTTAGGAGGTCATGTTTAAAAGTCACCAGAAGGAAGAAAGATACTCAAGATTCTTTGGAATTCTTGAAAGTAAAATTCTTAGTTTACAGGATTTTGTGTACATCATGTGCCAGGAAAGGTGGTGGGCATTGACGACAGACAAAAATGACTTTCCTCGTTTATCTTATATTCTAACGTGAAGACATAGGCAATAAATAAGGTGTTAAAGTGTAGTTTTCAAGAGGGCCATATATAGGGGCACCTGGATGGCTCAGTCGCTTAAGCGTCTGCCTTCTGCTCAGGTCATGATCTCAGGGTCCTGGGTCCTTGCTCAGCGGGGAGCCTGCTTCTCCCTCTCCCTCTGCCTAACCTTGTGCCCACTTGTGCTCTTCAAATAAATAAATAAGATCTTTTAAAAAAGGGCCATATATAAAATGGGTATGTGTCAAAGATTGTATTCAACTCATTAATTAATAAGGGAACAAGTAAGATGTTAAAAAATTTTTAAAGATTATTTGAGAAGTGAGGTATTTAGAGCCGATGTTAGGACAAGATTACCAGATTAGATACAAAACAGGTTAACGTCCAAGGGGGACATAAACTATAAACTTTGTTCTGCCAGACATCCACTGGATGTGATTTGCATCTTTACCAGACAGAGATCTCAGGCTGACCTCTGCTTCTACAAAGTTCTAAAGAAGCGTATACAGTAGAGAAGTAAAGCACTGCATTAAAAGAACGCCCAAAGTCTTTTGGCTATTTCCAAGTTTTGGATAATTTTCTGAGACAAGTAGCTAAGTAAAATATATAATATTTTGGATGGTGTTAATTGCTTTAGGAAAAAATAAAGCAGATAAGCAGATGACTGGGTATGTGTATGTATGTGTTTGTGTGTTCAGTCTTATTTATTTATTTAATTATTATTATTATTTTTAAAGATTTTATTTATTTGAGTGGGGGAGAGAGAGGGGGGGAGAGAGAAAGTGAGCATGAGCGGGGAGGGGAGAGGCAGAAGGGGAATCAGACTCCCTGTTAAGCAGGGAGCCAGACAGAGTGCTCAGTGCAGGGCTCATCCCGGGACCCATGAGATCATGACCTGAGCTGAAGGCAGCTGCTTAACCAACTGAGCCACGTGATTGCCCCATGTATTCAGTTTTAATTAGTAGGTCAGGGAAAATGTCTTCAAGAAATTGACCTTTGAATAAAGATCTGAAGGAAGTGAGAAAGTAAAAGGTATATGTGGTGGAAAAAGATGCCAAGTGGTGGTATAGTGGGTGCCCCATCCCTGAGATGGGAATGTGATTGGCATGATCTCAGAGCATCAAGGAGGCCAATGTAGATGGAGTCCAGTGATTGTCTAGGAAAAGGTGTAGGAGCTGTTATCAAAGAATTTATCATAGGTGATGGACCAGATCCCATAGGACCTTGTTGGTGATTACATTGTTTAAAATGGTCCCCAAGTGCATGCGGAAGTGCTGCCTAGTGTTCTTAAGATCAGGATAGCTGTGATACGCTCTATAGAGGAAATATATGTGTTAGATAAACTTTGTTTAGACATGACTTATAGTGCTGTCGGCTATAAGTTCGATGTTAATAAATCAACAATACATAACACATAAGATGTCTTTAAACAGAAACATACATAAAACAGGTTTAGGTATTGGACATTTGATGAAAATATTGTGACTAAAGGCTTGCGGAAACCTAATCCTTTATTTCTTCTGGAGCGTTGGTTCAGTATTTGCTAATTCAATGTTTGTGGTCACTTTATAGACTATAACTACTGCAAAAAACCAAAAACTGACTGTGTGCTGTTTATCTTCAGGACCCAAGGAATGTAAATCTCAATGTATGTTTATTTAGTGGAACAGTCGGTAGCGACTGGATATTTGCCACGTCAGTGAAACTTAGGGACATGGGACAGGCTGCACAGCAGGGAAGAGGTCTGTTAGCCCCGGCTCAGGGCTCTGTCTGTTGGCCAGGGCTGTCACCACATATTGGGGAAGCCCCGGGTAACTAGCCAGGTGAGTCCTCTCAGTGTGGCACAGAGACAACTCTGGACACAGCCATGAACCCGTGGTAGTAAGGGGGAAATGACTTGAGCTGGGATCTGCTACATTTAAATGTGTAACTTTAGAGAATATCATTTTACCTCTTTCTATCGTAATTGTCTTACATACAAAATGAGGCAGCAGGGCGAGGCTGCTGCGATGTTGCATGGGAGCCTTTGGGGGTAGGGGTGGTGGGACGGACTTTGTTTTGGACAAGCTGAGATATGAGGTGTCTCAAGGACACCCAGATATGAAGATTTTGAAGGGGTGGTTCAAATTATGGCTCTGGAGTTCAGGAGAGAAGAATGGAATAGAAACAGCTTTGCACACAGCCAGGGGCTAGGGCGATGGGGAGCCCTGGGAGGACTCCCCTTGTCAGAATCACTCTTTTCTGGAGCAATGATGAATGCCTACAACTGGGGACAGGTTTGGGGGGATGCTGACCATCCCGAAGTGCTTCAGCTCTCCTGAGGCCAACAGAAGACAGGCCAGACCTTGAGGGGGCACCAACAGTTAAAGCAATTTCCAGCCTTGCCCAATGGGAAGAATCACATGGATAACTTGTTCAAATCCAAGCTCCTGGGCCTTCCTGTGACTTACTCATTCTGAACCTTGAGAGGACAGCCCTGGAGATCGTGACTGTTAACAAGCTTCCCGGAGCTACTGGGAAGCTCTGCTCTAAGCAGACCGGGAGGGAAAAGCAGAGTGCACAGAGCGGCGAGGAACATTCCCACGTAAGGCCCAGTGAACTGAGACTGAGAGGAGAGGGAGCTGGCACTTCCTGGGCTGCAACAAAAGCTTAAACTCCACATCATATTCTTTCCATGACGCCCAAATGCAGAAATACAAATAACCCCAGACGTTTCAGTGTAGGAATTCTGCTTTCACCTGAATGCGGACTGTCTCATTGACGGTTCTGTGGAACATGCGTTCTGATCGGACCTTCTGATGCAGAAGGGCCGGCTTCTGCAGCCCTCGTGGCGAGATCTGCGTGGTGCTTTCAGTCACATTCAGCTTGAAGTTTGTAGTTTAGGTCAAATGAAATATTTTCAAAGCTCAGTATGTATTCCCAAAACAGCAATAAATCACTCAGAAAGTTATGTGCTCATTTGCACATGGCTTCAAATTACTGATTTAGCCAGCTGAGGGCACGCATTATGGTTTTTCAGCATATGATTTTTTTATTTCTGGTGTTCTGATCATCCAGTAATTAGTGGATACAGATGAAATTACAAGCTGCTGCCATTGCCTCAAATGGTCAGGTTTTCAGGATGCCAACTCCCAGCTCCTCTGGAGTTGACATAAATATTATGGAAGCAAAAAATTATAGTCATTTGCAGGGAAATCATGTGTTTAATTGCCAAGCGAGGCAGAGGAAAAATAGCAGAAGCACACATCATGTATCAGTTAATGTGAGCGCATTATTGCATGTTGCAAAGGGGTCTAAAAGGACTTTTCAATAGCAAAATGAAAACAAAACTATTCTAAAAAATGCCATCTGTGAAGCCTCCAGATATGTCTGACTGGCTCATTTCCTTTCAAAAATAGTCCCTGCATTCCAAAAGCTGTTAATAATGAAGGGAAATAACCATGGACTAAAAATGGACCATGGCCGATGGAGTGGGACTTGATGTAAGGAGTTGTTGTTGAAATAAACGTGGAGAGGCACATTCTGCAGACACATTTTGTGCAAATATTTCAGTGTTTGCTGCAGGTGGCACTTTAACACAATGTAAGACTCCTCAATGTAAGATCCGACCCACGGGTAGATTCTTACCAAACTCAGAATTTACTTTTAAACATTTATTTCTCAATAAGTGTTATTTACTAAAAAAAATATTTCCCTCTTTATTTCCCCCCTTTTTATTTGGTGGACTTGTTATCATGGGAAAGATAGTTGGTAACCATGTAAAGTTTTATAGGAGGCCAAAAATTAATGTAACATAGAAATACCATTATTATATTTCTGTATTGGATAGACAATCAGTGGCCACAGAAAACATAACCTAATACTATGTGTTATATTCCTCTTCTTAAATTACTAAATCGAATACTTCATCTGTTATTCTAAAACCAAAAAGATAAAGCTCTTTTAGACTCTATCTCGGCTAAATGATCAGCATAGTATAGTGGTCAAGGTCGGAAACTCTGGAGTCAGATTTTCTGGTTTTAATTTCTTTTCTGTCACTTACCAACATGTGAACTTGGACAAGTGCTATATTTATATCATCTATAAAATAGAGATAAGACCAGTACCTATCTTGTAGGTGTTGAGAACTACATGAGACAATACGCATGAGGCAGTTGTTAGTCTGTTCCTTGGCATATGTGACGCACTCAAGAGATGTTAAGTTCTCACTATTACTTAAATAGCAGCTGGAAATTCTAGCCTACAGCCAGCAGCTAAGTGGTGACATTTTTTGTTCTATAATGATGTTAGGTAAGGTGATGAAAAGAGCTCTTATATCCTGAGAGTCCATTACTGTTCTAAGCCCCCAGTTTTATCTAATATAATCTCACAATAAATGCAGGATGTAGGTATTATCATCCCATTTTGTAGATGAGGAAATTAAGGTTGATTAAGGCTATCAATCATGACTTTGGAAACAAAACAATAACCAGTATTTATTGAGTGATGGCTGTGTGCCAGGCACTGTTCAGTTTAAGTTGTACTCTTTCTCTCTCAGTCCTCACAACAGTCTAGGTGGTAAATATCAACATCTTAATATCAGCATTCACATATGAAGGAACATAGGCACAGGGAGATTAAGGAACTTATAAAAAAACACATAACTAGAAAGTGTCAGAAATAAGATTTTATTCCATCAGTTTGACTCATAATCCTTGTTCTTAACTACTATGCCAAAAGAAAAAAACAAAGAATTCACAACCATATAAGAAAGAGTTATTATAATAAAAAATAAGTGACAGAAATGTGGGCAAAGTATATATACAGTTTACACTGGAAGAAATAACAAATGGCTAATGTCCATATGGTACTGCTACTGCCAAGTTTTCTAAAAAAGACACAAATTTAAATTGCAGTGAGATATGCTTTTTTACCTACTGTATTTGCATGATATGAAAAGATTGATACCACTGTTGGTATAGACTTGATGGAGGTCAGTTTAGTAGCACCTGTGAAAAATGTTGATCAAAAGTTGATCTTGCAACTCAGCTTAATAGAAATCTAATTTAAAGAAATAGTCACACATATATATAAATATATACATACACACATATGTGACATATATGAATATCTTTGTACAAGTATTCATACATATATATACACATATTTGTATATATATACATATTTATATGTGTGTGTATATATATGTGTGAATACTTGTACAAAGATATTCATTGTGTCATTTGTAACAGTGGAAAATTGAAAAAAACAATTGTATCTGCAGGGGAATGCTTTAATAAGTTATAGTTTTCCATACTGTTGAATATTATGTACAGGAATGAAATAGATCTGTGTGAAATGTTACATTATAAAGAAATCTGCAACCTTCTGTGCATGGTAAAAACTGAGTTGTATTATATATTTGGTATAAATAAATTCTTCAGTGAAATTTTTTGGGTGAAAGTCTATTCATTCACCTTCCCTATCTGTATGTTCATAGAAAACTCCATAAAAATACATAAATTTTTTTAAGATTATTTATTTATTTATTTGACAGAGATGACCAGTAGGCAGAGAGGCAGGTAGAGAGAGAGAGGAAGAGAAGCAGGCTCCCTGCTGAGCAGAGAGCCCAACGTGGTACTCAATCCCAGGACCCTGGGATCATGACCTGAGCCGAAGGCAGAGGCTTTACTTTAACCCTCTGAGCCACCCAGGCAACCCAGAATACATAAATATTAACATAGTTATGTATCAGGAGTAGTCATTAAAATTTATGAGAGAGATTTTAATTTTACTTTAACTCTTTGGTATTGTTTAAATACATTATAATGAGCATGTCCCATTATAATGTAAATAGTGAAGTAAAAGTATAATGTAAAAATAAAGTAAAAAAGAAAAAGGGAAGTAAGAATTGTACCAAATGTAGATAGCTTGTAATGGCAGAACTATAATTCCAACCAAGTCCTATGTGACTTCAGAGTTACTGATGTTCTCCACTATTCCATTATTCAGGATAACATAAAGCATTACTGAACATTGCTACTGCTTTTCTGTGTATTATATACAATTATGCATAATTTGTTTTCCTAGAGACTTATGTGTTACTCCTTGTGTATATCAGGAAGGAGATGAGACTTTGTTTTCCCCTTATTTTCAATTTTAGATTCATATGAGATTTTGACCATGCAGTGGAATGGGACAGAGTTACACTTTTAGATGAGGCCTGAAACAATTCTGCTTCTTTTTTATGTATACTCAGATGATAAGTTTATAGATCATTAGTAAATACTTAAACCTATACGTTGCCTCAATTTATGAATGGTAACTGAGGTAGTAATTCTCCCATTACTTCTTCTCAAAGATAGTACTGGAGTAGTAACAGAATATTAAAATGGAAGTGTCAGCCAGGACTTTAAGATGAAGAATATTGGATGTTATGGGTTGAATTCTATCTTCCCTCAATTCATATGTTGCAGTCACTACCTCAGAATGTGATCTTATTTGAAACTAGGGTTGTTGCAGATGTAATTAGTTAAGATAAAGTCATACTGGTGTAGGGTGAGCCTCTACTCTATCATAACTGATGTCCTTATTGAAAGGGGATATTTGCACACAGACATACACACACACACATGCACACCGCACACCATGTGAAAATGGAAGCAGAGACTTGGATGATGCCAAGCCAAGAACACTAAAGACTGCCAGCAAACTACTAAGAATCTAGGGGAGGGGCATGGAATAGGTTTTTCCTCACATCACTCAGAAGGAACAAACCCTGCCAACATCTGATCTTAAACTTCTAGCCTCAACTGTAAGACAACAAATTTCTCTTGTTTAAGCCACTCAGTTTGTGATGCTTTGATATGGCCACTCTGCAAACAAGTACATTGAATTTTAAAGTAAGTTGTGGGAGAAATCAGTCAGAGTGGAGATTCATTTACTGGATCTAGTGTCTAGTAGGTGGGAGGTCCCAGGAATGTGGGCAGGAGAATGTAGGCAGAACCCACGCTAATTGTCAGAGAGGGAAGCTGTCAGATTCCATTACATGTTAGCCCCAAATGTGTGAAGTACCAGTCAAGAATTTCTTTGCTCCTCTTGGCTTTTCTCCTCACAGGAGAGAGGGAGAGAAACAGCTGACTTCATTCTGCCTCCACGTGCTGCAACCCTCCTCCTTCAGCCAGCCTTTCCTGGGGCCAGGGAAGGGGCGGGGGGGGGGGGGGGGAGGGGGAAAAAGGATTTAACTTTGTTTCACATTTAGAGTTTGTACCACAGATATTCTGATTTCTGAAATGTAACAGTATTTGGCAACTTAATGTGATTCTAGGACAATTTGTTAATTACTTAAGGGTAATAAAGAAGTCTTAAGACTGTTTGAGCTGTCAGGTAGGGGCAGAGAACTGTGTTCCCTCCAAGAAATGTTAAAAGGCAGAAAGGTGGTGTATGTGTATGTGTATGTATATATATATATATACACACACAATGCAATATTATTACTCAGCTATCAAAAAAATGAAATCTTATCATTTGCAATGACATGGATAGAACTAGAGGGTATGATGCTAAGCAAAATAAGTCAATCAGAGAAAGAAAATTAGCATATGATTTCACTTATATGTGGAATTTAAGAAACAAAACAGAGGAGCATAGAGGAAGGGAGGGAAAAATAAAATAAGATGAAATTAGAGAGGAAGGCAAACCCTAAGAGACTCTTAATCATAGGAAGCAAATCGAGGGTTGCTGGAGGGCAAGGGGCGTGGGGAGATGGGGAACTGGGTGGTGGGTATTAAGGAGGGCACTTGATACAGTGAGCACTGGGTATTCTATGCAACTGATGAATCACTAAACCCCATCTCTGAAACTAGTAATATAGTATATGTTAATTAATTGATTTTAAATAAAATTTAAAAAAGAGGGAAACAAAAGGAGGTTACAATATGATGACATCCCACAGGTTGTGCTTACTCAAATACTAATTATCTCAGTATACAGATATTTTAAAATGAGTATCCTTTGGTAGTTTTAGACCTCAAGATATATTATTATTAATGTGATTAGAGTTCTAAATACAAGTCAAAAAACTTTTTAATCACTTATTCTTTGCTCAATTTCTTTTAGAATCTACCATGAATAATAAAAATATTTTTGGGGTAACTTATACTTGGGTATCTATTATATGTCCACGGTTTTAACAATTACACTTTATCACCTATGTTATCCTTTATATACTTGGAAGTAGTATTTAATCCTGGGCAGGGAGAAAATGACATTTTAAATCTTTTCGTTAGAGGTAGTGGGAAAGGAGGTTATGTCTCCAAATAGCATTAAGTCTAAGGAAGTAAAAATCAGCAGGTCTGTTTTGTTGGGGTCTTTCCAGTGTATGGAATGATTTCTGATCCACTTAAGCTGTTCATTTAATCCATACCTGTTCAGATCCTTTGTAATAACTGACATCCAATTAAATGCTGTTCTCTGCACATACAAAGCTATAAATTCTAGGGTAAAATGACAAATACTACCGTTGGTTTCAACATATTCAGGACCTGATTATGCACAAGAAATACAGGGAACATTCTATGGGTATAAAACAATCAAAAACATGCCAGTAAATTTTTGAAGAAGTATTTAAATCTTCTATATCTGTATTATAGTCTGGTGTTTTGTTTTTAATATTTGCAGTCTCTTACTGTTTCTGTTTTTCTTCCCACTTAAGCAACAATTCATTAGTAGCACAGATGTAGTAGAATAAAAGTCATTACATAATATTTTTTTCACACAAACGTTTAACAGAGAGGTGGTGACAAGCTGCCTTTTGAAGTGGCCATAAATGCTAATTGCAGATTGTTCTAATGTTGGCATAGCTCACCTACTGCTATAGGGCATTAAATCTTAAGACAATGAAGAGCTTATGGCTTTATTTTATAATATAAGCTTTAAGTATTAATGAGTAAAATAAAATGATTATCTGATTGAATAAAATTGTGTATTATTAACAAGTACAGGCTTTACAATCTTATATGTCTGGTGTAAATCCAGAGTTATTACTCATTCATCATGGAGGGAAGTACTTCAAACTCTCTGGAGGAAATCCTCGGTATCCTTATCTATCACAATTTGGTAATAAAACCTCTTCAATGCATTGTTACAGAAAGGAAATTAAATAATGTACACAAGATATTTAGTATAGTGCAAAGCATGTCATAAGTACTCAATAATGCTAGCTATATTAGTAACGCATCCTAGTTATACAGAACAAGTGGAAGTTTCCATATACTCAGTACTCTAAATATTGTTATATTTAATTGAAAAAAAAAAACCAAAACCCTTAAATCAGCTGTGGTGTGATTCAGCCCTTCTCATGCAAACACACCCCCATATAAAGCCTTTAAAATTCCTGCCCTCTCTTTTCTCTTTCCCTGTTTAGGCATGTGGACTTACTTTAAAACTTGACATGTGGAGTCCTTAACCCTATGTAATCATATAGGCAGATTTCATTTTACCGTGCTTTGCTGTATTACAATTTGCAGATCTTGCATTTTTTACAAAGTAAAGGTTTGTGGCAACCTTCGGTGGAGCAAATCTGCTGGAATTTTTCCAACAGCATTTGCTCACTTTGTGTCACATTTTGGTAATTCTGATGATATTTCAAACGTCATTATTATATTTGTTATGGTGATCTGTGATCAGTGATCTTAGATGTTCCTATTATAATTGTTTTGTGGCACCATGAATGGCACCCATATAAGATGGGAAACTTAGTCTATTAATGTATTCTGACTGCTCCATCAACTGGTCGTTCCCACATCTCTCTCCCTCTCCTCAGGCTCTATTCCCTGAGACACACCATTATTGAAATTAGGCCAGTTAATAACTCTACAATGGCTTCTAAGTTCAAGGAACAGGAGAGTCACACAACTCTCACTTTAAGTCAAAAGCTGCAAGTGATTAACCTTAGTGAGGAAGCATATTAAAAGTCAAGATGGTGGGGCGCCTGGGTGGCTCAGTGGGTTAAAGCCTCTGTCTTCAGCTCAGGTCATGATCCCAGGGTCCTGGGATCGAGCCCCACATCGGGCTCTCTGCTTCGCAGGGAGCCTGCTTCCTCCTCTCTCTCTGCCTGCCTCTCTGCCTAGTTGTGATTTCTCTCTGTCAAATAAATTAAAAAAAAAAAAAAAAAAGTCAAGATGGGCCAAAAGCTAGGCTTTTTGCACCAGTTAGCCAAATTGTCAATGCAAAGGAAAAGTTCTTGAAGGAAATTAAAATGCTCCTCCAAGAACACATGAATGATAAGAAAGTGAAATAGCCGTGTTGCTGATTTGGAGAAAGTTCACATAGTCTGAAGGGACGATCAAACCAGCCACAACATTTCCTTAAGTCAAACCCTGATCCAGAAGAAGACTTTACTGCCTTTCAATTCTGTGAAGGCAGAGAGGTGAAGAAGCTGTAGAAGAAAAGTTGCTGTAGAGGTTGGTTCATGACGTTTAAGGAGAGAAGCCGTCTCGGTGCTGATGGAGAAGCTCCAGTAGATCTGGCCAAGGTCATTCATGAGGGTGGCTCCACTAAATGATAATTCATCCTCAAATCAAAGCAGCTATTGTTACTACCCACATTTTACCGATAAAGCCACAGCCTTAGATACCCAGAAATTCGTAAATAAGATTAAGAGAAATCTACACCTACACACATTGTAGTGAAACTATCAAAATTCAGAGATGAAGAGAGAATCTTAAAAGCAGAGAGAGAAAAAAGATGGGGGAAATAATGACATTAAAGACAAACTAAAAGTGAGAGCTTTGGTCACCCACAGACCTTCATGAAAGCAAATTCTAAAGGATTTTCTTTCAGGCAGAAGGAAGGTGACCTTGGAGGAAAAGGTTGAGTGCAAGAAGGAACGAAATACGAAAAGACTGGTAAATATACAACAAGTGTAAGTAAATACTGACTGTATAAAACAGTGATGATGATATACAGTGGGATTCAGAAATACCCCAACAAGATAGAATTGAAACACCAGGAAACAGTAGTGTATGTGTCAGGAGTTGGGGGAAGTAAGATTCGCTGATTCTAATACTCTTGCCTCTTCTTGTAGGAAGGTGAGGGCTTGATGAAGCTTCGACTTTGAGAAGTTGTGAGTTCTGGGATGAACATAAAAATTTCACACTTGAGAGCAAAAATTGGAGTAATAGAAGTTGTTTAGACTTGCATATGAATATATGACACTACAAAGACAAACAAGGAAATAATTACTATATTACTGTTGTCTCCAGGCAGGAGATACCCTTGTGCTCTGAAAGGGATATAGAGAGTTCCTGGGATGTGGGTAAATTTTCATATCTCAGCTTGGATGGTACTGAGGTGGGTCTTAATTTTATCATTATTAATATGCAGTTTTATTAGTGTGTGCTATATATTTTTAAACAAATTATTTATAAAAGTTTTAATAAGCAAACCAGTAAAACCAAGGTGGACATAGGCATATACCAGAAACATTCTTGAGGTAGAAACAGGCAAGAAGAAAATATTAAGGGAGTTGAAAACAAAGTTCTCTCCATTTGGCAACAAGTCTTTACTGAGTGCCTGTTGTGTGCTGGGTGTTGTCCTAGGACCTGAGATGCATTACTGAACAAACCCAATAAAGATCCCTGCCCTGTGGATTCTGGGTGGGGGTGGGAGAAGACAGGGCAGGGATCTTTGAGTAGTAACCTTAACCTTAGTGAGGAAGCATAGGAAACAGCAGACATTAAAAAAATGGTAAATCACATTTTTCATGTTTTCTTTGATAATCACTGAATATAAGAGGGAAAGCCTGGAGGTTTTTTAATAGTTCAGGCACTAGTAGCTGGTTGTGAAGTGGGCAGAATTGTTTTCAGTGCATTTTGAAAGAAATAATTTATACCTACCAGCTATGGATATAGTCAGAATTGCAGAGAATTATACCTATATAATAATCACTTATGTACAATATGTGATTCTATGATTGGTATAAGGTTTATGACAGAAAAGCATTATAGTAAGAGCAGGTATCAACCATTAATCTCAGTCATTCTGAAAATGACTTCGAAATTTTGTATCAGGAAGAACGTGGCAACAAAACAAAGGACATATAACAGAAACTGAAAAAATCACCAATATAAAGTTTTGATTCTCTTTTTAGTAAGAAGCAATTCTAAGCTGTAGCAGAAAAAAGGGTCCTGTTAGTAACATAGAAAAACAAAGGAGAAAATGTGCCAGTGGAAGAGACACCACATTTCAGATATGTTTAGGAGGTTATCATACTAATAGTGTGTGCTGCTAGAATTGGGATCCCCTGAGTCAATTAGTGTCCTTTGGGGTAGAATGACCAGGGACTTTTTCTCAGCTTCTTCCAGGCCTCTTGAGTACATCAGCCCTTGGTCACAGCTGAAAACCTGTTCTGAATCTATCATCCAGCAAATTGTTAAAAGAGGTAATTCAGACAAAACAAGATTTCCTCCATGTCTTTTACTGGAATAAAAACAATTTAGAGTATAGAGAGGAAGCCAGAGCAGGGAGGCAGAAGGTCGACTGTGTCAGTAATTCCAGATCCAAAGGAAGACCAAGAATTCCACTCCAGCTTTTTTTTTTTATTTTAAAGGTTTTATTTATTTATTTGAGAGAGAGAGAGAGAGAGAGAGCATGAGAGGAGAGAGGTCAGTGGGAGAAGTAGACTCCCTTCTGAGAGGGAGCCTGATGTGGAACTCGATCCCAGGACTCCAGGATCATGACCTGAGCCGAAGGCAGTCGCTTAACCAACTGAGCCACCCAGGTACCCCTCCACTCCAGCTTTTAGAACCTCCCTGTCCACTGTGACCTGGCCTGTTCCTACATCTTAAATCTCTTTCTTCCACTGTATGTGCTATGTTCAAATATCACTATATGCTGGAAATAGCTCTGGATGGTGTATCTTCTGTAAGTTGCATTTAGAACATGCTGGTAATAAACTACAGTCTATCAGACAACCACATATGTACTTATTGGGTATAGATTGAAGATTTTATGTCTTAATGCCGATTGTTGTTTATGACTCTGAAGCTCTAAGATTTTAACTTCTGCCATAAACACAGAATAAGAAAATAGTCATTAATTGAAGCTTTTAGATATACAACTTAAGATCTGATTTAGAAAATAAAATATTCGTTAAAGTATGGACAAGTTTTATTTTCTTTCGTTGTGATTAAATTTGTTTAGTGACTGGAAATGACAAATAAAGGAGAAATACTTGCTACAGCTAAGTGTTGAACACAGCCGGACATACATAACTGGCAAGAATCACTGGCAAATTCACAATCAAATTGATTTTGATTGTATAGGTTTTCCGTTTTCTTTTTTTTTTTAATTTATTTATTTATTTTTATTTATTTTTAAAATTTTTTAATTTTTTTAATTTTAATTTTATTTTTATTTTTTTATTTTTTATTTTTTTATTTCTATTTATTTTTTTTAAGGTTTTCCGTTTTCAAGAAGAAATTGTTGAACAAGAAAGAGACATACAAACTCATTATGAATTTGAGGAATCAAAATAGTTACTGAACTTGATTTTAGCAGTTTGAAATGCAAGATTCTGAAATTCACTCATGAATGTAATGCAAAACAGTTAATGTTTAAATCATTTATAATTAGGACAAAATCATTTTTCTCAAACCAGTATTTATTTAGGTGAAGAAAAATTACAAACTGTACAACCATGATGCATGAATTGGTTGTTCCCCTATGGGTGATTGTAGATGTAAGCCTCAGTGGAGGAATGATTGCCCCTTCTCCCATAATCTCCGTTCCACTCCTATTAAAAGTCTAAACAGTGAGAAATTTCAGTTTTTCTTGATTACAATGTGCAGATGAAAGACGTAGACAGAAGGGCCACACTTCTGAGGCTGAAAAAGGCCTCATTTCTCAGTCCCTGGTGAATCTGTAGAACTGGTGGCTTTGGGTCCATGCTTGCTGATATCTTGCCGTGTTCTTGCCTCTGCCATTGTGAATTTGGAGTTGAGCTTCCAAACATTAAAAAAAAAAATCCTAAATCAAAACATCACAGCCCTAACACTTGCAGTATTCTCAGCCATTAAGATTCTAAAAGTGTATCTAGATCCAGTAAACTGTTCTAGAGAATTCAGAAAAAGAACTCCTCTCTAGAAACAAAGCTTAACTGGGGTCTGTTTGGCTTTTGTCTCCACAAAAGCCTTCATCTCTTATCCGGGTTCTGGTTAGATTAAGAGCAAATAAAGAAAGACTGATGAAGGCACTCTCAAATTCAGCAGTGCTCATCCTTGGACGTGCATTGAAATCACCTGGGATTTAAACTTGGGAGTTTAAAATGCATGGACTCCCTAAGTACCATCTCCAGAGATGCTTGTGTAACTGGGGTCGGATACAGCCCCAACAAAGAAGTTTTAAAAGCTCTTCAGGTGATTTTAATAAGCAGCCTAGGATGAGAACCACTGCTGACTTGTAGGCCTAATATAATTAAAATACAGTCTTCAGTATTTCCAAAGTTGACAAGTCGAGTTCCAAAGACATAGAAAACATGGTGCTAAAGTGTCTCGTTTTGATTCCTTCTTGGGCCCACAGGTTTTCTAGGACCATATTAAGATCTTATTCCAAGGACATTCATGCTCTTGGAGTTCACACCCTACCTCATATCAAACATATTAAAATGCAGCCACATCCCACATTAACTATAATTGATTCATGATTACATGAGTCATATTGTGCTAATTGTTAATATATTAATTTTTAAGTGTTAGTTGAAAATATGGAAGCCATTTAGGGCCTTTGGGACCAGGTCTCGAACATTATTGTAGACTCCTGCAGTTTCCTGTCATTGATGGATAACAGAGTCAGAGCCCTTAGCACACCCCCATGGAGGACAAGTGGAGAACAAAGAAATGACTTGTTTACCTGCCCTGCCTCAATGCAGCACAATGACTTTGCACCCTGCGTCTGAATCTCTGAGCAAATTCTGACTCAATCTCAGATGTTGTGCGCATTTAAAGCCCCAGCTAGGTAAGTAAGCTATCAGGCTTGGCGGCTGGGAAGTGTGGATGCAGATCTGAGCCTGGCCATTGCCAGCTCACTTGCAGACAACAGAGTTACTTCTTTGCTGCAAAGCTGGCCTGGCAGCTACTTCGAGAACTCTATAACATGCCTGAACGGGAATAGTAACTGTCTCCCTTTGACTGCCAGCCAGTGATGATAGAAGAGCTTCCCCTGTAATAACTGGAAGACACATGTCCCGGCAGCTGGCCCCGTTCAGTTGGCCAGGGCAGACCGCTGGCCAAGAGAGCACTGTCTGAGAGTGTAGAGGGTTAGAGGGATTCCTTTGCCTGGGTCCTTGCTTGCTTCGACCCCCACCCTTAATTCTGGTGGGGCTGAGTAGTAATTCAGGAAGCAGCACTTAGGTAAGGAGTTGGTGGCTTCCACAGAGAATTTATGAAAACCAAAGGCTTACAAACTACCATTGAGACTATTGGGAGTGAGAGTGTTCCTTCTCATGTAGTTATATAGCTCAGTCCCCACGATTTTTTCCCCTTCAGTCCTATACCTCATCATCACTTTAACCTACTTTCAATCATGGAAATATGCTGGAGAACAGACAGTTTACTAAAGAAGAACCCCCCAGTGTTAATAAGTATATAAAGAGATATCCAAAATCACGACTGATCAGAGAAGAAAAAGGCAAATTAAAACATGAATATGAAGAGTTACAACAATATAAAGAGGTATAAATAACAAAGAGATATAAAGAATTATACCAGAGATTCCCTGCCCTGAACGTGCATTAGAATCACCTGGAAAGATTTTTAAAAACTCAACACGCAAGCCCCACTCTGAGAGTTCCAGTCTAACTGTGTGGTGGGACTTGCACATTGGTTTTATTTAAAAGTTCTCAAGGTGTTTCCCGAGGTATTGCACTGATTTGAAGGCCTGTTGCAATGGCAAGAAGAAGAAAGCTAGGTCAGTGCTGGCAGGTGGCAGTGATTCTAGAGAGAATCTGGCAGTGCTTGGTCACATTAAGGACATGAACATCTGTGCCTCAACAATTTGCTCTTAGGGTGTGTGGTGTGTGTGTGTGTGTGTGTGTGTGTGTGTGTGTGTGTGTGTGTGATGTGTATCTCTTCTTCTTCTTCTTTTTTTTTTTTTTAAAGATTTTATTTTATTTATTTGACAGAGAGAAATCACAAGAGAGGCAGGCAGAGAGAGAGGAAGGGAAGCAGTCTCTCCGCTGAGCAGAGAGCCCAATGCGGGACTCGATCCCAGGACCCTGAGATCATGACCTGAGCTGAAGGCAGCGGCTTAACCCACTGAGCCACCCAGGCACCCTGATGTGTATCTCAAAGAAACTTTGCCTTGGCTCCATCAAGGGACTTGTACAAGGTGCTGATGCAGTAATACTGGTAGTGACCAGAAGCTGCAGACAACTTGGATCTCCACCTGGAAGAGCAGATGGTTCAGTGGGGTAGCCGCACTCCCAGCAGGAAGAGTAATGTATAGACTACACTATTGCTCGGTCATAGAAGTGTAGCAAAAACAGCAAGAACAAACAATTGTTCTCATTTTGCAAAACCATTATTAAAAAACACATTAAAATCTGTAAGGTGGAGGAGATGGGGGTGAGCTGTGGAGATAAAAGTGAGTGAAATAGGGGAAGGGCCACGCAAGAACCAATGATGATATTGTGCTATGAACTGAGAAGTAGGAGTCCCACAACCCTCCACACCTACATTAAAAGGAAAGAAATAAAATAACTAAGTGGGGATGGCGGGAAGTAGTGAGAAGAGCGAAGGGAGCAGACGAGGAGATCTGACCTCAGGACAGTCCAGTTTGAGGATAAATGCAAGATGCACACTTGGAAGGAGTCAAGAAGCAAGACTGAGAAATTCAGGTCAGTTTATTTGTGCAGAATTGAAAAGTCTGATCGCTCTACGGTGGAATTCGGGTGGAAGGAAACTAAGGAAGCTCAGACTTTTGGGGAAGTTTCCAGAGATGGGCCTTCACTGATGGGTCACTTTTGAACAGATGGAAGAGGAAGGCTATCCCAGGCAGTGCAAAGGAACGACACGAGGGAAGAAACTCAAGTGGAACTAAGAAGAGAGTGGTCTCCACGCAGGGAGGAGATGGGCTTCACTTGACTGAAAAACACATATTATAGGAGAGAGGGGTCATGAGAAATGCACTTGAGCAGGTGAGAAGGGGCCGCTGGGCTTCGGAAGCCAGACAGGAGGAGGGAGGACCCAATCCAATGGGAAATAGGAAACTGTTGATGAAGGGCAGACCAAGAAGTCTGATTAGGAAGCAGTATGTTAGTTGAATGGGAGAGGGAGACACTGTCAGCAGGAAGGCTCAGGAGCTACGGTAGGGAACCCGACTGTGCTGTATTCTTGAGCTGGGGTGCAGGCAGGGATGACGGCAGGAGGGCGCCATTTTATAGCATCTGGTGACCTGGCTGGATTTAGAGAATTATTAAAATTGTTGCCAGTGTTTCAGGAATTTGGGACATTTTAATATGAAAATATTATGCTGTTTTTAAAACACAAGGGAACACAGTAGAATGGCTAAAGTTGGATTCCAAAGCCAAACTGCTCGGGCATACATTTTTGCTCTACCACGTCCTCCCTTCCAACTCGACGAGCTGCTGAATCTCTCTATGGTCAGAAATGCTCCCTTGTCTGTAAAACTGGGAAACTGTCTCTTAGGATTGCTCTGAGAACTAAATGAGCTAATGTTCATAAAGTGCCTAGAATATTGCTTGGCACTCAGTAAGTCCTAGTTAAGTGTTTGTTAAATAAATATAAATAAATGACTCTTTTCCTAGGCATCCGATACAGATGTCTTTTTTCTTTCTACTTAACAAATGGTGCTGGGGGGCTTGCATTATGGGATGATGTTGGTCTCTAAGCATCATGAGTTAGGGTATGGCTTTGTGGTCTCCATTTTGGATTTAGGGCCTGGCAGCCGCTAAGAGACAGATTCTTATTTGCAGGGCCTACAGCCCTAACACTCAAACCTGTGGTAATTGTTACATCCTGAATTTTCTTCTCCCCCCAGCTCCTCCTTTAATTTTTTTTGTGTGGCTGACCTGCATTTTATGGCAAACACACCTACCTAGAGAAAGTGAGCAGCCCTGTCTGCTTAGACAGAAGGCGCTGAGTCACAAGGAGGGACTGGAAGGCTTCAGAAGCCGGGCATGGCCCTGAGCAGGGCGTGGGCTTTGGCGGAGGCAGCCCTGGCACAGTCCCTGATGCTCAGGGGAGAGGGAAGGAATGACCCCGGGTCACTGAGCACTATGCCCGTGAGGAACACTTTCAAACTGGTCTTCATTGCATTAATTTTCACATGATATTTAAACCTGAATTGTTACTCTCAAAAATGGGAGAGAAGAAAACAAACTTCCTCCATTTTATTTCCTGGCCTGGTGAATGCCAGCTGTTTACACTTCCTCTTTATCTTCAGTTTACTAATTTTTTTAGTAAGAGGTAATGAGGAAATGTCAACCCTCCACTATTCCTTTCCCCAAGACACTCGCATCTTGAAAAGAAGGATGGGTAGATATTTAGTACGAATGCGGGCTGATTCGAGAGCCATTCAGAGGCAAGACAGGACGATGGACCCCAGCAGAGGGGAGGGAAGCCCGGCCTGAGGCCCTTAGAAAGGCTGCACTTGTGGCTGGCAGTGCAGTGGGGCTTTGAAGGAAAAATAGAGGTTTCCAAGAGGAAAGCTGGGGCCCAGCTCCTGCCTAGTTGTGTGACACTGGGCAAGTCACTTACACATCAGGAGCACAGAACGAGCTCAGCGAATGCTTGCTGAACGTACGCATGTGTGCCTGAGTGAGCGAGTGCGTGGTGTGCAGAAGCTCACGGTCATGAAAGGTCATGGCAAAGCTGGCAGTACAGGGTCACTGCCTAATAGTTGTCTACGTAATTGACTCTTACCCAGTGTTCTTTTGGGAGCTGGGGTGGGGCAGAGTGAGAGGAGAGATGGGATCTTAAGCAGGCTCCACATTCAGTGTGCCAAGCTGTGGCTTGGTCCCAGGACCCTGAGATGGTGACCTGAGCTGAAATTGAGAGTCAGACACTTAACCAGTGAGCCACTCAGGCTTCTCTCCTACCCAGTATTCTTAATTTAAAAATATGAATCACGAGGAATCCCTGACACTCACGTGTCACTTAGAAATCCCTTCACTTAGAAATCCCATCACTTTTAAAGAACACTGGAATTCTTTGTTGTCCAGCTTTCTAATCCT
This sequence comes from Meles meles, assembly GCF_922984935.1. Lineage (NCBI taxonomy): Eukaryota > Metazoa > Chordata > Mammalia > Carnivora > Mustelidae > Meles > Meles meles. The sequence continues at coordinate 75,652,262 of NC_060077.1, forward strand.
TTTTTATTTTACGAATAAGCATTGGGATTCTGCCTTGATCAACTCTGGTGCAGGTTTGAACGCTGTAGTCAGTGGGTCTCTTGTCAGTTCTGGAAGATGTTCGGTATGAGCTGCAGAAGTCCTAGTTGTTTCATGGCATGAACTGTTGTGGAGAAAGGAGTTATTCGCTGAGAGAGAATAGCTGTTCATAAGAATCACCCCCAGACGTTGTGCTAAGAAATGGATCATGACTGACCCCGCCACAGACCAATACAGGGTAGACCCGAGTCAGGTTGTTGGTGTTTAAATTCCAAATCTGCTGTGTACCTTAGATAAACTTTTGAATCTCTCTGAACTTCTTTTTTTCTTACCTGTAAAATGTGTTGCATGTGGAATTCTCTGTTCTATAAATACTGACGGAGGGTCAGTCACGTGCCCAGCACTGCGTGGGATGCTAGGGATGCGGTGATGATAAAAGTTGCACAGTCCCCATCCTTGCAGACATTTGAGTCCAAAAAGGATGATAGATATTAAACAAATAATCACAAAAGTGAAAATACAGTTACCAATTATGGTAAGTTCTGAGGAAGAACACAGTTCTGGGGAGATTATCTAAGTAGAAGAACTAATTTAAAACGGAGAGTGAAATCTAAACTAAAATCCCAAAGATGGTGTATTAGTTTTCTATGGCTACTGTAAGAAATATAAAAAATTTAGTAGCTTAAAACAACACAAATTTTTTATCTTACAGTTCTGAACATCTGAGTCCAACATGGGTCTCACTGGGATAAAGTTCGTGTATTAACAAGACTCTATTCCTTCTGTGGGCTCTAAGGGAGAATGCGTTTTCTTGATTTATTCGGATTCTAGAGTTGTTTTTTTTTCCCACATTCCTTATCTTCTGAGACCCTTTCTCCTTATTTAAAGCTAGCAAAACTGCATCTCTCTGAACATTTTTTTCCATTGTCACATCTCTTTCCCTGAATTACTCTACTTTTAAGGACCTATGACTACATTGAGTCCACTTGGATAATCTAGGATAATTTCCTTATTTTAAGGTCAACTGATTACCCATCTCAATCCTGTCCGTGACCTTAATTCCACTTTGTCCTGTAAGCTAACATACCCACGGGAATTAGAATGTGGACATCTTTGGTGGGCCATCATTTTGCTTGCCACAGACGGGTAGAAACGAGCTTGGGAGAGGCATGAGGGATGCAGCATGAGTTTCCAAAGATCATGTTACATGTTTCCATCAAATTCACGAAAAAAGAGAACATGTTTGAAGAGCAATGAATAAAGGGAGTAGTGGTACAAGCTAAGATTTTAGAGGTAGATAGGGTTTTTTTTTTTTTTTTTTTTGGCCTCTGTTAAAAATTGGCATTTTTTCCCACCTAAATGCATTGGGAATCCTTTAGAATACCAAGTGGGGTGTGGAGTCATGTGATTGGTGTTTAAGGATCACTATCAATCCTCGGAGGAGAGTAGACTGGGTTTGCTGATGGGGCTACTATAGTTACCGGAGAAAGAGATTTAAGAGAATCGTTAATACAGATAGTAAGTCTTGCCTTCTGCCTAGGCATTTCTAAGCCTTTGATACACTTTGAGTGTAAACCCCAGCATACTCTCACTAGTAGGCAAGTCTGGTTCAAGCATTAGCACCACTCCTTTCTTGTTGCCAGTAAGCAGCCAAGGTGCTGCTTCGGTATATCCTGAGACATGTTACCAGAGTCTCTGGTTGTATTTTTCTGTCCAGAAGAATTAGGTATCTAAGTATCTTTCCCTCTTATGCATCCCCTAATTTTTCTCTGCATTTAATTTGCACAGTGAATATAATAAGTATTTTAACAACGACTCCTTGGGTGGATGAATGGGAAGCCAGAAACTTATCTCAAGGCTCATAAAGTATCACTAAATGCTTTGCTATTTTACCAGGAAAATGGGGTGTAATATTTAATTCAGGGAGGTATTAGGAGGATTAGATAAGATCAGTTGTGGAATGTACTAGAAGAAGCAGCTCTTCACAAGAAGTGTCAGTAATATTAATGACAAGATGTGGCTGAGTCAGAAACCAGCCAGGTGTGGAGTAATGCCCACAGAGTGTGCCCCAGTGACATTCTTCTACAAGGGGTGACATGTTTGTGTCCTTACCGGTCGTCTGCATCTCACCTGCCCTCCTGTGGCCTTCTCTTGATGGGAAAGAAAAATAAACCCTTACTTTCTTTAGGCTGTTGTTTTTTGCTGGAAGGGGCAGGAGAGGTAGCTTCTTGAACAAATATGGGGAAAATTTTAGTTTGTTCACCATCCCACTTTGATCTTTTTTTTTTTTTTTTTGGCATAGTCATTGTGTTGGGTTGATTTTGACTTGACACTTAAAAACTTCTTTTTTGAAGAAAATTGCTGTGCATTTTAAATGATTATCTCATCAAGTTTAAGTTAATAGGAAATGCAAATCTAAGTACTGTACTGAATGAAGTCTTTCAAATATGATACCTGTTTGGTTATCATTTTGATCACTCAGCACGATAGGATAAACTATAATAATGACCTGAAGTGGGTAACTTGATCAATAAATTAATTTTGTTGTAATCTTTAAGACTCCAATCTGGTTCATTTTATAATAGATGACCTATTAACTGGTTCTGCATTCTTTTGGCTAAAAAAATTGACCAGTTGTTAAAGGACTGTCAACCACTCCCAATTAATATAGATAGACTTCCAAGCCCTTTTGACTTCAAGTCCTACAGATCTCAGAGAGCTTTAGGAGGAGATGCTCAGCATACCGATATGAGTTACCTGTATTTGTACGTTGTCATCATCCAGGTGCACTCTGCTCTGGCAGTTGGTCTGTGATATAACAAAAGGATAAAATGTGTTCTTTAGAAATAGAGAAAGTTTGAATTTTATACTGAGAATTTAGGACACAATAGTTTATTGTTCATTCTTTGGCTTTTATAAGAGTTACTTAATGAGAGGGTAGAACTTTGAAACTATTTTGTCAGAGACTTCATGACATACAATGTGGAATTTTATCTGCTCAGTGGTGGAACTCCAGTGCACAGTCTCAATATGTATCTTAGTACCACAATGTGATACCAGCTTTTTTAAAAGCTCAAGTAAAATATGTGTTTTATTCAACTGAAATATGTGTTCACTTGAGATACTGATTTTTAAATTCATTGGCTTATCCAGTGGTCATGAGTAGTACTAGTGAATCTTCCTTTTTTTTAAAAAAAATTATTTATTTATTTATTTAAGAGAGACAGACGGAGCAGGGAGAGGAGCAGAGGGACAGGGACGCGTGGACTTCTCATTGAGCGTGTAACTCAACACGGGGCTTGATCTCACCACCCTGAGATCATGACCTGAGCAGAAACCAAGAATTAGATGCTTAACTGACTGAGCCACCCAGGTGCCCCAGTACTAGTGAATTTTCTAATTCACATGGGTTCCTTACAGCTAAATGACCACATGTCCTAGTTTGTATGGGATAGTGTTGTCTCTGTTAAATTGAATTAATACTGTTTCCTTCTGCTCTCAAAAGTATTTTGGTTTGGAGTGATAAATTATAAGATCACTCTGCTTAGACAGTTCCAGAAACCATTGTTTCATTGGCTTAGTTTCAGCATGGAAGGGTGAAGCACTTTCTCCTTCTCCTCCCTAGAAAAAACCTTCCCCTAGATTTTTCACACCTTTTATGTTCTGTAGACCCCAGAGCTGTTTTACTTTGTTTCTGTGGATTCTAATGGAAACTTTTAGCTAAAGAATGCCTTTTTAAGAGAACTTTAGGAATGATTTTTAGAAAGTGTTTTAATACATAATATATGTTTTACTATAATCCAGGAGGGCAAGAATTTTGACTGTTTCATTCACCATTGAACACTCAGCACCTTACACAATGCTTGGATATAGTAGGGACTCAATAGCGTTTGTTGAATGAATAAGCAATTTAAAAACTAATCCCTTTTTTAATTTATGAAAATTGAGGTTTCTTCACACACAGTTTTCTTCCTAAAGATATGAAAAGACCTCATAATCACCCTTGGAATCATTGTTTTGTAAAATATTTCTCAAACATTGTCTGATAAGGATTACTTGACATTTGGCCAAAAAACCAGACTCCCAGATCCTGCCCCTAAAGGTCTGGTTTAGTAAGTCTCAGATGGCTCTGGGTTTACAACAGGCATCCCATCTAGCATCCTTTCCAACTCCAGGTCTTTGAAATCTTTGTTTTACTTGTTTGCAAAAGGATATTTGCTTGACTTCCTACTAGACTGTCCATCTTCTTATGAAGTCACTGTTTACAAACTAGTTATGGAAAGGGTATTGGATTGAAAGGAAGCCAGGTTCCACCATACAACTAGTTTCATCATTTTCTCTGGACACACATTTCCAAGGCTGAACTTTAAAATGACAAGGCTGAACTACAAGATCTCTTGACCTCTTGTAGTTCTATTATTGGGTAATTCTTACCTTTGACAGCTGACAGATAATCTGGCTAGATTAAAAAGTGCCACATGAGACATTTTCAGCAACAACAACAACAACAAAGTGCTTTCTTGCTTTGTTTACAAGAAATTCTCTATGGATGCATTACTATTGAAGAAACATTTTTTAGATATTTTAGGTTATTTAAGCAGTATTCTTTGCAAACAACTTTTTTATTTGGGAGTCCTTGGGTATATGTGTTGGGAGCCAATTGATAACTTTTCTTTTGAGATTAGAAATTATTTATCTCAGGGCTTCTGGGTGGCTCCGTTCATTGTCTTCCTTCAGCTCAGGTCATGATCCCAGGGTGCTGGGCTCATGTCCTGCATTGGGCTCCCTGCTCAAGGGGGAGTCTGCTTTTTCTTTGCCCCTCTCCCCACTTGCGCTTACACACGTGTGCACTCTCTGTCTCTGAAATCATTAAATATCTTTAAAAATGTTATTTATCTCTTCCCAATTGTGTTTTAGATCTTGCCAATGCTACTTCTACAAATAAGAAAAATTCTTTTGCATTTGAATATAATTTGAAGAAGTTTGAAGAGCCCCACCAGCCCATGTATCCTGTTACTAAACTGCAACCAGAATCAGAAGTAATCTTCTGGCTAAGTATGCCAAATAGTTCCCACAGAAGGGAAGAAAAGGGACCCTCGTGGAAATACTTCCAGAGATTTGTTCATCAGATTGACTATCTGTATTCGAGTAGGGTTTAAGGAAGTATAAACCAAGTTAGATTAATTTTTCTTTTCCCCAGAAGCAGAGAACAGATTGGAAAAATTTTCGAGCGGGAAGAAACCCAAGAAGGTCAAGACTTGAGGAGCAGTGGTTGTTACCCATAATGGGGGAAAGGTGTTCACGTCTTCTAAGTAAAGGAGCAATGCCTTCACTTATTTCAGATTCTGACTTGGGCTCTTCATAAAGTCAGAAGGGAAAGTTCTGTGGAAGATGTGATAGGAGAGAGAAGGAAGGGTGGTATGGTTGCCATTTTGGCTAGGTGGGCTGTCTGGCGGAGTAATATTGAGAACGTAATCGTAGAGGTGTCCTGATTTTCTTGCACCCTTAATTGCTTAATGCCCCACTTCTTCCTTTAAGGTGGATCCCACATAAAGAATAATGATTTATTATTTAGTCTAATCCACACTGGAACTTATGTCTCATAGTAGATTTAATATTAATCAACTTAATTATTTCTCATGATTGCAGGTATAAAGGGCAATGGACAGGCTGAAAAATGTTTCTGGTAGCTTGTGATACTGACAGTTCAAAAATGGAGAGAAAACATGGGAAGTACATAGTGAATATTGAACATTCTGAAAACCAGCTGGTGAGTATTGTGGCACCACTGTGATATTTCAGGTGGCTTAGAGTTTTGTTTTCAGTATTTGTACAATCCTAATATTTCTTTATTACAACATGGTTCTTCCTAAAAAGGGATTCCTAAAAGTTTTACATGAAAACCAATTTTTAGATATTCTTTTTACTACTTAGACAATTAGAAAACTTGTATTTTTTTCTGCATATCAATATATATATAATTGAGAAATTTAGTTTAGTATTCCTTAATCTAAGATATTAGCAATTTGGGGGGTAAAATTTAATATCCTGTTCAAATAATTCTCTACAGTTATCATAATTGAAGCACAAGCCAATAAATTTAAATTTGATAGCATTTAACAAGTTATTTTTTTTAAAAGATTTTATTTATCCATTTGAGAGAGAGAGAGAGCATGAGAGGGGAGGAAGGTCAGAGGGAGAAGCACACTCCCTGTGGAGCTGGGAGCCTGGTGAGGGACTCAATTCTGGGACTCTGGGATCATGAACTGAACCGAAGGTAGTCACTTACCCAACTGAGCCACCCAGGCATCCAACAACTTACGTTTTTTAAAATGTATGTATAGATTATATGTTAACTGCCTAGATTTTTAGTGTAATGTGTAGATTTGCCATAGCTCAAAGATTTCTTCATCTACATACTTTTTAAAAAATATTTCATTTATTTATTTGAGATAGAGAGGGCGCACATGCATGGGCCGGGGGTGGGAGACTCAGAGGGAGAGGGAGGACAGACTCCCCGTTATGCAGGGAGCCTGATGTGGGATGGGGACTCTATCCCAGTAACCTGGGATCTTAACCTGAGCCGAAGGCAAAAGCTTAACCACTGAGCCACCCAGGTACCCAGATTTCTACATATCTTTGAACGTGAGACGGTAATCCTGTGAGTGAAGTCTAGGCCTGGGCAGCAAACTAGCAAATCCTTCAGATTGGCCTCTTTAATTTTTTATGAATTTCTGTTTTTGATAAAGAATTGTATTCAGATGAAATATTTAGAATTTAATCATATGCTATATTATTTGACTATTGTTTATATTTTTAGAAGAAACAATTCAGTGCTGTGCATTTTTGGTTGCCTTTTATGTAACTGCATGCCTGATTAAAGACCTTGATATTGGGAACAGCAATGGAAAAGTGCTGAGATCAGTACAGATTTGAATGGAAAATTACATTTTCTTGAGGAAGAATATTTTTGTCCCTATGCCCTAACAAGGAAATTACAAGGCAGAGAAACTGGTCTCTTGATTCTAGATCAGCACTCCCTTCCCCTCAAGATGTTCTTCCCAGACCTTCTAGCCTTGTGAGTCTTTCATTGTGTCTTTGTAGTGTCAAGAAAGTCAGTTAAAAAGGTCTTATGTTTTTATCTGGAACTTGATCATTTCAGTTGCACATTTAGGTTTATGATCCATTTAAAATTCATTTTTATATGTGGCAGGAAGTAGGGTTAAACATTGTTTTTCAATATGGACATTTTTTGCTGTACAGATGTAAAGGTCATCTTGTCTCTACTGAACATGAAGCTTTTTTTGTAAATCAAAAGACTATGTATGTGTAGGTCTGTCTTAGGACTCTTATCTGTTCTATTGTTCTATTTGCTCTTGTGCCACTACTACACTGTCTTGATTACTCTAGCTTTATAATAAATCTTGAAATTTCGTAGTACTTGAACACTGCTCTTCAAGTTATCTTTGCCATTCAAGATCCTTTGCATTTCTATAGAAATTTTCAGAATCAGCTTGTTGATCTCTGTTAAAATACTTCTGCAGTTTTGACTGGGAGATCATTGAATTGGCATTTAATTTGTGAAAATTTATATCATAATACCTAAATTCTTCAAATCCATGAACATGGCTTGCTTTTTCTTTTATACTGGTCTTCTTTACTTTTTATTAACAATGATTTGAGGTTTTAATGTAGAGATTAAGTACTTTTATGTTTATATTTATTTCTAGATGCTTTTTGTATTGTTTTAAATGGCATATTAAGTTCAATTTCAAATGTTTTCTTGCTATTTTATAGAAATCCAATTAATTTTTGAATTCTTACCTTGCATCCAGTGACCTCATTAATTCATTATATTTCTTTGTAGATTCTTTCAGATTTTCTGTAAACTCAGTTATATCATTATCCTTTTTTTCAAATTTTAAAATGTGTTCTTTTCTTAACTTAATGCACTAAGACCTCCAGTGTAATATTGAATGGAAGTGATAAAAGTGAGTATCATGCATTTTTTCCCAAATTAAGGGGAAAAGTGTGAAATATTTTTCATTAATTATAACATTAGATTTAAGTTTCATGGAGCTGTTCTTTTTCAGGTTATGGAAGATCCATCTATTACTAGTTTGCTGAGAAATTTTATAAGTGACTATGAAATTTTTACATTTTTATATATTTTTGGATTTAATTTACTACTATTTTGTTTAGAGAATACTTGTACCTATATTTTTGAGAGACTGACCTTCAAAGGATTCTTGGTCAATCCTTTAGGTTTCTATGCCAGAAAGCCTCAATATCTGACAACTGTCCTAAGGGGGGGGAACCAGTCTTGTGTTTGTACTTAAGTCTCCTTCTTCTAGAATGATTTTCTCTTCTGTTCACTATGATACTTCTATAGACTTTATTCTGCCTTTCTGTCCCAGGCCCCTAGCCTCTGGAGCTATCCCAGAACATTAAAAAGGCCTTGCTTTGGGGCTCCTTTATTTTCAAATATGTCATGTCAGCCTCACATAAATACCAAAAGTTATGTTGACCTCTTTTGGTAGTCAGAACCTCAGGCTCATACTCAGAATCCACAAATGCCCCCAGACAAGAAGATGGTCTATGATATTAGATCACTTTGGAAAAGCTCCTTCCTTTTAAAAATTTTATATCTATTTTTTAATTTTAGATAATCTAATTTCAATTTTTTCAAAGCCCTCCCTTTGTTTTGTTGTTTAATTGCAGTGGAAGAAGTGGCTTTTTGCAATTTACTAAATCCAGAATCTCACCTCACCTCTGTAGATACTGGATTTTTCAAAAGAGTTGTTTTGATAAGCCTTAAGGTCTCTATCACCACTCCAATTTGTCGCCCTTCATTTTTCCCTTCCTTCTCCTAATGTCCTCCATACTATTCCTTATGTTCCACAAATCAGTGAAACCATATGATAATTGACTTTCTCTGCTCAACTTATTTCACTCAGCATAATATCCTCCAGTCCCAGGTCCCACCCATGTTGATGCAAAAGTTGGGTATTCATCTTTTCGGATGGCTGAGTAATATTCCATTGTGTATATGGACCACATCTTCTAACATAACATAATTTTTAAAAAAAGAAGCCTAAGGTCTCTAGAATTTTAATAATGGGACTTTTAAAAATATGATCTCCCTACACTAACTTGCAATGTAATGATATTTAACAAATGTATTAAATATGACGAAGATAAAAGATAATGCCTATTCCTGGATTTTGCTTCAACAATTTTATAAAATAATTAAATGTAACTTAGGATGACATAACTAGATTTCCATGTTTTGAGAATAATATAATGAATATATTCTTTTGTTCTTTAATCAGGTTTCAAATGATCTTATTTGGTCAAATATGTCATAATATTCAACAGTCTGATTTATATTTGTCAGAGTATTTTGCCTTAGACATCAAATACAATAGCTTCTTCTTTTTCTCCATTCTTTTCTATGCACAGTCATTCAACCCAAGAAACCATGAAACTCACAGTTCATCATGTCAGTTTCCAACATCAGCTGATGTAACTGGTGATGTTGGTACTGATTTAACTGGTGTCTGCACTAACACAGGGACCCTTGGACACTCAGAATCTCCAAACAGAGAATTCCAACATTGTCAGGTAATGTTTTGGGGCAACACTGTTTCTCCAGGTTATGATGTAAACAACATGGAAATACTCTTGACCTAATAATATTTTGGAGGAAAAGCATCCAATCATTAACATTATCACCATTCTTCTGGAAATCTGCAACATCCTTTGAACATGTAAAGTCACTGAGAGGGAATGCAAAAGAGATGGATTTATGGAGGTCTTCATTTAAAGAGCTAATGATCTTGATGGAATAAAAGAACATATACAGAGACCAGAGAAAATATATGAGACTCACAGGAAGGAAATAAAGCGAAGTTTTGGGCTCCCTTATTTGGAAGGCTGAGTAAATGATGTCAACAACTGCACTGACAGTGAGACATTTTAACCCTTACTCCATGGAAGATGAAGTCATGTGTTAAGGCTCTGAGGACCTAGTCTGTGGGTCTCACTCTCCTTCCCTTCCTGCCTCTGAGCCTAGCTGTGGGCCTTCTCTTAGCCTTCTGGTTTTGACCTCATGTGTTTTCAGCCTTGACTCAGAAACCAGTTAGCACCACTTCTGGTTTGGTTCCCAAAGCAGATTTCCTGTATTCCTGATTCTGTTTCTTGTTATTCTTTTTTTCACATTGAGGTCTGATCTTTTCTCACAAGGCAAAACTTGGTTTTGATGATTGCTGATGATGCTTGTCAGTTTGGTTCAGTGCTTCTAGCTCTGGACTATACCCTGATCAATTAATTAATTAATTAGATTAATCCTACTGTAGAGACAGTTTGAAGAAATTATGAGAAGATAAACTCTTTATGTCAAAAGACATTGTGGAAGAATGATTTTTATATATAAGAATTATTTAGAGAATGTGTCTCCGATGATTCCAGAAGCTGAAAGTTACTTTAGATGCATTTACTCAGCTATCGATGGGCAACACCGTGGTCCAGGAAGTTTTTAATGTTTGTAACATACCTAGCTAGTGGCAATAATAGCTCCTGGAACACAGGTCTGAAGTCTGTTTTAGATTAGTTTCTATTAATCTTATTCCTCTTTTTAAAGCTTTAAACAAAATATAATGGTAATTGCCTTTTCAATCTAAGAAATGAGTATAGGCCTTCCTCTCCTCCTCCTTTGACTTCTTTCTAAGGCCTAGAGAACATGAGGCAAGAGATACCATTTATCTTTGCGCTCCCTTATTTGGTGCCCTGAATTCCCTCAGCCTTGGTACCCAGTGCCTTTGCACTGCTCCTGATTGCTTGTGAGCATCACTCACAACACCCAAACTGGGGTTTATTGTCTGAAACAGAGTCTCATATTTTGGGACATTTAAGAGCTACTCTGCATGTTATAAAGACTTTTTTCAGTCAAGGGAATAGGGATAATAATGAGCTAACTAGAGAAACCAAATGTTTCTTTGAATACTTAGTAAGTGCTAGGAAAATGTTACCCATACAGTTTCATTATTTACCATTTATATCAACCCTATGAAATAGATGATGTTATCCATGTGAGAGCATCAAGGATTTGCATAATGCTAATTTACAAATGCCACCATCTATCCAGTGAAAGGTAGAGTTAAAATTTAAACCTGAGTCTGTTAGACTCCAATACCTGTGCTTGTAATTACTACAGTGTACTGCCTTCTGCAAAAAATCTAGTTATAGAGGATATTTCTTATTCAAATTTTCTCAACAATACATTGAGGTAGATATTATTATCACCAATTTTGATATAAATCAAGCTGATAATTAGACAAATTCAGAAGCTTTCTCAGGATATTAGAGGTGTGGGATTTAGATTCAAGGCTCTCTGATCTCAAGACTTACATGTTTTAATACTATGCAGTATTTCCTCTACAATAACAAATCATGTATGCATGATACTTCAGAATTTACAAAAGTAAATTTACTGATACTAGTTCCTTATTATACAAATTTTTATAGATGAAAGACTAGGATCACAGAAACATCTTATCAAGTGAAAATAGCTGGTGGTAGCAGAAAATGATTTTGTAAATATTCTTAGCCCTGAATTTTATGCTGCTAAATACTAACTGGTATGAAAAGTTAGCCAGAAAATTTGATAAGGCTTTAATTAATGCTGTTAAAGTAGAAGGCTCCAACGCAGACAAATTTATGAAAGACCCAAAGTGGAAGAAAATTTAATCAGATCTTTGGAGTCCCTGAAATCAGTCTACAGCAGGTATCCACATATGTATAGATAGTTCTTTTGACAGTGGAAAGAATAAGGAATTTCCAAGAAGACATTTAATATTTTTCTTAGTTTGAAATGCAGCCATATGAAAAGAAAGCAGGAAAGGTTTGTTCTTTGTTCCTATATTAAATACAGTATAAGGACAGTGAAAATTTCTTTGTTCCTATTTAAATACAGTATAAGGACAAAGTCTTTCCTAAATAAAAACTGAAATTTAAGTCACTATTTCTTACTGACATTATTAAGATAGTTTCTTATGTTTATACATCCTTTAAATGAAGTGATTTATATATAAAAAGGATTATTGAAGGCATTAGTTTTGCTTGAAACATTTGGTTTCATTTGTAGTAATCTTATATAAGTCCTTTCCAGGTAACATGGAATTTCTTCAGTGACTGGTCTCTTTGGAGAATCTTCCTGGCTTGTCTCTTAGCCTGTGCACTAACAACAACCATCGGAGTACTCATAGAATGTCTGGTGTATAATAGGAAAAATAATAATGCGTCCATTATTCAGCTCCCTCAAAACGATGGGACGAGCTCATCTACTAGTTCTGAAACTATAGTACCTATTACTGAAATGGCTTCAACCACAACATCTGATTCAACTACCATCACTACGACCACTGCTAGCACTTCAACAGAACCAACTAGTGCTATCACTACAACTTCTACCACTTCTACTGAACATAAAACAATGGCAGGAGCAAACACTTCAACGAAACCAAACACCACAGTGACTCCCAGCAATTCCACTAAGGGGAAAACCACAAGAGCCACTAGTACTGCTTCTACTGAACCTACAACCACAGCTACAGTCACCAATTCACTTGAACTCCCTACCACAAAGATTGCCAGCACAGCCACTGAAGCTACAACTACCGTGGGCACCACTGCTGCCTCTACAGAACTCACAACCATCATAGCCACCAGTACTCTCTCTATTAAGTCAACAGCTACCACAGCAGCCAGCATATCATCTGAACTCACTAACACAAAAACTTCCAGCACTAACACTGAGGTTAGTACAACTGCAGCTGCCATTACAACATCTACTGATCCTACAACTACCATGGCCACCACCATAACTTATGCAGAACGTACAACCTCCGAGGCTACCTCTACAACTTTTACTGAAACTATAACCACCACAGCTAGCACAAGTTCTATTAAACCTACAACTACCACAGCCACCATTACTGAACCTATATCCACCACGGCTTCCATCACATCATCAGTACCAACTCTCACAACAATTGCTGGCACGACCCCTGAGTCTGCAACCACCACAGATACCACTACAATGTCTACCGAACTTGCAACCCTCAGGCCCACCACTATCACCTCTACCAAATCTAGAGCCACCATGGCCACCACTCCAAACTCTGCTGAATCTACAACCTCCACGGGCATCAATACCGCCTCAACTGAACCGACAACAACCACTACAGCCACCACTTCATCTGAACCGACTACCACAATAACTTCCAGCACTGCCACTGAGGCTGCAAGCACCAAAGATACCACTACGAGGTCTACTGAACCTACAACCACCAAAGCCATGACTACAATTACTACCAAACCTACAACCACTATGGCCACCACTGTTGTCTCTATGGAACCCACAGCTACCCCGGCAGCTACCTCAGTACCTGAACTGACCACTGCAATACCTGCCAGCACTGCCACTGAGGCTACAACCGCCACAGACACTACTACCCTTTCTACTGAAACTATAAGCACCATGACCACCACAACTTCTACTGTACCTACAACCACCACTATAACCTCTACTGAATCTATAACCACCACAGCCATGACTACAACTGCTACCAAACCTACAACCATTACGGGCACCACTGTTGTCTCTACGGAACCTACAGCTACCCCGGCAGCTACCTCAGCACCTGAACTGACCACTGCAGTACCTGCCAGCACTGCCACTGAGGCTACCACTGCCACAGACACTACTACCCCTTCTACTGAAAGTATAAGCACCATGACCACCACAACTTCTACTGTACCTACAACTACCACAGCCACCACTACAACCTCTACTGAATCTATAACCACCACAGCCATGACTACAACTGCTACCAAACCTACAACCATTACGGGCACCACTGTTGTCTCTACGGAACCTACAGCTACCCCGGCAGCTACCTCAGCACCTGAACTGACCACTGCAGTACCTGCCAGCACTGCCACTGAAGCTACAACTGCCACAGACACTACTACCCCTTCTACTGAAAGTATAAGCACCATGACCACCACAACTTCTACTGTACCTACAACCACCACAACTACCACAACCTCTACTGTACCTACAACCACCACAGCCACCACTACAACCTCTACTGAATCTATAACCACCACAGCCATGACTACAACTGCTACCAAACCTACAACCATTACGGCCACCACTGTTGTCTCTACAGAACCTACAGCTACCCCGGCAGCTACCTCAGCACCTGAACTGACCACTGCAATACCTTCCAGCACTGCCACTGAGGCTACAACCACCACAGACACTACTACCCTTTCTACTGTACCTACAACCACCACAACTACCACAACTTCTACTGTACCTACAACCACCACAACCACCACTGCAACCTCTACTGAATCTACAACCACCACAGCCATGACTACAACTGCTACCAAACCTACAACCATTACGGGCACCACTGTTGTCTCTACGGAACCTACAGCTACCCCGGCAGCTACCTCAGCACCTGAACTGACCACTGCAGTACCTGCCAGCACTGCCACTGAGGCTACAACCGCCACAGACACTACTACCCCTTCTACTGAAAGTATAAGCACCATGACCACCACAACTTCTACTGTACCTACAACCGCCACAACCACCACCACCACTTCTACTGTACCTACAACTACCACAGCCACCACTACAACCTCTACTGAATCTACAACCACCACAGCCATGACTACAACTGCTACCAAACCTACAACCACTATGGCCACCACTGCTGTCTCTACGGAACCTACAGCTACCCCGGCAGCTACCTCAGCACCTGAACTGACCACTGCAGTACCTGCCAGCACTGCCACTGAGGCTACAACTGCCACAGACACTACTACCCCTTCTACTGAAAGTATAAGCACCATGACCACCACAACTTCTACTGTACCTACAACCGCCACAACCACCACCACCACTTCTACTGTACCTACAACCACCACAGCCACCACTACAACCTCTACTGAATCTACAACCACCACAGCCATGACTACAACTGCTACCAAACCTACAACCACTATGGCCACCACTGCTGTCTCTACGGAACCTATAGCTACCCCGGCAGCTACCTCAGCACCTGAACTGACCACTGCAGTACCTGCCAGCACTGCCACTGAGGCTACAACCGCCACAGACACTACTACCCCTTCTACTGAAAGTATAAGCACCATGACCACCACAACTTCTACTGTACCTACAACCGCCACAACCACCACCACAACCTCTACTGTACCTACAACCACCACAGCCACCACTACAACCTCTACTGAATCTACAACCACCACAGCCATGACTACAACTGCTACCAAACCTACAACCACTATGGCCACCACTGCTGTCTCTACGGAACCTATAGCTACCCCGGCAGCTACCTCAGCACCTGAACTGACCACTGCAGTACCTGCCAGCACTGCCACTGAGGCTACAACTGCCACAGACACTACTACCCCTTCTACTGAAAGTATAAGCACCATGACCACCACAACTTCTACTGTACCTACAACCGCCACAACCACCACCACAACCTCTACTGTACCTACAACCACCACAGCCACCACTACAACCTCTACTGAATCTATAACCACCACAGCCATGACTACAACTGCTACCAAACCTACAACCACTATGGCCACCACTGCTGTCTCTACGGAACCTACAGCTACCCCGACAGCTACCTCAGCACCTGAACTGACCACTGCAGTACCTGCCAGCACTGCCACTGAGGCTACAACTGCCACAGACACTACTACCCCTTCTACTGAAAGTATAAGCACCATGACCACCACAACTTCTACTGTACCTACAACCGCCACAACCACCACCACAACCTCTACTGTACCTACAACCACCACAGCCACCACTACAACCTCTACTGAATCTACAACCACCACAGCCATGACTACAACTGCTACCAAACCTACAACCACTATGGCCACCACTGCTGTCTCTACGGAACCTACAGCTACCCCGGCAGCTACCTCAGCACCTGAACTGACCACTGCAGTACCTGCCAGCACTGCCACTGAGGCTACAACCGCCACAGATACTACTACCCCTTCTACTGAAAGTATAAGCACCATGACCACCACAACTTCTACTGTACCTACAACTGCCACAACCACCACCACAACCTCTACTGTACCTACAACCACCACAGCCACCACTACAACCTCTACTGAATCTACAACCACCACAGCCATGACTACAACTGCTACCAAACCTACAACCACTATGGCCACCACTGCTGTCTCTACGGAACCTACAGCTACCCCGGCAGCTACCTCAGCACCTGAACTGACCACTGCAGTGCCTGCCAGCACTGCCACTGAGGCTACAACTGCCACAGACACTACTAGAAGGGGTACCTTCTACTGAAACTACAAGCACCATGACCACCACAACTTCTACTGTACCTACAACCACCACAACCACCATTACAACCCTCCTGAACCTACAATAACCATGGCCACCACTCGTGCTTCTATGAGACCTATAACCACCAAAACTACCACTTCATCTTAACTAACACAACAACTGCCAGTACTACCACAGAAGCTGCAGCCACCACAGTGACCACTGCTACTTCTCCTGAACCTAGAACAACCATAGCAGCCACCATTTCATCTTAACCAACTACTGTGGCACCTGCCAACATGACCACTGGTGCTACAATTACAACAGGTTCCAATGAACCTACAACCACTACAGTCACCATTACAATTTATAACAGTCTCCTGAACCTATAGCCACTGGAATTGCCACCACTTCAACTGAACCGCTACTATGATGATGAGGAGTACTACCATGGAGGCTGCAACCGCCACAGCCAGTAATGCTGCTTCCGCTGAACACACCACCGCAACAGCCACTACTGTCACTGAACCTACTGCCACAATGACTGCCAGTACTGCCACTGAGGCTAGAACCACAGTGGTCACCACTATTGCTCTTACTGAAGCTTTAACCACCATAGCAGTCCCCACTTCATCTTATACCACCAACACAACTGTGAGCACCTTTTATTCATCTGAACCTACCCCCAGAATTCCAAGCATCGTCTTTCAGCTGAATGCATTACCACACTTGCTGTTATCATTTCTGTTGCACCCACAGTCATTTCTCCCAGGGTCTTAGTAACTGAATCTGTGACTGCTCTCACTTTTGCTGAATATTCTGTTAGATTACAATACAAGTCCAGCTCTTTCTAATCCATATTGGCAATCCCTCCCACCACTGCTGAAGGTACAACTACATAAATCGTCTAAAAACTTATATCTGACTTGCTCCCATTTCAAATAAAGCTATAATCACCATCAGTTTAACAGGATCTCTAGACACTACTCTCTGCTCCTTGGTTGAATTTGCATTATGTGCCATACCTGTCTCTGGTTCAGTGACTGAATCTAGTCTGTTTCTGACTCAACTGAAACATCATCTTCAGCTCCACTGCCACCAAGTATAAATATCATAAAACACACGCTAGCAACTCAGCAGACTTTCCAGTCACGCCATAATGACTTGACTTTAGCTGAATGTATAATCGTGATAATTGATATTACCTGTTAATGGAAAGTGCAGCCATGAATTTTAAGTCATCTACTTTCATGATACAGTTAGCAGCTCCCCACCCTTTCAAATAAGTCCTTAGCCACAATAATAGCATTACATTCATAAAACATGCCAGTACCACAGCTTCTACTGAAATTTCCTGATAGAGAGCCCTGCAACAGTCCGTCCTCCAGTCCAATACCATGTCTGTGCGCCACCATTTCTACAGTCCCTTCCTACTGTATGTACTAATACAACAGACAGAACTTCACCGAACCCTTCAGTGCCCCATCTCCTGATTCTATAAGCACTATAATTTCTGTGGACAGGTGATTCAAAGCCATCCATTTCTTACTCCTCCAAACCAGTGCTGCTTGTGCTGGTAGGAAATCCAGTAAGTCACACCATCACCCCCGCTTGACAAAAACAACAACTTCATAATGGACTCTTCCATTGCAACTGTAGTTAGGTGCCTGCAAATTAAATCCTAACATCCACTATCATCACCCCAACCTCAGACCCTATATCTATTATTAGTGACATAAATGATTCCATGGCCCATAGCCACCAATGTATAACACTGCCAAAATAACCATTTCTCAAACCAGACTTACTCAATGACTGGTTCAACTATCATAACGATCATGAATTTTACCCCTAAAACATTTAGATTTAATATTAACATTTATTAGATTTGGCCATTTAATGTAGAGAGTCTCTATTTTATTGAGTTCTTAGTACACTTTTCAAGAAAATTTATGTTGGAAACCTGCTATGATTAAATAAAAAGTTACCAAGTGTGAATACAGTGTTTTATTATTGCGAACTTTTAGTCTTCGATACACAAATTCCATATGTAATAGAGAAAGGACATCTACATGGCAAAGGTATATTAAATACATTTGTGTATCACCACATTTTAGATTGCATAAAATTATTTTCTTTTCATTTTTCTCTTTAAATCATTTTGATATTTAAGTAATATTTATAAAGATGTTATTACTGTTTTCAATTAAAAATTTGTTTTCTACTCCTTTTTGAAGTAATCTTGTAAAGGCACCCAACAAACTACTTTGAGTAAACATTTACTTGTGTCTGCTATCTGCTGAAATGCTGGAGAACATTCGTAAAAAGAAAATAGCAATGCAGATTGTAATAAACTTACAAATTTGGATTCTGTTATTTAGAATTCTTGGAAATTGACAGGCTTAAATCAATGTTGATGGTACTTGCAGAGAAGAAAATCACTGAAACAGCATAACCCATGAGACCTCAAGTAAGTTTAACCCCTGCTTACCTTTCAAGCTTCATTGTGTGCTCATTTATATAACACCTGTTATGTCCTAGCCATACTGTTTTTTAAACTATAAATATTTCAAATACACAAAGAGATTAAAGAATTTTACATTGAACATCCATATGCCCATTACACATCCTAAGCGAGAAATCATATGCCATTTGGCTCCAGATCACGGAGGCAGGTGTTGAAGACCTGTTTAGGAAGTTGCAGTGACATTTTGCAACAACAGATGGTGCTATGGTGCTTTTTTGTAAACCTTTTACACGTTAAAAATAATCCGAGAGTAACTTTGGCCTTTTAAGAAGTAGATTTAAGTAGATTTAAAAAAAAAAGAAAAAGGAGAATGAGGGACATGGTGAGGTGGCAAAATAATTAAGTCTTATTTAGGAGAGGAATTTGATGTACTTCAGTACTTCATTTATCTCTTTAGAGAGTAGAACCAGGGTAAGCGGTTTGAAGCTATTGACAGGAAGACTATGACTCAACATAGAGAAGAATGATGTAGCAGGTGAGTCATCCCAGAAGGGAGTATTGAACCCTGGAAAATGGATGAATTCCTGATCACTGCAAGTGGCACACAGAGGCTGGAGTAAGATTTCACTTTCATTCGTTGGAGTTTGTCCTAAATGTCTAGGGTTCTTTTAACTCAAACATGATTACATACATTTATAAAAGTAGAGTAGTATTCACAATGAAACACAACTATTATCTCAACCAACTTTGAAATTTATAATAAAAAGTCAAATGTTGCATGTATGACAAACTGTGATAAGACTAGAATGTGAACTCTAATAGGACAAGTGCTTGTCTGTTTCATTTATTGTTGTATAAATCCCCATTGCCCAGAAAAAATGTTTTATAGTAGTACATTCTCAATAAACATTTGCAGAATGAGTAAAACTCCCCAATATTCTACCAATAAAAACACATTTGACGTTTTTTAGTAGACTTAGAATGGAATCTAGTATAATGTGGACTAGAAAAAAATCACTGATATGCATCAGACAGTTGTGTCTTTTTTTAAGAAAGACTTTAGTTATTTATTTGAGATAGAATGAGAGCGAGAGAGAGAGAGAGCATGGGGTAGTGGGGAGGGGCAGAGGAAGAGGAAGAAGCAATCTCTCCACTGGGCAGTGAGCCCAGTGCTGGCTTGATCCCAGGACCCTGGGATTATGATGTGAGCTTAAGGCCGACACTCAGTGGACTAAGCCACCCAGGCGCCCCCAGTTGCTTGTTTCTATTTTGAGTAGTAGTAATAATATTTTTGTTCTAAGATGTTACCTAAATAACCCTTCATTAATTTTAATTTGTTAAGATGACATCTGTCATATGTATTGGGAATTGAATTGAGTTCAGAAGAACCACTCTTATTTTCTATTATAATCATATAAGAGAATATGTAAGACTTTCTTTTTTTTAAACTTCTATATTTAATGATTTTATGCAAAGCCCTGATAGACTAAATACTAATATGAAAGGGTTTTTGAAATTTTCTTTGCACCTTTGGTACATTTTTATAATGATTTTTTTCATACATTTAAATTAGTTGAATAAATAATTCAACTAACTGCACGATATTTTTAAACTTCTTGTCTAGTTTGTTAGTTGCTATAATTATTAAATATAATACTACTGACTATGCTCTATTTTTAAACCTCCTGTCTGGTTTGTTAGTTACTGTGTCAATCAAATAATACATATGAATGAAAATTATCCTTTTGCCTAAAAATTGCCCGAAAATCAGAGAATGGACTGGACTTAGCCCAATGTTTTAAATTGGGCCAAAAGTGTTTTAAATTGACCTCACACCATAGTGAAATTTAAGCTGAGTCTTTATGGTGGGTGACAGTAAAGCTATTTGGCATAAGCGTTAATAGATGAATTTGGAAGAAACCATCGCGTTCTTTTGGCTAAAGAATGAACCAACACAAAGCATTTCTTATATGCTTTGTATTACTTGATTAACTGATAAAGGTTTCCAAATTCTCGTGGCTGAAAACCCACCAGAAGTTGAGGAGTCTTTACAGGGACTGTCCTTCACTATGAAATATACCCAGGGATAGAATGTGTGACCATGAAGATGATTTGAAACACAGCTGTTAAGAGTCACCATTTTTATAACCTAAGATGCAAAAGCACCCCGGGGTGTTGGGCAGAGTGACAATCCTGGATTTACCCATACACTCCTGGCATATTAAACCAAGTGTGTCCTGCTCTGTCTTCTTGAGTAAGCTAGTAACTCCTGCGTAACAAGTGTCCTTTGACAAAGTAGAGATTGTATGGGTTTCACAATAGCATATGTTTTTAGTATTTGGAAATTAGGTCTCACAACTCTTTAATTAATTAGGCATTCTGAAAGTGGAACATTCCAATTATTACAGAAATATCAGAAATTATTTACTCCTCTGTAGGCTATCAAAGTAAGTTGTAGATGCAAATGAACTTGTGAAATTTTATCAACTCTGTGGTTATGGTGCTCCTGGGCCAAACTGAGGTAATGTCTCCATATCACCATCAGGTAGAATATTATTAATGACATAATTCAGCTGTGATAGAAGTCTAGGGTGCTACAGCTCTCCATTATTAGGGATTTAGGAGTACAAGGTTTGTTTCAACTCGCTGCTCTGCTGGACACAGTATCACCCTCATCTCTGTGTCTGGGATGGTTACGCACTGATCTGCATTCAGACAAAAGGGAAGGGAAAGGGGGGGAAAAAGGCATACCCCTTGCTCTTAAGGACACAACCCAGAAGTTGCACACCTCTCTTCTGCTTTTGTGCCTTGGTCCAGAATTTAGTTGTAAGGTCACACTTTGCTACATGGGTAGTTTGGTAAGGTAGCCTTTATCGTTGGTAGGCATGTGCCCAGCTAAAAATTTTGAGGTTTACTTACTAGGAACATGAAAAAGAGAATGGTAATTAGGGATAACTAGCAGTGTGTCAAACACGTAGCCAGTCTGGAAAAAAAAGCCTAATTTTATAGTCATTTCCGGTATAATACCACATGTTTGCTGACATTATCATCAAAGTTCAATGCTATTGAAACATTTCATTCACATTCATTCACATTTCATTCACATAGGTTTTTATAGCCTAGAGGCCCGAGAGTCATTTTTTGGCAGACATCACGTTTTACTCCTTGTTGGGAAATCACTTCCCCCGTTTCTCTCCTTTTCCATAATGTTTCCATTGCTAGTATATTGTATTTATTTTAGTTTTTTAAAAATTTATTTATTTATTTATTTTTTTTAAAGATTTTATTTATTTGACAGAGAGAGATCACAAGTAGGCAGAGAGGCAGGCAGAGAGAGAGGAGGAAGCAGGCTCCCTGTGGAGCAGAGAGCCCGATGCGGGGCTCGATCCCAGGACCCTGAGATCATGACCTGAGCCGAAGGCAGCGGCTTAATCCACTGAGCCACCCAGGCGCCCCTATTTTTTAAAGATTTTATTTATTTATTTGACAGAGTGACACACAGTGAGGGAGGGAACACAAGCAGGGGGAGTGGGAGAGGGAGAAGCAGGCTTCCTGCTGAGCAGGGTGCCCAGTGGGTGGCTCCATCCCAGGACCTTGAGATTATGACCTGAGCCAAAGGCAGACACTTAATGACTGAGCCACCGAGGAGCACCTCATTGCTAGTATATTTTAGAATCTAAAATGATGATACTGTTTTAGTTGATTCAAATTAGAATTGTTAAGCTAAAAATGGTGAATACATTTATGAGAAGTCTTTGGAAAGGGTTAAACCACACACACACACACGCACACACACACACACACACACACACACACACACACACACACACACACACACCCCCTCTGGTATGGCTTCAAGAGGGTGGAGAGATTGTTCATTAGCATCTAGCATAATGCCTGGCATATGCTGAATGAATAAATAGAGATTAGCCACATAGTTTGAACATTTTGGGCCATTTTTCACACACACAAATATTTCTTCCTAAATGTTTCAGAGAATTCTCTTTAAAACATTTCTTAAACTAGTGGTTCTCAGAGTTTGGTACACATAAGTCATCCAAGCAGAGTACAGCACTCCCTCAAATTTAATTAGTCTGTTGCGAGGCCCAGGGATAAGCATTCCTGGGATATCTTTCTCTCCCTTTCTGACTCTGGGATTTGATTTACTTGCTTCTCTTTGTTTTCTGAAGGAGTTCTAATGGGCTCTTTACTGGACTGTCTGCCTTCCATCCTGAGCTGGAACAAATAAGTGGCTCCTAGCATGAAAGACAGCAGGGAGGGTCTGACCACAATTGTGAAGTTGGTTGTATCACTTCTCTTGGGGCCCTGATTTCCTCAATTGTAAATAGCACCATTAGAATAGATGGTCTCCTACATGTCTGAGCAATATCATTCGAAGATGGAGCTATATTAAATTAGATAGATCTCTAACTACTCAATTAGTGTTAATGTTACATCTATTCTAAAAGAAAATTACTTTTGAATTAGTTTTTGATAACTCACTGTGTAAGAGTCATTTTTAAAAACTTGTTACTACACCATTTTAATTCTAGTAGAGTTCACATACAGTGTTCTACTAGTTTCAAGTGTACAATATAGTGATTCAACAATTCCATAAATGGCTCTGCTCATCAAATTGAGGGTACTCTTAAACCCCTCCACCTACCTCACCCATCCCCCTTTCATATACCATCTTTCACCAAGAACTTCCCATGCTACTGTTGTGAGATCTTGCTGGATACTTATGTTGGATGCTGACCGTTAACTTTCAAATTGACAGTTATTTCTAAACTACAGCCTATTGCGACTTAGATTTTGCTGAGTAACAAGAACGTTCCTACCTATGTAAAGCAGAGGCTTCCTCAGAAGTTAAGTATGAGGATGGTGGAAGTCCCCTGCTTAATCAAGTTCCCTTTAACTAAATTTCTTAGTGCCCTTCTGAAAGACGGGAGACCTTGGTGAATATATTAACAGCTATTAGTACATCAAATTCACCAGCTTTCAGAGTTAGGGCCCTGAGGAAGTGAACTCAGGATAGGCATGTTTTTCTGGAAGTGAAGGGAAGGTTTAGAACAAGGGAGGAAAATCTGAAAATGTCAAAGCCTAATGAGCAAAGAGCTATGCATCCCTAGAGAGGATGCCAACAGTGGGAGGGAAGATGGCCATGCTTCATTGGAAAGAAAGCAATGGTAAAGTCACCTGCTCCAGAATTTTATCAGAAGTAGATGACCCCAAAGTCAGAAGGAAGGGTAAATGAGGAATGTTGCTAAAATGTAGAAGAATGTAATATGACCTACAGCTTGAGAATTTTGCTATGTGGAGGCCCAGGAGGAAAGTCATAATATCTCAGAGGCAAGATTCATTTTCTTGTTTGTTTGTTTGTTTGTTTTAAAAAAGTTTATTTGAAAGAAAGAGTGTGAGAGTTGGGGGAGGGGCAAAGGAAGAGAGAGAAAGAGAGACTCTCAAGTAGACTTTGTGCTGAGCCCCAACATGGGTCTGGATCTCATGACCTCAAGATGACTTGAGCCAAAAATCAGGAGTTGGACACTCAACTGACTGAGCCACACAGGCACACCAGCTTTCTTTCTTTTTTTTTTTTTTTTTGTGTTAATTACACCTTACTCTTTCTTCTTAGGTGGATCCCATATTGGGGAATGATGGCTTATTAATTAGTTCATCCTAGTTGCATCATAGTTGATAACACAGAACTATCAATCAACTCAATTATTTCTTAAGATTTGAGGTATAGAAGGCAATGATCAAATTGGGAATTGTTCCTGGAGTTAAGCATGTGGTAGTCAGTGTTCAAGAATAGAAAGAATGTGGACAATATATAATGAATATTGAATCCTCTTGGAAGACAGCCAGTGAGTATTTATTTTTCCATTTTGATAGCTTGTTTTATGAGTCTTATATTCAGTCTTTATAAGAAATGCTATTAACTTTTGTAACTTCAAAAAAAAGGAATACCTCTAGTTATTAAGGAGAACTCAATCTATTAACTTTTTAACTACTCACTGTCAATCACAAATCTTGTATTTCTTATCCATTTGATATGCCCCTGTGTGCTATAGTGATAGTTTTTAATAGTTTAAAAACTATTTCAAATATTGATTAATCTATAATGGGTGCAAATTTCTGTCAACATAATCTAATCAAAATTTTAAATGATGTTATAATCATAGTTCAGAATAATTTTAATGGTCTTAATTGCTTCAGTTTGATTTAATTATTTTTGAAAGTTTGATGTCCAGTTTTAGTGTATAATGTGTAAGGTTTTCTGTGTTTTCTTGCAAAAATTTTAGACCTGTTAGAACTCAAATATTTCCAAAATCCTTGAAAATCAGGAGCTTATCCTGGATGTAGCCCCTAGATTTAAGAAAGGTCCTCTCTAAAATATTCTGTTATATTTATATACAGTTTGTGTAGACAGTTGTTTTTATATCAGTGTTAACCCTTTTGTAAGTAATATTTATAATATCATTTTTTTTGGTAAATAGGCAAATCTAACAAAATTGCCGTGATGTTTAAAAAATGTAAAACTATATGGAATATACAAATGCAGTTTGAAATAAACAGTCCAAAGGAAACGAAGTGTGGAGTAACATATTTTTGCACCGAAGAGAGGCAGCAACTGAGAAAGTCATGTTGCTTAATAAATATTTATTGAATGAATGATTTTTAAGGAAGATACTTGTGCATCAAAAGCAAGAGATCTTTTCCGGTTGGTGCTAAGTAATGAGACCCCTGTCCCTCACACAAAATTATCTCTAAATTCCTTGTGATTTTTTTAGTTTTCCATGATGCCAAAATACACCAATTAAAATTTAAGGAAATTTCTTGGGAAAATTAATAAGCTAATATTATAGTTTCTCAAGAAAATGTCAAGCTTAGAAATGCTTTCAAATATTATTTAAAATGAAATTTAGGGGCGCCTGGGTGGCTCAGTGGGTTAAAGCCTCTGCCTTTGGCTCAGGTCATGGTCCCGGGGTCCTGGGATCGAGCCCCGCATGGGGCTCTCTGCTTGGCAGGGAGCCTGCTTCCTCCTCTCTCTCTCTGCCTGCCTCTCTGCCTACTTGTGATCTCTGTCTGTCAAATAAAAAAAAAAAAAAAAAATCTAAAATGAAATTTAAAACATTTTTCTTTTTTCAACTGGGTATTTGAACAGTTACGGAGAGAGAGTTTTTTCCCACTGAGGGAGAGTTTGACAAATGGAATAAAATATCAACTGGAGAGTACAGGCAAAAAAATCAAAACAAAACAAAAAAACCCAAAAGAATAACAAAAAACCCCCAAGCCTTCCCCTGCAAAAACCCCAAAACCACACACACATGCATAAAGACAGTTTAGGTGGTTTTATTTTTCTTCTTAGGGACATTTGACATATTAAGTTAATCTTTTTAAAGGTATAAAGAGAGAACATAAAGTTGTCCTTCATAGATATGGCTCATGCACCTCAGTTTTATTTTATGGCTATTATTAGCTGACAAGATGAGCTAATTGATGTTATTCCCAATGCTGCAACAGCTAAAATTTAAAAATTTAGATCTAAAGCAAACTAACATATAAAAAATACTTCTTGGGGCGCCTGGGTGGCTCAGTGGGTTAAAGTCTCTGCCTTCGGCTCAGGTCATGATCTCAGGGTCCTGGGATTGAGCCCCACATCGGGTTCTCTGCTCGGCAGGGAGCCTGCTTCCTCCTCTCTCTCTGCCTGCCTCTCTGCCTACTTGTGATCTCTGTCTGTCCAATAAATAAATAAAATAAAACCATTTAAAAAAATACTTCTTGTGCTTCAGTATTCATAATAAAGCCCACAACCAATAGCTAGCTCTCACTCCAGGGTCGTAGATACTCCGTCGTGGAGTAGACAGGACCCATCGCTTTGAAAGGACTGGGTTTCCAACAAGGCAAGAAGCCTGAAAAATTGGCCTGGTGAGTCAATTTTATTTTGCTTATAAAGTGTATTTAAATTGTCTAAGTTCGTTAGCCCTTGCAAACTGAGTACTGTGAAGACTGAGCAAACACAAGGGAATGGTATGAATCCTGATTTTCTTAGTTTTTTGTGAATAATAGATGCAGTATTGTTGACAGAGCTCGGGGTATATCAGACCTCTCATTTATAGTAACAATGTGTCACTGTTACCTTCATTTCTTCTAAGTGATATGAGTATGAGCATTTACATTGTCTAATTGTATGCAATTTTTATCTCAGGTTTTCCTTATTTAATTACAGTCTTGCTTACATTCATTTTCAGTGAAGACCACCTAATGGGCCAGTGTTCACACACATAATTGGCTTTAATATAACTGATTGTCATCTGATCAGTAGGGTAATAGATGTAAGGGAAGATTCTCCTGAATTTTAACAAACTTCTGGACTTTACTGTATCTCAGATTTCTCCTTTCTTTTAACTTGTCTTGAAGAAGCTTCACCCCTGAAGGCTTTCTTCATTGAACCCTCTCTTTTATTATTTTAAAAATTATTTATGAAATATTTCAGATATTCAAGTATAAGGAGTAGGCAGATCACCAAAGAAAGTATTAGACACATAGCTGAAGAAATAAAAACAAAAGATGTCATTCCCATCTTTTCAGCACTTCCCTGCTCAAAAGTTAGCCACTATCCTCCATTTGGCTAGACTCGGATTTCTTCACCGCCCATTATTCTCACCTCACACGTAACAATGCTTTATTATTTTTGTAATTACATATTCTTATTATATGTAGAGCTTTGTCCTTCCCTATTCCCTGTGACAGAATGTGAGATGCCTGAGGCAAGACAGACACCAACAAATGCATATCGAAAGACTGCAAAATGCTTTATCTTTCTTATCTCTGTCTTGTACTCTGATTCATTCTGTTATATAGTGCCCTGAGTTACTGTTAATAGAGGGTGTGTCTTTGTGGTTTTTTTCAGTGGTGGTTTTAACTGCAGGGACTTAGACTCAGGAGAAAATTGGATTGCGAGCACTTTTTAAACTGAGTTATTAAGAGAGAGTCTCTGCACCACTTTTAGTCTCAGTATTGTTACTTCTAAAATAACTGGCAGAGATAGCTTTAGGTAGGTGTTCAGTCCCTTTTAGCTCTGATAATATATAAACATTATTTCTGTATCTCATAGAAGCTCTGTGGTAGTGTATCATAAGAGGATGTACCTATATATGCTTGAAACATGGGAATATTTAATAAAGAGACACCATATTATAATCATTGATGATATGTAATCTTACCCCCAAATTAGTAAAATATTTAAAATAAAAGATAAGGACCTGACCAGATTTAGTTATTTTGAAGTTAAATATTATTTGAAAAACTTATTTATTCATAAATAATAAAATAAAATAATACTGATTTATTCAGTACAAAGTCTTTAATTAATTTTTTAAATCGTTTCTGGAAGTTTAATGTTTAACGTTTAATGCAATGATTGCCTAGATTCACAACTGTTCAAAGTATATTTTCAATAAAATAATGGTTTTTTAACCTGGGTCTTTTTTTATTAATATTTTTATTAACATATAATGTCTTATTATTTTTATTTTTAAAAAGATTTTATTTTTTTTATTTGAGAGAGGGAGACAGAGAGAGAATGAGTGGGAGGGAGGAGGAGGAGGAACAAGTAGACTCCCTGCTTAGTGGGGAGCCCCATGCGGGACCCAATCCCAGGACGCTGAGATCACTACCTGAGCTGAAGTCAGTTTCTCAACTAACTGAGCCACTCAGGTGCCCCCAGAAGTCTTGTTTTAAATACTGATCTTCTACGAATAATCTCATGACATGTCACAAGTTAGTTTAGAATTTTCAGAATAACTTCACTGCAAAATTCAATATGCAAAATTCAAAAACTTTTTCTTTCAGTTTGTCTCATTGTTTTGTTACTGTTGATGTTTCCAGAGTCCAAATGACCACGAAGCTCACGGTTCAGCATATCAGTTTCCACCCTCAGTGGAAGCCACTGGTGAGGGTTGTGCCAGTGTCACCGTTTCCTGCTTCAACCCCGGAGGAACCTCTGAATGTCCGAAGTTCCCCAAAAGACAGTTCCGACAAGGACAGGTAATGTTAGTGACGCATTGCTTTCTTCTCCAGTGCTAGGCCTGGGGCAGTGCTCTGGTTCACTGTACATGCAGTGTGCAGGCACATATAATGGTATAGATACATCGTGGTTTGTATGTGGGATGGACAGATGGATTTACAGACAAGCAGGGGAACTGTGCCCAGGTTTCACAACGGAGGTGCATATTCAGCACTCCGGTACTCAGGGCTCTGCTCTGTGGTGACCTGCTTCACATTCTGACCCCAAACCAGCCCCTAAGTCTGTCTGGATGCCTTTCCTTTAGGCCTCTGGACTCTAACCTCCTTTTCAAAAAATAGCTAAAAATGTTGGACCTAAATAATGTCTAAATATTGCTTGGGTTATTATGTATTTGCATCTCTTTTAGCCTAAAACAGTTTGCCCCTTCTTTCTTCTTCTCTCTTTATTTTTATTTTTTTTTAGATGTCATTGATTTGTTGAAGAAACTAGGTCATTTGCTATGTAGAATATCCCACATTCAAGACTGGATTGGTTGCTCCTTCATGATATCTTTTGACTTGTTTCTTTATACTTTATTTCCTGCAGAACAAAAGCAAGACCAGTTTATGTGGCACTGTGTTCATTTTATTGCATAAAATCATGTGTCACATAAATTAAGTCTGGTTTTTATGCTTTTTGTAATGCAAAGTTTGTTTATAGATTCAGATGGCATCAAGCTGATACCTCTATCAAATTTTTCCTTATATATTTCACTTAATGGCATTTGTATCTATTAATAATTATTTGCCTAGATCTACTTTTTTCCTGTTAGGGATTGGAAAATGGAAATTACCTAATTACATATTTCCTTCTACATTATAGCTGTAGTTCTTTGGCAAAGATAACCAACTATTCCATTCCCCTGAAATACAATTCTCAGAGAAAAGATAGCATAAATATTTTATTTATTAACTTTCAAGGTGTTGGGTCCCCCCAAAACTGGGTACCCCAATAATGGGTCCGTGATTAAAGGAGCGAGACTGATATAAGGCCAAAGTCAAGCAAAACTTTATTTCACGCCAAGCATCAAGAATCTAACCGAACGTTCGGGGCTGCACCTGTTACAAGAGAGGGCGACCCTTCTCTGTTTCACAGACTAGCTTTTAAGGGCAAAGGCCATGTGGTTGGGCCTGGCCACGCACAGGTGGCCAATGAAAATGTAACACACACAGGAAACTCCACAGTGATGCTAGGTGACCAATTGAATTACAATTTACCCTAGTAGACATTTGAACCAGCCTATTACACCTTGATTAGGATTGGCACCAAAAAGGCTCCCAGAGGGCGGGGGTCCCTACTCCTTGGTAGCTAAGGAGACAGTATGCAACCCCCCACTGATCGGATGTCTCCACCTGGCCTGACCCACCCTTGTATCTGGGCTTTGTTACCTGGAGCTGGTTTCCAAGTAAATCCCCTGGGGGAAGGGGGGCAGGGACAGTTTCAAATTGGTCCTTACAAAGGAAATGAGTTGGTTGTTATCCTAGCATCCTCCAGTTGTGACCAAAAAATACCAATGAGTATTTTTTTCAGAATCAATTTCAGTCATTAGTTTTTTGTTTCTTTAATTTTCCTTTTAGGTCAGTTGGGGGCCCTTTTAAGTTGGCTTTTGTGTTTTGACAAAGCCTGATTAGTAGTTGGCAGATTCCTTGCTTTCTGGCATAATAAGATCTCCTAGGAATAACATTTTGTATTTTCCCTGACCCAGACTGAGAATTACTTATTTCTTCAAAGATCCCTGGTCTGTCCGTTCCTTCCTTCCTACCTTCCTAACTTCCTTCCTTCCTTTTTTCCTTCCTTCCTTCCCTTCCTCCTTTCCTTCCTTTCTCTCTCTTTCTTTCTCTCTTTGCAACAGAGTCAGACAGTCTGCGTGGGGCAAAGGGCAGAGGGAGAAAATCTTCAAGCAGACTCCCCGCTGAATGCAGAGGCTGTGGGCTCAGTCTTACCACCCATAAGATCACGACTTGAGCCAAATCAAGAGTCAGATGCTTTATCAACTGAGACTCCCAGGCGCCCCTCCCTAGTTTCTTGTAATTTATTTTAGTTTGGGGGGGTGGTGGAGGAGTGGGTGGACTTCAGGAAAGTTTAAATTTTGGTAGAATTAATACAGCTGGTTTTGGCTGCAGTAGGAATAGTATAGGCAAATTAAGAAGCTTTTACTAGGGGCACCTGGGTGGCTCAGTGGGTTAAAGCCTCTGCCTTCGGCCCAGGTCATGATCCGAGGGTCCTGGGATCAAGCCCCACATCGGGCTTTCTGCCCAGCGGCAAGCCTGCTTCCTCCTCTCTCTCTGCCTGCCTCTCCGTCTACTTGTGATCTCTCTCTGTCAAATAAATAAATAAATAAATAAAATCTTTAAAAAAAAAAAAGAAGCTTTTACTAGATCTCATAGTTTTGAGACTTAAACCTAAGAATGCTTGATACAAAAATCTATTGTTTCCCCCCACTCCATTGCTTGTCCACGAAATAGTAACAAAAAAGCTTTGTTGCAGCATCACGATGATCATTGTCAATATAATCACAAGCACATTAGAGCATTACTAAGTGCCAGGAAGTGCTGTAGACATTTTATCCATACTGTCCCCTTCTCAGCTTCACAATGACCTCATCAAACAGGTTCTATTAGTATCCTTACTTTACAGGTGAAGACTAACAGCGTTGAATTAACTTACTGAAGGCCACAATGTGAGTGACAGAGTCCTGCTGAGATCCAGGTTGCTTCAGCTCAGACTCTCTGCCCTCCAACCTCCCATGCATTCAGCCCCTCACTTGCACAGCACTTCATAGTTTACAAAGCAGTACCCCCCTCCCACGTTTGTCTTTATTCTAGAACTGTAAGTCATTTTTTCCTGTTAGCATTTAAAAAAATACTTTATTTATATATTTTACAGAGAGAGAGAGAGAGAGCACAAGCAGGCAGAACAGCAGGCAGAGGGAGAGGGAGAAGCAGACTCCCTACCAAATAAGGAGCCCAATGTGCAATTTGATCCCAGGACCCTGGGATCATGACCTGAGCAGAAGGCAGACACCTAACCAACTGAGCCACCCAGGGACCCCTGTTACTAGCATTTTATAGATGAAGACATGAGCTCAGAGAAGATAAGCAGTTTTCCAAGCAACAGGAGCTGGTAATTTGCAGAAGCTGGTCTGTCTGAAAAATTTCATGCTGATAAATCCTAATCTGCATTGAAGATGAGCCAAAATATGTGCTTGACCTAATAATTAAGATGTACCTCTCTGGAAGGTTTCTAGGAATTCTGATTATTGGGAGAATTTTGGGTATTAATAGGCTCATAAAGGAGGGAATATAAACCAAGAGAATTTGAGGAGCCTGTTTTTTTGTTTGTTTGTTTGTTTGTTTTAATAGGCAGTCATCAATCTACCAGTGTACACATCTTTCTTTGGGGATTTTGGGTAGGTATTAATATTTTTTTAGCAATTTTTTTTAAACTATAAAAGATGCAGACATAAGAAAAAGAAAAGTAATAGTTTTGTATGTTTGTTTACTCCAGCGATATGTAAAGCAAAGACCCATCCTTTCCCATAAGAAAAAGAAAAGTAATAGTTTTGTATGTTTGTTTACTCCAGCGATATGTAAAGCAAAGACCCATCTTTTCCCAGGGATGAAAATGTAAATATTTATAACTTACTATGAAAAGATGACAACTAATAATGCCATTTATACATTTTTGATGAAGCAAATTACAAATTAAAAGTATAAATTAAATTGACAAAGACATGACAATGACCACTATTTTTCTTAAAATGTTTGATTTCATTCTTACTATTGTTTTATTTGAATCCTTTTCAGGTAGGCTGCCTGGCTGGCTCAGTTGGTTAAGTGTGGGACTCTTGATTTTGGTTCAGGTCAGGGTTGTGAAATGGAGCCCTGTGTCAGGCTCTGCACTTAGTGCAGAGTCTGCTTGTCCCTCTCCCTCTGCTCCTCCCCCTGCTGGTGCTCTCTCTTTCTCAAATTAATTCATTAATTAAAAAACCCTTTTTAGGTGACACAAATGATATCCCATGATTGGTCTTTCTGGAAAATCTTCCTTACTTATCTCTTAGCCTGTGTAATAACAATGGCAATTGGAGTACTCATAGTGTGTCTGGTCAGTATAGGGGCAAATAAACGTGCCCCCATTATTAACCATATATTCTCAGATGATGGGGAACCTACAATAATTATTCATGAAACAAACTCATTGCCTACTTTTCAGCTTCAAGTGGCCAGTACAACTGAGGTAACTACTACAACTACAGCAAAGGCCCCTACAACCACCACAGCAGGCAACTCCATCACTTCAACTGAACCGACTGCCATAATGCCCACTATCACCACCTGAATCTACAACCAACACGGTTTCAATGGAACCTACAAACACAACCACAATACCCCTTTTCAGTTGAAGTTACTACCAGCCAACAACTACCAGCATTCTGACGGAAACTTACTACAATGGATACAGCCACCACTCAGAATGAATCTACCACGTCCACTGAGCAGAAAACCATACATAATACCAGCCACATCAACAGAAATTATAACATATAACTCCTGAGCCTATAGCCATCGTAACTTCTCAATCTGCCTCAGCAGCCATTCCTACTTCAAGTGAACCTGTAAATATTAATTCTTCAGTAGAACCTGTGACCCATTTGACTACAGGTACTTCAGCTGAACCTATGACAACAAGAGATATGATCACTTCTACTGAATCAGGAAACACTATAATTTCAGCTGAACCTGCTACTCATAAATATAACAACCGCTTCAGTTGAAATTACTACACATGCACCCCCTGAACCTAAAAGCACTACAGTTTCTACTGAATTTCCCATATGTAGAAGTATAACAACCACTCCAGCTGAAGCTACAAACATAACCCAAACTTCCACTTCCACTAAACCCACAAACTTAGCACCAACTCTCCTTGAGCTGAATCTAAACCTTCCACCAATTGCACAGAGCCTACAACCAAAAAAGTCATTCCCACTTAAGCTGAATCTACAGACACCACTAAATGTACATGGACAAAAGCAAGGGCTAGAATTTCAGTTATATTTATAATGACTCATACTTTTTTCAGGAGCTGCTATTAAACAATAATGCTTCAACAGAATTTATAACATTTCAAATGAATCCACAACCTCCGTGGCTAAAATCACTTCAACTGAAGCTACATTCACAATGGGAACTAGTAGTCAATTGAATTTACAATCACTGCTCTCTTACCACCACAATAGCCACCACCACACCAGTTCCTCTCAATTCTCTATAGCCAACTTGAGGTAAACCTATAGTTTTCACACTTGGAATTTACAATCACGCCAGTCCCTGCTGATTCCCTTGTCTTCAAGTCATTTCAGTTAAACACACAAACATACACACACACAGGCTTACTTTGAAAACTGATAGATTTCCTCAGCTTAAGATATAGTACATGCTTAATAAATATCTGTTCCAGTTGTTCACCAACCTACCTGTGTAACTACATAAACAGTTAAATGTTAACTGACTTGTGTATTAGTTTCCTATTGCTCTGTAACAAATTACCAAAATTTCAGTGGCTTAAAGCAAAATTTTACTACTTAAAATAGAGATAATAAAAATGATTATCTCTGAAGGAGAGTGTATTTTCTTGTCTTCTCTGGCTTCTAGAGGCTGCCTGCATTCCTTGGCTCATGGTCCCTTCTTTGAATCACTTCAGCCTTTTGAGATAACATCTGCTTCTCTTATTCTGACCCTCCTGATTCCCTTTTATGAGTCCTCTTGTGGTTACATTTGATTTATTTTGGTAACTTAGGTTAATCCCCCCATCTCAAGATGCTTAACTCAATCACATCTGCAAAGTCTCTTTTACCATGTAAAGCAACATGGGGATTAGGATATGTACATTTGGGAGGCGGAGGCATTGTTCAGACTAACACTGCCCATCTGCTGGTCCCCAAAGATTCATATCCAGTCCACATGTAAAATACATTCATTCCATCCCAAGCTCCTCTCCTCAAATCTCAGCCCGTTATAGCATCAACGCAAAATATCATTAAGCTTCATAAACTATGAGAAATAAAATTAAAACATTTATTTTATGATAATCATCTATGTTAGCATAACATAGAGTATAATATATGTGATTTCAAGTAACACAGTAATTGCACTGATAATGATCCTAATACATTCATGAAAGTTTCTTTTGTATTTCCTGTGAATTTCTCACAATAATATTCTTATATATTACAACTATTTAGATGGCATAGCAAGTATAGCAAGCTCTGGCTAGTTAATTATGATATTAACTACAAAAGAAAATGTAATAAATACAGTAATCTCTTTGCTTAACTGGTTGCCAAGGATCAAAGAGTTTGAGCTGTCCTACTGGTCTCAGCATAGTAATAAGGAAAAGGAGGGGTACACAGAGGTTTTAATTATCATCATAATGCTCATGGTCAAATTTCATCTCACAGAAGTATATTTTATGGATAAAATATATATTTTTTAAAGTCAGTGTTGACCCAGCATTTAAGACTGTATTGATAGTCATTCTATTAATAGATGAACAATAAGCCCACTGCTAACAAATGTGGCTAATAAAAACTCAAATAACAAAGCTCTCAATCACTAAAATGTTCACGCAAGTTAACAAGCTTTCATAAGATTGTGAAAAATAGTGAGATATATCCATAGTTTTTATACATAATTGGATCTATGTAATAAGAAAAGCACAGGAAATATGGATTTTAAAAACATGCCTATCATAATACATGAATGTACACAACATGATTTTTTAAGTCTTCAGTTTTATATTTTCTTTGGTGCTTTGTAATTATCATTTAGGATGTTGAGAATGGGAATGAAAAGCTTCTGCACAAGTGACAGAATGATGTACCACTATCCAGGCTATTAGATACAGAGGCACAATCAAATCAAATGCTTATAGAATCTCCATAGTTATGGTGCCTCGGTGCTAAATTAAAATGTGTATCTCAGTATTGGAGTAAGGCGGTATTTATGGCGGCTCTTGAGTTTTGCTACACGGAATTGGTTGAGGATCCTTCTCATCTTGTCTCTTATTTCTCCACTATCATTATGGTGTTGTCCTTAAACGTATGGTCTGAGGTTGTGTGCCATTTCATCAGCATTCTGGCTGTTAAGAAGTGAAAAAATAAGGTAAGCCCTTCTTTGACTTGACAACATAACTTAGCCTAATATTCCATTAGACAAGATTTAGTCATTTTGCACCTAGCATCAAAGGGGACTGGCAAATGAGGTCTTCATTCTGTTCATGTGCCTAGTTAACAATAGGGGGTTCTCTTACAGTGAGAATGAAGAGAAGAATAGTTACTTAGGATAACTTGTGTTTTTTTTAAATAGGTATCCAGATTTTTAAAGAAAAGCCAGTTTAATTTCTATTCTGTTTAAGATTCATAAAGTTCTTTGGCTAATAACATACTGATTCTCAGTTGAATTAGTTAAATTCAGTGTTCATTATCATTGAAACTTTCACATGATATGAGCCCCCTATAATCTCCTTGCTCAAAGGACCCACAGTAGTTTAATAAAAAATGTCTCCCAGCATGGCCAAATGTCCCCTGTGGGGGGGGGGGCAACTTTTCTCCTTTTGAGAGCCATTCACTTTTTTAGAGGCTTTAAGCTATGCTATTTTGCTTCCATTTGTCCCAGTAGAATTCTTAAGCTAATGGCAGTGAATAAATTTTATGTTTTTATAAAAAAATGTTTTATAACATAAACATGTTTTATGTTTTATAACTTAACATTATAATATTATGTTATGTTTTATAAAAAAATTTATATTTTTGTGAAGACCACCTATTTTTGTTTTAAAATCAGAATTGACATATATAAAATCACATTCCAGCAGGGCAGGAATGTTGTCTCTTTACCACTTACCACTTAACAATTAGCATAAATCATAGACTCTACATAATTCTTTAATGAATCACAAATTTTAAAAAATAAAGCATTTTTTAAATTTTTAAAATATTTTATTTATTTATTTGACAGAGATCACATAGGCAGAGAGGCAGGCAGAGAGAGAGGGGTAAGCAGGCTCCCTGCTAAGCAGAGAGCCCAATGCGGGGCTCAATCCCAGGACCCTGAGATCATGACCTGAGCTGAAGGCAGGGACTTAACCCACTGAGCAACCCAGGCGCCCCTCAAAATTAACCATTTTTAAGTAAGAAAAATTGGATTTATTTAAACATTTCTCTTAAAATAGTTTTAAAGCATTTATCTCATCTGTTATAAATATCTTCACTTGAGATTTTTCTCAAACATGGATGTACCTGAGTGTCATCTAAGTTTCTGGCTCCAAACCCCAAACTCAGATCCATTTTATCATTAAGTCTGGAATGAGAGCAGAAATCTTTAAGAGCAGTTGCCCCCTGGGATCTTCTCCAATTTTGAAACCTCAATATTTGCTTTTCTTTGTTTTCCAGAGGTCTGTTACTAATATCTACTGGAGTGTCTGTCTTTCTATATAATCTCTCATGAGATGGTCAGTGTGGAAAGTGCACGAGACTAACAGATGAGGCCATCGACATGGGATTCACTACATGGGGTGTACGACACTTCCTAGACTGTAGATTCCTTATCTCAAATTCGGTTTTAGCTCTGTTAACAGTTAATTTTACACTTCCATTTTATTAAAGGAAAACATTCATAAAGCATATTGCTCTGAAATGTACAGGTAGAGAATATTGTTATGTATCTATACGCAAGGGTAACCACCACCCTGATCAAGATAGAGAAAATTTCCAGTACTTCATAAGATTCCCTCATGCCCGTTTCATGTCAACTCATCCACCCCACTCAGGGGTAAACAATGACCTCTCTCATCTGATTCCTTTTGTTCATTCTTGAACTTCATATACTAGCATCATACACATGTCAGATTTTTCACTAGACTGAGCAAGTGCATATACAACGTATTGTATCTAACAATAGCTGATTTAAAGATTTATGTACCTGTGTATGTGGTTGACATAATGTTGTGTGGAATTCCACTGGGAGTATGCCATAATTTATTCATTGTTGGTATTCGGATAATTTCCAGCTTATGGCTATTATGAATAAAAGTACACAAATATTCTTCTACATGCCTTTTTGGCTATATGCACTCAGGATCTTGGGGATCTATCTAGAAGTGGAGCTGCTACGTCATAGGGTAGGTGTCTATCACTTCAGCAGAAACTGCAGTTTTCCAACGTAGTAGTACCATTTTCCACTCCCACCAATAATGTGAGAGTTCCAGCTGATCTGCATCTCACCAGCACTTGGTAATATTGATTTTAACATCTTTGTAGGATCTTTTAATTTTAGGCTGTCAGTGAGTGATTTTGATCTGACAAATTTGATGGACATCTAAACAATGAGGATTAATGAAATAGGCATTTTCTCAAAAGAAAAAAAACCTATTTTACCCTGATTGCTTTGTTTTCAAGGCGTTATTTTTGATTATTTTAGGCCTTCAGATAAATTTATTTGAAAACTTTATATATTCTAATGTAGTTCTCACCAAAAAACTTTTTGTGATCATTTTAAAGGTCTCTTTGGGCATACATGTTTGATTCTGTTGGGTTGTTCTTCAGTTCAGTAGCTAAATTATTTCTTAACTCCTAAAATATGTTGATAATAAAGACATTTCTCCAAAGAGGAAAAGGGAAGTTTCTCTCTGAAGTAAAATGGAAGGACTAGAAAAGAATGTTTACTGATATACCCTCTAACTATAATTTTTAAGGAACCAAAAGTGTGCCAAACGTCTAAAAAATTTGGTTTATGTAGTACACTGCAAGAGAAAAGGAACTTGGCAAATACATTAGTAGTAACTGATTTATTAGATCATGGTGTTCTCATTTTAGGAAACATGGAACCTAAGCAAGTGTGACTCAGAGAATTTAATTCTGTCAAATGCTGGGTAACAGCCCTGAGAAATTCAAAGCACTAGGGGAGCTTGAGAAGGTCAAAGCTGATGCGCAGGAAGGAGGCATGAATGCCTTAAAGGTGGTACCAACATAGGGAGAGAGCATAGCCATTCTAGGTTTGAAACGAAGCAACTGGAAACTACATTGACTTCGGAATTCTATCATAGGGAGCCTGAGTGGCTCAGTTGGTTTAGCAACTGCCTTCAGCTTAGGTCATGATCCTAGAGTCTGGCATCGGGTCCCACATCAAGCTCCCTGCTTGGTGGGAAGTCTGCTTCTGCCTCTGACCCTCTCCCCTCTCATACTCTCTCTCTCTCATTCTCTCTCAGATAAAAAAAAATAAATTCTTTAAAAAAAAGAGAATTCTATCATAATTCTATCATAGATTAGCCTTGAACTCTGGAGGAAGGGTGTGTGAGGTTTGCTGACAAATGGGGAGAGGAGGAAGCATGGTGTAGGATTATCATAGTTTGCTTCTGCTGGATTGGTTGTGAAGAGAAAAGCAACAATACCTCTCAGAGGTAAGATTGGTTTTCTTGTTTCACATTGTTAGTATTTTACTTCAAGGACTCTTAAGTCCTCTGTTAGGAATGATACTTAATATTTATTTTATTCAACACTTGCACAGATGCATCATAATTTGTTCTCAGTCAACTAAACTGTTACCCAAGGTTGCAAATGTAAACGGCAGTGGTCGAGAGGAGAAATAGTCCTGGGTTTAAACCTATGATGTCGGCAGCTCCAGAATGGAAAGGAAATGCAGAAAATACATAGTAACCGTGAAACCCTTTAGAAACCAGCCTGTGAGTATTGGTTATTTCATTTGCTATCTTGTCTATATGAATTTTATTTCTGGTCTAAATAGAAAACCCAAATGCTTTTCATATGACATCATAGAAGCAATGCTTATGTATTCTTTACCAAAAAAACCCTGACAAACAATTATAATTGGTCAGGGAAAGGCAATTTATTGTATTTTCAACCAATATCTATAAACCAGAAATCTTGTATTTTTTGTGCTATATGTAAACATAGCTTAAAATTTTATTTTATGTGTTATTAATCTAAAATATTAATATTTTCCTGGAACTATAATTAAAATAATATGCAGTTATAAACATGTATAATGTGGCTTCAGCATTTTTTAAAGTATTTTTTTAAGTCTGTTATTTAGGTTTTGGTGTATAATTAATGGATTTTTGAAGCTAATTCTAAAAATTTATAACTCAAATAATTCTAATACTTGAAAATCAGAAATTAATTTAAATATACTCTAAAAGTCCAATAAAGAAACCAAGAAACCTTGGCTCATATAGACATCATTTTGGCAGTTATGTTTTTCATACCAAAGAGTTAACTCATTGTTTAGTTTTTACATTTGTCTTGATAGTAGGAACAAATACAGATATGTAGTTTGAAATAGACAGTTTAAGAATAATTTATAAGTACCTAGAGAATTTTTTTTCCACCCATGAGATAGACTAAGGAAATTATGTTGTTCAATAAATATTTGTTGAATGATTAAACATCAAAGAAGAGACTTTTGTCTCAAAAGCAAGAGATTAAAAAAAAATATTGATTCTAGTTTTCATGACCTCCAAGAAAGGTCTTCAGGTGTATCTGAATTCTCAGAACTGAATCTTCAATATGCTGAAATACTCAGATTAAAACAAAAAGTAGTTGCCTTTAGTGAGGCATTAGTTCATCATGTTGGTGGTTTTTCTGGATAGTAACAAAGTTTTGATAATAACAGAAATGTTTCAAATCCTATAAAAACAAGGTGTAGGATATATGCATATTGTTCTCTGATTAGAAATTTTACTTTTATGTGGATATTTTGACATAGTGGTGGAGAAACCTAGCCCATCCTAGAACAATTTCAACCAATGCAATAAAATATCACTTGACAGTTACATTTGAAATGCAATCTAGGTTTTTTTTTCCCTCCCAGCAAAATATTACCCCTTAAATTATAGCACCATAGTTTTTCAATAAGTATAACAAATATATTTCTGTTGCAGTGAATAACCTTAGTGACTATTTTTGAATAGCTGATTAAGCATTATTCTCAGATCTCCATCTATTCAAAATTTAAAGTTTAATGTCAAACCAGAACAGCAATATAGGAGTTAAGAACTGGGTTCAGCATTTGTCCCCAAATTCTCCATTCATGTGATGTAGCATAGTGGCCCCAAAATTGTTGGTTTTTCATCCCTGATAAAGATACTACCTGTCAGTCTTCCTTTTTAGAAATGGCTGGGGTTTCTAAGATGAGAATGAGATTCAGGAAGCTGACCTGATGAGTGAGGTTTGATTTGATTAGAGTGTGTTAAATGTTTAAGTTCATCAACCTCAGGCAAATTGAGAAATTACTGAATACTAAAGTATCCTATCAACACATGTTTAAAAAAGCACAGCTATTTATAGTGCTGAATGCAAATTTCCTCAGTGCCCCTGAGTGATTAGCGGAATGTTGCTGAAATTTACTTATTCCTTTGCAATTGTTAACTTCGAAAGTGCACCTCCAATACTTTACCTCAAAGGTATGCTTGTCCATATTTAATCACATTAATAGTTATATTTTAGTCGTTGAGTTACAATGGACCAGTTTCCTACCCACACAATAATTGACCCATATAACATTGTTGGTCAGCAAATTTAATAACTATGTAGGAATTACAAGACTTAGAGAACATGTAAATAGCATGTTTTCTATCCTGGTATGAAAAAAGTCCTAGATTATTCTATGGTGTTTCTAGAGGTAACAACATATTCCCCCAGGTTCTGATATAAATAACTCTACTCCTCTTTAAAATAATATCTTAGATATTCCTTTCTAAGCTTACTCAAAAAATCACTACAAATCAAATAGAAAACATTTCAGCTATTCAAAAGATTTAAAGAGGAATTCAATGCCCTGTATCTACCACTCAGCTTAAGAAATGAAACATTGTAAGATTCTTTAAAAATCAGTCAAGACTGCGGTGTGCTTATTAGGTGTCTTGAGCCAGACTTCTTAGGAGGGGCACTTGGGCACCCAAGAGTTTCCCCAAATCCCCCAAGAGCAGGCTTCTTCTGGAAAGAGTGGGCAGGGCTGCAGCACCACCAACCTGACTCTGTTTTTCTGAGCCTCCCCAATGCTCAGTGAGTCCCAGTCCTTCCTCACACTGCCCCTCTATCAGGAGCTGCTCATATATCCCCAAACATCTCAGAGCCAATAGGGCACCTGGCTGGCTCCACCTACTTCCTGTTTACCTTCCTGGGAAGTTTTACTGTCCCCTACTCAGACCAGGTCCCTTTACCCCGCCCCTAAGATGGGCTGTCCCCCATGATATTCAGAAGAGAACATTTCCTTAGGGATTGGTTTGGGTAATAGGTCAGAAATGCAAAAACAAGCACATTAAAAAAGAAAAGAAAAAAGAAAAGAAAGAAAATAAAAGCAAACAAACAAAAGAAACAAGTGGGGACAGTGGCCTGATAGAAAAGAAAAGAAAAAAACAAACAAAAAAACAAGTGGGGATAGTGGC
Source organism: Meles meles (assembly GCF_922984935.1). Classification (NCBI taxonomy): domain Eukaryota; kingdom Metazoa; phylum Chordata; class Mammalia; order Carnivora; family Mustelidae; genus Meles; species Meles meles. Next base: position 75,694,697 of record NC_060077.1, read on the forward strand.
CTGATAGACTTTGAAGATGAATGGGATTTATTTTATGAACTGGAAAATTTTTATGACTTGGATGTATAGCAGCTTTGTGTAGTGTATGAACTAGTCTGCTGAGCCTCACCCAGTCGATATCCCTACTTAAGTGAATACTGTACAATATAGTTCTCTTAACTGCATTTACTGCTATTAATTTGGTTGACACCAAACCTTTCCTACTCCTTAATTGCCCCTTACTGTTAAGTATTTTAGTACTATTGTATTTTAATTATATATTTCGGACTCTATTTTCTTACTTTGAAAGAATAGACTCATTGACTTTTGTTCTTACAGAGGAATTTTGTCAATAATGATATCCCGCTATCCCATGATACTGAAATAAGACAACTTTCTCTTTTTTTTTTTTTTTCCCCCATCAAGAGCTATTTCGATCAGTGGAATAAAATATAACTTACATGAATAAATAGGTTATATTAGTTGGGATAGTTTTACTTAGGAAGTTCAACTCAGTGGATTTCCTGTTTTCCAAATGCTTAGTTCCGGTGGCCATTCTCAAGTCCAGGTGACCAGAAACTCACAGCTCAGTACATCAGTTTCCACCATCAGTTGATGTCAGTGATGATGCTGGCACACATGTCGCCAGCACCTGGGGACTCCTGGATGCTCACGATGTCCAAAGGGAGACCTCTGTCATGGACAGGTAATGCTTTGGTTACATATAACCACCATTTCTGTGCAAAAAAAAAAAAAAAGAAAAAAAGAAAAAAAATCAATTTATTATCAGTACAGTGCACAGAAAGGGTAAGCAAGGAAGGATTTGTGAGGGCTTCTAAGAGCCAGTGTTCTTTGGGAATAAAAATGTACACCGGTAGAGAATAATACAACCATCACAGATGATAAAGCAAATTTTGGGACCCTTATTTTATGTGGGTTAAGTAAGTGTGAAAAGAGTCAATATTCTGCAATGAAAGGCCCATTTTGCAGAAGAGTCATAGATGGGAAACAGTGTGTTGTGTTTAATGCTCCAGGGCTACTCTGTGGTGGTCTGCCTCACTGTCCTTCCCTCCCACTTCTAAGACTGACTGTAGCCCTTCTTTTAGCTCTTCTGTCTTCAGTCCTCCCACACCCTGCTTTGTCTTCTCTCCTTGGTGACTGGGTTCAGATCTGTGTTTCTGACTGCATATTCTCCTGGCCTTATAGCCGTGTCTCTTACCTCCAGGGAGAAATCTAATCTTGACTGATTATTGATGGTGTTCAGCTGTTTAGTTGGGTTTTCTGGGCTCCAGGATTCACCCCACCTGGTACCACCACCCTGCTTAGAGGCTCATTAAGAAGGGTCTCAGTTTTTAAAAAAAATAATTTTTAAAAATCTTAATTCCAGTATAGCTAACATATGGTGCTATATTAACTTCACGTATACAATATAGTGATTCAACAGTTCTATACATCACCCAGTGCTTACTACAAGTACACTCCTTAATCCCCATCACCTAGTTCACCTATTGCATTCCCCCCTCCCCACCCCATAACCATCAATTTGTTCCCTAGAGTTAAGAATCTGTTTCTTGGTTTGTCTCTCTCTGAGCTTAACACTTGGCACAATATAAGAGACCTTTTATCTCCAAGAGCAAAGGGAGAATGAATGACCGTGATCTGGTGGAGTTACTTAATATGACTTCTTGCTTGCCAATGTATCTATCACTGAACAGAAGGAGATGTAGTTGCCATCTGGTCTTTCATTATTTAACAGATGGGGGAAATATTTTTCTGGAAGGGCCACATTTTTGCAAGGGTTCAAGTGTTAAGTTAGTAGTAGACTAGGCCATGTGTTCAGTTGTGTTGCAGAGTTCCAGTCTGCCTGCCCCTCATCCTGCTCCTGGACTGATTCAGACAGACCCCAGCACAGATCATAACTATTCTGAGTGGTGACGGTAGTCATTGATTTTCACCAATGCCTCAACCCCGTGGGACAAGGTGACATTTGGTGACTGTTGGTGCTCCTTGTTCCCTGGCTTTGTGCTCAGTGTCTATTTCTCTTAACTGCTACCTTGGACATCCAACCTGGGGCTTCCTTCCCAAAATTGAAGCCCATGTTTTCTAGCAGTGAAACACACTCCATTCCTTTCCAAGGTGTCAGTCGTGTGCTCCTCTGAAAGACAGTGAGCTAATCACAGATTCTAAAATTGAGCAAGTGTCAGGAATTGTACCAAATATGTTATATACACTATTATCTTCTTTCATCCTTACAATTATCCTTGGATAGAGGTCTACCTTTTCTTGTGAAGAAATAGGAGCTTAGGACATTGAGGAAATTGCCAGGTATTGGCCTATTTATGAATCAGATATAAAAGTCAACCCTGAATCTTTAGAATCCAAAACTCTGAATCATTATACTACACTGCTTCTAATAAAGAACAAATAATTAAGAAAATAAAATTGCAACCTCTTCTTAATTCTTTCCCTGAAGACTGCTGGGGTAAATGTTATTCACTACCTTAGAGATAAACAAGCAAAAAACCAAATCTCAAGACTCAGAAGAGGGAAGAAACTGGCTTTTGATATCAGGGCTTTTGGATTTAAACTCAAATTTGACTCCAGACCTTCCATTCTTTTTGTTGTTATGCTGTGTATCCAGGAACATTAATAAGCAATATTTGCTGCTCTGTCGTCTTCATTATCATCATCTCACAGATCCTTCTACAGCGTTGACTACACGACCAGCTGTGTTCTTACTACGTGGCACGTATTACCTGATTCTGGCCTCAGAGAGCCCTGCGACACAAGCCCTGCGGCCAGGCTGATGGCACAGACTCAGGGGTTTCAATGGAGTAGCCTCACTCACTCTGGAGCCTGGCCAAGCATCCACCACCTAACTTGCTTGATGGTTTAGAAGTACAGCACTGTTTGATTTGGACAAAACTCCATATTCGTCCTGTAAGTCAGGTGTCTTTATTACCAGCATCCCACAGACAAGAAAATACACACTTAGAAAGGATAATGTAATGGAAGCAGCCAACAGGAGCTGGACTACAACAAGGACAGTCCTGGCCCGAATTTCATGCTGCCAGATAGTAAACCAAGTTGAAATGTTAGCCAGAGAACGTGTCGGGATCAATACCGGAAGGCTCCAAGGAAACCTATTAGTGGGACCTGTCAGGTACTGTCAGGATTAGAAAGGAGGGGATTTTATTCAATCTTTTAGTAGTCCTCTGATATAGTCAGCCTCCTACATTTGTCCTGATTTCACTTTGGGTAGATATAAATGTTTAACAAATTTCCATCAACTCTGTTTTAAATTTCTTAGTTTGAGAGGTATACATCTGAGAAGTTTCTTTTCCTAATGTTAGGCAAAGCATAAGACCAATCCTTTCCTAGAATAGAGGCTTAGAGATTAAGCCCAATATTTATTATTAGAAGACTTTCCAAATAATATTGATGATTATATATTTTTATTTTATTTTTTAAAAAAGATTTTATTTATTTATTTATTTGAGAGAGAGAGAGAGAGAGAGTGAACACAAGTAGGGGAAGCAGTAGGGAGAAGCAGGCTCCCTACTAAGTAAGGATCCCAATGTGGGGCTCAATCCCAGGACACTGGGATCGTGACCTGAGCCAAAGGCAGATGCTTAACTGACTGTGCCACCCAGGCATCTGTACAGAATGTCTATTGACAAAAAAAATGAGAACAACTTCCCTAATATTGATTTGGTATATTGTTTTAAAAAACTTTTCTTTAGCAGCGACAATATTCCATATTAAGAAATCTAATACGACTGTATATTCAATTTTGTATATTCAATTTCTGTTTATGTGGCTATGTGTTCAGTTGAAGGGGGAGTGATTAATGTTGTGGCAGCAGGTCCCAACAGAGGTAGTGCTGGTAGTGTTAGAGGCTTTTGTCATATTAGGTAAAAGTGAAGTCATTGTTCCTACTTGTGATTATAGATTAAATTATAGAGTAAATTATTATGGAACTAGATACAGGTTCAGTTATCATACTGGTGGCTATTGCAGACATTGGTTCAGCCTGTAGTGGGGAAAGAGGGTGCCATGGTTGTAGGTTCAGTAGAAATTGTGGAGCCTGCTGGTACAGGTAAGAGATGCTAGTTCTGATGGAGTTGATGAACTTGATGTAGTGCTAGCTATGGTTTTTTGTTCCATGAGTGTGATATTGATGGCTGTTGAAATAGTAGGGTTGACTGCAGTGGAGGAGTGCACAGCAGTGCCATTGTTGCTGAAGCTTGTTGTGGTTGTAGCAAGTCTGTAACCACTTCAATTTCTACTGTATGTACAACCATAACAGCTACCACCACTACCACCATTTCAATAGAACCTACAGAACACCAACCACACTTCAACCGTACCTATTACCAGTCTCCACTAACATATTACCAGAAATGACAACCCCAATAGCAATCACCATATGTCAGTTGAACCTAAAAGTAACACTATGTCAACTGAGGAGACACTTGTATGGAACCCACAAATACTACTGCTTCAGTTGAAACTACAGCTTCCAGAGGAACCACTACTTTCACCTGGAGCCATAACCATTACCAATGGAATTTACAAGCAAAACAGGCATCACCCCAAATGTACTTCTACTGTTGTATCCACTGAACAAAGTACTGTCATAACCAGTATTACCAGGTTAAGTGAAATTGAAACTAGCATAGTTCTATTTGAAACTACAACTACCATAATTTGTACTGGACTGAAAACTAGAACTTCCAATAAAATGTCAATAAAATGGAGATCTGATAGATACAGAAAATAAATGAGATGGATTTGGTGTTGTGGCATTGATAATGGGCCAACTTGTTATTGTTGGAGTAGTTTAAGTTTTATGACTATAAGGTCCAGTGAAATATTTCTGTTGACCAAACGAACACTAGTGATAGCATTTGTAGATTCAAAATTGAGTATGAGTGACTGTGGGGATGGTTAGATGTAACATAATCAAGGTAGTAATTAAAGATTGGGTTGCTGGTAGAGAAGGCCATTGTAGTGTTTTGCCATGAGAGTTGTGGCATTAGCATTTACAGTAGAAGATTCACTGGAAGCAAAGACAGTGGTTGTGCTGGTACTTGTTGTGGGTTGTATGTTTAGTTGAAATAAAAGTAGCTGTAGAAATTGTAGGCTCAGCTGAAGGAATAGATGTAGCTTAATTTGACATGATGATAGTGGTAGAGTTAGTAGACATTGTGATAGTTGCATTTTAGGTGAAGTAGGGTAAGAATTATGTTCACTTGAAGTACTAGTAGTAGAGGGTTGAATTGAAATGTTGATAATAATGGTAACCACGTAGAAGTAGGACCAATAGAAGTTAAAGTTGTTGTGAATTTAGCTGAAGTGGTATTTCCTAAGGTGATTGTCAGGTCAGTTGAAGTGCTATTAAAATTAAAGTGAAATTTAAATTATAATCCTTGGAGTAGAACAACAAACAGTAACATCATTCAAGTTCCCTGTGATTTCCGTAAGTTGGTGTCCCACCAAGGGTCACAACAATCGGACTTCTGTCACCATAGATTCAACTTGCCTATTTTTAACTTCATGTAAATGGAACCACACAGTACATGCAACTTTGGGTCTGACTTCTTTAACTCATCAGTAGATCTGTGATTTGTATAAGGTGTCCCAATTTTTTCTAGGCCCTGATAGTCTAAATGTCTGACCATGGGACTCCAAGTAGCTGTATGACCTGAGCTGTCTGTTATGAACTGATTCACCAAGTCATGAAGCTGGGCATGTGTGATGGTACACATCTTCAAGAAGGGGTACTGCAGGAGTCCCAGCCTTCAGTGAAAGTAGACAAGGCATTTGTGCCTATGACTCAGAAGATGCCATAGAGCTCTGGGCAATTGTGGAAAATTGAGATATGGCATCTAACCTCTGGAAGGCTCAGTTAGAGAATCCAGTATTTTGGGACAATGCATGTCCTGTTTTGCAGATAACGATTCTCTATTTGGGACAGTTGCAGAGCCTTCTCTTGAAAGCATACATTGTGTCACTGGCCCAACTTCAGTGACTTAGTGGATCAGATAAACCCGTTATATCTAACAGCCAAAACATTCTAATGGGTTGATAAAGTGAGGCAGGAAACACATAAAGAAGTCATATATGTTGCCTCCAAAATAAAACAGGCCCACCAAGCAATATGCCAGTAAGTTAGTGGACATGAAAAATAAAGCAACTTGCCTTTCACTTCGGAATGTTATCTTACAAGCATTTCCCCACCCTGCAGAAGGCTCTGCTCCCAGAGCTTTCCAGGAAGGGCAGTGGTACTGCCCTTCCTGATAGGATCTTCTTACTGCGTGATGGAGGGCTTTTCGTCTGGGTCCTCCTGAGGGAAGCAATCACAAAATAGGTCAGAAACTCACATGGCAAATTCAGTGCAACATATCTGGTCTCAAGCCTTTATGTTTTTAATTATTTTTTAATATTCTATCAAAGAAATTGTATCATTTTGGCTCCATTAAATGTAACACACCACTGTCTTGGTTTTATGCAACCAAATGAGCAACCACCAATGCTATTCTGGGCTCCTCAAGCTAGGACATTGAATCTAGAACCTTGAGTAGGTATACCTGTGTGATTACATTCCGCTCAATCCATGTTAAGATCCTTTCTTTCTGGACCAGCACTCTCGGAATACACTCCCACACATGTTTCCTGTCCTTCTGTCAATGTTGTTTGGCTGTGTAATCCCATTTTCTAGGAATTGGTCACGGAAAATAGCTTGAAATATAGATTATAATACCTTTCCATATTACTCATAATTGAGGACATAAAACAACCTAATACGTTAGCTCAACTAATTCACATATGACATCACGCTGGGCATTAAATGTATTGTTTTTTAAAATACTTTAAATTACTGGGGCAAATGCATATGCTAAAATGTTAAACGTGAAAGAATATACTGTGTGTGTATAGTGTGATCACAAATCAAAAAATCTATGGGTAAAAACCAGAGGCTTTCTAATTCCTGTACATGAGAACAACCACCTACTTCTGAATCTCCCTACATTTATTTCTGATGTCCATACAAAGTGGAAAAAACAGAGTAAATAAACAAAAATTTCCATAATAAACATCTATTGTATAACTCAAAAACAAAGAAGACCTATAAACTCCAACATATATGTACATATATGTTGTATATGTACATATACATATATATGTACATAGGGTGAAAAAATGTTAAATCAGCAGAATATTTGTTGTAGTACATATGCTAGCAAAATTAGAAGTTTGACAACGTGAAGTGTTAGCACTTGTGAAAAAATGAGAATGCTGTTATGGGAATGGGTATTCCTACAACCTTGGAAACAATTTGGGGAAGACGTGGTGAAGTTGAAAAAACACATACCTGATGATCCAGGAATTTCACTCTACATTATACATCTTGAAAAAAATTTTTTTAAAATGATTTTATTTATTTATTTGAGAGAGAGGGAAAGAGAGAGAGAGGGTGGGAGGAAGGAAGAGGGAAGGGCAAGAATTTCAAGCAGACACCATGCTGAGTGTGGAACCTGATTTGGGGCTCCATTCCATGACCCTCAGATTTTGACCTGAGCTGAAACCAAGAGTCAGACACTTAATTGACTGAGCCACTGAGGTGCCCCTCCACATCCTTTAGAAAAAAATTTTTTTAGAAAAATTTTTATAAATGTTTCTAAGAAGACATATACTATTCATAACATCATTATTTTTAATAATGGAACCAAACTCAATTTCTATCCATAGGAGACTAGAATAATAATTTTGTGATCTTCAATCAATGAAATACTATAAAACAGTGAAAATGAATGAGATAGAGTATCAGTGTCGTTGCATTTTATGTACTCTGGGCCAAAAAACCCCGTGAAAAACACACTATGATAGGTTTCATATACATTTTAAAACATGCAAAAAAATTACATATTTTCTGGAATATGTTAAAACATAGAAAAATATACAGGAAATATAAACATCAAATTGAGAAGAGTGGTTAACTCGGGTAGGAAGAAAGGGAATATGGGGATAAAGACAGAGATGACCCTAATGAAATATAAAACATTTTTATTTCTGTGATATCATGGAAAGATATTTGTTCTAGAGCTGCCTCAGTCTCACAGAGCCCCCATCTTCATCACTCACTCAACACCATGTGAGGCTGATGACATGAGCAAAGCCCCACCTTGGAACCCTGGGCCTGCTGGTTCTGCCCTGCCACCATACTCTGAGTAGGACTATGATGTTCCTCCGCTCAGCTCTTGGATCTTATTCTAATCCCAGGTATAGGGTTGACCCCAAACTTCCATAGGCCCCATTTCTGACAACCAATGTATGATTCCTGACCTTACAAGTCCCAATTTCTCTCTTTGCCTCACCAGGTAGAACTGAGATTTTCTTAAATTATGATTCTGAGTTCCCACTCTAATAACTGGTCTACTTCCTACAATTGCTTGATGAGACCTGGAGCCCTAGGCTGTTCTTTCATGTCCATGCCTGCAGACTGCAGACCTTTTAGCAAACCTCAACTCCTAGATCCAGGGCCCTGCTGGACATATGTCTGCGCAGCTGATAGCAGTCCCCCACTTTGAATCTCTTAGATGCCTGAGTCCTGCCATTTGTCTGATGTTTGGCTAGAACATGCAGGGTCATGGACATTGAGCTGTGTCTCCACCCTGGGAATTACCAGGTGTTACTTGGAACCTGATTTCCAGCACTCTCTATCCTTCTGGGCAGGTCTAATTCCAGATGGTAGCACCACCCTGGCCTTGCTTACAGTAAACATCCATACTTCCCTAATTATCTTGAAATATGTCACCAGAGTCTCTAAAGGTTCAACACAAGTGATAGACATATGTCACCAGAGTCTCTATGATCTTCCCAATAAATTTAGCCTCGAATTTTCTTTCACCTTTTCTCTGCAACCTTCTTTTGGCACAGTATGGTATACATTAGGCAATTGACAATGGCTATAGATAACAGAAGAATGAGAAGTCTGAGATTCTGAGGTCCACACACTCTAATTTTTTTTTTTTTTTAAAGAGAGAATGCTTGTGAGCAGGGCGGGATGGAGGGAGAAGGTGGGGCAGAAGGAGAGGGAGAGAAAATCTTAAGTATGAAGAATTCTTAAGCATGAAGCCCCCTAAGCATGAAGCCCCATGTAGGGGCTTGATCTCACGACCCTAAGATCATGACCCTGAGATCATGACCTGAGCCAAAATCAAGAGTCTGTTGCTTAACCAACTGAGCCATCCAGGCTCCTCTATACCCTCTAATCTTAACTTGGATTTATAAAAGTTCACTTAAAGCATATGTATCTCATCAGGAAAGTGAGAATAATAATACTTAATTCTTGTAGGTGTTATAAGGATTGGCTATGAGCAGTCTGGTATACTTATTGGAATAGGCATAAATATCCCTGTAACGTTAGTATTATGTTAATAAAATCTTGTGTCAGGGGCTGTCCAAGGTACCATTGTTTGCTGCAGTCCAGCAAAAGTTGAAACTTTTCAATTCTTTAATTCATTCTTTTCTTCTTCTTCTCTCCATTTTAAAAAAGCCAGTTATAAGAGTCAGTTTACCAACTGAATACTTTATACATTAGTATTTTAGGGCAATAAGCATAAAGAAGGATATATTTGTTATCTTTAAAAAATTATAAAATTTCTACAAGCCACATGTATGGTCCCTCATAAGAAGCGCTTAGGTGAGATATGTTTTATAATTCAGATTTTTAAAAATCTTATAACGGCAATATGAAACATTATACAATACCCCCATCAGGACCGTGATAGAAAACCTGCAATAGATATTGATATTTTTGTAATTAAACTTGTGACTAATCATGCCAAATTTATTAAAGGCTAAAAATAGCCTTGTTAGTTTTGATTAACTTTTGCTGCCAAACAAATTTATGCCAAATATTCAAAATAATGTTTTCAAAGGCTTTTCAATTTTGGAATTGTGAATCAAGGATTGCAGACCCATATTTTGAAGAAAGAATGGTTTAATTTTGGGTGTCTCCAGATATAGCAGGACCAGAGTTTAAGGCCGTTGAAGGAACAAGGAAAATTTTGGCTTGGTAAAAAAAGAGAACTTCCAAGGGCACCTAGGTGGCTCAGTGGGTTGGGCCTCTGCCTTCAGCTCAGGTCATGATCTCCCGGTCCTGGGATGGAGCCCTGCATCAGGCTCTCTGCTCAGCAGGGAGCCTGCTTCCCCCTCTCTCTCTGCCTGCCTCTCAGCCTACTTGTGATCTCTTTCTCTCTGTCAAATAAATATTTCTTTCAAAAAATAAAATCTTTCAAAAAAAAAAAAAAAAGAGAGAACTTCTGAACCATGAAGGTCACCATAAAATGGAATACCAGACCTTGCAAAAGCCATAAATTCCCAGTTCCTACGGTCAAACAGAGATGCGTTATGCAGTTTCTGTTTATTCTGTAGAAGCCGATGTATTTACCGTGATGGAAACAACTTCCCATCATACAAAACACACATATCTTGAAATAAATAAAAAAGAACATTCTTTGTTTTTGACATAGTGCTATTTGACGTAGTGCAAACAAAGCTATTACAATTTAAATAAAATTGAAAGTTTAAAGCCAAACATTCAATCAACGAAGGGTAGGGGATCAATAAGGGTCTTCTCTGTCTGAATCAATGCTGTCTGGATCCCCAGGTTTGAGACATGTGTTAGGTGCTCAATAAACAGTTGGGAATAAGTTAATGAAAGACCATGTTTGTCAGTATAAACATATTTAAAGTTTGTAAGTACACTTCAAATCTGTAATTAAGAAATTCAGTGACATGCATTAAAACATGGTTTCCCCTGAAGTTTCTATTTTTAAGTAAGGTTAATTATTCTAATTCCATTGTTTTACTGAAATACTTTTTAACTACTTTTGATTCAGGGAAGGAACACTTGCTATGGAGATTGAATCAGCTTTGATAAATGTAATAAAGAACACCCTGATAGTGTTATGATCACCATATATAAAACACATTTGCTTAAATTTTCAGTGTTCATTTTTAACTTTAACTTAAATGATTGCTTCTGATTGCTTTAATAATAAATATGATAGGGCACTTTGGAAATATATTTTTCCCTTTTTTTTCCACAATGATCTTTCATACTTTTGAATTATTTGGGTTATATATCTGTATTTTACTTAGGCTTGAAATACTGCCTGATTGCTTGTTTTTAATGCCAATAACAGAATGAAAAACAAAATGTAATAATCCCTTTCCCTAAAATATCCAACATACTGGATCTTGTATATAAACTGACCAAAGAAGTAATAATCAAAGCATAGTGAAATTTCAGGCAAGAAAGATTTGAGTAACATGATTTAAAAAAAATAGTTTTGACTTAGACTCTCAGATAACAAGGCAATTCACCTATTAGATGAATGAGGAACTGAACTTTCCCCTAAAGATTGGTCCGCTATCAAACAATTCCCTCAACTAGTGTCAGTCAGTGAAAATTTCAAGTTTCTTTTTGGCTATAAATCCTGTGAATGAAGCCTTTTTACAGGAGATTTTGACAGAATGAAAGATACCCATGCTTTCTGTTCTGTATAACAATCCAGATGTGTTTTGTTTTCTTCTGTTGACCTTTGGATGGAGGCATTCATGAGAATTGTTAATAATCCATGCTGAAGAATTGTTTTCTACAAAATAAATAAAGCTCTAATATTTACATGGTAAATTTAGCTTTGGGACAATGTGTTGTTTAATTTTGTGGCTATTTTAAATAAATTTAATATTTTCTATGTTTTTCTTCCAAACTTTGGAACTGAGCCTTGCTGCTACTAGTAGATGGATTAAAGATTGTGAGCATGAGATCAAGTGATAGAGTAAACTTTCACTTTTTGTGCCATTGCTATAATGTGAAGATGCTGTCCAAAATAATGGAGTTCTTCCTACACCCCAGCTGTGTTGCACTAGTACCAAATTAAAGTAAGTGTCTCCTAAGAATATTAGTGATATTTTGAAGCAAATACAGTCAAGCTTATACCCCTTGTTTGGTAATTTTATCATTCTGATTTTCAAATAAATCAGTTCACTAGAAGGTCATGTTTAATATTATTAACATCTTTGACCCATGTATGTCCTTTGTAATCCATGGCCATACATAGGCATCCTTGGTTTTGTTTCAACAGGAGTAAGAGTCGTCATTGTGTTTTTACTCCTCTTTAGAACAAATCCCTTCCCAGCTTTTCAATTCTTTGGCTGATTTTCTATGATCTCTATGTCCTAAGGTTTGAGGCTACATCATTTCAGATCCTGTAAAGCTACTTAAGCTGAAGGTGTTGAATACGTTTATAAGAGAAATTTCAAAGGATCAAAGAATCCAGAATCTAAAAGTGTCAGATACAGAGTACACAGTGGTATGGTCTGTTTTGTTTGCTACTCAACTTTTTGTATTAGGAAAAGTCCCTGGCACACTTTAGAAACCCCGTATCCTCAACTGTTGAGTGAATAAATCAATAAAAGTTCATCCTTTTTCAATTTGAGACAAACTAGATTTCTTGGCAAAATGACAACAAAACTCTTCCTCAATATTTTCAACATTCTATCATTCCTTTGGCATCATTGCCTAGGTTAGGAAGCAGAATCTAATCATTTTTAAATACATGTTAATTCCTGAGTAACTGCCCAAGTAGACTTCCAGACACCAGCCTTGAGACTGAAAAGGTGAAGCCATCCTAAGGTCATGGGTGACTAAGAGATGGTGCCCACAAAGGGCAAGGAAACATTCATGCTTGGGTAAAGAGAAAGCAATGGGAAACTTCCAACTCACAATTTTTTTCTTTGGTTGGTCCTAAAATAGAAGACATGTGTCTGAAAGATGGGGCCAAAGGGAAGAAAAAAATGTGATTATGTAAGATTTTCAAAGTTCCTTTCTCTCATGAGTGTCGTTGAGGGAGTAATCACGGTAGCGCTCAGAGGCTGCATTGGTTTTCTGTGATTAACACTTCATTTCCTTCTGTAAAGTGGATTCCACTTTAATGCATAACTACTTATTACTTAGTTTAATCCTCACCTGCATTGATGCATCAGAGTTGATTTTCCACTAGTCATTTAAATTATTTCTCAGGTCGCAGATATAAAGGGTTGCACAGGAATTGAGAAATATCCTTGGAGTTAAGCCTGTGGTGGAAGCACAAGAATGGACAGGAAGCATGGAAAATATGTAGTAAATGTTGAACGCTCTGAAAACCAGTCTGTGAGTATTGTTGCCCTATTTTAATACTTTGCCTATATTGCCATCTGATTTTCAGCCTTTAAAATCAATGAATCTCTTTACTATTACATGGTCAATGTCACAATTTTGCATTATTCTCTAAAATGAAGAGTAGCCATGTATTAAATTCTTCTGCTTCAATTTTTCATGTTATATTCTTCTGTATTTTACTTTGGAAATTGCTTTGTATATTTGCTAACTTAAAGCATTGGCAATGTTTCCATTACCACGTGATACACAAATAAATCCATCTAACTTTCTGTATTCACTATCATGGAAACATGAAGCTCCAATGATATCTTTGGTTTGGTTTTGAAATAATATTTTTACAATTTGAATCTTCACTTTTATATACTAAACCTGTAAGAATTTAGATATCTAAATATGCTGAAAATCCAGATATTAATCTTGGATCTTGTCATTAGGCCTAAGAAAGAAATCCTCTAAAAATCCCCACTTTGTATAAAAATGTGGTCATTTTATCTGTCTTCCAATGTTTTACATCAAGAATCAAGCCTTCACTGTATAGCTGTAAGTGCTTTTCATATCTGAACAAGTAACCTTTGATATGAGAACGAAGGAAGGAAGTGTGCTACAAATTAAAATAGTAAGTTAAAATTCACTGCCTGAAGAATGAATGAAATATTTTTGCTTTGCAATTTGGAGCTATGGCAATTAGCCTGTATTAATTGCCTACAAGATAAGCCAAAGAAGAAAGTCTTGGCTCTGGAAGTGTTAGGTGAACAAAAGACTCCCCTGGAGAATTTCTGGTGTACCAAAAGAAAAGGGGTTTTTCCCTTGAATCATTATACAGAGGACTCTCCTGAAGCTGTTCTTCTTGTCACTCGGAGTTTGACACTCTGTGATTGGATCTTCAGGATGCCTGAGTACTCATTTGGGAAAAAAGAATCCCTTTCACCTGGTACTCATCACCTGTATAGCTTCTCTAGATAAAAACAGACTTGAAGATGTTTACAAATATTGTTTTGAATTGTTTTTATAGCATATATCTAGATAGGTGGCTATTTCACTTTATTATGGATATTTAAAGTACAGTTATAAAAGTATTTTTCTCTTAAGACCAAATTCAGTAATGAAGTTAAAGAATTATTTGAAGATTATAAGCAAAAACAATAAATTTTGGTGTTTGGTTTTCTGTTGGGATATTTGAGATCTAAAGTCAATCCTTGTGAAGTCAGTAGGAAAACTCAAAGAACTCTTTTTGGTAACTATAGCTACTTCACTTCAGTTGCCTATGGCCATTTAGCTAAGGCTGATTATCTGACTAAACATTTGCAGCTCTTTAACTGTTCCAATTTTGTGTAGAGACTCCACCTCTACTAAGAGCCAGAGCAACATAACACAGTAAAAATTATTACTTGGGTTGCAGTATTACTGCAAAGCTGAGCCTAGCTCATAGGTTCTCCACCCTAAGCATAAACACCACCCATCATTTTTCTTCTTTGAAAGGACTGATTCCATCAGGGCCAGAAAATTCTGGAACACTGGCTTGGTGAGTGAATTTTACTTTGTTTACAAAGTTCATGAAAATATTTAAGTTTGTGCTTGCTTTGGCAGCACATGTACTAAAATTGGAACAATACAGAGAAGATTAGCATGGTCCCTGTGCAAGATGACATGCAAATGTGTGAAGTGTTCCATATTAAAAAAAAGTATATATATATATATATATATATATATATATATATATATATATATTCATCAGCCACAGGTGAACTGCATAATAGTTAAGGCATTGGTACTTAGCAAAATAAGCAAGGTTATTATTAAAGGTAAGCCCAACATTGCTCAAATTTATCTATTGAATAACATGGAGTTTGTTTAGTTTTATTCAATAAAACATATGGTTGTTTTCTTTATTTCTTTGATATAACAGAAAAATATAACTTTGCAAACTCTTTACTGCCAGAGTGTTCCATCTTATCTGCATTTAATAGCAATCATATTTATTTTTTGTGTTGTTCATGGTTGTTCTCAATGGACCAGTAAGCACATACAATTCTAATCTGACAGTTTTATGGAACTCATGAGTTGATGGACCAGCAATTTTTATAGCTATTTAGTAATGGGTTATAAATCAACATGACCCAAGACAACTAGTTGTAGCAACAGTAGGAATAAAAATGCTGCTGCTACAACTACAACTACTACCTCTGACAGCCAACACTTACAGAGTACATACAGACATTTTTCTAACCCCTCTTCCAGTATTTACTCACTAACCCTCATAGCAAATATACAATGGGTTTTAGGTTTTGCCTTTGGAAGATGAACAAGGAGTGGCAGAGATGCCCTTGACTCACAACAGAAAGAAACATGATTCTATGAGACGAAGATCCCCCGACAGTCCTATGTAGTTTTGAGGTGTAACAAAACTTTTGCCCAGTTCCATAATTCCTGAGCTTAATCCTCTCCCGTTGTTGTTTCACCTCGTTCTTTCCCTTTCTAAAACACCTCTTCCCCCAAATCTTTCCTACTGAGCTCAACCCATTTTTAATCCTTATTGCCCCCTTTCTCAACAATATTTTGCAATTGTTATGCCTCCCTGTTATATTAGTATACGCTTCCTAAGAATAGAGACATTTTTGTTGTTGTTGAGAACTGCATTTACACGACTATATGTCCAAGAGGAAGTCAGTATAAACGTATCACAAACTGACAAATGATTTGTCTTCTGTCTCTTAGTCATGGGCATGCAGGTTCCATTGTGTAGATAGAAGGAGTCTGTTTGAGAATTTTTCATTAGTATAGTGTAGATTAGTATATACCATATTAATATCTTGCCATAGTTTAGTATAATAATATACTATATACAATAGAGTGGAGTGGAAAGTACACTGGCCTTAAGACTAGAAGGTTTGAGCTCCAATGCTTGCTTGCTATTATGTCATTATGGGATGATGGTGATGATGATAGTGATGATAATAATAATCACCTCACCTCTTTTGGCTTTAATATTTTCATTTCCCAAATGACCTAAACAGGTTGTACCTGATAAACTGCAAGAATTTGGCTCTAACACTCTATTCCTTATACGAATAGAAACTTCTTAATATATGCTTCACCTACAGCAGCTTGCAACATGAGGACATTTAATAATGCAAATAATATTGTAGAGAAGATGGGATGACATACATTCCTGATGTGGAACATGGGTGACATTTGTATAGTGCAGCATGCAATCATCTGTCTAGATTTTATTGGTCTTCAAAATATAAGAAGAAAACATTCCTCTTAAAAGTTTTGTTTGCTTTATCCCTTTTAAAAGTGATACTCTTGATTATGTTTGATAGAAGAATTTAATTTTAGAAATTCAGCACCATGGCTTCCTATTCACTTGTGCGTTATTTCTATAGCCAATCCCGTGTCCAGATGACCAAGAGGCTCACAGCTCTGCATGCTGGCATCGACCTTCAAATGACGCAATCAGTCATGTCTCTTCCAACTTAACTGGACTTCATGTGAGCCCAGGAGTCCTTGTACACTCACGATGCCCACACATAGAATTCTCCAATACACAGGTAATGTTTGATATAGCAGCTTCTACCCAGGTTGGAATGTGTTCTATACAGGGACGTATTTGTTCTATTCTTTCTCAGGAAATATATTTGATCATTTAATTCACCTGCATTCATGTTGAGCATCTGCTGTATTCTCAATATCATTATAAGTCACTGTGAGGCAATTTATAAGAATAACAATATTCAATAATTCCTGTTTTCTAAGAGCTAATGTTCTAGTTGGGGACTCAGATATTTGTACAGATAGAAAATATATGACAAAAGGGAATAAATGTGAAGTATAAATATAGGTGGGGAGAGTCAGAGGAGCAAATATGCTGGCAATGTAGGGTTTAATACACAAACAAGAGTGTGATGGGACACTGTGTCCTTTTCAGAGTTTCAAGGATCTTACTCAGTTGGTTATCTCCTTATTTTCTTCTACTGTTCTAGCCTCCAGACCTGTATGTTGCACATTCTATAAATTTCTTTAATCTGACCTCTGACGCACTTGACCTTGATATAGACACCTGACTCTGTTCTCCAGATACCTTCCACTAGCTTTGGAGACTAGATCTAGCTCTCTTTGGTTCCTGACCTTGTCAGTTGGCTGAATTAACTTTACCTCAGGACTCTATCTCTCCATCCTCAATCCTATTATAGAAATTTGACCTCGACTATAAATTACTTATCCTACTGGAAAGTGTGGTTGGGTTTCCCTGAGTCTGGAATTCCTACCCTCTGTTGCTTAATCTTGCCATAGAGAGTCTGAACCTTGTTTCTTGATTCTGGATAAAAATATAAACTGTTCATATTGTTGCTGAGACAATGTACAAGAATGGCTGAGCTCAATAAGATGGAGTTAGAAAAAGTTCCTTCTTATTTTCAAAGGCAAACTAATTTATGTAATCATAGAATTGAGTCTTAAATAATATCTAGTCTGCTACTTTTTAACCCCAGCTGCATTTTAGAGTTTTTTTAAGAACTACCAATGCCTGAGCTCCACTCACTTGGTTACTTAATGTCTACGGCTGCTTTAAGACTCCATTGGCAGGTTGCAGTAATTACGACCAAAATTGTATGGCTCACAAAGCTGAAACTATGCACTATCTGGCCCTTTTGCTGACCCTAAACCTAGAGTAAAGGAGACAAGGACCTGGGAATATGAACAATAAAAGCTGAGCATGGATATTGAGCCTATAAAAGAAACTAGGAAGATTCTGGCTTGGGGGGTGCGGAGGTTAGGAGGAAACCAATGAGAATGGAATATCATAGAAGCCAAAGGAGGAGACTATTCAAGACAGGAAGGATGGTCTTCAGAGGCAAATGTTACTGAGGGCTTGCGTATGGTGCAGGCCAAAATACGTCAGATAGATTTGAGTGAATGAATGCCATTGGTGACTTTAGTAAGAGGTATTTCAGTGGAATGGCAGAGGCAGAAGCCAGACAGGACTGGATTGAAAGGTATGCAGTGGAGATGTTGCATTTAGATGAGTCTCAAGAAATTTCATTTTCCAGAGAAAGAGAAATGGAAGAAGCTAGAGAGGAATTTGGAATCAAAGGAAGTTTTTTTGTTTAAGATGGAAGAGATTTGACTGTATATAAATGTTAAAAGGAAGAAGCCATTTAATAGGAAAGTGGTGAAGTGTTTAGTCCAGAGGAAGAATGAGAAAAAATGTTGCTGACAAGAGTGGAGATGGAGGGCTGAGGGTTGGGGAGGATGGGGAGGGGTGGGATCCAAGGCCAGATTGGTAGATCTGCTTTAGGCAGGAGGATGGGACAACTCCTCTGTGTCAATCAGGGAAGGAAGAGAGGTGGGGCCCAGGCATACTTAGATTTGCAGATTTGGTGCCTAATGGGGCTTTCAGAGACTTTCCATTTGATGGTTTCAAATTTCCCAATGAAGTAGAAAGGATGTGAAGTCTTTTAATGGGAATGAGGGGGTCAATTTGTGTGCAAGGGTTGGTGGGTGGAGGTTACAAGTTTGAAGAGAGAGAAGATTGAGAAAGATTTATGATACGAGAGAGTATCTTAAATAAATGTAATAGGATGATGGAGCAGTACAGAAAATCTATTCAAGAATGGTAATCATACATTTATATTGACTCTGATTTGCTCAGGTACTTGACTTTCCCTGACAGTGTGGCTGTTCAAGGCAAGTCCAGAGAAAACAGACATTTATTTGCCAGCTGGAGGAATGATGAGGGAAGTGCAAGAGATTTTAGGGAATTAGTGTTATTGAAATAACAGACTATAGAAAAAAAGATGGATAAGGAGGTATGTGAGTGAAACAAGATCTGCTGGGCCAATATTTTTGAATTATTATTAAGGTTGTATTTATTTATTTTAGAGAGAGAAAGAGAGACAATGAATGCAAGCAGAGGGAAGGGCAGAGAGAGAGGGAGAGAGAGGAAGAAAATCCTCAAGCAAACTCCTTGGTGAGTGTGCAGCCCAATGTGGGGCTCGATCCCAGGACTCTGAGATCATGACCTGAGCTGAACCAAGAGTCAGACGTTTAACCAGCTGAGCCATCCATGTTGGATTAAAATGTTGGATTAAAATCCAATGATTTTAATAAGATGAAAGAAAGGTTGCTATAGGAGTAATTGAATAAATAAGCCGGAAGGAGAAGGTTGCTATAGGAGTAATTGAATAAATAAGCCGGAAGGAGAAGAGAAGGTGGTGAGAGCATAGGATTCTTGAGAGATTGAGTTTGGAAGTGGAACAGTTTGGGGTAATGACAATATCCAGTGAAGGATTGGGTGTATGACAGAGAATTCACCACGGGAGTGCTGTTCTGCTTATGTGAAAAGACAACGCTCTCTCCTCACATCACCGGAAGCTGGAATAAAAGAAGATGAGATATTGGTAGATTTTTATTTCTTCTAATGTTAGAGAAAGGGTGCAATTACTTTCACCTGGATAAAAACTTGGACTTTAAGCTTAAATTTCTTCAGTGATATAGAGGGATTCTAATCATGTTAATGCACTAAGGTATAAAGAACACAAAAGAAATGAAAAATCAGAAGCATTTTTGTTTTTCATTACTGATATTGTCATTTACACTTTTAGGTAAAAGGAAATTGCTGTAATAACTGGTCTCTGTGGGAAGTCTTTTTGGTTTGTCTCTTAGCCTCTGTGATAACAACAGCAATTGGAGTACTCATAATATGCCTGGTGAACAATAGAGGAAGTAACAATTCTCCCATTACTAGCCAGCTACCCTCCAACAATGACATTCCCGGAATGACAGCTACTACTTCCAAACCTGCAGTGACCACCACTTCAACTGAACCTACATCTGTAACCACGTCCACAGAATCTACAACCACTGCAATGTCCACTGAACCTACAACCTCCACAGCCCCCACCATAACTAAAACAGGACCTACAGCCTCAGCAGGTGCCACCGTCACTACAACAGGACCTACAGCCTCCACGGGTGCCACAGTCACTACAACAGGATCTACAGCCTCCACGGGTGCCACAGTCACTACAACAGGACCTACAGCCTCAGCAGGTGCCACCGTCACTACAACAGGATCTACAGCCTCCACGGGTGCCACAGTCACTACAACAGGATCTACAGCCTCCACGGGTGCCACAGTCACTACAACAGGACCTACAGCCTCAGCAGGTGCCACCGTCACTACAACAGGACCTACAGCCTCCACGGGTGCCACAGTCACTACAACAGGACCTACAGCCTAAACAGGTGCCACCACCACTACAAGCAGACTTACAAACACAACCTCAATCACCCCTTAAAGGAAACCCACAGGTACAACAGCTACCACTATTGCTTCAACGTAACATACAACCACAAAAGCTACAACCACCACTTCAAGTGAAACCCCATCTGATGCCACTTTAACAGAATCTACAACTGTTGCAACTTCAATGACAACAAATGCCATTATGGCTTAATCTTAGTAGACAACCAAAATAGTTACTACATCTACCATCTCTTCGACTGAACCCACAGCTTGACTTACTTCAGCTGAATCTACAACTACCACCACTTCGACTTCCCTTACAACTACTGTAACTGCCACTTGGTTTAGACTAACAGTGTTCATTGCTCTCCTTCAACCACCTGTAATCTTCACTAGTCACCTAAAGTACAAATGCCACCATTCTCACTTTACTAGAGTTACCATCATTTGTCAAAATGTTCTCTTCTGTGACAAGTTATGCTTTAGTTATGATCACTACAAGAGCCTACACGCATCCTCTTCACTGGCTCTTCTCTCAAACCGTACCTGCCTCTTCTCCAGTATCTGCTGAATCTGTACGTACCGCCATCACTCCATTATCCTTGTGGCAGCTACCATGGTGCCTGTTGAATAACAATAACTTAGTGTGCAATGGAATAATTACCTGAATTTTCACTAAATCAATATTTTAGGAGTTCCAAAAGTCTTTTTTTTTTTTTTAAATATGGAACGTTTCACGAATTTGTATGGCATCCTTGTACGGGGCCATGCTAATCTTCTCTGTATCATTCCAATTTTAGTATATGTGCTGCCAAAGCGAGCATGGAGTTCCAAAAGTCGTAAGACTGATTTTATTTTTGAAGAGCTGAACATTTACGCCATACAGATCTGCTTTTGTTTCTATATTTCAAAATAATATAATTTCATACGGACAAGGTAACCCAATTTATTGAGAAAGTCTTTTAAGAAATTTTATATAAAACTTCAGAGTAAAACTAGTCATTTAATTTTAATATGTATTGGTTTCTATTCAGAACACAGCATTTTTCTGTACACAAATTACATGCATAATAATGAACTAATTTTCTATGTGGAGATTTAAACAAACATGTAGAGAAAATGTTAGAATTTAGAATTTTTTCGTTATGGTGAAGTTTATGTTTCTGCAGTTTCTCTTTAGATTATAATTACCCTTTAAGCAACCATATTTAGTTTGCATTAATCTTAGTGAAAGTGCATTTGAATCTCTATTTAAAAATTTTTTTTGCAAAAATCTTTTGCAAAAATTATTTAATGCAAAAAAATTTTTTGCATTAATATTAGTGAAAGTACATTTGAATCCCTATTTAAAATTTTTTTTGCAAAAATTTATTTGCAATCAAATACATATCTTGAGTCCCAACTATATACTAAAGTATGGAAGATACAGAAGAAAGTAACAATGCAGATAAGTAGTAAATTCATTAATTTACACTCTGTTACTATTGAATTCCTAATAATTGTAGAATATTTAAATTATAATTGCTGATACCCCAATTACAACTGCTGATCTTCATCAGGGTCTTTAGATTGCAACTAGTAATCTATTACTTAAAAAACTTAACAGGTGTTTGTGACATTGGGGCAGGTTTGAGAATCACCAGTTCAAAGATCATAGTATAGGAATGACATTAGTTAGTGTGATATATATTTTAATTAAAAAAATTAAATATCAGTATCATGTTCAAGGCATGCAAAAAAAAGAATTATAAACCTAGTTATGTGCAAAAAAACCTTACTTAGTCAATTATATATATGATCAAGAGGGGAATGTTTTATTTACTACATTATATAAAAAAAATTTTCAAGAAAAACATATTATAGCTTCTAGACAAACTAAATTATTTAAAATTTCTTAAAATTGGACCACAGTGGGGGCATCTGGGTGGCTCAGTAAGTTAAGCATCTGCCTTCAGCTCAGCTTATGATCTCAGGGTCCTGGGATTGAGCCCCATGTTAGGCTCCCTGCTTAGGGGGGTCTGCTTCTCCCTCTCCCTCTGCTCCTCCCCCTGCCATTCATGCTCTCTCTCTTACTCTTTCTCAAATGAATAAATAAAATCTTAAAAAAAAAATTGGACCAGAGTGAATACTTATTGTTAATTTTTACTAGATGTTATAGTCATTATAGGTGCTTAGAAGTAATGACATTCTAGTAAATACATTAATTGAGATTCTTTTTTTTTTTAATTTTATTTATTTATTTGACAGAGATCACAAGTAGGCAGAGAGGTGGGCAGAGAGAGGAAGGGAAACCGGCTCCCTGCTGAGCAGAGAGCCCACACTCAATCCCAGGACCCTGGGATCGTGACCTGAGCCGAAGGCAGAGGCTTTAACCCATTAAGCCACTCAGGCGCCCCATTAATTGAGATTCTTAATAACGCACATTGGCCTTTCCCCCGCTTCTTGCTGTTTTATGAGCTCTTTAAATCTTTGATGAGATAGTTAAAACATTTCTGATTAGACCATTCAGTTTCTGACTTGGAGTTACATTTTGTGATTCTGTAACAGGTTTGATAGTCATCAAAATGATAAATGATCCAAAGTTTAGTCGCAATTGTAAATAGATACATCTACAGCTTATTTGATGAAGAATGTTAACATTGCCTTGGGCTGCAACATAATTGGCCCATAAGATATACACATTGAATGAAGAGATAAATGGTAGCTGGCTTGTGCTACACAAGAACCATGAAAACAAACCCTCTGTGTCACTTATTATTCCATCCCTCTAGCATTTTAGTAGACCCCAATAGATATTTATTTTAAATTTCAAATAATTTCAATAATTTGGTTTAGCTTGTAAGTGTTAGTATTAAAACATTTTAGCCCATTTTTATTTGGGTTGAATCATTCTAATTCTTTAAATCTTTTTTTTTCCCCTGCAAGATGTACTTTCTACTTTTTAATAGTACACTTGATTATTTTCTGAATGCTCACAGTTTCCATAAATTTGGAGTTCATGTGTTCTTATAGTACCACTGACCTCAGGTCTCTGTTGTTTGTTGGATGGTGGCAGAACTGGGGGAAACTACGGTAATTACTAATAAACTACTGTATACCAAGCAAAGATTATAAAGGATTTTATTACATTCAGCTCATACTTGTGTTTCCCCTTATGTGATTTTTACCCCATGGTCTGAGGGTAATCCACCATACGCCCCAGTACCTCTCCTATTCTGAGAAATATCCACAACCAAAGAGTATTCTAGGTTCAACACCTCTATTTGTTTTTCTTCTCAGCATTACTACATTTAATGAACATTATTTGGAAGTTTCCTCTCTGTTTAAACTATTTGGAAGTGGTCATCTTGGTTTATCATCTTAACATTCCTAGAGCCATCTAAAGGGAAGAGTGCAGCAAGGGACACAGACAAGGGGCTCTTATGCAAACAGGAGGAAATCACTTTTATTCAGTTATAAGTCATCAATCATTTACAAGATTGACTCCCACTTGCCAGCTTTTATACAGGTAAATCAATGGTGTAGGTCAAATGACAAAACATTCCCTATCCAAGCTGTGTGGCCCAACTCTTTGGGAAGAGTGAGAAGTGAACTCAGGTGCAATCTGGGGAGATCCGAAAACATGCTGATTCTACATTAATTGCCCACTGATGCATCTTCTTCCTGTGACCTAAGGGACCAGATCTGGTCCTTCTACCGACATCTCAAATAAACCGCGCATGAATGATGATTCACCAGCACCTCTGTTGAGGTCTGCGCTCTTTCCACCATAGCTGGGCTCGACTCAGTGCTTGAGGGGAGGAAGATATGGACTCTGACCTCTAGGGGCTTATTCCCTAGTAGAGGATTTAATACACACAGGTGCAAAATACTAACTGCTAGCCTGCCTTTGAACTCGATTAGGAACTCTTCTGAATCTACTTCATAATAACAGGGTTTGGAGTGAAGTTTTTCTGGTTTGTAGTTTTGCCATTTTTCGTACATTGATTCTATTGTTTGTTCATTTCAGTTTATTCATTCAACAAATATTTATTCAGTACCTATTGCATGTCGGGTTCTGGAAATATAGCTGTAAATAAGCACAAGGTTTTAGCTATCAGAGTTTACCTTATAATAGAAATAGGCAATAAATATGCAAATGCATAAACAAGATAATTTCCTGTAGTTAATAAGTGCCATAGGGTCATGGAAAATAGTAAGTAACAAACCACCTTTGCTGCAGCCCTGAGAGGGGTATGACGGCCCACTGTGGACCTTTGGTTTCTGCAAGAGTCTGGAGTTAGAGCTGTCTCTGCAGCAGAATACTCAGGCAGGTTTGCTGGGCAGAAGTGTAGGAGATTCCTCCTCCAATTCCCCACTGCAGACCCGGCTGCAGGTTCAATGTGCTCACTGGCCTCTATTCTGATCTCTTATTCTCACATCCTGTGTTTCCCACAGTCCTCTTACTGTGCGGGGAATCTCAGCCTGTTTTGTTTTTGCTTTTGCTTTGTTTGCACCTCTAGGGATGGGCGTGGCCTCTCTGAACCACAGCTCCCCCAGCTTTGACTTTGTTACCCTTGGCCCTGTGAGCAACCAGTCCTGGCTGCTGGTTGACTTTTCAGCCTGCTGTCCTGATCACTTGCTCTGGACACCTGCTGGGAGGACTGCCTTTCTGGTCTGGCGGCTCTAGGACTGATTGCCAGAGTCTTGCCCGGAGATGCCAGGGACTGCTTGGAGACTGAGACTCGCCTCCTCCCAGTGGCCTGTGCTCTCATTCACAACCCTCAGCAATTCCTTCTCCACAGGGCTGGTCTGGTTCCTGGCTTGAGAGCCTTTCTGAAATGTTCTTCCACTCTTTACCTGCTGAAACTTTATACAACTTCTCTATATTTCTTACTTCCTTGTCATTTCCAGATCTCAGTGAGCACTTCATTGAAACTTTGTAGGATATTTTCCTTTCCTAACATATTACAGGAATTTGAAACCTTTTTGTGGATACATCACAGACAATACCTCCTATGATTTTAGCTACCTGCCAGGCAGCATTTCTGAATGCAACTGCTTTCAGACGATAAGGCACTGTTTCCCAGATAAATGCTGTCTATATACCAAACGTTAAAAAAACTGTGGTCAAACCCTCTCTACTTGACTTCAAGACCACACCTGGCGGACTCTGATCTTTATTTTTAGCTTCACTTCTCTAGGATGCTGCCTTATCTCTTTTTTCTTTAGCTGATTTGGCATAGTGTTCTTGTTTTCTCATTTGGGTTAGTGCTACTGGCAACAGGCTTTGATTTTCTTGGAGTGTTCCTCTTTTATTTCCCTTTGAGATTTGGATTGGCTACTACCCCTCTTAATCTTGGCCCACAAATTGAAACTCCTTCCCATTTATTAATTTAAGATGACTTCTGGGGTGCCTGGTTGGCTCAGTCAGTTAAATGTCAGCTTTCGGTTCAAGTCATGATCTCGGGGTCCTGGGATTGTCCTGCGTCAGACTCCTTGCTCAGCTGGGAGTCTGCTTCTTCCCCTGCCTCTGTCCCTCCCCCTGCTTGTGCTCTCTCTCTCCCTAAAGCAAACAAACAAACAAATAAAGTCTTTTTAAAAAAATTTCAGCCATTGGACTGAGAAGAGATAGAATGCTATTAGAACTTGGCAATCTAGGATTCTGTTTTGATCAGCATTTCTGTTCCTTCTGTAGTATAAAATATGGGGCCACTTGCAGTGAAGCTGAAGATATCAGGCCATTTATTTAGGACTGTCATTGCTAGAGTCACTGCAATTTCGTCTACATGAGGACAAAAGGTTGCTCAGCAGCTACCATGAATTTCTTTCTCAAAGCCAGTATTAAAGGTCTACTTCTAGAAAATGGATGTGGAAAACAGTTTCAAGTAAAGATAAGAACAGTCACTTCCTGGGCCATTGCCAAGGCTGGCTGAAATTCAGATGTTCTGAAACAGCTCCATGCGGCCAAGGGATCCTTTTCAAGATGCTCAGATTTCATCCCAGAGAAAAACAACAACTCTTAACACACTTTTAAGATCTATTTTCATCAATTCGGCCTTTTGCTAGGATTCAGTCACTTTAAGAGAAAAAGGGAGGCCCTTCTAACTCTGATTTTAATTTTGAGGAATAGGTTTTTGAATAGTTCACCCATTTGAGCAAGAAGAGTACTGGGGCTCAGCTCTGAGCTTCTGGGAGCTAGAGCCCCATAGGCCTTGCAGGAAAGTTTCATCTTTTGCTGTCCTCGTTTTCTTTGAGATACCAAAAAAATTCCTCCAAGGAACAAGACTTGTCCTCTTATAGCTGTGATTCCTTGGAATTGAGGTATAGTCATAACCTTGGGAGTAAGCAGAGGTTTACTCTGTCCCCTTAAGAGATAATTACACTCTCAGAAAATCACTCAGTTCTCTTCAATTATCTGTACAAATGATATCAACAAATAATATGAACAAGCAAAATAATAATTCAGAAATTAAAAAGAATACTTCAACACGAATAATTAAAAAATATATATAGTTTAAAAGTTTTGGGGGGCGCCTGGGTGGCTCAGTGGGTTAAGTCTCTGCCTTCAGCTCAGGTCATGATCTCAGGGTCCTGGGATTGAGTCCCTGCTCGGCAGGGAGCTTGCTTCCTCCTCCTCTCTCTCTGCCTACTTGTGATCTCTCTCTGTCAAATAAATAAAAATCTAAAAAAAAAAAGGTTTTGGGAATCAAATACATGGTGATGTGCATGAAATGACATAGACAATCTTACACTACGTGGATGGCACTATTAATCAGTCCAAATGTACTGAGGGGAAAAAAACCTGACAATATGTGTTGAAAACCTTAAAATGTTATACCCTTTGTCAGAGTAAGTCTCATTATTGGAATCTATGCTGAAGAAATATCTGAAATACAGAAAAATAAGTGCTTTATGGTACAGATAATTTTTGTATTTTGCTTACAGATGCAAAATATTGGTAAAAAATATCCCAAAGCAGAGGGATTACATGATGAAATGTAATATAGTCATGATATTTCCAAACGTCTTGAAAATGTAGTAAAGAAGTAGATTATAAAATACATGGTGTCATTTTAAAATAAAAAAAGAAGACAGGAATATAATAAAAGATGGTTCTCTCAAATAGTGACGCATCAGGCAGTTTTGAGGGGTTGATTATACCTTCCTGTATTTTCCACATCTTCTGTTATATTCTTTTTTTTTTTTTTAAGATTTATTTATTTGACAGAGAGATCACGAGTAAGCAGAGAGGCAGGCAGAGAGAGAGGAGGAAGCAGGCTCCCTGCTGAGCAGAGAGCCCGATGTGGGGCTCGATCCCAGGACCCTGGGATCATGACCTGAGCTGAAGGCAGAGGCTTAACCCACTGAGCCACCCAGGTGCCCCCTGTTATGTTCTTATCAGAGAAACAATTTTGGAAAAAAATGTTATTAAAGAAAACTGGATTATCTTTTTCAGCAAATACAGATCACCTATATAGCATACGCTCTTCTCTTTGGAAAATAGTTTTATGAATTTTGTAAATGACACCATGGGAGCACGTTGGGCAGAGACCTCTGCCTGAGGCAGTGGCGAGGAGAGATGGTCTTTTTAAAAAAATTAATAAATTTATTTATTTGACACACAGAGAGAGAGAGAGAGAGAGAGAGAGATCACAAGTAGGCCGGGAGGCAGGCAGAGAGAAAGGGGGAAGCAGGCTCCCTGCTGAGCAGAGAGCCCAATGTGGGGCTTGATCCCAGAACCCTGAGACCATGACCTGAGCCTAAGACAGAGGCTTAACCCACTGAGCCACCCAGGCGCCCTGGAAAGATAGTCTTGAGTGGGGTGGTTTCGGCTGCTCATGCATCCATGTGGTGACGGGAATCTGGGAGCAGATGCAGAGGAACAGGGTCTGTGAGGGCCAGAAAGTTAACAATATCCCTGCTTCATTGAGTACCTCTTCCATGGTCCTGACTTTTCCTTCTTTGAGGTAAAGTGGAAACTTAATTTATCATTTCATTCTGCCATGGGGACTGCTTCTATACATGATTTGCCATTGCCCTGAATCTTCCCCACCTTGTCATGTCCTCATGAAGAGTACCATGAAGGCCAGGCTGGAATAATATCTAGTCCAGTTCTTATTAGTGCCTAATATTCAATGATAGATAAATGAACCAATGAAGTACATGAAAGACAAAATAAATCCCAGGACTCCCATATTATACTGTTACAATCTTGTGATCCCTGTCACCTCTAGCAACCATTTTAATCTTGGAAAGATTGAAAACTGGTGTTGAAACAAGTTCTATGAAAGGGACATTAAAATCGCTAATGAGTCATTGAAGTGTATAGAAGAAACATGACTCATGTGACAGAGAGTTAATGAGTCCCTAATAAACACTAGTGGGTAATGTGAGGGTAGAAAGACATTTCATAAGCACCTATTACAGAACCGGTGCTTTACATTTCAGAAAATTCTTGGGACAATTCAGTGGGCGAAGTGTTGGTGTCCTTATTTCATAAAGGAGAAAATTATGATTCAGAGTAGTTAAGGAAGTTAACTAAAACACCAGTGTCCTAAGATGTAGGAAGCTTCAGAGCATCACTTTTACCCTAACTTGAGGAAGCTGGATAATCTACAAAGTCACAACAGTTTTTAACCCACCAGAGAACTGACATCACAGGGACATCTACCGGCCTAAAATTCAAGTAAAGACAGATGCCTCCAAAGAAAGGTGGGATCCAGGTACTGACTCACTTCTGACAGAAAACAAGAACAGGCTTTTGTAAATATATATACTTATTTCATGTTTATACAAGCTTAGAACCCTCAATCAGCTGCTTAGATGTACCAGTGGGTATTTTCAGCTATTAGTGTAATGTAGGTAATCACAAAAGCTATACTTTGAAAATCCTGTTAGCTGAAATTTTAGATGTTGGGTTGACCCAACATCAATTTTATCTCTTTACTATTTCTCAAAATTGGTTTTTTGTCTCAATTTCCAGTCTGGGTTCTCCATCTCTCTTCTTGCCTTTCAACTTACTCTCCCTGCTTCAGCTAGAGGAAGCTTTCAAAAATACAGATCCTCATTTTGTTACTCTCATAATGAAATGAATCCTATGGTTTCAAATAGCCTTCAGAATAAAATCTAGTTCCCCATATGACATCTACTTTCTTGTTTCTTTCCAACCTGCTCCTAATGAACTCGTCTCTTCACAGGCTATTGGCTCTGCCTGGAGCACTCTTCTTTCTTCACCTGAATTACTTCTTACCGTCCTTTAAAGCCCAGCTTGGTGGCTAAACCCTACAGAATGACTTCCCTAATATTACCAGTGGGGTTATGTGGTTTGGCACTTTCCTTTGAGTACTAAAGCTGTTTTCAACTATACTCTGCTGAATCCCTCTTTACTAATGGATAGAAGAGTGCTTAGCAAACACCTTTTCTGAAGTGGAGTATTTTTCCTCTTCTCTAAGCATAAGTCATCAAGGCAATTTCTCTGATCTCCTGCACTGTCCTCAGTCTTTCCTATGAGCACCCAGTGTCAATCCATGGAGAAGATCCTGTTACTGGCTAAAAGGTCACCTTCTGTCTCTGGCTCCCACTCTTTCTGTATTCTTATGCTGGCTCACACTTGGCCTTTAGCAATTTATAAAAATTTTATTTGAATTCTTACCTGCTTGCAAGGTGACCCCATTTTGCTCTTGTGTTGTGCCACATGTTTTCTTGTTACTAATTAGTGCCATTTCTTTTCAGCTGAAAGGAGTCCCTTTAAGATTTCTTGCAAGGATTATTTAGTAATGATGAACTCCCTAAGCTTTTGCTTGTCTAGAAAACTCTTTATCTCTCCTTCAATTCTGAACGATAACCTTGCTGAGTAGGGTATTTTGGGTTGGGAGTTTTTTTTCCTTTCAGCACTTTGAATATGTCCTGCCACTTTCTTCTGGTCTGCAGAGTTTCTGCTGAGAAATCTACTGAGTTTCCTTTGCATGACACAATTTGGTTTTCTCTTGCTACTTTTAGGATTCTGTCTTTACACTTAACTTTTGACGTTTTAATTATAATGTGTCTTGGTGTGGCTCTTCGGGTTCATCTTATTTGGAATTCTCTGGGCTTCCTAGACCAGGTTTTCAGCCATTATTTCTTTTCAGCCATAATTTCTGCCCCTGATTCTCTCTCTTCTCCTTCTGGGACCCTTTCATAGGAACATTTTCTGCTTGGTGTTGTCCAATAGGTCCCTTATCTTCATTTTTGAAAATTCTTTTTTCTTTTTGCAGCTTTGTCTGGGTGAATTCCATTGCATTGTCTTCCAGCTCACCGATCTGTCTTTCTGCTTCATCCAGTCTGCTGTTGAATCCCTCTAGTGTATTTTCAGTTCAGTTATATTCTTCATTTCTGTGACTTCTGTTTGATGCTTTCTTATAGTTCCTATTTCTTTGTTGAAGTTCTCACATGTTCATCCATTCTTCTCCTGAGTTTGGTGAGCACTTTCATGACCATTACTTTGAACTCCCTATCAAGTAGGTTATTTACTCTGTATCATTAAGGTCTTTTTTCTGGGTTTTTGTCTTATTCTTTCTTTGGAACACATGTTTCTATTTCCTCAACTTGCTGGACTCTCTGTGTTTGTTTCTGTGTATTAGGTCAAATAATTACTTTTCTTGGTCTTGAAAGAATGGCCTTGTGTAGGTAATGAATCTTTTCACTGGATCTCACGCTAGCTCTTACTTGTCTTTCATACTTTTGTAATTGCTTAAACCTCCTGATTTATTCTTTTTTTTTAAAGATTTTATTTATTTATTTGACATAGAGAGCTCACAAGTAGGCAGAGAGGCAGGCAGAGAGAGAGAGAAGCCGGCTCCCTGCCAAGCAGAGAGCCGGATGTGGGACTTGATCCCAGGACCCTGAGATCATGACCTGAGCCGAAGGCAGTGGCTTAACCCACTGAGCCACCCAGGCGCCCCACGCCTGATTTATTCTTGATAGGTCTTGTTCAGATGGTTGATTGTCCTTTAGTAATGAACCAAAGTTTTTTCAACTAAGTCACCTCTGGTGAAAAGTGTTACGGAACAAACTGTTAAGCAAGATGAACATAAAATGTCAAATCCTCAAGTTAAAAAAGAACTCTTTATTTGTTCAGTTATTATAAATATGAACTAGAAAGTGAAATCATCAGGGAATAAATTCACAATAATAGATTCTTTATTAGCTCACCAGGGAATTTTAGTGAAACTGTGAGTCTTGAACAGGATTTTAAATTCAAAGAAGAACTTGGATTTTCTGGACTCACAAAGAAATAAACACTAATATAACATGCTTGGTGGAATTTATTTATACAATATACATAGTCCAACTTTCCTAGCCAGACTACTTTCAGCTGGGGAGAGGATTCTTCCTCCTGCTTGTCTTTCTATTTCTTTTTAGATAAGTTGCTTCTCAGTTCATTCTGATCATTTTTCTTTTCCAGCTTGGTTACTTGTTTATAACTTCTCCAAGAAATGAGGATTTATGACTTAGTGAACTTTTAAAACAAAACTGAAGGACAGAAATTGTGAATTATGAATTGGGTTGTCAGCAGACCTCTATTTTGTAACAACTCTTCAAATATGTTCAAAGAGTAAATGGGGCAAGATAATTTCTTTGGTCCCTTAAATTTTATGTTTCAGGTAAAGAAAATAGTTGAGTTATTACATAAATTGACAATAAGC
Organism: Meles meles; assembly: GCF_922984935.1. Taxonomy (NCBI): domain Eukaryota; kingdom Metazoa; phylum Chordata; class Mammalia; order Carnivora; family Mustelidae; genus Meles; species Meles meles. Next base: position 75,726,825 of record NC_060077.1, read on the forward strand.
TAGAGGCATAGTTTTAAGTAGGAGATTGATAGGTAAGCTAGAAGTTTGCCCTTTTTTCCCTCCCCAGTAGGACATAATTGACACCATTACCCAGCAATATTTTGGAGTTGAGAAAAAAATCTAGAGCTTAAAGTGGCTTGGGAAGTTGCCAATAGTTCCTGAATAATTACACAAAGGGATTTAGAATTTTGCCAAAACAAATGTTCTCTTTCCTTTGGGAATTGTTTTAGGGGGTAGAGATGGAGACAAAGAAAGAGAATCTTAATTAGGCGCCACACTCAACATGAAGCAGGACATGGGGCTTGATCTCACCGCTTTGCAGTCATGACCTGAGCCAAAATCAAGAACTGGATGCTTAACTGACTAAGCCACCCAGGAGCCCCAGTACGGTATGTTGATGGAAGAAATACTGGATTTGATGGTAATTTTCTTGCTAGGAAGTCTCAGAAAAAAGTATTTATATTTTTTTGGTTAATTGGTAGCATGGTTAATATAGTTTTACAGACTATAAATGCTTCAAATATTCTATCCTAAAAGGTATAGCATACATATGAAATCATAATTATTGAATTGAATCCACACCTGTGTAGATGTATCATAGTTAACTTAGTGTAAATTAAGTCCAGTATTTCCTGAAATCTGCAACTATAAAAGGTATTGAACAAAATGACAAATATTTCTAGAGCTGAGATTGTGAAATTTGTTGCTGTCGAATCAGTGGAAGCAATGGAATGCAAACAAAATACAAGACATACTTACGGATGTTGAACAACTTCAAATACAAACCGTGAATAATGGAACTTATATTTCTAAGTCTTCTCTTTAACTTACACTTGAGCTATCTACCTGTCATGAAATATCTAGCTTTCTATTGGTAAGTCAATATGTTTTGCAACAGTTTTTTATTTCATTTACATTAAGACAAGCACAATTTCATGGGTAAGGAAATTTCTAATATATGGATGTCTTGTTGTATATTTAAATGGTAACCCTTGAGATATATGATTAAATTGCTTTTATATTTCCAACATTTGAAAGACCAGTTTCTGCACATACAGATTCAGTGTCACATTTCCACATTATTAACTATGGAGGCATACCAGGGTAAAAGAATACATAATCTCAGAGAATAAGTTTCAGATAGTTCTTTAGGGCTTAGCTGAATTCTTAAGTCATAGTCTCGAATTGAACATGGTTTTTGAAGCCTAAACAGAAAACTTAAAAGAAACAATTGGTTTACTACCATTTTATTACAAAAAGTGCCACATGCAATATATACTCTGAAAAACCACTGGTTTTTCTAGATTTTCCTCTGGAGTAGCAGAGCAGATTTGTGCTTGCAATCCCCACATAAACCACTTAGCAAAAATAATGAAATTGGGGTGGAAGGAATCCTGTTCTTCAAGAGTGGAAATAAGATCATGTGAGGAAAGGAGTTCACTACCATGGTTTATCAGTGGACTTTCTACAACACCCTCCCCCCCTTTTTTTCTGGACCCTTTTCTTTTCTTTCTTTTTTTTTTTTAAGATTTTATTTATTTATTTGAGAGAGAGAGAGAAAGAGAGAGGGAGAGAGAAGCATGAGCAGGGTGAGGGGCAGAGGGAGAAGCAGGCTCCCCGCTAAGCAGGGAGCCCAATGTGGGGTTCAATCCTGAGACTCCGGGATCATGACCTGAGTTGAACGCAGATGTTCAATCAACTGAGCCACCCAGGAACCCCTCTGGACCCTTTCATACAGCCTGTTTATGAGAACCAAACCTCCGATAGGACAGGGAGAATCTACAAAATAGGCAGGCTGAGAGAGTCTGAGTTTTTTTGTTCGTTCTTTTATTTTTCAGTTTCCACCTCTGGGCAAATTGAATAATCTCTAAAGATTGGAAGTAAAACCAAAGGGGAGGTTAGCAGTTGTGTTTCGTGAGCATGTTGGGACTATAAGCTAATTGTGCTTATAGTTCTAAAATTGAGCTACACAAATGTTTAATCCCTAGTGTTTAGTGCCAAGTTCATCATACATAGTTAAGAAATGTTTCCTGAATGTCTTGAATTAGACCTTGACTCACTCTATCAACATCTTACCATTAGAAACTATGAAACATCAGCAGTTGGCTTGTATTGTACTGAAACTGCTTTAACCAGGGTGTTCCTGGGACATTGAGAATCTGAATTCGACCTGGCCTCTGACCCAAGTGGAAATAAGTCCTAATCACTAGTCTTTGGGGTGACTCCCAATCCCATCTTGCTACTTCCTTTCTTCTAGTTCACCCTTCAATTCTGTCTTCCTGATCTTTTCCACTGTGCCCCATGGAATCCCTGTTGCAAAGTATACACATTCATCTACTTTTTAGTGTCTTTAAACAATGATTCCAGTATCTTTTTGTCTTTTTTCATAGGATCATGTTTTCTTTAGTGACCATTTCTCATTACTTGCTATCATTGATAGCATGTTTTGGGCAGATTGGGGGTGGCATTGAGGGAACAAGGGGAAGGTGAACATTTTAGTTTCCTATCTGCTGGCAAATCATCCCTTATCTGTGCACACTGAAATCCACATTAATTTAAAACTCTTTCACATTTTCCTCCTCTCTGTTACAGTAGTCATTCGGCTCCTGGGCACTCTTATTTGACATCTGCTCAGTCCTTTTCTGTACTCAATTCCTGCCACATCATAAGTCTCTTACTGTGTTAATACCAGTGACCACTGCTTTATGTAGTTAATGACCATTCAGCCTCTGATACTTGATAGCTTCACCCTAGACCCTGCCAACTACAGGAACAGTTCCTCCACTGTAAGTTTAATCTTCAGTTGTGTACCCTGACCACAAACACATCCTTTTCTGGATATCCCATTTCTGGACTTCCAGCACAGCTCTTTTGGACTTCCTTGGGATGGCTAGTGCTCCTGTTTTCCCCAATAAATCGCTCTCCTTCAAGCATTGTCACCTTCTTGCCTCTCTATTTGAGATCAGCAGCCTCACTTATAGGCATAACTGGGTCCCCTCCCTTTCTTCCAGCATTCTCCTAGAAAGCCACAATTCAGGTTAGGTCAAACAGTTTGTCTTCTGTACTCCTCCTCCTCCTCCCAGTGAGTGTTCTTGGAAAAGAGCACATAAACAGGAATATTAAGGTTAATCCAAGTCCCTGAGCCTCAGTCCCAGCCAGATCCACCCAGCGAATGTTGAGATGTTTTTAGGACATGCAAAAAAAAAAAAAAAAAGAGAAAAATTTAGTAGAAGCCAGATTTACAGACTCCAGATAAAATCCAGGGCAGGATGTAGTGGTTTTGGAATTCTACTCTCCACGAGATTCACTCCTTTTGCTCCCTAGTGAACAGTGCCACCGCCATGAGGTCACAAGCCAGAAAACTGGGAAGTCACCCTTCATTTTCTCCTTTCCTTTAATCCCGACACCAACTGGTCAATAATTCTTCCATTTAGCCTATGAACTGTTTCTTGAATCAATTCCATATTTTTTTTAACTCTACTGGTGAGATTTTACTTCCCTTGTCACATGTATTACTATTACAGCTCCTAACAGGCTTCCCCGCTCTCCGCTCACACACACTCTCCCCTATTGATGGCTTCCAGAGAGTCTTTTTAAGATGAAAGAGTGCATGTGAATTTTTCTCAACTCAAATGGAAGAATCTGTATTATTATTATTATTATTATTATTATTATTATTATTATTTATTTTGCCTTCCCATAGCCTACAAGGCCCAGTATGGTCTCAAACCTACATTCATCTCCATCCTCACCTCTTTCCCCCATTTCTTCCCATGTTCTCTGCTGCTCCATTCCACGGGCCTTTAGTGACTCCCCAGATGTCACTCACATGTCTTCTCCTGCCTCTGCTTCACAACATATGTGCTCCAACTGACTGGAGGGCCGCCTCTCTCCCCTCTTCTATTCAATAACTCCTGGGTGCCTTGCCTTTGTGTTCAACCCAACAGAACATTATGCCATACAATTATGCCAACATTAGCCCAGTGTTTCTATTTGCAGAAAGTCTATTTTTTAAAAATTGTATTTATTTATTTGCCATCAAAAGAGAGAGAGAGAGCACAAGGGGAGTGGCAGGCAGAGCAGGCAGAGGGAGGAGTCTGATGCAGGACTGGATCCCAGGATCCCAGGATCATGACCTAAGCTGAAGCCAGATGCTTAACCAACTGAGCCACCCAGGCGTCTCTGCAGAATGTCTATTGACAACCAAAATGCAAACAACTTCCCTAATATTGATTTGGTATATGGGCTTTTAAAAAACCTTTTCTTTGGCAGCGACAATATTCCATATCAAGAAACCTGATAGGACCGTTAAACTTTGAAAGAAAAGGACCATTCAATCCAATAACCTTTTTCGCTGCAAAGCTGACAAGGGAGGTCCCCTCTCTGGCAGTCCCCCAGACTCTAGGATACCATGCTCCTTTTTTCTTCCCCTTATTCTCATTTTGTGCTTTGGGGAGGCATCTCCCCATGCTTGAGCCAGACCTCCCTAATGTCATCCTGAAACAGACCCAGGGAAACAGACCCAGCTCCGGGGTAGAGTAAGGAATGAGGACGAGTCTTAATAGGGTAGAATTTTCTGCTTCCCACTACCACCCAACTTGTTTCTCCGACTAAACAAGACCCAAGAGCCTGGGAACCCCAGAGACAGTGAGGTGGATGATTGACTCTCCTTGGTAAAATCCATGGTGCAGCCTTTAGCCCTCCGTCCTGTGCAGAGACCCTCACAGAAGACTTTTTATCTCGGTGCTCCCTTCCAAGTGTTCCCCGCATGGCTCTTTCTCATTCCTGTTGTAAACTCTGAGGGTATGTTCACTCACTCATCCATTCATTCATCTAGTGAACAAACACTTCAGAGCAGAACTTCTGTGTGCCAGGCTCTGTTCTAAGGTGCACAGTAGTAATCCAGACAGACAGAGTCCTTGACTTGGGGATATTACATGCTAGTGAAGTAGGCAGAAAATGCAAATAAATTCCACAATTCTAGACAGAGGCACCTTAGTGGATGGAAAATACAGGATTAGAGTCAGTCTGCCCTAGCTCTCATTTGCTCGGGTGCAAATCTGGCCTTTGCCAGTGCTAACTTTGTGATCTTGATTGTGTTATTGATCTCCTCTGCAAAACGGTGGTCATCATTGTGTCTTTTTGGTTGTTTTCAGGAGCGAAGCATTTGGAGCCCTGAGAAAGAGTTGTGTAGGCACAAATAAGACACCGGAAAAAGCTTGATGTATCCAGTGCCTGCTACAAGTGTTGTGTGACTGGAGCTAGTGGAAGAAGATGAATTTGGAAAGGAGATGGCAGCCCCATCATGCTGGAGCTTTGTAGATTTCATTCTTGAGAAATGTAAAGTCATTTAAAAAATATTTGCGTTGTGCTTTGAAATTATGGCACTAAGTTCTTTGAGAAAATGCTTACTAACAATACGTAGCTCAGTATGAGCTATGTAATTGGGTATTTAAGCCTTAAGAACGAATGAAGGTCAAATTCCTGTTTCCTAATTCCATTTAGTGTCACTTTGTTTGGGTTTTTCTGGTTTGGTTAATTAGCTAAAGAGCCAAATGTGGAATCTCTGACAAATGGCTGTTCAGTTCAATTCATACAGATGTACTTCATTATTAATTTATATTTGTTTCCTGATCCTACTTAAATACTTTCAAAACCTCCTTCTATTTTGAAAAAGACATAGATACATTTGATATTTGGGGGATGGTATATAGATCGCCTATAATGAATTTTAAAACAGGGCAACATGTTTCAAGCATCGAGGGACTCGTGAGCAAGCATGTGTGTATTTAACAATTGGGAGAGTTGTAATGCAATTTCAACCTAAAATGGAACTGGGGGGTAAAAAATGGAAAACTCATACATATGCTCTCAGAACCACAAAACTTAAGGACTAAGAGACTGATTTCCTGTAAAGGTCTGATTTACAGAAAACTCATAATATTGGAATTTTCTTCTTTTTGGGCGGGGGGGGGGAGGGACAGAGGGAGAGAGAGGGAGAGAGAATCCTAAGCAGGCTCCATGCACAGCTCAAAGCCCAGCGTGGGGCTTGATTTCACAACATGAAATCATGACCTGAGCCGAAATCAAGAGTGGGATGCTTAACTGACTGAGCTACCCAGGTGCCCCAATATTGAAATTTTCTTAAACAATTGGAAATTTGTTGTCTCATGTCAACCTTGGAAAATTTCGCTGATGGTTTCTAGAAGCATGAACAAGAAATGACCCAGGTAGTGTTGGTTTAGCAAAATAAACTGACTTGAGCTGGACTAATTGTGATGGGTCAGGGAATTTTCAAAACTGGTCTCATTTCTTTTTTAACAGACTCCAACTGAGCTCTCTTTACACACCCTGCCTATAAATACAGCTCACCCCAAACCCTCAAGAGACTCACCTGTAGCTTGCTACAGTTTGTGTGTCTCAAATTGCAAGGCTTAGGCTATTCCCAAATAAACTCATCCTTTTGAGCTGGTCTTAGTTTCCGTCTTTATTTAGGTCAACAAAAGTCTACTTTAAAAAATAGGATTTTCCTGTCTAAGGGAGCCTCCGTCTTTTTGGTTTGCCAGATGAATCAGCATACATTAACTGAATGCTAATGTTTTCAAGACATTGTGCTAAGCATGATCTTTTAACAGGAAATGCTTCTAGTATTATTCACCCTATTCCACAAACACGTATGAGATATTTCCCTAGTGCCCAGCATTGTGCTAAATGCTGGGAATTCAAAGGGAAGGGGTTAGGATGGACTGTTTTAACACTGTGTGGTAAAGGCTGTGGTAGAAGAAAGTCCGGCCTGCTGTGGAGACACACAGACAAGCTTGCAGCAGATAGGGAAGCTGGCGATCTCACTTAGTTTTCATCGTTATTGATTCTCAGGCTTGCTTTTCACTAAAACGAGTGTAGAAACACATTCTCTTCAATCCCAATAACATTAGCAAGTTTCTTTTCCCTCGTCAGGTAGTGAAGTTTTAGTGCCTCTTGCAGCACTAAATGAGGACGAGGACCTCTTGAATGAGGACGAGGACCCCTTCCAGATAGGTCCATATCCTAAACGCTGGAGCCTGTGAATATGACTCACATGGCAAAAGAAACTTTGTGGATATGATTTACTTAAAGGTCTTGAGATGGGAAGATTATCTTGGATCAGTGAGCCTAAATAATTATAAGGTTCCTTGTAGGAGGGAGGTAGGGGGTCAGAGTTAGTAGTAAGAGATGAGATGACAGAAGCAAGAGGTGAGGAAGGGCCATGAGCCAAGGAACGCAGATGGCCTCCAGGAGCTGAAAGAGGCAAGGAAATGAGTCTCTGTCACACCCACCAAGCCTCCAGAAGGGACGTGCTCCTTGTTAGTGAAATTCCTGCCTTAGGGAGGAATTTTATTTCTTTATTTCTTATATTTTATTTCTACAAACCATACACTGTTATTCTTTATGAGTGAGAAGCTATCTCTGGGTTAGTTCATGGTTCTTATGGAGGATTGGTAAATTAGTGTGAACCATTTGATCCCCCAGCTTGTCCTGAACATGGTAAGTCGGGGAAGTGATATGGCATTTCTGTGTCTCTCAGGTATCAGAGCCATCCTGGTTGGGGGAACCTCCCAAGCTCTACCCTGCCTGACGATGTAAGGAAATATAAGTGGCCAATAAATACGTCAGCATACAGACATTCAGCTACATTAATTACCAGGGAAGTCCTGATTAAAGCTACACTGAGGATTAGATTGGAAAATGTTTTGTAAGAGTCTGAAAATCCAAGCATTGACAGCGATCTAGAAAAATGGTAATTTCTGCTTGTAGGAATACAGAATAGTGCAAACACTTTGGAAAATATCCTGGCATTTTCCAGTAAGTTTAAATTCTCCATATCCTGTAACATAATAACTCTACTCCAAGACAAGTGTCAGGAAGCATGGATGAGATGCTCATAGCAGCATTGTTTATCTTAACAAAAAAAACCTTAAAAATAAAAGTAAATAAATGGAAGTCCAGAAGCATACAGTTTGTACCTTTATCACTTACATTTCTAAAGTCATATAGATGTGGAGTCTAACTATAAGGAAAAACAAGGGAATGACAAATAGGTAATTTTGGGTGTTGGCTATGTCTGAGGGGAGGGAATATTATCTGGGAAGTTTATAATAAGCCTTCAAATGTATTCACGATTTCCACTTCTTGTGATGGGCAGTGGATATATAGGTAGGTGTCTGTATTTTCTTTGTATTTTTTTATTGTTAAATACATATATTTTTGGTGAATGTCTGGAAAAATCCCATGTTAACAAAGGTAATTGCTCTTCTCCCTCTCCCGACTTTTCCCAAACGGTTTTCGGAGGTAGTTGCTGTTGGAGCAATGGACACAAAGATCTTAGGATCCTTTCTCATTGGGACTTTAGTCTCCATTTGCTGCTGATCAGAACAAAAAGAAGGATATACTAACACATAGCTATATAAGAGAATGAAGGATTGAAATTTTCTATCAAGATAATCAAAATAGAGGGCACCTGGGTGGCTCAGTCAGCTGAGCAATGGACTCTTGATTTGGGCTCTGGTCATGATCTCAGTGTCATGGGATGGAGCCTGCTGTCAGGCTCCATGCTCAGTGCAGAGTCTGCTTGTCCCTCTCCCTCTGCTTTTCCCCCTTCCCCACTCTGTCTCTCAAATAAATAAATAAAATCTTTAAAAAAAAAGATAATCAAACTAGGAACTTGGAAATCTCCATTATATTTAAACATTGTGCACCATGAATAGAATTCTCAGACTAAGAAATGGGACACCCCATACTTGTGTGCACTAATTAACTCATGACCTTCAAGTCTGTTGGGTGTCATGTATTCACAAACAAGAGACTCTAGTAATTATAACTTACTCTGTATGTTTACAGAATTTTGTAACCACAAAACAGTAACTTGTCAGTTAGTCACCCAGTATTGATTAAGTTCTTAGACATTGTGCAGTTGGGTACTAACCATTCAGGAAACTCATTTAAAAAAATAGACCTGGTCCCCCACCCTTGAGGAGCTGATGTTATAATATATTTAATTACAATAGTTTGTGCTCAGTCTTATAGCAGAGCTAAATTGGGACAATGATATCTGTAGAGAGAGAATTAAGAGTCACAGGATGAAAATGCAGAAATACAGGGGCACCTCGGTGGTTCAGTCAGTTAAGCATCTGACTCTTGGTATTGGCTCAGGTTGTGATCTCAGGGTCCTGAGATGGAGCCCCCATTGGGCACTATGCTCAGTACGGAGTCTACTTGAGAATTCTCTCTCTTTCTCTCTTCCTTTCCCCTTCCTCTGCTTGTGCACACATGCTCTTCTCTCCCTCTCAAATAAATAAAAAATCTTTCAAAAATGCTGAAATACAGAAGGTAATTGAAAGGAGGGTGTGTTTTCAGAAAAAGATGATGTCAAGACAATGGACACCTGTACAATGTCAAGAGTCCATGCTAGTCAATGAGATTCAGGAAAATGATTATGGAACAGAAAGAGCAGGATGTCACCTGGATATCGACTGATATCTAACCATTTTTTTTTTTTTAATTTGGACAGAAGGCATGCCTTTTTTTTTTTTTAAAGATTTTATTTATTTATTTGACAGATAGAGATCACAAGTAGGGAGAGAGGCAGGCAGAGAGAGAGAGAGAGGAGGAAGCAGGCTCCCTGCCAAGCAGAGAGCTGGATGCGGGGCTCGATCCCAGGACCCTGAGCGAAAGGCAGAGGCTTTAACCTACTGAGCCACCCAGGCGCCCCAGATATCTAACCAATTTTTAACACGCTTCTAAACTGTAACATATGTAGACCAGTTTCCTAAAGCTCAAATAAAGGATAAAAGTTTAGATGTCTAAGTCATATTTGTCAAAATATTTACGCCCTGTATGTGGTAGCCAGAATCTCCAACAAGCAACCTTTCATTGTCCTGAGCTCTTGATTATATAATTAAATTTGTTATAATCATTTATAAGAACTTGAGCAAAATCATCTCCAATGGAAAAATTCATGTATCATAAATTGGAAGGGAAGGAGGTTTTATAAAATAAATGTTCTGAGAAAACTGGCTAAATGTTTGGGGAAAATGGAATTTAAATGTATCAAAGAATTACATGTTGAAATCAAAACACAAAAATCAGACAAAATTAGCCTTTTAAGTTTTAAAAACTTTTGTTAAGTCAAAGAAATCACCCTTTTTTTCTTGTTTGAGACTTGAATTGTCTTATTAACAGAAGGAAAAAAGGAAACAGTAATCTCAGAAGACGTAGAGCAAGGGTATGCCTAGATTATGTGTTTATGGACATTATAAACAACAGACTCGCCCTGTTTGACAAAAGGCAATTTGGGACGAAGTCTACAAAGACATTTTCATTGTGTCTAACTTTGAATTAAAACAAAGGGTCCAAATATTCTACAAAGCCCTAACTGTGCTGAAATGATTATTTGTAAAAACATTGTGGTTAAAGGAAGAGCTTAGAAGTCTGTGGACGTGGCATTTAAAAAGAATATCCTCTTCAGTTCTTACTGTTTATACTTCAGAGCTTTGAAAATTGAAATTCATAATTATTATTTGGTAATAAATCTGTAATAAGTTAATGTTGAAATTCCACTGAGGAAAAAACACAATATGCCTGTATGTGGGTTCCTTTGATTTATCTGTCTACTTTGATTTCTCATAACTTTATTTAAGTATTTTCTCCCTTCCTTCCATTCTCTGATTTGATCAAATCAAGTCCCTGCTGTTTCATTCCACAATGGTTGTACCTACACTTAAAAAGACGGGAAGAAAGGAAAACTGGACACTTATAGACAGGTTTATAAGATGAAAAAGAACAGTTTTCTAGGAGTAATACAAAGGGTTTTGCTTCTAAAACCAGTTAGTCAAGTCTCTGAGGATTCTTAAAAATAGACACTGTGATATAAAAAGCACAGCTTGACCACATTCTGTAAGACAGACAATGCTGAGTGTCATTTGTGCCCTTTCAAAGAAGTCATTCTTAAAGAAAAAATAGGAAAATTAAAGTGCTGGAAAATATTTGTAATACATGAGGTAAAAAAGCCATTGGTATCTTGATACATATAATGTTCACTAGAAAAAGGGAGTACTGAACGATGATAGCTGAATTTCCTGAAACACAAATATGAATAAACATAAATATGAACATGATTAAACTCCTATGAATATATGAATATTAATGTTTATAAATATGAATACCAAATAATATGCAAATTATCATTAATATCTTTAATATTAGAGTTATGAAACAAAGGAAATGTCAACACACACCACACACACACACACACACACACACACACACACACACACACACACAATTTTTTTTCTGACCTGATTAGCCAAAACTGAAGAAATGGTCAAGCAAGGAAAATGTAGTGAGTAGGGCCATCTTGTGACTTTTTTTTTTTTTAAAATAGTGTTGATTTATTTCAGAGAGAGATAGAAAGAGAGCATGAGCCCGGGGAGGATCAGAGGAAGGGGAAGAGAACTCCCAAGCAGAGTCTGTGCTGATCGTGGAGCCAGATATGGGCCTGGATCCCAAGACCCTAAGACCATGACCTGAGCTGAAATCAAGAGTTGGATGCTTAACTGACTGAGCCATCCAGGCATCCCTATCTTGTGACATCATTAGTGACAATGTAGTCTGGTACAATTTTCTTCGACAATTTGTCAATTTTTATTGAGTTCTGATCTAATTAATTCCACTTCTAGGTTGCAACCTAAAAAAAAAAAAAATCACAAACTTTGAAAAAACTTTTTCATAATGGAATATCATATTGAGTCAGTAAAATAGAAACAATCTGAATTCTTCAGCAATGGAAATGTGGTTAGGTAAACTCTTACTTTCATGTAACAGACTGTTATGTGACCAATAAAACACACAAAACCAAACAAAAAGGAATAAGTATCTTTAGATATGTATTGAAAAAGTCTGTATGGAATCCACATTTCAATAGTGGATAAACAATTATTTTCTAATTTTCTGAGCTATCTTCAAAATGTGTATTTGTATTTATATGTTTATATTCCTTTTTATATTTATTTTATACTTTATATTTATATTATATTTATATTTTTATTACTTTTATATTTATATCACTTTTATTTAAATACTTAGATTTATATTACTTTTCTAATTGGAAAAAACATACATGAAGTCAGATGTTTCATAACCTAATGGAAAAAATGATAAGAGAAGCAAGATAGTTAATTGAGGGGAGTGAGTAATGGAGACTGAAGTTAATGGATTTATGACAGAAGGATGAATCTAATCTGTGTGGATATTTGTTTTTTTTTCTTTTCCAAATAGTCATAGAACATTGTTTAAAACTGAAATACAAAAGAAACCCAAAAAAATCTTAAGTAAATGCAGTTCATTTATGTTACTTTATATCTTATTTACCTCAGAGTCTTCATCCACTAAGTGATTTGTTTATTCAATTTCCATCTGAGAATCAATTTTCTGGCTCTAAATGGGATTTGACTTAGATTCAGGTTGAATTTCTGCTCTGCAGCAACTATTGGTTTTGCAATTTGAAGGACATTTCTTAAACTCCGTGAGGGTTGGTTTCCTCATCTGTAATATGGGCACAATGCTTTTTCACAGGGTATTTTTTAAGGTTAAAGTACTTTATGTACCTATCAGAGTCCCAGACACATAGTATTTGCTTTTATTGATTAGAGAAAAATGTTTTCACAAGGAAGCATTGAATTTTGTATATTTTAGTATGTATGAACACTTATATCCATATATGTTGTACATATATTTATATATAATATATAGTTCATATATATGTTTATATATAAACATATTAGCATAAATGTATACTTATACACATATATACAGAGTACATACATATTTTAGTATATACATATAATATACGTATCATAAAACTTCATTTATGGGGCACCTGGGGAGCTCAGCCAGTTTCGGGTCTGCTTCAGGTTGTGATCTCAGGGTCCTGGAATCAAGCAGGGTTGGCTCCCTGCTCAGCGGGGCGTCAGCTTCTCCCTCTCCCACTGCCCCTACCCCCTGCTCATGTTCAATCTCTTTCTCTCTCAAATAAATAAATAAATAAATAAATAAAATCTTTAAAAACAACCAACAACAACAACAACCATAAAGTTTCATTTATTTTAGGGTGTTTTAACTTCTATTATTTCAGTCTATCAATTTTTTTTTTCATACTCTACTGAGCTTCTAGATCACTTTCTCAAAATTCTACATTTCCCTATTGGGGATTCCATAGCAATGGAAGAGAATCAGAAATTGATCTTCTTTTTTATTATCATTATCATTATTATTGTTATTATTATTTATTTATTTCTACGTGATCTTCAGAGCCAAGAAAAAGCACAAATGTCAATTCGCATTGACATAGGAATCAAGTTTCGTTTCAGAGATATTTACAACAGTACCCAGAAACAATCTCTTCAGTTCTTCTAAGGATTCTGAACCATTGCCTCTCCTTTTCTCCTTTGTGGATAAATCAAAGTAAGCCCAAGAAGTGTCAGCTGAAATCCAGATGCAGGTTGGCTGCTATGCGCTAGTGCTTTGTGGGCTTGGCTGATTAACCAGCTTTCAGTAGCTGGGAAAAGGGAATAGCGCTATGCTCCTCCTGCTCCTTTCTCTGGGCAGTAATAGTTCCATCTTTGGTGGTCAAGGTGGAGATCAAAGGATAGGACAAAATGGTGTAGGTCATGAATGCTTAGACCAGACCATAAAATTGAAGGTTTAGATCTCTAGTCTGAGTATCAGTAATAATTCATATACTTGTGGAACCAGCAAACAAACAGAGCAGAGGATGTGCATGAGCTCACTGGTACACAATGATTAACACCAAGAATGTGGCGCCCCGGTAGTGACCTTGTTCCCTGCTGAGAGGCATAAAGTTCAGTCCCCGCCCCAGCACCTTTCATGAAGTGAGGCACTAAACCCCAGGGTGAGAAGCTGTTGAGGCTTCTCAGCTTAAGTGTTGAAAGAGGGCACTATTATTAAGCAAACCTCAACCTTAATTACCTTAAAGCAACTGGGTTTTTTTTTCTTTAACCAGGCCACAGGTACAACAACTCATTTATTTTGTGGTTGACTTCTGACTGTGCCGTCAGACCTTAAAACTGGAGATTTCAGTGCCTTAAGCCTAGCCAAAATGCAAATGGATGTTCCACGTTACTTGTTACTTGTCAGGGAGCTGCCGTCAACACATAGGAAAGAGAGGGTGTTGAAAAAAACCAGAATGAATTTTATTAGAGCTCGCCAATATATCTCAATAAGTACTTACTTTTAACTTGTACATAGAGAAATTTCACGTGTGGTGGATATTTGTAAGATGAACTCTCATGTGATCACACTCAGGTCAAAAATAGGATACTTCCTGGGGCGCCTGGGTGGCTCAGTTGGTTGGGCATCTGCCTTCAGCTCAGGTCATAATCCCAGAGTTCTGGGATGGAGCCCCACATTGGGCTCCCTGCTCAGCAGAGAGCCTACTTCTCCCTCTCTCTTTGCCTACTGCTCTGCCTACTTGTGCTCTCTATCGAATAAACAGTAAAAATCTTTTAAAAAAATTAAAAAAAAATAGGGTACTTCTAGCTCCTCAAGTCCCTCCACATTGTATCCAGCCCCAATTCTGCTTTTCTACCTCCTTTGAGGTAACTACTATTAATCATTTCCTCGTTCTTTAAAAAATGGACGTATCACTTATGAATGTATCTCTACAAAAGACAATTTAGTTTAATGTCTGTTATTGTCCCACTGCATATTTGTCAGAATCACAGATCCGATGTGTTTAGTAATAGTTTATTCATGTTTGTTGGTGAAAGTATTTTATGGTACAAATATATCACAACTGACTTATCTGTTTTGCTGTTGATGTGAATTTGGGACATTTCCAAAAAATTGATAAATAATGCTGCTATAGATGTTCATGTGTGTGCGTGTGTGTGTGTGTGTTTCCTCTGGGAACATACTGAGGGTAGAATTGTTAGATCCTATAGTATATGAATATCTTCAAATTTACTAGATAGTATCAAATGCTTTTCAAGTTGTTTTACCAATTTATGTTGCTGCCAGCCGTATATTTACTTAGGATTTCATTAATGATTTACTCATTAAAATTTCATAATTGTTTTCCATTTGAAAGTAGTGACACCTCTATTAGTAGATTTATTTCTAAATACTTGAAAATGTTCTTTAAATATCCCTTTTTTAGTTTTCTGAGTATTTGTTGCTGACATACAAAACTATGAAAGTTACTTATACAAAACAAACGTAAAACAAATTTAATTATGTCATTTAATATTTGTTTAATGAGAAGTCCAGAGGTTTGGAATTAGTTACATCCATTTTTTTCCATGAATCTACTTATCACACAATAAGAAGACATGTCTGCTTTTGAATTAGGATATGTGTAAATTTATTAATATTTTGGAAATTAATGTCATTAGCCTCCCTGCTGGAAGTTGTTGGTTTCCAGGAAATACATGACTAAAAAGGATCTTTAGAGTCATTTTTTCTCCATTCCATACTGCATGCCACATTGTCAAAGGGCCAGGGACCATCAATTCTCAGGTTGATGTAAAACACCACCACAATTTTGCACGCTGTATCATGTGAACTTTCCTTAGGAGAGATGGAAAAGTACCAGAGACATTGTTTCTTTTCTAGCTCTTGCTCATCAAAAAGATTGGGATTCATGAGAAGCGGTGACATCATTACATAGCCTAAAGCAACACAAATTCACACAGAAGCAGATCAGATGTACCGTGGATAATCCTTGAGTCATACAATCAGGAGCTCCTGAAGTACACCTATTTCCTATTTTCATCTTTATTTTTGGGTAAAACCATTTTTTACTTCCCTTGTCCGTCTCAATATAGCAACTGACTTCAAGAACGCCATAGATTTTATTCACTGTCCCCCTACATCTATCATGACCCTGTAACCTCAAAATTCTTCTATTTCTGAAAAGTTTTGAAATTAGTCATTGCCATAATCCCTCTGCCTGGCTACAGAATATTCTGCAAATGTTCATAATCAAGGAGTGGCTCTGTGAGTTTTTTTAAGAAACAAAAACTGAATTCCTAACCCATGAGAAATCAAGTTTTCATGATTTAAATGAATTATGTGAAATAAGGAGGGCAAGGTTTTATCTGCTCAGACTCCTGGAGTCTTTCTTACAGCTGAGATAACTTTCTGCCCGTTGTTTTTCTGAAGGGAGCAAGTTTTTCTATTTGTTTTTCCTCAGCAAGCATACATCGTGTACTTTGGGGTTGAATTTGGATTTTTTTTTTTTTTTTGAAACCAGATGACTATTGTCTTACATAATCCAGATTGAATAAATACAATTATTAATTTAACATAAATCTGGGATTTTCCAACTTCTCACCCACAAAGCGAGTATAGACATCTCTGGAGTTGCAGCCCCGTCAGAATGCATGGCGACCGGCATCACGCTGAGGATATTGAACGAAGTCCAGTAGAGCTGGTGAGTACAAAGGCCTTTTAGCTGCTCTCCCGGCTCAGAGTCTTACTTTCAACTTTGAACATGTAACACTTCAAGAAAGTTAGGTCGCATTTTTCTGATTTTGCTGTTGTAGGGTGAATGAAATCTGAGATGTTATTACCAGCAATCACAAGTGTCGAGAGGGGTTATTTAATATGCCAGATACTGCTTTTCATATCATTTGGGAATTATGCATTAGACTCCTCACCTAAATTTTGATATTTTGCTGAATTCTGACTTTTATATATAGGGTACCTCTAGACAAAATTTTTTGTAAATTATTTGGAATGTTGGTTTATAGCACATCAATATTTATTATTATTTGTTTATTTTATATTGTTTATGCTATTATTTATTACAATATATTCTGATCCAATGAAAATATCTATTCTCATTGACCTTTTTGTATGTATTTAAAGTAGTAATTTATGGAAAATGTCTTACGGGGAGAGTTATGCTGAAAATGTATTACTCTAGTAATATAAAAATCATATTTTTTGGAACACGTATGGGGTCTCACTCCTCATTCAAACAAATCTTTTCATTTTGCGTATGGGGGAATTGAAACATTAAGAATCCACTTAGCTAGGGCACCTGGGTGGCTCAGTTGTTAAGCGTCTGCCTTCAGCTCAAGTCATGGGATTGAGCCCTGCATCAGACTCCCTGCTCAGCTGGAAGCTGCATTCCCACTCCTGCTTGTGCTCCCTTTCTTGCTGTGTTTCTCTCTGTCAAATAAATAAATAAACTCTTTTTTTTTTCCATTTTTATTAATTTTTTCAGCGTAACAGTATTCATTCTTTTTGCACATAAATAAATAAACTCTTAAAAAAAAAAAAAAAAGAAGAGTCCACTTAGCTAGTGGCAGAGTCAGAAATAGAACTCAGATTTCTCAGGGCGCCTGGGTGGCTCAGTGGGTTAAAGCCTCTGCCTTCGGCTCAGGTCATGATCCCAGGGTCCTGGGATTGAGCTCCGCATGGGCTCTCTGCTCTGCGGGGAGCCTGCTTCCTCCTCTCTCTCTGCCTGCCTCTCTGCCTACTTGTGCTCTCTGTCTGCAAATAAATAAAATCTTAAAAAAAAAAAAAGAACTCAGATTTCTCATTTAATCTCATTTTTTGTTAAAGATTTTATTTATTTGAGAGAGGGAGTGAGCAAGTGAAAAAGAAAGCCAGATCATGAACAGAATGAGAGAGAAAAGCAGATTCCCCACTGAGCAAGGAGCCTGATGTAGGGCTCAATCCCAGGATCCTGAGATCATGACCTGAGCCAAGGGCAGATGCTTAACCAAATGAGCCACTCAGGCACTCCTACAATCTCAATATAAGGAACTACTTTTCAGAAAACTTTACTACTATGTTCATAGTAAAGAAAAACGAATTTTATTTTATTTTTTTAAAAGATTTTGTTTATTTGACAGAGATCACAAGTAGGCAGAGAGGCAGGCAGAGAGAGAGGGGAAGCAGGCTCCCTGCTGAGCAGAGAGCCCCATGAGGCAGAGGCTTTAACCCACTGAGCCACCCAGGCGCCCCAGAAAAATGAATTTTAAATCAACCTGAGATTGTAGAACCAAGAGACGAATCAGAAGAAATAAACAGAAAGATAGGCTTTGATAAAAGACTTGTTTCGCCACAGGAAGGTTATATTTGAATCAGTCTCGGGATTCAGCAACTAGACTGTCATAAACTTATTTTAGAGGATGACTCATATTTCAAGGAAGTTACAAAATGTCATTGCTTTAATATCATATATACATCATTTTATTTCCTTCTCCTTTTCATTATAAACTAAGTAAGAATTATGTTATTTCCCCACATGCCAAAATCTATGCAATTTATTCCATTAAGTCAAATGATTAGATAATCTACCTAAAAAAAAAAAAACAAAACAAAAAACCAAGCAAACAAACAAACAAAAAAAACCCAAAAAAGAAACAAACAAAAAACCCAAATAGTGAAACTGACTTCTGAAACCATGAAAGGAATGTTTGGATTTCCTTTTTTTGGTAATCTGACAGTCTTTAACTTCTTAAGTGCCCAAAAACAACAAGTAGAAAAAAATTTTTTTTACAATTGCTATGAGTTTATTTGCTCATTTTAGAGCCCTTGGAAAATATAGACAATAATAAAGAAAACTGAAAAAAATCACCCATGATCCTTCCCAGAAAAAAAGATCACTGCTAATATTTTACTTCCTGTCCCCTCTCCCACCCAATCTAATTTTATTCTTACAATTGTTTTATTTTGCCATGTGAAATTTTTGTTAATTTACCTGTTTTTCCTCCAAAAAGCCCATAAAGATATTAATTAAAACTCAGAGAATTGAGAGCTTTACTGCTGAAATGTTTTTGTAACAGGATGTTTATCCAAGTTGTCTTTTTGTTTCTCAGTAAAGTGTTGTGGTTTTCTTTATGCAAGTCCTATAGCATTTGATATGCTTAGCCGTCTTATATGGCTTTATTACTGCGAACAGCAGCGCACACACACATGCACACAAACAAGTACTGTTACATATACTTTTCATATTTTTATAATCAACCAATTCAATGAGTTCTTACTCCTTTTGAGAGATTGTATGGTTGATTATTTGAGATCCTGTTTGTAAGCAGTCATATGATGTAGAAAAAGAATGTTAATTTTATATTCCCATTTCCATTATTCACACACACTGATGAGAACTTCTAGAAAAACATGACCTAATATTGGTGGTAGGAGACGTTCTTCACTCCCCCTGACTTTAAAGAAATGTGCCGAATGTTTCACGGTTAAATACGGTGTCAGTCTATTTTATTTGTAGTTCTTTGAGATTTGTATTGTCTGCTTTTGTCAAAACTGAATGCTGAAATTGGTGAAAATGATCCTTGGGCATCTGTTGAATCAATCATTTTATTCTTCATTGATCATTTGATGTGAAAGTGTATCTGTACAATTCATATCATCCTACCATTTATTAGAGTTTCAGATTCTTCTAGAACTTGGTTGGTTCTTTGTTTAAAATGTGTTGGATTAGCATCATTTATATGTGCTTCATTTGTTTTTATCATTCCCAGATAAAACTTTCTTCATCTTTAACAATAAGACTTGTTTGTTTATTTATTATTTAAAAATTCTTTCTCTGCAGTTGCCCAGAAATCCATACTGTTCGAATGAAGGAACCCACTGTGGTTGTAGATCGCCCACGGTGACCCTCCAGCCGCAGTGGGTAAGATTTAGGAACTGGGGGGAGGCGGGGAGTCTTTAGCAGTCCTGGAGCACTGGTGAAATGGGGCAGGCAGGCCCTGCTCCACAGACTCCCTCCAGGGCTCTTGTGTCCTTTAACCCCTCGTTGGCCCCATGCCCTTTGACTACTCTGCACTTCTCCTGTGCTGCCAGTCCACAAGCTCCTGGTACGACAGGGACCCACGGCCCCCAACAGTTTATCAGGGTTTCATTCTATTCCTTGAAGGCCCTACACCATACCAGAGCTAATACTTGTTCTATTTTGATATCTTTCCTAGCTCAGTGAAAGTTCTCTTATGTATAAGAGATAAAAATTATTTAAAAAATATTTTTCTAAATATAAAATTTCAATATGTAATATGAAAATAGGAGCTAACAATGAGCAAAAGAACACCTGCAATTTTCCATCACTCAAAGATAACCAATCTAAATGTTTTGATATACATTTTCATCACTTTTTTTTAGCAATGAGGATTAACTAGATAATTTAATTTATATTGTGATATTAGTAGCCGATCATAACTTAACAGTAATATATTCCAGAGGCAATCTGTTTGCATATGAGATGATGCCTTATGGCTTTAGTACAAAGGGGTAATTCAGAGGGAACATTTTGTCCTCATGGACTTGTGGACAAGTTGTGTGTGTGTGAGACAGAGAGAGAGAGGGAGGGAATGAAAGAGACAGCTAATAAACTGTACCTGAAATTATAGCATTCGGAGTAATGAAACAGATTAGCCTTATTCTAACTGAAATCAGCTACGTAAGTCACTACTATCTCATTTGCTGAAATATTCACTTTCATAATTCATTACAGGTTACAGCAAAACCATGGTCACTCTGGAAAACATTTCTGGTGTGTCTCTTGGCCTGTCTAATTGCCACAACGCTTGTTGTTCTGGTCTTATATTTTGTCCACTTCGGCAAGCCCGCCAACAGTACAACCATCATCATTCACGCAGATGGAAAGTCGAATCGTGTCACCTGCATCCCTGGTTCTACCCCATCTCCTGCCTTATCGACCCTGCCTGGATCTCCTACCCCTTTGCCCAACCAAAGCTCCCCCACCAAGGTGTCTCCATCCCCCATGGAGACCACTAAAACAACACTGGAGCATGAAATTATCATTGAAGAATAAAAATGACATTTTTGAGCCCTTAGCATTCCTCCAGCGAGATCAACACCCTCCCCCCGGAGGAGGCATGTCCAGGGGTCCTCTCTTCCCTGCCAAGAGGTGGCAAAGCATTTGGTTTCATGAGAGCTTGCCCTTTTTGCTCCAATCATTGGCTGAATTCCCATATCGCAATGACTCAGTCTTGGACGCTCCAATGTTCAAATGATTGCAAAAGATTTTTTTTTCAACTGAGCCTGATTTATTCAGGCTGGGGCCCAGAACTTCCTTTTTAATCCTTCCTATACAACCAACTTTATTCACAAATGGTTTCCACTGAGGAAGAAGATCCCACTTTACCTTGCTCCCTGCCTGTTGGCTCTTAAGCCAGCGTTTACCATCTAGCGGTTGCTTCTTTTACAATCTCATATACTTCACTATTTTCAGCATTTGTATTCCAGTGGGAAGAAGGAAATGGTCAATTAAAGTACTTAACGAGCAAGAGTTTTTAAATACCTGTCGGGTATTAGAGATGCATTTCTCTCGTTGGGAAATTCAGAAAAGAGATTAGTGAAGTTAGGAATAATCAAGGAAGATTTTGGAGAAAAACTAAGAGTTGAAAAAGGGTGAAAAATTGGACTTAGGTAGAGGTAATTAAAATAGAAAATGAGAGGGTGAAAAAGGTTTAATAGATTTAAAATCAAAAGCACACTTAGAAACACTTCAAATGTAATGTATTTTATATATCTACAATTTTTCAGTGATATTGTCAACATCATTTTCCACATTTGATATTTTCCTTAATATCTAAAATACCAGAAACTACTACTTACAAAATTTGAACTCAAAATTATTTTGTATTTTGTACTATAATTTTGAGGGCACATTGCTTGCGATTTGCTACACACAAGATGGGTTCAATATTTATATTGAGTGTTTAGTATTCACTAAAAGCATATACACTTCATTCTGGGAGAGAATTTAGAGTTAAATGAACCTTCCCATTCCACCCCCAAGCTCTAAACTCTATAAAAATGGGAGACTGTCTCAGACAAGGAGACTTCCTACCCAGACTCGGCCCCATGAGAGGACACTAAAGCCTTGGTATCCAGGTTCCAACTTCTGATTGTTTTTTGCTCACCATTAGAGGTTCTTTGTTTTCCTAAAGCAAAAGGCTTTGTGTTCTATATAATTCTAGGTTGATTTATTGCAGTCAATAATAGGCTATGTGAATTGGAATAGACTTTGAGACCTTATTGAACACTTAAGACTCCACCAAAGAAGGATCGGAAATATAGTCATTCCTTACAAAATTGTTCTATATGGGCAGCTCGTATTATTTGTCAGACACCAAGAGATGTACAAATTTGAGTCCTTAAAGAATAATTTTTATACCACAAATATCATTAAACTTAAGAACTTATCATTAAACTTAAGAATGATGATATTTTAGAAAAGAAAGATCAGAAAGTTCTAGATAAGGTTAATAAACACAAGGGAGTAAATGTGCATGCATGTTCCCCTACTATGATCCTAAACTGATTCATTTCTATTATAGTTTTTATTTAAGTGCCCGTGAAGAAGGACTAAATTTATTAGGTTCAAATGTACTTCCTAATATAATTTAAATTTCACTCTGCGGTATAAAAGTAAAAAAAGCTTTTTAAAAAAGAGATAGTACAGATGTGGTATGGTAACATGGTAACATACCCCTTTATGTTTAAGGAGAATCTTAGCAATGAATTTCCTACATTAAATATTGGGTTGGGAGATATTGTAATTAAGTTATCTGACATCATTGGGTTTCTGTGCTTTGTAAAATAGAGATGTAAATGAGTTCTTGGATTCTCTGTTCTGCTTTAGACTTTTATGGTTTAATAAAATTTTAAAATAGTAAACAGAGTTGTGAAAAATATGTTCACAAGTTAAAATATATCACTTGAACAAAAATTTTATTAAGTACTCTGAAAATACTAAGTGAAGAATGTATAGACAATAAATAAGTAATCACCCAGTTTTAATGACTTATGCAGCAAATATTAAAACCATATATAAGCACTAATATTTATTGTTTCAAGATTCATTCACTCTACTTGATAGTAATATATTTTAAATTAATCAGGAAGCTTCTCTATTCAAAACATTTGCTACACAGCCTTTTGTGAGTCTGTCATTCGTTCTTAAGTACGAAGTAACTTTATGTAGGATTAGGGGCTAAGTTTACAAATTCGCTTCACCAAATGAGAGTGTAACTAACTTCCTTAGAGGTTATCCTGGAAAAAGTCCGAGCGGGCATTTTGTTTCCCCCAAAGTTCATTTATCTATACTGAAAATCTGCTGTAATAGGTAGCCCAGCTCCAAGATGGGATAAGCCACTCACGTCAAGGAGACCTGCTCCGGCCGCCTGGGTGGCTCAGTGGGTTAAGCCTCTGCTTTCGGCCCAGGTCATGATCTCGGGGTCCTGGGATCGAGGCCCGCATCAGGTTCTGTTCAGCGGGAAGCCTGCTTCCTCCTCTTTCTCCTCCTGCCTCTCTGCCTACTTGTGACCTCTCTCTGTCAAATAAATAAATAAAATCTTAAAAAAAAAAAAAAAAGGAGCCTAGCTCCATGATGATAAGCCACTCACTCACTCAGAATGCGCAGTTTCAAAAGCCTTTAAACATTGAAACTATAGCTGAGGCGCCGACTCCATCTTTGTCCTCCATCTTGTTCGCGCCTGTGCGGTGACCTACAAGTTCCAGGCCCGGAGGAGGTTAAGCCAAACCCTGTGGGAAGGCTAGTTCTGGTCTCGAGTTTCCCTAATGTGGCACACAGAAGGCTCCAGTTTAGATACCTAGCAGAGATCCTCTGGTGCACACAGATGGCGCCACTTCAGCAAACTACCCCGTGGCTACACCGCCACAGCGCTTGCTCTATAAAAGCTGGGGATTACGGTCCGGCCGGGGGCGAGGATATCTCTGTGTCTGCTCTGGACCGGTCTCCGCGGGATCCCCACTGTCAGTAAGTTACCCTGAATCAAACTGTGTAAATGGTACAGAGAGGCTTGCTTTGTTTTTCAGTCTCAAAGTGCCTTCTTTTGGCTTTACTGACCTTCCTCCACCTACTAATACTTGGCAAGTCGGCCGGGAGGTGGAAAACAAAACAAGCGTGGGCAAAGGGCCCCCTCGTTTGTGGGAGAAATCCCAGCTTGGCCAGCCACCTCCATGAGGAGGGACTCGCCAAGTTTTTAGACCATTTCAGACCAATGCATGAATACAGGGACGCTCCCCACCCCCGTAAAGAAAAAAAAAAGAAAAAAAGCCCAAGGGGTTGTTGGATACCGTATCTAAAACAGCAGAGAAAGGAAATGGAGAAGGGAAAATGACCAAGCTGTCGTGGTGGTAGCTTGGCTGTTGATCTGTGCATATGAGACAGCACGGAAAAGCAGTTACTAGTAAGGAGAGAACCAGAACAAACCAGGGAATCGTGTGTTTAGAAGTGTGGCTTTAGAAAAGAGTATAGAAGCCTGTGGGATTCTCCAGACATTCTACGAGGGAAAGTGTATAGCATTAAACACAGAAAACAAAGATCTCAAATAAACAACCTAACTTTATACCTGAAGGAAATATAAAAGAAAACTAAGCCCCAACGTAGCAGATGGAAGTAAGTAACAAAGATCAGAGCAGAAATGTCCCCCAACAATGAAAATGAATCAACCACTGATACGTAGCACATGATGAATCTCAAAGTAATTATGCTGAAAGTGGGCAAGAAGAGTAACACTATATGATTCCATGAAAAATTTACACTAATTGACAGTGACAGAAAACAGACCATTGGTTGCCCAAGGACAAGAACTGGAGTGGGCATATATGGGGTGAAGAAATTACGAAGGGGTATAAGGAAAATTGTGAGGGTGATGACTATGTTCATTATCTTGATTGTGGTGATGTTTCCATGGGTTAAAACTTATGAAATTGTATGATTCCAATATGTACAATTTGTTGTATGTCAATTATACCTTAGTAAAGCTACTTCAAAAAGACCAGTAAAATCATAGAAAAGATGAATGAAACTAAGAGCTGGTTATTTGAAAAAAAAAAAAAAATTGACACCCCTTTAGCTAGACAAACTAAGAAAAAAGGAGTCAAAAAACATTAGAAATGGAAAAGGAGACATTACAACTGATACCACAGATCTAGAAAGATCCGAAGAGGTTACTGTGAATGACTGTACACCAACAAATTGGATAACCTAGAAGAAATGGACAACTTTCTAGAAACCTACAACCTGACAAGATTGAGCCATGAATATACAGAAAATCAAACAGATCAATATGAGTAAGGTGAATGAATCCATAATCAAAATTTTCTAAACTTTTAGAAAAGCTCAGGATCAGATGGTTTCACTGGTGAAATCTACCAAATATTTAAAGAAGAATTAAAGCCAATCTTTTTCAAAGTGTTCCAAAAAATTGATGAGAAGGGAATATCCCTAATCCTTTTAGAAGAGTAGCATTACCCTGATACCAAAGCCAGATAAGGACACTTCAAGAAAACAAAACTATAGGCCCATATCTCTAATGAACGTAGGCACAAAAATTCTCAACAAAATACTAGTAAACTAAATTGAATCATATATTAAAAGGATAATATCCCATGATCAAACTAAAAAGTTTCTGCGCAGCAAAGGATTCCATCAACAAAATACAACAGGTAGAATGGAGAAAATCTTTGCAAATCATATCATCTGATAAGGAGTTAATATCTAAAATCTATAAAAAACTCCTAACTTAACAGGAGAAAACAATCCAATTTAAAAATGAGTAGAGGAGGGCGCCTGGGTGGCTCAGTGGGTTAAGCCACTGCTTTCAGCTCGGGTCATGATCTCAGGGTCCTGGGATCGAGTCCCACATCGGGCTCTCTGCTCAGCAGGGAGCCTGCTTCCCTCTCTCTCTCTCTCTCTGCCTGCCTCTCTGCCTACTTGTGATCTCTCTCTGCCAAATAAATGAATAAAATCTTTAAAAAAAATGAGGAGGGGCATCTGGGTGGCTCAGGTCATGATCCCAGGGTCCTGGGATCAAGCCCTGCATCAGGCTCCCTGCTCATCAGGGAGCCCACTTCTCCCTCTCTCCCCACTGTCTGCCCTGCTTGTGCTCTCTCACTCTCTTTGTCAAATAAATAAATAAAATCTTAAAAAAATAAAAATAAAAATGAGTAGAGGAATAGGATAAACATTTTCCCAAAGAAGATATACACATAATTGGCTAGAAGCTACATGAAAAGGTGTTCAAAATCGCCAATCAGGAATATCCGAGTGAAAACCACAATAAGCTATCACCTCACACCAGTTAGAATGGCTATCAACAAGAAGACGAGAGGAAAAGCATTGGCAAAACTATGCAAAAAGGGAAAATATGTACTGGTTGGGATTTTAAATTGGTGCAGCCACTATGGAAAACAGTATGGAGGTTCCTCAAGGAATTGAGAATAGAACTGTCACATGATCTAGCAATTGCACTTCTTGTTACACTTACGATGCAAATAAAAACAGGATCTGGAAGAGATATCTCTACTCCCATGTTCATTGCAGCATTATTCACAATAGTCAAGATATGGAAAAAACGTGTCAACAGATGAATAAAGAAGATGGGGGAAAAATTCAGCCACCAGAAAGAAGGAAATCTTGCCATTTGTGGTAACATGAATGGAAACTGGGCATTATGCTAAGTGAAATAAGCCAAAGAGCGCGAAATACTGTATGATACGATTTGTAGGTGGGACCTAAGAAAGCCAAAATCCTAGAAACCATATAAACATAGAAAGTTTCTTTTTCACAGAGAAAAGACTGAAGGTAGCTGGTACAGAGCTGGAAAAAGTAATTTCATGGTCCTCAGAGATCTGGACTCCTTTATCTCATTGCTCCAAGTAATCAGCAACTGGCTTCTATTCCATGATTCAGAATCGCTGCTTAAGCTCCGGTCATTATGTCTATATTCCAACCAGCAGAAAGAAGAGGCATGAAAGGATTGATCCTTCCCTCTAAGGATATTTCTCAGAAGTTGCACGTAACAATTATATTATATCCCATTACCAAGTTTAGTCCTATAGCCACACCTATCTGTAAGGAAGGCTGGCGAATGTCTTATTATTCCGGACGTTTGTGTGAGCAGTTAAAATTAATGGTTCTATTTATCAGGAAAACAAAGAAAAGGCTATTGTGGGACAGTTCAGAGTCTGGCATAACAATTAATTCCAAAACTTTTTAGAGAAAGTAGTGAGCATTTTATCCCAACTTCCTCATCCTTTTATGAGCCCCCCTCCCTGCACTGTACTCTTTAAAACCCTTCCATAAACACTGACGGCAGCAAAATTCTAACCGTGTCTAATAATCGTGAGTCAGATGTGCCGTCTGTGTGACACTACCGTGGCGAGGGAGCTGGCAGCAGGAGCCAATCACACCGTCTGAGGACTTAGGTGTGCAGGAGTGTCCCCTGTTACTGGCGATCACCAGCGCCCCTCCCAGGAGGAGTGGCATCATGCCTCGTGCTTTTGTGTATCCCCACGGAACCCAACCCGCACCCGGCTTAGAGAAATCACACAGCCAGCGCTTGATGTATTAAGGCCCTGACCGCCTCCCAGAAGCATCCAGCAGTAAGACATTGTGGAGATTACCGAGTCCAAAGGGCACTTTTGAGATGCAGGACCGGAAGCTGGAATAAAGCTTGAAGCGCTGGCTCTGTGCATGCCCAGCGTCCAGTACTCCGACCCCATGACCTTGTCTGAGAGCCCATGGGTGGTAACTCCGAGTACACGCGAACCCGGATCTCTGGCTCTGCGCTGACCTCTCATTCTACATCTCCTGGCTTACATCCTGACACGTTTCCTGCGTGGCTTGAGTTTGACTCACATTCGCTGAATGGCTACCTCATTTTAATGTATTTTATTTTCTGTCGACAGAAAATCCTGCTCCTTTTGTATTGTCTCCATCTCCAATTTTGCTTTTCATTTTCTCTGAGAAACAGGTGTTCTGTTGTTAGGTCTGGAAGGGTCTAATGTTTGCCTCCCAATCTAGTTTGTAGAGTGAAGCCTACACAGTCTAAGACCAGGTAGCCAGGACTTGAAACCTAGTTCTCTCCCTCTCCATGTGAGCTTTGGCAAATTTCCTGATCTTTCTGTGCCCTAGTTTTCTCAACTAAGAAATGGAGATTAAAAACCCCACTTCATGCATCTACTGTGAAGAGTGGATAGATTAATATATATAAATCAGTCAGCCCAGCTCTGACAAATGTTCGGTAAAAGTTATCTGAGGATAATGGTGAATTCTTAGGTCAGGGATGCTCTTCCCTTGCTACCTAGCATGTTTCTGGCCATTTCTCCTCCTTTTATAATTTACAAGTATTCATAAAATTACAGCTCATATCGACATTCAACTAAGAAAAAGATCACAGGAGAGTTGAAGCTTCTCAGACACAATTTTCATATTGGTACCTCAAAGCTGAATAGAGGTTAGGTGGGGGTGGAATTAGGTGAATGTGGAAAGACGCTGCAATGATTGGAGGTGAAGGTTGAGTGGGAGATGAAAGGATTTGATTCACCTTTCCTCCTGCAGGAAGAATAGAGCAAGTGCACTCTTAGCTGGTTTAGCCAGATTAAGAGAATTACACTATGCTACACTTCTCAAAGTGAAAAGTAGTCTTAAACTAAATTTATTTTTTATTATTGGGAACCAGTGAGGACCACCATAGTACAGAAAATTAATATTTAAATATTTAAAAACTGTTTCAGTGGATGAAATATGTTTTTGTATATTTTCGTTTATATGGTACTTCAGATTCTGATAGTCCCTTTCCTCCAGGATATCTTAATAACAAATACGCATTGAAACCAACTGCTCTTGACAAATGGGCTAGATTAGTCTGGTCCTGGGGTTGATTCAGGGCAGGAAGGTAAATTCAAATACTTCGGCAGGTCTCTCTTCCCTCTGGGAAACTGTTCTTATCACACCAGAATTCCTTTCAATAAAATGGCTGCATCTCTACAGAAAACATGGCCCATCACCATTTTCTGTCTAAACTAGCATCAGCAGCTGGTGGAACCCACACATGGAACCACGGAGACTGGATGAAGAGCTTGCCTCTACCACTTACCCATTTGTGTATCCTTGAGGGAATCTTTTTCAAGTTATTGGAAATCAGCTTCTTCATCTATAAAATGGGGATATTCGAACTTACTTCTAAAGTTGTTTTTAAGATAACCTGACATCATGAGCCTGAAAGTACTTTGCAGCTATATAAGATCATAACAATAAAGACTGGTGTTATTATTTCTCCTTTTAGAGATGAAGAACTACTTGATTTTCTTTGATGTTAGGTGAAGGATGGTTTTATTATTCTGGAAGAAGAAAACTGTGATCCACTGTGGTTAGCAATAGAGGCTTTTCGAGTAGAGAGTCTTGGGTTTTAATCCCAAGTGTAATAAATTGTACTTCATGAAGGCCCTTAACTTATCCAAATCTTGGTTTCCTCATCTATAAGTTGGAGATAATAGTTGTGTGTAATCTATGGAATTTATAAGATTAAATGGACGAATATTCTTCGGTAGAATACAGGCATAACCTTGGAGATAAGACACATCTGACTCCAGGCCACCACAGTAAAGAGGATACTGCAGTCAAGTGAGTCAACTTCTTGGTTTTCCAGTACAAATAAAAGTGATGGAAGCTATGCCAACTCCATGGTGTCAATTCCAAACATTCAAAAGTTACTCAACAGAGGTACCGTAAGGGCCATAATTTGTCAGGGATACCAATAAAAATCTAAATACACTGATAAATTTCTTCTTTGCAACTTTTCATAGTTAAAAAGGAAGGTGGTAGGAAGCTTGATGAAACAGTTTTTTTGAGAAGACAATATGGAGGGATAGGTTGTTTTTATGAATTTCGTGGTTGTGTCGTTTTAAACAGATGATAGGAAATATTTCCTGAGTGTTCACCATGAGTAAAACACGGAAATGAAATCTGAAATGAATGTCACTAAATAAATAGTTTGTAGCTTGGCTCAGAAGTTTTAAGAATAGTGCTGGAACCATCTGTGTTCTATGAGCGGCTTCTCCCTTTGGATGAAATACGCTCATCCAAAGAAGGAAGATGAAAACTATTGATTAATTTTGGGACAGAATGTTGGGAAAATGTAAAATATCATAAGTACTAAGTTGACAGTTGAAAGCTTTGAAGACTGTATTCAAGTTAAATGCCCTCTTTAGCACTACAAGCTTCTAGCCCATTTACTAGCCTTCAGAGCTAGTAATTCTTCCAGAATCCCAGGAGTCTCTCCCAGACAGTCTTTAGTGAAATAATAACATTTGTTTGTGAAAAAGCACCTGAAGAAAAAGAATAACCCTGCTGAGTGGCACAGGTAACCAAATCACAGAGTTGTAAATAGAGCCAGAGCCTTCCTAAACATAGAAACCAATGCTAACCAATGTGACGGGCAGAAATTTCAAATTTGGTAATGAAGTATGGGGGCTAACCATTCATCAACGGTGTCCCTAAAAAGATTTGGCCAGGTTGCCATTCATTTGGCTAGATTTTCTGAGAAATAATAAATCTTTAACAACAAAATCAAAAGCTAAAGAATTTGGAGTACTCACTGGCCCCTCCTGGACTTGACTTTCTTCCCTGTTGTTAATGAACTCTAGTTAGGAGGAGGTTGCTGCTTCCTTTTATCCTTTCTTCTTTTTCTCCCCAGCTATGTATTATCCATGTTCATTGGCTTCTTCTCAAAGTATAATTTGTTCCTTAAAGACCGTTACCACAATAGAACTTTGCAAAAAAAAAAAAAAAAAAAAAGCATATTTGTGTCGGAAAAAAAAACAGCCCCTCAATTTGTACTCTCTGATTTTGGTCTGGGTGTGAGGTCATGTTCATTCTTTTCTCTCCCCGCTGTGCACAGAACTGAAAAAAAGTTAATCAGCTATTTTACGATGTCTTCCAACATTAAAATCACTTTGCTATAATTAAGAGCTTGGTGCCCGAAAGGACTAAACTTATGACCACTTGAAATGAACCAGTGAAGGCGGTGCCGTATCTGGTGGAAGAAATCAAGGAAGGCAAGAGGCAGCCATTCTGGCTCTGAGATGGAGTCTGAAAGACAGAGGACCACCGAGCTGGCTTTTGCCTCCTGGTGCTTCCCTCGGAGGGGGGGGGGGGGGGCGGTCTTAGAATTTCCCAGGGGACTGACGCTCTCCTTCAGGACTCTCCATCTCCTGCCCCAACCTAGCTGTCCTCCACGCCCGAGCTACCAGAGACCCTCAGGGATCCCGGGAAACAGCAGCTCTTGCTAAACTGTCTCATACCTCCATGTCTCAATTTATTTAATAGTCCCGAATTACCACAGTGATGATTAGATGAAAACCTACCGATGGAGCAAGATCTTCCACTCAAATGTGCCGGCTCATCAGTAATCCTCCCTCAGCCTTTCATGGAGTCGTTTTGATGTGAAGATCAAAAGAGCTGCTAAGACCGGCTGACAAGTGTGGGCATCAGACATTCCAGCCTAACCCTTTATTTGTGGAAACAGAAGTCCTACTCCTTCCCTCGGAAAGATGGGACTCCAAACGGGATAAAGAAAGTAGAGAGAGAGCAGACTCCTTCCCCCAGAGACACTATTCTGTCCCATTGCAAAGAAGAGGAAATCTCACCTCCTCTGAACACTTCTCTAAGCTCCAAAGCAGTCCTGACCAGCCTCAGGCTGAAGTTAGTTGAATTTACCATAAATCAGTTCAAGTGTATGTTAGGCTTAGTGCTGCTATATTTTAATAGTATTTTTTATTTTTAAAATGCATTTATTTATTCCAGAAACAGAGTGGGCACACAAGCAGGGGGAAGGGCAGATGGAGAGGAAGGGAATTACAATTAGGCCCCTACTCCCCGCTGAGCACAGAGCCCGATGCGGGACTCAATCTCAGCACCTTGAGATAATTAAATGTGTAGATTACTTTAGGTAGCATAGACATTTTCACAATATTTGTTCTCCCAATCCAGGAGCATGGAACATTTTTCCATTTCTTTGTGTCTTCCTCAATTTCTTTCATGAGTGCTTTATAGTTTTCTGAGTACAGATTCTTTGCCTCTTTGGTTAGGTTTATTCCTAGGTATCTTATGGTTTTGGGTGCACTTATAAATGGGATCAACTCCTTAATTTCTCTTTCGTCTGTCTTGTTGGTGTAAAGACATGTAACAGATTTCTGTGCATTGATTTTATATCCTGACACTTTACTGAATTCCTGTACAAGTTCTAGCAGATTTGGAGTGGAGTCTTTTGGGTTTTCCACATATAGTATCATATCATCTGCAAAGAGTGATAGTTTGACTTCTTTTTTGCCGATTTGGATGCCTTTAATTTCTTTTTGTTGTCTGATTGCTGAGGCTAGGACTTCTAGAACTATGTTGAATAGCGGTGGTGATAATGGACATCCCTGCCATGTTCCTGACTGTAGAAGAAAAGCTCTCAGTTTTTCTCCATTGAGAATGATATTTGCAGTGGGTTTTTCATAGATGGCTTTGATAATATTGAGGTATGTGCCCTCTATCCCTACACTTGTCTCAGCCTGCTACTTCTCCGCCATCTTGACTCCTTCCCAGCACCTTGAGATCAGACCTGAGCAGAAATCCAGAGTTGGCCGCTTAACCGACTGAGCCACCATCTGCCCCTTTAATAGTATTTTTAAAGTTAGAAACATAAAATTTGCTCAAAGCAGACTATTTGGAGAATAAAAAGAGGTAAAAACTGTATTCACATTATCACTATACAGTGGCAAGCACTAGAAACTGTTTGGTGTAGAGTTATTCAGACGTGTGTGTGTGTGTGTGTGTGTGTGTGCAGAGGTATCATGATTTCCCTCCAAAATATATAATAAAGTACTCTCTTATTGAGAATGATTCCTTTTACCCAGTTAGCAATATATCCTAAACTCTATCAGGTCAAAAACACTGTTGTCTGACAACATAATATTTTTAAAAGTATTTAAAATATTTTAAAGTATTTTAAAATACTTTAATTTAAAAAATTTTAAATTTAGTTTAAATTTAACTTAAAGTATTTAAAATACTTTAAATATTTTACTGTACAAATTCATTATAGTTTAACCAGTTCCCTAAAGTTGGACATTTAGGTTGATTTCTATTTTTATGATATTTAAAAATATATATGCTGCAATCAATAAACACTTTCAAACACGTGAGTAATTTTTAGTATAAGATAAATTTTTGTATCTGCAATTTCTGGGCCAAAGTGTATGTACGTTTTTAAGAGACTTACAACATTTTCCCAATTGTTCTTCAGGAAGGTTATACAAATTCTTTCCCACCAGAAGTATGGGAGAGTAGTTTCTTCACACAATTGCCAAATGGAAGGGTATTGTTTTCAATCTTGACCAGACTGATAGAAGATTGTTAAATGTCAATTAATTTCATTACTAGTGAGATTGGACATCTTTTAGTTTGTGCTATTTCGTGTTTTCTCATCACATGTATTTTTAATGGAACTGGCCTATTCATGTCTTCTGCCCATTTTAATGGGGTCCTCACCTAATTGATTTATAAGGGATTTTTATACATTAAGAAGATAAATTCTTTGCCTGTCATATGTGTTGCAAATATTTCCTCACATTGTAATTTTGTATTTTGATTTAGTTATGGTGATTTAAATTCCCAAGTATAAAATCGTTCTTCTCTGTAGATTGTCCTATCTTTATTTTTCTGTTAGTGTTATGCTTCTAAAGTTTCTTTCTCCAACACTAAAATTATGTGAATATTCAAATACAGTTTCTTTTTTAATATGGCTTTTTTCCACTATAATCTTTAATCCATAGGATTTATTTTGATTTTATAGGATAATATTCAGTTACCTTTATTTCTGAAGGGTTAAAAGTTCAGGAACTTTGAAGTACGAAAAGACAGATGGGGCACATCTGGAAAAGATGGCCAGATGTGGGGGGAAACGTCTGAGTTCTGTGTTCTGGTCTCATGTCAGATGTGCCTGAATGTATGTGGCAGGCAAGTTTCTTAGCCTGCATCTACGTTTCAAATAAGCTTGCCGAGTTGCCATGAAGATAAAAGGAAAGAATACTTTGAAAAATAGGAGTACCATTTCTCTGTGTCATCTTCAATTTCCTTCATCAGTGTTTTACAGTTTTTGGAGTACAGGTCTTTTACCTCTTTGAGTTAGATTTATTCCTAGATATCTTATTTTTGAAGGAATTGTACATAGAATTGTTTTCTTAATTTCTCCTTCTGCTGCTTCATTCTTGGTGTGTAGACATGCAACAGATTTCTGTACATTGATTTTTGTATCCTGCGCCTTTACTGAATTTATCAGTTCTAGCAGTTTTTTGATAGTGGAAGTTTTACTTCTTCCTTACCCATTTGGATGCCTTTTTTTTTTTTTTCTTTTTGTTGTCTGATTTCTGTGGCCAGGACTTCTAATATTGTGTTGAATAAAAGTGTCTGGAGTGGACATTCTTGTCTTGTTCGTGACCTCAGGGGAAAACCTCTCACTTTTTTTCCTTTGAGGATGATGTTAGCTGTGGGTTTTTCATATATAGGCTTTATTACATTGGTGTATATTCTAAACCTCTAAAGCTATTTTGCTGAGGATTTCTTTTTTTTTTTTTTTAATGTTTTGGCCAATCATATGTCTTTTTTTTTTTTTTAAAGATTTTTATTTATTTGACAGACAGAGATCCCAAGTAGGCAGAGAGGCAGGCAGAGAGAGAGGAGGAAGCAGCCTCCCTGCTGAGCGGAGAGCCCGATGCGGGGCTCGATCTCAGGATCCTGGGATCATGACCTGAGCTGAAGGCAGAGGCTTTAACCCACTGAGCCACCCAGGCGCCCCGAGGATTTTTTTTTTTAATCATGAATGGATGTTGTACTTTGTCAAATGCTTTTCCTGCATCTATTGAAATGATCATATGGTTATTGTTCTTTTTCTTATTGATATGATGTATCACATTGGTTGATTTTTAACTCTTAAATCACTCCTGCATCCATGGAAAAAATCCCACTTGATCACAGTGAATGATTTTTATAATGTATTGTTGAATTCAGTTTGTTAGGATCTTATGAATGAACATTTAATATTCATATAATTTAGCTGGGAAAAGCTCATTTTGAGAAACTTTGTAAGCATTAAAAAGGACTCTCATAAAAATATAAAATAGGGTTAATGCATTTCAGTGATAAGGGGGTATGTATCCTTAACACACCCAAGCAATTAGTTTAGTTGGTAGATTCCCTTAAGTAAATAAGCTCCACGTTATTAAGGTACATACTCCCCCATATATAATGATATTTTCTTGAGGGAAAAAGTATTTTTCCATTATGGATACAGTACTGTCTTCTTACCCTCCTCCAAATGGAGGAAGTGTTATTAGTATCAAGCCATTTTGACTCATGATAGGTACTAGTTCTTTTTTAAAAAAGGTATTAGAGACCGAGAGAGGACACACAAGCAAGGGGAGAGGCAGGCTCCCCGCTGAGTGAGGAGCCTGATGCAGAACTTGATCCCAGGACCTGGGATCATGACCTGAGCTGAAGGCAGGTGCTTAACAGACTGAGCCACCCAGGTGACCCTTGGTACTAGTTCTAAAAGAAGTATTTTCATGTTTATTTTTAAAGAGATAAGTTGTGCCCTTAAAAAAGAAAACAAGTCCTATGAAGAAGTATTTAAGTTTTGCTCTACCAATACTTGCTTCCAAAAGCAATAGCTTCCGGGAAAGCACACCTTAGTGGAGGAGGGGAGACACCTGGTGGATGCCGGTTAGAAAGGACAAGAGTCACTGGATGCTGGGCCTTAGGTGTTTTGTTTCGTTTTTTTCCATGTATCTTTGTGAGACAACAACAAGTAAAATGACAGAAGGAAAGGATATTAAAGATATTAACGTTGACTGATTTGCCTTCATTAACAATTAAAATTATTTTAAATGTGATTGAATTTTAAAAATTTATATATATGTGTATACACACACACACACACACATTTTTTTCTTTAGCTAGTACCTCTAAATTTTTAATATCATTTTTAGCCCTGATGCAGGTATTAATACATTTTTTTTGAAAACAAAAACTATTATGCGCTATTCAAAGATATGAAGGAAAAAAGATTCCTCAATCTATTTTTTGTATTGCTGTTGGCATTTTGTATCAATGTACTATAAAGTGCACACGGAGAAAAAGCAATTCCATCTCTAGGACATTAGGTCACTCACCCACTGGCAAAAGTATACAAAGATATGTGAAAACCATGTTTGTTAATTTGCAAAAAATAAAAACCTAGAGACAACTTAGATTTCCATTGCTAAAAGGGTAAATAAACTAGACAATGTCAATATCCTGTAACCCAGAGTCACAAAGAATGAGATAGATCTGTATTACCATTAAACTGTTTTCTGAATGTATTATGGTATTAAATCATTTATATAAAAAGGATATGTTATGGGAATAATTGCTTAGGAGTTTACAGAATACGTATTTTAACCCAATGACCAATGATCATATGTTAAAATCCACATTTAGCTAATGCTGAGGCCAACGCCAAATATCACCCTTAAGAGAATGAACTTCTGGGATAAAAGCAAAAATCTGATTTTTATTAAATATAATAATTTGAATTTTTACTATTAAAATTTTTGTACGTTTTGGCCTTGCCTAGTGGATTCCATTTCCCCATAACGCTCTATTTCATGCGTTTTGCAGATTTCATACTTTGTAATGGACACAAAACTTATTAAAAAATATTTATGGAGAATGATCTTTATCATGGTGAATAGCCAAAGTTCTAATGTTTACTTTGTACTGATTATATTTATTTGAAACATAATGATAAAATTCACTCTAATAACATTGCAGTTTGAAATGCTATACATTTAACATTTAACATTTAACATTGTTCTCATCATTAAATCCTATTCCTTCTGGCAGACTATGTTCATGTTTCCAATTTCAACCCCTCTTTGAGGTCTTCCCTTACTCCTCTCCTGTTCCTACATGGCACTCATAGATATCTTTTTTTTTTTTTTTTTTTTTGGTTTTCAGCTTTTCTTTTTTTTTTTTTCCCTTTTTATTAATTTTTTCAGCGTAACAGTATTCATTCTTTTTGCACAACACCCAGTGCTCCATGCAAAACGTGCCCTCCCCATCACCCACCACCTGTTCCCCCAACCTCCCACCCCTGACCCTTCAAAACCCTCAGGTTGTTTTTCAGAGTCCATAGTCTCTTATGGTTCGCCTCCCCTCCCCAATGTCCATAGCCCGCTCCCCCTCTCCCAATCCCACCTCCCCCCAGCAACCCCCAGTTTGTTTTGTGAGATTAAGAGTCATTTATGGTTTGTCTCCCTCCCAATCCCATCTTGTTTCATTTATTCTTCTCCTATCCCCCTACCCCCCCATGTTGCTTCTCCATGTCCTCACATCAGGGAGATCATATGATAGTTGTCTTTCTCCGATTGACTTATTTCACTAAGCATGATACGCTCTAGTTCCATCCACGTCGTCGCAAATGGCAAGATTTCATTTCTTTTGATGGCTGCATAGTATTCCATTGTGTATATATACTACATCTTCTTGATCCATTCATCTGTTGATGGACATCTAGGTTCTTTCCATAGTCTGGCTATTGCATAGATATCTTTATTATAGCATGCGCCTAGTGCATTGCTGTTAGTTCTTCACACATATTTTTTCCTGCTGGTCTGTAGAAGGTCAGTTCATGCTTGTAAACCCAGACCTCTAACAGGTACTTGTCGGATGCATGAGAAAAGGAAGCAAACATTTTTGTTATCCTGATCCGAAGTTTTCAAGAGAAACAATGAGATTATATTTCCCAGCATTCTTTGCAGCTGGGGTAGACACATGACTGTGTCTTAGCAGGTGAGAATGATGCCTGCCACTCCCAGGCTGAGTCCTGAAAACCTCCATATGCACTTCCTGGTGCTCTTTTCCCTTCTGGCTGATGGGACTGTCCACCCCCACTGTGAGCTTGAAAGCTCGGTGATGGCTGGCCCAGCTACTATTGGCCTGGTCAGTCCTTCTGCACCCATCTCCATTGACTTAGAACCATCTCCTGCTGTTTTATGATGGAGAAATAAACATGTGTTAAGCCGAAATAGGTTTGTATCTATTTTGTTCTGTGGCCCAGCCAACCCTCACATACTGGTCAAAGAGGAATTTAACCAAGTCTAAATGATTTAGTCCTCTTTCCTCATTCAGGCCAAGTTAGCGATGAATGTCTAGGAATCCGTCCATTCAAATATTTAGCCAGAACCAACTGACTACTCACCAGCTGCCACATTCTCTGCTGTCTGCTGAAGATACCACAGTAAACATGGAAGGCACGGGTCCCGCCTTCGTGGGCCACACAGAATAGTGGAAAAGATAGGCGATCAACAAATAAGCAAAACACAAAATGTATTTTTTTTTCTTTTATTTGACAGACAAAGATCACAAGTAGGCAGAGAGGCAGGCAGAGAGAGAGAGAGAGAGGAAGGGAAGCAGGCTCCCTGCCGTGCAGAGAACCCCATGTGGGGCTCGATCCCAGGACTCTGGGACCATGACCTGGGCCGAAGGCAGAGGCTTTAACCCACTGAGCCACCCAGATGCCCCACAAAATGTATTTTTAAGTTGCAATAAGTTCTATGAAGGAAACAAACAGCATTTGAGCATAGAAAATAAAGGGTATTCCCTGGAGGATTTTATTTTATTTTTTAAAGATTTTATTTATTTGAGAATGCACATAGAGGGAGACAGAGAAGCAGACTCTCTGCTGAGCAGGGAGTCCAATGGGGGGCTTGTTCCCAGGACCCCAAGATCATGACCTGAGCCGAAGGCAGATGCTTAAATGACTGAAGCACTCAGGTGCCCCGTCTGAGGAGGGTTTTAGGTGGCTGAAGGCTTAGAAAAGACTTCCCTGAGAAGGAAATGTTGAAGCCAGGACCCAAAGGATGAGAAGGACCCATCACTGTGAAGACTGGAGTTAAAAATCATTCCATGCAGATGGAGTTGCCATCAGAGGTTTTAGCATGAGAAATAACTTGGCCAAGTTTGAAGCACTAAAGAAGGCCAGTGGGGCACATGGAATGAGAGATGTTAGCTGAACAAAGCTCATCTCCAGAGCAGTTTCCAGCCAGGTGAATGTGCCAGCATTCTGGCTCCCCGCTCGTCAATCTACTGTTGGACTAACTGAAGACAAGGATACTCACATCTTCTGTTTGCTTTACCTGATTTATTTTGTCCTGTGTAGATAGATGTCACTGTGGGAGAAAAAACACAGGGCCCAAAGTCAAAGTAGCCCAATGCATTTGATTCCACTTTTTATTTTTTTTCAAAAATAATTAAGGACTATCTGGGTTACTGAATTAATTTTATAAAACAAAAAAGCAGTTCTCCATGAAAATATCTTTTACTCTTTTTTTTTTTTTAAAGATTTTATTTATTTATTTGACAGAGATTTCAAGTAGGCAGAGAGGCAGGCAGTGGGAGAGAGGAGGAAGCAGGCTCCCTGCTGAGCAGAGAACCGGATGCGGGGCTCGATCCCAGAACCCTGGGATCATGACCTGAGACGAAGGCAGAGGCTTTAACCCACTGAGCCACCCAGGCGCCCCTCTTTTACTCTTTTTTTATGCACAGTCATTTACATAAGCCACTGATTAGAGTTAATCATTCAGAAATAGGAATGAACACATTGTCTCTTCCAGGAGTCAGATCATTCAACA
The DNA here is from genome assembly GCF_922984935.1 of Meles meles. Lineage (NCBI taxonomy): Eukaryota > Metazoa > Chordata > Mammalia > Carnivora > Mustelidae > Meles > Meles meles. The sequence continues at coordinate 75,766,398 of NC_060077.1, forward strand.
GTATGTCATTATAATTTACTGATAGAAAATTATCACTTGTTTCAATTACTCTTATTTCAAGTTACTCTTATTTAATTACCCAAAGATAACATACATAAAAGATACTCAGGTTTTATCCTTTTTTTAAAATGTGGCAATGACTTCCCTTATCTGTGGCATTTATTCCAATGATTTTCTTAATAGCCATGTCCCACCCTGGGTTAGCCTCAGTGCTGCTGTGACAAATTGTCTTGCTGGTGGCTCCATGTGTAATGGGCTCCACAGACTTCCCGCAGTTTTATGCACAAAGTGGCACCTAAAGGATTCTTCACTCAAAGTCATGAGTCGAGGACACCTGCTGTAAAAGCCGTGGGATATCATTTCAACAGCTCTATGTAGATGGAAAAGACAACCTCCCATCTCGGAAATAGACCCCGGGCTTCTTCCTGGTAATTAATCTTACCCGTCTACATGGACATTTGGAAAAGGCATCAGCAGGTTCCTGGGCAAATTCAGGATCTACAGAGCTGCTGGCCCAGGACCCTGATGGATTCCCGTGTTGCCTGCCTCAGGGTTCTTCCACCACCGCTGGCCCTGAAAGGGAAATCACCATCTACCAAGACAGCCACGAGGTTGGCTACCACAAACTGTTTCTTGGGAATTTCACTCTGGCAATATCTTCTTGAGTTTTAAAGCTATACAAACTCCATTAAACTCTCCCAGTTGTGTGAGACCACAGGAAATAAAGCATCCGGGTTTTCATTCTTTCTTAATACGTTGGCGTGCTGAGAACTGCTTGACTAAAGTAAATCAGGGCTTTGTTGCATGCGTTGTCAGGCGACCCAGGATTCTGCATCAAAACTAAGTGAGATAATGTGATGTGCTTTAGGTGAAATATTTAGCCCTATGCCAGGCGCACAACCAACATGGGATATACAGCAGCTGTCATTGACATACTGTCGGCATTCTCAGCTCTTACAAAATCTGTTAGAGACCGATTCCTTGAGCTTCAAGCCTACATCAATCAGTCGAATTAACAGATGTTTATTGAGAACAGAACATGACTGGTTGCTAATTCAGTCGATGGCCAGAAAGTGTTACAGTAACTCAGAGAGGGACAGTTCACAGTTGGGCAGATAAGATAACACACACACACACACACACACACACACCCACACACACACACACACACACACGGCGTTTAGGTCAGGATTTAAAGGATTTAGTTTTTTCATAGGCAGCAAGGGTGTGTCTTCTTTCTCTCTCCTCCCCAAGTTATATTTTGGTTTTGAAAAATTAGAGACCTGAAAAGAATGGAAAGAAGCAACACCTATTTCTCTTGACCTAGATTCCCCCGTCATCATTACTTTTCTTGCATTTGCTTTATATTCAGGCTTCTTTTGGCTGACCCATTTGGAAAGAAGTTGTAGGTGTCCTGACACTTGAACCTGGTGATACTTCAGCACACTTCTCCAAAGAGATAACCACGCTGTCATGCCTTTATTCAAGAATGTCGAAAAATACTGCCATCGTATCATCTACTATACAATCCGTCTTCAAATTGTTCCAGTTGTCCCCAAACTGGTTGTCATAGCTTTATATGTTCGATCCAGGACATTATCAGTAAACAAGCGTTTGGCTGTTAGCAGGGTCGTATCTCCGGTTCAGACGATTCCCATGAAGGGAGAGACTCTTGATGCCACTTTCCACGCATGGCAGGATCGTGCATCCTCAATCCTTAAATTAACCATTTTGGGTGGTAAACAAATCCTCAAAATTGAAATCTCACTTTATAGGACTTTCTAGAAAAATCAAGCAGGATATTAAAACAATTACTCATATAGTTCATTTTTTAAGAGAAAAAATACTTCATGTTAATTTTCTGATAACTAGGGGAATAAAGAGGGAAAAGTGGGGGGGCACAAGTGATTGCTTTCCTTTAATTATCTGTATAATTGCTTCGGTCCTCCAGGATGCTTTGTCACTGACGATGTGGACCTAGCATTACACTGGGAATACAGGTGGTTCAAGGTAAATATTCTTCTGTATTCTGTGGTTCATTTGGAATAGTTAGAAACATAGAGACCTATTTCTTTCCTTGGTGTGTTTTTGTTTGTAGCAGATAGATCACATCTCTTTGGAAATAATTAAATTAAGTTATAATGTTCCGCAGCTGCTGAGTTATTAGCCAAATGTTCACCACATGGGATCTCTCATTAGGACTTGTGAACAGGTAATCTTTTTTGATAAATGAACTTGTAATTTTCATAACCATTTATATAATACCCAGATATCTTTTATATTGATTTCTAATGTCTTGGCACTTAGGATCCTATGTTTGATTCCCCCTTTTAAAGGATGTAAAAATCATTACTGACACTTGATTGAGCTCCTTTTTGAAGTGGCATAGGACCCGCTAGAAATCAGATGCTACGGATAGTGATACTTTATGCATGAAGACTTAATTTTTTTCCAGTTTTAACTTCAAAGGGAAGTCACATCTTCTGATACCTTGATTTTTTTTACCATTATGCAAACTCAGATGATAATTGTTATCCCCATAAAAATAGTTCTCATGTTCTTATTTAACCAAAGCTGCTCAATAGAAGTGAAAATTAAATCACAAATGAAAACAGGTGAAAGCATTAGTTTTTTCCTGCATCTGAGCCAGATTGTTTTAGGATCTAAACTGCTCCCTGATATCAATCTAGGAACTTTAGGATGGTGCAATCGTTTTCTTGATGAACTGAGAGAATTCCAGTCTTCTCTCATTGCAAGTAGAAAAAGCCTGCCTCATTTACAAGAGTTAATAAATACACCTGCAGCATTTCCATTTCTTTTTCTTTATAAAAAGACAGTGTTGAATTTGGAACCCTCCTACACTGCTGGTGAGAATGTAAAATGATGCAGATGCTTGGAAAACAGTCTGGAAGTTCCTAAAAAGGGAAAACAAAGAGATATCGCATGACATGAAATCCCACTCTTAGGTATATACCTGAGAGAAATGGAAACATGTACTCATCCAAAAACTTGACATCATTCAAGCAGCATTATTAACAATAGCCCCAAATGGAAACAACTCAAATGTCCATCAGCTGATGAATGAAAACACAAAATTTGAAATAGCCATACAATGGAATGTTATTTGGCCATAAAAATCAGTGTAGTATTAACTCATGTGACATCACAGAGACACCTTGAAAATGTTATGCTGAGTATAAGTCACTTACAAAAGAATATTTTATGTAGCTTCCACTTTTACTAAATGTCCAGAATAGGCAATTCTATAAAGACAGAAAGTAGATTGGGGCTTCTGGGTGGCTCAGTCCGTTAAGCGTCTGCCTTCAGCTCAGGTCATGATCCCAGGGTTCTCTGATCAAGCCCCCATCGCATCAGGAAGACTGTTTCTCCCTCTCCTTCGGCTGCTGCTCTCTCCCACTTATGCTTTCTCTCTCTGCCAAATAAATAAATAAATCTTAAAAAAGACAGAAATTATATTAAAAAACAGTTCTTAGGGTTGGAAATGGGAAAGTTGGGGTTATAAGGGGTAGGGACTGCTCATGAATATAGAACTTCTTACTAGGGTGTGGAAATGTTCAAAAATAGGTTCTGAAAAAGATTGCACAATTTTGTGAATAGACTAAAGACCATTGATGTGTACATTTTAGATGGATCAGTTTAAATGGAGTGAAGTGTGAATTATATCTCTAAAATGTTTTATATGTAACTAACATATTTCTATAATGTGTTAATATATTACATAATAATATATAGCATAATATTTATATATAATTGCATATCTATCTATCTATCTATATCCTTTCTGTGGAAGGAGAAGGTGGTGGTCTTATTGTCATAAAGCCACGGAGACAATGCAAAAATTATTCCACAATTATTAATGCTTTTGGAAAAGTATTTTAGAAAGATTTCTATTAATCATATTTAACCAATTAGTATTTGAAGATAGACAAAGCACAAATGGTTGTATGTCTGTGTCTATCATAATGTGAATGGGCCATAGACAAGTCATAGTGTATACGGCCTGGGGAACACTTTCTCCTCAACAACAATGAAGAAGTTTGAAATCAATCTTCTTATAGGCTCTGAGTTCCAGAATATTCTTTTTTTTTTAAAGATTTATTTATTTATTTATTTGACAGAGAGAGAGAGAGAGAGAGAAAAAGAGAGAGATCACAAGTAGGCAGAGAGGCAGGAGGAAGCCGACTCTCTGCTGAGCAGAGATCCTGATGCGAGGCTCGATCCCAGGCCTCTGGGATCATGACCTGAGCCAAAGGCAGAGGCTTTAACCGACTGAGCCACCCAGGTGCCCCATTTCCAGAATATTCTTGGATGATACTAGCCTTGACTCATTCACCAAACACGTATATTAGGAGTGAACATTACTGTACTGCAAAGCTCTGTTGGAATCTCTTTTTGCCTCAGGACACCTCAGGTGATCTGTGGCTTTTTGATTATTCTCTGAAATAGAATAATTCAGTTGAAAACCCCAGTTCTATCTTTTTTCAGCTCAGATTTGATCCATAGCTTCAGGAAAATGAAAGGGACAGGAAACGTCTGGGTCACCTTCCCTCCTTCTTGTTCGAGGTTTTCTAGACGCCAGAGGTTCGGAACAGGGAGGAACAGGGGCTGGCTACCGCAACAAATATTTATTTCTTTATTTCCCTGGGTGTGAAATGTGTAGGCTGTGATTATTCTTGTTGAGTTAGCTTTAATTTGTATCCACTCTTTGGCATATGCCCAAATGTTGGCTCCCTCACGGGACACGGGAACGTCACAACATTCCGTGTTATAGTCACCGGGACAGCCTAGCTTCTTCTGCAGCACAAACAACCCTGTAAAAGTCAGTGGTTAAAAGTGAGAATTTGGTGGGGGGGGCATGGTATATGTCTATCACACATATCTTGCACAGAAGGTAAGGCTTCTACTCCAGACCTGCTCACTGACCCTCACTGATGGTATCTCAAAATTGTGTCCATCACACAGAGTTCTGGTGGGTAGGACCCCTGTAATGAATGCTTTAGAATGGAAGAGAGAGATGTAACTTCTGCTCACAACTCTCAGGCCTGAATAAGACTTATTCATTCCCTCACCCCACCATGAATAGGACAAGAAGTGAGTCTTGCCATGTGCCTGTAAATATTTGGCAAACACCTGGCACGGGAATTCTGGCTTTCTCCTACTCAGTCTGTTTCACCAGTAACATTTCATCCTTGCCAGCTGCTTGCTGCTGGAGTCCCTTTATCTAGAAGCAGGACATCTCGGGTGGGGCACAGAGGACAGATTCATGCCTGGTTATCCTCTGTGGTATCCACTGAAAAGCTCAGGCATCCTTGTCACAAAAAGTTCACAAAAATAGTCCATGTGTTTGAGCAACCAGAGTGTCATGTTCGAGGCAAACTATAGCAGCTTGGGGACACCCCACCTTGCATTCCCCCCCCTTCCATCCTTCCATTTCTTTTCCCTCCTATTAGCTTGAGGTTGAACTGTCAAATAAGGCGTTAACACTTCATCTTTGCCTCTTTTTCTATTTTCTAGGGAACTGAGTTAAGATAACTAGTTATCTTTGGGAGAAAAGGGGGAGTAGTGACTTTGAAAAAGACAGAGCTTCAGAGAGGCAGGTAATATTCTACTTCTTGACCCAAAAAGTTACAGTGTATTTGTTTTGTGATAATTCATTGAACTGTACATTTATATTTTGTATATTTTCTACATTTTAAAAAAAATTAAAAACCTATAGGGAAAAATCCCCAGCATTACATTTTATCTAAATCTGCCACAGAGTCAAATCCTAAAACTGGAGCAGAGAAACATTGGAAAAAGGAGTTGGAGGTGAACTGAATACATAAAGCCCTGCTTTGTACAGTACGTGAGCTCTTAAAAGCCTCCCTGTTCTTCCCTTCCTTTGGTGAGATTATTTCTTCTATTTCACAGCTGGGGCTCTGGAAGCCCACAGAAGGAACATCAAATACCATATCCAACAGGTCTTCATGGCAGAAGGTAAAAGCAGTCTTTGGGGGGACGAAATGATCCCATTTCCTTATTCCATAATGAATGTCCTTCACAAGCAGAAGACATTCAGTAATCTTAGCTAAAATTCAACTACATTGGTAGCATTTTGTGATTTTTGCCCAAGTCTGTTCAACAGTGTTACGTCTTCAGGAAGGACTGTGAGTAACACCTATATTCGCGAGTACAAGATACAAGATCTAAAGTTGTCAGTGCGAAGAAAATACAAAATACCCAGTGATGGGTGAGAGCAGATTGCATTCTGTGCCGCTTGCTGTAAGTGCCATTCATTAACTCTTTTTCTTATTAATTGGAACTGGGCTTATGGTTCCTTAATGCTTCTAAGTTTCTCTCTCTCTCTCTCTTTTAGAATAATGCACAAGAACTGTTTGGCATGGCTCTATATCAGAACAGGCAATTCTATAAAGACAGAAAATAGATTACTTATTCCGTTGGGTGGGAGAGTTGGGGATGGGAGAAAGAGTGGTGGCTGCTAATGATTTGAGAGTTGTTTTTTTAGGGTGGCACCTGCCACCAGAAGGTGTCACCCAGAGAAACTGCAACATCCCACAGATGATTTGGCAGCCTCTCACCTTGCTAAGCAAGATCCTTTGGGCCTTCCCGCCAATCTCATTCCCTCCTCCATCCCTATGGCCCAAGAGCTGAAGAGGTAGACCTGACAAGGAAGAGGGAGGAATGATGAGCAGATGGGATCCCCTTGCCACTCCAGGTTCGCTCTGGAGCTGGGGACAAGGGAAAACCTGTGCTCTGAGCTTAGGGGGGAGAATAATTCCTATAATGACTTAAATGAGATCTGCTTGTTTTGCAGCAGGCTCTGGCCAAATTGCTTTACCCACGTTAATTCATTCAACTCACAAGAGTCGATAAAGTCACCACTGTTTCTATCATGATTTTATACTAAGGGAACTGAGAACCCGAGAGATTTAATCAACTTTCCCGAGGTTACACAATTTTCAGTGACAGGCAGGTGAGCTCAGTACGGGATAGAATCTTTTCATGTGTTAAGGAGTAAAGGAAGAGATTTGCAAGTGTCCTTGAAATGGTTGAAACGGAAGAAAAATAAGCCACTTCATGATTGTACCCTCAGAAATTCAGAACGAGCTGGGGTGGAAATATACAAATATGAATAAAAAATACATGCAAATATATGCACAGAACTTAAGGCTGTTTATCAAATATTAATAACAATCCTCACCGGGAGGTAGAATTATGAGGGGTTGTTAATGTTCCTTTGTATTTTTAAGTGATTTTCCCAAATTTATACTATGAATAGATATACTTTTATATACTAATTAGAAACAATACAGTAAAAATTATGTAAATAGTCATAACTTAAGTCTGGATCCAAAACACACCATTTACCCCTTAATTGTATTTCTATTTGCAATACAAGTGAGAGAATTTAATGGGAGTTACTGCACTCCTAGGAATTATGTTCATAATTGGTAAAACAGATAGCAAGAAAGGCAGAGAAAGGAATGAGAACTGTGGGTGTGTTCTACGAGAAAAGAGGCATGTTTGGTTCACCAGTGTACCCACCAGCAGTTAACCCAGTGCCAGGTGCAAAGGACCTGCCAGGAAACCATGTGACCTTTGTGTCTCTGTGGCCTCAGCTGCTCAGCTGACATGGCGAACCACATTGCCTCGTACCAAAGGTGGCGCTTGGCAGAAGTGGAAGTGCCTGGGGGACCTTCTAGGTGCTGAGCAGAGATGGAGCTTAGAGAAGAAATTAAAATGTAGAGAACACTATGGTTACTGAACAGGCAACAGACCTTTGGGATCTTCATAAATCCTTTAGGAGGGTACACAATTTGGGGACTAAGGTCCTACAAGAATAACGGGGCAGGGAGGGGGGAACGAATTGACTGAAAGTTACTACCATTAACTTCATCCCATTTCTAGACAACAAAATGGGGGCAAGATGGGCAAGTGCCATGCCTTCAAAGCCAGCTAGTGTTTGCTGATGCATTTTGTGACATCGTGTAGACCGGCCTCCAAATGAGAGTGGAATAGTTCTGCAGGAGGACACGTATCTCCATACTGGCAAATATCTGGGTCATTATCAGGAACTTTGAGCTCTCCTCTGAAGTCTTGGCTTTGTGTGGATAGGATACAATATTTCTAATTTTATGCATTATTACCTCAGTACCTTGGACAAAGATCCATCTAAATGATAGGATATCCATACGTGAAAATGTTCTGGTATTCACCTTTTACCTACCAGACCTTGGTTAAGAGTAATTATAATTCTCAGTCCAAATTATATATGAACTGCTGCTCCTCAAATTCCTTTCCATTATTCTTTTGTTCCTGTTGTTGAAGAAGCTCTATTTCTTTATAAACACACAAAATCCAGGTCTTCATTAGTGAAATCTTCTTTGGTGGAATTCAAATTAGTGCAATTTAAATGTAAAAATAATTTTATTTTATTTTATCATTGTATTTTAGCATGTGTGTTGAATTCTTAGTATCTAGCTCTGTTTCTATCAAATGACTGTCAGCATTAATATTTCTTGAGTAAATATCTCTTAATGTACTTTAAATATCATCTTACATGTAATCTACGGACTTTGACACCAAGTCTGGCTGTTTGAACCAACTCTCCCCTCAATTAATAGGATTCTCTGTTTCCTTGACCAGATAGACTGGCCCTGTTAAAAAAATTTTAACAGTTATTTAGTGCCATCTAGTGGGTAGTTTGTTGTGAACAAAACCTCTAAAAATCTTGTTTAGCAAAAAGGCTTGTTTGCATCTTATTTTGTTTGTAATGCTACTGAATGTATATTACTTGAATCTCAAGTTTTATAAATTAGGATGTAATAGAGCCAACAAATTCTAAAATTATTTACTATTGCACTAAATAACTAGTTTTTGATTAGCTAAGAAATATGTTAGAGATTTCCCAAATAGTTTATAATCACTCTCTTTTATTGGAAAGATTAAACTTCTCAAGACTAATTTAAAATTCTACAACACATATTTCTCATTAATCAAAAAATTTAAATTATGCTATTCAGAAGAAGTGATTTGATATTGCCGTTAAGTGTAGGAGTGTTAATAACAAGAACATAATTTCTTACAAAATTACTTAGTTTGGAGAGCATATGATTTACTACGAATAACTATTTTTAGGGAAATAACCTAGCATATTTTAGCATAACATTCATAGTGTTAGTTCTGTAAAATTTTTCTCTTCGTTAGTTTCAGAAACAAAATTCCAGGGTATATTCTGCCATTATTAAGCAATATATTCTTTTTAAAGTTTTATCTATTTTAGAGAGAGAGAGAGTGTGTGTGCAAGCAACGGAAGGGGCAGAGGGAGAGGGAGAGAGAATCCATAAGCAGACTCTGGGCTGACGGAACTCAGTCCCATGGCCCTGAGATCATTACCCGAGTTGAAACCAAGAGTTGGCTTCTTAACCAATGGAGCCACCCAGGCACCCTATATACAGTATTTTTTTTTTAAGTCATCACATTTGTAGTTTAATGTGGAATATATGTGTACGTAGTTGGTCAACATTATTTGTTGAATATCATTGCAACATTGCCTATCGAATGGAATGAATATGTGGGTGGAATGAAATAAATGGGATGGAAGACACACATTTTTGTCAAGGATGGCAGTGCATGAGCGCAGGTGACAGCAGGGAAGGATACAGAAAACTAGAGCTCATGTGCCTTGCCAATCTGACATTTTCTTCTTTCCTTAACTGACAAAAGTTTGGTGATAATGAGACCTGTGCAACCGTGAGATGCATGGTCTTGTGAGGTATAAGTCTTACACTGGATGTTTGCAAACTTAGCTGGATGGCAATGACGGTAGGGATGTGACGATGACAGGTGACTGTATCACGACATCGTAACAAAACTGCCGTTGGATGCTTGCTGTGTACCAACAAGTGTTCTCATTGACTTTCATAAATTATATTAATTACTCTTGTCCCATACATGTGAATGGGTAGTATCAGTTTTTCCATTTTATAGAACAGAGGAAAAAGTTACAGTGTGGTTAAGCAACTTGTTGGAGGTCACACAGCTAGTTGGGGGTATTAGAAGGATTTGAACCCAAGTCTGTCTGGTTTTGCTTTTCATTTTGCTCTGTTACTAATTGCAACAATTATAAATGGGTTTTGATGCCATTTGTTCATCTTACTTCATTGTAAATGAATTTCTGGTATTATGTGTGTGGTTCAATTAGAAGGCTCTAGAATACCTTTGAAATTCTAACATTCTGTGTTTCTATAAAAGAATTTTTTCTCACAGACAAAAGAAATACTATGACCTTGCATTCTTTCCATCTCTAAGAAATGAATGTAAAATTCCCCTCATGCGTCAGAATTGGCATGGTCGTTAACAGTTGACATTGACAATTGACATTGACATTGTCATCATCTGAGTTTCCAGGAAACTAAACCCCTTTCTGAATCCTGGAAACTGTCTTTGTGTAAATCAAGGCTCCTATTACTCAAACTGACCCCAACAAAAGACCAATGCTTGGTCCATCAGATACTTTTCCCTGGGACTCTAAGTCATGGAAAAATGATAGAAGGAAGAAGGGACAACCGCCCTTCATAATGGTGATGATACATGGAGATGTTTGGCAGAGAAGGGGACATGTGCCGGCTGGTCCTACCAAAAGTTGATGTCCTTTCTGCTCCTTGGCCTTTTATATTTTACCAGCCTGGTTTGGCAGGCTCTCATTAATTCTGGGAACTGCTATTATGCTTGCAATGAATCCTATTTCTGCCTAAGATCATCAGAGTCAGTTTCATGTGTCAGTGTTGAAGAGATTATTTTGGTGTTTTCTCCAATAAATCAGGTTAAAGCATAGGAGTATAATTGATTATGGTTTTCCAGTGTCATGAGAAATTTGCTGACCCAACATTTCAGACTAGAGATTTTATCATAATGATGTTATAATTTCTCAATACATCTCTGAAGAAGTACTGTAATTTTCCTTCACTTACAGAATGTTTATTGGTGTTTTCAATTTATTGTAGAGGGTGAGACTCATGGTTTTACAAATGGAAGACCAAGATGTCCTTTGTCTCCCTGGGTTATTAGAGTGTGGACTTAGGAGAATTCTGCATTTGGCATTACTGCATCTTGTGGATTTTTATATAGAGGCAGCACAATAGGACAGCCTTGGAGCACAGACTGGGGGCCCAGGGGCCAGATAGTGGGTCTGAATGACTCTCTGCTCTAATTACCATGTGTGATCTTAGGCAAGTTACTTAACTTTTCTGTGCCTCTTTCCCCCCAATTTTTAAGAGATTTTGTTTATTTATATGAAAGAGAGAGTGCAAATGGGGGGAGGAGCAAAAGAAGAGGGACAAGCAGACTCCATGCACGCAGAGCGTGGACAAGGCTCAATCTTATGACCCTAAGATCATGACCTGAGCCAAGATCAAGAGCTAGATGCTCAACCAACTGAGCCACCCAGGCGCACCTTCCCCCGACTTTTAAATGTCAGTAGTCATAGAGATTATTTGAATAATCTTACAACTGAGTAATTTAAGGAGTCACACTTGTAATTTTCCATCAACACCTAGTGTAAGATAAAATGAAGGCATATACTTATGGCATGAACTTAATGCATACAAATAACATTTGTTTCTGTTAAGGAAGAGGCAAGATTCACAAGTTACCCTACAGCCTCTCAGTAGTTTTTGTTTATATTAATTAATAGAAGATAAAAGTGTCTAAGTGACAAGCCAGGAGTTAACATGAATACCATATTCTTAACTGAAGACCTTGTTTGAACTTTACCAGTTTTTCCACTAATGTCCTTTTTCTGTTTCCCACTGGGTAAGGGATATTTGGAATCTGTGTTATTTTTTGCAACTTTTCTATAAGTCTAAAATTAGTTCTGAATCAAAAATCATTTTTAAGTACAAAAAAGAAATGAAAGGCTTAAAGTTTGGGAGAGGAAAAATAATGTTTTACTTTTCTTTTTAAAGAAACACGCTGAGGGGCGCCTGGGTGGTTCAGTTGGTTACGCGTCTACCTTCCACTCAGGTCACGATCCCAGAGTCCTGGGATCGAGCCCCACATTGGGCTCCCTGCTCAGAGGGAAGCCTGCTTCTTCCTCTCCCATGCCCCCTGCTTGTGTTCCCTCTTTCACTGCCTCTCTCAGTCAAATAAATAAGTAAAAATCTTAAAAAAAAAACCCAATTAAAATGAAGATGTGTAATAAAGCTATATAAAAGATTTTTATACATAAAATTTTATTTTTGTTTTAAATTTTATTTAAATTCTAGTTAATTAACATATAGTGTAATATTGGTTTCAGGAATGTAATTTAGTGATTTGTTACTTCCATACAACATCCAATGCTCATCACATCACGTGCCCTCCTTAATTCTTCTCACCCATCTAGCCCATCCCCCACCCACCTTGCCTCCAGCAACCCTCAGTTTTGCACATAAAATGTGTTAGAAACTCTTTGAAGCTAGCCTGTCCCTAAACACTGAACGGCTTACCATGTATTTGGCAATAGAGCAACAGTAGAACTGTGACGGCTAGAAAGATCTAGATCATGTTAGTGGAAAACAGAATTTTATTTTATGTGTTTATTTATTTTATTTTTTTAAAAAAAGATTTTATTTATTTATTTGACAGAGAGAGAGGGAGAGAGAGGAAACACAAGCAGGGGGAGTGTGAGAGGGAGAAGCAGGTTTCCCGCTGAACAGGAAGCTGGACTTGGAGCTCGATCCCAGGACCCTGGGATCATGACCTGAGCTGAAGGCATGTGGCTAATGATTGAGCCATCCAGGTGCCCCGAAAACAAAATTTTAAACACACTTGTGCTGCTAGCCTCATCCAGCCCTCCATCACATGTAGTCTAAATTCTTTTTACTGTATTTAATTGGTTTCTTCTATCTCTCACTCTGACTTTTCTTGCAACACACTTTTTGATCTTCGAGGAGACAGCTTTCTAAGATCAATCCCTAGCTCCAAAGTTGCATTCCTCATTCCATAGCCCGTGGACAAATCACCCAAGATGCATGTTAATAATGTTGATTCTTGGGGCACCTGGGTGGCTCAGGGGGTTAAGCCTCTGCCTTTGGCTCAGGTCATGATCCCAGGGTCCTGGAATCAAGCCACATCGGGCTCTCTGCTCAGCAGGGAGCCTGCTTCCTGCTCTCTCTCTGCCTGCCTCTCTGCCTACTTGTGATCTCTGTCTGTCAAATAAACAAATAAAATTTTTTAAAAAAATAATGTTGATTCTTGGAGGAAACCTCAGACCTATAGTATCAGAACCTCTGGATATTGGTCTCAGTAATCTGCTTCTCCAAAAATACCCTAGGTCTAACTTGCAAGACCTCCAGGATGCTGTTTGAATGTCTGCACTTGACACCTAGGACCCTCCTACCTTTTCCTCTGTGTTCTACCCCCAAAATGGGCCTTAGTGTCCATGGTTAACAACCTGGCTAAGAAGCTGGTCTTGGAATTTTTTCTTCTGTATATTACTATATACCTTCTCATACTTAGTTAAATTATTTTGTTTAAACCACAAGTAAGAATTTTCTCACTAATTTCCTTCAGATTTTGGTGTAGAAAGAGGCACAAAGGCAAGGAAGACCACTGATGATGTGAAAAAATTCTGCAGTAGTCAAGTGCTAAAAGGCCTTTGGATGAAATGTTATCATTTACATTTTATTTTATTTATATTTCTTACTCTCAGCTGCACCTGTATTTGCAAAATTATGTCTATTGCATGTGTACTGTTTGCCACAACATAGAAGTTATAAACATGTAACTTGAAAATAATATTATTTGCTCTGAAGTCAACTTTATTTCAACATAAATGAGCAGGCTTCTCCATTCATGGCTGTCCTACTAGGACTGGCTTGTGGGACAAACAGAAGCAGGGGTGGGAAATCTGGGCTCTAAGAAGAAGCACGGTAGTAGCATGGGAATCCAAAGCCACATAAGGGATTCAACAAACAAAAGAAGAAAATGATGCAGGACTGAACAAGGCATGGGTGTGTGGCCTTCAAGGAGGTCAGATGTTAGGGGAACAAATGTCTGCTTCAAATCAGCAAGGTTAAGGGCCTCAAGGAATGGGAGAGCTGGCAATTAGAGAAGAGTTTTACCTATTTCTCACCGGGGACCTCCCGCCCCCCCCCCCCTTTTTAAAGATTTTTTATTTACTTATTTGACAGAGGGATAGAGAGAGCACAAGGAGGGGGAGGGACAGGCAGAGGGAGAAGCAGGCTCTCTGCTGAGCAGGGAGCCCGATGTGGGGCTCCATCCCAGAACTCTGAGATCATAACCTGAACTGAAGGTAGATGTTTAACTGACTGAGTCACCCAGACACCCCATGTTGGGCTCTTTTAAGGGTCCATCTTCAGCAAATTTAACTGATATGTCCACAAGACATGACTGGGGTAGAAAAGGGAAAAATCAGAGGCCAGGGACGTCCTGGCATGGTCCCTGGCTGATACTAAATGTTTACAACTCACAGAGGGGCAAGAATAGGAATAGAAGAGGCAGAAATTGACTGATATTCTATCAGTTGCTTGATAGGACCTAAAATGTAGTACACTTAATTTTTAAAAAAACCCACAATGCACTGTGTTTTTATTTTATTTTTTAAATTTAAATTCAGTTAGCCAACATATAGTACATCATTAGTTTCAGACGTAGTGTTTGATATCTCATCAGTTGCATATAACACCCGGTGCTCATCACATCACATGCCCTCCTTATTTTATTTTTTAAAGAAGAGAGAGCATGAGCAGATGGAGAGAGAGAGAATCTTAAGCAGAATTTGTGCAGAGCTTGGAGCCCAACTTGGGGCTCGATCTCACAACCCTGAGATCATGACTTGAGCTGAAATCAAGAGTCAGCCGCTTTAACCCGTAGATCCACCCAGGCACCCTGACCGTGTTTTGTTTTTAGTGGTGATAACAACAACAAAAAAAAAATCTTGCAATATGTACTTTTCCCAAAAAGCATTAGCCTATAACTGTTTAGAGAAATCTTTGTTCTTCTCCTTTCCCTGGAATAGATCGTGTAATTCCGGGCTTGATAGGGAATCCTGGTTTTAAAGAGATTATTTGTATGGTTCCAGGAGCAGCCCTTGTTTTTGCTCATAGTTTCTAGGCTGTCACATCCCCACCCCCCCCAGCACAGGCACAGCCCGTGACACATTGAGCGAGATCACAGATTGGCTCCCACCAATGGTTAGTCAAGGATGAAATAGTGTTTGCTCTTCTGTGGGAAATTTCCACTTCCCAGGCTTGCCATTTGGAGGCCTCAGACAAGATCATTAATTTTACAGCAGTGGGCACTTAACTTTGAAGCCTGTGTTTTATGCACGTGGGTTTGTCATCAGCAAGGCCCCCATGATCACTTGAAATCATTTCTGCAGAAAGGAAAACTCTTACCTTGGCTCAGCACAGATGAATACATTGTGCCTTTTGAAGTTGTATCTCCAGTATCTTTGATATAAGGTCTTTCCTGATGCGTCTGCCAAATATGGCTCCCCCTTCCTGTAAATTTCCCTACAAATATGTCTGTATTTCTCATGTCACTTATCACATTGTAGTTTTATTATTGCTTTTCATATAACACAGTGCTTAAACCTAGTTAAAAATGTGGGCTCTAGGGCGCCTGGGTGGCTCAGTGGGTTATGATCTCGGGGTCCTGGGATCGAGTTCCGCATCGGGCTCTCTGCTCAGCGGCGAGCCTGCTTCCCTCTCTCTCTCTCTGCCTGCCTCTCTGTCTACTTGTGGTCTCTCTCTGTCAAGTAAATAAAAAAAAAAATCTTAAAAAAAATAAAAAAAATGTGGGCTCTAAATTCATAGACATCTGGGTTTGAATCTTTGTTCTAGCACTTATAGGCTGTGTGGCTTTGGATGTTTCCTAATTCTGTTTGTTAATCTGTAAAATGGGGATAAAGAGAGCACATAGTTTGTAGGGTATCTGTGAGAATTATGTGATTAAGCATCTAGCACAGAATGATTTCTTGATGAATATTGCCTTCCATTATCATTATCTCTCTAATTAATCTATAAACGTTTTGAAGAGCGAAACTCATGTTTTATTTAATAGTATCCTAGTCTGATAGCCCATAGCATAGTGTGTTATGCAGAAATAAGCACTCAAAAATAATTTTTGAATGGGTAGCAAAATTATGAGGCCTTGAGATTATGAAACATGAAAAGAAGAAAGAGAAGCTCATGAAGGAGGCTTGCAAGAAATTGCTTCACGTTTGGTTATCATCTCAGTGTATTTTAGATATTATTGCTTAATTTGATCAAAACAACCCTGAAATAGAGATATTAATTTGTCCATTACATCTAGGAGGATGCTAAGGCTTAAGGATTTAAATAACTTGTCTAAGGTGCCTGGATGGCTCAGTTGGTTAAGTGACTGCCTTCGGCTCATGCCGTGAGACCAGAATCCTGGGATTGATAGAGTCCTGCAGTGGGGTCCTAGTTCCATGGGGAGTCTGCTTCTCCCTCTGACCTTCTTCTCTTTCTCTCTCTCTCAAATAAATAAATAAAATATTAGGGAATAAATAAATAAATAAGGAACTTGTCTAAAGTCGCCTGGACAGCAAGGGGTGGAATTAGGCTTTGAGCAAAATCCTTGTTCCATGACCCTGTCCATCCTAAGGGGCTTTGCTGTCCATATTTGTTAGCTTGTTTTGTCCCATTAAAGACTGTTGCTAGTGCACAGCCTCTTTTCTCCTTTCTACGCCCTTAGCATCAGCCTGAGGGACCTTTGTCACACAGGGTCTCACATGGTCAGTCAGATTACTGAAAGTCTTACTTGGATGACTGCATGCTTAATCCAATCAATTGTGCACTAAATCAGCCATAAAAATGACGACACAGACCCCGGCTGGCCTTGGGAGAAGTCACTGGCCACACACAGGGGCTGCGTTTGTGCGTCACACAATCAAGGCCATCTGAGAAAGCAGGAGAGAGTAACATCTCTTACATTTTCTGCATATTTCTACAATTACCTTGTTTTCTTTTAGCTTTGCTGATTTTTCTCTTTGGACATAGGAAGTTCTTTCCCTTCCCACAGCTTTACTGGGGTATAATTGACAAATAAAATTTGGAAATATTTAAGGTATACAACATAATAATTCAGTGTGTGCATATGCTGTGAAATGATAATCACAATCAAGCTAATTAATATATCCATCATTTCCCATAGTTACTATATTGTGTGTGTATGTTGAAAACACTGAAGATCCAATCTCTTAGCAAATTTCAAGTATACAATTCAGTGTTATTAATTATAGTCATCATAGTGTGCACTAGACCTCCAAGAAGTTCTTTCTATATTCTTTAGATCTAAGGCTGTGCCCCAAATTCAACTCTGTATGAATTTAAGGAAAGAATTGAAGTGAAATTTGCTGAGCAGTTTCTAAGCACTGTAATTGCTATGGTGTAAAAATACGCTGACTATTATGTCATCTTTCTTCACTAAAAATTAGGGACAAAATTAAATTTATATTTATATAGAGGTGCTGTATATCCCATATCAAAACTCAGAAGCTATTAAGATAAATTTTCACAAATAGCACTGCATGAAAGTCCTTAAATTTCTGCACAGAAAAGGGACAATAACTCAAAATCAACAACAAACTAGAAAAATATTTTCAACATATAGGGCAATTTAAAAAACATTGCTGGGCACCTGGGTGACTCAGTGGGTTGAGCCTCTGCCTTCAGCTCAGGTCATGATCTCAGGGTCCTGGGATGGAGCCCCGCATGGGGCTCTCTGCTCAGCAGGGAGCCTGCTTCCTCCTTTCTCTCTGCCTGCCTTTCTGCCTGCTTGTGATCTCTGTCTGTCAAATAAATAAATAAATCTTAAAAAAACAAAACAAAACATTGTTTACAGGGACACCTGGGTGGTTTAGTCGATTAAGTGAATGACTCTTGGTTTTGGCTCAGGTCATGATCCCAAGGTCATGGGATAGAGCCCCGGGTTGGGCTCCATGCTTAGCAGGGAGTCTGCTTGTAGATTCTCTCTCTCCCTCTGCCCCTCCCCCTGCTCATCCTATACACCCCCCTCAAATAAATATAAATCTTTAAAAAATATTCTTTACATATACTGGGTACTTTCAAATTCATAATGTATTTTTAGATTCACAAATAGAGGGACGAAGGATGTGAATGTGGTTATCACAGAAGTAAACTATAAGTAATGCGTGTAAGTGGGGGGAAGACACTTGACTTCACTAATAATGAAGTACATAGAAACTACAAGAAAAGTGAGATTTTAAAAATAGTTTCTGAAATTAATGTGTTGGTTTTTTTAAATAAAAGAGTTACACGTGCTTGGTATTAGAAGCCTACCATGAGAGGACATTGGGAGATGGAGAGGAGAAGGAAGTTGAGGGAAATTGGAAGGGGAGGTGAACCATAAGAGACTACGGACTCTGAAAAACAACCTGAGGGTATTGAAGGGGCGGGGGTGGGAGGTTGGGGAACCAGGTGGTGGGTAATAGGGAGGGCACGGATTGCATGGAGCACTGGGTGTTGTGCAAAAACAGTCAATACTGTTATGCTGAAAAAATAAATAAATTAGTTAAAAAAAAAAGAAGCCTACCATGAAAAGGAAACTGCATTCTTAAAAGAACACATATATATAAAAGAAAATTTTTATATTAAAAATAAAGCATCAGAAGACTCTACTACTATCCTTGCCCATTGAACATAAAGACATAGGCCTTCCCCTTTCCCACGGTATTTCTCTTCTTTCCAGCTATTCTGGGAGACGTAAGTGGCCACCAGCCTTCCTGTACAGATGAGCAAAACCCATGGGGTTGTGGAAAGAAAATTCAGGTTTAAGGTATTCAGGAAAATCAGAAAGAAACAACTCTCCCTTTGAGTTTCTTCCCAAAGGAGATGAGTGTCTAAATCAGTGGATTATGAAAGTGGTTCCAGAGCAACTCTGCCACTTACTAGCTGAGTTACTCTGGGCAAGTGCCTGATTCTCCTTAGATGTCACTGTTTCCTGATTTCCTCATACATCCTTTTAATCAAGAAATATATGCACCATTATAAGCTTCCAGAAGGCAGGGCTCATGTTTATTTTGCTGATTCATATCTACGTAATGCTTGAAATATAGGAGGTGCTTTATTTGCTGTTTGCTGAGTGACTCTGAGGAAGATGAGGGGGGGCAATGACTCATGGCATTATGAGAAGAAAAGAGGGTTGCCCTCCGACTTGATGGACGAGAGGAAAACTTACAGGAGACAACAGATAACAAGAGAGAAAGGCCTATAGATGAGTTAGGAGAAATGGGGAAAGACCCTCAACAGGAAAATCAAGCCTTCTGATGACCACTGGGGGTCAAAGAACACTGTCTTTTCAAAGGAGATATTAGGGAAGACCTAGTATCTGGATAAATATAGAAATGCATTTTAAAGGGACGAAGTTTGAGACAATCAATTTAGAAAAGAAGTAGCAAATGGGTGACAAGGAGTACATGGTATGTTTTTATACTTACTCTTGTGTGTATATGGGCATATTTATATATACATATAGACACCAAAAGAATATACAGCAAAACTCTTGGCAGTGTTTTTTTTTTTTTAATGTGGAACATGATGGGATAATAAGCGGTTTGAATTTTTATAATGAGTATGGACTGTTTTCATAATCAGCAAAAACAATAGGAATCCTCTCTCATAGCTAATGCTTATGACAATATGATCAATCCCCAAATCGATTTTAATAAACCAAAGGAAATGTGCCTCTTTATTTCTCTTCTACAAATCGATATCAATATAGTTCTGTCAGATACTAATGGAGGTACATTTTATATGAAATTTGCTAGACGGGTAATCTTTCTTTGTTTCTAGCATAAACTTGTGCTTTTTCCTCATACAGGAAAGCAAGGGAGGACAGCCACGGGGATAAATCATAACTCTTTGTGTCAAACATTTGGGTCTATCATGACTTAAGACCCCTGGGTCACCTCATATGTGCCAAATCGGTTCTATAATCAAAATTCCATCAAATATTATACAGCTCAGCTTGTAACATTGTTCCCCACAATTATATTTGAGGTAATATGTTCTCGATAGTGAGAGCTAAAACAACCAGGCCTCCAGAGATGACTATAAAGCAAGTCCAGAACAAGAGTTGAAAAATTCTAGAAACGTGAAAGTAGGGTTACAAAATGTCAGTGGATCATGAGGCGGGGATATGGAAGACTTTACCCTTTCTTGTCCAAGTGGTCAGGTGCTTTCTGGGGGCACAAAGCTTGATGCACTCACTGATGTGTTTTTTGGTCTTTCCTCTTAAAAATGTACCTCAGGTTCTGAACTTCCAATGTCCCTGTAAGAATATGTCCCAAACAGGTACTTCTAACCCTTAGCTATTTTCCTATTTACTGCCCATGCACTGAGCTA
This sequence comes from Meles meles, assembly GCF_922984935.1. Taxonomy (NCBI): domain Eukaryota; kingdom Metazoa; phylum Chordata; class Mammalia; order Carnivora; family Mustelidae; genus Meles; species Meles meles. Next base: position 75,786,815 of record NC_060077.1, read on the forward strand.
TAGGAAAGAATCTGTGAAAAGCTGCGAGTGGCCCACACGTATTTTTTCAGTTGGGTCATATTTGTGAATTGCCTTGTTGGTGTTCCACCTCGGCCTCACTCATTGGGTTGGACAGGGTTGGCTCTTTGCCCATTTGGCTATCAGAAGCCCTATAAAAGCCAGTGGAGTGCATGTGATGAGAAGATTGGACTGTGAGCCCGTCATTCCCTCCAGACTTGAAATTAATTGTCCCAGGATATGGGGCAATATAATTTTCAGCACAGCCATACATACAGGGCTTACGTGCAGTGCTGAGTGGTGCTGGTGAGTGACAATTCCCTATGACACGTCGTCTTTTAAAAGCCAGACCAGAAGCAAAGAAGCCAGCCAGTAGATGTCTCTGTGGCGCTGCAGTTCGGACAGTCATGGTCTTGGGTGCTTAGCACTGTTGTCTGTGGGTTCAGAAATGCACTGATAAGAAGATTTGCACCTTTTATTTTGCACAGGTGGGAGAAGGCCCCAAGTGCCCTGGAAATATACCAAAGTCTCCAGCAATAAGTTTTCTGTATGATCTAAATATAAACCTTGCCATTAACATCTGCCCTTCTGATCTCATCTTAAAAACAAACCCCCCAAAAGTATGTTTTTACTTAAAAGATGAGCAGTTACGAAATGTTGAACAATTTTTTTTTTTTTTTGCAAAATGATCACATTTGTAATTTCAGAAGTATATATCCAGGGGAAAGATGTCTGGAGAAAAAAGATACCATTTCCTACTCAGCAATTCCAGTCCTTGAGTAACAGGACAAGTGACACTCTGGAGGGAAATGGGACATTATAAAAGGAGCCCATGGATAGGACAGTTAACAACAACCTGGGGAGATTCCGGGGGCCACTGTGAGCTCATGCTTCTCATCCGTTTTACCTTTCAAACATTCTCCTGCTTGATATTAGATAGAGAATTCAATTTTTTCTTTGTGAATTTACTATAGAAAAATACTTGTTTAGTTAAAATGACAATCCTCTTGTGAGATTAAAACCTTTTAAATAAGAATTTCCATAATATGTCTTTTCTGTAAGTATGAATTTTTTAATCACGTTTTTAAGTTAAAATTTTTATTGGGATGATTATAGATTCACATGCAAGTATAAGAAATAAGAGAGATCTGGCATACACTTTGCATGGTTTTCTCCAATAGACCATTTTGCAAAACTAATATCACAAGCAAGATATTGATATTGATGCAATCTACCAAACTTATACAGATTTTCCCTTTTGTGTCTATTTATCTGTGCCTGTGTATTCAGTTTGACACAGTTTTACCACATGTGTAAATTTGTGTCTACCATCACACTTGAGATACTAAACAGAGTCAAAGTTACAGGATCTCGAGTATTTCCCTTTATAATTATACCCACTTCCCTCTGACCCCCTTCTCAGCAGCTCCCTCAGGGTGCCAAACCCTGACAGTCATTAATCTAGCCTGTGTTTCTACAAGATTTTTGTTTCTCAGATCTTAAATAAGTGGAATCATACAGTATGCAACCTTTTGGGATTGGCATTTTTATCCTACATAAATCCCTGGATATTCATGCAAATTGCTCAGTGTACAAGCAGTTTGTTTCTTTTATTACTGAGTCACTTTCTGAGAGATATATGTATCAGTTTACCTAGTTAGATAAAGGTGAGTATTCACCTGCTGAAGAACATTTGATCAGATTCTAGTGTTTCGCTATTAAAAATAAAGTTGCCACAAAATTCATATAGAGGTTTTTGTGTGAACACAAATATTCATTTCTCTGTGATTAATGCTCAGGAGTGCAATTTCTTGGTCATACGGTATGTTTAACTTTTATGCTACTATCTAAACTGTTTTCAAGAGTGTACCATTTTTAGTTCCTACCTACAGTATATGAGAGATTTAGTTTCTCTGCATCTTTGCCAGCATTTGGTATTATCACTTTTTAAAATTTTATATACACAATGGAGTATTATGCCTCCATCAGAAAGGATGAATACCCAACTTTTGTAGCAACATGGACGGGACTGGAAGAAATTATGCTGAGCGAAATAAGTCAAGCAGAGAGAATCAAGTATCATATGGTCTCACTTATTTGTGGAGCATAACAAATAACATGGAGGACATGGGGAGATGGAGAGGAGAGGGAGTTGAGGGAAACTGGAAGGGGAGATGAACCATGAGAGACTATGGACTCTGAAAAACAACCAGAGGGTTATGAAGGGGCGGCAGGGGGGTGGGGGTGGGTGGGAGGTTGAGGAACCAGGTGGTGGGTAATAGGGAGGGCACGTACTGCATGGAGCACTGGGTGTGATGCCAAAACAATGAACACTGTTATGCTGTAAATAAATTAAAAAAAAAACTACTTATTATTAAATTTTATTTAAAAAAATTTTAGTTATTCTGGTAGATATATACTAACATCTCATTACATTTTTAATTCCATTTCACTAACGGCTAATGATGGTTGAACATCTTTTCGTATGCATATTTTTTTTTTTTAAAGATTTTATTTATTTATTTGACAGAGAGAGATCACAAGTAGGCAAAGAGGCAGGCAGAGAGAGAGAGGGAAGCAGGCTCCCCGCTGAGCAGAGAGCCCGATGTGGGACTCGATCCCAGGACCCTGAGATCATGACCTGAGCCGAAGGCAGCGGCTTAATCCACTGAGCCACCCAGGCGCCCCTCGTATGCATATTTGCTACATATACAGCCTCTGATGAAATGCCTGTTTGTGTCTTTTGTCCATTTTCTAATTGGATTTTTTTTGTTGTGTTTTGTTTTATTGTGAGTTTTGAGAATTTCTTATATTTTAGATACCAGTCCCTAGTTGTTAGGTATGCAGTTTGCAAATATTGTCTCCCTGTTTATAGTTTGTCTTTTCATCTTCCAGTTTTATGCAATACTCCCTCCATCTCACCAGAGCTACTGCAGCCTAACATAATAGTGCCGTCCCACATAAATCCTGACACATATTCACCTCTTCTTCAGAGTTGTGTCTGGATACCAAATCCAGAGGTGACATGGGAAATTTGAAGAACAGGGATGGGCTGAAATTCTCAGAATGGGCTCAGAGCCTGAGAATATCTGTGTTCCCTTGAGCATACTCCTAAAAGGTTTCTAGTGCAACAGAGGATCTCAAAAATCAGGCAGGAAGAAGGATCCACTTTGTAGATAATGGGCATCCTTCCTTTGCCACTCCAGGGCTTGCAGACTGGAATCATGAATAAGGTGGCTATGATGGTAGGAATGGAGAGTTGGCTTGCCCAAAATGTCAGTAGTGTCCTGATTTAGAAACAATGACAGAGGGTACAATCTGAATTTTATAGCCCCCCCCCCCCCCCCAAATTGAGGTTTGGTGAATCCTGGCTCGACTAGAACGGCTATACTGGAGATTCTCAGCCTCTTGCCTAATTTTAAGACCTGAGTCCTTAAATAGAGGCAAGTCTTCAGCCTTTCAGAAAGAGTTTTTCTTAGACACTCCCAAATTCTGTGCCCATAGATTTACTTCAGCTTGAAAAAAAAATAAAAATGATAACAAATAAACGTCTTTAATCTTTTATTATGAAAACCTTGAATATATTTAAAAGGCAGCAGGTTGTAACCTACCACAGGCTCAACAATTATCAGATCATTTCCCCATATATTTGACAATGACTGTAGCAAAGTTCTGTAATGCCTTCCCTGAGGATTTTTCTGTTGCTTGCTTGCTTGCTTTTCTATGCTGGTTTGTATTTCCCTATTGAGAGCACATTCAGTTTGAACCCTGGACACGTTTCAAAGGCCATTAGGAAAATGAGACTTGAAACCGTAGTAAGATGCCACTCTATACTCCCTAGGATGATTTCAACAGTAATTTTTAAAATCATAAAATAAAAACTGTAGGCAAAGAAGAGGAAAATTTGGAAATCCTATACTTCGCTTACAGTAGGTTCGTAAAGTGGTATAATTGCTATGGAAAACAGTGTGTCAGTTTCTCAAAAAGTTAAACATAGAATTACCATACAGCCCAAGATTTCTCCTCTCAGGTATATACACAAAAGAGTTCAAAACACACATAGGCAAAAATGTGTATAAGAATTTTCAGAGTAACATTATTCATAGTAGCCAAAGAGTGGTGTCCAGCAACTGACGATGAATGAACAGAAGTGGTGTGTCCATATAATGGGATGTCATTCAGCTGTAAAAATGGATAGAGTAGCAATACATGCTCTAACATGGATGAACTTTGGAAGTGTTATGCTAGGGGAAAGAATCCAGAAGGAAAAGAACATGTATCATGTGATTCAATTTATGTAAAATCTCCAGAACTGGCAAATCCATAAAGGAAGAAAGTGGATTAATGTTTGCCAGGGCTTGGGGGAGAAGGTAATGGGGAGTAACTGCTAATGAATTTGGAGTTTCTTTCGGGGTGATGAAAGTATTCTAGAATTTAATAGTGGCCTTGTTTGAACAACCTTGTGAATATACTAAAACCCACTGAATTATAAGTGGTGAGTTTTATATGTGAATTTTATCTCAGTTTTAAAAAGAGCATCGGGAAGCATTTCAGGATCTAGAGACTCAGCATTTCCAAGTCTCTAGAGATCCCAGCTATCTTCATTTTAGTTGCTGGGATCCCATGCTTTCTGCATCCTCCCCTAATCTTGAGGTGAGAGATCTGCAAGGTTGTCCTTTTAGTAGCTTCTGAATTAGAGATCATTCCCTAAAATGAAATCTAACCTTCCTTTCAATGTCATGGCCAAAGCAGTGACAAACGGAAAGGAGTTCTCCTCACACCAGGGCACATAGTATTCCCGAGTTTTTTGTGTACTACATTGAAGAATTTTGAATTTTGAGATTAGACTGCCTTGTTTTGTCTTATTCCCCCTTCCCCACCCCAGTTTTGACATTCCTAATCATTTTGATATTGTTTGACCTTCCCAGAACTCCCTGCTGGGCTGGTAAATGGTCTTAAATGACGATAGATCACACGATTTGTTATTTATCCACTGCTCACCTACGGGTGCCATTTTCCTTTCCTGGAGCATCGCCAAACTTTTTCTGTCATTAGCCCCATTTTGATTCTCTGGCCCATCCTACATATGCCATAATCCCTCAAGCATATGTACTTACAGCATATTACAGTCCTGATATGTGTATCAATTAAGATTCTTTTTTAAGCCAAAGAAATTATGTCTATTGAATTCATACCATAATAAATAAGTAAGAGGAAGACTAATAAGTAGCTCACCAGGAAAACTGCAAAAAGGACAAAGAACTAAGTGCTTAAGTCTAGGGAAAGACAGGAACCAGGGCAGCTGAAGGAATCACCATAGAAAGAGCTCAGTGGCCATCACAAGACTCTCTCCAATTATCATTCATCACTATATACTCTACTTTCCCCCCACCAACATTCAAGTAATCTAGGAAAACTGAAGGCAGGGGGTGGGGTAGTCAGAGGGGGAGACAACCATGAGAGACTATGAACTCCAGGAAACAATCTGAAGTTTTCATGGTGAGGGTATGGGTTAGCCCAGTGATGGAGGGCTCATGTTTAATGAGCACTGGGTGTGATACACAAATAAAATCATGGAACACTACATCAAAAACTATTGATGCACTGTATGGTAACTAACATAACATAGTAAAAAACCCTCAAATAATCTTCCAAAAAAAAAATTCCAGAAGGCATGGATCATGTACACCCATGAGGAATGGTGGGAGACGAGGCGTGAAGAGAGGGAAACTTGTTGGGGAGATAAATTTCATAACTATAACCTTTGTTTACGTAGTTTCGTGATGAACACCCTTGAACTTAATTCCTTGCCCAAATGTCAAGTATTTCTTTAGGTTGGATATTAATAGTGAGTTGTCTGGGGTCAAGAAGTTGGAAAGTAGAATGAAAGTATACTTTCAAACTCATGTCATTATAATAATTGTTCCCTTAAAGGCTCTACTAATTTACAAGCTTCAAAATATACAAACAACAACTTCACTGTCTTCTTTCAACCTGAGTTCTCTTTCAAAAAGATTTGGCAATTTGGTTGGCTAAAAGTAATATCCCTTTGTTATTTGCTTTAGGGCTAGCATATAATAATCTAAAATATAATTTAAGACAACCAAAAATTTCTTTAAACTTTTTCAGATTTCTTTTTAATAATAAGGGATTTATTTTTACATATTCAGCAAAGTACCAGATTTTAAAATAAATAATTTTATTTCGATTAGGTTTTAATGTTAATTAATTTGGAGGGGACTAAAATAATTTTACCTTTTAACATATTCAGTTGTTTAATAGTCTCTCAAGTGACCATACATAGTTTGTAGCTAGTTCTATAAATCTTTAGAGGAAAAAGAATTAACTCACAAATGAAATTTTGTCATTGACATTTTGATTCTAAGCCCAGAAAAATTCCAGAATATAATGTAAAATCTATTGTGTGATTCTTCCATGTAACTGTTTTAGTGTTTTACAATGTAATTTACAGTTCAATAACCAAGGTTAAAAAAAAAACACAATCCACGGTGATAGAGTATAAATTTGAGAAGTCTTGACTGGTTGGTGGTGACACTTATGTCAATGTTTAATGAGAAAGAAGGAAAATCATGAGAGACATCAAAAGAAGGCTTTTTAGAGAAGAAATCAGATAAAAATAAAAAGTAAAAGATTTTAAGTCTTGTGTGCTATAATAGTTTGTCAAAACCCCAGGTTAGAGCCACGCTTGGGATTGTTGGAAACATGGTTAGGATGGTGACCAGCCATTCATCTGAGAGAAAGCACAGAATGACTGCCTCCCAGGACTGGTTGCATAGCAACCAACAGGGATGTGGTAGCTGGAAAAGTATACGCTGGGAAGGAAGCAGGTCAGCGGCAGAGGAGCAGCAAGGGAATTCGGCAACCACAGGGTAGCGTCAGCAGTTCTGAGCAAAATAACTCTATAGGAAGATTCCCGGAGTTTGAAAGGGGAATACGATTACAGATTTCAAATCAAAGAGATCCAGCTGCTGAAACTTTTATTTCTACATTTCCAGAGAAGGTTCGTAGTTTAGGGGAAAAGTAGGTTATGGGATTATTTGGGTAAGGTGATTCTTGTTACTCCTAAAACACAAGTAGTTTTGAAATATTATAAGGCAAACGAAGAGCAGAGGGGCCCAGTGAGGGATTTTGGTTCCAGTCTCAATGGGCATTGAGACTTAAAAGCCGCAAGAGAAAAAAAATGATATAAAGGAAGAAAACCATATAATACTGAAAATAATCCTTTATACACACACACACACGCATACACACTCTTTCACACACATCCAGGCTCACGTTTTCACAAGTTTCCCAATAAATAATAGTTTCTGTCTTAATCCATTTAGGCTGTTATCACAAATACCATAAACTGCTAGCTTATGTACGACAGAAATTACTTGCGGTTCTAGAAGCTGACAAGTCCAAGATCTGGTTAATGAACACATCCATCACTTTACATATTTGTCTTTTTTTTTTTTTGTAGGGGGAGAACATTTAAGTTCTATTATTTTTGCAAATTTCAATGATAGAACACGGAGCACTCTTGAATTTTGTTCCGTGTGAATGTGCTACCTATTTAAGAATGCACGATACAACTGAAAAAGCAAACAAAAGATGCCCAAAAGATGCTGGAAGATTTGGTGTCTCATCAGGGCCACTTCTTGGTGGCCCTAACTAACTAAACTGCTGTCTTTTCCATACATCCTCTTCTACCAGAAAGGCGAGGATGCTGTCTGAGACCTCTTTGACAAGAGTATGAATTCCATTCTGGAGGGCTCTATCCTCATGAGCCAAGCACCTCCCAAGCTCGCCCTCCCAAATACCACAGTAGTGGGGATTAGGTTTCAACCTATGAGTTTGAGGAGACACAAATATTTAATCTGGAGAAATTTCCTACTGTACCTAATTGAGTGGAAGCCATATAATGAATTAAAATGTAGGGCGCCTGGGTGGCTGAGTGGGTTAAGCTTCTGCCTTCCGCTCAGGTCATGATCTCAGGGTCCTGGGATTGAGTTCCGCATCGGGCTCTCTGCTCTGCAGGGAGCCTGCTTCTTCCTCTCTCTCTCTCTCTCTGCCTGTGTCTCTGCCTACTTGGGATCTCTGTCTGTCAAATAAATAAATAAAATATTAAAATAAATAAATAAAATGTAGTCTCTGTCCTCAAGACAATTATGAACATAATTGGGGGAATAAGGCCCAAATAGGTGGGAGGTTTGAATAAATGAGAAAGAAGAAAGAGAAGTAAGCAAACATTTATCAAGTGTTCCATCTACTATGAATATTCTGTCTTATGTGTGTAGTATGTTCTATGTATGTTAATAACTTCATATGTTTTTCCATTGATCTTGATAATGATTCTTTAAGTTACTGTTTCTTTGTTTTGCATCATGGACTCATTTGTAGATCTGATGAAAGGTGTTGACCTCCTATAGAAAAAAATGAAACTATGTATATATTTTATATATGTATATACACACTATATATATATTGTATATATATACACACACCTATATATGTGTGTATATATAACATTATGCTTATAATATTCAGGTGATTTTAGAACTTTGAGTTTCATCCATTGACTTCAAGTAAGAAATGGAGACTTATGCATTGCTCCTTATTTAATTAAGAATAAAACCTACCCATAAAAGTTTGCATGTTATTCTAAAGACATACTACAATAATGCATTTGGGATCAAACACCTCATCCATTTCATATAGGAAATATCTGTAGTTAACCAAACTATAAAAGGAAATATGATGTACGAAACTTACATATAAAAATTCTATTAAACCTTATAGAAATGCATTAGAAACTTCGCAGAAGGGCTCCAGGATATCTCTAGGATGTTATGGCTGTCTCTGTGATGGATTGTCTATCTCAGTAGAGTTTTCACTGTTAAATATTGATGAAGTCTTTCTGGAAATTTTAATTCAAGTTTTCTTGAGGTCAGTACCTGAATGAATGTTTTTTCCATTCTCAAGTAAAAAAAAAATCCCTCATACTAGCTCAAGTAGATAAATATTTTAATAAATTAAAGAGTTAAAAAAATAGAGATAAAGGGATAGTTCATGGAACATGGGAAAAGGAAGGATGAAACACTTGGAACGGAAGGGCTAGCAAGAAGCCAAGGGTGGTTCTCTCTCCTTTCCTTCTTGGGATCCCCCGACTCATCCCTCCATCTCCAACCACATGTTAGACAAGAGCGAACTTAGCTCTCAGGTTCCCTTGTGCTCACTTCCAGCAATTAGAAATACCTGGCATCTATCTTTCCTAATCTCTTTAATTCTAAATGTTACCCCAATATCCTAATAGAGGTCATTTTATTTGTTCAGTCTGGGCCAGTTTTTAACTTCCATGTAATCAGCTATTGTTGGGGGGAAAACCAGGAATCAACTAGTAAAAACACAATGTTAGGGATTCATTTCATAGGTGCCTAGGATTTGGGGAACATTGATACCAAAAGGTGTCAATAAAGGGCCAGAGAGTGAATATTTTGGAGTTTGTGGGCCAGATGACCTCTGTCAGAAATGCTCAACTCCTGGTACAGCACCAAAGCAGCCATACCCCATAAATATAAATATAAACATATATATATGCATGTATAAATAAATGAGAGCACCTGTGTGCCAATAAAATGTTATGGACATTGAAGCTGAATGCATGGATCACAATATATTATTCTTCTTTTGCTCCCCACTCCCAACATTTCAAAATGTAAAAAAAAAAAATTCCTAGCTTGCAAGATATATAAAGGGAGGCTTCAGGCCAGATTTCATCAATGGGTCATAGAGTGTGAATTCTTTGTTTAGTACAAGAGCTTACTTCTTACGAAGTTTTGGGGGGGCTTTCTTCCAGCTAGTAATTTGGAGATCCATTCTTTCTTCCTCTTGCTATGCCCCATCTCAGCATGTGACTTCTAAGGTTGCCAGAGCAAGGAGAAAGGAAGAATGCGCGGACCACAAATCCTCTTACTGGTCTTGACCCAGGAGTGGCACAGATGATACATTCCTTTTTACAACCCATTGGCTAGAACTAGTCACATGGTGCTAAGCTAATTATGTGGCAAATTGGGGAATACAGGGCAGTAGATGTGGTCTGCGGTAAGTAGCAACAATCCGTGCCACAGTATTAAACCAAATAGTGGCCACTAATTTATCTTTATGTCCATTAGTGAAAAATCTCAAGTTTTGTGTTTCTATTTGTTTATTCTTCCTTGTACAACTGGATGCACACAGCTGCAGAGAACTCTCCACCCAAGTATTACTATAAAACTAATGATTAGAGACCAACTACAGTAAATTGAATTAAGGTGAAAGACAGAATTCAATTCATTCCCTTTGCTTAACTTATTTGGTAGTACTTCTGTATTTATTTGTTTTACTGCCTTATAAAATGTATTTTATGCTCATTGTATCCTAGAAACCCCCATATCTACAGCTCACTAAAATGAATAGAAAACATTTTCCATTATCCCGTACTAGATGCCACTTAAAATGCCCATATAAAAATAACGTCCACTTTTGCAATGTCATAATGCCTACATTTTCCTATTAGTTTACTTTGACCTTTACCTTTTTAATTAGTTAAATCCAAATTCTTTGATCTTCCTGATAGCTAATCTTCTCCATTAGTTGACCTCATCTCATTTATCATCCTGGTGCAGGACCTTCAAGTGACATAAGTTATCTCTTTACCATTCTTGATCTATTTCTGTATTGTTCTACTATGTAAAAATCAGCTTTCTACTGTCATTACTTTCTCCCATTCCTTATCTTATGTCTCTTTCACATCAACTTTTGTATTTCCCTACTTTCTGAAGCCTTACCAGATTAGCCTGACCTCATAGAACCCATTCCTAATCTTGATTGCTCCATACCATTGAGGATCTGAATCATTGTATTATTCACTTAATAACATAGCAGCATACATTTTTATAGAATATCTTTAAATTTTATTTTCCCGGTTAGATCATAGTTTTGTTTTTTTTTTTCAAATGAGAGAGGGCTAGTCTGTTTCCTATTCAACACAAAGTTGATTACATACAATTCTCTGATTTTTTATATTAATCATTCAGACTATAAGGGAAAATAAAAAAGACTGTAACATATTTTATATTTTAACACTTTTCAGAAATAAAAATATTATCAAATGTTATTTACACTTTTGCTGAATTTGAGAAGAATTTCTTCTTATGAGTCAGTGACTAGAAAATGCAATCTAGAAGACAGATGGTCAATACATTATGGGCATGTTCTAAAAGCATTTAAAGCTTCCCTCACAAGAATGAGCCCAAGCCTGTACATGCATCGTTTTATGAGGAACGTTTTATAGCACTGCACAAATACCAAAGATGCAGCAGACGTACAGTTTTGACAATAAAGGGCTCCACGAAATGATTCGACACTTTTCTCCATGGAATCTTCCCCTTCTCAGGAAACAAAGTTGTGATCAAAATTATTCATTTTCACGCAGAAGATAAGAGTAACAGTGAGGTGTATTCATAGCTTTTGTAAGAGGAGAAATAGCTTAAAAGGGGAAGTATAGATCAGAGTACAAGGAAGGTGAGTTAGTAGCTAAGCAACATGCTACAGAATCAGAGGCTATAAATTGTAATTACAATGTCTTACATTGGTAGCGCTTTTCCAGCTGAGAGCTCAAAGTATACCCAGGCTAACAACTTGGTCCCAAACCAGGTCATTCACCCTCAGTTTAGTCATCTGAGAAATGAAAAGAGTAATGACGTACTAACAATTATACAGATAACTTCAACAGGGAAGCGAGATGAAAAGAAATTAATTCCGGATGTGAGCAAGGCTGGTGACTCAATATTAAAATGAAAGAAACCAGAGGAAATATAGGAGATACCAAAAAATGCCTCTGATTTCAAAAAACTCTCTCAAATTGCCTCAGACTCTCATTTCAATGACTTCTAATGATGTAATTTTGGAAATTGTTAGTTTTTAAACATCTTGATCCAATAGAAAGTGGTCTCAAGTTTCATGAAGTATTATACAGAGAATTACTTTTGAAGGTTAAATTAAGTTATTTTAGATTTACTTAAACTAAAGACCTGTAAAAACGTTTTATACTACAAAACTAAAAGACTGATTTTAAATACAAAAATGAATATTTCTGATTGTAGCACCTTTGTAATATGGCCAAATAAAAAGTACTGAATGTAGAACCAATACAAGCTACAAGACTAGCTTGAAACCATGGCATTGACTAGCTTCATGCCTTAGTTTCCACACTTATTTTCTTAATCATAAATTGGACTGCACATCTTTGCATATATTAATTCCTTTCTGATATTAAAGCACTAGGAAGATGATGGAATATCTCATTTATTCGTGCAACAGTTACATGTTAATTTATTGGGATTTTAGTGTCTGCCAAAATTGGAATTCTTCTACCTGTTGGCCAGAGAGCATCTTGGTTCTTTTTATCACAACGGAAAGGAAATTTCGGACAAATAATGTTCAAAATGTGTTACCCTCCCCTTATTCTCGTTTAAGAGCAATGACCAAAGGGTAGTTAGGTATTGTTATCTGGCCTTTACCTGAAGGTAGGAAACTTCATGCATTTGGATCTTCTTGGGCTCTAGAACTGACATAGATTTCTCATGGTATTCAGAGGAACACCAAGAACTTGCCCATTTGCCCAAAACTAAATCCCTAGAGGTTAAGATTACCTTACAGCAATCCCAGGAGACCCTCTGATCCAGTGTTATAACATCCCAGGTCTAGGATCTCCACAAAGGTGAAATTCCGCTAGATCTGTTATTTCATTTGGAGAAAAAGGCACAAGTCTCCCTTGTAGAAATCTGATTGACACATACTTTAATGAAATAATTCTGTAGGGTTCCTAGTCAACAGACTATCTTGCTTGAGTTTTGCATATGATATTCTCTTTTAGGATAAACTTGCAGATACTTTTTTACTGTATGTCAAACTACTTAGAATACATTCACTTCTCAAATATTGCCTCAATGGAGAAGTCTTCCCTAATCATCATTTATAAAATAGGTCACATACCTACATTATCACTTTTACTAATGCTCTTACTCTGTTTTATTTTTCATAGTGCTTACTATCATCTGAAATACACACACACAGAGATGTGCACGCGTGCGTGTGCGCGCGCACACACACACACACACACACACACACACTTGTTAACTTTCTTTCTCTCCAGAATAGAAATAAACTTCATAAGAGCAGGAATTTGCTTATTTATTGCCTAGATTAATGTTTAGTAATAGTTGGTTCTTAACACCTGTTCATTAAATAAATGGCTGCATGAATGGATGGAGGGATGGATGGAGGGGCAGACAGTGTTTCAGTGTTTGGTTGTCTTCAATGCATGACAAAATCAACATATTCCAAAGCAGTTCTTATTCATGGAGAAGAGTGATTAATAAAACGTCATAGAGAGTGGAGGACCTGATGTTAACTTTGAAAGAAATAGACAGGGAAAAAAGATAGGTGAATATTCCAGAAAGAGATAAAATTATTTGATTATAAAGGCAAAGTAGGGATATGTACATGTGTTTGTGATGCTTAAAGACCAGAGATGTAGCTGTTAGGGTTTGTATAAGGGAATCTTGTGAATAGTGGTTGGGAAGGTAGGTTCAGGCCAGTTTTTAAAAGACCTCTGATGCTCGATTTAGACATTTTGAGTTTTATTCACTCAGTAAAGGGGAGCCACTGAAGGGCAACGAGCAAAGGGAAGCAACATGAAAAATGGGTAAATTGAGAAGAACAATTGGGAGCTATTTCAATGACAAGTGACAAGTGGTGAATTTCAGGTTTACTTTATTTTTTTAAGATTTTATTTATTTGACAGACAGAGATCACAAGTAGGCAGAGAGAGAGAGGAGGAAGCAGGCTCCCTGCTGAGCAGAGAGCCCGATGTGGGGCTTGATACCAGGACCCCGGGATCATGACCTGAGCCGAAGACAGAGGCTTTAACCCACTGAGCCACCCAGGTGCCCCTGAATTTCGATTTAAATGGTGAAAGTAGTTTTTTTTTTTTTTAAACGAGTATACATACAAGTGAAAACATACATGAGAAATCAAGCAAATCAATAACATTTCTTTCTAAACCCTTGGGAGAATAATGGAACCATCCTCTTCATTAAGATGCTAAACATATTTAATCCTATAACACTTCATAATAATCACTTAATAACTTGGAGTAGTAAAAGGAATTATTTAAAAAACTGACATTGAATAAATCAATTTTTCTAGTTTATCTTGGTGTGTTTTATGTACTGTTTATAGTCTTCATATTTTATTTAGTCAAACTAAAAAACAGAACCAGATGATTATGCTTCCTATATACAGCTGAAGTCTTGGCAAACTCACATGATCAGGACTGATTCTCATATGGTTTGGATGTTTTTGAATGATGGATAGGATAAGATCTTAAAATCTCCTTGAGCTCTATAAACCTATGAAACTCTAAAAAAAAAATCAGCAGTTAGAAAAGAAACAAAAGAACAAGAGAAAACCTTGATTTCTTGCAGTAAAGTTCATCTTTAATCAAATTCCCTTTGTTAATCCAAGAAAATGAGAAAGCAAAATTTATAAGAAGATATAAAGAAGGAATGCTTTATTTATTATTTTTTTAATATTTTAAATTTTTTTATAAATATATAATGTATTATTAGCCCCAGGGGTACAGGTCTGTGAATCACCAGGTTTACACACTTCACAGCACTCACCATAGCACATACCTTCCCCGATGTCCATCACCCCACCACTCTTTCCCTACACCTCCCTCCACCCCCCTCAGTTTGTTTTGTGAGATTAAGAGTCTCTTATGGTTTGTCTCCCTCCCGATCCCATCTTGTTTCATTTACTCTTTTCCTACCCCTCAAACTCCCCATATTGCATCTCTACTTCCTCATCTCAGGGAGATCATATGATAGTTGTCTTTCTCTGATTGACTTATTTCACTCAGCATGATACTCTCTAGCTCCATCCACATCGTCGCAAATGGCAAGATTTGATTTCTTTTGGTGGCTGCATAGTAGGAATGCTTTTTTAAAAAAAGATTTTAGTTATCTATTTGACAGAGAGAGATACAGTGAGAGAGGGAACACAAGTAGGGGGAGTGGGAGAAGGAGAAGCAGGCTTCCAGTTGAGCAGAGAGCCTGACTGGCGCTCGGTCCCAGGACCTGGGATCATGACCTGAGCAGACCCTTAATGACTGAGCCACCCAGGTGCCCCAATAAGGAGTGCTTAAAAGAAGATAGAGAATGAGTTTATGCTGGATAAGTTCAATGACCATTTTCAGTTTAACACTGAAGTCACAATGTATTTTGACTCCTTTTTCATATGTTACATGGTGAAGAGTCTGTCTCCCTGGTTGTCAAGATAATGAGTATTGATCTGAAGGTACCCTAAGGTGTTATTTTTTCAGTGAATTCACCTATGCCTTCTGCATATGGCTATTCACTGCAGTCAACAGTTTTATAGTCAAGTGGCAATGCATTTCATTTACAAATACTGAAGAAGTGGAATGATACTTTATAATGCCAAAAAGGACTGACTTACTCCCTCCCAACAGGATCATTGCAGTGAAAATGCTGATGTTCATTAAGAAATGCTACTGATGGGGGAACCTAGGTAACTCAGTGGGTTAAGCCTCTGCCTTCCGCTCAGGTCATGATCCCAGGGTTCTAGGATCAAGCCCCGCATCAGGCTCTCTGCTCAGCAGGGAGCCTGCTTCCCCTTCTCTCTCTGCCTGCCTGCCCCTCTGCCTACTTGTGATCTCTCTCTCTGTCAAATAAATAAATAAAATCCTTTAAGAAAAAAAAAAAGAAATGCTATTGATGGTCAACACTCTAATTTTAGGAGTTACTAATAAGAAAGATTTTACTAATCTTTTTTATTTTTATTGCTTTTCAAAAATCAGAGAAGTAAGATAAAACATCACAAAATATCTCTGTCTCTCTCTAGTAGGTAGATTCTTTTTTTTTTTTTTTTTAAAGATTCGTTTTGTTTGACAGAGAGAGAGACAGCGAGAGAGGGAAGACAGGAAGAGGGAGTAGTAGAGGGAGAAGCAGGCTTCCAGCTGAGCAGGGAGCTGGATGCAGGACTTGATCTCAGGACCCTGGGATCATGACCTGAGCTGAAGGCAGATACTTAACCGACTGAGCCACCCAGGCGCCCCTTGGGCCTGGCCTTATATTTCATGTATTGCTCCTTAATCAATAACATCAATGTGCTCTCTAATATATTTAGCAGTCTATAATGCCACAAATAAAGTATTGCAATGAGTGAATTTCCCTACCCTTTTGTCGCTTACGTATGAGATCAATCTTTTCAATTTTTGCCAATGGGATGGGCAAAATCCATTCCAGTTAGAATGTCCCAGATTTGTAATGAGGTTGAAAATCTTTGCATTTATCTTATTTGTAGATCTCCTTTGGAAATTTGCTGCTCATCTAACTTGGCCATTTTTCTCTTAGGTGGCTTATTCTTACTTTCTTTAATTTGATAATGCTCTCTATTCATTATAGATGTTAATCTTTATTTTGAGATTTAGTTTATATTTAAATTTTTACATATTTAAACAGTTTTATGTATCACTTAATGACTTCTAGGTTTAGGGTGTTGCTTAAAAAACTCTTCAGAATATAAAAATATTCCATTATACTTTCTTTTAAAATTCATTTTAAGAATTATAATTACTTGGGGTGCCTGGGTGGCTCAGTGGGTTAAGCCTCTGCCTTCATTCAGCTCAGGTCATGGTCTCAGGGTCCTGGGATCGAGGTCATGATCTCAGGGTCTGGGATTGAGCCTGGCATTGGCCTCCCTGCTCAGCAGGGAGCCTGCTTGCCCCTCTCTCTCTGCCTGCCTCTCTGCCTACTTGTGATCTCTCTGTCAAATAAATAAATAAAAATCTTTAAAAAAATTATAATTACTCAAATTACATTTGAATTTCTTTTTACATATGGAGTGATGAAAGTGTCTGACATCTTTTCCCCAAAACGATAGCCAATTGTTTCAATACTATTTATGGAGTGGTCTCTTTTCCGTACGGATTTTAAACTTTACTTTTGTCATAAACTACATTTTCATAAATACATGTTTCTGTTTTGTGCTTAATTGTTCATTGTGAAATGTGTAGATTTCTGCACCAATGCCCCAATTTTCAAAGTTAATCTAGTTTTATGGTATGCTTTGATAGCTAACAGGGCAGAGAAAGCTAATTATTCTTTTCCAAATCAGGTTGTTAATTCTTATGAAAATTCTTTTGGTGATATTCATTAGCATTACATTTATAGATGAACTTAGTGAGACTTCTTGCCTACAATATTAAATTCCTACAATGCAGGAACTTAGGCTCTCTCTCTCTGTCTTAAATAAATCTTCTTTTATGTTCTTTAGTAAAGATCTGTAGTTTTCTCTGTGCAGTTTTGTAGTTTTTGTTCATTTCTAGTTAGGTTTATATGTTGGTGTTTTATATAGTACTGGTGCTATTATGGATAGCCTTTTTTGCTTTTTAAATTATCTTCTTTAATTACAAAATAATGGTAATATTAGAAAAAAAAACATTTTGTAGTTCACAATTTCACGACCTTAACAAAACAAGCATTTTCATTACATTGTAGTGCCTTCCAGGGATTTGTCCATATGGCTGAATTTTTTTTTCCAGTTTTATTGAGGAAATAATTGACATATCATTGTATAAATTTAAGGCATACAGCATGATGGTTTGATTTACATATATTGTGAAATGATTATCATAATAGGTTCAACTAACATCTATCTTCTGATACAGGTACAATAAGAAGAAGAGAGAATAAAGGAAAAAAAATCTCTCGTTGTGAGGAGAACTACTCTTAGGATTTACTCGCCTAACAGCCTTCCTGTATGTTGTACAGCAGTGTTCGCTTTAGTCATCATCTATATCACAGCCTTAGCACCTACTTCTTTTTTTAAAGATTTTATCTATTTGTTTGAGGGAGAGAGACAGAGTGAGAGCTCAAGAGCACACGTAGGGAGGAGGGGCATAAGGAGAGGGAGAAGCAGACTCTCTGCTGAGCTGGGAACCCAATGTGGGGCTGGATCCCAGGACCCAGAGATCATGACCTTGAACTGAAGGCAGATGCCTCACCCTCTGAGCCACCCACGTGCCCCAGCCCTAGCACTTACTTATTTTATTAACTGGCAGTTTGTACTGTTTGACCACCTTCCTCTATCCTCCACAATATTTTTATTTCACTGCTTATAAGTTTATGGTCTCATTTAGGTATCTTCTGAATGCATAGAATGCCCTCATTCCTCCCTGTACTTAGCCATTCTGTTTGAGTTGGACTTCAGGGCCTCCGCACTTACCACTTACCTGACTGTAGACATTGTTCAAGCCAAGCTCCTCCTGATCTCCACTTCCCCCATCCACCTCTCTTGGACTGGCCTGTTGTTCTCTTCCAGGACTGTTGGAATCAATGTTGCATTCATACCACATCCATTGGTTTTATATTTAGCACATCACTAGTGGCATGACATAAAAAATATAACTAAGGGAGAAATAGCTATAATAAATCTTCTGTTATTATTGTTGCAAAATACTTCTAAAGTTTTCTCAGAATAACAGTGAATGGAACCTGAAAAAAATAGATCTAATGAAGAAACCATCCTGCCTCCTGCTGCACTTAGCATACCACACCCCCTAGGTCACCCATCATAATTCCCACCTCCATTAGCTGTTTTAAAGCCATGTTCTTCAAGGCTGTTTTGTTGTCATTATAGTATGTGTGCCTCTCAGCAGCCAGAGGAGTGTTGTTGGAGAAAAGATGCTTCCTGATAGGGTGGTCTGATTCTTTAGAAGGCAAGGCTGAAGATCTGTCAGAGAAGATGCTTCCAAGACTTCTGTGATTATTAAATTATCCATGGCAGGGTCAGTGTTAAATTAACCTGCAGCTATGATAGGATAATTCCAAGCCTAACAGTCCCATTGAATTAGCTGACACTCAGATTCAATCCACTTTTGAGGAAAAATTTTACACTACTTTAGAGATAGGCATATAGTGTAAAAAATATGAATTTGTATGATAAAATGGGGACTATGCACAATGAAATTGGGTGATATTCACATAATTTTAAATAGATATGTTTCCTTTTACTTTTATTTTATGGTGGAATTTTGAATATTTTGAATTAAATAGATAATTTATCTTATTTTTGTGTGGGGTCTTTTTTGATTTTATCTGGGGGGGTCAGACAATGATTACCTTATCTGGGAGAGTTAATTGGTCATTTTTACTAAATCGCAATGAAGTAAATTAATTGCCTATCCCCTGTGGGGTTTTGGGGGGATTACAATACTTATTTCAAAAGATAAAGACCTAGACTCATCAATTTAAGGGAGATCCTTCAAAGTAAATGATTGGAACTGGGCAAAGTCTGTGAAATAAAAGTCTAAGATTGATGGACACAATCCTGAAAGATCTTGAAGATAATGTCAATAAGCAAACTGTTTTTTGATAAGCAAGCTGTTTGTCCAGATGAGCAACTCTTTTCCCAGAAAAATGGGTTTGCAAGAATGTTCTGAAGCAAACTTTTTTTTTAACTTTTTAAAAATTGTTTATATTCTTATCTATCTGGGCAAGAATTTCCTAGAAAACGCAGGCAAGTTATGTTGACCCAAGTATTCTCTGTTCTCAATCCCAAAAGCTGACTGGTTTAGAGCAGATGATGTTAATTCTCATAAAGTAGTTTAGTTGGCAATAGGCTGAATAAATAATGTAAGTTTAGATTGTGGAGAATCTTGGACAACAAATTTGTCATGTGAGTGTTAAATTTAGTTTAAGGATATCAGCTTGTCGCCGCGATTTTGCTACCGCGAAGCTGTGACAATATTGGACCCACCTTCGTTTTCTGTCAGGCTTACTTGGATCCCAAATACTGAGCCACTGGCTCTGCTTTGACAACTGCAGCAGCAACCAACTCATTTTGGGTTCGTTCCTACCCCCCTGAAGCTTACGGGCACCTCACCCAGAGTCTGACTCTGACACTTCCGGCAACATGCTACGAGGGGCCCTGGGATTTGACTTCCCAGGAGGTGCCAAAGAGGTCAGGTGGTACAACCTGGGAGTGCAGGGCGGTGAGTTAACTTCCCATCAGGTAAGCTCTCAGGAGTGATAGAAGAACTATTCTTGGGTTCTAGCAGGTAAATTCTCTCCTCTTTCTCTGACACACTATGTTGAGGCATGGTACAGATTTCTGGAGCTGTCTTGCCAGACGGGTATCTGCAGGGATACCAGCTTCGTCTCTTTGAGTTTGGGAATGAATCCATGGTCGGCAGGACAATACATCCTTGACATTTACTTTCCAGCTTTCCTTCCCTTCTCTCTCTTTCCCTTACTCTTAGCAACCTGGGTTTTCCTTCCCAAAAAAGCATTACTATTTAAGCCTTGCCTTGGGCTCCATTTCCTAAGAAACCCAGTCTAATCCAGTGACCTTAAACTATTACATCTCCATGCTCTTCAATTTTAATAACAGTAAAATAAGGATATTGAACTAAATTATTTCTATGATCCTTTTAAGTTCTGGCATGCTATATTATAATTTAATCACTAAAATTTTTGAACAAGGAAGTATGGTAGAACACTGGCCTTGGTAGCACAGTCGGGATTTTTGGAAGTATAAAGAAAATAAGCTAAAGCAAACTAGAGAGAACAGATATTTGTAAAAAGTGCTGTCTTCATCGGATAACTACTAAAGGGGAGATGACTCAATTGTGTTCTCATAAATGGTGCTGAAATTGCACTATTGTAAACGTTAAATGTGAAGAAGAAAGCAGACACTCCTGCAAAACGCATGACTGTTGCCAACAGAGTTATTGAAACAAGGAGAGGTTTGTAAATACATGAATTCGTGTCCTGGACCAGGACATTCCATCTACTTCACTGCGGAATACCAGGACACCTAGCCAATTCTAAATAGAAATATATATATATATATATATATATATATATGTATTATTATGCAGTGTGAGTTCAGTTTTGGGTAAAGAGAGAGATGTCCGAGGGGTCTTGTGACACAGACACTCCCAGGGGCAGTCACACAACACAACACAACACAACACAACACAACACAACACAATGTGTGCTTCTCCCTGGTAGATTCAGTTTGTCCATCTGAGGGGCTGTCCTGGCTCTCTGCGCCTGGTGACGGAACCCAGATGCTCAGAGATAGAGATAGCCTCTGACGCCACCTAGCTGAGCTCCCTGACTGGTAGGAAAAAGAAGCCCAGAGAACTGATAAAATTTTCCCGAGGTTATATACAACCGGACAGTGAAGGACCACATGCTAACACCATGTTAGAGGCTTTTTTTTTTTTCTCCTACTTAGTCTCATAACAAATGCTTCTTTGTCATTGGGGGTACTTACATTCCATAGATAATAGTATACCTTGCTTGTGCACCTGTCATCTGGAATTTTAGGAGTAAACAAATCTTTAATGCCGAAGAGAGATGACGAAACAAAACCCACCGCCTAGTTTGTGTCTAATGTAATGAACCAGAATAGAGTAAGTCCTCACTGCTTCTCAGTTTGGGAAATGTCCTCACAGGAAAGAACGTCTTCTTCTCTGCTTCTCAAGTTGGGTTAAGCCCTGCGCCGGGCACCGCCCATTCAGTGAACTGGATCGACGGTAACTACGCCCATGACATCTAATTAGAAAAGCCCAGATTCATCCCTGGTTGGCTTGATGTATTAGTATCTTATCTTGATGCATTATGAGGTATATGAATTGCATCTAACAAGTCCCACATTTTAGGTGACTAAGGAGCAGTAGCATTGTTATACTAGATTAGATAATACTATTAGATAGCCTGAATCCATGATGCTCTGATTTTTATCTCAGTGCTGGTGACTCACAAAGTATTGGACTATTTCAAACACACATATTATTTATATAGAACTCACCAAAAATATATGAGGGTTTAAAAATCCAGGATTAGAGAATAGGGAATTGTTGAATTATTTCAAGCTCAGTTTGACAAAAGAAGCAAATTAAGGAATTAAGGTCTGAAAGGCAAATTGGGGCCAATTTGAAGAGTATTCATTACCAATGAAAGGAATTTTAACTTTATTCTGTAAGCGATGTAAATTCATTGTAGATTTTTGAGCAGGAAATTAATATTATTAAAACTTAAAGGAAAAAAAAACTTAAAAAAGGAAACTCAATCTAACAGGAGTATATATTTAAAAAAAATAGAAAAAGCTGTAACTATAAGGAGTGGACTAGTGAAAAAACTGCTTCAGCATTCCAGGAGAGAAGTAAAATATACCAAAATGAAGGAGCTCACTGATGGCCAGATACTACAAAGCATGGGGTGAGAGAAGAGATTGAATGCAATTAGAGAAAATAGAGCCTGAGGGAGGTCAAGGAAGATAGATGGAAAACGAGGCACTAATATTGTGACCAAGAGATCCTTAATAGTCACCAAGAGTAAATGATCAACAGTAGGTGGTAAGACTGTATATGCAGTGGGGGTAAACATTCTTTCCAGAAATTTCTTTGTGAGTAGTAGTAATGTCAGTTGGTGCAATACTCTGGAAGAAAATTTGGCCATATCTTCAAAAGCCTTATATAAGAAATGCACTTTTATCCAGTGATTTAACTTTTAGGATGTCTGAAAAGATTGGTAAGCCCAGGTAACCGGTATAGGAAAAAAACTGAATATAGTCAAAATACATACTAATGAGAAATTAGTTAATTTGTGATACAGCCATAAAATGGAACTATATGGCCATTAAAGGTGTATGTTTTGGCAAGAGTTGGCACCTTTTCTGCAAAGGTCCAAATAGTTTTATAGTACAGACCATCTCTGTCACGCCTACTCAACTCTGCTGTTAGAGCCACAGACAATATGTAAACTAATGAGCACAACTGTGTTCCAATAAAACTTTATTTACAAAAACAGGTAGCAGTTGAGGGTCCATATCTGGGCTCTCTACTCTGTTCCTCTGGTCTATGTGTCTGTTTTTATGCCAGTACCATGCTGTCTTGGTGATCACAGCTTTGTAGTAAAGCTTGAAATCAGGGAACGTGATGCCCCAGTTTTGTTTTTGTTTTTCAACATTTTCTTAGAAATTCGGTGTCTCTTCTGATTCCATACAAATTTTAGGATTATTTGCTCCAGCTCTTTGAAAAATACCAGTGGAATTTTGATCGGAATGGCATTAAAAGTATAGATTGCTCTAGGCAGTATAGACATTTTAACAATGTTTATTCTTCCGATCCAAGAGCATGGAATTGTCTTCCATCTTTTCGTGTCTTCTTCAATTTCTTTCATGAATGTTCTGTAGTTCCTCGAGTACAGATCCTTTATCTCTTTGGTTAGGTTTATTCCCAGGTATCTTATGGTTCTTGGTGCTATAGTAAATGGAATCGATTCTCTAATTTCCCTTTCTGTATTTTCATTGTTAGTGTATAAGAAAGCCACTGATTTCTGTACATTGACTTTGTATCCTGCCACGTTACTGAATTGCTGTATGAGTTCTAGTAGTTTGGGGGTGGAGTCCTTTGGCTTTTCCATATAAAGAATCATGTCATTGGTGAAGAGAGAGAGTTTGACTTCTTCCTTGCCAATTTGGATACCTTTTATTTCTCTTTGTTGTCTGATTGCTGTTGCTGGGACTTCTAATACTATGTTGAACAAGAGTGGTGAGAGTGGGCATCCTTGTCGTGTTCCTGATCTCAACGGGAAGGCTGCAAGCTTTTTCCCATTGAGGATGATATTTGCTGTGGGTCTTTCATAGATAGATTTTATGAAGTTCAGGAATGTTCCCTCTATCCCTATACTTAGAAGTGTTTTAATCAGGAACGGATGCTGGATTTTGTCAAATGCTTTTTCTGCATCAATTGAGAGGACCATGTGGTTCTTCTCTCTTCTCTTATTGATTTGTTCTATTACATTGATTGATTTGCGATTGTTGAACCATCCTTGTAACCCAGGGATGAATCCCACCTGGTCATGGTGGATAATCTTTTTAATGTACTGTTGGATCCTGTTTGCTAGGATCTTGTTGAGAATCTTAGCAGTGATATTGGTCTGAAATTCTCCTTTTTGGTAGGGTCTTTGCCTGGTTTGGGGATCAGGGTAAATCTTCGACAAAACAGGAAAAAATATACAGTGGAAAAAAGACAGTCTCTTGAGTAAGTGGTGCTGGGAAAACTGGACAGGTATATGTAGAAGAATGAAACTCGACCATTCTCTTACACCATACACAAAGATAAACTTGAAATGGATAAAAGACCTCATCATGAGACAGGAATCCATCAGAATCCTAGAGGAGAACATAGACAGTAACCTCTTCGATATCAGCCACAGCAACTTCTTTCAAGATATGTCTCCAAAGGCAAAGGAAACAAAAGCGAAAATGAACTTTTGGGACTTCATCAAGATCAAAAGCTTCTGCACAGCAAAAGAAACAGTCAACAAAACAAAAAGAAAACCAATGGAATGGGAGAAGAAATTTGCAAATGACAGTACAGACAAAAGGTTGATATCCAGGATCTATAAAGAACTTCTCAAACTCAACACACACAAAACAGATAATCATATCAAAAAATGGGCAGAAGATATGAACAGACACTTTTCCAATGAAGACATACAAATGGTTATCAGGCACATGAAAAAATTTTCATCATCACTAGCCATCAGGGAGATTCAAATTAAAACCACATTGAGATACCACCTTACACCAGTTAGAATGGCCAAAATTAGCAAGACAGGATACAACATGTGTTGGAGAGGATGTGGGGAAAGGGGAACCCTCTTACACTGTTGGTGGGAATGCAAGTTGGTTTAGCCACTTTGGGGAACAGTGTGGAGATTCCTCAAGAAATTAAAAATAGGGGGGTCCCTGGGTGGCTCAGTGGTTTAAGCCTCTGCCTTCGGCTCAGGTCATGATCCCAGAGTCCTGGGATCGAGTCCCACATCGGGCTCTCTGCTTGGCAGGGAGCCTGCTTCCTCCTCTCTCTCTCTCTCTGCTTGCCTCTCTGCCTACTTGTGATCTCTCTCTGTCAAATAAATAAATAAAATCTTAAAAAAAAAAAGAAATTAAAAATAGAGCTTCCCTATGACCCTGCAATTGCACTACTGGGTATTTACCCCAAAGATACAGATGTAGTGAAAAGAAGGGCCATCTGTACCCCAATGTTTATAGTAGCAATGGCCACGGTCGCCAAACTGTGGAAAGAACCAAGATGCCCTTCAACGGATGAATGGATAAGGAAGATGTGGTCCATATACACGATGGAGTATTATGCCTCTATCAGAAAGGATGAATACCCAACTTTTGTAGCAACATGGACGGGACTGGAAGAGATTATGCTGAGTGAAATAAGTCAAGCAGAGAGAGTCAAGTATCATATGGTTTCACTTATTTGTGGAGCATAACAAATGACATGGAGGACATTGGGAGATGGAGAGGAGTAGGAAGTTGAGGGAAATTGGAAGGGGAGGTGAACCATGAGAGACTATGGACTCTGAAAAAGAACCTGAGGGTTTTGATGGGGCGGGGGGGGGGGGTGGGAGGTTGGGGAACCAGGTGGTGGGTAATAGGGAGGGCATGTATTGCATGGAGCACTGGGTGTTGTGCAAAAACAATAAATACTGTTACGTTGAAAAAAAAAAAACAGGTAGCAGACTTGATTTGGTGTATAGGTCATAGTTTGCCTACCCCTGTATTTGAATATCATGTAATGAATTAAAGACAATATGACATTAGTAACAAAAGTAATAATATGAGAAACGATAGGCTTTAAAATGATACCTATAACGTTTCCAATTTTGTGCAATGCAGTATATTTGTGTATGTGCATTTACACCAATTTTTAAACAGGTCATAATCTTGAGTCTGGGCATCCCAGTGAATTTTATTATGTATTTAGTGCTTATCTGTATTTTCACATTTTCTACAGTAATTATATATTACTTCTTTCTGTAACGGGGGGTAAAAGGGTATTTTTATATGAAATTTTGTAGTGAGAGAAGTGAGATAAAATAAGAAATTGACATGGTCTACTAAGTCATGTTTCCAAGCTAAAAATGTGGCAGGTCTTCATGAGGAATTGGAAAATTCCACTGATACATAACTTCTGAGTTAATTGTGCATAATCTAAAAGGCCTTTCTTGTAAGTTATGCCTGTTTGGAAATCTGCAGTCATAAAATGACTAATCAGCACTTGCTAAGAGAAGCAAGGTCTGTTTGCAAAGACCATCTTCTTAACAAGGGGAGAAGATGTTGGCTGTGACAGGGCCAGTATGGGTGTAACATGGGTACCCGTGAGCCATGCTTCTCCCCACCTACCACACTCATCTGGCTTCAGTTGTTGTGCTGTCCTGTTTTTCATTCATTTTATATTATTTTCCCAACTTGCTGCCTGCCCTGATATCTCTGCATGGACTGTTTCCTCCTTGTGGAATAGGATTTTGTCTTGCTTTTGTTGCTCTTTTAAGAAGATATGCATTATTGGGGCGCATGGGTGACTCAGTTGGTTAAGCGTCCATCTGCCTTTGTCTCAGATCATGATCCCCGGCTCCTGGCAGCCTGCTTCTCCCTCTGCCTGCTGCTCCCCCTGCTTGTGCACTCTCTCTCTTTGTCAAATAAATAGATAAAATCTTAAAAAAAAAGATATGTATTATTTGCTACATATAAATGGTTAATAGAGGATATATGCTAAGGTAAAAAGGATAGTAATAAAATGAATGCTCATGAACACAAGAATTAGGTCATTACCAATAGAATGTTTGTCATGTTTCAACCCTCTCCCTTAGAAATGATCACTAACCTTTTTATGAGTGCCTTATTGTTTAAAATATATTCTTTTGTTACATTTGTGTGTATGATTCAATAGTACATTTAATTCTGTTGTTTTTTATCTCTATAAAAACTTTATGTATCATGTTTAGTTTTTTGGGATTAACCCTTTTAGTTAATACTATGTTCTAAAATTTGGGTGTATGTAGTTTAAGATTATACATTTTTACTACTGTATAAATAGAGCACAGCTGGTTTGTCTAGTCTCCTTTTCATGACTATTTAAATGTTTCAAGTTTTCATTACATAAACATTGCTGCCATGAGCATTCTTTTATACACACACACACACGTGTGTGTGTGTCTCAGGTATCATCCCATGAATAGTATTACTTAATTGTAAGGTACTTGTTCTTTTAATTTCTTTCACACTGTTAGAATTAATGAGACATTCAGTTTATTTTGAATCATTTCCAGTGGATTAAATTTTTCTAGGAATTTGTCCATTTCCAAGTTTCCAAATCTACTGGTGTAAAGTTGTCCATCATGTTCTTTTGTTACGTTTAACCTCTGCTTTATCTGCTATTGTGTCTTTCTTGTTTTAATATTTTATTGAGGCATAACTGACGTATGATTGTGCATATTTGAAGTGTCTAATCTGGTGAGGGGGCAGCCATGGCAATGTCCTTCTCAGATCTCCTAGTGCTAGAAGAGTACTTGGCTAACAGTCCGGACTACTGTGCTCTGAAATCCATCACTGCATTTTGGGCCCAGGCCACGCTTCGCTCAGGCCACTCCTATCTAGTGACTCCATAGGGCAGGGAACTAAGGGAGGTTCATTCCTTTGAGACACAGGACTGCACTCATGGGCCCAGAGCACTGTGTCAGCCTTGCTAAATATCTTAGAATGACACTCTAGTCCAAGACCTTCCTGTTTTCCATTCTGCTTTCCTTACCCTCATGTCTCCCATATCTGGTCAGTCCTCCCCCCGGGTCCCCTGGCTCTCCCAGCCTCCTCTGCCTCCATCCCCCATTTCCCTCACAGGTTTTCTCCCCAATAGTCCTCATGTAGCATGATCCTGTCATGGTGTCTACTTCTTGAGGACGGGGCCCAATAGAGTGGTTCTGACCTACGTCAACACTGTGAAACCATCACTGCGGCCAAGATAGTGAACATACAAACCCACCAGCCACCATCTTCCTTCCCTCTACCTTGCCTCCACGCAGCGACTGATCTGATTTCGGAAACCATAACTAATTTTCATCCTCCAGTAGTTTATATAAATAAAGACATAATATGTCCCTTTGTCTGGCTTTTGACAAATTCAATGTAATTATTTTGAGATTCATATATGTTGTTGAATGTGGCAATAGTTAATTCCTTATTACTGTGGAGTGATACCTTGCTGATACACCACAATATAACCATTCATCTCTTGACAGACACTTGAGTTCTTTCCTGTTTTCTATTAGTACAAGTAAAACTCTATGAAAATTCATATAAACCTCATAAGCCTTTGTACTGTTGTCATCTTTTCTGGACAAATGCCTTGGAGGGAAATGACTGGGTTATATGATATGCGCATGTTTAACTTTTTCAGAAATGAAAACACTGTTTTTTAAAGTGTTTCTTAATGAGTTTTGTGCCCTCCCTCTTTTATCTTTAACTACTCTAGCCAAATATCTATTTCATTAACTTTTTCAAAAAATTCCTTTTGGGGCACCTGGGTGGCTCAGTGGGTTAAAGCCTCTGCCTTCAGCTCAGGTCATGGTCTCAGGGTCCTGGGATCGAGCCCCACATTGGGCTCTCTGCTCAGCGGGGAGCCTGCTTCTTCCTCTCTCTCTGCCTGCATGTGATCTCTGTCTGTCAAATTAATAAATATTTTTTAAAAAATTCCTTTGGTTTTGTTGATTCTTGATGCTTTGTACTTCTCTCTGGTATAGATTTGTTTTCTATTTCATTGATATATTCTCTAGTATTTATTATCTCTTACCTTAATTTTCTGTCTTTTTTATTTGCTGATATAAGAAATTGAGACTATAAATTTAAGTACACTTTCAGAGCCTCCTATATAGTATTTTAATGATTATATATCTCTAGTTATTTTTTTAAATTTTATTTATTTATGTGACAGAGAGAGATCACAAGTAGGCAGAGAGACAGGAGGAAGCAGGCTGCCCGCTGAGCAGAGAGCCCGATGTGGGGCTCGATCCCAGGACCCTGAGATCATGACCTGAGCCGAAGGCAGAGGCTTAACCCACTGAGCCACCCAGGCGCCCCTCTCTAGTTATTTTTAATAATCTTACTTAACTTTCCAGATTCTGGTCCCTTCTGAAACAACTCGCCTAAAACCAACCAAACTATAACTATTATACTTGGGGAGACGGAGGAGAAATCAGTGTTGCTTTCTCAGACTCAATTCCCTGGCTCAACACCATTCACATAATATCAAAACCCAGAAACTCTTACCAGATTTAGTACATCCTGACTTAATATGATTCATTCTCTTACAGTAAATAGTATATGAACACATAACTGCTTGACTGCACACATACATTAGTATCTTTTCTCTACCTTTAAATTACAAGCTTCTTCAAGGTAAATGTAGACTTAACACAGACCTTAAATAAAATAGCTGCTTGGAGAGAGGTGTTCGTTGAATTTAATTAGTTAGGGGATTGACTTCTGTACATGCTTTCTGTAGTATAATGTCTCAGCTTACTGGTCCGTTTATTGTTTCCACAGATATTTACTGAGGACCTGCTATGTGCTGAGTGATCTCCGAGGCTACTTTATCAAAGTAGAGAGAACTTGTTGGGGGAAAAAGGTGCTGCAAAGAGGAAGAGATGGGGCACAGAATAGAACAGGGGTGGTATTTTGTGGAGTCGCCCTTGGACACTTTGCTTCTTCGAAAACAAGCTTCTGGAAGCCTTCACTTTCTTATTCTTGTGTTTATTTTAGTTTTTAGTTTTAGTTTAGGTTTTAGAACTGAATGTGCTGTTTAGGTTTTAGAACTGAATGTGCCGTTAAACAGGGAGTTTTCAGGCCTTTAACAAACACTTTCAGCAAATGGATGGAAAGACCTCAAACTTTAAAAAAAAATCCCCTACTTCTTTATTCATGTTTCATTTACATTTTAAATGTAAAATAAACAGACAGCAAAAGCAAAATCAATAGATACAGTCCATATAGTATAGGTGCAAATTAGGTTTCCTTTAAAAAGCCCTCTGGCTTTAACATTTTCAAGAAAGCGGTTTACTTAACAGACAAGATTATCTGTAATCCTTTTTGGGATCAGCAGCTGGGTCTGGAAATGTTCGCAGATCTGTTTACTCTTCATCACTTTTGCCAAACCCCAAGCCCACTGCCCTGGGTGACCTCCCGGAAAGCCCTTGGGGAGACCCTCTGGAGGCATCCCGAGAAGCAGGGAAGCTCTTCAGGGTTCCCGGGCGTGTAAAGGGGCGCAGGCACTAGGACCGCCCCGACGCCGATAGGCAGCCGCGCTTCACAGCGTGTCAGCGGGACTGAACCGCCTTTGCTGTTACACAAGAGAGCGACAGCGGCAGTAGCAGCTCAGCATCCTTCCCCCTTCTGGCCCGTTGGAAGGTATTTACTTGCTATTTATCATTCAGATTTTGTAGACCGTCAGTGTGCCTTTAGTGTTCACCTAGTCTGATGCTCTGGCAGGCTGTCCAGCACTCGTCGGGTTACTATATGATTTTATGTTAATTTCCACAGCTGATGGAAGCAACAGTGCCATAAAGAAATGGGCTAGATAGTTCCAGAGGCTGAAATCTGGAGACATTTGAAGGTGTAAGTACATTGGTCACAGATCTCTAACGCCCTGGCTGTGCTGGTTGTACCTCTTGACCTTCTTCCTCACGGAAAGAGCCCATGTAAAATGCCATCTGCATATTTCATTCATGAAGGAAAAACACCAAGACGGTGACAGAAAACACTAATGATGGCCCTGCAGCGCCACTTTGGAGTGGCTGTGGTTCCCCCTCCCAGCCTGTGGGTTGGCAAGAGGAGAAGCTGGATTTGCAAGAGTTTGGATGGGAAAGAGATTTTGCTCAGGGCTGCAGAAGGCTTGCTGGCTTTCTGCTTTCTGTTTTCAAAGCTCAAAGACTGTCCTTTCTAATCACTGCCGTGGTGCAGTGTAGGAGTCTTTTTATGCTTTATTTCTGCATTCCAAATACTCCTCATAGATGTGGGCTGCCAGAAAGCTGTTACACCATTCTGCACCTCTCAGTATAAAGCCATTGAGGAGAAGCTGAGTTTGCTTTTTCTTGGACCATACTCCACTCAATACTACAATTAGTAGATGACACACAGAAACATTTAAAAAAAATTAACTATCTGAGATTCCCTCTTCTGTTCAACAATACATCTGGTTATGTGTGATAAGGGAGTACTTTGCTTCTAGGAAACCCAAATGAATATCCCTCTACAGAGAAAATTGGACATTCTCTTTAAGTATCTTACAAACTGTTGAAGATGCTTTTGTAGGGCCTTGATGCCAATTTCATGCATTAAAAGCTCTTTGGAAACTTTAAAGCCTTGTCAAATTGATGTTAGATTATTACCTTAGAAATCAGATCAAATGTAGGTGTCTTATACCAAAATAAAGCAGGTAAACATATTTATGAATGAATAAAATGTTGAGTCATATTAATGGTTAAGATAAACCGTGGTATTAAATTTATTTCAGGAAAGAAAATATCAAACTGAGTCTCACAGCAAGGCATCAATATTGAAAAGGTGACTTTAATGAAAAACATTTTTAAGAGTTTAAAATACACTTAATAGTTCAAAAATTATACCCTTTAAATACTTATATTTGACACTTGAATACCATAAATGAGGATTAAAATTATTGAAGTATTAAGCTTTTGAAAATAAACCTATATTCTCCCAAAACTCTTTATGTGGTACAAAAAGAGAGGTACAGAGCATATGAGGGAGGGAGGGATGGAGTCTTATTTTATTGTTCTGTACTTCTTTCTATTTGAACATTCTGATCGAATGTTTACTATATAAATATGCTACCTGTATGTTTTTAAAAATTTTTTATTTATTTTTTATTTTTTTATAAACATATAATGTATTTTTATCCCCAGGGGTACAGGTCTGTGACTACCTGTATTTTTTTTAATGTAACAGAAATTACAAGTGGTTGTAACAATTAATTTGCAATATCCTTAAATGCAAATGACTATAATCATATAAAAGTAACATGTTAATATTGCTCTATAATTTTCTTTAAACAGGGAAAATCTTTTGAAAACAATGCTTACTTCTAGACAAAGTTAGGGAAATCTGATTGGGGGTGGTAATAGGCTTTCAGTATTTTGTGAAGCAAAGGAAATTTTTTACATTTATTTTTAGTTGGTATAACAAAATACTATATAACTCCATGAGCTTTGTGTTAATAAATTTTCTCCTTTTTCCCTGTTAAAATAAAAAAAAGTGTTCCTATATTCTCAGTCTGGGAAGATGACTCAGTTCTTTCAAATTAAAACTTGGTTTTAAAAATTCTTGCCCAACATGTGATTTGCAGCCTTAAACTTTAGTTTTATGTCATACTCGTTATTCATGCCTTAACATAAATAATCTAAAAATAATTTAATTATATGTTGGGTCTAAAGATTCATTGAATTCAATAATGATAGGGGGGAAAACCATAGAATAGAGATCTTATTCAGAATTTGATACTTTGCAGAACATGAATTTTGTTTCTCAATTTAAGTCCTGAAATTAAGTCCACTGGCCAGACCTGACTATAGAGAAGGGCACAGTGCTCAGTGGAAGTCCAGACTTGCTGGCAAACAAGTGGGGCTTAAGCTGCAGAATAAAATGCAAAAGCTAAAACTAATTTGTTAAAGTGTGAAAGTAGTGATTATCTGGTGATTTTTATCCCAGAGATAATCTCTTTAGGCCTTGAAAAGTCTGGCTTCCCAGGAGATCCACATGAATATCAACATTATCTAGATTTACTAGATAATCGTGGGGTAGTGAGGTAGATATGTCTAAAAGATTACTTTTAAGGTACAAATTTTTCTTTAAAAGAGACTCAGCAAATAACAAATCTGGATACACTACAGTGCTTTTTTTCCTAAAGGACATAATAGATTCTGAAACAGGGTTTCTCATTCGAAGTGGGTGCTTAGTAAGACATTTAAGAAAGAAATGAAAAAAATTAGCTTTTACATGATTAAACTACCCAGAAGGAGCTAATGTAATAGGAGAAGAAGAATGTCAGCGAAACTTGTGTCATTTCAGTTTACATTGATTTTGGTTTTCTGCGTGGAGTAAGAAAAGATGTCTCCTAGTAGAAGCCACAGAAAACGCAAAAAATTAGTTGGGGGTTGACTTCTAATGGTCAACCCTGCGGGAAGCGCTGAGTGTTGAAGGGAGAAAGAAACAAATGGAAAGAAGCTCTGAGAGGTGATTACAATGTTAACATGAATGTTTACAAACCTGTTGACCACATATACAAGCCACAGTGACTAGGAATTATATGTGACTTGAGAATTTCCTTGACGATTTTCCTTGAAATTGCCTATTTCTGTCTCTAATGGTGATATTTTTTCTTGTTAAATGAAAGAGTTGGAAGAAATGGAATGAGAGCATGTTAGTAGCATGTGGGGTCCACCTCACGTACGCCTGTGTGAACCAGGACGGAGGAGACATATTTTGTGGGAGTTTGGCAAAAGGGAGAAGCTGCTATCCATATAGTTTCAGGAATAAGCTTTTCTCAAAAGCAAAGGTTTTGTTTACAAAATTGATTTTACTTATAAAGAACTAAGTTTGTGAGTACAGCAGGAAGCTTTTAAGTAAATGAGAGTTAGCCTTTAGGTGTAAAAGACCAGTCAGCAAAGTGAAAGGTATACCATGGATTGCTGATAAGCAGTTTTATCCAAAGCACTGTTTCAATTATCCCTCCCAGTTCATGCACTTACCACTGATGGGGATGGAGGACACCACTCATACACTCTTGCTTCCTTCTTTATGTCTTTTATTTAATAGGGAAGAAGTTAAACCTTCTTCTTAAGGAAACTTGAGAAATATTAATCATGATTCCGTACATGTTTAAGTAACAAATGAGCTTTGCTATTCCCCTAAATATACTGTAATAATTACAGTTTAAATTTTAGAATCGGTATAAGATTTTATGGACACAGCATTTAATATTTTTGGATTATATTTATTTATTAGATATTTGTCAATTCCTCACTGCATGCTGGGTATGAAGGTCAGACCTGTAAATAAGATATGTCCCGCCATTCATGGGCTTCATCATCCTGTGGAGAGAAATCGGCCCCAAACCCCAAATATTATAAACCAAATACATTATTATTAAAACTCTTTTTAAATTATTATAACTTGTGAAAAAGTAAGCCAGAATATATCTCATAGGCACTAACTTGAAAATTAGAAGAGAGTATTATGATAAAGAAAGACTTGGTGGTTTTTTAAAGGTGTGGTTGTCTGGAAAACTCCCTGAAAAACTGGTAGATCATCAGGGATCTGAGTGAAAGAGACAGCCAAGCAATGAGCAGAGAGAGGGCAGACTTCATGCTGCAATTTAAATCGATTCTAGGTCACTCTTTAAGTCTTGAAATCTTGAGCATTTTACCCCCTTGATAAAACTTCATAGAATTTTCAGAAAATAAGATAACATGCATTAAGAGTCCATGACAATATCTGGGGCAAATTGAATTTCCATTATAACTTCTAAAGTGTCATTACAACTTTATGAGTTCACTCCTTTGAATACCTAGTCAAATAAACCAGTACTGGACCATTTGATCACTTCTGTGTCCCTTTCCTTAGAGTTTTGTGGTGATTCTATTTACACAGTGGAAGGAGGAAAGATGGTCACTCCCAGGGACCGCAGAAAGAGAGAACTTTATTCCTGAATCTTCTAGAGACCAAGTCTCAGTTAGGAGCTTTGTGAGCTGCAGCCGTGGTACATTTGTGATTGTCTCCTCAGAAACCACCAACATAGTGGTTGATGGGGATTAATTAAGGTGCTTTTCCTCCCAGGGAATGCTGGAGGGAGAGGACCGCTTCCAAGGAGGTTGGCATGGGTCCCTGGGCAGGATTGTGCTTACTGGGCGTGGTCTTAAACACAACTTCTTGAGAAGTTCAGTGGATGAACATAGCACTTGACAGTGAACCGCACAGGGCGCAGGCTCAAGTTCAAGAAGTGAGTTCATTGATAAAGAAGGTGGTTTATTGCTACTTGGAGGGACCCACGTCTGAACACTTTGGAGTTTTGTCATCTCATCAATGCACAGCTAGAAAATATATACTTGCACACAACCGCACGTTTTCCAAATATATATCCCTATTAGAACACTGATTAGAACATATTTGCATGTTGCAGTTTATATATATTATGTGGAAAATTGCTATGCGGTGATTTTTAAGTATTTCCTCCCCTATTGCTATTGAGGACACAACTAGGCAGAGTGGCAAAATCGTTCAACAATATTTTCATTGAGTCCTTTCAAAGAAAAACATTAATCCTGGGTGTTATCAGCTAGACGTAGGTGAAGCTACTTTATCAGACAGAATCCAAAATAGAAAACTAAACTAAAGGAGAAGCCTGAAAGAGGCTCACATTGAAAAGAAGCCTTGTTAGGGGGAGAGGTTCCCTGACATATCAAGATTGGATGCGGCGGCCACAGACAGATCGACAGGACCAGAAAAAAGCAAAGGCCCTTTCTGAGGGTGCAAAGAAGTCCAGAGGGTCCGGAAAGGAAGTAGACTTCCAGGTCACGAGATCTCGCACTGCTAATATTTAAATCTGCCTGTAGCTCCGTCATGCTCCCGTAGTGTGTTCTTGAAGACATTAACTATTTTGGTTTTAGTTTCTTTATGGTAATCTCTTGAATTTTAGGGTAATACATAAATACCTAACAGGCAGATAATTACTAAATTACATTTTTTTAAAGATTTTTTTAATAGTTTTTTTTTTTAAAGATTTTATTTATTTGACAGACAGAGATCACAAGTAGGCAGAGAAGCAGGCAGAGAGAGAGGAGGGAGCAGGTTCCCTACCGAGCAGAGAGCGCATTGCGGGGCTGGATCCCAGGACCCTGGGATCATGACCTGAGCCGAAGGCAGAGACTTTAACCCACTGAGTCACCCAGGCGCCCCTAAAGATTTTATTTATTTATTTGACAGAGAGAGATCACAAGTAGGCAGAGCGGCAGGCAGAGAGAGAGAGGAGGAAGCAGGCTCCCCGCCAAGCAGAGAGCCGGATGCGGGCTCCATCCCAGGACACCAAGACCATGACCCGAACTGAAGGCAGAGGCTTTAACCCACTGAGCCACCCAGGCGCCCCACTAAATTACATTTTAAAGCAGAAAACATAATTAAGGGGCACTTGGGTAGCCCGATTGGTTAAGCGTCCAACTCTCGATTTTGGCTCAGGTCATGATCTCAGGGTTGTGAGATCGAGTCCAGAGTTGGGCTCTGTGCTGGGCACGGAGCCTGCTTAGGATTCTTCTTCTTCCTCTCCCTCTGCCACTTCCCCATCTGTAACTCTTAAAAAATAAAAAAGGCATAATTAAGATTTAAAAGGGTTTTTTTTTTTAAAGATTTAATTTATTTATTTGGCAGGAGAGACACAGTGAGAGAGGGAACATAAGCAGGGGGAGTGGGAGAGGGAGAAGCAGGCTCCCTGCTCCGCAGGATACGTGGCTGGATCCCATGACTCCGGGATCATGACCTGAGCCAAAGGCAGATGCCTAATGACCGAGCCACCCAGGTGTCCCTAAAAGGGCAGTTAAATAATGAGTAAACCTACAATTCATCAGTAAGATATATCTATCCTGAGCCTGTAAGCAACTAATAACATAACCTAAAATAATTTAAACAAAGTATATAAAGCAAGGAGAAATAGATGAACCTACAGTCACAGTGAGATTGTACTAAAATTCACTCAGAAACTGGGCAAAAATTAGTAAGGATAGAGAATTTGAGCAATACAATTTATAATTTCAATCTAATGGGCATATATGGAAACTGCGATCAATAAAGTTATTCTTTCTAAGCATACTTAAAAAGTCTTTTTAAAAATATTTTATTTATTTGACACAGAGAGAAAGAGCACAAGCAGGGGGAGGAGGAAGCAGAGGGAGAAGCAGGTTCCCTGCTGAGTAGGGAGCCTTCTGCAGGGCTCTATCCCAGGACTCTGAAATGATGACCTGAGCCAAAGGCAGCCGCTTTTGAGCCACGCAGGCGTCCCTATAAACAGTCTTTTTAATGCATAAAAATTTACTAACAAAATGCAAAGCAAGTATCAACAAATGACAAAGATCAGTATCATACAGTTAATGTCATTTGATCACAATTTAACAAATGTTTTTGTTATCAGAAACTTACACAGTTCAACCTAACCATATACTATGTAAAAGGTAATATGATCTGACTTGAAAATGTAGAAAATAATGTCTAGACTTTAAAAAAAGCTATTAAATCACATTTGACTCCATTAAAAAATTTCACTTTTATCCATGCATCTCATTGAGATTATTTCTAACGAGGCACATTTTCAGCTTTTCCCCCAGGGTACTATGTAAGGGCTTAGATAAAAGTGCGTTGAACTGAACAGTCTTGAAATGTTCCCAACCAGCCACTTCTGCATGATGACCAAAAACGTGACTGGTTTATAAGAAATCCATGATTCTGATTCTAAGGCCAAATTTCTACTGGGCCCACTCTATAATGATCATATCCTATCAGTTAATCCTTGTTTTCAAGGTTAGAATTAACCCCTGACTAGATTTTAGATGGTCTATATTGCAATATCCTATATTTTCTTAATGCAGAAAATATTCCAATCACTGTAAACAAATACCAACCAAGTCCATTCTTAATGGAATCCCAAAATGATTTATCTGGGTTGTGAATATTGTAGGTGTTATACTTTTATCTATGTTGTTTTTATTATTATTATTTTAATTATTATAATTTAATTATTATCTTTCCTTTCACTTCTTTTATAAACTATTTTCTAAAAGCCTTAACATATAGAAATTTTTCATGACAGACTGCAGTGCCCTTTTGGAAAAATTCTAGTTATCTGCAAGTTTCCATCCATTTAAGCTCAAACTGGATCAGAATTCCATTTGACTGAAGCAATCTCATTCTTGCTTTCCTAAAGCACTTTTCTTCCACCGCTGTGATTCAGAGACCCCTTACACTTTGGTTTCTATGATGTGTGCATTTGCCTCACCTCTTTGACGATGTTTTAATCACCTTTGCATGTCCCTAGAGGCTCAATAAATATTTTAATGAATCAAAAAAATTTCCATTTGAGATCTATAGCTACTTTGCACTCAGTATGAAAAGGGCGTGGAGACTGACTCTCTCAGGATTGCATATGCTCTCTCAAAAAGAATGACTCTATTTCAAGCCCTGACAAGAAAAAACTCTAGGAAAGCTATAAATCTTGTATCATTCTATGTGTATGTCAGAAGTTATCTATCTTACCAACAAATGGCTCAATTAAAGAGCAATTGCTCCTGGCAAAGTGATCTCTTGAATGGTGCTTTTTCATTCTGAATGGATCCCTTTGGTTGTTACTGCAACAAAAAGGCTTCCTGTACTCCAAGTCTGTTTGAGACCTTTTCAGAATGTTAAAATTTCTTTCTTTCAATAATATTCTGCCTCCATTAATGCATGGGTGGCTCAGTGGGTTAAGCCGCTGCCTTCGGCTCGGGTCATGATCTCAGGGTCCTGGGATCGAGTCCCGCGTCGGGCTCTCTGCTCGGCGGAGAGCCTGCTTCCCTTCCTCTCTCTCTGCCTGCCTCTCTTGTGATTTCTCTCTGTCAAATAAATAAATAAAATCTTAAAAAAAAACATTCAGTTTGAGAAGAGTTAAAGTAAAGCTTGGAAGGGACTTTTGAAACCTCCTCCCTTTTAGAGATGAAGATCCTGAGGGTCCCAGGGGTCAGGTCATGTTGTACCGGATATGAGAGGAGAACTTTGTCTTATGATTTTCACCTTGGCTTTATTATATCAGCATATAGTTTGTAAAGTGCAATTTCAAAATGTAAAATCATAGCTCTTAGGCAAGTAGAAAATGAACATGTGTAAAGGAGTATAATTCATTAATTAATGAAGGATTATCAGTCAGATGTAATGAGCAGTTGGAAAAACACCTAAAACTATATAGGTTCGTATATATGCATGTGGACAAGTTTAAAAAGAAGCGTTAGGATAAGATGGTGAATTTTTTTTAAAGATTAATCTTTGGGGTTATCTGTTCCATTGGTCAAAAATGATTTGCATTTCTACAGGACAAAAGCCTACAAGTTAACAAGTCACTTCACTGCATCTGGGACTTTTAATCAATAATAAACAATGAGATGAACTAAATATATTTTCTTAGACAATCCTAGAGTTGTCTTTGTCCCCACGTGTTATTGAAAGTACTTTCTGCGCCTCTTTGTGCTTTATTTCTGCAGTCTAGATCAGGGATTGACCAGCTAACCTGTGTGCCAAATCCAGCCCATCTCCTGGTTTGTAAGGGAAGTCTTACCCAAGCACAGCTTTGACCTGATTCTTTGCGGGGAGGCGTCAAGAGTGTTAATTAACCAAATAGACTTCCTGGAGTTTGCTTTGTGAATCTAGGGTCTTACAGTATTACTAATCACTAAGACCACAAAATTAACATCTGTCTGGAAATTTTAATAGTCTTGAGTCAGACTTTTAAATTCTCATTTAGTACCTCTTCTAAGTCTGGGAAACCAACACCCAAACACTCTCTCCACTAGCTTTCATTTGCTGTTCCTATAAATTTAGATGAAATCTTCCCTTCTAGAGTGTCCTCTAATTTGTTCTGGTCCTTAGCCTTTTGGAAGTAACCCTTTTATTGCCTGAAAGGCAGGGACTTAGGTACTAGACCAGCTTCTTAAAACGGTTTCATGGGCATCCAGTCCACATGTGTTCCTTAAAGATGAGCTGCCATAGATGATTTAATAAGAATCCTTCTCAGATATGGCACACCAAGCGTAGACTTCGTTGCAATATTGATTTGTGCAGTTATATCCTGGTAAAAATGGGGACACATTGGCATTGATCCTATGCAAATAACCTATTGCCATGGAAAGTAAAGAGATGCAGTAAAAATATTTGCTTCCGAATTCCTAGTGGGTCAGTGGGACTCAGATACCATTTAGAACATCAATTTAATAATCTCCTAAGATTAGGATTAGGGATAGTTTAAGAAAGAGAAAGTGTTTCCTTACACATTTATAAAAAAAGTAGAAAATTAAAATAATGCAACCATATTCCCAACAAATAATCACAATTAAATATTCCTCATGAGCTCATTTGGTTCTGGTGATAAGCCCTCGTTGCCCTGGGCCAACAGTCTGCTTTCATGTAATATGTCTGCTTCTGGACTAGGAAGAATCCAGCAAATCCTAACTTACTGCACTGGTATGGCCTAAAAGTTGTCCAGGCCATGTGAGTTTAGAAGCTATCCTTGTGAGTCTGTCTACTCTTTGAAGAGACTATCCTTGGTGCTGTCTTTTTGACAAGGCTCCCAGACTGTACTTTTTGGTTGAAAACACCAATTTTAGCCTATAGCTTATAGCAGAGCTCTGAGGCAGCTGTTTGTTGATGAAACTGACTGTGGTTAATTTATAACAGTAACCAATGATGTCAGAATTCAGGGGAGTAAAGTTTTGTAATAGGTTCTCATAATGGTTTGACCAATGTTTTCCCTGAGGGTAAGAACATATTATGGAAGGCACTGAAGAATCTCCAGGGCTTTCCCCCCAAAGCTTCTAATTTCTGAAGTATTCATATTAATTATCTTTTACTTATGCAGATTAGCCTAAGGAAGTCTGAGCCTGTCTCCTGACTTTATAATTCTTTCCCTGTAGCTCTTCCAATAGTATTGAGCTAATGAGTAACTGTGGAGAGCTGAACAAACCTAATTGTTTCTTGCATCTTTTCTCTCTCTCTCTCTCTCTCTTTTTTTTTACTTTTATAAAGTAAAATAACAAATCTTTGTGATTTCTGTAAATTTAGGAGTTAATTTTAAGGGCCACTGGGGTCCACCCTAAAGTGGACTGCTGAAAGTCTAATTTACCAATCATGACTCTGGCAAATATAAAACGCACATCTGTAAACAACGTCACATA
The DNA here is from genome assembly GCF_922984935.1 of Meles meles. Taxonomy (NCBI): domain Eukaryota; kingdom Metazoa; phylum Chordata; class Mammalia; order Carnivora; family Mustelidae; genus Meles; species Meles meles. The sequence continues at coordinate 75,827,776 of NC_060077.1, forward strand.
ACTTATTAGTGAATAAGGGAAATGGATGTTATTATGACTGCTGCCGAGAAGATACAAGAAATATGTATACATAGGCAATTTAACAAAGATGTGGGATAACACTACTGAGTGAGATTTTGAAACTTGCTAAAATCTAACAGACCACACATATTTGGAGTTGTTTATCTCACTGGGCAAAAAGTATTTGCATACTTAGTAGGAAAATTCAACAAATCAGTAAGTAATTTTACGAAGTCTGGGACTTTTAAATTAAAAACAAAAAGTGAGGGGCGCCTGGGTGGCTCAGTGGGTTAAGCCACTGCCTTCAGCTCAGGTCATGATCTCAGGGTCCTGGGATCGAGTCCCGCATCCGGCTCTCTGCTTGGCAGGAAGCCTGCTTCCCCCTCTCTCTGTGCCTGCCTCTCTGCCTACTTGTGATCTCTGTCTGTCAGATAAATAAATAAAATCTTAAAAAAAAAAAAGTGAGAAAACTAAGTAGTATATTCTTCTGGACTTGTGCTGTCTGGTGAGGTAGCCACTAGTTTTTAAAATGGGGCTGTTTGAATTTCTACTTAAATTAATTAAAATGAAATATAACAAAAACTTTCAGTCTCTCAGTCACTGTCCACATTCTACATGCTCAGTGACTACACTTGCCTCATGGGTACCATATTGGGCAACACTGCCATTTTCACAAAAAGTTCTAGACATTCTACCTACAGAATCCTCAGGTGGGCATTGATCTTATAAAATTTTAAAGGTGTGTTGCCCACATTTTTGCCTTATGTCCAAGGGTTGGAGAATTTTTCTAATGGTGATAGAATTTAAAACCATCTAAAAGTTAAAATTCTATAGCAAACGCCTACAATTTGAGTAGACTTTATGCATATCATGATCATGCCCAAATGGAAAAAGATACAAGTAAACCAAATGATGCATGATATATTTGGGTATTACTATTTTTAAAAAGGCTTTAGAGCAAATAATTTTTTAAAAAAGTTTACTACTACCAAAATACATCATGTGTCATTTAGTTGACTCAAGGTAATTCAATCAACTCTAAAAAACCATCGAAGTTGGGATATGTGAATGGTTCTGGTGAAACAGAGCAGGGTCAAAAAAGAAAAGATGTGAGTCATGGCAACCATGGTATCTAAGATTTTTTGCTTCACACAGAATTTCATTTTTCCTGCTCAATTATGGTACAATGGAATTGCACATATTGCTGTTAAGTAACTTCCATGTTAAACAGAATCTAGGTTTTACAGTAACACTCAACAGTGCAGTAAGAAAATAGAACATGTATCAAATAGGATGCTATTTAAAATTGTGAAAATTAATTTTATAATAGAAACTATTTTACCTTGGATTTCTCATTAACAAAATGAAGGGATTATTTCCTGAATTTTATTAGTTTGTGAATTTCATCATTTATTAAACAAATATGTACGAGGTGCCTGTTATGCAAACAGGATAGAAACAGTGTCCACCCATATGGACTGTGCAGACTGTTAAAGAAGACAGAAAATAAACACAACTAATTAATTACACGTGTTGTAAGTTTTGTGGAAAAGTACTTGTGTCGGGAATCCTTTTGTAGTTGTTGTTTATGGGCTGACTGTGTTTGGGGTGGGATAGAGCCAGGAGAGTCAAGTCCAAGAAATCAGCATTTAAACAAGGATCTGGAAGGTAAGTAGGGATTTTCTAGATAAGGGAGGTTTGTCAAGGGAGTGGGGTAGAAAACTTCAGAAAGGAAACAGCATGTAGGAGGTCTTCACAAAGGAGGCAGCATGAACGTTGACGCAGGAAGCTTAGACTTAAAAGAATTGTGTTTTACTGCTATTATTTCCTTTTTGTGGCAAAAAAGAAAGAGGGCACAGATTACTTTCATATATCAAACTGCAATCAGGGAATTATGTAAGTAGACATAAGCCTAGTGCCCCACTCCTCATTTAAAATTACCAAACATATTTCCCTCTGTGGAAGAAAGTCTCATATAGTTACCTTGATTTCCACTAAGATCCGAAATGGAAGAGTTAAGCTTCTTTTTTAAAAAAAATTATTTACTTATTTAGAAAGTATGTGTGCTGAGAGCTGCGGCGGGGAGGGGCAGAGGGAGAGGGAGAGAGACTCTCAAGCAGACTCCCCACTCAGCATGGAGCTCTATGTAGGGCTCGATCTCACAACTCTGAGCTCATGACCTGAGCCAAAATCAAGAGTTGATCACTCAACCAACAGCTACCCAGGTGCCCCCAAAATCTTACATTTGAATGTAGTGTGGTATACCGTCTTGGCATCATCTTTCTTCCTTCCCACATACCTCCCATGATGTATCTGTCCGGTCATACATTTGTTTTGCTATATTTGACGTCCTTTCTAGAATGTGAGCCCATAATAATCTCTGTGTTTCTAGCACTTAACATAAACTTGGCAAGGAGAGGTGTTCCATAAATGTTCATTGAGAGACTGAGCAAATGGATAAATGAATGGTCCTAGAATTAGGTATGTACCAAGAGAAAGAAAAAGACCTTAAATCACCTTGCTGAATCTCTTAAATAATTCTTTTTTCATTTTATATGGAAGTAACTTGATAATATCTAAGTTATTTGACTACTAATTTTGATGAGTCAAGAAATTTTCAAAGGTAAGAACATGCATATTATCAACAAGATGTTCAACTTTTATTGAATGCCTCCTCCATACAAATCATCCATTTAAAAAGAGACAGGAGATGCAGTTTTCGCTTTCTAGGAATTTGAGATAAAGCTGAAAAACAAGAATGTATACTTAAAAATGTAATGACTAGTATAGAAAATATGTACTAAAAGCCAAAGGAATACAATAAAAAGTGGCAAATACTAGAGTTTGAAAAACAAACCACAAGGGTATTCCAAAATCCTGGTCATACATATTATAGGCCACAAATGAGGAAGATTTCCATTCAATACCAGACCCCTTCAATTGTTCTTAGATGACCAAACGTTGACTTATAATTTTGTCCTTCTGCATATATTTCCAGTATTTTATAGCTGGCTGCCTTTGAGGATGTTACTTATATTTCCTATATAAGAACAACTGGAAAGAAAAGAATGAAATTAATATTTGTTGATCACCTACCATATCCCAGACACTGGGATTTTACATAATGTATTTGTACCTTAAATTTGTACATGATATATTTGTACCTTAAATGCTTTTATAGAACATAAACATGTTCAAAAGATTTTTAAAAATTTATTCTGCATCTTTTACTATTTGTGGGACAGGTATTTTTCGTAAAACAACTTTGCTGTGCTATATTCTGTACATGACAAGCTGTATACTCTTCTGGAATCATGGGCACAATCAAGATGGAGAATATTATCACCCCCCGAAATTCTCCTGTTGTCCTTTCACAGTGAACCCTAGCCTTGGGCTGCCTCCAGTATGCCATTTGTCACTATAAATTCCATTGCCTTATCTGGCATTACATGGAAATGAAATCATATAGTATGTTCCATTTTGTGTCTGACTCCTTTCACTCAGTGCAAGGTTTCTGAGATTCACCTCTGTCCTTGCATGTATCAGCAGTTCCAGATTTTTTTTTTAAATTTCTGAGTAGTATTCTATCTCATGGATGTACTATAGTTTATTTATTCATTCTCCTTTTGATGGACATTTAAGGTGGTTTTCCATTTTTTGGCTACTAGGAATAAAGTTGCTCTGAACCTTTGTTTTCTTTTAAAGATTTTATTTATTTATTTGAGAGAGAGCGAGCACAAGTGGGTTGGAGGCAGAGGGAGAATCAGACTCCACACAGAATAGGGAGCTTGATGAGGGGCTAGATCCTGCAACTCTAGGATCATGACCTGAGCCAAAGGCTTAATTGACTAAGCCACCCGGGTACTCTGCTATAAACCTTGGTTTTCAAGTCTTTGTATAGAAGTAGGTTTTTATTTCTCTTGGTGAGTACCTCAGAGTGGAATTGCTAAGCTCTGTAAGTGTGCATGTCACTTTGAAAGAAGCTGGTGAATAGTTTTCCAAAGTATTTGCTGCATTACACTTGTCCAGAAGAAATGTATGCAAGTTCTGATTTGTCCACATTCTCATGTACACCTGGTATCGTTAATGTTTCTAAGTTTAGTCCTTCCTGCGAGTGGGTAGTGGGATCTCATTATAATTTTAATGTTCATTTCTCCAGTAAACTAATGGTGTTGACCACCTTTACATGGGCTTATTACACATTTGCTTATCTTCTGGGAGGTTATCTGTTCAAATCTTTTGCCCACTTTTGTGTTAAGTTACTTTTCATAGAGTTGTTAAGAGTTCTGTACACATTCTGGATACAAATCCTTGGTAAGATATTTGTATTGCAAAAACGTTCTCTCATTTGTTGACTTGTCTTTTTTTTTTTTAAAAGACTTTATTTTGTAGAGTAGTTTAAAATGGAGATGAAGATACAGAGATTTCCCAGATAGCCTATGCCCTGACATATGCACAACCTCCCCCATTATTATTATTTTTAAAGACTTATTTATTTGAGAGAGAGAAAAAGAATGGGGAAAGGGGCAGAGGGAGAGAATCCGCAAGAAGACTTTGAGCACAGAGCCCAACCCAGGGCTCAATCCCATGATAATGACCTGAGCCAAAACCATGAGTTGAACACTCAACTAACCAAGTTACCCAGCCGCCCCCAACCTTCCCCATTACTATCATCCCCTACAAAGTAGTACATTTGTTACAATTGATGAACCTACACTGACACATCATAACTACCCAAAGTCCATAGTTTGCCTTGGGTTTTTCCGTTGGTGTATACATTCTTGGGCTTTGGACAAATGTATAATGACATGTATCCACCATTAGGATATCATACAGAGTATTTTCAATGCCCTAAAATTCCCTGTGCTTTATTTACCTCTTTATCCCTCCTTCCTCACTCCAATCCCTGGCAACCACTGATCTTTTTACTTTCTGCATAGCTTTGTCTTTTCCAGAATGTCATGTAGTTGGAATCAAATAGTGTGTAGACCTTTCAGATTGGCTTCTTTCACTTATTAATATGCATTTAAGGTTACCCCATGTCTTTTCATGGCTTGATAGCTTTTTTTTTTTTAAGTGCTGAATAATATTCCATTTCTTGGATGTAGCACAGTTTATTTGTTCATTCATTCATCTACTTGAAGGACATCTTGGTAGCTTCCAAGTTTTAGCAGTTATGAACAAAGTGTCCATAAACATCCATGAGCAGGTTCTGTGTGAACATAAAATTTCAGTTCACATGCGTAAATACCAAGGAATATGATTGCCAAATTGTATGGAGAGAGTATGTCTAGTTTCTTTTTCTTTTTCACTTTTATAAGTTTTTGAGCACAGTTTTAATTTTGTTACAGTCAAAATGATATAGTTATTTACCTTTTGTGATTTCTTTATTATTATTATTTTATATAGTTTTTAAAAATTTTAATAAACATATAATGTATTATTAGCCCCAGGGGTACAGGTCTGTGAATCACCAGGTTTACACACTTCACAGTACCTTTTGTTATTTCTTACCTTGAGAGTTCCCCAGGTGAAATCTGAAATGGGCTCCTATACACAGGGCAAGAAGGTGAGACCACAGGCAGACCACTCCATAAGGTAGGTGGCAGTTTCAGCAAGCGAGGGAATTTTCACACCAGGTTCGTCTTGTGGCTGCAAGACCTCTTTACCTGCCTACCAGAATATTAAAGGCTTAGCTGTGTTCAGTCACTGTCCAGATGGTCTCAACAGCACATTGCTCTCTCAAGGCTGATTCCTTAGGACTGGCTTCTAGTGTGGGGATGGTGGGCAGAACCTATATTCCCAGGACAGGGGAGTGGGTGAGGAGCCTCCAGTTGCCTGGGTTCAGCTCTTGGGTCAACTGGTAGTCACATCCTCTTGATGACCTTCACCAACACCTTTTTTTTTTTTTTTTTTTTTGTCTTTTATGGTTTGTGCATGGTCTGGTGACAAATTCATGACTAGAGGAAGAATTCATCCCATGGCTAATATTATGAAAGTTCCATTACTTGATTGATTTTACAGAAGGCAGTAATACTGAGGATCTTTGTAAGAGTGATTTTGTCTTACACTTTTTATTAACTAGTCCTTTGGATAATGAAATGATTCATAGACATTGTCCTCCCAAGTCCTTGGATGTCTTTATAGAAAGAATTATAAAGCCTCAGGGTTAGGAAGGAAATGATAAGACATTCTTTCCATCCATTGGATAAACATTTCAGCAGTCAGATCATTTTTTTAACACACATTTCCAGAACCCATTCTCATTATTGGCCTCAATGTAGCGTAACTCATCTGGATGTTAGAACAGGAAAGGAAAAAGGAACTTCTAATTTTTCATTTACAAGATGCCTGCCTGAATTTCCTCAGCTTAGCAGTGAAACATCTCCAGGCAATGTATCACTTACTTTCAAGTAGATACGGTGCTTGGGGAGGGGCTGAAATGATCCTGTGGACAAGAGTGAGAGCTTTCTAATCAGGCAGAGCTCAGCAGGCGTTGACTTAGTCACTTAAATGTCCTGGGCCAGGGGCTCCTGGGTGGCTCAGTGGGTTAAAGCCTCTGCCTTCGGCTCAGGTCATGATCCCAGGGTCCTGGGACTGAGCCCTGCATCAGGGTCTCTGCTCAGCAGGGAGTCTGCCTCCCCCTCTCTCTGTGCCTGCCTCTCTGCCTACTTGTGATTTCTGTCTGTCAAATAAATAAAATCTTAAAAAAAAAAAAAAATGTCCTGGGCCAGTTTACCTTGTCTGTGAAATGTAAAGATTAGGACATATACACCAGAACATAGTAGCCTCTCACTAAATGGTAATTAAAAAAAAATCAATTAATAATACAAATGATGAAATGCAGAGAGAAATACTATTTCTGGTGCATTTTTTATTAATAGAAGAAAGATGAGAAATTCAGCAGGAAAAATAATGACAAGATCAAAAACTTGGATTTTATTTTCCATAAATCCTACATAGGTTTTTGGTCAAGATAATAATTTAATTGTGGTCTACTTTCTTAATAATATAGTTTTTGAATGTAGGGGAGGCTTGGTGGGGTGAGGTCAGAGCCTACAGCCAAGAAAGAATTCTTGAGGCATCTTTGGTGCAAAAAGGTGGTTTTATTAAAGCCTGGGGACAGGACCCAGGGGCAGAAAGACCGGCTTTGGGATGTGAGGGGCGCCTGATTATGTACTTTGGGGTTGGGGAAAGTAAGGAAAAAGGGAGGTTTTCAAAAGAACTTCCGTATGCTAAAGAGGACCTGCAAAATACTGGAGGCCTCTCCTTTGTCAAGTTCAGATGTTTTCCCCTCTAGCAAGGCATTAACAGGAAGACACTTGGGAGCTTCCTGGAAGAATATCCCACAAATCCCGCCCAGGAGTGGGGGGTGGGGGGTGGGGGGTGTTGAGGAGTGTCAGCTTGTGTTTGTCTTCAGCTGGTCCGCCTGCTCCCTCATTATTAAGAAGCATGTCCTTGGAAGTGATGAATATTGAATAATACCCTTGGCACACAAAACCAAAGAGCCAAGCGGTATCACAATTATTTTCAAAGACAAAACAAAATTAAATATTATTAAGGGAGGCTGTATCTCCCTACAGGACCTTGTGAAATTTTGAATAAGTAATACATTTTTGTGGTTCAGAACTCAAACAATAAGGCTACCCCAAAAAGACTGAGCTGCATTGCTCTCCTCACCTGTCAAGTTCGCCATAGCTCTGCTGCCTACAGCGAACTGGTTCTGTTACCCACTCCGCATTTCTCTACGCCGATACAGACACACAGGCACTTCAATTCTTTCCTCCCCTTTTGTGACACAAAAGTTTGTATACTACATGTACTGTTGTACATCTAGCTTATAAAATATATATATATGTCTGGCAAGCCATATGGATGAGCATGTCACCTCTGGAGGGTGACCAAGAGAAGCTTCCATGCAGCATCCCAGCCTTACTGAATATGCGGAAGCAAGCCCTTTGGCTAATTAAAAAGTGACCCACCTCTCAGCCTTGCTGACTTAGTTCTCCTTTTGCCTAGAGGCAGAGGGTGGCAGTTGGTAAGAACTCAAGGCCTCTTCAAATTTTGAAGACATTTCTAGAGTTAACTACTCATGAAAATAAGCTCTGGGAATTCTGACATCCTTCCTTCTGGCAAAATCAGTTTTGCAGGATTGATTTTAGCCTGAAGGCTTGTGATGCGACTAAAGGTGTTCCAGTGTAAATGTTAATGCAGCTTTTCATTGAAGAGTGAAGGTTTTCACCTGTAAAGCTTGAAAGGACAAAGGAATCTGAAACAGTCTTCTTTTTCTGAGTAGGGCCAATGACCCAGGATGAAAACTTTCCAAGGCAATTGCTTGTAAAGGTGATTTAATTGTCACCCTGGAGGAAAGTATATACTTCTCGGAACATCTCCCAAGAAAGTACAGGAGAGGCTCTTCTCTGAGTCAGAATGGTGGGTGGCTCAGTGTTGCAGTCACGGTTATGAATGCAGTTTATTTTGTAGCTAAAATTTCTGGAGGTAGTTTCATCTTTCTGAGTTTATAAGCATCCTAGCTTGTTTTTAAAAACCTCCAAGAACATGTATAGAATTATCTGAATTTATAATGATGGAAGGCAGGAAGAAGTGAGGGTCAAATACACAAATATTGAAAAGGATAAGGTCGCTTAACCCATTCTGAACTCATTTACTAAGAATTCATCTGCTATTTCTGCAACAGATTCGCCTTCCTTTCTGTGTTTTGCATCTGTTAATAATCAAGTTTATTTGCATTTTCTGAGTATAAAGCAAGTAATTATAAAAACAGGTGCCCTGAAGACAGCTGAGTGGTAGGTGGAAGCCAATCTGGCTTCCCCATGTTCTGTGTTTCTAGACTGTCAGGGAGGGAGCACAGCTAATCCCTGGGGTCAAGCCAACGGAGGAGACTGACAGCTTGAATCTCAAGGCCAAAGTCTCCCATTGTATAACGTTCTGGTTTCCTCTGGAGTTGGTGGCCATATCCCAGGATGTCAATGGTAGGTCTCATCTCCTCAAAAGTGTGCAAGACAACCCTATCAATTTTGCATTCATGTCAAATCGTGGGGACAAGTTTTGGTAGGATATTCTAACCCTGTACTACTTTTGGGAGCCTCTGAGAACCTGCTCTTCTCAGTAAGGGAAGGGATTATCAGCCTCTAGGTGGAAACAGAATAATTGTCCCTCCTGGCCCTATATGGCATAATTTTAACCCCAAACTCGTTTTTGATACCAATTATGACCCATCTGACCCTTCATTCTATACTACAACCATGTGACTTATCATTCAAGTATCATGCTACTTAGCCGTTATCTGTTTTCAACACTTTATATCCTCTTAACAAACTGAATTATATGCTTTTTAAGCAGAGGCATTATATATTATTGTTATTTATTATTTATCCAGCAGATATTTGTTGAGTGCCTACTATGAACCGGGTCCTCTGTTAGGGACTGGTGATAGAATCCTTGCTATCCTGGAGTTCTGGGTAGAACACCAAAAATATACAAATGCACCTAGGGTATGTCAGATGGGATAATTCCTGAAGAGCAGGGGCCCTGAGAGTGGTGAGGGAAGGAAACCCTGAGCATGTGTTCCTTATGCAGAGACTCGAGCTCAATGGGTGAATGGGCCACACAGATGACAAATGCAGGAAAGAGCCCAGAGGGCAGAAGAATGGTGAACTGGTAAATGGTTAAGTGCCATGAGACTGTGTTTGCATGTTCAAGAAGAGCAAGGAGGTAAATATAGCTAGAAAAAAGAGAGAGGAGGATAATAGGAGGTGAGACCAGATACACAAGAGGCAGCCAGAATGGGTAGCGTGAATAATCTTGTGGAACCGTGACCTGTCTGCCCAGGGGGATGGGAGGAAGCCTTTAGCAGAGGTGGTAAGGGCAAGGGAGCCAGAGTAGAAGCAGGGAGACCAGTTCCAAGGCCGTCGAAATAATCCAGACGAGAGATAGTAGTGATTACAACCAGCAGGTGGAGGAGTAATTCCAACATAATTGATATGGCAAACATCTCTTGAGAGAATTTGCGCCAAGCAATGTGCCTTTGTCTGGGCTCTTGACCATTTGTATTGCCTAAAACAGTGAATGGGTGTCATGTTCATTAAATAGATTGATTTCATTCATTTGAAGGTTTTTGAGCCTCGGCTAAATGTGCATCTTTTTGGCAGCTCATATTGGACCCAGGCAGGAAGATCAACAGATATGGATCTTTAATATTCCTTTTCCTTTTCCTACCTCATTTCAGGACAAGGTTTGTGGTTATTTTTATTTCAAAATGTGATCAAGAAATCTACGAGAACATAAAAACCATTTTTTTCCTTTACCATTTGGACTTCACCGATAATGCTGGAATTGTGAGGTACAGATCATAGGTGGCCTTGTATCTCATCACCCACAATCTAGACTTGTCACTTGTCTCCTTTTACTGAAGGCTGCATAGAAGGTCAGGACCAATGTCATCTGATAAAGAATAATACTTCAAAAGGAGTCATTGAAGCTGTTCATTCAATCAGTCAGTTGACAAATACTTATTGAGATATGGTCATGAGTTGCCCACCATGCTGGCGAGAACAGATGCAAAATTGGAGATGCAGTCTGTCTGGGGCAATGTCACATGGACCACCACTGTCTAGAAGCATGAGGCACAAGCCACGGGACGTGTATGTGCGGAATGCTGTGGGACCATAGAGAGAGGAGTATCTCACTGTATGTGAGAGGTTCAGAAGGTGTTGATATATGAAATGAAGCTAGAAGGAGATTGTTGGGTGGACGATGAAGTCCATTAAGTAGTTTTGGTCTTTGAGAAGAGTGAAATTGGTAGCGGTTCTTCTAAAGAAAGAAATAGTCCCCAGCTGGGGGAGAACTTGAAGAAAGTTTACAGCATGGTTATTAGATGACAAAAATAACCTTTAGTGAGGCCCCAGGTATTAGGTAAGAATCTTAATTGCCGATTGGATAAGATAAAAACCAGGAAGTTGACGTTGGTGTCTGGACAGCAAGAATATTATTCGATATAGCTGTGGCTATTGGGAAGTTCTGTGGAAGGCCTGAGACCTCAGTGGCATTGATAATTTTGAAAGACCTGTTTTGAAGTATTTCCACGTGGGTCATACCTTAATCTTTGAAAATGTTCCTGAAACTTTGCAAGGCTTAAACGTAAACGTGACCTTATTTTATGTAGATCAGAGTCGCTTGTAGGTATAGAAATCTTACACTTGCTGCTCTTTACATGGTTAACACTCCGTTTTTGGAGGCATTCGAGCTTGCAGTGGAGACAGAGGACTGGAGAAATCAGACTGAGTGTAAACCTTCCCTCTATCGCCTACCTACTATCCTTGCTACATGAATTAGCCTTTGTTTTGGCATCTGAACAACTGAGAAGAGCAGGACCTTCATCCCATGGTGAGAAGGAGAAATTAGAGAAATGGGAGAAGGAGAAATTAGTACAAGTAAAACACTTAGCAAAATGGGTGATGTGTACTAAGTGCTTACTGCATAACAGTAACTGTTATGCTACTGCATAACAGTTACTGTTATGCTCAGTCCCCAATTCCCTTTTTGTATGCCTGTCTTTCCACAATGGTTTTACTCCAAGTAACTTATTCTCAATATTATTACATAAACCAACCTTTATCTAAGAATCCTGGCTTGAAGGACAGGACACAGATGGCTTCCTAATAGCAAAGAGACACGGTACAGAGATTTTAGTGTTTCCTTGTAAGTAAAATAAAATCAGTCTCTCCTTGAGCTGTCCACCTCTCAGATCTCCATGAAGCTGAGAAATGTGCGTCTGCTTCATATTCCCTGTAACGTTCCATCAGACAAGCCAAGACAAAACTTCCATGTTTGGGTTTGGCCTTCCCAGCCGGCTGTCTATTTCATAGACCCCTTCCCCCAATCTCAAATCCTCTATAGGCTTATGCTACTTCTGAGTTGTCTTCTAGTTCTACTTCTAAAAGACAGACCGTGTCCTGTAGATTCGTTTTTCTTTCCAATACCAATGACCAAGTTTGGCTAGCCCAATATCTCACAGTCTTTGTATTACCTACAAATTTGTAATTTGTATTACAAACAAATATAAGTTAATACAATAGGGGTTGTTAATAATCATTGCTTCCTTCTCCCAGGTGATATGGTTAAAAGAAGCAAAAGCCTTTGAATCCATCAATGGGAGTTTAATTTTAAGTGTAAACAAAATAAAAACCTTATCAAAATGGGTAAGACCCCTGCTATTTTGCCATGAACATGAATTATGAGTTGCCAGTGATAGTTTATGCTGTCTTATAGAAAACCACAGTGGATGATTCAGTCTAAAGAATGTGGGAGGATTTTAATGATATGATATGATAATGATAATGAATGATAGTTCTTGCTGTTTCTGTTTTGTATGTTTGTGTGTGTATGTGTGGGTGTCTGCATACACCCGTGTATGAGTTCATTTAAATTCTCTTTGCTTCCCACACCCTGCCTACCAAATAATTATGACATTCCAAAATATTCATGGATTTCATAGTCAATGTTAGTTATTAGATTGTGAAATTAGAATTTCCAGCTCGAGTATTTTATATTCTCTTTATTAAGACTTTCTCAGTGGTTGACCCTATCCTATTTAAAGTTCCAATATATTACATCCACAAAATCCTCTCAGTTCTCATAAGGATTAACATATTTTCTGTTAGGATGGCTCCGAAGGGTAAGTCTTTTGAGTAGAAAAGTCAGAATAACTGTTGTGGGAATTCAATGAACTGAATTCTCCCAGAATTTTGTGGCAGTTCTCAAATCTGTGCCTTGACACACTTTGGGATTCACAATGTGGAATGGCACAAGTAATTTCATGTTAGTAAAATGCAAAATTTCCCAAACACATAGCCTTATGTAAGCAGAACCAAGGCTCTCCCTAAAATAATGTGATTCTTTTGAGTGGAAGGGAAAGGGGCTGTAGGTATAAACTTCTTGTATATGGTTTAAAAGAGATGTTCCCAAATTCTAGCATGCCTCTGAATCCTCTGGGGAGACTAGTCAAATTCAGATTCCTGGACCCTACTTTCAAGGAATGTGGGTGTCATAGGTCTGGGTTGAGGCACAAATCTGGATCTTTAACAAGCAAGCCAGGGGACTCTGACACAGGTGGGTAGAGATCACATTTTCACAAACAGTGGCTGGACATCACCAACGGCAGCCAGTCTCCAACAGAGCTCATGCCTTCCTTCCAGCTTGAATGCCTTGTCCTAGCTCCCAATCTAACACTCACTGGTATGTTCTCAGTCCCTAGTTTTGGCTCATAAACCCTAACTTCCTATGACAGGTGCTGACAGCTGCCAGTTCCTGATATGAGTCACCCTCCTCCTCAAAAGCACTAACAGAGATTGTAAAGGGCTTCTGTAAATTACAGTTCGCATCTACCTACAAATAATAGCACAAAAAAACCTGGAAAACAATTCTTTTTACTTCCAAAAAGAACATATTAGTATTTTTAAAAAGCCACTAAATGGGTGAGATAAGGGAGTCCAAAAAAGCTAAAATTAAGAGTGACTGTTCTGGACGTGCAGAAAGATGACAGGAAAGGAAGAAAAGAACAAGGTTTTACTAAGTATTCGTAGCGTTCCCCAACAACACCACAAACAATTTTTTTTTTCCTGCAAGCTATCACAATGTTGGCTATATTTTTACAATTGACTAATACTTATTAATTATGCCCTTTGCTTTGAGCTTTAAAAAATATCTACTGTTTCAAAATATCTACTGACAAGCTTCTTAAAAATACCTACTATTCTTGAATCCCTAATCATTGATTTGAGATTTTTACATTAATTAGTGTCACACTTTCAACAGCATGGTGCTTGAGCTAGAAAGACAAACGTTACTCATGCTGCATTTATGTACAATGCAAGTTCCATTTTTCCTTAGTAGCCACTCTTTCAAGTATGTCTCTGACTGTTCATACCTGTCAAGAGAACTACTTCCTTCAGTTTTCTACCAGAAATTGATGATCCCTTTCAGGATCTTAATCATGATCCAACTCTGAAATATTATAAGACAAACATTCTATTTCCATTCAGATATGAGAAGATAGGAACTCTCTCTCAAAGTTCCAGGAAGGTTTGTTTCATTTGTTTGAGTAGAGAAGTGAAGGATAATATCACACATTTTATTTAGATTTTTCAGGTTTATCATTTTCAAATGGTTCTGGACCATCGGAGATAGGACCTTCCTTTCCCTTCCTTGTTTCTTCCTTTCTTTCAGTTGTCATTGAGAGAGCAACTATTCATGGTCAGGCAATATGGTTAAGATCAAAGGAACAAAGATGAACGCAAAACTGTTCTTGACAGCTCTCCTGGAGGTCATAGCCTGGTTGAAAACGGAGAGAAAGTACTATACAAGGCAATAAGGGCTGTGAAAGCAGTATATACCGAGTACCAAGGAGGTATTCATAACTCACAGTGTTTCTTTGAGTGCCAGATTCTGTCTAGCTACTGACAGAGGACAGTGGCTGAATTCAAGAAGCTTACATTGTAGACTAAGGAGGATTAACTTTAATGATAGAGAATTGCATAGAATATTATGAAAGCAAAGACGAGCTTGGGAGCCAATGGGGACAAGATACAGTTTCTTGGAAGAGGATGTAACATACGTGAGAGTCTTCCATGTTAGGTCGGAGTTAGCCAAAGAAAAGGTAGAAGGCCAAAGGCACGGGTTACAAAGCAAGTTGGAGGGGACTGCAAATGATTTATTATTTCTGGAGAACTGAGTCCTTGACAGAGGCTGTTGGAAGCTGTGAGTGGAGGGGGAGACAGGAGCCTGTCTGCAGAAAGATTCAAGGCCAGCTGAAGACACAGGACTTTATCCTGCCCTGTGCAGACATTGTCAGTTAAGGGAGCAATGGAACAGTGTAAAATTTACATTTTATCTTATGGCTGTTTCATGGCTGATGCATCTGAGAAAGACAATACCAGCAGATTTGTGCATTGCAGTAATACTGTTTGGGAGAGATAAGAGCCTTAGCTAGGGCTGAGAGAGGAGTGTTGAAGAGGATGGTAGGAGAAATACAGAGGAGATGAGATTAGTAACCTTTAGTGATGGATTGATAGGAGAAGTAGTGAAAAAGAGAAAGATCAAGAATGATGCCCTGAGTTCTGGCTTAGTTAACTAGATGGGTGGTTATGACACTAACTCAGAATTTTGGGGAAGAAATAGACATGAGAGGAAGATGATCAATTTGGTTTTGGATACCTTGTTTTTGAGGTGCCTGGATCATTCTGGAGGAGCACCACAGGTGATGAGATATTTCAAGGTGAAAGGAATCCAGGCAAGAGATACAGGTTTGTGACTTATAAGACGACAGGGGCAGTTGAAAAAAATATATGTAAGTTCAGATTTTGAGCATAGTGAATTCAGGGATCCACTGGAATGGGGAAAGCAAGTCTAAAAATTCAGAAGATATTGAAACCAGCAGCAAATGTGTGGATTATATTTTTCTCTAATCACATAAAATATGATTAACAAGATGGTTAAGTCTACCCAAATGCTGAAGGGAAGATATAAAAGATGAAAGGAAATTAACAAAGCACAGAATAAAGAAAATCCATAAAGACCGAGCATCACATCTATCAGGTTTGTGAGAAGGCACCTGGGGAACAGTCACAGCAATTAGAAAAGGCTGAACTGGGAAGATCCTTCCTGAAGTTAACAGTTCCGGGGCTTTGAAGTAAGCATTCCTACTAGTGAGGGGTTTTTAGTCGTCCTCAGTGGCCCCGTCTGGCTCACGTTCTAGGACCTAAATTGTGCGGTGAGGATGAAGACATAGTTCTTCTAGTCAAAGAAGTTCTTATTGCTTACAAGCGTTCACTTGGCACTTCATAACACACCGCTGTAAATTTTTCTGTGCTCAATTCACGTGTAACTTAAGCCATGAACCTGTCTTCATTCAGGCTTCATGGCAACTGTCAAGCACTGGCTGCCCACTGGAATCATCTGGTGAACTTTCATGAAGCAAGACATGCTGACCAACTCTCTCAGAGATGGTGATTCACTTGTGGTGGGGTGGCACCCAGGCATTCATGTGGTGCTTCTAATGTGCAGACAACATTGGGAATCCCTGCTGGCAAGTAAGGGAACACCTGCTTTGCTGAATCAGTCGTGGGGGAAGAAATCCATTGTCTATGTACAAATAAATCATGTATATGAACCTATAATCACATTGTTTAAGTGGCTATTGAGGAATGAACTAGCAAAAAGTCCTTAAAAAGGAGCATGGAATAGATTTGGTTTTGTTTGTTGTCTTTAACCTTAAAAGGTACCTATTTTAGGGTGTGGAACTGACTCAGGCATAGGAATCGAGACATCTATGCTCCTTCAAGCAGCCAGATGTCTCTGAAAGCTTTCCTGTCAGAGCGGGACAGAGAGGCCTGCTGTGACAGACATTTTACTCACCCCACCCACAAGGATGGAACAGCTATGACAGATGTATAGTTATAATTACATATCTTGCAATTTTTGTGCTCTTCTCCTGTTTTCGAAACTATCCACCCGCCTCTCCACTTTCTCTGTGTATCTGTGTGTCTCCATACAGGCAACACATTCCAAGACTCTTATTCTGATTTGTAGGCTTGGTTGCTTGATATCCTTTGGCTTTGGGCATTTTAATTCCTCTGGCAACTGTTTCTTCCTCTGTACCCAAGTTGGTTGTGAACGTTGAAGGAGGTAATACGTCTGAAATGCTTAGCACAGTACTAGACAGATTGTCAGCTCCAGAAGAAAACAGGTAAAGTCACACAGCAGTTCTGTACATTATTTGTTAAATATTTTTATATTTTATTTATTTGTCATATCCTCCCCCTAGGTTTTTCTCTAAAACAAACATTTCTGTAGACTTTCCTGGGTGTCTTCATCCTTCTAAGCGCGTTGGCATTTACCTTCTTTGGAGCTAAGGAGAGCCCAAGAAAACAGGCCAACAGTATGGACTGCATGGGATCACCACTCAGCAGTGGTGTTATTGTGCAGATGCCTGGTCTGACCCCACATCCCCATCTTTATGACCATTCCGTGTGAGTTCCTGGTAGGAAAAGCCAATAATAACAAATGCTCCTATTCCAGCTGAGCCATCAGAGTTCCTTAAGCCAAATGAATCTGTAGACAAGTAATCTAGATGTCAATGGGTAATGGTCATAGAAAGATATTATACAAGGGGGCACTGAATATTACAGGGAAAACAAATAACAGTGTCACTACAATCTGTTCTTTGTCCAGAGCCCTGCATGAAATCAAAAACAGTGAACTCACGGAGACCTCAATCCATTAATAGTGACTTTATTTCCTTGGCCATTTCAAGACAGTAGTATTGCCTATCTGCAGTTTATTTGTTTCTTATGAAAGTGATAACATCTCCCACTGAGGAGTAAGAATGATAACTAAGTAGAGTTATCAATCTATTGAAAAAAGTGTGAGATGATAATTGGTCTGTTGACTAAGTAATTAACATGACCTGTACCACACAAAATTCAACAAGAACAATCAAGAAGTTACTAACCTTCAGTGACATATTTTTTTTAAGTAACAGAAGTACAACATGAAAGTACCGTTTTATTTTTCCTTGCAATCATTGACACGATTTCTTCCTTTTCTTTATGTCTACTGTCTGGTCCTCTTTCAGCTGGAACTTTTTTCTTTCCATTCCACAGTGCTCCTAACTGATTAGGTCTCCAAGCTATCTCAGTGACTCTACATCATATAGTTATTCAGAACACCAAATGCTCGTTCAGTTTTTCCAGACCCTAAAATATTAGTTTTTGTTTTGTTTTGTTTTGTTTTAGCATGGGAACCAACCACTGTGTTGTTGGTCTGAATAAGAACCACTCAGTTCTTATTCAGAACTACGTGTTCAATGTGACAAGTAAGGGAATGCTATGGCTTTTCACTCCAGAACTGTGTTGCTGGACAGACACCTCCTCTGCTGCCTTCCAGGCGGAGTGTATTTGTAAGTACAGACAAGGGAGAGCTCTAGGTCACCCTGTGATGGAAATGTGTCCAGTTTACCCTAGCGCTTTGCCAGATACTCATTTTAAATGAATGGATGAAGAAGGAAGGTGAAGGATACGGGAATGAATGACCAAGTCAGTTGAGAAACTTCCTTTTGCTTAAAAGAGGATGAATTTCCTGTTCCATCACCTTAATTTTCAGAAATTTCTTTATTTCTGTTTCATATTTCATACCAGTAAAAAATTACTGGGGTCATCTTCATTGAGATCGTTCAACCAGATCCATCCGATAAGACCCACCATCGGTGGGGGCTTCCAATAGGGTGGTTTCTGCAGTGGGCGCTAGGGGTCAGGATAGAGCCAGGAATCCGATGGGCATAGGGCCCTTAAGCTCCTAGGCTAGTTTAAGGGGAACCCCTACCCAGCAGTCCTGGTCTCAGAGCAGGAACAGGCAAAATCTCAGTTAAGAGCTATACACAAAAATCAACACGTGAAGCATGAGCAGAGTAAGGAAGCAGGCCTGTCTCAAGTATTCAGACAAGTATTCAGAGTCAGAACAAAACAGAGATCCTCGGATCCCATGGAAACCAGAGCTAGTATCAGGGTAAGTTGGAAGCAAAATCAGCAGATAAAATCAGAACTTCCTGGGGACAGCAGAGGAGGTGTTTCTGGTCAACATCTGAGTGGGTTCTAACCACTGCAACTTGTCTCTTGGTTGTTAATTAAAGGACTATTTCCTTATATAATATTTGCAGTTAGTCATACCTTTGGGCCATAAGTTTCTTCCTCTTAATTTGAAAGAGAGTAATGGATAGTATAATAATAAAAAAGATAGTATGAAATTCAATCCACCCTTTCCCGGGAAAGCTGTGAATTTTATACTTTTATCAATTTCTGTATCTTTTTGTGTTTATGCCCACTAAAAACTGAATATGAACCTATTGTATAAAGGTAGCAGGCAAATGTAATCTATTTCTGAGGTAGAGTGTTTTGATGGCATAGAGATGGAAAAGGGTTACATATTTATTTTTCTTTGTAAATATTTAAGAACAAGATAGTGGCAGTTGAAATCACCCTTGTAATAAAGGAAAATAATAGGTTTTATGTGTCCTAAAACTTATAATTCTGGGGGAAGCCTCTTTCATTTGATTATAAATTAATTAATTATGAACACAAAATTAGATATGGAAGCAAATAATTATCTGAAATGATAAAAAGAATCACGAGAAATGTTGTCTTCTAAAATCTGAAAAATACAAGAAACAAACAGAAAATCTAGAAATATTTTTATTAATAAATTGACACTTCTATAATACCTTATTTTTCTATGAGGTTTTTTTTGACTTTATGTTCTTTATATGATAAAAATTTGTAAGATCCCTTTTTATGGAAAGAATAGAAAGATAATTTGGTTTGTATTAGCATAATTGATCAGAATCTGTGTGTGTGCAGAGGCTGGCATATATACACACATGTATGTAACTGGTTATGTCAGAAAGAATTTTTTTTAGCTTCACACCTTTTTTTTGGTAGCGTGATACAAATTTATAGAATTGTAAACAAATTTGGTAAACCTCTCCTAGGTTTCCTCATCTATACTTTTTAAGGTATTTTAGGTTTTCTTGTGCAGTATCAAATCTTAAGTGCTGTTTAAATTGATTTTTGGGGCGCTTGGATGGCTCAGTTGGTTAAACGTCTGCCTTCTGCTTAGGTTGTGATCCCAGGGTCCTGAGGTCAAGTGCATGGGCTCTCTGCTCAGAGGGGAGCCTGCTTCTCCCTCTGCCTGCTGCTCCCCCTGCTTGTGCTCGCTCTCTCTCTGTCAAATAAGTAAATCTAAAAAAAAAAAAATTGATGATATTCATTTACCAGTTTGTCATTGATGTCCTTGTTGTAATGAGTTCTGTGAGTTCTGAGTTTTGTGTTATACTCGTTGCCATCCATATTTTGTGTGAAATCTGAAAAAGAAATTTAAATCTTTTTCCAGGGTTGATGGATTTGTACCTCTTCATTAATTAAATTATCCAACTATGAAGAGCATTGATTCATTACATCTCTCTAAAAGGTATTTCCTCTCAATAAATTATTGCTTTTGGCAGAAAATTTTTTTAATCTGATGTTTTGTTACAGTCCTCTTCTTGATACTTGATTGATTTCATCATGCTCATTATCACTTTTATTTAATTTTCAGTTAGTTTTTTATGTGAATATTCTCTCAGATCTTTAATAAATGCTGTTAAGGAGATTAAAGAAAGTGCTTTTCATGTATATGAAGTCAGGATATTGTAAATACCCAAACTGCAAGTTGTGGTTAAAATGGCCAATTTTCAACTCAACATTCCCTTGTCATGTGCCCCCAATACTCATGGCCACTTATATATGTCTGATAGGAGAGGAGACGTGACAGAGGAAAAGTCATAATGGAAATTGACAGTGTTCTTCACCAGTGGTAGCGAAAAGACTGTAGTTTTGTACATTTAGTGAAAACAATGATGTTTTGATTATCCTAGGCAAGTAAGGGGGGCCTGAAATTTATGCTTCGTTGCATTTGTGGCAAATCTTCTTATGGATGACCTTTAACATATGCAATTTGTCTGCACATGAACGTATGAGATATGACCCAATTATTTAATAATCTGGATGGCACTAGGTAATGCACACACATAAAAAATCATCATTTCCAATTGAGGAAGAGATGATGCGGTGAAGTTTTTTTTCTTGTTTGTTTGTTTGTTTGTTTGTTTTGCAAGCAATCACATCTGCATTAGTGTTTGTAAATACATTAATACAAAAAGTAGGGAAGAAAAACAGATACTTGTAGAACAAGGAAATAAAAGCTATAGTTTTTTATCTATCTCACACACATATACTCAGAGTGACACAGAACTAGTTTAAACTATCAGTAATGTGTCCTGTTTTGAGATATGATGAAGAAATACTAGCCAACCATAATTTGATGGTTCCTCACCCCAGATTTGGCATTTCTCTAAACCCTGCCATGCATGCTCACCATATTATACCTAGGAAGGTCCACTCTAATTTGGACTATGAATCAGAAAGAATATATGATTCTTCCGTGGGCTCTATCCCTGGCAAATAGCTATCCAGATTATACCTTAAATGGAGCAGAATCTCAATAAACAGTGACTGATTTTTATTGAATTGATACTTTTTTCAGGTACTATTATCTATTTTTAAGCACAGCAAGTGTGTCATTATTTAGTAATCTTACTCTTCATATCTCAATTTGCCCAAAGCTTATGTACATAAACTTGACTCTTATCACTAAGCTCTCAAGTTCTGGCCTTGCTCTTTTTCCATATTTCCAATGGAACAGTGTTGCTTTAAGTCATGTAAAATCTATAAAGGTGGTTATTAATATCATCTACACTGTACATCTGGGCCAAGAATAAAACATAAAGCACATCTGAACCAAGAAATGATTCTTTTTCATAATGTTCAGTAGATTAAAAGCTGTTGGACATTTAAATGAAATTATTGTACCTGCCAAAAATCCATTTAAATTTTGTGTTAACTCAAATTGTTCCACCAGTTAGTGCAAAGGCTCTGAACTTCTACATGTAGCTCACCTGTTTGAATGATTTGATCCAAAATAAAATCTAGTGCCTAAAACCTCTGGCATTTTAGTTAAACATAGATGATCCTTTCAAAATTTCCTTTATACTTTTGATTTATGTCTTTCCCTAACTCATCAAATTGGCTTTCTTGAATGTTCTCCTCAGACTGTTCATTTGATTATTTATCAAGTTTTCCTCTGCCCTCTTCTATCCCCTATAAAGAAATAGCAATGTCATCTTCTTTGGAAAGGATGTCATGCTGTAGGAAATCCAACATAAATCAAGAATTGCACTTTTCTGTCACTAATCTTGTTATTCCTTTGAAACAGGGAGAAATCCTTTTGTGAAACCAGTTGTGACTCAGTGAGTGTGGGGTCTTCCTTTCCTCTGGGGAAGGAGGAAGGATTTTTAGAACAAAGAACTACTTTTTAAAGAATCTGGGGAATGTTAGGTGTAAGATTAATGGATGTCTTGTAACCTAAGTTTTTCTTGTGTTTTCCAGGCAATGCTTGGCCCTCTATTAGATAATAACCAAGTATTCTTAAATCCAGTTTCTTTTCTTTCTTTTTTTTTTTAAAGATTATTTATTTATTCATTTGAGAAGGAGCACAAGCAGGGGGAAGGGCCGAGGGAGAAGCAGACTTCCCACTGAGCAGGGAACCTGACATGGGGCTTGATCCCAGACGCTTAATCAACTGAGCCACCCAGGTGCCCCTTAAATCCAGTTTCTAGTTGGAGGCATACAATTAAAATTGTTGTCAATTCCTTGGTCATTTGATTCAGAAATTGTCTTTACTGTAATTTACAGAACAGGTACATATGTGGATAATTTCTAAAGAATTTCGTTCAATTTACCAAATACTTATGAAAACCATTATGTTTTGGTATTGCGTTAATAACTGTGGACAATCTGAAATAAAATAGATAAGGGTTTTACCTTTGAGGAACTGACAACTCAGTAAAGGAAATTACATAAGCATCCAAATAAATATAGTATAAAATTCAGTAAGAGAAATAACTGAAATATGTTATAAACAAATAATAGGGAAAATGTATATCAAGTTTGGGAAGAATCAGGAAAGCTTCCTGAATACAGAGTCATCTGAGATGGGCCTCAAAGGTTGGGAGATTAGTAGACCAAGGAACCTCTCTTGAGCTTGCAAATGACCAAAACCAAATAAAAAAACAGAGAAAGAAATATAGCCAAAGGACCCTGTTGCTTTCTAATATTAATTTTTTCCCTAAGTTCATTCTATGTCACTCTGGACAAATTATTCTCATTTATCTTGTCCCTAAAATGAAGATATTGGACTGTTGATTTTAATGTGTTCTATAGTATGTGAAGTAGGGACAAGTATTAGAGCAACAAATGGAAGTTAGTGAAATGAATTTGTTGGGGGGAAAGGGGTCAGAAGACTTCAAAGTTCTCTCTATAGCTCTGGAATTGTATAATTAAGTACAAACCCAGCACCAGTTTCTATTATCATATTCTGACCAGAGGCAAGCAAACATTTCTTTTTCATTTTTTAAAAAATTGTGTATTCTATCAATGAGTAGCACTGATCTTTGCACACAGTAGTTGGGCAATAAGCTCTTTATCAGGTAAATTACTTATTATTAAGGTTTGTATCTTTGGCTTTCATTTGAAACATATTCCTCTGTTTCCTCATTTTGTTTGACTCTTTGTGTTTCTTTTTGTCTGTGTTAGGCAAAATAGCTACCTCTCTCAGTCTTAAAGGAGTAGCCTTGTGTAGGAGATGAAACTTATAGTTCAACCTTGCCCTCGTTCTTGGTTGTCTCTCAAACTTTTGTGATTATTGAAATGGCCTGATTTATTCTGGATAGATCACAGTTCCTGAGCATGTGCCAAGACTCGTCAGTGTTCTAAAAGGGGCGGGATCTCAATTAACACCAGTTTTATGCTGATTGGAAGCCAGATCCTCAGAGATCAGCTTTTCAAGTGTGCAAATATGTATAGTCATGTGGGACGATACTTGTAAACCCTGCTGATCCCACTGAACTGTAAACCACCTAGTCTGGAGGTGCCCCCTAGGAACAAATATGTGGAGATTAGACAACATGCTACTGAACAACCCATGGGTCCACAATAACAAAAAAATCAAAGAAGAAATAAAAACCCCTTGAGACAAATGAAAATATAACATATCAAAATCTGTAGGATGCAGCAAAAGCACTTCCAATGGGAAGATATAGTCCTACACCAAGAAATAAGAAAAATCTCAAGTAAGCAATCTAATTTTAACCTAAAGGAACTAGAAAAAGAATAACAAATGAAGTACATAGTAGAAGAAAGGAAATGGCAAAGATCAGAGTGGACATAAATGAAGTAGAGACTAATAGACAATGAAAAAAACCAATGAATGAACTTCTCTTTTAACTACTTAACTTATTTACTACTTTAACTTAGAACTTAAAAGTAGTTAAAAGAGAAGTTACAACTACTATCACAGAAATAGAAAGGATCATAAGAAACTACTATAAACAATTATATACCAATAAATTGGATAATCTAGAAAGACTGAATTATAAACAAGTAGAAAATCCTGGGGCACCTGGGTGGCTCAGTGGGTTAAGCCTCTGTCTTTGGCTTGGGTCATGATCTCAGGGTCCTGGGATCACGCCCCGCACTGGGCTCTCTGCTCAGCTGGGAGCCTCCTCCCCCCGCCCCCACCTGCCTGCCTCTCTGCCTACTTGTGATCTCTGTCTGTCAAATAAATAAATAAATAAATAAATAAATAAATAAACAAATCTTAAAAAAAAAAAAAAAGAAAATCCTATTAGACTGATTACTAGGGGTGCCTGGTAGCTCAGTTGGTTAAACGTCTGCCTTCAGCTCAGGTCATGACCCCAGTTTCCTGGGATCGAACTCCATGTCAGCCTCCCTGCTCAGCAGAGGAGTCTGCTTCTCTTTCTCCCTCTGCCCCTGCTCGTGTGCTCTCCCTCTCTCTCTCAAATAAATAAATAAAATCTTTTATAAAACCCATTTGTTAAAAAAATAAAAAGACTGATGACTAGTAGGGAATTAAGTCACAATCTGAAACCTCCCAACAAAACAGAAGTCTAGGGCCAGACAGCTTTACTGATCAATTTTGCCAAACATTCAATGATTACACTTCTAAAGTAATTTCACAAAGTCAGCATACACTGATACCAAACCAGACAAGAATACCGCAAAAG
The DNA here is from genome assembly GCF_922984935.1 of Meles meles. NCBI lineage: Eukaryota > Metazoa > Chordata > Mammalia > Carnivora > Mustelidae > Meles > Meles meles. Next base: position 75,852,527 of record NC_060077.1, read on the forward strand.
AAAATTATATGCCAATATCCCTGATGAAGATAAATAGTAAAAATCCTCAGCAAAATTTTAGCTAACTGAATTCAACAATACATTAAAGGGATCATACACCATGATCAACTGGGATTTATTTTAGGGTTAAATGGATGGTTCAACATTTTGCAAATTCATCAGCATGATACAGTACATTAACAAAACAAATGGATTTCATATGATCATTTCCATAGATGTAGAAAAAGGATTTGACAAAACCCAATATCCATTCATGACAAAAACCCAACAAAGTTGGGTATAGAGGAAATGTAACTCAACATAATAAAAGCCAGATATGACTGGTCCACAGAAACATCATACTCAAGAGTGAAAAGCTTAAAGAGTTTCCTTTAAGATCATGGACAAGACAAGGATGCCCACTCTTGTCACTTTTATTCAACATAGTATTAAAAGTCCTGGCCAGAGGAATTAAGCAAGCAAATGAAATAAAAGACATCCAAATTGGAAAAGAAGTAAAACTGTCACTATCTGCAGACATGATTTTATACATAGAAAACTCTAAAGACACTACCAAAAAACTGTTAAAACTAATAAATTTACTAAACTGTAGGGTATAAAATCAATATACAAAAATCTGTTGTGCTTCTATATACTAACAATTAAACTATCAGAAAAAGAAATTAAGAAAATTATCCCACTTATAGTTGCATAAAATAATACCTAGGAATAAAGTTAACAGAAGAGGTGAAAAACTTGTACTCTGGAAACTATAAGACATTGATCAAAGAAATTGAAGACACACACAAAAATGGAAAGATATGTAATGTTCATGGACTGGAAGAATTCATATTGTGAAAATGTCCGTATAACTCAAAGCAATTTACAGAGTCAATGCAATCCCAATAAAAATTCCAGTGGCATTTTTCCCCAGGAGTAGAACAAAGAATCTAAAAATTTGTGTAAAGCTGCAGAAGACCCCAAATAGCCAAAGTAACCTAGAGAAAGAACAAATCTAAAGGCATCATTCTCCTTGATTTCAAACTAGACTACAAAGCTAAGTAATCAAAACATTATGGAATTGGCATAAAACAGAAATATAGATTAATAGAACAGAATGGAGAGCTCTGAAATAAAGCCATGCATATATGGCCAATTAGTTTATGACAGAGGAGGCAAGAATGTGCAATGGGGAAAGACAGTCTCTTGAATAAATGGTTTTGGGAAAATGGGACATTCACATGCAAAAGAATGAAACTAGACCACTTTCTTACACCATATACAAAAATAAACTCAAAATGGATGAAAGATTTGAATGTACGACCTGAAACAAAAGTCCTAGAAGAAAACATAGAAAGTGAACTCTTTCACATTGATTGGTATTGGTGATGAATTTTTGGATCTGACTCCAAAATCAAGACAGTAAAAGCAAAAATAAATAAGTAGGAGTACATTAGACTAAAAAGCTTCTGCACAGCAAAAGAAAAAAAAAATCAATGAAATGGAAAGGTAATGTACTGCATGGGAGAAAATATTTGCAAATCATATATCTGATAAGGGGCTAATACACAAGATACATAAAGAGCTCATACAGTTCAAGAGCATAAATAAATAAATAAAGCCAATCTGATTTAAAAATGGACAGAGGATCAGAATAGACATTTTCCCAAAAAGGACATACAGATGGCCAATGAGCACATGAAAAGATGTTCAACATCACCATCTCAGGGAAATGCAAATGAAAAACCACAATGAGATATCAACCTCATACCTATTATAATGGCTACTATCAAAAAGACAAGAAATAGTAAGTATTGAAAAGGCTACAGAGAAAAGTAACCCTTGTGTACTATTGGTAGAAATGTCAATTGGTGCAGCCACTATGGAAAACAACCATATGATCCAGAAATTCTATTTATCTGAAGAAGAATGAAAACACTAATTTAAAAAAAAAAAATATATATATATATATATATATATATATATATACACCTTTATATTCATTGCAGCATAATTTACAATACCCAAAATGTGGAAACAGTCTGAGCCCATTGAAGGTTGAGTGAGAAAGAGGATGTGATGTGTGTACACACACACACACACACACACACACACACACACACTAGAATACTACTCAGCCATGAAATAGAACAAAATCTTGCCATTTACAGGGATGGACCTTGACGGTATTATGCTAAGTGAAATAAGTCATACAGAAGACAAATACAATATGATTTCACTTATACATGGAGTTTAAAAAACAAAACAAATGAAGAAACAAAATAAAACTCATAGATATGGAGAACAGATGGTGGTTGTCAGAGTGGATGGGGGTGGGAGACTGGGAGAAATGGGTGAATGGGGTCAAGAGTTATAAAAGTTCAAGTTATAAAATTAATGTTATGGGGATATATTATACAGGATGGTGACAGCAGTTAATAATATTGTACTGCATATTTGAAAGTTGCCAAGAGAGTAAATCTTAAAAGTTCTCATCACAAGAAAAAAATTTTTGTATGGATGGTAATAGATGGTAACTAGACTTTATTATGGTGATTGCTTCACAGTGTATGCAAATATTGAATCATTATGTTATATGCCTGAAATTAATATCTTATTATGTCAGTTATATGTCAATTTAAAAAAAGACTTATAATAAAGATATTTCTAGGGGGAGTGGGGTTATGGACATTGGGGAGGGTATGTGCTATGGTGAGTGCTGTGAAGTGTGTAGACCTGGTGATTCACAGACCTGTACCCCTGGGGATAAAAATACATTATATGTTTATTAAAAAATAAAAAATAAAAAATTTTAAAAAAGATATTTCTAGTTAGCTACTCACAAGCTGCTGTCAGATCAGTGTTTTTTTCAGGAAAGGAAGTGATATCCATACTACAATGCCTGTGGTGAAGTATTAGGAGGATACCATGTTTGGAGGGACATTGAATGTCTTTAACTAGAGCCCTGAATTCTCTTATGAAAGGAGGACAAAGTTTGAGAGTTAGACAAGAGGTCTTTGGATGCCAATCTCAGGATATGGAAAAATATTCTTTAGGCAATAAATAAATAACAAGAGACCATTGTCAAATCCACAGGGAAAGTCCAAAGAGAGGAAATTATTAAATGAGAGGCTTACTTGGTCTTGATTTTGTACTGAGTACTGGGAAATTTGCTTGAGGATCTGATACTGCAATGGGAATAATTTATAGTATTTCATTTCCTTCATTTTCCCTGCCTGTCCTGTCTCCCTGAGGTTATAGCTTGGGAAGTAAATCAAGATTTCAGCTGAAACTGTTACCAAAGCACTTAGAAGTTCATATTGATTCTCATTATTTTTCCAGCTAAGCCCAACTCCTAAGGCTCTTTAAGTTGTTAAGTCTGCTTTCTTCTTAGATGGGTGAGATCAGTTTTCTTCCCTAAAGAGAAATATTTCCATGCAAATAGATGCAATGAATCAGAATACAGGGTTGTTTTGGTTCTAGTGTTTGCATAAGAAATATAATACATTTATCTAACCCTGTCGTGTGACTGTATTTCCTGTTCTCAGAACAATTTACTGTTGACTTTTGTCAGTTCAGACAACATGGGTTTGAACTACGTGGTCCACTTGTACACAGATCTTTTTTCAATAGATACATTCATTATCGTACTTTAGATGCATTATTTCTTCCTTATGATTTTCTTAAGGACATTGTTTTCGCTCTAGCTTGCTTTATGTAAGAATACAATATATAATACATACAACAAACAAAATACATGTTTGTCAACTTCATGTTATCAGTAAGACTTCTGGTCAATAGTAGGCTATTAATAATTAAGTTTTGGGAAAGTCAAAATTTATACCTGGATTTTCAACTGAATGGAGTTGGTGCCCCAAACCCCTTTGTTGTTCAAGAGTTAACTATGTTTATCTTTAGAATTTTGTTTATTTGAATTGCAACAAAATATATTGTCATAAGCATACTTAATAAAAAACATCAGATAAGAAACACCAAATATTAAAGGGCTCTTACTTCCTCTGCTTGGATACAATTGTTTGTAAATCGTAATTTGGGTTTATGCCTCTATTTAGGTAGTAGCAACTACTGAGTCTCCACATTACTCTTTCTATTCCAAATATCAATGCTTTTCTTATTTATATATCAGTGAAGAAGAAAATCTCAATAAATCAATAATCCTACATGTTAGTAAATCCCATATTATCAAAAATATATCTCACAGGACCACTTCTCATCCCCTCTGTTTTACCAACTCAAGCCACATGATCTCACAAATGGATTATTGATGTCTGAATGGCCTCCCAGCTGTTCTTGATGCTTCTCCCTTGTTCCCTGCAATGGGTTTAATTATTGTCTTCCCCAAAATTATGCCCACCTCGGAATGTGACCTTATTCAAACTAAGGTCTTCACAGAATTAATTGAGGTGAGGATTGAGATGAGATTCTACCAGGTTAAGGTAGGTCCTAAATCCAATTAGCGTGCCCTTATGAGAAAAAGAAAAAGAAAAAAACACAGAAACACAGGGAAGAAGGAAATGTGACGATGGAGGTAGATACTGGAGCCATGTGTATCTACAAGCTAAGGAGTGCCAAGGATTGCCATCAATCACTAAAAGCTAGGCAGGAGTCACAAGATGGTTACACCTTGATTTTAGACTTCTGATAAGTTTCTGTTGTTTTAAGCCACCCAATTTGTGATAATTGATTATGGCTGCCCTAAAAAACTAATACACTCCCTAATAGTCTGACCTTATTTCCCTCTACTCTTCTTTGCTCACTCTGCTGCAGTCACATTGGCCTCTTTGCTCATCCTTTAACAATCAAAATATAGTTCTGTCTTTTTTTTTTTTTTTAAGATTTTATTTATTTGACAGAGAGAGAGACACAGCAAGAGAGGGAACACAAGCAGGGGGGAGTGGGAAAGGGAGAAGCAGGTTTCCCGCCGAGCAGGGAGTAGGATGCGGGGCTCAATCCCAGGACTCTGGGACCATGGCCTGAGCCGAAGGCAGATGCTCAACGACTGAGCCATCCAGGCACCCTTACGGTTCTGTCTTGAGCCTTTACACTTGCTATTCTCTTTCTTGTGAACAGTTTTCCCTCAGGTGTGTGCATGGCTTGTCCAGTCATTTCCTTAAGTGCTTTAAAAGATTTTAAAAATTCCTTTATCTTTGAGGATCATCTTATTAAAATTGCTTATCTCCCAAGGATTTACATGTAAGACCAGAAACCATAAAAAATCATAGAAGGAGATATAGGCAGTAATCTCTCTGACATCGGCTGTAGCAACACTTTTCTAGATATGTTGCAGACTGGTGAAACAAAAGCAAAAATAAACTATTGCAACTAAATAAAAATGAAAGTTTTCTGCACAGCAAAGGAAACTGTCAACAAATCCAGAAGACAAACTACTGAATGGGAGAAGAAGTTTGCAAATGACATATCCACCAGATAAAGGATTGGTATCCAAAATATATAAAGAACTTGTATAACACCAAACATCAAACCAACCAAACACCAAAACCCCCCAAATAATCCCATTAAAAATGATAAGAAGACATGAACAGGCATTTCTCCAAAGAGAACATACAAATGGCCAACAGACGCATGAAAAGATGCTCAACATCATTCATCAACAAGGAAATGTAAATCAAAACCACAATGAACTATCACTTTACACCTGTCAGAATGGCTAAAATCAAAAACACAACGAATAACCAGTGTTGCTGAGGGTGTAGAGAAAGAGTAACTCTGATCCACTGTTGATGAGAATGCGGACTGGTGCAGCCACTCTGGAAAACAGTATCTAGATTTCTCAAAAAATTAAAAATAGAATTACCATATGATCCAGTAATTCCACTACTGGGTATTTACTCAAGGAATACAAAAACACTTATTTGAAAAGATATATTCATCCCTATGTTTATTGCAGCATTATTTATGATAGCTAAATTATAGTAGCAGCCCAAGTGCCCACTGATAGATGAACAGAGAAAGAAGAGGCGGCATATATACACAATGGAATATTACTCAGCCATCAAAAAGAATGACCCATTTGCAACAACATGGATAGATCTAAAGAGTATAAGGCTAAGTGAAATAAGTCAGTCAAAGACAAATGCCATATGATTTCACTCATATGTGGAATTTAAGAAACAGAACAAGCAAAGGGGAAAAAAACAGAGACAAACCAAAAAAAACAGACTCTTAACTATAAAGAATAGATGGTTACCAGAGGGGAGATCAGTGGGGAGATGGGTGAAATAGGGGAACGAGATTAAGAGTTCACTGATGATGAGCACTGAGTAATGCATAGAACCTTTGAATCACTATATCGCACACCTGAAACAAATATAACACTGTATGTTAACTATACTGGAATTAAAATTTAAAAACATAAAGACTTAGAGCAGAAAGAAAATCTTAAAGAAAGTTAAAATTGCATATCTTCCTCTTTCCCCTGCCCACGGCTTATCCTCCTTTCTTGCTTTATTATTCTTCCTAGTGCTGATTACTCTTTGGCAAATGTTTTACTACTTCATTTGCATATTTTTTGGCTCCTCCTTTACTCTGTAGGCTGTGTGGGTGGGGGTTTTTACTGTTTCTCTCACACCCATGTCCCCAACACCTGTAATGTCACAGCACACCCAGGCATAGAAGAATGAATGCTTAACCTAAAGATTCTCTTACTTCACATTTATTTTTCTAATGAATTAATTCATCCATCAAATATTTATTGAGTCTCTAAGCTCAATGCTTTGATGACTATTATGACTCATTAGACTTGGCTGTTGCCATCAGAGAACTTAAAACTTAAAAGGGTATATATTATATTGTATTATATTATATCATATCATATCATATCACATATATATTTTATATAGATATAGGTAAATGAAGGTAAAGGAAAGGCCCTGAGGTAAAAATACCATGGTTCAAACATTGTGTCTTCTATTATTTGGGGGCATTTAAAATGTTTAATTCATATTTTTATAGATGATGTTTTTTGAAAAGTCACAATACAGACCAGTGAATGTCAATACGAACACAAAGTGCTAAAGAGCCCAGAAAGGCAGAGATCATTTAAGGCAAAGGTATTTGGGAAGGGTGTCCTGGGGAAGGTAGTATTTGAACAAAACTATGAGGGTATGTGTGATTTTGGTTGATGGAGATTACCAGAATGTACGGCAAAGAGAGCAGATAATGCTGTAATACACTGTGTAATAATGCAGTGATCTGGCAAATGTGCAGTGTGTCTGTCCGGCTTTAGTGGGAGAGAATGCTGGAGAGGCAGGCGATAGACGGGAGTATCTTGCACATCATACTGTTTTTATTTGATTCTTCCAATTGTGTTTGGGAGAGAGAGAAACAGGGATAGGAGAGCGTGCCATTAAAATATATTTGAAAAACTTTAGGACTCAGTCTTTTGCCCTTAAATCCCTATGCATCATTTGTTTCTTCTCCCTTGACCCATCCATTTTAAGTCCTAAAGCCCCATACTCAACCCAGGACTCCAAAAGAGTCTGATCCTAGTAGAAACAGGGAAGTTGAATGAATAAGAGGTATTAATTGAGCCTGTTTTCCATCCTTGGTTAGCCTGGGGGGAAGAAGTATTGAGAAGGGAATGTTTTCTAAGTTCTCACTCCCTGGTTGTGGCATTTGTCATCTCTAATTCAACCATCCTCTTTGCCAGTCCCGACAGTCGCGACAAGAACATCGCTCTTTTTCGTTTGTGCGTTCTTCTGTGGTAACCATGCTCTGTCTTGCATGCAGTAGGTACCCATGAAACAGTAAGTAATGATTTTTACTTCATTTGGCTTGTTTATGGATTCCTCTCTCTTCCTCTTAGCCATCCCTAGATGTAAGTTCTTGCGCTTATCATCTTTCCATTCCTTCATCACGGTCACAGAGCTGGGCACATACCAGACAGACACCCAGTTAAAGTTCATCAAACTGAAATCAGTTCTCCAAGAATAAACGCTATCTCATCACTCTGACTTTCGTATCTTGCGAGTAAATTTCAAATCTTTATCTCTGGACATTTTCTTTCAGTCCTATGTCTCCTGAAATGTAATATTTGTAAAAGAACATTGAATATAAAATCAGGAGATGGGGATGAAAGTCTTGGCCGTGCTCCCTGCTGAGACTGCGTATTTAGAGCAAAATCTGGTATTTCTGCTACTCCCTTTTCTCGTCTGCAGAATAGGGATGATAATCGCCGTATCCATACCTCCCTGGAAAATGAGCTAAGATGGGTGAATGTGTTGCCAGCAGTTGTGCTCCCCTAGGTCACTGTCCTGGTGATGGGACATCTCTTGCTGGACTTTTGTCATCATGCTTCGACCCTTAATTCCTCTACAAAGGCTGTTCTTCTTTGGAAACTTCCTTTGTCTATTAATGACACTGCCAGTCTCTTGGGTTTAAAGTTGCTTACCATTTGCTCCTGTCCTTCTTTGTTTTATTTAGTTGCTCTGCAGGCTTATTGATTCTTCCTCCCAAATGCATTTCAAATCTGTCCATTCCAGGTAAAAGTTTGTCCTAAACTCCTACCTTTGTCCTCTACCTGATACCAACTGTCTGTGGTATCTCACTACCAGACTTGCTTCACACATCGCCAACCAGATTTATTTTCCAAAAACAACTGCTTACATCATCTTACTTTCCGAGAGATCCTGGAGCCCTTTGCTAATTGTGTTTCTTTCATTCATGCATATTCATCTGTTCTTTCAGTTAACCAACATCTTACCCCTCGCCCACCTCACCCCCAGCATCTTTTGAAAGCCCGTCTCATGCCCAGGCTGTGTGCGAGATGCTAAAGATGAATGAGAAAAGAACTGAACTCCAGGAAGACTTTTGAATTCTCATCAGAATAAAGATTTTTCAATTCTGCATATATCCTGCCAGCTCAGTCTTAACTTCCTTTCTGCTTCAGCACAATGCTCACCCCGGCCCACTCTGGGCAATCTAGATTCTTTACTTCTTGACTAACATTTTGCATTCAACTTGATGTCAAGATACTCCCCAGCCCAGCCTGTTCTTCGTCCGTTAAGCAAACATGGACTGATCACCTCTGTGCAAGGTGCTCTCCTTTCTGCATACATATTTCAGGGTCTAATTTAAAATGTACTTTTTATGTCAAATGTACCTTTACAAAAACAAAAACAAAAAAACAAATGTACTTTGTCCCACTTGTGCTCAAGTCTAAAATTATAATATCTTCATCTGTCCTTTGTGGGGATACTGGATGCTGAATTATTCACAGCCTTATGATTTGGCTTACTTGGATGCTTGCCTTGCCTATACACAATGAGGTGATAGACTCCAGAGGTCTGGAATCATAGAGTCATTGTTAGCTTCCTGTATCCTCTTTTCCCTCCCCTCTCCTTTACCCACCTCCACCGTACAATGAACTGCCAGCAAGAACTTTTGTATAGCTTTCAATAAAATGAAGGACTGAAGATTGAGATGCTGACCTACACCCCATTGCCCATTGTGATAAGGCAGCTTACTCATGTTTTTTTCCATGGGTGATAAGTTCTGACAGAAATTGGTGTTAGGCGCACACAAAGAAAGAGCTTCCATATTCAAATATGTTTGGTAAATAATGGGTTAAGTCAGTTAAACTAGTTTATTTACAGCAGGACTTCTCAGATCTTTAATATGCTAATAGACACATTGAATTTTTCTAGTGGGGACTCTAGTTCTCCAACTTATTTTATGATGATACGCAAATATTTTTTTGGGACACATCTGTGGATTGAGTGCTCAACAATCATGCCTCTGGAATTGCCAGTTTTAGATCTCAGTACACCTAAGAATGACTGGAGTTCAGTTCTTGGTTTGGGATAGCTGCACAAAGTACCACATGGCTTTATTCCACTGCACCATTTTATCATCTACATGGTATTCCTTGCAGGGATTATCAGAAGCAGCAAATCATAAAAACAATATAAAGCATGTATGGGATGTTATAAATGGGGTCATTACTAACGATAAAAGGGTAGCGATGACCCTATCTATTTAGCTCAGAGAAGTTGTTTGGTGGGATGAGTAGAAGCCGGTAGGCATGTACAGAGAGCACAAGATTAGGATTTTAGGATACTTGGGTTGCATTTCTGGCTTTGCCCTCAACTGCCTTTTAATTCATGCAGGTCATTGAATCTGTTCAGGTCCCATTTTTTGGGTTCCATTTATAAAATGAGCGTGTTAGGTTAAGTAAGTGCTAAAATACCTCCCAAGCCAAAATGTCCATGTCTGGGGTATGCAACTTCTTTGTATTTCAGCTGTGACTTACCTGAAATCCATGTGACATAGATATCCATGAGCTGTGCCTAAAGGCATATGCGTAGTGCACGAACTATTAGAAATCCATGTAAGACACGTGCAGGTGACTGGCTCGTGTTTCACATCCTCTCTGGTGGTTTGTGTGCCAGTTTCCCAGAGACAAAATACTCTCCTAGTTTTGAAATGTCATTTCAGTTATGCATTCTGAAGTGAAGAAGCAATGACCGCCTGGGGAATTTTCAATGTAAATCACAGAGCTAAATCATCACTAATGCATCGTAATGCGACTTTTCTAATGGCTTCTTTAGAAGGTTGTTAGTGGTTCATTTTCAGCTCTTCCTTTAATTGTGCCAAATGAGAAGAATGTAGGCATTCGGCCACAGCTGGCACACATCCAGCTCACTTCATTTGTGAATGATTACAAAGTTGGACTCTAGACTCCAACAGAGAAGGTGGGAGAACTTTAGTCTATGACAAAGGTTTACCCCACCCTGAATACCAAAGATTTTCTTTTCTTTTACCTGCACTTTCAACATATTGCTTAAAGGAAGTGAAACACTGAACCACTTTCTCCATTTCCTCTCAGAAATGTTTGCTCTAAGACTCCCCCAGCAGGTTTTCATGTGGGTAAACAGTCTGGAAGGGTAAATAACTCCACATATAACCAGGGTTTACTCAGTGGCTCACACTGATGTATAGTACTCAGTATTGATTTTACAGGAGTTGCCCAGCTGTTCTAACAGCGAAATAGTTAGAATTCATAGTATGGTGCCCTGGAAAGATAATGGCTATAGGGCATTTAATTGCGATAGTTATTTAGCTCCCTGTATTTCTGAAAGAACCACCAGAAGATGGTGACTGGGTAATGGCCTTTCTTTTTTTCTTTTTTTTTTTTTTTAAGATTTTATTTATTTATTTGACGGACGGAGATCACAAGTAGACAGAGGCAGGCAGGGGTAGGGGAGGGGGAAGCAGGCTCCCTGACGAACAGAGAGCCCGATGAGGGGCTCGATCCCAGGTCCCTGGAATCATGACCTGAGCCAAAGGCAGAGGTTTTAACCCACCGAGCCACCCAGGCATCCCAATGGCCTTTCTTAAAAGCAAGATACAATTAAAAATAATACAGATAGGACCTTTTGTCTCAAGAGTTCACAAACACAATTAGGCAATCACTTTGCTTGTGCATTTTAGATAATGACCCCAAATACGACAAAGTCCATGAATATTGTTTATCTTCTATTTTTATCTTATTTTTTAAAAAAGATTTCATTTATTTATTTGATAGACAGAGATCTCAAGTAGGCAGAGAGTCAGAGAGAGAGGAGGAAGCAGGCTCCCGCTGAGCAGAGGGCCCCATGCGGGGCTCAATCCCAGGACCCTGGTATCATGACCCGTGCCAAACACAGAGGCTTTAACCCACTGAGCCACCCAGGCACCCCTATTTTTATCTTATTTAATACATTCATTTCATTTCATGTGGTCAGTCCTCAACCAGCTGACGTCAGACTGTGCTTGGTTCTTTTGCCTGTTTCCCACAGTTCACATCAGATCACACAAATAACCACAGGTACTACCCTCTGCGTGTGGAATGTTGTTATTATTGTATGCTTGAGCTTTACTTATTGTGTGGACACAGGAAGCTCAGTTTTATCTCCAATAAAGTAATCAGATTGTAAAGAAATGTTTTCTCCGTAAAAGTAACTTAGGATCATTTCAGGGAATGCCTGTGTTGAAGGACCTAGTGGGAAGATTAAATGATGATTAGGAATATAATGATAAATAAGAGATAATCCTTCCTTCTGAGAATCCCCAGGCTAATAGAGATGTGGAGAAGACGGGTGAATAGTCATCACTGTGCTACTGTGTAGGAGCCATGGAGCCATGGCAGAGTAAAGACAGGGATGATATAGCGGGAGTGGACGGGCATACCAGAGGAGATGGAATAAGCTCATATTGAAAGTAGAAATTCACTGGGAAATTAAAGAGGAAATCTTTTTAATAGCAAATACTCCACCCCCAAAAAACCCAATAAAATTAGAGAATGGGGTATGTATGGGAATGGAAAACTGTTCCCCTATGGAGAAAGCATGAAGTTGTTTGTGAAAATGCAGACAGGGGAGGCTGAAATAATAGGTGCTTGCGAAATAGTGAAGAGGCTTGAATAACAAACAATTTTTTTAAAAGATTTTATTCATTCATTTGAAAGAGAGACAGTGAGAGAGAACATAAGAGGGGAGAAGGTCAGAGGGAGAAGCAGACTTCCCATGGAGCTGGGAGCCTGATGTGGGACTTGATCCCAGAACTCCAGGATCATGACCTGAGCCAAAGGCAGTTGCTTAGCCAACTGAGTCACCCAGGCACCCAGAACAATTTTTAAATGTTTTTTTTTTTTTTTAAAGGGGTGCCCAGGTGGCTCAGTCAGTTAGGCCTCTGACTCTTGGTCTCAGCTCAGGCAGGTCATGATCTCCCGGTTGTGGGATCAAGCTCAGCATTGGGCTCTACACTCAACAGTCTGCTTCAGATTCTCTCTCCCTCTCCTTCCTGTGCTCGCTCTCTCTCTTTCTCTCTCTCAAATAAATAAAATCTTGAAGAAAAATGTGTTTTTTATTTTTTAAAATTTTATTTTTTTAAATTACCCAAAGCCAATAAAGAGCCATTGAGAACTTTTAAAATTCTCTTTCCTATACTCAAATCTATCTGTGCACCTACGTGTATGTGTATCTATCTATCTATCTGTACGTATATCCTAAAAGTGAACACATACAGTCTTTCTATATTTGATTTTGCCTTTTCTTCCTATAGTCTCATCACCGAACTACCCACTTGGGGCCATCAGTATCGACGATCTCATCTAACCTTCGTGGTTTTTCTCATGGTTCATACAATCATATTCAAATATGTAAAAACACACAGACATACATAGATGGGACTGCCCCTGTGTTCTAAAAGTTTGCTCATATTGTATACATTTTTCTGCATCTTGCCTTTCTTAATGCCTTTTTGGAATTCCTTCAAATCAGCTTCTGTTTTTAAGTCTCCATGTTATATAATAATTCATCTACCCATCTATTTGTATGATTTTTTTTGTTTCTGATAAATATAGTCCCATACATATACATATATGTCCTTAAAAACTGGTGTTTATTTTTCTATGGTAAAGACCAGATTTTAATAAATTACCAGATTCCTCAAAAGCTGTAACAATACACATTTATATGAGAGAATTTCATTCCACAACTTTTCCAGCACTGGGCAATAGAGTTCTTTTTGGCTTTGACAGTTCATTGTATATCAAACTCTATCACATTATTATATGAGAGCCCCTTGTCTTATATTTCTTTACCATTTGGATTTGCTTTTTTGAACTTACCTTCTTTCTACTCTTTCTAATTCTTTTTCTATTAATTTTTTTAAAGATTTTATTTATTTATTTGACAGACAGAGATCACAAGTAGGCAGAGAGGCAGGCAGAGAGAGAGGAGGAAGCAGGCTCCCTGCGGAGCAGAGAGCCCGATGCGGGGCTCGATCCCAGGACCCTGAGATCATGACCTGAGCCGAAGGCAGCGGCTTAATCCACTGAGCCACCCAGGCGCCCCACTTTTTCTGTTAATTTTGAGAGCTCTTTGTCTGTCCTCTGCAATAGTAATATTTCTTCAAAATCTGTTGTTTGTCTAGTGACTTTGTGAGTAGTATATTTTGCCACATGAAAGAGTTAACTTTTGTATGGTATCTTTTAATTGATAGCATTGGATTTCTAGTTGTGGTTAAGAGAGTCTTCTTTTCTCCAACATTGCACATGCATATACTGGGATATATTCTTTGACAGTTTTGTGGTTTTATGTATTACAGTTAAGTGTCTAACCCTTGTGGTATTTATTTTTGTATACAATGTATCTGTGGTTCCAATTTCATTCCTCTCAGTTAATAGCCCATTGGGCCAACACTGTGTATTAAATAAACTAACTTTTTTTGTCACTGCATTGAAACAAAACACCTTTATCATACACTAAGTTCTTTTATATTCTGAGATCTATTTCTGGACTTTCAGTTCTGTTTCCTTGATCTATTTTTCTATCCCTGTACCAATACCATGCATTTTCATAGTAGCCACATAGTACTTTCTACTATTTGATGAGGCTTATCCTTTCTTTAACACTCTTTCTCAATTTTTCCCCAGTACTTAGTATTCCTTGCAAATATTAGCATTATTTGATCCTATTGAAAAAGTTTTATTGGGTTCTAAGTAGAGTTGCACTATAATTTGTATATTAATTTTGGGAGCAAAGACAATATAGTTTTCCTCATTTGGGTTCTGTCCCTTTTCTGTTAAACAGAAGCATCTTCAGCTGTGGCTAGACATGATCAGGTGGATAGTTTTAAAGGTTCAGTGCAGAATGGAGGACAGATCAGACTGCAGGAAGACTGGATAGGAAGACCAGTGGATGGTGGTTGCCACCATCCAGAAAATGCAGAGTCCAGGCTAAGACAGTGACTGGTGAGTCAAGAGGGTATTGAAAAAAGTTATTCGGCAGGTAAAACTCAACATTAATTTTTAAGGGAACTGATTCAGAAACTGAAGGAGACATAGGAGTATTTACTGGCTCAGGATATTGACTGGATTGTGACTGTATTCATGGCTGTGCCATTCATAAAGAGAAGTCAGAGCCAGGGAAACATTTTTAAGAGTAGAGAGACAATGAGCTCAATCTTGGACACATTTCTTTTTGAAGTGCCTAATAATAGATATGAATCTGGAACTGAGGTGCGAGATCTGGGTTAGAAGTAGAAGAACAGTATCAGAAGTGATAGTTATATGTGTGCACGTGTGCATGCATGTGTGTGCACGTGTGTGCCTTTGTGTGGGTAAGGGTGACACTGCCCCAAAGGCCATGCAAAATAAGAAGATTAGAGTTCATTAAAGGAACGCTTCCACTCTCAATTTGAAACATCACATTTGACTTCATGCTTGGCCAAGTGACAGAGGATATTTCTACTTGTAAAGAAGCCAGACCGAGGAGAAATCTTCACTCAGTTTTCCCAAAATAGTTAGAAGGAAGCACGAAAACTCAAGCAGTCTTGGACACTGCTGTCTGAAGACTGCTGGCGGGAACAGGCATTTGTTTTATTTATGGTGTTGGGAAAGTCTAGTGATGCATTAAGGCAATTAAGAGGAAAATATATCGTGTATATTTCTTGGTGAAATACAGGCTCACATCTGCACATACTCACCTAGCACACATGGAAACCCACACAAACACACTGGTGTGTGTAAACGCTCCTCTTCAGTTTCTTCATGTTGCTTTCACTTTTGATAAGCTACCATGTTTGTTTCTAATGAGGAGTTTCTTTAGGGAATGTGTCTCTTCACCTCCAATGATAATATTATCAGTACAGTCACATAGAGGTCCTGGATGGGGACTGCTTTGTTAAATGACATTTGGCAGCTGGCTGATGAGGTTTAGCCAATTGCCATGCCAGATATTTAGTAGCATAATGTAGCATGGGTTGGATGCCAATGGTTCTTGGACTCTTTCCTCTCCGTGCTTACGTGCTACGGACCCAGGGGGTGACTAACAAAGTGGCACGCTTTATTCGTCTGTGAATAACAGCATGTGCAAATGAAGCCTGGGAATCAGAGCTCTCCTTCCTCTGCTGGAGAAAAGAGGATGTTTTGGTGGCTCATCCTTAATTCTGCATTGGCCTCTAGGCTTATCTGTATTGATTGTTCCCACATTTCCATGCAGCCATTTGAATCAAAATGTAAGATCTTTCATTTTAAATGTTGTATGCATCCAAATTTCAAATAGACATTCAGTATGAGAACAGGAGATGTTTTGCATTGAGCTAATTACATTGAATTAGGATAGTTGAAATTCTTACTTGAAACCCAGTCTCTTTACTAATTATTGCAAAGTAATACTCACGATGTATTTTATAATCATTTTGTTGCATATTTAATGAGTCATGCTTCTTACTTATTAACCTATTAAACAAACTTGTATTCAAGATATACTGTATACAATCAGCAGGCTAGATGCTGTTCCAGTGTATACACTTTCTTATATTTGCTTCTTACTGCTTTCATTTGTTTGCTCATTTCTTCATCCAACTTTCCCTTCGCTGTCTGGCAGGATAATACTAGTTTTCTTCAAATTTAATTCCATGCTCTTTTTTTTTTATTCGTTTATTTGTTTATTTACAGCATAACAGTGTTCATTGTTTTGGCATCACACCCAGTGCTCCATGCAGTACGTGCCCTCCCTATTACCCACCACCTGGTTCCTCAACCTCCCACCCCCTACCCCCACCCCCCGCCCCTTCAAAACCCTCTGGTTGTTTTTCAGAGTCCATAGTCTCTCATGGTTCATCTCCCTTTCCAGTTTCCATCAACTCCCTCTCCTCTTCATCTCCCCTCCATGTTATTTGTTATGCTCCACAAATAAGTGAGACCATATGATACTTGACTCTCTCTGCTTGACTTATTTCGCTCAGCATAATTTCTTCCAGTCCCGTCCATGTTGCTACAAAAGTTGGGTATTCGTCCTTTCTGATGGAGGCATAATACTCCATCGTGTATATGGACCACATCTTCCTTATCCATTCGTCCGTTGAAGGGCATCTTGGTTCTTTCCACAGTTTGGCGACCGTAGCCATTGCTGCAATAAACATTGGGGTACAGATGGCCCTTCTTTTCACTACATCTGTATCTTTGGGGTAAATACCCAGCAGTGCAATTGCAGGGTCATAGGGAAGCTCTATTCTTAATTTCTTCAGGAGTCTCCACACTGTTCTCCAAAGTGGCTGCACTAACTTGCATTCCCACCAACAGTGGAAGAGGGTTCCCCTTTCTCCACATCCTCTCCAACACACGTTGTTTCCTGTCTTGCTAATTTTGGCCATTCTAACTGGTGTCAGGTGGTATCTCAATGTGGTTTTAATTTGAATCTCCCTGATGGCTAGTGATGATGAACATTTTTTCATGTGTCTGATAGCCTTTTGTATGTCTTCGTTGGAGAAGTGTCTGTTCATATCTTCTGCCCATTTTTCGATATGATTATCTGTTTTGTGTGTGTTGAGTTTGAGAAGTTCTTTATAGATCCTGGATATCAACCTTTTGTCTGTACTGTCATTTGCAAATATCTTCTCCCATTCCGTGGGTTGCCTTTTTGTTTTGTTGACTGTTTCCTTTGCTGTGCAGAAGCTTTTGATCTTGATGAAGTCCCAAAAGTTCATTTTTGCTTTTGTTTCCTTGGCCTTTGGAGACATATCTTGAAAGAAGTTGCTGTGGCTGATATCGAAGAGGTTACTGCCTATGTTCTCCTCTAAGATTCTGATAGATTCCTGTCTCACGTTGAGGTCTTTTACCCATTTCGAGTTTATCTTTGTGTACGGTGTAAGAGAATGGTCAAGTTTCATTCTTTTACATATCGCTGTCCAGTTTTCCCAGCACCATTTATTGAAGAGACTGTCTTTTTTCCATTGAATATTTTTTCCTGTTTTGTCGAAGATTATTTCACCATAGAGTTGAGGGTCCATATCTGGGCTCTCCACTCTATTCCACTGGTCTATGTGTCTCTTTTTATGCCAGTACCACGCTGTCTTGGTGATCACAGCTTTGTAGTAAAGCTTGAAATCGGGTAACGTGATGCCGCCAGTTTTGTTTTTGTTTTTCAACATTTCCTTAGCAATTCGGGGTCTCTTCTGATTCCATACAAATTTTAGGATTATTTGCTCCAGCTCTTTGAAAAATACTGGTGGAATTTTGATCGGAATGGCATTAAAAGTATAGATTGCTCTAGGCAGTATAGACATTTTAACAATGTTTATTCTTCCGATCCAAGAGCATGGAACAGTCTTCCATCTTTTTGTGTCTTCTTCAATTTCTTTCATGAGTGTTCTGTAGTTCCTCGAGTACAGGTCCTTTACCTCTTTGGTTAGGTTTATTCCCAGGTATCTTATGGTTCTTGGTGCTATAGTAAATGGAATCGATTCTCTAATTTCCCTTTCTGTATTTAGAAGTCAAACTCTCTCTCTTCGCAGATGACATGATTCTTTATATGGAAAACCCCAAAGACTCCACCCCCAAGCTACTAGAACTCATACAGCAATTCAGTAACGTGGCAGGATACAAAGTCAATGTACAGAAATCAGTGGCTTTCTTATACACTAATTCCATGCTCTTTTCATGCATTTTGTACTTGGTTACTTTTTTATGTGCAACTACAAATCCAATGTATTTTCAGAATTAAAAAAAAAAAAGCTGTAGACCAATAGTCATGCCAGTATTTCCTTTTTCATCTTCACCAATCATATTTGGTTCATTTGGCAAAGATCACGCCATATTTTGTCCTGAATTTAATTGGATTGAGTAGACATTGGCTTTGAAATTTCATTCTCTAAACCACAAAAGAAAATGAATGTTTTTATGAGTCAAGCAAACAGAGGGATCAATATGTTCCTGTTCTTAGGGCCATGAGTCAATGTAGCAATGTTCATCCTCTTCAATACCCCTGGATGGACCTTCTAAATAGAAGCTCAGCTCCCATGGCTGCTGCCCTGGGGCAGTGGCTGAAGAAGCAGAGGAGGGGAGTGCACCCAAGGTAGAGATGACCTTGGCCTGAACGTCCCCAAAGGAAACAGACCATGGAGGCTCTGTAGAGGAAAGGGAAGGGGGGTATTGCCATGACGGTGAGCCCCCCGTTCCATTCCATACAAGTGTGACCTAGTTTGATTGTCTCTGCTCTGTCACCGTGACTATTTATGTATTCCTTTCCATGGTGTTGCTCAGGTCAATTTAACCTTATCCTCCAAGCACTTAACTCTGCCAGGGACTGACTTAGGTGACTAAGGAAGAATCCATAAGGACGATTTCGTTATGTGAGAATGTACATTCCAGTAGGGAATACAGGGCATGAAGCTAGACAGATACCCCTTCCCAAGGCCAGAAATTATCAATTCATTTAACTCTTGAATAGTACAAAATATATATTCTGTTTTTTCCTAACAAATCATTGCCTTCAAATGCTAACCAGAAATGTCTTTCAGATACTGTATGTGAATTGCTAAACACATATGGTATTTCCACCTATCTGTGCTCTCAACCAACAATTTACTTCCCCTCCCACCCAAAAAAGTGAATGCTACAAGAAAAAAAAAATCTTGTATTGCCATCCAGAAATAATTACAGCCTTGGAAGGCTGATTTTTTTCATGCTGGAAAAAAAACCTTCTCGAAGAGGTTACCCTTGTAATGGATAGCTTATATTGAACATCTGTTTGATGCGATTGGCTCAGAGCTAAACACTTGGTGTGTATTATCTCCGTCGCCTTTCTAACAACTTAACAAGAAGGTGCTATTATTATCCCATTTTACAGACAAGAGAACAGAAGCCTAAAGAGAAAAAGTAACTGGCAAAGCCTATATGGATTCTGAGGAAAGAAACAGAAATTGAACACAGGAAGGTTGATGGCATTCTGAGTTCTAAGAGAACTTAATTATTATGAATGGTCTTACCCTCAGCTGATTGCCAGCTACTTGCTCTCTTCCAGAGAGATGGCGAAGTCTTCCGTGACTACATTGCAATTTCAGTCTTGTTATAACCCGCAGAGGCTGGGACTAATTCTAATTTACAACAAAGAAACTCTTCAATAATTGCTCAAGACCCAAAATTAGCATTTTCTCCTGTCACTCTTTATCCCCCTATCCTGCTTTACTATTCTTTTTAATTGAACCTATTTCTACCTGACAGTTTTATATTGATTTGTGTATTGTCGTTCTCCCCTCCCTCCATCCACGGCTCCTTATGTTTTCATTCACTGCTCCGCCCCCCACAGTCCAGAGCCTTCCTTAGAGACACGAGGCTCAGGACGAGTATCGCCCAGTGGTTGAAGGGTACAACACAAAAGCGGCCTGTGTGCTTTGGGGGCTGTCAGTCACTGCTCTTTTATCCTGGGAGGAACTGGGTCTCTGACCTTCCCACTGCTTCTTCCAAGGGCCTGACCTTGGGGAAGGCGGTTCAGCTTTTCATCCTTTCTCAACTTGGGAGTGTGTCTACCATTCCCCTTCTATGCGGCCCTGACCCGGGAGGGAATGACCACAGTGTCAACAAAAATCAGCTCTGAAGTCATGTGAAGTCCAGAAGGGACGTCTGGCAAATCCTCAAGCTCCCATTAGCTCGATGATGGGATGTAGCAGATGCACTTTAGACCTTTTCCTTGAGTCTGGAATTGATGCCAAATTAACAATATTGCATCCAGAACTCTACCAGGGAACAGGCTGAATTTCTTGGCCCAATGTTTATCATCCTGGCATCCTACTGTCAAGGAAAAAGTGTCTAGAGATTTGCTCCAACAGCCTGCTGCCCCAGGCAATGATGTGGTCCTTTCAGCATCCAGGAAGTCCCCCCAACTCTTTCCACTGCCAACTTTTGCATTATGGCCTTCGGGATGCTACTAATGTATGTGGGGCACGTGGAATCTGACCTCAGAATAATTGTTCCAGTGAATTGAATGCGACATAATATCCCCTGAAATCTAGCCCTTGTCTTTTTTTTTTTTTTAAAGAGATTTTATTTATTTATGACAGAGAGAGATAGAGAGGGAACACAGCACAGGGGGAGCTGGAGACAGAGAAGCAGGCTCCCCGCTGAGCAGGGAGCCCAACGTAGGGCTCGATCCTAGGATGCCGAGACCACCACCCAAGCCAAAGGCAGAAGCCTAGGGACTGGGGCCACCCAGGTGTCCCGCCCTTGTGTATTTCTTCAGCTTCATCTCCTACTACGCCCTGATGAAGCTGCTTCATGTCAACCATGCTGTCTCCGCTTTGTGTTTGCTCACATGTTCTCCTCTTCCTGAATATCCATAGTGCCCCTCCTCTTAGTCACCCAGCCAGTTCCTAGTCTTCCCAGCTTCCTCCCCGATCCCCCAGCCTTGGGTATGAGCAGTGCTCTCCCTCGTCATCATGAACTTGCAGAGTGCCGGATACTGAGGAAAACAGTGATGCTATAAGGTCACCATCGGAAAATGCGACGACCCTCTGGCATTTCCCCAAATGAGTTCTCGTGGAAATAATGCTGCTCTTAATATGCTGTGATCATAGCCTTTAAGCAATTTACTCCAAGATTTATGTGCCACTTAATCAGAAAATAGGCTCTGTGTGGCCCAAAGACAGAACATGTAGTATTTGCAGACCTCTTGGTATAAATCCTGTTTGTTTGCAAATTGAAATTACCCAACTGCAGTGTTTTTAGGAAACAGACAGAAACTGGCCCTTCCGTGTTTCCAGTGAGGAAAGAAAGTGGCTCATAATCTCAGCTATGAGGAAAGAAGCGGGTTAGGACACCTTTCCATCTTGGAATAGTTTCCTGCTCAGACAGGCCAATCCTGGCTACAGGCAGAGCCCCTCTCCTGCTACCCCCCGCACACCTTTGTATTCCACCCCAAAGAGCAAGTGAACTGGCCCTTCTCCATGGCCTCGACCGTCCATAAGATCAGCCCCCACCCGCCCCCACCTTCAGAGAGTGGGGGCAGCCAGGTCCTCGGTGAGTATTACTGGGCCCTGGGAGTTGTAGGCAGGAAGACTTGGTAAAGCTCAAGTAGCTGCTCTCTGTCCCGTCATTTCTGGAAGCCTCCATCTCCTGTGGTTGAATGAATCACAGCACACAATTACAGGTTGTCCTTGCTGTATAACTCAGAAAGTGTCATTGTTCTTTTTTGGGAGATTGTAAGACAAACAGTGAGCAAAACAGATGACTTCCTTACTGTCCTGGAGGATAGATTCTGTGGGTGTTGCCATGACACCAGGTGCAGATTTCTATGTAGGCTTCTTTCAACCCAGGGCTGCTATTGCTGGTTTATGTGCCTGTCTCTTGGACTGTAAAAGCCTCTAGGGTCCTGTTCGTCTTTGTGTCCACGGTGCCTAGAATACCCCCAGCTCCCAGTCAGTCACACACGGACTGTTTGGTGAATGAGAGAAACTGATCACAATAGCATAGATTTATATATAAAAGTAGGGTGCTTAGAAGATTTCCTTACTCAGTTTCGGGAGAGAAGTGTTTTGGGGAGATCCTTATGCATACATTTTGGGAGAAGTGAGAGAAATACTTCCATTTGCAAACTTTCATATGGTGAAGTGTTACAGCGTGGGAGAATTTGAGCTGGGTCAGCAAAGGTACAGGTGTCAAGAATGTAGATGGGGAATCATGAGAAAGGAGAGATCGGTTCAAAATACCCTCAGGATCAATTAGGGGTGGGGCGGGAGCTGGCAGTGAAAATGAGAAAAATGTTCTAGAAATACACTGATGTGAAGACCAATTTCTACAAAGTTAGAAATGAGGGCAGTATTTCCGCAGCCCAGCATGCCTGTGAGGCCAATGGTCCTCAGTTGCATTTCAGTTTGGTGGGAAGTCCTCACATAAACCCTGGAAGGACAGAGGAGAAATGCAGTCAGCAGCTTGGAGACAACTTACCTTTAGTTTCAGTAATGAGAGAACCAAGATACGGTTGGAGTTTGTGTACTCAAGAAGTATGTTCTCCGTGCTCTTAGCTATAGTTCTTTAGGGAGACTGTAGTTAACATGAAGTATTACCTTTAATTTGTTTGCTCTTTGTCTTCATTTTCCCTTTTGCCTCCTTAAGGATAAATTTAAATGGCAAACTGTATTTCCTGATTTCCTTCATGATATAATAAAAAAAACAAGAGTCCTCATAAATTTAATTAAGCATTGACTATTTGGTTTTTATGTACTTCTTTGGATATAATAGAGACTCATTTGTTCCCTCCCACACCCCCTCCTTCTCTTTTGCTCCCAGACTAGTTCTCCCTTTCACTTATCAAGTCCTGTGAAAATGTAAAATAACAAGACTGTTTCAGACAAGGAAAACTTTTAAGAAGTCAAGTTATGACAGAAGTCCACGTACAAGTCCACGTACAAACCTTCCTTGCCCACCTGCTGTAACGCTCACTGCATTGCTCTTATTCTTTGAAAACCTTTCCACATCTCTCAGCATCTTTCTTCAACATCGTTTTTAGGATTGTAGACATTAAAAAAATCTTCACCGTAATGAACATAGATGGAGGGTTTCAGCCCTGATATACGCTAACTCAAAAGAAAGAAAAAAAAAATCCATTTGTATATTAACATTTTTTTCATTCACTTGCCATACCGACAGCACAAACATAAATTTAGTCTAAGTGTACTAACTCATGAGCCACACAGTACGCAGCCTTTCTCCATCCTCCATGCTAAAAGATATAAGAAGATGCCTTTTTTACAATTTAATATGCCTTAAGTACTCTAATAAACTTCTCTTCCTATCCTTATCCTTTCCTATTTCTCCTGTATAAAACAACTCTAAGGCATAACTTTTTTTTTTTTTTAAGATTTTAAAAGAGACAGAGAAAGAGACAGAGAGAGACACAGCAAGAGAGGGAGCACAAGGAGGGGGAGTGGGAAAGGGAGAAGCAGGGTTCCTGCTGAGCAAGGAACCCGATGTGGGGCTCCATCCCAGGACCCTGGAATCACAACGTGAGCTGAAAGCAGACGCCCAACGACTGAGCCATCCAGGCGCCCCTCTAAGGCATAACTTTATGGCCCTATGACATATATTTGTCATAGATGGTCATATAAATTCCAAGGAAACCTTTACAGTAATTTTCAAAATTATTATTAAATCTCTAATGATTGCTCAAATTTGATTGTAAAGCATAGACTGCCCACACATGCCCCATTTTCTGAACAGTAGTGATGTTGACCCTTGTGCTACTCCAGAAAACCATAGAAACAAATCAGTAAGTAATAGCAAGGGCAACATGTTTTTTAAAACTGGAAATATGCTTTGCAGTTCTCAACCTGGTTCTGTTGATGAGATAGAGTATCAGAATCCTGCATGAAAACCAGAACTACATGTGCAGCTGAGACAATGACAGGGTCATTATGAATTTCTTAAGATAACATTGACAAGATTCTTACGATAACATTTTAAACTGCATTTGGGAACGCACCAAGCTGATGGTGATCCTTATCACAGTTCTTTTAGAGTTTGAAGAATGTGTTTTATCACCTCCCTACTGTGATTTTGCAACTCTGATACCCATTTTTAAAAAGTATTTTGAATGTAGTGGCTGAATTAGTAAATATTTTGCTTTCAGCTTTCAAATGTTAATTGTGGAGCCTGTGGAGATGTATAAATATATATTTACATATTTATATATGCATATACACACAGTGATTATTGTACTGTTAGATCTCCAGTTGTTACACCACGTTCTTAGATTAAGAATTTTTTGATTACATATAGCTGTAACTACCTCTAGCTCACAGTAAGTGAAAGGCAGTTTATTGTCAGGATAGAAGGGTGTCTCATGGAAGCCAGGGAAGCTGGGCCACAGAAATGTCCTGGAAGTAAGTATGACTGCTCTCTCTGTCTTTCATCTCCTTTCTTCCCTCTGGGCGTTGGTTTTCTTCTTCCTTTTTTCTTGAAACGAAGTTCTTCCACTTCAATCTTCACAGTGCAAAATGGATACCAACAACAAGTTTCAAGCTTTTACCTCCTCATCTCAAAAGGATAGCCAGACTCCGAACTCTCTGAATTACACATACTCTTGGGGAGCAGCCTATTGGTCCAGCTTGATTTGAGTCCAGCCCTGAACCAATCAGTTGTGACCAAAGACAGAGTCATGTTATCCAAATATGCTTGCCCATAAACGAGTGGGGGAACCAGTTCCCAGAAACCAGGGTACTGTCAGTTATGCATAAGGGGTGTAAGCCTATGCCAATTGGACTGACACTTTTTGAAAACACATTATTTTTCCCTGTGGCTCATCTGCCTCTTTCTTCTCTTCTTTTTCTACTTTCTCTTCTCCCTTTAAAGATTTTCTACGCCTCTTCTTCCTTCACCTTTCCATCATTTTTGTCTTCTGCAAAATATTTCCTCCTTCCTTGGATAACATGATCTTTTCTCTCAACTTTACCAAAAAAAAAAGATAAAATCCTTTCCTAGAGTCTTTTCAGGATTACTCTGATTCAAAGTTTTTGAAAAAAAAAAAAAAAGAAAGAAAAAGAAAAGTAATATCAAGAGCAAAATGCCTTTGACAACACTTCCTGCCCTCCAGACCTGTTCTCACTTGTCTTTCTGTGTGTAAATCTCAGTCTAGTGAGGATGAAAGTCCACTGAGAGCAGCAAGGACCCAACCTTCCTTTCTGCCTGAGTCCTGGTGATGCTTTAGTACACAACTACTCAGTTTCGTATACAAATCTGCAATAGGCTACATCTGTCTGAAGAATGTCCCATCTGAAACACCATTGAAATACCGGGTTATATTAGATAATATCTTTCAGTACTTGATTAAGAAACATCTAGACACACATCTAGACACGCATAGTACATCTGTCACATACACAATGAAAGTGTGTGAGAATACTCTCTAAATTACAGACCAATGCCATTTGAAATGTTAATGTGGTAAAAGCTTGAGAGATTCAAAGTCCTTATGAAACTGAATTTTTCAACTAAATTTTTTAGCATTCCTGAAATATATTTATCTAAAAATGAAGTATCTGAAGTTTGACAGCTACAACCGAAGGATATGTGTCATAAGTGAATTAAATTAAATCACATTATTCAGCTATGAAAAAGTGGTATGATTTATTGCAACATGTTTGTATGCTGAATAATAACATTTTAACACATCTCTCTGCATCAACAGAGATTAAAAAGGTTCTGCTGTGCTCATCTGCATTGATTAATTAGAAAATGATTCAAGTTTATTTACTTTGCTTAATTTATCATGTCCAAGGCAATTTAATATTTCAAGATACAGTGAATATGTTGAGTGGTAAAGCCCAAGAACTTGGTCCCAATATTGAAGATAAGGTAGGAGGTATGTAAAATTAATACGTAATAGAAGAAGAATGAACAGAAAAGAGTTAAAAGTTTTTCTCGAGTCTGGTGTTAGAATACCTCAGAAAAAAATATCTTCCCTTTAATTTTACTCTCTGAAAGTGACACCAAGAGTTGCCTTCATTATTAGATAGCATCAAAATATTGCCTGAATAGTCTAGCATTTCTCACAAAAGCAAGAGCCCTGAAAGGTTTAGGAGCAGAGTGAGTTGCAAAGAGGGATGGAGTCACCATCCGAAATTGTCGTCAGGGCCCACTCAGTCTCTCTCCATATCTTGGCTCAGTTCTTCTGGATCACTCTGTTGATGGGCAGTTTCCTGGCTTGTGGGGACAAGGTGGCTACCAGCTGTTTCAGGTTTGGTTTTTTTTTTTTTTAGTATTTTATTTATTTATTTGACAGAGAGAGAGGTAACAAGTAGGCAGAGAAGCAGGCAGAGAGAGGGGGAAGCAGGCTCCCTGCTAAGCAGAGAGTCTGATGCGGGGCTCGATCCCAGGATCCTGAGATATTGACCTGAGCTGAAGGCAGAGGCTTAACCCACTGAGCCACTCAGGTGCCCCCAGCTGTTTCAGGTTTATCACCTGCAAACACAAAATTATTCTGGAATTGTGGCTCATTGCCTTTGAGCCTTTGGCATTGGGTCATGTGCCCATCCCTGTTTCTGGGGAAGGTTCTCTTCCCACAAGCAGTACATGGTCTGAGAGTGATTCTCCAAGTGTAACTGCAGTGTTGTTATTTTCAGAAGGGGAGGGAGCTGTGAGAGAACAAAAACAACATTCCCCTTACTACCACATGGGGACTTCTAAATAACTCTGTGGTGGGCAGAAAGGGAGGAGATCACATTGCTTCCTGTTCAGAGAGAAAGCATTAGCTCTTGCTTAACAGACAGAAATGTTGGCTTCTCAGTGCCCATGAGTGGGCATGCGCGCACACACACACACGCACACGGAGGCAGAGATATAAAGAAAGTAAAGTCTAAGAATGGTAGTAGCTGAGTCAAACTTCAGGAAATGCAATAAAATGTAGAGAAAGTTGATCAGTGTAAGATTTCAGAAGAAAATATTAACTGGCTAGAAAACTGCTGAAAGCTTGCCACTCCCTCATGAGTTGATGAAAACCAGGTTTAGAGCTAAATAATGGCTTTACCCCTATAAGACATACCTCAGTTCAGTCTTAACTTGTGCCATATAATCTCACACTGATTCTTTAAAAATCAATTTAATTGGTCTAAAGTTCCAGTGAAAGCTTCCATTCAAGCAATGTTGAACTAAAAAGGACTAAATCTAGATGGTCCCCATTTGTCACCCAGAAGTCACTAGGCTAGAATTCATGAAGAGACCAACTTTGAGTGTCTCGCCCTTATTGTCCACATCTGTGGACAATTCAGTATATCTCTTGGGTTAATTGGAAGCAATGCAGCTTTAGAGAGACCCCTAAACTCTCCAAATATTTCAATATTTGCATGCATCACTGTTGATCGATCATGGTGCTAAAATGTGGTGGTTCAGCTGAATTTTAAGAGCACTGAGTTTACAACGATGACCCTTGGAAATCTGATAATTTTACTCAGGCTATCTTTCTCAATCTTAAAACAAAATTAGGAAGGAAAAAAAAACCACGAAAGAAAACACAACATATTTTTTTTCTTCTTGTCTCCTACCCTGACTCTTAGATGTTTCTTACTACTCTGGGGGCTGTCCACAGTTTCTTCTTTTTCCAGCTCTGACCTTTAGTATCCTCATCATTCAAAGCAAAATCCTATCCCAACTAGTATTCCCCCCCTTCCTTGGAATTAACAGCAAATGGGAACTAAACAAAAGGAAAAAACTTTGCAACGGAATTTGCATTTAAGAGCCCAGGAACTCAGTGATATCTCCCAATGGTATCATGTGGAAAGGAGCCATTTTTCAGTAGGGAGGGACCTCTGTTTTATTCCCTGACTATGTATCAGGGAATAAAACATAGAGTTGGTCAACATCTTGCCCCTTTGCTTGAGGCTTACATCCCAAGAAACTTAGTAGTGCAGGAGAGGTCCCCTGAAAAATGTGGGCTGGTTTTTCACAGTACATACAAGAAGTCACTGAAACTGCAGACTATGAAATCTGCAGCTACTTTTTAATTCATGGTTGTAAGTAATTGTGACATTTTTTCCTAACAATTTTAATTCTAGATATTGGGCCTGATCATCTTGCCAATAGAGAGATTTTAGCCCCTTGACAAAAAGAGGTTAATTTTATTTTTTAAAAAAGATTGTATTTATTTATTTGACAGAGAGTTAGAGAGAGAGTTCACGTAGGCAGAGGGAGAGGGAGAAGCCGGCTCTACACTGAGCAGGGAGCCCCATGTGGGGCTCGATCCCAGGACCCTGGGATTATGACCTAAGCTGAAGGCAGACACTTAACTGACTGAGCCACTTAGGTGGCCCTGAAAAAGGGTTAATTTTAATTCCAACTTTGAGGTTGGAGGGCAATAGAGCATCTGGACTAGAACTATGAGAAAATGTTCAATTCCTGTTTACGGTGATATGCGTGGCAACTTTCAAATACTGTTATGAACTAAAAGCACATCAGCTATGAAATATTTTATGCTTCTATTCATACTGACTTTTTATGTTTTGTTAGCTTATCAGTATCATTAATTTGGGCATTTTATGATATGCTTTCAGTCAAACTGATGAATATTTTTCTAAATTGGTATATAAAAACTGTTTAAATAACAATCATTTCTCTTTTAATTATAAGTCAATAAAATACAGAAAACTGTTTAGATATTACTACACCAATAATTTATAAATGATGGATATTTGAAAAGTCATAAAAAATCCATTGTTCTATGTTTACACATTCCTTTGATTATATTATTTCCCAGATATAGTTTTTGGATAGCCTATCTCAAAACCCTTTTTTCTGTTTTTCACCAGGGAATTATGTTTTAGATTTGGACTTAGTAGGATGTTACAGTAAAGTTTTACATTTGAACTTAATAAGATGTTACAAATGTCTTCTGTTAGAAAAAAACACACTATAAGTGGTTTTCATATTTTTTGCATGGATTTTTATATCAAATAGTTTCTATAATGTAATTAGCATATCAGAAGGACTGGCCATGTTTAAATTCAAATTACCTTCTGCTTGCTTCCTATTTCATTAGCAGAATTGAAATTAAATACAAGGAAACAATCTGTTACTAGAATTTTTTTCATGTTGACATTCCAATCCCACCACAGTCTATTCTACATTTACTAAGATTTGCTTTTACATTCAAGCCGTGGACTATTTTGATTAAATTTGAGATCTATTGCTGTAAATTGTTGTTGGATTTTTTTTTTTTTTGTAAATTTTTTGGACTAAATTGTTTGACCCATCAATTGAATCAAGTGCTGGATTTCATAGCTCTTTTTAGACATAGCTTATCATGAAATCACCTTCTTATTGAAGGAAAATTAATGAAATAGAAAAATGAACCATTGACATCTGGTCCCTCGTGTTTGTCAGGAAAGGAAAGATAGTATTTAAAGATACCTTCACTTTATTAAAGAAATACTTTATGCCATTTGTTGATATTATGAAAGGTCCTCTCCATAGATGAACTGTTTTAAACTAAGTATGGCTTATTTCAAAGGAAAAAAAAAAAAAGAAAAGACAGGTAGGTATGTAAACCAGAGTAAAATTTAACTACAGTGTTTAAAGACAGTATCCAAAAAACATGTGAGACAATTTTCCAAAAAAATGAGTACATTTGTGACTAATTATTTCTTTCCAAATACTCTGAATAATCTTCAGTGGGCACTGCCATTACCATACCTGAATTTATTTTGGATTTTGAGTACATAAAGATCACCCATGATTTAATCTTGCAAGATGCTAGCAAACACATAAGATTGTCTTTCATGTTAACATATAGAGGGGAAAAATGAAAAATTGACTGAAAAGCTAGTTATCAAAGAGTCAGGTAATTAGCATATATTCTTAGAGGTGTATTTTTCTTTTTCTTTTTTAAAATTTTATTTATTTATTTTTTGACGCAGAGAGAGATCACAAGCAGGCAGAGGCAGGCAGAGAATGAGGAGGAAGCAGGCTCCCCACTGAGCACTCTGGGATCATGACCTGAGCCGAAGGCAGAGGCTTAACCCACTGAGCTACACAGGAGCCCTGAGGTGTATTTTTCAACAAAGAAAAAAACCTCATCTTTTCTTGGAGATGTTTTGTGTAATGTGCCCGGAGTCTTGTAAGACTATCTAGAGATGACTGTAACATTTATTATTTCAGAATAGCTATTTGTGGTAATGTTTTTTTTTGTTTGTTTTGTTTTTTTTTTTATCTTTTTTTTTAAGATTTTATTTTATTTATTTGACAGAGAGAGATCATAAGTAGGCAGAGAGGCAGGCAGAGAGAGAGTGAGAGGGAAGCAGGCTCCCTGCTGAGCAGAGAGCCCGATGTGGGACTCGGTCCCAGGACCCTGAGATCATGACCTGAGCCGAAGGCAGCGGCTTAAACCACTGAGCCACCCAGGCGCCCCTGTTTTTTTTATCTTTTAAGGAGGCATATAAAATGTTGTCCCTAAAGTGTTGTCCTGGAAAGTTATGGTGTCTTTTTAATAATAACAAATTTCAGAGTCCATAGTCTCTTATGGTTCGCCTCCCCTTCCAATTTTGGGTTTTGAAGTGTCAGGGGTGGGAGGTTGGGGGAACCAGGTGGTGGGTAATAGGGAGGGCACGTGTTGCATGGAGCACTGGGTGTTGTGCAAAAACAATGAATACTGTTACGCTGAATAAATAAATAAATAAATAAAAATAAATAAAAATAGCAACTATGTGAAGAAAAAAAAACAATAATACCAAATTTCTGTAGAACATTCTAACACTTGTGGAATACTTTCAAGGCTTGCTGTTTGACCCACACAGAGAATGATGTGGCTCAACTCCAGCTCCTCTGTTACCACACCTGATTCAGAACGAGTTTTTGGCTCTTTCCAAATATCAAATTCAGCACCAAAGTACCAAGATTTTTTATTGCTAAGATGTATTTCAGAGACACTTAAAGCAATTTTACAGGTGGAATTTTGAAAAACATCTTGAACAAGAACTTTGCCATAAGAACGTGGCCTTAGGTGACTAATCATTTGTCATTTAGATGTTAGAATTTGAAGCAAGTGTTTAGATCCCTCTCATTAATTTATAGCTTTACAATATGATAAAGGGAGCTAAAAATCATCAAAACAGGATAAAGCACAGAAAGGAAACCTTAACTCTATATAGACCAAGAACATCAGATTCACAAACTAGTTTTGGTCATGCTCCCTACTAATTCGTTTCTCTGCGTGGCTATTTATGTCATCACAGATGCAAGAGTGAGGCCAGATAAATAACAGTCTAAACCCCTTTACTGCATTGCACAGATGACTGCAGGTAAGAGGTAGGATGTCAGAAGAACACTTGTGTTAATGAGCAAAAATAAATACATTTACACACAGAAGACAAATGATAAATGGAATAAGAACATGGTATTCTAAATAATCATTTTATTTGTTTTTGCTAGTTATTACCATAATTGACTCTACTATACTCATTTATATGCAAAGTAAAAAATAATTTTTCTTCAGGGCTCCAATACATCACACAGTCTCTTGTAATAAGCAGCTGATGAAGTCCTCTAGAGTAGCGCCAGGAGAAAATTTGCTTTGCAGATTTCTAACAAACAGGAGGTATTCTAAGGCAGTAGTCATAAAAGGGAAAATACTTTGACGTAAGAGGTTTGTAATACCATCACCAGGGTCAATAGTGTAATGGTTGTCTTTTTTATTGACAGCAACATAACAGCCAACTTCTGATATTATTACGTGAAAATTGAGACTATCACAGTTCCTGGTGTAAATGCAGTAGGTGTGTTTGGTAAATTAATGGACAGTTGAAATATCCTGGGTCTTGGAATAAAAACTCAGAGTGAAAATAGAAGGAGAATCCTTTGAATTGAAAATATTCAACTTCACTACTTAACCTAGTTTTAGAAAAAGTCAGTTGGAATATCCTGGGCCTTTGAATAAAAACTCAGAATGAAAATAGAAGGAGAATCTTTTGGATTTAAACTATTCAACTTCACTACTTAACCTAGTTTGGAAAAAGTCACTTGGTCTGACTCCTCCTCATTTTCCTTCCCTGAGATTTCTCCCCTCTCAGGAAAGGGTGTCCTCTTTCACATGGTTTGCAGTAGAAAGAAAGAAAAGAGCACAGATTAGTGATGAAGGGAAAGGATTCCCATATATCCTGATTCAGTTTTAGTGGTCAATGGAAAGAGAGATGTCGAATTCTTACCTGGTTTTCCATTGGATTTGCTCACTTGTCATTTCAAATATTTCATAATATGCTAAAGAATGAAAATTAGAAGGGACAGATCATAGAGGTCATCTGGTCCAAACTCCCCTTGGTTGGGAAAACCAAGTACTACCTATATCAGGTGGTTATTGTGAGAATAAAAAATATATATAATATATATGTGTTTATATGTGTATATATATGTAAATACATATATATGTATATGTAAATACATATACATATACATACATATATGTATATGTATTTACATATATATTTTTATATATTTATATATAATAATTATATTTATTTATATATATTTATATAAAATAATTATATAAAGTATGTAAAGTACTTAGAACCTGGGACCCAGAAAACATGCTATAAGTGTTTATCTTCAGTGCATACTCTAGGCATATTTTTCTGAGTGCTTTTATCACTGACATTTATGTCAGATTGAATTTTCGTTTAATAAAGCATTGAAAATAATCAAAATGAGCTCCACTATCTCATCAAGAGGTATGCCTTTTGCACTTTGTTAAGCAGGACTGGGAAATGCCATCCAACCCTGGCATGAACTCTGATTGAGTAAAAAAGTCTTCACATTTTCAAAAAAATGAGATTTGAGCCTTACATGTAGGATAATTCTTAGGCTAGGAATATTGAAATAGTTTTATGACAGAAGTCACAAACCAATTGATCCATAAAATGTTAAAAATTACTAAATAACAGTTACTATTTTTTAAGTGGTAGTTCACATAAATACCTTAAATTCCCACCTTCTTCCAAAAAAAGGGAAGACCCGGCAATATGTCCTATGGACAGTGACCAGCTGGTGTGAGCAGAGGTACGCCCTTGACAGTGGAGGAGCAGTGACCAGAATGCCCCAGTCCTTGGTGTTCCCTATCGCTTTACATCTAGCATTTGGACGAGAGTCTCCCCAAATATGTTTCTGTTTGTGGTTCCTTCTTTTAATATGAAATAATGAACGAGGCAAACAAGAACAAGCGGGGAGCCATCCTGTTACGTGATACACAAATGGTGATTTCCTCTGAATGACGTGGCTGGTTATTATATACGTTTGTTGCTTTCTTGGTGCTTCTATCTACTGCAGAAACTATAGGCATTCTATTCCAAAGTGAGGCCCTTGGTTCCTAATGGTATGGCAGGCTGATCGTGTCACCAACTTCCCAAATTTCTCATCCTTACATCCATCCATCCGAGTCGGAAGTTGAGCTTTAGAGGGATTTTAATTTTTTTGTATTTTTATTTATAATTTTAAAATATTTACTTGAGAGAGAGAGCGAGAGCATGAGCAGGTGGGGGCAGAGGCAGAGGGAGACGTAGACTCCCTGCTGAGCAAGAAGCCTGATGCGGGGCTGCATGCCAGGACCCTGGGATCATGACCTGAGCCGAAGGCTCACCTACTGAGCCAGCCAGATACCCCAGAGAGAATTTTTTTTTTTAATTTTTAAATTTTCTTATAAACATATAATGTATTTTTAGCCCTAGGGGTATAGGTCTGTGAATTGCCAGGTTTACACACTTCACAGCACTCACTGTAGCACATACCTTCCCCAATGTCCATAACCCAACCACCCTCTCCTTACCCCCTTCCCCCCAGCAACCCTCAGTTTGTTTTGTGAGATTAAGAGTCTCTTATGGTTTGTCTCCCCCTGCCCAATCCCATCTTGTTTCATTTATTCTTTTTCTACCCCTCAAACCCCCCACGTTGCATCTCCACTTCCTCATATCAGGGAAATCATATGATAGTTGTCTTTCTCTGATTGACTTATTTCGCTCAGCATAATACCCTCTAGTTCCGTCCACGTCATTGCAAATGGTAAGATTTCATTTCTTTTGATGGCTCTCAGGGAGATTTTTAAAGAAATTTTGATTTTCCACTTCAGGTTAATGCTACAGAATGTGTGGTGTTGCCATGCTGATCCTTGCCTGCTGGTAAAATGCCCAAGTCAGTAAAATTGAAATACAGCTTCAAGATCCCTAGCTCTAAGATTAATGCTTCAAAATCTGGTCCTCAGTTCAAAATTATTAGTTAAATTGTTGCCTTTATTACTTTTTATATCATCATCATCATCCAAATGTGGCCACCCCAACTTCTAAGGGGAACATATGGACACGGATTGATCAATTGATAAATGAAAGCTAGTTAAGTTTGAGGTCTGATCTTTTTTCCCAGTTTTAAATAATCAGAGATTAGCGCTCTATGAGAATACGTTCTCTTCATCGA
This sequence comes from Meles meles, assembly GCF_922984935.1. Lineage (NCBI taxonomy): Eukaryota > Metazoa > Chordata > Mammalia > Carnivora > Mustelidae > Meles > Meles meles. The sequence goes on from NC_060077.1 coordinate 75,887,244, forward strand.
CTCTTCCAGTTTAGACCTACAATTTAGATAAACTGTACCCAGGAGGGAACCACTCATTCTAGTAGATCTGAAAGACAGAGTTGGCTGTGGGGTAGTTGTAATAAGAGCTGTGCCACGAGGTGGTTAGGTCTGAGCAGACATGGAGGTTCTAAAACATCAGTTTCAGAGGCATCTTTAAAGTCTTTGCTCTGTGTTAGAAATAGGGAGGCAGAGTTTTACCTCTCCTGTGCATTTCTGATGTGGTTCATTTCTAACTCTGTTGACATCAAGAAAATATTATTTCCAACCCTATCCAACTACATGTGGATGAATTATGTATAAAGAAAGGCAAGCAGGCATTTGAGTGTGCAAATATGTGGCTTTTAAGAATTTGTAATTAGCGGGGGCACCTGGGTGGCTCACTGGGTTAAAGCCTCTGCCTTCTGCTCAGGTCATTTTCCCAGGGTCATGGGATCGAGCCCCACATCGGGCTCTCTGCTCAGCGGGGAGCCTGCTTCCTCCTCTCTCTCTGCCTGCCTCTCTGCCTACTTGTGATCTCTGTCTGTCAAATAAATAAATAAAATATTAAAAAAAAAGAATTTGTAATTAGCTATAGGGATCTGCAGCTTTTTTAAAAATTGCAAAACTGTTCATTCATTCCTTCTTTATTCAGAATAGTTGAGCCTAAATTAAAGCCTTTCTCATTTATGGTAACAGACTAAATAAATAACAACTCTCCCCTCTTCTTTCCCAGTGACCTAACTAACTTTCCAAGGATCTAATAAGGAGCAAATATTAAAATGTGCTCTGGTGGCTCTCACACTCTGGCTGCCCAACAGACTCATGAAGCAGAGTGATTTGTGGTGTCTCTCTAAACTAAGAACAGTTAACATTTTTAGGTGTGCAGATTAAAAAAAATTATTTCCATTTGCATAAGGATATTTCTGATCTATTCCCTCTCTTTCTCAAATGATACTCTCACCATCATCTTGTCTTGGGATTCTCAATTCTGACTGTGCAAGAGAAATATCCAGAGTTTTATTATCTTAGTTCTTTTTTAAATATCTGGTTATCAGCTCTACGGGGGAGAGTCTGATTTCATTGACTGCAATGAAGCTGAGTATTTTGTTCAAAACTCCATAGGTGGCTCTACTGTGAAAATCACTGGTCTATTCTGTAACCTGAATGACTTCTCTTTCCCTTTAATGTTTCATACTGAGAGCTCATTTCCCCTTCCTGTTGTTTAGTAATTAGTTGCCTGGGAACCTCTGAACAGGTTGAACCTCTGGACACCCTTCCGCAAAGACAGAGAGACGCTGAGAGAAAACCCTCAGGAATTCAGGATTCGATCTGCTCATAGACTCACGGTGGGTTAGGATTTGAAGGGACCTTAGGTACTGTGTTACAGAACTATTCCATTTTGCAGATGATGGAGCCGAAGTACGAAGGTGTAGGAATCGAAGAACTCGTGATAGCAGAGCCCAGATGAGAACCAGATGTCACGGGGCATCTAGACTCGCTCTGTCTCTGCTCCATCCTGATGCCATCCCTGTTATAGGAGAGTAATGATTCCCTCCAGATAAGCAACAAGGCAGAGGAAAATCACATTCTAAGTCAACCTACCACCTCCAAAGTTTCTCTAGGTGTTAGGCCTTCAAAGAAAATAGGGAAATTGTTGCCAAGAGTGGCAACATTTCAAAGTACTACTTACTTTGAAAAGGACAGTTCTTGTAAGTTTTGAAACTTCTAAGTTGTTAACATTCAGTTATCTGTTAGTATTTCATGGTCCAAACTTAATATCCAAGAGTTACTAGTTGTTTGAACACTAAATAATATTGTTTATGACTGTTGTTTTCACTCATGGTATTCGATATTAATGTAATGTATCTCCAAGTCTTGTAAATTAAAAAAAAAAATTACCATCATCAAGAAGAGTGGAGATTCCGGCAAAGATCAAATTGCAGTTTTTCAGTTTCATTCAGTCATTCCAGGATCACTTACATAAGGAAAAAATCAAACATAGCCTCTCCATGAGAACCACTGCCTGAGTTTAGCAGATCTAGATTGTTTAAAAGTGTAGAAGATATGGGCTCCGTCCACAAATGGGCAGGTCACTTTGTGCCATTCCCTATTGAAACTGCCCCTCCCCCCCATTTGTTGAGTGTGGGAGATGATTGCAGGAAACAGAGAGGAAGCTTGAATCTGGGACGTGTGAGGACAAGGAGATGGAACGTGGTGGACTGTCCTTCAGAATACAGAGGCCAAGAGCAGTCCACAGTTGGGTGTCCTGGCCCCTTTCCCTTCCCATTGAGTAGACACTGACCACGGAATTTCCCAAACAGCAAAGCCGCCATTTCTGTCAGCGGGATGACTGGAAGGAGTAGAGCCAGGGGTCAGTTACTGAATGAAGGTGCAGGGAAGCCAGATCATGCCATAGTTCACAGCTGCCTTGCCTTTGCTCCAGGCCTTCTCAGCACTGTCACTGGAGAGTGTGCTTTCCCTCCAGCAGTACTCAACCAGTAGGAAGTATGGAAGAAAGTCCCAGAGAGGGAGAACACTAAGGTTTGACTCCTGGGCTGGGCTGAGTTTCTCTGTTTGCTTCTTTGCTGTGGCAGACTGAAGTGAGGGGGTGCTGGGGGCACGGTCATTGTTCCTTTAGTCTTTCTTTTGGCCTTCCTCCACCGTCTCAGTACCTGCTCTTGCATCTGCTATGTGGTCATTCCAGATCCAACTCGAAGGAAACCTCTCCATGTGTGTTCAAGGCCTGTCCTTTCTTTTCTTGACTGGACGTGTAAACTGGTTAGCATGAATCAGATTCTCTTTTGGACCATGTCCATTATTTTAATAACCTCATGACACTTTTTAAGTTTCTTGCTGAGTGATTTTTGCCCTTTCCTGTTTATCTAAATGGCTATAGATATTTTCTTATTTTTTTAAAAGATTTTATTCATTTATTTGACAGAGAGAGATCACAAGTAGGTAGAGAGGCAGGCAGAGAGCGTGAGAGGGAAGCAGGCTCCCTGCCAAGCAGAGAGCCCAATGCGGGACTCGATCCCAGGACCCTGAGATCATGACCTGAGCCGAAGGCAGAGGCTTAAACCACTGAGCCACCTAGGCGCCCCTCTTATGTTTTTTTAAGATTTTATTTATTTATTTGACAGACAGAGATCACAAGTAGGCAGAGAAGCAGGCAGAGAGAGAGGAGGAAGCAGGCTCCTCTTCCTCTGAGCAGAGAGCCCGATGTGGGGCTCGATCCCAGGACCCTGAGATCATGACCCAAGTGAAGGCAGAGACTTTAACCCACTGAGCCACCCAGGCACCGCTATTTTCTTATTTTTAAGTTCTTTAGTTATTTCAATAGAATATGCAGCAAAAGAAGTTTCAATGTGTAGGCTCAATTTGCCAGGAGAAGTTCCCTGACTGGAATGGGGGACATTGGAATGCCTTCTCTGAAGATTATAAAGTCCAGTTGGACTAGTATCATTCTGCAAAACTTTTAATAAGATCCTCAATGTAGCAAGAGGAGTAGTCCAGGGGCCACACATCTTTCAGTGTCATTCTAGTCTAAAGTTTAAGCTGATTGAGCATTTGCAGATTTGGAAAGGAGATGGTGGTTGTGAGCAATCATGGGAGAAGTGGTAGCTTTAATAATTCTTCAAGGGCAGTTCTTTACTTATATAAATATTTTGATTTAGGTAGGGTAGGAGTCATTTATTCACCTTTTCATTTAGTTATTCTGTTCATGTTTACTGAGTATTTGTGTTATTCCTGACACTGTAGCTGAAATACATCAATAAAAAATACAATGTTCCTTCTTCTACAAACTTATATCTAGAAGGGGAAAGAAACACAAAACAAGCAAGAAAATAATTAAATAACAAATTTACATAGTGATGATACTTATCATGAAAAATAGAGAAAGGGGGTAGAGAGGTACAGAAACTGGGGAAGGGGACTTTTTCAGATAGGGCAGTTGGAGGTCCTCAGGTTAGATGGCTTTTGAGCAGAGGTCCAAATGATATGAAGTAGCAAGCTATGCAAAGTTCAGAAAGAAGTATATCCAGAGAGAAGGACCATGGAGCTTGGCTGGTGAGAGAAAAAATGCTTGCTGGCAAGAGTGGAATGTGAGAAGTCACACATGTCCTTGCAAACACAGAAGGGAGTTCGGATTTTATTCCCCTACTGTAATAAATAGCCATTAGAGGTTTTCAAGCTAACAAAGTGCTTACATTATTTTGAAAAGATGTCCAGGGTGTCTGTGTGTAGGGTAGAAGAATGGAAGCTGTGAGGCCAGTTAGGAAACAAGTTTAGTGGTTCAAGGAAGAGGTGATGCCTAGGGAGGAAAGAGACAAGTGGAAGTGAATAGATTTGGGACATGCTGGAATTAGACTGTGTTGCCAGGCTGGTTGTGGAAGATGAGCAAGAGAGAAGGATCAAGAGTATCTCCTGGATTTTGGAGTTCAACTCTGTGGATGATAGAGCTATTTACTAAGATGGCGGTTGGGTTTGGGGTTCAGGTAGGGACGGGGGAAATCAATAGTTCCAAAAGTTTGGGATTTCTGGTGGTGAAATCAATAATTCTGTTAGACTTCTGGGTGGGACGATGTTAAACAGCCATGAAGGATGGAGGGATTGGTCCTAATGTAGGACTTATTATATCTTCCTCTTCTTGACTGGTGTCTTTTTAAATCAAAGTGTGGTCAGACCCATCAATGCCCTCAGCCTTGTAGGAAACATACATCGTTTTCACTATAGGCCTAATTATTAAGAATCTGCATTTTAAAAAGATCCCTATGAGATTCCTATGCAGTGATGTATATTAGGAAGAAGTAACTGAATCTAACCATGAGAAAACATCAGACAAATCCAACCTAAGAGACATTCTACAAAACACCTTGTCTGTAATCTTCAAGAAATCAAGGTCATGAAGGTCAAAGGGCTGGAGCTATTCTAGGTTAAAGAAAAGTAAATAGACATGATAGTTAAGTGAAACTCATGGTCCTGGGTTGGAGTTAGATTCTTTTGCTTTAAAAGATATTCTTAAGATAGGTGACTGAGTTTGAATAGGGTTTCTGGGTTAAGGGTATATAGGAGTTCTTACTAAAAAAGGCGGCTACCTTTTTTATATATGTTTGAAGGTTTGTGAGGTTTTTTTATTTTGTTTTGTTTTGGGTGGGTTTGGTTTTGTTCTGCTTTGTTTGTAATTTTGACTGGGATGGGCCATTTGCTGCAGTGTTGAGATAGAATTGGTGGTGGTGGTGGTGGTGGGATTTCTGACAGTCTCACGTCAATCCATCAATGCCTTCTTTCAAATCTATAATGAGTGGTGAAACCTTACAGGCTCACACGGTGCTCTTTCGACCTCACACACATTTTACTCTGAGTGGGATCACAGGCTGAGAAGGGGAAATCTCAAGTCTCCCAAGAGAAAAACCTTGGGCAAACCTGGAGCTTGCCATGGCATTCAGACCTGAAAAGGCTACAAGAAAACACCATAGAAACCTTTGTAACTCTGGATCCCTTTTCCTTCCGGTCAATTTTTTCCATCAATGATTGTATAACATTAAAAACTTTATACTTGTCTCCTCTTGTACTTGTAGAAATTTTTGTCTTTCTATTTAAAATTGTCAAGATACTACACTAGTTCTATCTCCAAAACACAAATACAATTTTCGCAGCCATAAATGGTAATGATTTGCTCTATATTTTGGAGAATCCATGAGCAGGTTTGTCTTTATCCCAATGTGGTTGAAGACTTCCCTCACTAAAAAGACCTTAATTCAGTAGTGTTGGCCTACGGATCCTAGCATAGGTAATTTGTAAGTTTAGAGATGAGGTGCTATCATGCCCTGAAAATAAAGGGCAGAGAAGTCTTAGAAAATATTCATAGAGCTGACTGAATCTCAAGGTTAACTCAACAATCACCAACCAGGTATCTTTAATTATTGTTTGAAACTTAAGTTCCTACATCAAAGATCAGGTTTCAAGAGCTTGGATTTCATGTTGAGTAGTAAGAATGCTTCAGGAAAGTGTTTATTTTTTTCTTCATTGGAAAATATAATTAGGTCCCCAGATGCAGATTGAATTAAGTAAATACAGCTCCCTGAAAATCATGCATTTATTGCTTGTAAGCTGGGACAAGCCTATTTCATGGGAAATCATGTGCTCATTTTCCCAAAATTGTTTTATTATAGAACACCTGATTTAGCTGCTTAATCATGACCCATTGTGATAAAAGTGAATGATATATTGAGTCCATTTGATTTGTTCTCAAGCTATGGGATTTCCTTGAGAGATATGAGACACTTCGCTTTTGCTTCCTTTTTTGTTTCTGACGCCCACACTCTGTGCTCTGTGGAAAGTCCATTTTTGAAATATGTTGACAGCCCTCACAGATAAGCAATGTACTGGGCCTTAGGTCAAGGACTGGAAAATGTACCAGTATCTGAATCATCCGCTTCACTCAGAACATACCTCTTAGGGAGATGAAGCGAGGTGTAGCATGGAGGCTATTGTGTGTTACCTTGTGGGGGGCATACCTTTGCTTGGCAGAGCAGTATCTCTTTTAAGCTCCTTGCTTTCCTATTCACTTTGATATCAAGTGTATACAAGCATGTGTATCCAAAGGAAAAATGAAAAAATATAACCTTCCCAACATTTTCAGGCACTTCTTTCCTGATGCCTATTTTTTAAGAGCTTAAATGTGTGCCTAATTCAAAAGTTATTTTTATAGGAGTTATCATGATGAAAATTCTCTTAATAATGATTCTTTAGTTTAAACTCTTTCTTTTGTGTTAGGTTTAAGCATTCCCCTGCAGGGGATGGAAGAAAAACAAACACGTCTCTAAGACTTCTATCAAGCAGAGGGAAAGTTATGAGAGAAACCAAGCACTGCCTGGTGGGGAGAGGGTATACCTTTATTAGTCCTTGACAGTCTTGCTTATTCAATGTATTTTGAAAAAAATATTCAATCTGTTTAACCTAAATGTTTCTAAAACTGCTTACTTAAATAGTATAAAGGACCACTAGATATTACTATTTTCAACTGAAATAAAGGCATTGAAATATTTATTTTAAGACTCTATGGCTCTTTAATGGTAGATTCATATAACTGCTAATACTAATGCAAATTACCTGTAGATTGAAAATTCTCGAAATAAGAAATGTGTGACTCTCACATAACTGTGCCAGTGTATTTCATTTTGGATACCCTTAGCTCTTAGCTACTGGGAAGCAAATATGAATTTCCCTGGAATGTGAGGAAACCATTGACAACCAGTACTGACCTGGGACTTTTTCTTGGATTAGCTAGATCAGACGCTGGCATCTCAAGAGTCTCAAAGGAAATTTCACGTTCCATTTTGTAGTCTTTACATCAAGAAGTAGTATTCATTTAACAACTTTTTTTTGCAGTCACCTGCTCCTCAGGTAGGAACTTGCAAAATCTAGGGAAAACAAGAAGTCACCAAGATTGTTCATGCAATCAATGAATCCACGAACACTGGCCATACCAATCTTACCCAAAGCCATGCCAATTAAATATACCATCTATTTAAAAAAAAACCCAACAAAACCCCCTAGCATCCTTATTTTGCAATTCATCAAGGAATTGGTTTAATAACTCACTTCACCTGCACACCAGTAATCAAGTTTACAAAGATATACAAATCCTCTACTCTTTTCTCAAAACTCTTTGTAGGAATTCTCAAGTTATCTCTGAGCATGTATATGTAACCCTTATCATGCTAGGACCGTATCTTGCTCTCAGTATCCTTACCATACAGTAGGTGACGAAACACAAATAAACCTGAAATAATGCAGGTCTTACATGATCAATCAATTCAATGAGAACAATTTAGGTATATTTTTAGCTTTTTCTTTTTCCAGAAAAAACTATTTGAGGAAGCAGGTTATAGGAATATGTGAAGGATTTAAATTAGTAAATGTGATGGGTTTGGTACTCTAGGAGGAGAAAGCAACCTGAACAGAGATATTGAAGTGGAAAGGAATTTGCTCTAACAGACTTGAAGGAAATCGATCTGATTGGTGTGAAGAACTTACATTAGAAATTATTAAATATGCAATATCAGATTTTGGAAGTGAGGCAGAAATGCACATTTAATGCTATAGGAATTAATAAACCAAATTGTGAGAAATGGAGGGCATGTTAAAAAAGCCACACTTATATATTAAACTAACTTAAAGAAATGATACTGAAAATGTTATATATTGTACGATTTGATATTCTTGAAAAGGCAAAGCCATAGGGAGAGAAAACAGATAAGTAATTGCTGGGAGGCTGGTCTCCAGGGGCATGGAGGAATTTTTTGAAATGATGGAACTATTCTCTATCTTGATTGTCATGTGGACTAAATGACATACATTTACCAAACTTGCAGACTCACACACTAAAAATATGAATTTTGCTATCTCTATCATATGCTCTTAAAATTTAGAAAAAACCTTTTTTAAGGACAAATATGGGTTAAAATGGGGATGAATGTTGACAGGAACAAATGGAAGGATGGTTAAAATTTATTGCTCTAATCTATTAATCAAAAACTTTTAAATTTTCAGACCTATCAAAGGAAATAGTATGTGGCTTATAAATACATGTTTGAGGATATATATGTGTGATTTTACAATGTCTTTGTTAGCCTCATTAGATTAGCTTTCAGGATGTTTTGTTAGTTACTATCAATCTGGGATGGTTAGGTAGTTAGGAAACATAAATCATTAACACCATCTTTAAACTGCTAAGGACTAACAAAAATAACATTCAAAAAAATAAAGAATTATATCAATCTCAACCTGCTTGGTGTCAAAAATATTCTAAATCCCCTAAAATCAAACATGGGTAGGTTTGGGCTGATTGGATTGATCAGAAGATATTGAGCTCATTCTGAAATGTTGAAGCACTTTATGAGGTTTAATAAAATTAACTGGCATTTAGTTTCAATTTAGCTTTTCTTTTCTTGCTTTGAGATATCACCCATCATGTTCAATGTCAGTATGCAGAAAAAAAATCTCTGAATGTTTTGATGGGTACTGAATTTGAGGAGAAGCCTTTCCTGTGGGTTAGAGTTTTCTTGTAGGGGTCGACGAGCCAGGTTTTGTATAAGTGGTCACTTTTGCCCTAAGAACATAACTCCAACAGGAACTTGGAGCTTTATAGGGGTGACTGCAACAACTTGACTCACCCCACCAAGCTTATCTTTGACAAGATAAGCTAACTCTATCAATACACATATTGTTTGACAGCCCGATGGAAATAAGCCTGTCTTATTCATGGTGAGTGTGTATCAGTTATGATACCTTCGTGGGGTTGAAGTACCACCTGCAATGTTTGTTAGTGATGTTTTAATAGTTTGGTTCTTGAGTATTCAGTGGAGAACTGACCAAGTGTACCTACACCCACACTCACAGGTGAGTTCTAAAAATGGGACACCTTCATGCTGGCCAAGGATACACTGTGAAGAACCACCCACATCTCACCCAGAGAAACAAGTTCAGAAAAGAAAAGACCTTTAAATTCGCCTTATTGCTTTCTCACCTCCGGGGATATCATCTATCTCTGAATACAGGAGTACCTAGTACTTGTTCTTGGTCTTTCACATCTTTTTCTTGACCCCAGTCTGTGTATCTTTCAAAATAGAGTTAATTTTGTACTAGTTACATGCTAAGCATTGATTTAAAACAAACAAACAAACAAACAAACAAACACCAGCCAGAAGCCAGAGGAGTTTCCATCATAATTAGAATAATGTCCTGTAAGAACAAACAAAATTGATTACATATTATGCCATTATAAATATTTACATTTTGTTCATTGTTTACTATATAAGGTCCTGTTCATCTTCTGTACTCATCTGGATGAGCTCAGGAATGCTGTGGAAACAAGCAGCCATACCTAAGTAGCTTATGTCTTAGTCACATAGAGTCTGGGCGACCCTTCAGAGCAGTTCTTGTCCACACAATAGCCCAGCATTCTAGGCTCCTGAAGTTCTCAGACATCTCCATTTTGATCAGTGATTCCATGATCACTGAGGTGAGCCAGCTCAGAAATATTTCCTTCTACCCGGTTAGCACTGGGTGTTATAAGCAAATTTATAAACTATTAAATACTACATCTGAAACTAATCATGTACTATATGGTGGCTAATTGAATTTAAATAAATAAATGAAAAAAATGTTTCCTTCTGGAAGTGGCACACATCATTTCTGTTCATATTTCATTTGCCAAAACGAGTCACATAACCAAAGCACACTTCAGAGGACAAGAGTACAAACCTTAATTGACACAGAAGTAGAGAGGAGCTGGAAACTTGGGAACATTGGAAATCTCCACCGGTCATCCACAAATAATGCCACATGCCACCCTATTCCAACAAAGCCAATATACTAGTGGATTATGTTTTTTCAATATATTAATTTATGATTGATCATGCAATTCTTGACTGCCCACACTGAATCAATTTATTCTTTCCAATCTATAGTCCAAAATGTAAAACAGTTATCATGTATACACATACAAACACATACACATACCTTGAAAAGCTTCCAATTTTCAACTGGAATACAGAGCTAAATACCCCCATCTTACTAAAATAACAGAATTGATATAATAATTAGAATAACAAAAAAGCAGTCATTAAATATCTAGTTGTCTTCAAAAATGAGAAGTCTTTACTAGACCAGGACTCTGAAAAATTGCTAAGAGAAAGTGAAAGGAAAACAATGATGTCAAAATGAGGTCCCAATGAAAAGATGCAACCCAGGGTCCACTGGGAACTTTGCCTAAGGAAAGATAGTTATTAGAGAAATTAGTACATGATTAAAAACTTTTGAGGGAAGTTCTCCCAATTAGAAAATAACATTGGTTGGGGCGCCTCGGTGGCTCAGTGGGTTAAAGCCTCTGCCTTCGGCTCAGGTCATGATCCCAGGGTCCTGGGGCTTGATCCCAGGACTCTGTTCAGCAGGGAGCCTGCTTCCTCCCTTTCCCTCTGCCTGCCTCTCTGCCTACTTGTGATCTCTCTCTATCTCTGTCAAATAAATAAATAAAATCTTAAAAAAAAAAGAAAGAAAACATTGGTTGAAGCCACTGAAGTTTGGAGTGATTTATTATAGTACATTATTGCATAAAAGCTTAACTAGCACAAGAGTCAAAGCCAATTGTTTGGGAGCAAACATGCTAAACATGCTTTCTTTAAGTAGATAGTAGTTGATTATAAAATAATTATTCACCTCAAAATATCTATTGACCATCTACCTACATGCCACATAAGATACTATTCATGATTCAAAAATGAACATTATTAAACAGATCCTACATTAATTTCTTTAAAAATTGGGTTATTTTTCTTTAATGCTTTGTAAAGTACATTCATGCCCATTCATGTGCAGGTAATAATATGTTATGTCATACTGATTTTTAAAAAGTTTTTTTTTAATTCCAGTTAGTTAATGTACAGTGTGATACTAGTTTCGGGTGTATAATATACACTTCCATACATCACCCTATACTCATCATGACAAGTGTACCCCTGAAGCTCCATCACCTATTAAACTGATTTTTAAACAGCTTAGAAAGTTAGGTTTTAATTTTTTTTACTTTTTGTTTTCTTGCTTTTTTTTTTTTTTTTAAGAGAGAGATAGGGAGAGGGAGGGATGGGAGAGAGGGAGAGAAAGAATCCCAAGCAGGCTGCATGCCCAGGGTGGAGCCCTGACATAGGACTTGATCTCAGGAACCTGAGATCGTGACCTGAGCCTAAATCAAAAGTTGGACACCCAACTGACTGAGCCACCCACGTACCCCAGGTTTTACTGTTAGTTAAGAATCTAAATCAGCATAATTTTATTCTTCTAATTCTTGTTTTTCAGCATTTGTATAAGTTGAAGTATTGAGAATATTGATCTGAAAATATTGTTGAAAACAAATATCTTCAAAATACACAACAGAAGATCACATGTTCACAGTGTACCCCCCATTGAGGGGTTTCAGTTGAAGGCGGAGGAGTTAAATAAGGCCATGACTGCATTTCTTTAAATGGTTGAAAAATAAGCCTAGTGTTATGTTTAGGTTCCTTTTTTTAGATGGCTTTATTAAACTTTAACTGACATAAAATAAATTGCACATAATTATAGTGCATAATATGATACATTTTGATATGTGGATATGCTGAAGAAACCATCTCCATAGTCAAGACAATGACCATATTTGTCATCCCCAAGGCTTTCTCCTGCTCATTCATAATCCCTTCCACATGCCTCATTCTCTCTTGGTAAAATGAAACTTTCAGGTTCCACTGTAAATTCTCAGGGGTCTCACTTAGCCGGCTCCCAATAAATTTGATTGAACAATATTTAATTCTAGGGAATACTGTGCTTTCTTATGTACATATTTATCAGAAATAACTATCAAAGTGATTTTCAGGCATGTAACTCTATGAGGTGACTATCACAATTATTAGCCTTTTTTATAAAAGAAGAAATAAGGGATTAGAGAGAGATGATGGAATTGGTTCTGAAATCTAAACATAGGACCTCATAACATGTGTAAGTTATGAGTAACTTGAGTGTGTTATGTGTTATGAGTGTGTAACTGATTGAGGCACCCAGGTGCCTCACGAATTTTATTTAGTGAGCTCTACACCCAACATGGGGCTTGAACTCGCGACCCTGAAATCAAGAATCACATGCTCTACTGACTGAGCTCGCCAGGCGCCCTTCTTCGTGTGAATTTTAAGAGGTGGTAGCAGAAGCAATATTAAATTAGTCTGACAGCGGAACCCTTCTAATGCACACACGGTTATTAATATCTCTAGATGTAATGTTCCTTAGGAGAGAACTTGACCTAAATGATGGCTTTTAAAATTTGATTTTCTGTGATTCCAAACTAAGTAACCAAGACATTTTAGGAATTACTTTTGTTAATAACTTTCTTATTTCTAGTGGATTAAAGAAAAAATGAAGAAGAATTGAACCTTTGGTATAAGGGGAAAAGTGCATACACATATATGTATATATACACACATACAAAATATACATACATACATATACGTGTGTGTACACATACAACAAACATATATGGGAAAAGGGCAAATAAAACTAATCATTTATGACATACTATCTTCTTGATGCAAGTGAGAATTCCAAGTCTCATCATGGGGTATAGAATAAAGAAGCTTAGGTCCTCTGTTAAATCTCTGCAATTATGGCCTTAATTGGCATAATTCAGAGGAGAAACCAGATGCCGTGGCTTAGAAAATGCTAATCCCTTGTCCTCATGTTGCTGTCAGTTGTGGCTCCTTCCTCCAGGGCTCTGTGGTCCTTGTCTGTCGCTGTGGCGAGAATGTCCTTGAAAGGGTTTTCTTCACGCCTGTCTGTGTTCCATCTACTTCTTATTAAAGGATTGTAGACTCAAAAGTGCAAGTTTGGGCCGTGTATTTTCTGGTTGTTACAAATCCGGTTTTGCCACTAATGAGCTGAGGCAAGACTGACGGTGCCCAGCAATAGACAAGGCATTTCCGTGGCTTAATCATCTCCTTAACTAGTAGGAGAGAGAGTTGCCAACCTTTAGTTGTGACATAAGATTATAGTAACTATAGTGAGGGAGTCAAAGTTTCTTGTTGCAATTTTCATTGAGAAAAAAAAACACATTTGTACCATTATGCCTCAAGGGCTTTCCTTAATTTGCTGTTGGCAATTCTATTGTAAATCACATTTACTTCAAGAATGCAATATTTCCTGCTTTGAATCGTTGTCACAAGTATTTTTCCAACTTTCAGTATTTCAATTATGAAAAAAAAATTTGCTGAAATATGAAGCACAAAAGACAAAGGACTCCTGTCCATTTCCTTGAAACTTCCTTGCTAAGGCTGTCAAGGTAGTGAAGAGATTCCTTTATTTATTGACTCATTCAGCAAACATTCATTCTTGGGACACCTATAGTGATGTCAGACCCGTGAAATTTTTATAAGCAAATTATTTTTAAAATGCTGTGGATTTAACATGTAAGATCAAAGATGAAGTCATTACAAATAGCTTTTGGGAGAACTTGAAGTCAAACCTAAGCCTTTGATTTAGAATTCTTGCTCATTTTACACTATCCAGAACTTGGGAAAATCCCTACTTCTATAATTTTATACATGGAAGCTTCCAAAATGATCCCGCAACTTTGAAATGAAAAAGTCTCTATAGAACATCCTATTCTACTACAGATAAATCTTGTCTCATAAATCCCCTGGCCATAAAGTATAAGAAGCAGACGTGCTTTGTCTAAATTCTGAATCAAATGCAGGTAAAATTCAGTGTATATATGACTTAGAGCCACCTGCCACGTTTGCCAAGAATATTAGAATCTATATCCATACGGATAGTTGCATTGCTGGGGTTGACATCATCATCTGATTAGGCTTTTAGATATTCATTGTCATTCTTAAAGACCCATTCTCTTTCCACCCAGGTCAATGTAGAAAAGCAGGTGGAAATGTGATAGGAATTACTTTCTTCACATCATTCAAGTTCTTAATGGCAAAGTGACACTAATATCTGCCATGAGTTCCAGGAATACTTGTCCCTTTGGATTTTTTTAAATTTTTAAAAAAGATTTTATTTATTTATTTGACAGACAGAGATCACGAGTAGTCAGAGAGGCAGACAGAGAGAGAAAAGGGGAAGCAGGCTCCCCGCTGAGCAGAGAAACCGACGTGGGGCTGGATCCCAGGACCCTGGGATCATGACCCAAGCCAAAAGCAGAGGCGCCCCCCCCTTTGGATATGTTATCTAGGTTTGTTTGGCATTTCAATATCAGAGACTCAGAAATTAACCTTTTGATCACACTGACCCTTAACGTATAGGTTAAGGAAAAAGTGGCAAACATGGGATGGATTTGAGACTCTTGTTGAACCTCCTGTGAAGTAGATTGGATCAAGCCATAAGTTCTGACTCTAATCTTTGAATTGCAGTGACTTTCCTGTTACTCAGTCACTAGTGACACTTCAGAGTCAGCATTCTATTCTGGAAAGTTTCTTGATCCCCAGTGCCGGTTATCTTGGAAAATAATTGCACGATCTTTCGTGAAAATGTAGAAAGAAAACATTCTCAATGTATTTGTAATGTTGCAGTGTCCTTCCTAGAGAGCAAGGTGCTTCTTTTTTTTTTTTTTTTAAGGTGCTTCTTTGAATTAAGACAGAACTAACTCTAGGTTTGAATTTCATCAAACTGTGAAAACAATTATTAGCACTCTCAATCAAATTGCATTTTATCCTGGGCATCCATATTAATCAACTCATCCTGTTCTAAAATTGTGTTCCTTCTTCTTTGGAATCCATTCCCATTCATCTGTCCCTCTCTCTCTTGCTTATATAATTTATATTTATATATAAATATAATTTAGATATATATAAGATTATATATATAATATTAGATAATTTAACAAGTTCCATATTTCTTTTAATTGTAAAATTGCTTTTCCCAGGTTTGGTACTGTGTTGCCCCCCACTCTAGAGCAAGCTGGTTTAGGACCAGAGCTACAAGCCTAACTGCCTTCTGTTATGTGATTGGAACTCTACCCTTGGAATCACTCAAAGCCACTGCATCTAGACTCTGTATTTTGGCCCCCTCAGGAGCATCTGACCCCTTTGGTTTTTATAGGGGACTCCCACCAAGACATACATTAGATTGAACGCCTTACACACAGAAGATGACTAATATTTACCACATTTTATAGGTGGAGAAATTCAAGCAAATGGGAAGTTCTTATTAACTTTGTATCTTCATTCTGGTCATGTGTGTTTTTATCAGTTCCTTTAAAACGACTTCTCTCTCAAGACTGTCACCAAGTATATGACTGTAAAAATAAATAGTGTCTAGTTTATTTAAGATAGGCTGAGTAGTTCTAACAAAAGCCTACATTTTATATGAAGTATGCAAGGACTTTCTTCCATTCTTTCAATCTGCAGTAGTAATGAAATCTGCAGCTAAAAATTTCACAGAACAGGAACAGTCATACTATTTCTTGAAAATACAGTTTTAAAAAGTAATCACTTAACATGGGATTCTTTGCTGTGACCAAATCTAGTTGTTATTTTTGCAAATTATCTTTTTAATATCATATATGATCAAGTATAAGGCAACATCATTTCCCAAATTATATGTTAAAAAAGAGATGTTTATCTTATACTGGTGTCATTATAAATCTCTTATAATGGGACATTCATGAAAGTAATTTGGTCAAAAGAGTATTTTGGGGGAAGAATATTTTTGCCTGAAATTACATTGATTAATTTTAGTCTGGACGCTTGGAAAAATTACCTGATAATTGGTTAAAAGCCTGGCCAAAAAAATTAAGAAAGATTCAGTTATTCCTGAGTGTATGACATCATTATTTGAACTGTTTGCAGATTAAAAAATAGCAAAGGTTGTGAAGAAAAACACTGTTTTTTGATCACATGTTTGGGGAAAATGAAGAAATCATCATATATGTGCTTATACTTACATGGTAGGCACATAAAGCCTTTTATTTTGTAGCTTATTATAAAGCTAACATTAAGCAAATATGTGTCTAAACATGTGCATGTATAAGACTATACTTATGTGTATACATATAATTATATATATTGATATATGACTATATTTATGTTTATATATGTGTTGTTACATTCTTTCCTATTAGTTTTATTAAAATGGATTTGTTTGTCCTTAATCAATGTGATACATGAATTAAATAATTTTGTAATCATAGCTCTGTTCATAATTATACTTACAGCATTTTTTTGTTAATAAAGGGGCCTAATACTATTTATATACAGAAATATGGTTTACCCATTCTACTGTGGCTTCTTTGCAAGTCAAGGCTTGCATAAAGGCTATATGAAAGCATTACTCATGAAACCATTTGGTCCTTTCCCATTCAAGAGTCCTTTAACATAGAAAGAACTAGACTGAGTTACAGTAATTTCTATGTAAGGTCCCAGTGTGTGTTCATTTCACATCCTAAGACACTGAGACGAAATGAAATTAGAAATGGAAGGTTAAGAACACCATAGAGAGTAGACGTGCTACCTATAATTATGTGAACAAGTCTACTCTGATGCCTAAAACAGGTCTTCATGTGTTATGTCTGTAGAGTAATTTGTAGTAGAAATTCACTTAAGCACATGTATTTCTTGAACTTACATCTTTAAAAGTAGTTAGCAAAACTAGCATGACCTGGGTGTCCAGTCTTGTGACCTTTAGTCATGCTGTGGGATTTCCTCAAACTGGGGAAGGCTTGATTTTATTTGTGATTAGACAGACTTTATATGAACTGCAAACCAGCAGAGGGAGGAGGCAAACCCGTGCATGACTCCTTGGCAAAGCCTTCTCTGCCACCCCGGAAGAAGGGTGAGTTAGGTAACTTCTGATCTATCAGTGTGAGGTTCAAGTGCATAGACACGACACCAATTTTTAAGGGTACTGGGAAGGAATGAAAGGCAGTATCTTGCCCAGAAAGTGAAATCAGTGGTTCATGTTACCAAGGACAAGAGAGAAGAAACCAAAGCTATTTTTGTTTACAGCTTTAAAATCCTCATTCTCTCTTAGAGCCCCTTTTATTTTTCTTTCGTGTTCTTCGCTTTATCCCCTAGGCCTAGCAGAGTATCAGACACACCTGACTTAATGACTGTGAGAACTTCTCAATTCTATCAGGCTGTACTCTTTCTTTCTTTTTTCTTTCCTTCCTTCTTTTTTTCCTTCCTTCCTTCCTTCTTTCCTTCCTTCCTTCCCCTGGAGTCTTTTCCTACTCTAATTCATCCTTCTGCTTTCTCTCCAGGCCTGCTTCACAATTGTTCTGGAGAATTCACTTTTATGTCTCCTATGTTGGACCTGCATTTCTTGGGTCCAATCTCTTTCTCTTTCTTGATTTATAAGCTTGTTTTGGATCCTTCTTTAAAAACAGCACAAGAAGTCCATTTTTCAATCCTGGCAGATCTGAAAATATCTTCAGTCACACTTCACTGACATTTTACCGGGGTATACAATTCTAGGTTCAACATAATTTCATTTTTAAATGTGAAGGCATTTAAAGAATCTTCTGGGTCTGTTACTGCTCTTGAGAAACATAATGCAGTTTTTATTCTTTTCCTTTTATGTGATCTGCTTTATGTTTCTGGAAGATGTTTCATGTTCTTTTTATTTGGGCTTATAATTTTCAGAATGATGTATTTTGGTATATTTAATTAATCAATTGGTTTTAAAAATTCTTCTCTTGGACTTTTAGTGGAAATTTTGATCCCAAAGATCCATGGTCGTCATTTCTGGAATAATTTTTGCACTACTTATTTAAGTAATTTTTCATCCCTTTCTGGGTAGAAAGAACTCTTTTCTGGAACTTTCTGGAATTCCCTTTAGTCAGAAAAAATTTCCCCTTTTTCTAATTTTTTTTTTAATTTCCCTAACTTTTTGTTCTATTTTCCTGAAGATTTTTTATCAGAATCTAAACAACCCATCTGTCAAATTTTTAAAATTTTGAGTAAATTTTCAACTTTGGGAGTTTTTTTCCTGTCTTGCATATAAATTTCTTCTTAGTTCTTTTTCTATGGGAGCAGAGTAAAAATATGTGTTCATCTTGTTAAGCCACAAATGACTCTAGTTTACTTTCTCCAGAAAATAAACTTCCAGTCTCCTGGAGGCTGGCATGAGCAGATGGAGGAACTTATGGTTGGTTGATTGCACGGCAGTGGGGAAGGAAGTTTTGGGTCCAAGCATTCTGTAGACAGAAGTCTAGCCAAGCCCCTGTGTTCACCCTACCACCTGGTCTCCTTCTATGGTGGTATTTCTGCCTCCTAGGTCCAAGCCTCCCAGGCTAAAGCACAGAGAATCATCTTGCTTCTTATCCATAACCCCTCCTACAGGCGCGCAGAGTGTAAACTCTTCTCTTCCAAGTCAGTTACACGCCCCCATCTGATTTACACTCTTCCAACCATCTCTTGTTGTTTATTTTGTCTTTTGAGGTCTCTTCATCTTTCTGTCTGTTTCTATTATTTAATAACAGTTAAAAGTCCTCTTCTTCTCATGTTGGAGGGCTTTGGGAAGGGGGAGGATGAAGTCTCCCATGTACATACATGTACCTGTTTATTTCAGTGCTCTGTTTATTGGTCGATAAACCCATTGACAAATTATGTCTATTTAATCTGTGCCGCAGAAACTCAGGGTACAGGAAGGCATTTATTTTGACTATGATGCATGGTGCTGGCCCCCTGTTTTCACTGGTTTTGTAGGGTCTTTTATTCTACTCTACCCTTGGTCAATGTGGCCTTCCTGGGGTGGCCCAGAATCACTTCTCTCCTGTTCTGCCACCATTCTCCTTGGAACCCTTCTTCCCCCAGGGAAGGAAAACTTCCACCACTTTCCAGCAGCTGAGTAGCATCACTATGTAATGTTAATGCCTCTGAGCCTCAGAACCCAAAGACAGGACTTCCGTGGCAGGTGACACCAGGAGGGCTGTCCATATGAAAGTGAACCCTATGAGGCAACTGGCCCGCTTATCTGGGGGCAGATGCGAAATGTCTGCGTTAGACTTTCTTATGCCAGGTATTTGTCTAGAAAAAGAGAGGCAGTACAGTGTAGTGACCACCCTGAGTCCTGCCTGTGGGGTCAGCAAACCTGAGTTCTACCTTTATGATCCTCGTGATTCTGGGCACCTTGTTGGGATTTTCTCAGTCTCCGTCTCATCTTCCTTAAAGTAGGGACAGTAAAAATAATAGATTCCTTGCCTTTTTCAAAGCAGTGTGATGAACATCAAATGAGATGATCTACGGGCAGGGCTTGAATAATAGCTATTTGGATAAATATAAACACATACACGGGGGGCAAGAATACAGATTATCACTGATGAGCGCAGAAAATCGTTTTTAAATATTTTTTGAGAATCATTTGAAATTAATGTGCTGCCTACGGTAGAATAAATTCAGTTATGTTCTTTCTTTTATCTCTCTCTAGGCCCAGGGACACACGCTTGTTATATACTCAGTTTTCAAGACAAGAACCTTGAGGTAGAGGAAACAGAACGTCCATATTTTCTAATAGAATAGAGTCTTGGGGCGCCTGGGTGGCTCAGTGGGTTAAATCCTCTGCCTTCGGCTCAGGTCATGATCCCAGGGTCCTAGGGTTGAGCCCCACATCGGGCTCTCTGCTCTGCGGGGAGCCTGCTTCTTCCTCTTTCTCTCTCTCTGCCTTCCTCTCTGCCTACTTGTGATCTCTGTTTGTCAAATAAGTAAATAAAATCTTAAAAAAATTCTTTAAGAATAGAGTCTTGTGGAACCCAATACTTTCTCCCATTGTCCTCTTCTTCACTCTTTCGCTGCTGGGTGTGACATTGGGTTTCAGTTTGGGGCTCTTCCTTCATCTCCTCCACCCACAGCATTCTCAGGGAGATGCTCGCTAGCTGGAAACAGCAGTGCCTCCCAGATGGTCCTGAAAGCCCCCTGCCAGAACTGGGTCAAACAATTAAAATTTAAATAGCATCTCATCATTTCCCAACAATGGTTTGGAACATTTAAATGTTCTTCGCGGAGGAATGATTCTATTGTTATTATACATATGCAACCTTGGATTCTCCCCCTTACCATCAGCCCATAAACTGGGGATGCCAGAGTCAGTCTGAACTGTTCCCTCAAGAGAGCCAGCCAGGATCTGTGTTGCGGACAGAAGGAGCCAGCGTGCCTTGAGCAGGGTCTGCCATGTAGTAGACACTTTGTAACGATTTGTTCAGTGCATGTGGACGCTCTCGATTTTCTTTGCTCTCACAGACATGAGCTCTCTGAAGTGACATTAGGAGGCAAAAAATGGGATGGTGTATACTGCTTAATGCATTCAAATGGCCAGGTCCCAACTTTCAAAGCACTAATTTCGTTAGGTCCCCTCTTATTTCCCGGGGCAGTTCCTTGCTCTCCCCGTCGTTCAGCAGACATCCCCTGGGGGAGAGAACGCAGTGCCTTGAAAGCAGCTCGCACAGTGCCCCAGCTCTTTGAATGAGAGGTAGCAAGGAAGACACGGGAAAACAGAGGACTAACAATGAGACGGCCGCTCGGGCTTACAGCCCCGCAGTGGGGAGGATTTACAGGAGCCCAGCGCCTTTGAGTCACCAGCAAGATTTGCCCGAGGTGAGCTCGGCACGTCGGCGTTAGGACGGGGAGACACGCCTTCTTCTCGCACGGACCTTCCAGATCCCGGCGGCTCGGCCGACCCGGGGGTGGTTCTCCAAGTCCTGCCCCTGGCAGTCCCGACGGGCAGGGGCTGGGGACCGATCCCGAGCGCAGGTGGGGAAACAAGGAGCTGTCCCCACGAGTGGCGCCCCGCAGAGCAGATCCCGTGCGGTCGCTGGCGTGGGAGCCCCGGAGCCCGGGCTTGGGAGAGGGGACCGAGACCTCCGAAACCCGACCCCCAGCGCTCCCGCAGAGGAAACTTCGCAGGCTGGTGAGTGGGGGAAGCCGGGCTGCCAGGGCAGGAATGCGTTCCCGCCCGCTCCGGGTGCTCTCAGCCGCCCGCCTGCGAGAAGGAAGTGAGACGTGGACCGGGAGCGGCGGGCCCGGAGGGGGGCGCGCCGAGCCCTGCGGAGCGTGTGCCCTGCGGGGCCCGGTGCGGGGCGCGAGCGCGCGGGGTCGCAGCGCTCCCGGGCCACCGCGGGGGTGTCGGCCCCGGAGCCCCGGGAAACCCGGGCCGCTGTCTCTGTCTGGGTATTTCCGCAGCAAACAGCTGGTTAGGATTAAACAAACACCACCGCCTCCCCTCAAAAAACAAGTCACAGCAACGCCAGCTTCGTTCCGTCTGTATCCCCAAACAGCTAAAATAATTGATGATGATGATGGTGGTGGTGGTGATGTGTTTAGAGATCGGCAAGTATTTGAGTGATCCGAGCCAGCTAAGTGACAGGACTTTTTTTTTTTTTTTTTTTTTTTTTTTGCACTTCCTCAGGTGTGGTGACCACAGAGAAATCAAAAGTAATTTCTGTCTTCCCGTATTTTTGCTCAGTTATTTCCAAATCCGGATCCTCGCATGGCAGCTGCTAGGATGTTTGCAGGGGCGCCTGCTCAAGTGGCCGCAGTAGCTTAGCTTCCAAGAGTTTCCCACCCAATACAACAGAATTTAATTATTCGAAAAATACTGAGGCAGGTGACTGGCGAAAGCTGCAGGCTGTCTTACGAGGGAAGAGCCATGTTTGGTTAAAGTCACCACCCCTGTATCATGCTTACTGGCTTTTTATTTCACAATCTAAAATTAAGGCTATAAGGTTCCGGCCGATTAAATGGTACATTACTAAATTAAGCCCAAGTTAATAAATGTGGTTCCAGGGTTATTAACAACAAAATTATTATTTAACATAACAGTATCTATGCATTTTGATATGTTTCTATTTTTTAAATGTGTACTATTCTTAATATTTAGTTATAGTCATGCATATTCAGTGATGTATAAATGAATATATATATTTATATGCATGGTTGTATAGTTCTAAATTTGAGAAGTTAACAGAAAAGATAGACTTTGGCATTACAGACTCAGACATTTAAGTTTGTTGAATTTTCAAGTTATTATAAAGTCCACGTTGTAGTATTAAATGAGAACCATACTTGCCTTGTGTCATTCCCCCTAAAGAGTTATTTTTCATAGTTTCTTCACATGATCCTCTACCCAGAAGGGATCAGCCTTTCTTGAAGGCAAGAGGGGATTCTTATGGGTAACCAAAAGAGGGTCATCCTGACAGTTTTATATTAGTGAGGCTTTTCTGCTTATGGATTATGGGCCTCTCCTAAATTGTTACCATCATTGCTTTCGAAAGCAAAACAAACATTTCAGATGAAACTGGATGAGCCTGTTCTCATAGTTGCCAAGAAGTAATAAAGGGAATCTGTCAAATGTGAGCAATGGCAACTCTCACAGGCCATTTCTGGAACAGGAATATTTGACCTGATAACGAAGGTAACCCTCATACATCCGTCCTCTCGGCTCCTTGAGACACCAGCTTATTCTAAAATTATCTACTGGTTTCTGAGTTGCTTTTCATTTAGTTAGCTGTTTTTTGTTTTGTTTTTTTTTTTTTTCCTGGAAAAGTGAAAGTAAGCCAAAACCCCGAGGTTGTTCAGAGCAGAAATC
Organism: Meles meles; assembly: GCF_922984935.1. Lineage (NCBI taxonomy): Eukaryota > Metazoa > Chordata > Mammalia > Carnivora > Mustelidae > Meles > Meles meles. The sequence continues at coordinate 75,910,356 of NC_060077.1, forward strand.
TGCTCTTTTCCCACCGTCACTCTGAGAAGTTTCAGGTTGGGTTTTCAGTCTTTCAGATCAGCAGAGCATGAAACATAGACTATTCACATAAAGCTCACCTCGCAATTAATCTAGTTTCTTGAGCTGATTCATCAAGGTAGCTTAACCAATAGTTCAGCTCTTAAGCAAGTAATTGTAATGTCGATATGCAGGAAAACAACTATAGTAAAAATAGGACAAACCAGGTGTTTCCCATGGGAGAGGATGTCACTTTCTAGAGTTGGTGTCTAAAGGAGAATGATTTTTTACTCATTATTAGGTGTACTTGAGCTGAAGTTTATGATACAGTAGTAGAACGTAGCAACATCACTAAGCATAATAAATGCCTATTGTAAACCCCATACGTGGAGTTGAGAGTTTTACTTAATTTGTTTCGCACAATCATCATTCATGTTCTCCAAATACTAACCTTCTTTCGTAGGTCCTCCTTGAATGAAGGAAACTTGACCAGTAATGAGACTAAAACTCTGTTTAACACATAATCACAAAAAAAACTTCTAAAATCTTTTTACGTGAACAACTTCCATGTATTAAGAAAAATAATTTAAGTTTCTTGTTCACTTATTTAACAAGTATTTATTACTGCCAAGCACTCTTCTGGGCTCTGTGTGGACAGAACTGGACAAAACAGACAACAGACGAACATCTCGGCCCCATAGAGTTTGCCTTTTACCGGGGAGATAGAGAATAGACAAGATACACGGAAGCTGAATCTATACCTCATGAGAGATAAATGCTGGGAGAAAATATAAAGCAGTGGAGGCATGCAGAGGGTCAGTGGCATGGCCCAGCAGGTGTTGAAATTTTAGATCAGGTGCCTAGGGAAAGCCTTCCTGCGAAGACAGTCTTTGAATATTGGTTTGAAGGAAGTCAGAGAGTGAGCCGTGTGGTTTTGAGGAGGACAAGTTTTCCAGATGGAAAGGATAACAAGCAGGGCTTTACCTAGCATCCTCCAGGTAACAAAACAGACTGCAACACCTGGAGGGGGACTGGGGTAGCAAGAAATGGGGGTGGGTGATAATGGGGCCAGGTCACAGAGGGCTTTGAAAGTCCTGAAAAACATGTTGACTTTTGATATTTTCTGAAAGCAGTGAGAAGACACTATGATTTAGATACTGTCTATTGAAAATTCATTCAAGAGACTAAGCATACTCTGAGCCTTGGTATTCTTCTAAACCAGTGGATAATAGAGGTTAACACCATGGAAATTACATTCGAGCTTAGAGATAGACACCTAAGTCAATATACAGATTAGCAATCATACAAGTTTCAGTGCTATTTAAAAAAATGTAATGTGAAATAAGGAGAGTGACCTGGGAGGGGTAGGAGAGTGCTGTGTGATTTGGAAGCAAAGCCTCAGAGAAGGCCATCTTTCTGAAAGATCACCCTGACCTCCTTGAAGAGAAGGTGTTGTAGGGTGAGCAGAGAAGAGACTAGGTAGGGGGTGATGCCAGCAGATGACCATGGCATAGATCGGGAATAGTTGTCCTGGAGAGAAAGAAATAGATTCAGGACCTCTTTGAAGATAGACTTGCTGACAAATCAGATAAGGAGTGGGTTGAAGAAAAGGGAGAATCAAAATGATCATCAGGTTTTGTACGAATTTATGAGACAGGTGGTGGAGCTCTTTCCTAAGGTGGATGAAGCCAAGAGAAAAAAAATTGGAAAGGAAATGCAGAATTCATTTCCAGCCTTTTGAGATACTCTTAGGTATCCTTGTGGAAATGTCCAATTGGGCTTTGGATATAGAACTTGGAGCACTTGGAAGAAGTCATAGCTGCTCATAGAAATTTGGAAATAGAGATTCTGTGGGAGCTATTAGACCCCTGGTCTTGAGGATATCACCAAAGGATCACACTCTGGGTTATTCTAACATCGAGGGATCTTGCAGAGGAGTCAGTAACAGCCCCCGCCCCCCCCACACAAAAGAGTGTTGTCACAGAACCCAAGCCAGGAAGTGTTTCCAAAAACAGGCAATGGTCACTTGGGTCAGACATTGCAAAGACGCAGAGTGAGGTGAGGACCAGGAAGTGATAATTGCCTGTGGCAACTTGGAATCACTGGCAACCTTGACAGAAGACAGAGTTCTTAAAAATAAGGAATTCAGATAAACTAACAAATGCTGGAAAGAGCATTTCGCAAACCCCCCAAAGAGAGACTGTTAGAGAAATTCATGAGGCTACATAGAGGCTCTAATAAAAGCCATTTAAAAAAACTGGCTTATAGAACAGATGAACAAAGGGGCTCATAATTAGAAATCCTTACAAAGGTGTTGTGAGCTGTCAAGAGAGAATGAAGAGGAGAAAACCCAGAGTGGGCTGAAGCCTGGGAAGAATGCTCAGGAGAACCAAAGATTCTTCTAGCATTGTTTAAAACGAAGCAGTGAATAAGGAAGTTAATGGATGTGAGTGAAAGTAGAATTACTCAGTTTCTATTGTGTTTCCCTCTTCTTTCTGCAAAAAAGAAAATAGTGTTCCAAAATGAGAAGGAATTGGTAACACCAAAAGAAAATTTATGTCAAAGGAAGTTGAGAAGTTATTGTGACCATGAGTAACTTCTTTAAATGGGAAAGAATAATGCTGAGTTTGGTCAAGAAGACCTGTCTGAGGAAACTTATGCTTCAGTGGAGACTGAAGGATATTTGGGTGCCACTCAAGTGGGCAGTCAAGACAGAACAATCCAGATGGAGCCGAAGAACCTGCCGAGATCTCCACCTGGGAAAGAGCGTGGTGCCTTCAGTGAGCTGGCAGAGGGTTTAAGTGGAAGGCAGGGGGTCAAGAGGGGCACCAGCTAAGGCTGAAAAGACCACTTAGGAAGTCATGGCAGGGACTGAATAAAACCAAAGAAGACCAAGGAATGTACCACTCCAAGAATTCTTTGTTATAGAGATGGCCTGTGCTGGGAGGCTTCACCAGATGACCTTTATTATCTCTGATATCTTACCCTTGATCTAATTTCTGGTGTCTGGGGATAAGGGCATCTCTAGAGAAATGTGAGGGCGAGAGGAAAAGTGGAGAGTAAGGATGGGCATGTGCTGTCCTTGATGGGGAAAGCTGCCTCAAGGCCCAGACTCGATCTCCTCTGCAGACTTGGAGAAGGCCTGGTGTGCATCTGTTTCCGGTACAAACTGGGAGGAAGTCTTTGAATTCTGTGCTGTGGTTTTCTCTGTAAAGCGAGTGTGTGATAACTGAGTTGTTGCAAAGACAGAATGCCCTTGAATACGAATGTTTCTTTCTCATTCCCAGCAGCGTTTCTAATCAAGTGTGGTCTGCATGGTTCTCACTTCTTACAGTTTGTCACTCTCTCAAAGGACACTTTGACATTCAAAATAAACCCATGCATGAGGCCAAGGAAGCCAGAAGTTAGTTTCCTCTCAGTTCCTGGAAAGTGTTAAATTCGGGTGATTTTTGTGAATAAAGTCTGAAGTCTGGTGCCTTTGTTCTAAAGTAGTAATGTTGATTCTTAAAATCAATATAGTAAATATCCACATGCAGGGAGAGTCTTGGCAGCTTGAGAACAGAGAATTATTTCAAGAGAAAAGAAACAATTCAAATTCATAAATGTTGACTGTGTATTTAAAGAAAGATGCCATGTTTGCATCATAGTATTTTATAATCAGTAGAAACATTTTTATTTGTCTTATTTTTTAGGAACTGTGTTTTTTGTTTGTTTGCTTGCTTTTTTTTTTTAAAGATTTTATTTATTTATTTGACAGACAGAGATCACAAGTAGGCAGAGAGGCAGGCAGAAAGAGAGAGAGAGAAGCAGGCTCCCCACTGAGCAGAGAGCCCGATGTGGGGCTCGATCCCAGGACCCTGAGATCATGACCCTAGCCGAAGGCAGAGGCTTAACCCACTGAGCCACCCAGGCACCCCAATCCCTACCATTCTTAAGAGTAGTTGCTTTTGTCCTAAGGCTTTATTAAGGAAGAAAAGATTCTTTTTTGTAGACATTTTAGAGAACCGATATATCCTCAGCTTCTCCTACATAATTGGGCGTAAGTTAGCTTCTTATAAGGTCAAGCATTCCCTATACCCCTAAACTCCTGCCAGAACAACAACAACAACAAAAATGTATTACATAGTCCATATTGTCATGGAGGTAAAATTGTCTCCTTGAGTCTTTTTTTCTTTGACATTCACTGAAAGTGGAGCAAAGAACTTCCTTTTTAGTACTTGTCAAGAGAAAATTGTTCTTTTTCAGAACTTTATCTTAGAGCCCAATTTTCTCTCTTTTTAGTATTTTTTTGCTTCTAAGATGGGGAATTAGTGGCTTGTTGACTATTCTTTCTAACGAGTTAAACTCTCCTAAGTAGCTATGACTGAAAACAGCTCATGAATTCCTCTTCGCAGTGAGCATATCTACTTCATGTAGCAAAAATCCAAAGACATGCGTAATGTTAGAAGTTGCAGGTGTATGAATAGAACTGTAGGGGAACAATTTGGGGCAAAAAAGAACTTTATAAATAAAAGCTAATGTGGTCCATGTTATTGGTGATACTATGGCCTGAAAAATCTTGAGCAGCTCTCAGATAAAATCTTCCATTATTAAGGGCAGATCCTGGGTTAGATATGTGTTCAAATCCCTCGTTCTGAAAATATTGTCACATCCCGTTATAGGAAGGGTCATTGGTGTCCTTCTGTAGAATCTCTTAAGTCAATCCTCAGGAAGGGAATAGGCCCTGTGATAGTGTGAGGCTCGTTCACCATTACTGTCCATAACACTCAACTATATATTCTAGACAGTAAGTTCTCCGTGTCCCGTCTCATGGATAAACATTGCAAATATATGTAAGTAGACTCAGGTGGTAAACTGCCAGACACTGTGGTTAGTCTGCAGACGGAAGTAATTGTAATTGATTAATCAGCAGGATTTTTCCTTTTTTCCATCGGGAATGGTAGCATTTTTCTGAGCCAGCCTCAGCCAACCTCTAGCATAAGAGATGGGCTTGTAAACGGCTCCATAACCTCTAAATGGGTCCAGGCCCACAATTGCAAACTAAATGGCCAACCTTTTAGATACATGACACCAAAGATCTCTTGGTTGATTGCATCTGGGTAAATTTAGAGTAATCTTTAAAACCATTACTGCCCTTTGAGTTGTTACCTTCAGAAATAGACACCCGTATACTATTCAGTCCAATTTCTAACCTGTCAGTCTAGAAAAACCAACTTACTACATAAAAGAAAATGGTTCAGAATTGAGGACTTAAACAATTCACAGGAATCACAAAGATAACAGTTTGACTTTCCTTAGAGTTAAAAATATACCTTATTGATTACGGTAAGTAAAACAGAGTCCTGCGTTTGCCACATTAACTTATTTGGAAGTGTTGTCAAGCAACAAGGTAGGTCCAGTGTCTGATAGCAGAAGGCTGCTTTGTAAGAAATAGCCCAGAGTGAACTAATGAGTTCATCATGGGAAAATTTGGACCTGGGTTTCTATCTGTACTTGGCTTATCTCCAAATAATAATCTCAAGTCACTGAAATATATAAAACGGACATAGAAGTAGTTGAGCCACTTGTTTGTAAGAAGAGTTATGTAAGATCTCGTCTATTTATTCCACTGTAGGAAAAACCTGGGTCAGAAAACTACAGGAATTTTTAGGAGGGTTTTATGGGATTTTTAATTTTAATTTTTTTGCAGAACTACTAGAATACTTAATCAAATGTACTGATTTCACTTCCAGTCTCTTTTCAAAGACGTGAGATTTTTTTTAAAATTTTTTATTTCTTTGACAGAGAGAAATCACAACTAGGCAGAGAGGCAGGCAGAGAGAGAGGAGGAAGCAGGCTCCCTGCCAAGCAGAGAGCCCGATGCGGGGCTCGATCCCAGGACCCTGGGACCATGACCTGAGCTGAAGGCAGAGGCTTTAACCCACTGAGCCACCCAGGTGCCCCAAGACATGAGATTTTGAGCTATTCTTCAGAAAAAGAGTTCTATAAAGCTTTATGTTTGAACAGAAATTTAGACAGATATTTTTAACTAATTTTTAAGTATAATGTGATTTGTCTGGACAGTCTGAAGCCCATCAAAGCTTAGATGGCAATATCAAGAAAGACAAAAATAAATAAATAACCATTAGGAGCACATAAAGAGGTTAGGTAGAAATCCTTTTTTACTATGGTATGGGTCAAAGCAGAAATCAAAACATTGGCTATAATATAGTTTAAGATATTTATTGGTGTTAGGTTTTATCTTTTACTTTTAAGAGAAAAAATGCCTATTTAAAAAATATTCTTAGTCTGGGGGTTGCCGCAAGCATTTTACCTTAGATTTGCTAGTTTCAGACAGAAATATGTGTTGTAAATACCTTCAATTCATGCCTTTGTCATTTTTTGGCTTTCTATTATTTTTTAATGAACAGAGACTCTAAAACTCTATGAAGTCAATCACTGATTGAGGTTCAGAAAGGCATTAAAATAAATTAGCACCATATGCAATGTTTAAATATTTCTTAAATATTTTATATTTTAATATTTAGTTTTCCTATTTAGTATTTAGTACATTTATTTACTACTTCTATTTAATATAGTTAAATATTTAATATGTATTAAAGCTTTGTGGTAATAGTGTACCTATAATTTTAGATTTTTTAAAAAAGATTTTATTTTATTTATTTGACAGAAAGAGATCACAAGCAGGCAGAAAGGCAGGCAGAGAGAGATGGGGGAAGCAGGCTCCCTGCTGAGCGGAGAGCCCAATGTGGGGCTCTGTCCCAGGACCCTGGGATCACGACTTGAGCCAAAGGCAGAGGCTTTAACCCACTGAGCCACCCAGGTGCCCCTAACTTTGGATTTTTAATAAAACGTATTTTTTTAGTTGTGTTAGTAGTGCTAAGCTACCTTATAATAACAGTGCTTTCAACGGGAGAGCTTGCACTTGAAGTGGTTTTAAAAATAGCATCAAGGGTGTATTGGAACTCATCTCTCCTGTTTCCTCTCCTGGTTCCCCAGGGACTATGGGTAATAGTGGAGATGTTGAAAAACTAGCATGGCACCTGCTGACCAGTAAGAATAAAGGAGCATTTAAGACACACTGGCGTGTGCCTGCTGCATACCAGCTGGGCCAGGGGACCAGTGTTAAACTATTACACAGTAAAGCAGGGAAAACTGGCTTCCTTGCAAATGAGACATTTCCTTACCTTCAGCTCAGTCTACTTGATCCTAACATGTTAAAATGTCATGTGGTAACAGGAGGGGGGATTATTTCTATTCTTCTGAAATATAAATGTAAATGATGAAGTCTTCCTTAAAAAATTTCTTCAGATTTTATAAACTTTGACCAAACTGGAGCTATGCATTTTTCCTCCGTTTCAGATAATCGAGATGAAAATAATCTTTAAAACCATGACTATGAAAGCAACCATCCCTCATATGCTAGAATCTGTATGTCTGTTGCTCCTTCAGATAGGTTTAGGATCACAGTCCAAATGAAGGACAGGAAGTGAGACTACCACCGAACTGGAAGGAAAGCCATTCCATAACCATGAGATGGCTTCTATCATAGTAATTAGGGTGGGGTCTGAAATAATAACAAGGGTGTGACTTGAAGAACCAAGCCAAGTTCATGCATAAAACACAGGTACAAATATGGTTTTTCTATATATCAGTATCGTCCATGAGAAATAACCTTGTGGAAAAAGACATTGAATTAGCCATGAACCATGACAGATAGCCATGAGCTGAAATATCTCCAGAGCTCCCTGGTGCTAATTGTCCCAGTAATTTTTGCTGAGTGAAAGATCGAGGAGGCTTTGTTAGTGTTAGTGATGAGCCAAATAGAGAGGGAAAACAGATGGAATTTTCACTTCATGAACTAATCTGTTTTTATGTAGCGCTAATGCTAATATAGTTGATCCCTGGAGCACCTACTGTGTGCAGCATCCTAACTGAACAGACTGACCAGCTTTGCGATTAGTCCTACAAAATTCACATGTGTCTGTCTCAACTTACCTTTCTACCAGCTTTTGCCTAGTGTATGTCTTTACGTTGGTGTCACTGAAGATAGAGGTGTGGGGAGGTAAGAGTAGCTTTTCTAGTTTAATAACATTTTTCATCATCATCTAGAAAGAAGAGTCTCCCTTACTACTTTTGCTAGCAATTTGGCCAAAATCAACACATTATGTATCAGGCTTCTTTTCCCTGAGACATGCTAGCTTTACAATACCGGGTCATATAGCCTGATATATTTTTTCTAATTTTAGGGTAGGAATCTATTGGGGAAGAAAAAAAGTTCCCCTGAACTCCCCTAGTTAAGAGATAATGGTTATAATAAAAGGGTCACCACAATAGGAAAAAGTATAGTTGTGAAATCGGTTAATGCTGTGTCCATTTTAGGCTCACCTTGCTTCTCCTATCCTTGTCCCAGGGACCTAAGTCCCTTGTCCGACCCCCTGGCTGCTCCCCTGGGATCTGCTTCTCTTGCCTTTGCTGTTGCTTTGCTCTTTCCTTTCTCTCATTTCCACAAGAGAATCAAAGTGTACCTGTCCCTGGTCCTATTCCCTCAAGCCCCTACTTTCCACTCCATAATCTAATATTCTAATTGTGGCTAACATGTTAATTGGCCAAAATATAATAGTGTTAGTTTTGGGAAGTCATACAACAAATCCACATAATTTGCCAGTTGTAGATTTATGCATTTGCCTATTAGTTAAACTTTATTTGTAACTCCAAGATCAGTATTTCTGGTATCTTTGTGGTCATTCGCAAACATACATAGACATGGGGAAAATTGTGAGTCTCCTGATGTGCATGTTCCCAGCCGAGGTCAAACAAGTTGATGCTGTCTTGTTTCAGTTTCTTACCTTTCAATTTCTCATGAGCGTCCTTTTCATGGTTTATTTAATACCACATGTTTCCCATTTTTGTGCTTTTAGTTGGTAGTTTTCTGTTTAAAATGCCCCCAAGCATATTGCTGAAGTTATTAGTGTTCTTAAGTGCAAGAAGGCTGTGATGTGCTTGTGAAGAAAATACGTGTCAGATTCAAGCTTCGTTGAGGCATGAGTTATGGTGCTATTGGCCATGAGTTCAATGTTTGTGAATCGATGATAATATTAAACAAGGTGTCCTTAACAGAAATACACATAAAACAAGGTTTATATCGAACAGTTGGTGACCAGAAGCTCACAGGAACTTAATCCTGTATTTCTCCTAGGAACAATGGCTCCATCTTTGCTAATTCAGTATTTGTGGTGACGTTACAGAACAAAACTACCATGATTAACAAGAATCAGCTGTTTAGGGGCGCCTGGGTGGCTCAGTGGGTTAGAGCCTCTGGTTTGGCTCAGGTCATGGTCCCAGGGTCCTGGGATTGAGCCCTGCATCGGGCTCTCTGCTCAGTGGGGACCCTGCTTCCCCCACCCCTGCCTGCTTCTCTGCCTACTTGTGATCTCTGTCTGTCTAATAAATAAATAAACTCTTAAAAAAAAAAAAGAATCAGCTGTTTACTTCCTCCCACAGAAACGTTTGTGATAGTTTAGAGATAAAAATGCAGTCAAGTAGCTAAAGCAATGAGAAAAAAACACAAAAACAGAGTCATGTAGTCCAGAAGTAGAGAGAGGTAAAGTAGTTTATCCAGGGATCCTTTAATCACTAAAACATTAAGGAAAAAAAGTGGAATTCTGATCTTCCAGGCAATAGAAACAAACAAACAAAAATAATGAGGACCATAGATTTTCTTATATTAAAGAAAGTATATCAATTTATTGGGAGAGACACATTTCTTTTTCTATCGTTGCATTTTAATAGTAACTTCATGGCAAAAAGCCCATCATGGATAATGTTTTTAATTGTAGTTTTATAAATAATGTAGAAACGGACCTTGTATGATTGATTTTATATTGACTATAAGAAAGCCTAAGACACTAATCTTATCTCACTGTTCTGTGAAGCATTTCCATGGGGATCTGAACTTTTCTGTATGTTTCTGGGATGCTGAAGTGAAATATGATACTATCACACAGGGAGGGGGTTTGGTGCTTCCAAAATCACTGTAGAAAGAGGACCTGTGAATTTGCTTGTGGGTTGGAGAGTCAACATGGAGCATTCCAGAAAAATGAGGAAAGCTATGGCTCCCAAACCACACCAGAGACTACTCCAGTTTAGAACACTGTGTTAATTAGAATTATTGTGTTGATTATGAGGTGAGATATACCATAAAGTGACTCCACAAAGCCTTTCTCTTTTAAATATCTGTCCTCATTTTTATTTTTGAATTCATCTTACCACTGGTGCTAAGAATTTTCTGACACAATTTGGAGAGAGTCATAAAGCATAAATTAAAATAGTGAGTAAAGAAATGTTAAGATAAAAACAAACTGAGGGTTGCTGGAGGGGAGGGTGGTGGGAGGGATGGGGTGGCTGGGTGATGGACATTGGGGGAGGGTATGTGCTATGCTGAGAAAAAAATATAAAGAAAAAAAGAAAAAAAAAACAGTTATTCAAATGTACATATATTTCCCCAGACTCTAGATAAGAAGATATTTAAGTAAGACTAGGTGGTTGATTATCATATGATCGCTCTGATATGAGGAATTTGAGAGCAGGGCGTGGGGGTTGTGGGGGGTTTGGGAGGGAAAAAATGAACAAGATGGAATCAGGAGGGAGATAAACCAGAAGAGACTCTTAATCTCAGGAAACAAACTGAGGGTTGCTGGGGGTGGAGGGAAGGGAGAGGATGGTTGGTATGGATATTCGGGAGGCTATGTGCTATGGTGAGTGCTGTGAATTGTTTAAGACCGTTGATTCACAGACCTGTATACCCCTGACGTAAATAATACATTACACGTTAAAAAAAAGTCTAGGCTGTTGACCTACAGAGCAGAAAAAACAAGAGCTTCAGAAAACTGAAGGAAAACATTTTTTAACCATCGTAGTTTATAAAACGATATAAACAATTCAGTTTCCCTATTTTTATTTATTTTTTATTTTTTTTAAAGATTTTTTTTTTTATTTATTTGACAGAGAGAGATCACAAGCAGGCAGAGAGGCAGGCAGAGAGAGTGAGAGGGAAGCAGGCTCCCTGCTGAGCAGAGAGCCCGATGCGGGACTCGATCCCAGAACCCTGAGATCATGACCCGAGCCGAAGGCAGCGGCTTAAACCACTGAGCCACCCAGGCGCCCCAGTTTCCCTATTTTTAAAATGAAGAAGGATAAATTAAAAAACTCAATTTAGTTACACATAATAAATCCAATTAAATGGAGATACAGTTTGATTTATTGGAAATAATATGAGTTTTATGCAGATTTACTACTGGCAGTACTTTACCAGAATGTAATGCATTCTGGAAAATACCTACTGAATCAAATATGTGTAAATATAAAAAATAAATACATTTCATGGTATGGAATGGGTGGTAAGAGGTGGGGAGGTGGAGGGCTGTCTGTTTCCAGAGAGCTCAAAGTAATATAAAATCCTCCATTACTCTTGGCTATTTAGATAAAATCTTTGATAGTGTTGATCTAGCATTTTATACATATTCTTTAGTATTACATACTTTCAAAGAAAATGCTCCCTTTTATAAGAAATAAAGAGGAAAATAAATAGAATATTTAGATGAAGATAAAAATACTGCTCTACCAAGATGGCAGCCGCCTTTGACAAATTGAGCCATTGCCTGGCCAATAGCATCTTTGGGCATGGTTTTAAATGATCATTTCTGAATTGATTTTTACTGAATTCACAATCGTGATACTGGCTGCTCAGAAGAGTTGATGTAGTATAGAAGGCACAACGTTTGAACATGGGGAAATCAAGTCTTGCCTTAACCTCAGCATGCTGCTCTAGTAGCCAGTGGGCTGGAGGGGACAATTACCTGCCTTCAGCCACTCCTGTCCCGACCTCTGACAGAAATCCTGGCAACTATTCAGGGAGTCTGTGGCTCTCTTCTCAACGGGATGATAGCTTTTGGTCAACTGTTTATAAAATTACTAATTTTAAAGACTCTTGAAATATTATTAGCCTTTGATCATCAACTCCAATAGAGAAACCCCTACTTCCCCTTCCCCACACATTGCCATCTAAAGAAGGCAGATCAGTGGGGGATGTGTATAAGATGTGTAGCCCAAAATAGATTTTGGAGAAATCTTTTAAAAACCATTCACAGTAGAAAACTAAAGAGTCCTGTAACATATTTCTGTCTCTGATAAGCGATGAAAATAATACTGGTTTGGTAAGGTAAGTGACATTCTGCTTCTCTATAGCAAATATTTACTCATGCTTTTTAAACAATAAACTAGCCAAAGGTAGGCTCAAGGTATAAATTTAATTTAACTGATTAAATCCTTTGTAATTTAGCAAAGTATCCTGTCCATACATAAAATACCAGTATTATTTTATATTAAGACCCCCAACTCTGAAGGACAATTAACAAATTCCTAGATGATCTCATTTTGTGCCCTGCCCCAAAACAGTGAAACTGAGCTCATATTTATCTTCCAAATTTAACACACTTTGTTTAAAAAGCAGACTTCCGGTTTTAATCTAAATATGATTACATTTGCGTAAATGTCATTTATAAACAACTGTCCTGGAACATAGGCATTGCATAAAGCAAGGTATACCTGTATATTTACTTAACAAAAACCACAGGGGTGTCATGTTTTGCAGCTCGGTGACTGATGCTGGCATACAATGAACGTGTGCATTCATTGTTCTTCCTTTCTGCATTGCTTTTCACGCTCAAATACAAATTTCCTGACTTTGGGAATCCACATGCTGAAAGACAGTCCAGTATTGTCTTGTGTTTAAAAGCAACAAGCTGTGGATTCTGACTGACCTAGATTTAAACCCCAGGCCTGCCAATCATTAGTTGTGTGATTTGGGCAAATTAATTAATCTTTCTGAGTTTCAGCCTTTTCGTTTGCAAAACCCCCACGGGTTATTGTGAGGATTAAATTAACTAAAGTATGTAAAGTGCTTAGCATAATAGCAACTCTGCAGGAGGCTGCTAATATTAATTCCAATTATAATCTGGCAGCTCAACAAGTGATTGTTAATATTAATTCTATTTATGTCTACACTGAAAAACCAGAGGGTAATAGAATAAGATGTTTTGACAGATTCCTCTCAGTTTTGTTTTCTAAGTGTATTGTCTATATTAGTTATGTTCTCTCTATATTGATTCTTCCCTCCCATTACAAATTATTTTTAATTTTTATAATGCCATTTGTTTTAAAAATATGTAATACTTTCATACGGTTCAAAATTGAAAAGGCCCAAAAAGTGCCTCCCGTCTAGCTCCCCTCCCAGAAGCAAATCTTCAAACTCCATTTCATACATGTATAATTAAACAGTTAGCTACACATATTCTTTCTCCCTTTTTTTTGTTCCTTTCTCCCTTTTTGCACAAGGTATCACACTGGTTAGGGTTGCCAGATGAAATACCTAACTCCAGTTAAAGGAACAGTATTTGTGGCATGATTATGCTAAAAAATTAATTGGTCTTTTTATCCAAACTTCCAATTTAACTGAGTGTCCTGAATTTTATTTGCTAACTGTGCCATCCCTAAATTGCTAGTCATGATGTTTAGCATCTTTTTTGTCTGCTTTTGATTTTTTTTTTCCCCACGGGAGAATCATCTGAGCCGGTTTTAGACTTCTCTATCAGAATCATTCAGGGTTGTACTTAGGCAACAGTACCTTCTCCCCTCCTTAGCCCAGTGATGGTCTTTCACTGAGAAAGAGTCTTTTATTGCAGTCACAGAATGAGAAATGTTATTAATAAGTGTTTGCAGTTGCAACACTAATTACAAAGAAATGCAAAGGTTACAAAGAAAGTGTTCCTGATAGTGCTATATACCAAGATTATTTTCACCTACTTTTTGGCTAAGTGGCAAACCAGGTGTTTTACAAATTCTGTAGGATCCCCTTTATGCAGGAGGGATCTGAGAGCGAGGTTAACTAATTTGTTCATGCCACACATCTAGTCATTAGAGGAACAAGAATTAGAGCCATGTCTGGCCCCAAAGTCTTGTTGGGGTCACACCCTGATCTGACCTAATTCTGAGATTCCCCTTTTCTTAACGCTCTTCAGAAATAGCTTGTTTTTAATTTGGAAAACAATTCAGAACAGCTGTTTCTGGTTCTCAGCGGATGACTGTCTCAGTTTAAAATGCCTTCTGGAGAGCCCTGACAGACAGAAACCAAACAGGTAAAATTCCTTGGGGTTCAAGTTTCTTTCGTCTCTGTAAATCCTTTGCAAGGTAGTTCTGGATTTTGTGTTTGTTGGTTCACCTGCCTCGGGTCACCTGGGCATGAAGGGCTTATGAAAAAAGAGTCGAACAGCCATAATGATGAGCTGTGACTTTGGGGGAAAGGAACCACGGTCTTTGATCAGGACCTTGATCATTGTGCTCAGAGTGTGTGTATATCATACCCATGTCTTGACGTGTAACTAAAATGAAGGAACTGGATTAAAATGGAGGGGTAGGGGCACCTGGGTGGCTCAGTGGGTTAAAGCCTCTGCCTTCAGCTCAGGTCATGATCCCAGGGTCCTGGGATCGAGCCCCATATCGGGCTCTCTGCTCTGCAGGAAGCCTGCTTTCTCCTCTCTCTCTGCCTGCTTGTGATCCATGTCTGTCAAATAAATAAATAAAAATCTTTAAAAAAAAAAATGGAGGGGTAGATATCCTATTCCTACACACGCCAAGTATTTTCTTTCTCTTCCTTTGTGGACATGTTTTATGAGATGCATGATGTAGAAACAGACCACAAAACCATTCTGGTTTTTGTAGCAAGGGACACAATGTGAGTGTCTGTGTCAAGGTCACTTCCTGATAATGATATTTTCCAGTGAATTTGAGGCAGAGATTCAGGGAGGAGAGATGAAACTGAATCCCATTCCTGGCTTTGCTCCTTTCATCTGTCTCTGAATCTACAGCCCTTATGATAGTCTTGCATACAGGTGATGTTAGGTAAATGTTTGTTGAGCTGTCTTGATATTCTCTTTTAAAATTAAGAATAGACTGTGTTCTGGGTAGTTTGACGATGCAGGGATATGAGTAGGGCTGAACCCAGACACCGTTGTCATGGACCCAGAAACCTGCAGAACTACACTGGGTTCTTAAGTTCTCTGAATTTTGGTCATTTCAACTCACCTAAAAGCATCTTTAGAGGATCAACCAGCCTTGAAATCTGAACATTCAGCAAAGAGTAGATGAGAAAGAATTCCTTAAGGTCCAGTGTCTCTTGGAGAGCACGTGATGCCTGGCAGTGCAGAGCGAGATGCTAAAAATAAATACATCAATAAAAATAAAAGAAAGAAAGAAACCACCATTTCAGTGATTCCAGTAGTTTGGAATTGGGTTTTGGTCCAACATCCAAAGAATAATCCTGCGACAGCAACAAAGAAATTTTAAGTTTTCAGGAAGGACTACGAAAAAAGGGGGAAAAATGGAAACCAGGTCAACTTCTTAATATCTTATTAATTTTCTTAGTGATTTGTTCATTTTATGAATTGGCCTGAAGTTTGTTGACTTTGTCTTTTCTAGAAGTATGATAATCACATACGCCTTGCCACAGAGCGGATTCCCTTGGCTCTGTATTACTGTTGGTGCACCTAATCTAGGTGGAGGGACTAACCTTTATAAGCTCAGAATGATATATAGCTCTTGGTGGGAGGTTCTAAAATTTCCCTTTGTCCAGCCCAGGTCTCTTATTATCCTACTTCTAATGTTTTCACCTCCCTTCATCTTCGCTTTTCAGACCACTCATTTGAATTTTTTGGTAGCCTTTTGCCTGTGGCTTCTTTCACATCCAGAATCCAGTAATGCAAATATGTCTTTATAAATTATGGCTCAACAATTTGGAATGTCCCCTTTCCTGCTCACCTTTTTATTGTGTCTTTTTTCAACACATAGCTGCAGACTTAATGTATTATTAGGCAAAGTACAGATTATTATAGATTCAATTAAATGCCACTGGTAAAGGACAGAGTGGTTTTCCTAAGTTAATTATTACAATAACTTTTAGAATCTGAGAAGCTCAACCAGTTATAATAAGGGTATTTTGAATGGGTTTGACATTTTTAGGGCCAGCTAGGAACAAAATTTTGAGGGAGGGGAGAGGGGCTTTTGATTCTCTATGCCCCCCCCTTTTTTAAGTGTCCCTTTAGCAGCCCATTGACTTTATTTTACCAAATTTCTTCCCCATTTTCCCATTCAGGAATTTCACGGATACAACTATGCCTTAGTCTACTCTTGCTTCGTTTCCATTATTCATTCAACAAAATATGTTGTGTCTCTTTTTACCAAATACTCTACTAATCAACATTTGCCTTGGAAGACACAGTTTAGGTGACTGTGGGAGGTAGTGAGTTTAATGTGTCAGCCTCATCAACACTAATGAGCAAATTCGTTAAAATATCGCCTCCTTGGTGACCTCTTGCTCTAATATGGTTAATATCCTTCTTCTAGATCCTTAGGATTATCTGTTTCATAAGGAATTCATGAGGGTTTTAGACACAGTGGCTAGGCAGATGCTGGGGTTCAGGGAGGTCTTTCAGGACACCTCAAAATACTGGCTACAGAGGCCACCGTTAGAGAGCAGCTACCAAAAAGTATATATGGGGAAACGCAGGAGGTTTTCAGGCGGTTGGCCTTTGTACCACACAAGGGAAGATTAGCCATAACTTTTTTTTTTTTTTTTAAGATGTAGAGGCTGAAATAAAGCAAGTGAATTAAGTAAAAAAGTTTGTAATCCTCTGTAAAATCTTTATAATATAGGTTCTGAAAACCCAGCACTAGCTGAAATTTGTTCCTAGACAGAGCTGCCTTAAGATTCCAGTTCCTTACTGAGCAGTTACTGTATGCTCTGTCCAGGAATCCAGTTCAGAGTGAAAAGAGTCGCAGACAGGAGATCAGTGGTACATATTCCTTCAGGTTACATATGATGTGAGTTATTTGCATTCTGTAGTGATAATGTTTTCTTCAGTTTTCTTGCAACACTAGTAATTTTCATACATTTGAAACAGGGTCCTTGCTTTTTCTTGAAGTACAG
The DNA here is from genome assembly GCF_922984935.1 of Meles meles. NCBI lineage: Eukaryota > Metazoa > Chordata > Mammalia > Carnivora > Mustelidae > Meles > Meles meles. Next base: position 75,927,394 of record NC_060077.1, read on the forward strand.
GTTATTTTTATTTTGCACCCTCAGAGTTTGAGATCTAAGATAATGTGTTGCTTCATTAAAAAAAAAAAAAACTTTACATGGGAGATGGTAGAAATGAGGATTTGAGTCCATGATTTGCTTGTATGAGATTCTATGATATTGTGATTTATAAGAAAGATATATTTGATCATTCACATGACCAAGATGTATTTCTCAAATATATTTGGTCTTTATCTTCAGTTCCTGGCTCATAGCTTTGGAAACCCTTAGAATTTTCTGGGGATAAGAGCAGTGGAACATCTTCTGTCATAATATTTGGTCTCCCCTTCTCAGTTTCTGACATAGCTTCGGAGCCATCAAGGTGACCTGGATGTCATCTATGAAATGAAACAACTTTTGGGAAAAGGCCAAAGATTGAGGGAACCAACCAGGAAGAGAGGGTTGGAACTTTCAGTTCCACCTGCTGATTTCAGGGTAGGGGAGAGGAGCTGGAGGTTGAATCAATCACCAATGGCCAATGAGTTGATCAACATGCCTAAGTAATGATGCCTCCATAAAACCCCCCAAAAGGAAGGGATTCTGAGAGTTTCCAGGTTGGGGAACCAGAACATTTCCACAGGCAACCATGCCAGGCCCCAAATTCTATGAGGACAGAAGCTCCTTTGTTTGCTGCTTTGCCCTATGTATCTCTTCATCTGACTGCTGATTTGTAACCTTTAACAATCTTTATAATATATATCTGTAATCTAGGGAGGAAACAGGTTTCCTGAGTTCTGTGGGCAAATTAATAGAACTTAAGGGGAGGGTTGTGGGAACCTCTGGTTTGCAGCCTGTTGGTTAGAACTACATACAGGTCACTTCTGAGTGACAATTGGCATCTGTATTGGAGGGCTTGTTGGAATCTCCAATTTGTAGCTGGTCAGTTTGCAGCCCAGGTAACAATCGGGGCTTCTCACCGATGTCTAGAGTGGAGGGCCATCTTGAGGGACTGAGGTCTTTACCCATGGTTTGGGGAAGCCTACACACACACACACAGAGTGGAAATGGTCCAGGAATCCGAAGGAGGTTTCCATTTCAGTCATCCCACCCTCAAGCACTTAACTGAAACCCTTTCCAGCATCTCATCAAAATCTTCTGTATTTTAACTGGACATGGTTCTGAATACCAAAGGAGCAGAGGTAGGTATTCAAAACTGCAATTAGTAGAGTTGGAAACTGTACACTCATCCACTAGGGTTCTTTAATTTTATAGATTTATCCTGAACTTGTGAGTTTCAGATTAGTTTCTTCTTTGATTCAACATATCAGTAACTTTGATGGTAAAGACACTGTTTCTTATGAAGAGTGTTCAGGGTTTTTCATGCACAGGCTGGGCTTCTCTGAGACCAGCTGCTTCTGCATTACAGAACCACACAAATTCAATCTCACAGAGCATATATTAGTGTCTCCAGCAAATATTTGTTGAACACCTATTTTTAGCTAGACTCCGGAGTGAACAAAGTGTGCGAGGATTCAACACACTCGAGCTTGCAGTCTAGATGGGAAAGCGAGTGATAATAAACAAGAAGACCCATATCAGCTGGGAAGAAGGGCCATGCAAAAACTAGACTGAGGCCACAGAAAGTGAATGGGAGCCTTTGTTAGATTTGGGGTCCCTACAGATCCCCTGATGAAGACACATTTAAAGGGAGAAGCGAATGATAGTAAGAAGGCCATTTGTGAGACAGGAAGGGGGAAGAGTGTAGGCGGAGGGAACAGCCCATGCCATGGTTCTAACACAGGACGAAACGTGTCTCTTTGAAGGAATAGAGAACTAGTAGAGCACAGTCGGCCGGGTCGTACAGCCCTTTGTAAGGCAGGAGAAAGGACTCTGGGTTTTATCTGCAGTTTGATGAATGCCACTGGGAAATGTGAAGCCGAGCAGTGGTGTTGGCTGACTGTAATGCTGGGGGAAAATCTGCTTGTTCGCTGGAGAAGGACAGAGGAAAAGGCAAAGCCACAGACATGAAGACAAGTTAGGAGTCTCTTAGTAGCTACAGTGACGGTGCCCTTTGTTCACATGAGACCCTTCTGAGAGTGAGTAGGCGTGGCAGGTGGGTATGTGGTCGCAACACGCAGTCCCTTGAGCCGTCACAATTGTCTTGGTGACGTAGTGGAGACTTCATGCCATGTCATCTAATCTCTGCAATAAACTTGTGTGCCTGGCACATGATAGGTGCCCAATAAATGTTTGTTGGGTGAGCGAATGAGCGAATGTGGGGGTGATTAGCATCCTTGCTTTAGAAATGGAACGGTGCTACAAGTCTGTGGTGAAGCTGAATTTTAACTATAAAACCCATCCTCTTTCTTCAGTTTCTTACAGAATGCCTCATTCTTGTTGCTTCTTAAGCATTTCGGGATCATCTCGCATGTATTTCCATTTTCCTCCTTCACTTCCTCCCAGCTCCTGGGGTTACTGTTCTACACACAGAGGTTCTGTAAATGTGTTTGCTGTACCAGTTTTCATCAAAGGCAGGGATCAGACTGGCCATTGACAGTGTCAGGGCCCCAGGAACTTTCTGATCTTTCCTTTGAAGCACCCTGAGGCCTCCACCCGGGCAAACTGTCAGGGATAATTAAAGAGGCTGATGATGGGCGTGCCTTCGTGTTCCCCCTCGCCCCTTATACAAATAACCCCCTCCTCTGTCCTCTTCTGCTCATCCAACAAACCGGCACCGCCTTACTTCCAGGCAAGGAAACCTAGGACCCAGTACAATCTTTCTAGGCAGAGTAGCCCCTGCCTGTTGGATAGATTGCATTGAATTCTCGATGAAAAAGATGATCTCACTCTCCTACTTTGAATTATGGGCCTAGAAGAAAGTTCAGATTTGTATATTTTATATAATTTGTATTGTAAATTGTACATATTTCTGACTTCCTCCATAAACATTCAAAGCAGATTTATCTCCCAACAAGATCAGTTTCAGTAGAGGACTGGCTTTTAGGGAGTGGTGCGCACAGGCCTCCTGATGTTTTCATGCTTGATAAGCCTGTGTGCTGGTGTGTGTGTGTGTGTGTGTGTGTGTGTGTGTGCACGCACGCATGTGTGCTCATTATCAATCAATAGCTGATGGGACCTACTCCATGCTGGGCTGGAGAAAAATGTCCCAGCTTGCATTCTCATACTCCTTCCTGGTATTTTATCCTACTCACTTGTTTTGCTTAAGACAATGTAAACCTATCTGCCACAAGATACAGTGTATCATTTACTAATATTTGTGATTATTCAATAAGTAAACCTCACCTATTGCTGGGTTTATAAAACTAGTTTCTGTTTTAGATCTGAGGAAAAGTCTACTCTTCTACCTGCTGTTGAAGGAATAATAGTAGAGTCCCACCCTTAGCTTAATTAGGGGAAAGACAATGGGGGTGGGGTGGACTGGGGGGGGCATGAGTCTACATCTGTCATTGTGTATATATGAGCAAGAAGATTAGCTGCTGACTCACATTGTCAGGGAAGAGCGGAGCCAGCTTTCTTCTGAAATACAATCCCCGTCACAGTCCCGTACAATGGTACATTCACCTTGATGTGTTTAACAGAAATATATGGATAGAACAAATCTGAAACTTCTCTATGTTGTTATTAAATGCAACTAGAAGTTTTACATCTGAAATGTAATATACAAGCATTTAGCTTCCACATTTTTTCCTTTTATTATAATAATACCTATCTACATGGGCTCCACTTGCAGCAGGAAAACCCTTACTTTAGCTATGATAAGGTAGCTTGCTAAAAGAAGCGCTTTGCTTATTGCTAGAACCTTAGGAAACAGACAGTAAAGGAAGATATTTGGATTTTCCTCTTTAAAAAAAGCAGTGGAGGGGCATCTAGGTGGCTCAGTCTGTTAAGCCTCTGTCTTCAGCTCAGGTCATAGTCTCAGGGTCCTGGGATCAAGCCCTGCATCAGGCTCCCTGCTCAGCAGAGCCTGCTTCTCCCTCTTCCTCTGCAGCATCCCCTACATGTGCTCTCAGGCTCACTCTCTCACTCTCTCAAATAAAGAAATAAAATCATAAAAAAAAATTAAAAAGTGGTGGGAATGATATAGGAAGACCACTCTTTGATGTTGGGGAGATAGATGAATTCCCCAAATTTCTTTGAGATGCAAACTTTCCATAAACTAGAAAGTGTCAGATATAACAAATATATTCTTTGTGGCATATAGCTCGCTGTGATTATTTTTCCCACTCAGATGTTAACCTTTTCCTTTCAATGTTTTGATTTAATGTAGTAAATTATGATACTTGTCCTTTTGTTTAAAAAAAAAAAAACACTGGAAAGTAAAATGTAAATCTTTAATGGAAAATGTGATCATGTTTTTCCTGGGCAGGAGGGGACTTGCGGGCGGTGATGTTTGCAGAGATGAGACAGAACATGACCCAGTCTGTACTCTGTAGCACGCTACAGAGTTTCCTCTCCTCTTAGACCCCATCTGGCAAATAGAGGCAAAGCTAACTTCATAAAAACTGTCTTATAACAAATCTTAGTTTAGAGAAACTCCCAACTCTTTGGCATTTCTTTGCTGAGCTCATGGTTCTTTATCAGTGAGCTCAGTCCCGGCGGATATGAACAGTCAAGAGCGGGTGTTCCCACAGGAAGGTCCCTTTCTCAGTATAAAAAAAAGATCGGACAAAAGCATAATGCAAAATTCTGAGTAGCAACCTTTTTAGGAGGTATAATTTTAGCAAACCACTCACGTTGTTGAATATTTCATGACTTTTCTCCATCTCAAATTGTTATTAACCAAAAATGTTCACCAACTCTTAAGTTAATGAATATTATAGAATGGAGCGCTACCCTGGCCAGCGAGGGTGCTGAGCAAGGCACCCAGCTGCCTTCTGCTCTGCTCTGATGAGACTTGAAAATGCACGGAACAGCAGGACGAGAGTGCATACCTGTAAATATCTTCTTGCTAATGAGGACTTTTCTTTCCTCATCAGTAACAGCTGGGGGTAAAAGTCATCAAGGACAAAATTATAAATGTTTTATATTGGAAAATGCTAGGTGAGTCTAAGACATGGTCAGTTGATTAGGTTACTGCCAAGAAGTAAACAATAGGCTTATTAAAGCTGTAATTAGGCCTTGTGGACATACTGTATTTTAAATAGGAGCTTCAGCAGGGGATAAAGTAGCTGAAATAATCTAGTGCTTCGTCAAGTGGAAGTAAAACCAGTTTTTTTAAATGTAGCTATGCCTTTTTCTTGGGTTTTCTACATGACCTTTGTTCTGAGAAATTGGGTGACTTTAAGTTACAAAGTAACTTGTAGGAATTGATTAATTATTTTGTGGTTTTCTTACATTGTGTCATTGATCATAATGTGTTGTTGTTGTATTTAATGGTTTCCTATGTTTTGGCGAGTTAAGCGCGGAGTGGGAATATAGGATGATGGAATGCACTGAGCCACGTACTTGACCTACTTTACGTACCTATGACTGCAGGTAAAGACTGTAGGAATCGGGGTGCCTGGGTGGCTCATTCATGAAGCGTCTCCCTTTGGCTCAGGTCATGATCCCAGGGTCCTGGGGTTGAGCCCCGCATCCCGCTCCCTGCTCTGCTGGGGGCGGGGGAGACTGCTTTCCCTCTCCCACTCCCCCTGCTTGTGTTCCTGCTTTCATTCTCTCTCTCTCTCTCTGTCAAATAAATAAATAAATAAGATTAAAACAACAACAACAAAAAGACTGTAGGAATCAAGGGTTACGTAGTTTGCCCATGGCCACATAGGGACTAATTGGCTGAAACCGAACTTCTAAACCCAGGGCTGTGTCCTCAAACAGCTGCCTCTTACATCACACCACCATTGACAACTTATCCTGCAGATCCAATTTCTCCAACCAAGGCCCCGCAGAGTGCTTCTGCTTCCACCTGAGCCGTAGTGGCTGTAGCCTCTGACACAGGGTATACCTGCTGCCTCCAGGACACGGGCACTCTGCTCACCCCCGCCATTTGCTCTTCCCACATCGAACTCCAGCTCTCATCTCACCGCTTCCATAAAGCCTTCCTGATTTTTTCTGCCCCCACTCCTGCATCATTTGATGAGTTTTTCTTTTTCTTTTTTCCTCCAAATTTTTATTTAAGTTCTGGTTAGGTAACGGACAGTGTAACGTTAGTTTCAGGTGTAGAATTCAGTGCTTCCTCACTCACCTACAACACCCAGTGTTCATCACAACAAATGGGCTCCTTCATCCCCATTGCCTAGTTCGTAGTACCTGTCTACCTCCCCTCTAGTAACCAGCAGTCTGTTCTCTGGAGTTAAGAGTCTGTTTCTTGGCTCACCTCTCTTTTATTCCCCACTATGTTTACTTGTTTCTTAAATTCCACATATGATTGATATCATATGGTATTTGTCTTTGTCTCACTTATTTCACTTAGCATAATACTCTCTAGCTCCATCTACATTGTTGAGAATGCTAAGAGTTCATTCTTTTTTATAGCTAAGTAATATTACATTATGTGTGTGTGTATTCCATTATATGGAATATATAATATTCCAATAATTCCATATAATATATAATATTCCATATAATGGAATTATATGTATATATAATTATATATATATATATAATGTATATATAATTATATATACATATAATTCCATATATATGGTATTAACAAGATTATATATGTATACACATATATACATGTATAGATACATAGACATATATATTTATATATGTGTATAGATAGATAGATAGACGAATACCACATCTTTATCCATTCATCAATTGATGGACATTGGGCTTTTTCTATAAGTTTGGCTATTGCTGATAATGCTGCTATAAACATGGAGGTTCATGTATCCCTTTGAATCAGTATTTTTGTACCTTTTGGGTAAATGCCTAGTAGTGCAATTACTGGACCATAAGGTAATTTTATTTTCAACCTTTTGAGGAACGTCCACACTGTTTGCCAGAGTGGCTGCACCAGCTGCATTCCCACCAACAGTGCAGGAGGGTTCCCCTTTCTCCACATCCTCGCCAACACCTGTTGTTTTCTGTGTTGTTGATTTTGACCATTCTAACAGGTGTGAGGTGGTATCTCATCGTGGTTTTGATTTTCACTTTCCTGATGATGAGTGATGTTGAGCATCTTTGCATGTGTCTGTTATGCATCTAGAGGCCTTCTTTGGAAAAATGTCTCTTCATGTCTTCTACCCATTTTTTAACTGGATTATTTGGTTTTGGGGCTTTATGAGTTTTTCACTCTCTGAATACCTTTTAGATTTAGAGCCATAGATTTTCTGGTATAGAGCTCATTTCAAAGAACTTATTAGATGAAGAAACTTAACATTTATTTATTTTCTCTCCACTTGTAATAGCATTCTGTATTTTCCACTAAGCCTCATACATATTGCAGAAATAAAATTCTAATCCAGAAATTTCAATTAACATAAGTGTCTGCAGAATATAGAAAGAACCCTTGAGATAAATAAGCACTTTCTTTGGACTAATTCCATTCTTTGTAGATATAATCTCTCTTTTTCAGCATTTATTAAGCTCTTAAAATGCTTCCTGTTAATTATCAGCTAAAACAGCAGCCAGCCAACATTCTTTTCCTAAAGTGGTCATGGATTTTTTGTCTTTTTTTATTTTTGGAATTATATGGCTCTATGAGTTACTAGAATTATGTTTAAGTGAGAAAATTGTAAGAATATGGAACTCATCTTTTCATTTTTCTATAGATATGTGAGCCCACAGATGCTATCTAACTTGGCTTCCTCACATTTGAGAGATGCAAAATTTATGGGCAGATATTTTGATTAATATGCCCTTTCTCAGATAATGAAGCAAAGCAGAGGAAGTTTGGCAAGACTTCTCAAAGCAGCAGCCAGCTGGAAAATGATCACAGTTTTGCAAGATTATTAGACCAATGTCTGAAAACTTAGGAGAACATCTTATTAAATGCTCATCTCTTTAGCTTAAACTCATATTGTTCTTCTCTGTGGAGACATTAAGGGTTGAAGCTTCTACTCAGTGTTTTCCATATGTCACATAACTCTACAGAAAAAAAGAGGTAGATTGACTGCCATTGTAGAGGACTCATGCCCTTGTCATGATGAGGGAAAGCAGCTCCCATGGCTGGTGCTGGTGGGCCCACTGAGGCAGGCACCTGTGGTGGGAAATGCACCATCTTCCCATCCAGCCACTGTCTTAGGAAATGATATGTCTTCATGAATGGTCCGTTCAGCTCTTTTGTTAGCCATAGTATGAAGCTAGGAGATATTTTCACTGTTGAAATTAGAAATTATTCACTGGTTGTGAGGAGTCTCTGTGCTGAAAGGTAATATGATGGTTCTTGGGGCATCTGGGTGGCACAGTTGGTTAGTTGGTTTTGGCTCAGATCGTGAGCTCAGGGTTGTGAGATGGGAGTCAGCTGGGTGCTCAGCAGGAAGTCTGCCTAAGATCCTCTCTCTCCCTCCGCCCCTCCCCCACTTGTGTACTCCTAGGTGCACACACTTTCTCAAATAAATAAAATCTTTAAAGGGCAGTGTGGCGGTTCTCAAACTTGACGGTAGGTTGGAATATCTATGTTTTTGTCTCACCATCAGTAGTCAGATTTACATGATTTAAGGTGTGGTCTGGGCATCAGGGAGTTTTAAAAACTGCCACATTTGAGAAATCACTAAGTTAGGAAAACCCATTTTCTGGTCTTGCTGACCGGCTTCAGGGAAGGTGTCAACTGATGTGTGTATACTTCCTAATGTGTTGTATCACCGCAAAGGTTTTTTTCAGTCCTGGCAAAGATATAGGTCTTTCCATATAAGGCTTTGCTGAATTGCAAGGAATTTACATTTATTTTTCTTGCTCTGCAGTTAAAGTCCTAGGTGAAAGGCCCTACAAAAGCATTTTGTTTTCCTTTAAAGTAGGCTCTCTAATGAAAAGTAGATCATGTGGCTCACTTATGAAGACAAGCATAAAACCTTTCCAAGTCAAATACTAAATCTTTCAAAAAATTCTTAACACTTAATTTACTTAATTGCAACATTTATTCGATGTCTTCCATGTTTCGAGTGAGTAAATAATGTTTTGAGGAATACTCCTAATTTTTAGGGAAACAAAATTTAGAATATGTGAGGAAACAAAATGATACATAGCTAGGGAAGCACGTTAAGGGCACTGCACTAGCGTGTATCAGCCGCAGAAGGACTCCAGCAACGGTGTGACTGATGGCAATCAACAAGGGGAAATTGCTCTCAACAGTAACAAGATCAAATCAGATCAGCTGACTCTTTTCTTGACCAAAGGGGTTTTTTTCTCTCTGGAACGAGTTGCTGAAAGTGGTTAAGACTCTAACCTTCTGGAACAATGTCCTGTAGACAGGCCTCAAGGTGAAAAAAATGGAGAAAAACAGTTCCTAAATCTGGCTGTTCTACTGTCATATTTTAGTGGAATTTGTGAACGCTTATGTTTCAGGACCTGGCTGCAGAGATTCTGATTCAGCCCTTCTGGAAAGGTCTTAGAGTTTGTACTTGTAAACCTTCAAGGGAATACTGATGATCCCCTAGTGTGGGAACTCACTGGATGATATACACAGCCAAGTTCTCGTCCAGTGCTGTTCATGGGGTCCTGATGGCCAGTCTTCCCTGTTCTTCAGTGATTTTCAATTACTCCTGATTTGTGAGCACATTTGCTCAGTAGACTGGCTATCGGGGCCCTATCAAATAAAGAATTTTTAAAAAAGATTATTTATTTATTTATGGGGGGGTTGGACAGGGTGCACACCAGAGGGAGAGGGAAGAAGAGAGAGAACTTCAAGCAGCCTCCACATGCTGAACATGGAGCCGGAAGTGGGACTTGATCTCAGACCCTGAGATCATGACCTGAGCCAAAATCAATAGTCATAGATGCTTAACTGACTGAGCCACCCAGGCACTCCATATGAAATATTTTTATAAAAAAGAAATTGATGTAAATGTGAGAATCAGGCTCATAAGGTGTATTCTACAGGTAGTTTCCATTGGGGTTCAGGAAAGTATTATTATCTGAATACACATGATTCTTGCTAATAATTGACTTCATTGTAAACAAGTATTAGTTAACACCCAGAAACTGGAGCTCAGCTAAAAAAAAATTTTTTTTTAATAAAATATGTTATTTTTACTTCCTTGGGCTTTTAAAATAACCCCGTGGAGTATAATTCATATACCATAAAATCTACCCTTTGAAAGTATACAATTCAGTGGTTTATAGTACATTTACAAAAAAATGTGGCCCATTATTATTTAGATCCAGAATATTTTCAACATCCCTCCCAAAAAGCCTCTGCCCCATTAGCAGTCACTCTCCATTCCTTCTCTCTGCATCCCCTGGCAAATGCTAACTTATATTCTGTCTCCATGAGTTTGCCTATTCTGGGCATTACATGTGTATTGTATCATAAAACCTGTGGCCTTTTACATCTGGCTTCTTTCACTTATGGTGTTGCCAAGGTTCTTCCATGTTGTAGCATGTGTCCCTACTTTATCCTTTTTATGGCTGAGTAATATTCCATTGGGTGGCCATGCCACATTTTGTTTATTTGTTCATCCATTAATGGACCTTTGGGTTATTTCCTCTTGGGGACAGTTATGAGCATTATGTACAAGTTTTTGTGTAGATATATGTTTGCATTTCTTTTGGGTATAGACCTAGGTGTAGTGATCATTTAGAAGCTGGCTGAGTGATCTATGGGAGGATACTTCTATTCCCTCAAACTGTGTATACGTTAGAAGTTTCTTGTAATAAAAAGTAAAGAAAAAAAGGAAAAAAAAACCCTTTCATAGTTTCAAAAGTTGCCACAAAATGAAGCCATCAGAAAAAATTGTTACTTTTAAGAAAAAAAAAATATTTAGATGAAATTATTCATTGGCTTAGAAGTGAGTTTAATATGTGAGAATAATTTTAAAAATATGTGAGAATAATATATCAATGGAGATAAATCAATTTAAAGATGACTTATGTTAGAGTTTTTACCCCTTATTTTCAGGCCAAGTAAGCTGAACTTCAGAGTTCAATAACTTCTTGCTTTATCTCTGTTACATTAGATCCCTTGATCACAGAATGAAACAAAATGGATACTTTTATCTTTTAAAATAGATTTGATTGCTGTAAGAGACACATTGACCATTGTCGGCTTAAGTAAAGGTTGCTTGATTAACTTGATATTGATTTATATTTATAATTGGGTTTGAGTTTTCCATATAGGCTCACTTCCATTAATTATAAATAGTCTTTAAGAAGAATCAAAATGAAAATCAAAACCTTCTTAACAGAAGAAAATGCTATTGAATACAAAGTTGATTTTTTTTTTTTAATCACCCTCCCATTTCCCTTCCCTTCACAAGATGCCTCTGTTCTACTGCTGCACAGGCTATAGGTCCTTTGAGTATCATCCATAATTTATTTATTTTTTTAAAAGATTTATTTATTTTGGGGGGGAGAAGTAGAGCAGGAGGGAGAGAGAGATTCTCAAGCAGACTCCTTCCTGAGCATGGAGTTGGACGCAGGGCCCATTCTCATGACCTGGAGATCATGACCCAAGCCAAAATCAAGAGTCAGACATTTCACCAGCTGTGATCTCAGCTGGGCCACCCATGCGCCCCAGTTCCTCTAGGACGTGGATGTGGTTATGGGAAGCAGAATTCCAAGGTCAGTCCATGAGAACCACCCTCAGGTGATCACTCAATGATATTTTGCTGTGGAAATTCCAGATCTCAAAATGTGGAGCCCAATACAAATAAAGATAAATGGGAAAATATTAAGCATATGTCCATTTTATGTTTGGCAGCTTTGTTTTATGTAAAGCACCACGAAGTAATATCACTGATACTTTGTCTACTATTTTAAGCTTTCTAAAGTGCCTTAAGTTACTAAGTTGGTTTGGAGGCCCTTGGGTGGCTTCAGCTCAGGTCATGATCTCAGGGTCCTGGGATTGAGCCCTGTGTTGGGCTTTGTGCTCAGCAGGGAGTCTGCTTGTCCCTCTGCCCCTCTCCCTGATCATGCTCTTTCCCGCTCTCAAATAAATACATTCTTTTTTTTTTAAAGATTTTTTTGTTTAAAGATTTTATTTATTTATTTGTCAGAGACAGAGAGAGAGAGCACAAGCAGGGGAAACAGCAAGCAGAGGGAGAAGCAGTCTTCCCACAGAGCAAGGAGCCCAATGGAACTTGATCCCAGAACTCTGGGATCATGACCTGAGCTGAAGGCAGACGCCCAACCAACTGAGCTACCCAGGCACCCAACAAATAAAATCTTTTAAAAAAAGAATTTAACTTGGTTTTTATTAGTTTAATAAGTTCAAGTCACAGGACATAGCTTGTCATGGCATTTTTAGGATTGTTACTTGGAGAGCTCACAAAGAATATTTTAAGTTCGCATGGGGAAGTCTGCCTGTACAGTAGCCATCCATACATATCTGTAGCATTTGTTAAGCTCCCCTCTAGAGAAAACAGAGTGTATCCTTGCAGTCATGCAGAATATCATGCAAATTACAAGGTGCCGGCGAGTATGTGATAGATGGGTGAATGGGTGCTTTTATGGAGAAGCCCAGTTCAACTGACAAGTTTATGTATTCTCTGCCGGTACAGATCTCACATCCAAAATTACAGTCCTTCTGTGCTTTCTCTTTTCCTAGGTTCTTTGAAACTGTTTCTCTGAAGATACAAGTATTCTATTTCAAGAAGGTTTTTATAGAAATAGAAAAATGAGCTCAGAAAGCCAGACCTGGAAGGTCTCACAGTGATCATTTAATCTAAATATTCCCTTCACAATTGAGGAAGGAAGGAGAATGTAAGTCCTGAACTTGGAGGGACTCCACTTCCACCAACTGCACAAAGATTAATTTCATTAATTATGACATTTGCATGGCTCCGATGCTCAACACACATGTACTGATCCCCTAATCATGCCAGCAACTGTTCTGGACTCTGGATCCAGCAGTGGACAAGGGATATTAAGTTTCTAAGCAAATGAGATTTATGTTGAACAAGAATGAGGCATAGCCGTGGGGGGAAAAGAAACAAACTCTGGGCAGCCTCATTTCAGATAGTCGAACAATGAAAATCATGTTCCTGGCAATAACCAGAGAAAATTCCCTTACCCCATAGAATGAAAATATTTCTACTTTCTACCTATCTCACCCACTTTTCATTTCAAATTACAATGAACAATAGTCTTGGATTTTATTGTTGTTAGAAACTGTCATCCCACAAGTCATACAACTTTTGTGCACATGACTTCTCCTCTGTATGCTGAGGAGGGTTATTTAAAGTTCCTTCTGCCTTTGAGAGTCTTGATTGAGTAGAGCCTCACAAGTGTTTTTGGATTCTTTTTCCTTCTCTTCCAGCCCCTTACGTTCCATGAAGGGCTCAGAGGATGGTGCTTCGGGTTCAATATCTAGAAGACCTCTTGGCTCTTGTGGTTTAGCTTGTGACACAGTGATAATGGGAGAGAGTCAGACATACTTCCTGAAGTACAGCAATCTTCTGGATTTTTCTTTACTTTTAGATCCATAGAAGGAAGAAGTGACAAGACCATCAATCATTGTGCAGGAATAAATACTGCTAAACTTGTCAGCTTTTTGATCCTTCCCAGATCATTTTTTTTTTAGCTCGGTTCTTGGAAAAGGAAACTTTGCCAAGGCTTTTATTTTTCTTTGTGGTGTCATATTTGCCAGGCCAAGGATAGAATATTGAGGTCATATGATTTTAGGACTCAGAATATCACATGGTAGTAAAAGCGGAACCTAACGAAATAATTATATATAAGTGGTGATAAAAAAATGAGAAAATTCATTTTTGAAAGCAATTTAAAAGACAAACTGTCTCATACTGAGTTTACCCTGTCAATTTCTTTAATGAGTCTACTGGAAACACTAAATAAAGGTTTTCTATAGTTCAAGTTTTGTACTGATTTCAGGTGGAATTTTTGTTCAGTGTCCATAATCCTTCATTTATAGAAGAGAGTCAGTGTGAACCACTGTGAAACTGATCCATGGTTAGTCAGTTGTTCACTCTGGATTAGAGCCTGACTGGGAGGCAAGTCAGTATTGCCTCAGGCAAGTTTATGTACCAACAACAGAGAACAAATTACAGATCCGGAATACCTGGTAGGTCATGTCGCTGGCAAGTGGTGATAGTTTCATTGTACAAGTGGGAAGTCCTAGCCGATGCAGTGATCCTATATCTTCTTTCCACATAGGTAATTCCTCCCTTTGTTATACGATTAAATACAAGTTCATCTTTCTCTATAAAATCTTCACAGACCACTACAGCCCATGAAATTACTGTTTTGTTTGAACTAAAAACACAACTATTTGACTCATCCATCAATCGTTTTTCCTCTTGTAAAACTAGGTCTTTTTTTTTTTTTTTTGCATCTTTAAGCTTTAAGTGTATGTATTCCTTATCAGATACTAAGATAATAAGTTTTTAAAATTTTCATTTTTGGACCTGATACTGTATATTGGAGATATTTAATTAGATTTGCTCAAGGCTTAGCTTGTCTTAACTCTGTCACAAAAAATATTGCAAAAAAACATAGTTAACTTAAGCAAAAATTGGAAGTATGCTGATATATCTTCTTGACTTTATTATTTTCATTTTTCCAGGCCAGGGGGCCACAGTATCCCCCAACTTTATCTTGTATTTAGGCAGCCAGTACCTTTAATTTCCTCCCCCTGATCAAGACTTGTGCTCAGGGAAGAATGAAGCTTTTGTCACATAGCTCAAGATAAATTTAATCCTTCTTTCCCAAGAGAATTAGCAGTTTCATCCAGTTCTACTAGTGAAATGACACACGTTATCACCCTTCAGAGGAGTTGCACTTGAGCAAGTTTGGGAGGCAAAGAGAGAAGAAGGTCCAGTGATGGTGGCCCAGATAGACCCAAGTGGGGGGACTTGATAGCAATCTCCTCTAGCAACCAATTTAACTCAAAGACTAGGAACAGCAACATCTTCAACTAAAAAGTCCTGGTAAGATATTTAGAACCCTCTGAACTCAGAACTAGTCACTGTAAGGTAATCAGTCAATGAAGACATTTTCCAAGAAGAATTTCAGGTCAGTACCTGAGATATCTGCATCCTTGTACTGAAGAACGCTGGTTGTTGATGGAAGATAAGCAGTTCTTCCTGAGCAATGACTATACTTTGTATAGCTACTAAACAAAAGGAATAACAATAAAAGAACATTTCAGCAAACATTCACCTTGAGAGCCCTACTCCATGAAGAAAGCCTATTATAGAAGAGGAGAGGTTTAGCATAGAAGTTATGTATTGGCAGCTCTCAAAATACTTCATTAATTAAAGAAACATACATCCATAATATATTTAACAGGATTTAGTGGTAGCGTGGCTCAAATTTTAGAGAATTCTAAAGTAAAAAATTTGCCGATCTTCCAAATGATGTAATGGTACTGATTTGCAAGTACCTAATTATCATTTTCGTCATTATTTATCCAAAGATGTGAAACCTTTTAGTTTTGATCACTAACTAAAGTGACTGTGTAAAAAATAAAGTTTTATTTGAAGTGATGAATATGTATATCATTTTCTTACAGGTAAAAAATGATTAAAATTATCTAGCAATTTTTAAATAAGGTTTTATTTGTCCATTTGACAGAGAGAGATCACAAGTAGGCAGAGAGGCAGGCAGAGAGAGAGGAAGGGAAGAAGGCTCCCTGCTGAGCAGAGAGCCCGATATGGGGTTTGATCTCAGGACCCTGGGATCACGATCTGAGCCGAAGACAGAAGGCCTTAACCCGCTGAGCCACCCAGGCGCCCCTTATCCAGCAATTTTTAGATATATCTGTGGGATAATGTATTGAAATTTAATTTTAATTGCCTCAGAACTGAGGAGTGTGATGTTTTCTGGATCTGTAGAAGTGGAAAAATATTCTGCCCTTTCATATAATAGGAGAGAGACTTTTCTAAGAACTTCTTTACAGGCCTTCCTCTACATGGGACTATCATGAACCTGTTTCTACAACTCACGAACCAGAAAATTTTATCAAATTGCAAATCATTTTGCTGACCTCCAGAGTGGAAACCTCATTAAATATTTTGTAGGTAATAGTATAATTCAAAGGTAATCACCAGTGCAGGTGTCTAGGCATTAGCCCTTGGCCTTACCCATAGTCCTTATAACAACAGAAGAAATTAAGACTGAGGCAAAAGAGGTCAGGACAATGGGAAAAATGGTGAATGGCATTCTTTCAGGCAGGAGAAGTACTAGCAGAATTACCATAGTCATGCTTCTTACTAGCTTTTCTCCTTTTTCAAGGTCTGGAAAATATTCAGCAGGTTTGCCAAATACAACAGATTTGCCATTGGAGAACAGAGGCTTTGGTATTTCAAAACAGAAGATTTTTAGACACTGCTTTTGAAATGATTTCAAATCAATGTTTTTAAAGGTTGTCATCTCAGTTGTTAAATTTTTTAAATTAAAAAGGAATATTTTGCATGCACATAATAGAAAGCTCATTATACATGATTAGATGCAAAATGTTTCTCTAGGCTTTTCTCTTCCACTTACCCATATGTAGTTTCAATGTCTCCCTAGCCTACCTGCATCATCTTGGGCCGTTTTTTGGTTTCCTGTGACCTCCTCCTCTTCCTGGCCCCAAAGGGCACCGGCTGTAAAACTGAAAGCCATGGCTACTTTCTACTACTACGGTGGCTATGACTATCGTGGGTTCCGGATAGTTTTTGTCCCATATGAACTGACAGGATGTAAAAAAGATTTGTACTGAGTGAAATAATGGAGGCACTCTTACTCCCGAGGCTGCTTTGAGCAAGTTAATTCAGAATTTGACAAAATAGAAGTATCCAACTATTTTAACCTTGAAACGTACATTTATGTTGTGTTTTGAAGGAAGGCAGAGGGAAACCAAGTTTTATCATAACCTATTTTTCCTATCCTACACAGGCCCACCAAGACCATCACTATGACCGATGGGGACTATGATTATCTGATCAAACTCCTGGCCCTCGGAGATTCGGGGGTGGGGAAGACGACATTTCTTTATCGATACACGGACAATAAATTCAATCCCAAGTTCATCACAACAGTAGGAATAGACTTTCGGGAAAAACGTGTGGTGAGTTTTTAACTATACTGTTATGTTCACTCTGTTGCTGATTTCTCCCCCCCCCCCATAAAAAATAGAATGAAGAACCTATGTTTATTGCACCACAAGGTGTCTGTCTTTTATCACAGGGAACTTATAACCTGTCACTTTAATTCAATTGAGAATATTCTTAATGTTGTCAACTGTCAATATTTTGCCAAGAAAAATGTGGAGGGATACTATCACCTGTCTCCAAAAGCATTTAGGACAAAGAAATAATTTACAGGATTATATAGTGTGTTTTCTATGAATTCTCTAGGAGTCTTTCAAAGCTTGAATGATCCGGGTTGCAAAACTCTTAACTCCTGATCTGAGTTAAGTTGCTCCATAAGAACTAGGGTTTGTTTCTCAACTCCTCAGAGAGAAGTTAAAAGAATGATTGGCAAATAGCTGGAAAATGAGCTTTGGAAGTGCTTGCTGCATTTTTATTTATGTGTCGACTCAGCTATCAATCACTAGCTTATTATGAACAGAATGTGAGACCAGTCCATGCTATTTTCCAAGATAAGGGAGTTTAAGTGAGGACTACAACTGCTTTCTTCTCCTATGCTAGACGCTAATGACAGGAGTAAGGATATTGTGACATGTGAGACGCGTAGCATAGACACATGAGCTGAGCCAGATTTCCTGCCACCCAAGGTATTCTTGATTGCCAACACGGCTGTGGCTTCTAGTTGATGTCTCAAATCTACTCTTTGCTCAAGACTTGGGGAGAAGAAAGAGAAATCGCAGTTGAGAAGTTAAATCATGGTTCCGTATACATCCTGCACCTCATCTGAAGGTCATTATATTTTAGGGTATTCTTAGTACCCTTGCTTGCAACCCCTCCAGTGTTTTCCTGTGACTTCACCCCTCCCAAAAGCCTCTACTCACCTAGGTAGGTAAGTCCTTGCGAAGTTTTCTCTTTGAACATTTTTATTAAACCATGCCACACTATTAACATCTCTATTAAACCGTACTTCGGTGCACTGATGTAGTATTAAAGTTGTTAGGCTTTGCTTAAATAAGAAGCCAAAAGGCCACAATTTTGCAAATGTAAACATTAAGAAAAAGAGCATTTGAAAAAAATGACGCGTAAAAGAAGACTTGAAATATCTTGTGTAAATTTATTAAGAAATTCTGTGTGCCTTTCATGGGTAGGTCACTTTGGAAGCCCATGTCACAGCAAAAGATAATCAGGTATTAGTAAAGCGTTTTACCATTTTAAAAGCACGTTCACATCCGTTATGTCATATATTTTTGCAGTAACTCTGTAAAGAAGGAAGAGATTGTGGGTCTTGGTTTGCTGTAAGAAAATAAGATTCAAAAGAAGTGAAATGAAGGGTTGATACTCGAACTTAGAACTTGGGTCCTAAATCTAATGTTTGCTCCCTCCGTGAGGAAATGACAGAAGGTGTCTGATTTAAGTTTGCAGTATGCCGAAATTGTGTTGAAAATCATACTTGTACTTGACATTTAAAAGTGAGTATATGTGATACTTCTGGAAAAAGCAGAGCAAATATTTATTCTGCACTATGAACTTTGATTATAGTAATTGAGAAAAAACATGCTGAGTGAACCCAGAGAATTTGAATGTTGACAAAATCCAAAGCGATATGAACTGATGAAAATTGTATCTTTTAGGTTTATAATACCCAGGGACCAAATGGATCATCAGGGAAAGCATTTAAAGTGCATCTTCAGCTCTGGGACACTGCCGGACAAGAGCGGTAATAGTAAATTACTTTGTTTCTAGCTACAAAACAGCCGAGAAAAACTTCTTTTCCAGTGAATGCTGTTATGTGGACTTGAAAAGCAAATGTTGTGCAACTCTTCTCCTTGTTCCAAAATAGACATTTATGTAAAGATATAAAAATAAATTATTTATAGTTAATTAATGATAACTAGCATTGCGGATTTGGTACAGATTTCAAAAATCGGATATTAGCCATCTCTGGAGATCCTTGTTTTGTGTTATCTTTGTACTTTCTAATGGGGTAAAAAAAACCCTTCTCTAGAATTTAATTAAAGTGGGAGATTAAGATGATTACAAGTATAGCCTAGAGAGGGAATTGAAGAAAGGGTGGTAGACCTTTTCCATTTCTTGCCATTCTTCTGCACAGACTGTCTGTCCTGTGTCTCTTGACTGGGTTAATTTTCTAAGATTTGTGTCACACCATCGCTCTCTGGCTAGAATGTGTTCCTCCTTCCCTACCTTTCCCAATCCTCTCCTTTCATGAGGACTGGCTCATGGACCACCTCCTCTGAGGGGCCTTTCTAAATGCCCATCTGAAACAAACTCGCTGTTTCTGTGAACTCCTACACTTATCCCACGATCCTTAACCTGCTCAGTTAATTATGTACCACCTTGTAAGAAGGCAGATCTTCAGCTTTTGTCTCTAACTGTGGTTCTTCGATGCACCTGTGGTCTCCTTACCCCAACAAAATTGTCAATATTACAGGCACAGAGACCGTGCTTGGTTTTCTAGCATCTTCTCTGGTACGATGTCCAAGGCAAGAGAAGCTCAGCAGACAAGAGGGTTGTTTGCTCGAGCTGGAGGTGCTGTTGCATTATTTGGTGAAAAGACGTTTCTTTGAGATCCAAAGTACTTTTATATTTTAGGGTATTCTTAGTATATTTTAGGGTTTCTTGAGATCAAAGTACTAAAGACCACAAGCTAGTGAAGCTTTACAATATCAGATTAAAGAAAAATTGGCAGTAGATTGTCAGAGAAGATGTTTAGAAGGCACATACCTCCAAATTCTGCATCACATGTCTTAGAATGTTTATGCTTGTAAACACTTAAGTTTTTGAAATGCATCCAAAGTGTTCTCGCTTTCAGTGAGTGTAAACGCCAGGAGAGGTGCCGGGCCCTCTCCGTTAGCTCTTTTGACTGTGAATTCCATTTACACACATTCTTCAACACTGCTAGCTCTTCCTAAGTCATTCCTCACAAGAATTTCTGTTCATATGTCAGTTTTGTTGTCACAAAGATGTATGTTTTATAGACCGATTTAATTCATTTTTGAAGAAGTAATATGAGAAAATGTGGTTCCCATATGTCCTCACACGTGATATGTCAGCCTAGCAGGATGGTAGGCTTCTCGGCTCTGCCCCCCTCAGGCGGCGGCTCCCTGAGGGAAGTGAGGAAAACTAGGGACAGTCTTGGTAACACTGAGGTTATTCATCCCTTGAGAATTTTGCATTCTGTGTACATACAAGGTGTAGCCAGGCAACAAGATAAACAGTTTCTCGTACCTCAGCCCTGTGCCTAAAAACACCTGGCAGTATAACCCATATAAGATTATGGTTATTGATAAAAGTGGTATCATGGGAACGAGCTAAAAATTGAACCGTTTATGCAAACCTCAAGGCTACAGGGTACAGCCTTAGTTCCTAGTGAGGGGGAAAGTAATAATGTGACTCCGGGATCTGGTTTTTTTTTTTTTTTTTAAGTGTGGTCCCAGCTTTCCCCACCCTGTTGACTCACTGGACAGAATGAGATTGCTGAGTAAAGCTGGATATCAATTACCTTTCCTCTGGAGTCACCTTGGGAAGAAGGGGATAACAAGGGTGCTGGGCAGGATGGTCTAGGATATGAGCCTGTTCTAGAACAAGAATGTCCTGTCCGTGTTGCTGTGGATGCAGAAATGTTTACCCCCGTGGATCCACACAAGTATGTTTTAAAAACAATGTAGCCCCACTAAGCAGGATGGCCCTCTTGTACTTCCATGCCCCCCCCCGCCCGCCGTGGGGACAATGACACTCATCCCATGCTGCGTGTGCTGATTTAGCATGGTCATCAGCATTGCACTGCGGTGAAGTGAGTGTCAGGCTGTCACCATTAACACAATTTTTTAAAAAAGAAACCTTTACCAAGGGAGCATCTTTGGACTCTGTTTTTATTTTTTTTTTATTTTTATTTTTTTTTTTTTTTTGGACTCTGTTTTTAAAACCTCCTGTGCCATGACTTGGATCCAGGAAAGTAGGCTTTGGACTTCGGCATGACCTTCAGCACTGCTGTTTGAAAAATTACGACTTATGTCCATTTAAAGTTATAAATGCCAGCTTTTTCCCCCTCTCCCCCCCAATAAAAAGACCACGAACATAAAAGAAAAACTTCGTCATGTGCAATGGGCAATGAGAGGAGGATTGGACACGGTCTTGTCCTTAAACGAGACACACACACACAGACACACACACGCACAGACACACATACTCTCTCTTTCTCTCTCTCTTTTTGGGAGAGAACAGAGAGCAGTTGGCTTAGCCACACTATTGTAGTTGAGTGGGAGATAATTTTGTGAATACAGCTAGTCCCCAAAGAGAAAGAAAACTTCAGTAAAAGCGCTATAATCTCTGTGAGCTTCCAGCAACTGGTAGGTAGGGGCAATTCCGCAAGAAAAAAATTGAGTAAAATTATTGGTACTTCATAATTATCATGATTAATGCCTTACCAAAGAAATCGAATTTGGAAATAGTCATTAAAATATCTATTGTCTTTGCTTTGGTATTAAAAGAATCAGTCTCTACAAAAGTCACTGAAAACTTTAATAATTGTCTATCCTTCGCTATTCTTTCTTCTTTCTTTCTCTTAATTTGACAAACATTTTGTGAGCAAATACTATGTTCAGGACCCTGAAAATATAAAGGATAGCAAATTAGAAACATAACTCCTTTCCTGTTGGAGCTCACCAGTCTAGGGTGGAATTTGAACAGGTAACAAACAAATAAAGTCTTAGGACAGTGTCAGGAAAACAAAAGGTGAGGGGCAGGTGCACCAGGAGGAGCCTATAACCTGGTCAGGGGTGGTAGAAAGGCTGCTTGGGAAAGTGTTATTTCCTGTGAGACTATATATATACTCATCATACACAATGTATGAGTGAGTGAGTCTTATCCAGGCTAACGAGGTAGGAGGTAGAGGAAGCAGGAAGGCCACGTTACCCACAGAAAGAACAGCATGTGTGATAGCCCAGGGGAGAGAGTGAACTTTCTGAGAACTAAGAGAAGATCAGCATGCCTGTGGGTATTCAGGGGAATGAAGCTGGATAGACGAGCAAGGGTCAGTTCACGCAGAGCCTGACAGTGTATTGAAGAGTTCAGTCATTATCTTAAGAGCAATGCAGTCATGCATCACCATTTAGATGTTTTTTAGCAGAGAGTTTTTATAGTCAGCAAGAAGGCATCAGTGAAGGGGAGGTTCCCAAGCAAAACTGGAGACAGGAAGACTGTTAAGACGACTGTTAAAGATACTCAGATGAAAGAGGATGGGCTCAAAACTAGAGTAGTTGGACAGAAATGAGAAGGTCAGGAGATGCTTGGTGATTGTATACAGCAGGTGAAGGAGAAGAATTCACCCCATGCTTGGTGATTGTATACAGCAGGTGAAGGAGAAGCCGTGGTCACCCCAATGATGGTGATGCATTGATAGAAGAAGAGATCAGAAGGAAGGGCCAGGTTGGGTTTAAACTCGTAAAGTTAGAGATGCCTCAGTTTCCTCCAATTGGACACAGCATGAAGAACAGGACAAATCTACACCTATTCATTCAACATATAGGTGACAAGTGAGCCAGAGAAGTAGATGAGATCACTCAGTGAACATACGTAGAGTAGGAATGGGTTGAGAGTAGAATGCCAAGGAAACCAAAGAATCCACAAATGGACTAAAATGGGAGACCAAATAGGAGCATATTGAGGATAGGAAGTGATAGTCTGTATTTCAAAGTTATGTGCTTTTCTAAAAACCCATTTCCAAATTCACTTCTGTTATCAGCATAACCCAAGGCTTCTCTGGTGCCTGTGTGGAGTCTCTGGTTTTGCCCATTCCTGCCATTGAGTGGATCTCAGCACACCTTCAATTTTACTGAAGAGTTTGGGGTGGAGGAGGTCAGAGCAGAGGAGAGGAAGTCTTTATACAACACACGACAGAGTATATTCTTTAAAATCCTCCAGTAGAGATGAATGTTCTTGCTTTCTGTCTCCAACTACTACGTCTCTCTGACCTTGTCTTGCTTCCCCTAATCATCCTCTCCTTCCTCCTTTTCCAGTGTTTTTCCCTCTTCCTCATGAGACATAGGTGCCAGACTAAAATTCAGCCTTATCCCCACAGTGTTTAGGAAAATATCTTCCCACCAATGTTGTTTTTTCCCTGTAAAAGAATCCCAGTTCCAGTTACTAACAAGTTGTGGTTTACTTTAAAAAATTTAATTTAATTTAATTTTGTGTGTGTGTTCCAAAATTCATTGTTTATGCACTACACCCAGTGCTCCATGCAATACGTGTCCTCCTTAATACCCACCACCAGGCTCACCCAACCCCCCACCCCCCTCCCCTCCAAAACCCTCAGATTGTTTTTCAGAGTCCATAATCTCTCATGGTTCTTCTTCCCCTCTAATTTCCCCCAACTCCTTTTTCCTCTCCATCTCCCCATGTCCTCTGTATTATTTCTTATGCTCCACAAATAAGCAAAACCATATGATAATTGACTCTCTCTGCTTGACTTATTTCACTCAGCATAATCTCCTCGAGTCCTGTCCGTGTTGATACAAAAGTTGGGTATTCATCCTTTCTGATGGCATGTTACTCCATTGTATACATGGACCATATCTTCTTTATCCATTCATCCATTGAAGGGCATCTTGGTTCCTTCCACAGTTTGGCGACCGTGGCCATTGCTACTATGAACATTGGGGTACAGATGGCCCTTCTTTTCACTACATCTGTATCTTTGGGGTAAATACCCAGTAGTGCAATTGCAGAGTCATAGGGTAGCTCTATTTTTAATTTCTTAAGGAATCTCCACACTGTTTTCCAAAGTTGTGGTTTTCTGCATGTAATCACAGGCATTCATTTTTAGGCTACCAAGGGCTGAGCTTTCTTCTAGGCACAGACAAGGGAGATTGAAGAGTATAAGCTAAAGTCTCCATTTGAAAGTAGCTTCCATTTCAATTATGGACCACAAGAAATCCATGAACCAACAAGAGAAAGAGTCCAAGGGACTGAGCAAGCCATCACGTGATTGAATGTTACAAACTGTGCGCATAAATGCTCTAGGCCATAAAACCAGGATGGGGTCCTAAGAAAGGTCTACAACCAGAAGCCTTTCCTTCACCTTTCAGCCATCTTTCTGCTCACTCTCTAATTCTGTAGGAGAATCCATGGGATGCCATGGGGATTTCACATTTCAAAGGGAAATAGTGTCTTATATACTGCCATCATTATGTCTATGGGCTAACTTCCAGAACTATCCATTGTGCTTTCTTGGCAGATTCCGGAGCCTCACCACTGCATTTTTCAGAGATGCCATGGGTTTCTTATTAATGTTTGATCTCACCAGTCAACAGAGCTTCTTAAATGTCAGAAACTGGATGAGTAAGTGGGACCAAGTCACTTGCGTTGGCCACTTTGGGCCCCAATAGCTCTATTTACTGCTTGCCTCCCAACATGGAACCAGATTAGGTTCCACAGATTAACCTTGGGATCCATGAGATTAGCATTTCCTGTGCCACCTGCATGTGGCTCACCAAAGGTGGTTTGGCGTGGAACTTTCCTTTGACACTCTTAGAAGAACCCTGCATAGCACCACCTATGCATGCGTGTGTGTGTGTGTGTGTGTGTGTGTGTGTGTGTTTGTGTATTCAAGGTCTTTATTATTGCAATTGAAAGGCTATTAATTCCACTTATCCAAAAAGTCTTAAAGGACTTGTTACAGCTGTGTGAGTTGCCACATCTAATCCAGAAAGGAGACAGAGAAGAGCAGCAGTGTTTTCTGAGGGGTTCACTGGCTCCAAAAAGTGTACCTTTGCACACGGGTTAACTAATGGATGAATTAACGGATGGGTTAATTGGGTGGGAAACTGCTCCAGAGCAGACCAGCTGCATGAAACAAGGTACAGTGTGTTGATCAACTCACACTGAAATTTTACATTTTTTGGGGGAAAAAAACCCGTTCAGATGTAAGGAAGACTTGAAATGAAAAATCTACACAATTTAGACATAAGGTAAAAGTAGCCTAATCAATTATTAAAGACAGATTGATAATAGTATTTGGAAAGTAGTATTTGATTCTTCTTTTCCAAAAATTGATGTAGCACTAAGGGAAATATTTCGTTTGCATTTTTATTACAAATAAGAATTTTAATCCTAATGGATATACAAGCAATCCTATGGACTGGTGATGGTTTGTCATTTCTAGATTTTGGGGGGCTATCTGTGGTCAGAGGGATTTTTTTTTTAAATATTGGGGCACCTGGGTGGCTCAGTCAGTTGGACATCTGACTCTTGATTTCATAAGCTCGGGGTTGTGGGATTGAGCTCCAAGTCGGGCTCCTCGCTCAGTGGAGAGTCTGCTTAAGATTCTCTCTCCTTCTGCCCCTCCCCCCCAAATAAATAAATCTTTAAAAACAAAACAAAACAAGAAAGACACTGGATCATGTTACTCCCCTGCTCAAAGTCCCTCTGGGACCTCCCAACTCACTTGGAATGAAATCCAGAATCCTTCACTCTGCTGTAAGGCCTTGGTGATCAGGACTTCGATTCCTGTGTAATTTACTCTTACTCTGTCCCAGCTCACTGGCCTCCTGCCAAACGTCTCTCCTGCTGTTCCCAGGACAAAAAGCACATTCCCTACTTTGTGGCTTTTGTACGTTCCAACTTTCTCCGCCTTGATGTCTCTTCTCCCATTTATGGAGTGTGATAGTTATCTCATCTCCTTCTAGGGTTTGTTCAAACCTTCCTCTTGGAAGAAGCCTTCCCTGACCACCTGTCTAAACCAGTATGCTTCAGGGCACCTGGGCAGCTCAGTTGGTTAAGCATCAGCCTTTGGCTCAGGTCATGATCCTGGGTCCTGGGTTCGAGTCCCACATTGGGCTCAGTGGGGAGTCTACTTCTCCATCTCCTTCTGCCCCTGCCCCCTGCTCGTGCTCTCTCTCAAATAAATAAATAAAGTCTTCAAAAAAATAAGTAAATTAGTATGTTTTGCTACTTTGTATCTCCTCAGTACACTTTATGTTCTCTTTTGTCATGCCACAATGTGACATTATATTACGTATTTCTTTGTTTACTTGTCCTTTGACTCTCTGCCACTAGAATGTGAGCTCTATGAAAGTGCAGACATTGTTGGCTTTGTTCCTTTGCAGTAACCCCAAACTGGGATTAGTGTCCGGCACAGGATATTCCAAAAATATGCATTTCTATTATATATTATTTATAATAAATACCTATAACTGCTTTCAACGTTCAGTAATATGGTTGCTACCATGGGGACAAATACCAACCAATTCTGACTTTCTTCATTGCTTCTCCAACTGGGTGTTTATCCTGGGATTTGTCTCTATTTCCTTTTATTATAGTATTTCTTTCTCTAAATTTTGGTGGTATTATTAGATTCTGAGGAGATAAAGAGATAATAAGATTATTAATAAGATTATTAGTTCTTTCAGAGAATGATTTGTTCATTTTTTTATAAAGCATATAAAATTCTTCCTTATTTTTATTTTTATACTTTATTTTATTTTTATTTAAAAAAAAAATCCAGAAGGATATTACTGGGCTTTAAGATAATTAATTGGCATGTCTCATGACACTTTAATTTTTAACACCCAAGTAATCAGTGTTAAGGTAAGCCTTGTCTTCCTCCTCGGCAGAGTTGCATACAGCATGCCTTGAGAGAGAAATTAAAGTAATCCTCGTAACTTCAGAAACGTAGGTTCACAGATTTCTTATCATTTCTTTCCTTCCTTCCTTCTTCCCTCCCTCCCTCAACCCTTCTTCAATCCTTCCTTCTTTTCTTCCCTCCTTCCCATTCTCCCTCCCTCTTTCTTCTCTCTTTTGCACAGTGTGTCCTGGAGAAAAGGAAAAACAAGCCATGTGTCTTAAAATTGTTTCTACATGAGGGACGCCTGGATGGCTCTGTTGCTAAACATTTGCCTTCAGCTCAGGTCATGATCCCAGGGCCCTGGGATAAAGCCCAGCATCGAGCTCCCTGCTAGGTGGGAGGCCTGCTTCTCCCTTTCCCATTGCCCCTGCTTGTGTTCTCTCTCTCTCTCTGTCAAAAAATAAATAAATAAATAATTAAAAAAAAAAAAAAGGTTTCTCCATGAATTTGGGGTGGTTCAGAAATGTTCTGTTCTAATAGATCATCACCTTGGACTTCAGGAGATAGAAATGTAGCTGCGTAGGGGTGCCTGGATGTCAGTCAGTTTAGCATCTGACTCTTGATCTCAGCTCAGGTCTTGATCTCAGGTTCATGGGTTCAAGCCCTGCATTGGGCTCTCTGTTGGGTGTGGAGCCCACTTTAAAAAAGAAAAAGTAGCAGCCTCTTAGAGGAAAGAGCAGACTTTCACACTTAAAATTCCTGTTTTCTTATCTCTACTTATACCTGAGGAACAAGGAGTCCAAAGCAGTATGTCCATCTCAGAGAGCATTTCCCCAGGTATACAAGGACACTGATAAGTGATCATAGGTGATTCATAGCCATCATTATGCATATTCACAATCTGCAACTTTTGAGGCGTCATCTTCATTCATTTTATAGACAAGGAAGCTGCAGTTGAGTGAACTTAAGTAGCTTGGCTAATATGATCTAACTAGCAAGCAGCCAAGTTGGAGGTGAACAATTAAATTAGGAATTTGAAGTAGGGAAAAAAGAAAAGGATTTCAGAGTACGAGCAATCATTTGACATTACTTGTTTATAACTAACGTGCTGGGTCTGTCTGCTCTCTTCCTAAGGCCAACTGCAAGCAAATGCTTATTGTGAAAATCCAGATATAGTATTAATTGGCAACAAAGCAGACCTGCCAGACCAGAGGGAAGTCAATGAAAGGCAAGCCCGGGAGCTGGCTGACAAATACGGGTAAGTCATTGACACAGACGTGTCATCTGACCTTGCCCACTGCTGCTTAGTAATGGAGCAGGAACACGAGGTTGATACTGGGCGGAATCCCCTTGAATCAGTAATGGCCCATGAATGAAAAAGATCTTTCAGGGGAATGTATGTGCTCTTTCAAATCAAGTCCTTACTAGTAATGGCAGCTAACATTTGCTGGATACTTAGTACGTGCTAATAACTGTCCCTAGCCTTTAACTCATTTAACCCCTCATAATCATATATAGGGGATCTAGGATCATCCCATTTTATATATGAAGAATTGAGGCATAGAAGGATTATGTGACTGATGGAAGGCCAGGTAGCTAGTAAGTAGCAGAGCTTGAATTCAACCCAGGAATTCTGAGATCAGAACTCATGATCTTCAACACGATAGTCTATGGCCTTCCCTCTAATAGCTCTAAAACTCTAAGAAATAATACCTGACCAGGACATAATATTATAGTCCTTATCCTAGCTGAGCCTAAATGGCAGATTAAAAAAAGAATTAAAACCCCCCTACAATGATTAATTGACTTCCAACACAGTCTTTACATTTTGGGTTTTTTTTTCTTTTTTTAAGATCTTATTTATTTGAGGGAAAGAGAATGAGAGAGAGAGAGAGAGAGAGCATAAGAGTGGGGAGGGTCAGAGGGAGAAGCAGACTCCCTGATGAGCAGGGAGCCCAATGTGGGGCTTGATCCTGGGATTCTGGGATCATGACCTGAGCCAAAGGCTGTTGCTTAACCAACTGAGCCACCCAGGCACCCTCAGACCTTAAATATTTTTTAAGATTTTATTTACTTACTTGACAGAGACAGAGATCACAAATAGGCAGAGAGGCAGGCAGAGAGAGAAGAGAAGGCAGGCTCCCTGCTGAGCAGAGAGCCCGGTGCGGGGCTTGATCCTGGACCCTGAGATCATGACCTTAGCCAAAGGCAGATGCTTAACCCTCTGAGCCACCCAGGCATCCCCCCCGCCACACACACACACACAACTTTGAATTTAAAGCAGTTTCATCATACCTGCCAATTTTTTACTAAAGAATTTTTCATGAGAGCTTTAAAAATGTGTAACTTTTGATTCCATATAAATACAGACTATTTATTTACATGCATCTCCTATTCAGGACCTGCTTAATTTCTAAGTCAAATTTCCAGAAAATTGATTAGAAGGGAAGCGATATCTTAATGGTAAAATTTATCACTAGTTTAGGTATTTCTACCCTCTTAAATCTTTTGTGAAACGGTGATAATGCCCTAGCTTCAAATTCCCAAGTACCTCCTATTTCCTTGTCCATAAAATTGTTATACCCATATGAGAAAGCAGCCCATCAATTTTTACTCACTGAGGGAAAACAAGATGCTTTCCAACTCAGTGGACAAGCCCATGATTATTTCACCATCTCTCAGCCAGTCATGTTTTTGCCTCTGTTCCTCATTTGTACATCTTCTTGTGTCTTTTCTGATTTCTTCCTCTGAAAAATAACATGTCACCTCTTCGTTGCAAGTATACCATATTTTGAAACGAGTGCTGCAACTGGCCAGAATGTGGAGAAAGCTGTGGAAACCCTTCTGGACTTAATCATGAAGCGAATGGAACAGTGTGTAGAGAAGACCCAAGTCCCCGACACAGTCAATGGTGGAGACTCGGGAAAGTTAGATGGGGAAAAACCAGCAGAGAAGAAATGCAGCTGCTAGACACTTCGGAAGAACTGATCATCAAAAACCCCACCCAAATATTACTTCCTAAAAACAGCGACAAACCACAAAATTGTTTTTGAGTAGACCATGCATAATGGCATGTCTTTCTTTTTCTGCCAGAAAAATCTATTTTAAGAAACCAGAATAGTCAACAGTGTTCAAAAGAATTGGCCAGTTGTCTCTGAGGCACCCTCCAAACAAGATCAGAGATTTCCTAATGTGCTCTCATGCACAATTTTGGTTTTTGTTTTTTTGTTTTGTTTTTGGTGAAGAAGATGAGTATATAAGAAAGTATTCAAGATGGTATCAGTGAGTTTTAAATCACAACAAAAATGACCATGTCACATGGGGGAAAGGAATAGGCCATTAAAGGGAGAATATAGAAAGATGATTTTTTTTTTTAAAGATTGGATTTACTTATGTAGAATTTGATTTGTACTTTAGTTTTGCATTCATGGGACATATTAGCTAAAAAATGGGTATACAATGAAGAATTCTAAATGGATCACTAATAATGACATTACTATGTCCACCCAACAAGCTGACTCAAGCACTGGTAAGGTTATGAGATTGTAGATCAGACTTCTGTTAAAATGTGGGAGATTGTATATTAATGTCATTTTTCTATTCTTAATAAATGGCTGATAGACAAGAACAGGACTGCGAATGACAAAGTACAAGAGTAATGGCCTAAGAGAAAAAGAAAGTATGAAAATATGGCATTTGGACAAATGAAATTAAATGTGTCTGTTACAGAAGTCTGGAAGAATCATTTAGCCAAATTTCCCTCAAGCTAATTAGAAGTTTGACATTATCAGTTGGGATTAAGAGAGTCTCCAAAGGTTTCCCTTTCCAACAAAATTTTGGAAATCGGTTCAGTGTTCAGTTTCACATTTCATTTTTCTTAGTAAATGGTCCCAAGGGGGAAATTAAAGATTGTCATTTATTAAATATGTCTTTAAAAATGCAGTCGAGGAAAAGTATTTAGCCTTAATTGTTTTTAGATAAAATATGTCGGTGATATGAAAACAAAAGTGACAAATCATTGTGGGTTTGTTTGTTTTTTTTTAATTTATAAAAGTACTGGAAACTCTAAATCACACCTCTACTCTCCACACCCACCCTGACTTTTGAATCAGTTGCAAAAGTTATTGTTGTGGCACTTTGTAGATCAACAACTTCAGGATGATGGATTGATTTTATGGTCACTCTTGAGTTTTCATGTCATTCATCACATAAAAATTAATGATACCTCATGCCGTATTACAATATATTTCACATTTGTTTTCATCTGCCTGAGGCAGAATACCCACATAGGAACTATATTTGGGGACAGGGCAGGAGTGGAGCAGTATCTTTTCTCCAAAAATTTGGTTAATCCCTTTATTTTTTCATATAAAACTGCCTTTTCTTTTTAAAAATCATTACAAAAGGATTTTCCATTGGTTTGTTCTTATTACAGTGCCTAAACTGATATTACATTGTTTTTTTAATCTTTGTTTTGATAAGCATAAGCAACTCCTATAAAATTGTTCTTTAAATATTTCAGTTTCATCAATAACAAAGGCATCATGCTTCAATTTCTCTTTTTATCATGACCATATAAGTTTGATAAGATGGTACTTCTTTCTATGAAATTTTGCATTGAACTTCATTTTTCCATACTCTGAGCATATTTTCAAATTATAAACATTAGAAAACCAAAACCCAAGCCCCCATTCTCTTTACCCTTGAACCTCTCTGTACAGTCTGCATCTGCAAAAAATATCGAATTCATATTAGGAACACAGATCCAAGGGATTGTCTACAGTGTTCTTACAAAATTCTCAGTGTGAAGTGCTCAGTTCCTCTGACTTCGGAAGCATGATGCCAGCTTCTAAGATTCATCGTGCCTGAGCCATGAGGATAAAAAGCTTTCAGCTAACACCTGAGATATTTTGACTGAAAGGAAAGTGAGCAGAAACACTCTTATCAATGCTGTAGCAAAATGTGGTAAACTTCTATGACTATTTAATCAACTCGCCTTTGGATTCAAATTGTGATGTCTCTGGCATTCCCATGATAGGGAATGCTGAGCCTTTATGAAATCCTAAAGGTATTCTATTTTGGACTTTTTTGTTTCTGCTCTTTTTCCAGTTCTATGACTGACTGACTGACTTTTGCCAAGATTCTGTCATTGCTAGTTATTTGACAAGCATTTATTTCAGGATCTATTTTAAGATCATTATTTGATAGCCATAGCATGAAGCAGAGAGTGATGATGCCTTTAATTATAGAATTCTGCCTATAAAAATAACAATTATTGGGCAACAATCTTAAGAGGCGTGAAATTTAAAGAAGACAAGAAAACTAATTTAAAGTTGTATTCTACTTATAAATAAATACTTGATCTGAGAAGATATTTTCTCCGTCAAGTTTGACATCTGATCCCAAATTCTATGTCACCATTACAGGAAATTCCTTTACTTGTTATCACAGAATTAATTTTTATGTAGAATTCATTTTACAGGTTCAAGCTGAGTTGGGAACATGAAGTATACAGACAGCTTTAAAGAATGGCATACCTCCTTTAGCCCAAAACAGCATGCATTTTTAGCCAAGATGTATCCTGTTATTTGTTATCTCCCAAATGCTTTGATAAACTATATTGTATTTGGGGGAAATATTTAAAATGTACATGCAATTCCTTTCTGATACAGAAATCATTTCTGGAGTGCTTACACTAGTTTGATGTTTACATTGCTCTAACACAGTGCCTCGAATACCTCTATGACCGAATTTGTCTCCAGCCACACAGCTCATTTCCTATTATATCCTATTTGAGGAAGGCCTCATCGAGACACTAATGCAGGTAAAGGCACTCTGATATCTTCAGCAAGGGGCCAGGATGTTATTAGAATCTGGAGATAATTACCACCATCTCCTGGTCTCCTAAGCCTCTCACAGAGTGGAGGTGGGCATTGCTTGAAACTCAACTGTGAGTGGGCACAAGGTTACCTTTTAATACAAAAAAAGAAAAATCCTTTGAAAAATGTACCAAAAAAATAGCTGAGAAAACACGTTTGTCTTGGTATGACAAGGGTCACAAGTCACGAATTGGCAGAGAAAATGCTAAATGGTAGGAACTGAACTTGTGGGTCTCTACATAAGTTTTAGAATTCTTGCAAGTCACCACTCGAGTTGATTTGCTATCATTTCCATAGTATCAGCTACACACTGCAAAACCTCAAAACCAGCATTTTCTGAAGTAAATATTTCATCTGTTGTTTTTCACCAGAAGGGCCATTCGATGTATCAGTAGGTGTCTTTGTTATGCTTTCTAGTATATGTTATGCTCTGCCAACCTGTACGGGTAAAATGAACTGGGCAAGAGTTTTAATCAAACCTTTCTTATCTCCTTTGTAAGAGAGAGAAGCTTGACCATAGAGAAGCACTGACTATATTAAACAATAAATTATTACAGCCAAAATATTCTATAAACTGTAAATTGAATCGCCTGGAAATCAACAAATGTGATGAAGCTCATATTTACACTCCTCAGCTAGAAAGAGAAGCAATATGTGTCACAGTGATTAGGTCTGCTGGAAACTCAGAACCAGTGTCCATGACACAAGATTATTCACTGTTCTGTATCTCTGTTCGCTTTAAAAGAAGGGTGCGTAGGCTTTCCCCAGTGTGCACCATACTAAAACATTGAGGGAAAATTCTCATCCACAAAGAATCTTGGAGTCATAATCTCAAACTTAAACTGGAAAGAGATAATATTGAACTTTCTGTTTTCCTAATATATTAACTCTTCAAAAGAGAGATCTGAGAGCTGATGTTAGCCAAAGGGAGGGAAAAGTTGTTTTCACCCTATACCACCAAGCTTTAAAGCATTAAAAAAAGGCTAGTGTATGTGAATATTTTAGGGAAACCTTTATGATCTCTAAAGATGCCAAGATGCTGTCTATATCTGAAAAAGCTGTCTGAGAAGTCACCAAAAACTGTATTTTCTTCTTCCTCTTTGACCAATATGATATAAATTTATTTCTGGGGAGAGTGCAGAGTTCTTAAACATCGCCAAGTAGAAATAGAGTATTATCTGAGATGAAGGTTGTTTCAATGCTTTATAAACCCATGAAGATATATGTCTCATAAAGTAGGACTGATAAAAATCATTGTTACAAATCTAGGGAATTTTAGGAATTTATTGCCTTAGAATTACTGGGTGGAGATCTAACCATGATGACATTGCTGAGGAAGAGCTATAAAGAGGTTAGAGTTCAATGTTGTCTGAATAGTGCTCTTAAATAGTGCAGACACAGAGAAGACCTTTGAGTCTGATTTTTAGGTAGACAGTGGAAAAGAATGAGTAACCAGAGGAATTTTTGTACTTTGATCCAAGGCAAATTTTTATCTGTCATTTTAATCTATCAAGTGGAAGTTTATGCCCTTAGAACTAAGCTAATAAACACATTTAAACACCAAGTATTTCATTAGTGGCATCAAAATGTGGGAAACTTTGAAATACGTTGTTTGCTCTATTTGAATTTAATTTTCTCATAAATTGCTCTTTGACTAATTTTTCAAGGAGCAGAATCACAAAGATGCTTCTCTACAGATCTCCTTTTACCAACAGTGTGTTGGTTGAGATATTTTCTAGCTTCCCATAGAGAAAGAACACAAAACAAGCAAAAACATTAGCAACAAAATAGTGGGGTTATTTAAAAGGGTGTCAGCTTTTGAAGAATAAAATATACAAAGGAATCATCTTTGGATTGAGTCATTTGAACTAGTTTCTCGGTTCCTTTTCTTTCCAACAGGTCTTGGAAATCATGGCTAATATCCCTCAGCTGACTTAGTCTTAAAGCCTCATTAGCAAATTTTGTAGAAGCAGGCATGTCTGTCTTTTACCTAATGGATCCTTTATTTAATCAATGGCTCTTGTCCATATGTCCGCTGGAACCTCAAAATGATATCTGTCCTTAGTAAAGTATTAACATATTCTTGTATTTACTCTTTTATTCTCTGGGTTATTTTTCCAAATGCTCTTTGAGAGGAGGCTCAGTATTATGGAAAGGAAAGTGGCCAGAAAGAACAATTTGGGGACCATGAGCATGTCATGAATAAGAGTGACTTCTCAGAGGGAGTGTATAAACCCTGCGTGCCCCATAGGGTTCATATCAGGCTCAAAGGAGAATCTAAGAAATGGGTTTGTAAATTATGTTCCATTTCATAAACAGGCACTATTATCATAAGCTAAGCATAACAAAAAATTACAGTAATTAACACCACTTGTGAGAAGAAATGACCTAGCAGGGACAAAACACTAATTTTAGTAGTGGGTGCTGGAAGCAATCAATGGTTAAGCAGCTTGAGATCATTGTACTTGATTAAAAATGTTTAATATATCTCAAGTTATTGAAAAAATACGAGTTCTATTTTATTTTATACGTCATCTGGTATTTCTTCCAAGGAGTCCAATTGCATTCTAGATAGTATATTAATTACATCTTGGTCAAATCCTCCTTGTACAAGTAGGGCTTTTGTGTCCATCGCCTTGTAAAAGATTCCGACTGCATCTGAAATTGCCTAAGAGAAATCAGTTATCCTGCTCAATGTGTTAAATATAGACAATGTTCTAACAGAACACTGAAGTGCTTCATGTATTCCAACGGTCTACCTTTAAGTGATATTACTCTCATTTTTAGGCTAAGCACTTTGGATTGTTTTGTCTTGTCGTCCCCACAGGTCTGTTCTGTCTAGTGCCATGAATGTAAATGAAAACCTTCAACATGGAGTTCTGTGTGTCCCCGAGTAGACTGTGGCGCCCGACAAACACCGTTAGATCATTATTTTGTTGTACCAAAGTTCTAGTGGCTTCAGAAATCATAGCATCCAATGATTTTGTGGTGTCTGGGTTTGAATGCTGTGGTGGCGAACTGTATTCAGTGATTGTTTATGCACATTTTTCAGTAATAAAAATGCATTTTTATCAATTATTTTGTGGACTCAAAGCAAACTTATTTTTGTGCCGAAGCTGAATGTTAAATCGGTTTCAACATGGAACTTGTTTCCCATTTAAAATGGTATCCTTTAGGAACTCGGAAATAGGAAGTGACTTGGATTTAGCCAAGTGATTTTTATCCATCTGTCTAAAAACTTTCATTTATTATTTGTTTAAAGACTGGGTTTTGCAAGGAAAATGTTCTAGTAATTTTGAAGGATCCATGTGTAAAATTAGCAGTTAACATGTTGAAGTATTCTATGACGCATAAGCACCTCAGTATATTATAACCTTTTTCTTCCTCATCATAAAATGCTGAGGCAGGTGATGGTAACTTCCTTAGTCCCAGGCTGGTGAAAGGACTGATGTTCAAGACCAGTTGAAGACCACGGCCATACAGCTTCCTTTTAAATGTTCCTTTGCAAAAGCTGCCTTGTTCCCAGTGTTGTTCTCATTCCATATGTTAGTTAGATAGTCTTTGCCAAGATAATGATGAGTTTTAAATTTAAAGATAAACAACTCTCCCACTGCAAGCAAATAAATCCTTGGCACCATGCTTTCCACTTGACTCCCTGGTAGCAATAATGCTCTTCCACAGAGGCAGAGCCTTTGCCCCCCGGCTTCATCTTAATCTTAAATAATTTATGACAAGTCATTAAGGACTTGCTTTTTTAGCAAGTGTTTTATAGGATTTTTCAAATAGTCATAGCATGCTCCATTTGGGGGGGAGGGGAGAGTTGATCTTGACATTCATTGTCTTTAACGAGGAAAAGAGAAACTTCTAAAAAACTGTATGTAGGGGCGCCTGGGTGACTTAGTCATTAAGTGTCTGCCTTCGGCTCAGGTCATGATCACATGGATCGGGCCTCACATGGGGCTCCCTGCTCCGTGGGAAACCTGCTTCTCCTTCTCCCACTCCCCCGCTTGTGTTCCCTCTCTCGCCGTGTCTCTCTATCAAATAAATAAATAAAATATTTTAAAAAACTGTATGTAAGGTACTGGATTGTTCACTCTCTCATACCAAGAACAATTTCATTTCTAATATAAAATTTTAATTCTGGGGGTGCCTGCGTGGCTCAGTTGGTTAAGTATCCCACGCTTGGTTTTGGTTCAGGTCATGACCAGGGTCCTGGGATGGAGCCCCTCATCATGTTCTGCTCACTGGGGAATCTGCCACCCCTTTCCTTCTCCCTCTGCCACTTACCATGCTCGTCGTATCTCTCTCTCTCTCAAATAAATAAATCTTTTTAAAAAATAAATAAAGGGGAACCTGGGTCCCTCAGTTGATTAAACAGCTGCCTTCTGCTGAGGTCATGATCCCAGGGTCCTGGGATGGAGCCCACATCGGGCTCCCTGCTCAGCGAAGAGCCTGTTTCTCCCTCTGTCTGCCGCTCTGCCTACTTGCATTCTGTCAAATAAATAAATAATATCTTAAAAAAAAACCCTAAAAATTTTTTAAATTAAAATTAAAATAAAAGTATCATTCTAAGAATGTGAGCATTGTTCTTCTGTTAGAAACTCATTTAGGTGACTTATGTTATGCTTTACAAAGCCAACATGCAAATTAGAATTTGACTAAGATGATAGTATAGGTATTAGAAATGTTTCGTGATAATAATCAGATTGTTAAAATTATCAAAGCTTGAAATCATTTATGTAGGTCTCTGAGAAAATGACTCTTCTTTACCAAAAAGATTAAAAAAAAAAAAAAGCAGCAGCCTGGTTAACAGCAGACAACTTCAATCTGTTTGCCTGAGTCTCCAGAGAAATTTATAACCTGACTCATTCACTGATTTAAAAAAAAAAAAGCAGCAGCAGCAACAGAAGGAATGATTTGGAGTCGTGCTAGCTAGTTATTGGATTATGAATACACATTACCTAACTTCATGGACCCTCTTCTCCTCCCTTGACTCCAAGGGCACTTCCTCATGAGTCCTCTAGGCCAAGAGCATAAAGTCAAAAAATAAGACCACTTGGCTGAACCTCTTGAGAGTGTTCCCTTTGCTGTGCCTTCCAGAAAACATGGGCTTTCTCAGTGTGTTAGGAAAACATGGACAAACAAGAACTGAGATACGGATTCCTAAAACTCATCAGCTTACCGCTGCTCAGAATTCAAAGAACTGGAAGGATAATTTATTATTCAGATAAGAGGAATGATTTATACAAAGGACACGTGAAAGAACGTGTTGCATGGAAAATGATTTAGACAATATTGGGACTTCTTCTCCAGCTGCCAGTGCAGCTGCGTTGATGTCCCGGCTATTCTGGGACACACCTGGTCTGCCTGTCCTCTGGAGCTGGTGCACCTGTGCTTGCTTCTTCCTGAATCCCTCCTCCGCCAAATAACACCACCTTTGGTCACTTTCCTAGCCTCTTCCTGTCTTTGCTTAAATGTTATCTTTAAAGAGAGAGGTTTTATTTAAAATATCTATCCTGGGACTCCTGGGGGGCTCAGTCTATTAATCGTCTGCCTTTGGCTCAGGTCATGATCCCAAGGTACTGGGATTGAGCCTCGAAATGGGCACCTTGCTCAAGCAGGGAGTCTGCTTCTCTCTCTGCCTGGTGCTCCCCCGGTTTGTGCTGTCCTTCTCTCTGACAAATAAATAGAATCTTTTTAAAAAATGACTATCCTATTTAAATTACCAATCCATAGTTACATTTAAAATTATCACCCAGTTTAAAATTGCAACCACAAGACCTCCCCCCCTGGTAACTCCTGACCCCTGTGATCTGCTTTATTTTTCTTTACTGTTCATGGGATGTCTCTGACTTTATTATGGTTTTTTTTTTTTGTCCCTAGAATATATTTACATGAAGGTAGAGATTTTTCCTTTTTCTTTTGTCCCTGACACATGCATGTCCTCTTCTTTCTCTACTGTCATAGCCCTGGCATCTAGAACAGTGCCTGGCAAACAGAGGGCGCTCAATAAATATCTGTTGAAAGAAAAAAAAAATGAATGAATCTTATGTGAGAAACTAACGGAGTGGTTAAAGAATAACATAGCATTAACTCAAATTTTTTTTTACTACTTTCTTTTTACTAATTTTTTTACTATTTTTTTACTACTTTATTGAAGTAAATATTCAAATTGTACAAGGTATTGATTTTTGTCATGGAACACATCCATGACATTGCCAATATCAACACACCAAATGTGTCTACTCTCTCTGTTTCTCTGTACTCCCATGCAACTCCCATGGGAGTACTCCCATGTAAATCTTTCTCTCTGCTCGTGTCCCCAGGCATACACTGATTTGCTGTCACTGCGGAAACACACAGTATGTCCGCTCTCTTTTTACTCTAGATTCTTCCACTAAGTCTAAAGATTTGAAGTTTATCCACTGTTGTATATATTTGTTTGTGCTTTTTGTTTCTTTTTATTGAGTTATAGTCCAACACATAGATGTACATTTTATTTACCTGTTCACCTGTTAATGGATATCTGTTTTTAGTGTTTGGGTACTACAAAAAAGGTGCAATGAAAATTCAGATACACATTTTTATGTGGTCAAAAGCTATTGTTTCTCTTGGGTAAAAAAACCCAAAGAATGGAGTGGCTAAGTCATATGGCAGATGTATATTTAACTTCTAAAGAAATGGGGGCGCCTGGGTGGCTCAGTGGTTTAAGTCGCTGCCTTCGGCTCAGGTCATGATCTCAGGGTCCTGGGATCGAGTCCCACATCGGGCTCTCTGCCCGGCGGGGAGCCTGCTTCCCTCTCACTCTCTCTGCCTGCCTCTCTGCCTACTTATGATCTCTCTCTGTCAAATAAATACATAAAATCTTTAAAAAAAAAAAAAAGACATATTTCCCGAAGTACTTGTACTATTTTTGCGTTCCCGCCTTTAGCATATGATTTTGTTGCTCCACATACTCCATAAGACCATTCTTTTTATTTTAGCTGTTCTAGTGGTGTTTTCTGT
Source organism: Meles meles (assembly GCF_922984935.1). NCBI lineage: Eukaryota > Metazoa > Chordata > Mammalia > Carnivora > Mustelidae > Meles > Meles meles. Next base: position 75,966,969 of record NC_060077.1, read on the forward strand.
GCTTATTTCTTAGGGCTTCTCATTTGTATTCTCCTGATAACTAATGGATTAAGCATCTTTTTATGTGTCTTTGTATTTGTCTATCTTGTTTTATGAAGTGACTCTCCAAACATTTTTGCCAATATTTTTTATTGGTTTGTCTTCTCATTATGTTGTAAAAGTTCTTTAAATATTTGGAACACAAATCCTATACATGTGCATATTTTCACCCATTCTGTAGTTGCTTTTTTTTTTTTAAGATTTATTTATTTATTTGACACAGAGAGATCACAAGCAGGCAGACAGGCAGGCAGAGAGAGAGAGAGAGAGGAAAGCAGGCTCCCTGCTGAGCAGAGAGCCCGATGCAGGACTCAATCCCAGGACCCTGAGATCATGACCTGAGCCGAAGGCAGTGGCTTAACCCACTGAGCCACCCAGGCGCCCTCTGTAGTTGCTTTTTTAAAAATTTGTTTAGTGGTATCTTTCTTTTCTTTTCTTTTTTTTTTTTTTTAAAGATTTTTTAATTTATTTATTTGACAGGCAGAGATCATAAGCAGGCATAGAGGCAGGCAGAGAGAGAGGAAGGGAAGCAGGCTCCCCGCTGAGCAGAGAGCCTGATGCGGAGCTCGATCCCAAGACCCTGAGATCATGACCTGAGCTGAAGGCAGAGGCTTTAACCAACTGAGCCACCCAGGCGCCCCTAGTGGTGTCTTTCAAAGAGCAAAGTATTTGAATTTTAATCAAGTCCAATTATCAATTTTTTTCTTTTATGGTGTATTCTTTGTGTACTATTTAAGTATCTTGCCTACCTTATCTTCACCTAGAAATTTTATAGTTTTAGCTTTATATTTAGGCATATTGTCCATTTAGGTTAATTATTATATATTGTGTGAGATAAGAATTGATATGAATTTTATTTCACATGCAGCACCATTTAGGAGAATTTCCTGCCTCCTTTCAATGGCCTTGTCACCTTTGTCAAAAATCAATCACGTATATTTATGGATTCTCCTTTCTATTCACTTATATATCGGTCTATGTTTTCAGCAATCCCAAACTGTTAATATGTTGGGTTTTGTATTTTGACTTTGTGATCTGTGACCTTGTTGATTTTACTTATTAGTTCTAGTAGCTGCTTGGCAGATTCATTGACGTTTTCTACATCAACAGTTATATGAGCAACAATAATGGACAGTTTTACTTTTCCTTTCCAATCTGTGTGCCTTTTCTCCCTTTTTCTTTTTCTTGACATATTCCAATGGCCAGGACTTACAATATAATGTTTAAGAAAAGTGGTGAGAGGGGTGCCTGGGTGGCTCAGTGGGATAAAGCCTCTGCCTTCGGCTCCGGTCATGATCCCAGGGTCCTGGGCTCGAGCCCCACATTGGGCTCTCTGCTCAGCAGGGAACCTGCTTCCTCCTCTCTCTCTCTGCCTACTTGTAATCTCTGTCTGTCAAATAAATAAATAAAATCTTAAAAAAAAATCCAAACATTTCAAAAAATTTTTTAAAAAAGTGGTGAGAGCAAGCATCTTACCATTAGTTTTTCATCATTAGTTATATTTACTGAAGGCTTTTTTGTAAATGCTCTTTATCAGAATGGTAAAATTTCTTATTCCCAGATTGCTAAGTTTTTATTATGAATGAGTGCTGAATTTTGTCAAATACTTTCCTTCACTTATTAAAACAATTACATAGCTTTTATTCTTTGTGTATATGGTTAATTATATTGATTGAGTTTCAAGTGATAAACCAACCTTGCATGCCTAGAATAAATCCCAATTTTCTGAAATTCTAGTTCAATTTTTATCACTTATAAGTATATATTTTAATAATAACAAAGAAATTAGACATGATTATTTAAATATTTGCTGCATCTTTAATATTTCCCACTAAAAAAAATTAATAAAGTAAGGAAGTAAAGAAGGAAGGAAGTGGGGAGAATGATAATGATGACTTTAGTTGAAGGAATTTTCAGTTCTTTTTTTTTAAAGATTTTATTTATTTATTCGACAGACAGAGATCACAAGTAGGCAGAGAGGCAGGCAGAGAGAGAGAGGAGGAAGCAGGCTCCCTGCTGAGCAGAGAGCCCCATGTGGGCTCGATCCCAGGACCCTGGGATCATGACCTGAAACGAAGGTAGAGGCTTTAACCTACTGAGCCACCCAGGCACCCCAGGAATTTTCAGTTCTTGATGGACTGGGTCCCTACTTCCATATTGATGAGGATTCTAGAATTATTCCCAGCTCAGAGGAGAGGTGAAGATTTTCAAAATAAAGAAATAAGAAAATGTTTGAGGGGTGTGTGTAATTTTATAATAATGCTGCTATTTTTTCAGATTCAGAATAAAAACTTAATAGATTACTTTTTCCATCAATTTGGATCCAGGGAAAATCAAGAGAAAAATTCAGGGAGCTATCTAAATTTAGCAAAACAATCCATTGGCAAAAACAATCTATTTATGAAGGGTTATAATGTCATGAACAATCAAATAAAAATGACTTAATCCACATATGCATAATAATTTTAATGTAAAAAGAAATAAGAACAAAAAATAAAATATGGTATCGATTTCTTTACTGTAAGGCATACCATAAGCAATTATTCAAAAGATATATGTATTATACCAATTGTTTAGACATTTCTTTTTGTTGTTGTTTAAACATTTCTTAATGATAATTTGTAACAATATATAATCAAAGTGAACTAAATTTCTTTTTATCTCCCACCTTCCTGTATTCACTTCCAGGTCCACCTCAGACCTTATTTAATATATAGATTCGTGCAATTATTAGACTACAGTTGAACTGGTGTTCCTTTTCCTGTATATCTTGTGTGGTACTACTTTTAGGTTAATGTTTTTTATTCCCCACTGTGATCATTTGTTTTATTGCTCAGAAATATGTATTCAAAAAACATTCCAAGTGATAAAAACTGAAACAATAAAGATATAGGACATAATCCACATATGACAAATAAATGATACTGCTGATGTTACCAAAAAGATACTTTTGTATTTGAAGAGTCTAGACATTTTTTAAGCTTCTGAAACTGCTTGTTCTTATTCTTAGGAAATCCAAAGACCATTCCAGGGTGAACGTGGAGAACACATGACCAGTCCTATCACATCCAACTAAATTAAATCCAACAGTGTCTTCCCATTTTTGACTCTAGAATACATTATTCTAATGAGAATCATTCTAGTTGTTAGGTCAGTCATATGGATCCATTCCAAACTCTCATATTTATTACTATCCAGCATGGTGATTAGAGTATGAGAGGAACCCTAAGTGGTCTTCAGGTGAAAGGTGAATTTGCTTACCACACCACAAATACTTGACAGAGTTCATGACCTCAATGCCCCTACAAATGTGCCTGAAAACATACTACCAAAAAATCTTCCATGTGGCATAGATCATGATGATAAATATAGAATTAGAAGATTTTTAGCAGGGACATTTTTCTGAACTGAGTTCTCATGAGGGCAATCCAACAGGTGAAAGGCCAACTTAATTGCAGCAAAATATTTACTTTATGAGTCAAGGTTGTTTCTGACTGTCATTCATGGGATAATGCATACAGCCAACAAGGAAGCTGTGCTTGTTAAAAGTAGCAAAAGAGAGGTATTTCCATTGTGTGGCAATACCTCAGACCACCATGTGAGCAGATAGAAGGACTACTGATGGCCAAGTCAGAGGTGCAAATCCTTGCTCCATTATTAGCAGCACGGAAAGTCCTGGACTTCACAGGATCCACCCTTGGAAGATGGGGTAATAATATGACCTACTTTTGAGGCCTGTTGGGAAGATTGAAGTAATTAGTACAGGTTAAGTACTTAGAATTTTTCCTGGTATAAGAACTGTGCCATAAATGTTATTCAACAACTACACTTGAAAAACCAACAAACAATAAAACGTGAAGCATGAAATGCACACATATAGTTATGCAACATTTCAAGGATTACAGTACTTTGATGAATTTATAAATACATTACTTTATCTCATTTGTATGTATTTTTAAATATTTCATAGATAATACTGCTATTTCACATTCTACATTGAAAGGCTTCCAGCATCTTTCCTGAGAAAAAGTTGACAGTCATATGCCCGAGAGGATGATCAAAAGGCTTACAAGTAATTCACCCTTCGGTGGGGGGCTAAGGCTGCCCATTATTCCTTTAGTTCAAGGGTTTTCTCTTCTGAATGTCAGCATTTTTGCATTTCGGCAAATCAGAGTCTGGTGTTCCTCATAGCAATCACAGACTTCACCTGTGATGAATGCCTGTTATCAAAATGTAAATACACTTTCACAAAAGCACTGGACATTTAATTCCAATTCATGAATTCAGCATCTTCCTGGCTGCAGACAGTAGCCACTATTCCTCTCAACCCGGAATATACACATTTTTCTGAGGAATGAGCTGACAGCATTGTGCTTCTATTCTTCCCTCCAAATAATTGCGTAGATAATATAATGAATCTTGAAAAGAAAATTAGTCACGAAGCCAGAGTCACAAGCTCCATTTCTTTGTACTTATTTGTGGGTTGTCTCCAGAAACCAATTTTCAATCCCAATTGAAGAGCAATGGCTTCCTAAGGTGTGGTGAGATGCCATGATTCTTAGCTTTGGAGGGTTATGTGGGTTGGGGAATTCGCTAAAAAGAACCTACTCCTTCTCCTGTCCATAATGCAGTAGAGAGTAACTCTCCCATGAACACTGGGTCAGGAGATGAATTTATAAATTCACATTGAGAAATTTTTTATTATCCAAGGCTAACTTTAAAATGTATCATTTACTCAGACACACATACACTCTTCCATTTCTATACATAAAAACCACTGTCAAAAAGTCATCATTGACACGGGCGCCTGGGTGGCTCAGCGGGTTAAAGCCTCTGCCTTCGGCTCAGGTCATGATCCCAGGGTCCTGGGATCGAGCTCCGCATCGGGCTCTCTGCTTGGCTGGGAGCCTGCTTCCTCCTCTCTCTCTCTCTGCCTGCCTCTCTGCCTGCCTCTTTGCCTACTTGCCTACTTGTAATCTCTATCTGTCAAATAAATAAATCTTGAAAAAAAAAAAAGTCATCATTGACAACCTTAAACCACTCCCTGCAGCAAAAATCTGCAAGAAAGATTCAGATCTTTTTTTAAGTTTAGCATTCAACTTTTTTTTTAAATATTTTATTTATTTGACAGAGAGAAATCACAACTAGGCAGAGAGGCAGGCAGAGAGAGAGGAGGAAGCAGGCTCCCTGCGGAGTAGAGAGCTGGACGTGGGGCTCAATCCCAGGACCCTGGGATCATGACCTGAGCCGAAGGCAGAGGCTTTAACCCACTGAGCCACCCAGGCACCCCTCTTTTTTTAAGTTTAAAGCAAAATTCCTCTTCCATCAAAAGCCCCTGGTGTCTTCACCCATTTAGTAAGTTTTGAAGAAAGAGTTCCTTCCCTTGAATATACATTTGTTTGATTTTTCTGGAATGTCATCTTCCTGCAAAGCTGTGGATGTATAGTAAATTCCACTGAATGCTGGCAGTGAGCCATTTCAACATGAAAGTTTATGCTGTGTTTCAAGGAATAAGTAAGACTCACATAGCAATCTTTCTCATTCAGATCTTCAGTCAGTCAGCTCATTTCCGGAGCTTAATCAACATCAAATAGGGTGTCGTGTCGACGGTCTTCAATTCACTTTAGAAAAGACCATACAATTACCCAAACTGAGCACTTTAAAATTTTAGTGATATAAGTGCTGTATCCCCACCATTACCATCTCCACCACCGCTCTACTACCCAGTATGAGAACAAGAGTGAAGAAGAGGGAAGGGAGGGGAGAGAGAACGAGAGACTGTATCTGCCATTCCACACAGTGAAGACATGCACTGCTGTGACTTGGAGACAGGAAGTAAATCAACCCTTCTGCCAGGACATTTTTAGTTCTGTGGGCTTCTCAGTCTGAGCTTCTCTCTTAAACTGTGTGAGTCTAGTATTTAAAATACATATGTATGTATATATGTTCACACACACACACACACACGCATGCTTCTATGTGTGTTCTGTTGTTGTTATCTAAGAACATGACCCCGAATCTCCAGCAAACACTTCTTCCGGTGTTCGAGAAATATCTCTATGTTCTAATGCTCAAGGGAAACACCTTGCTTTTTAGTACTTACTGAGATATATAGGACTACATTTTATGGATGATTAAAGAGATTTGCCTGGATTACCCTTTAAATGTACATGATTTCTCCCCGCCCCCTTAACAGCTACTTTTCTACTCCAGTCTCTCCCTTGAGTTATAATTCCATTGCCTACGGGTGAACCCAGACTTCCCAAACCAGGCTACCACTTACATTCTCAAAGCAGCTGACTGGCCATATTTCATCTTACAAAGATGAGATCTACCAAGTCACAGGAAGAAAAAAAATCTCTAAAACTAAAAGAACTTTGACAATTAATTTACTACAGCTAAAGCATTGGCGGTAGAAGTCATTCTTTCCAGCACCTTCCCTCTGTACCAGCTAGAGTATCTTCATTCCATACTGGAGTAGTTACAGTACAGAAACAACCAGCTTCTCCCTCCTCTACTCCACTCTGTGTGCATTCCCTATGGGATCAAAACAGCTGAGAATGGCCACCATGTCTCACTACTCCCAAGGGGACTGGTATCTGGTAAGGGAACAGAAAAAAACAATCACCTTTCTTTCCCTTGGAAAGTCATGCTTACCCTACTATTCTGGACTCTCCATATCTTCCCGCACTGAAGTGACTACTTCTCTCACTGTTTCTGAATCATGGGTATTTCACTTCCTCCTTTAATCTTCCTGGGGCTTAATTTCTTTTCTTTATTGGAAGTTGCAGGGCCAGTGGCCAAAAAGTTGATAACTTAGCATCTGGGAGCCCAATTCTAGAAGACTAGATTCAGAATGGCTTCATCTCATCTCTAATTACCTATATCATTAGCAAAGTGAAGCAGGACTGCGGGGAATTCTGAAGAGGGAGATGGATCTACCTGATTTCCTGGATGGATGTTAAACACAGCAGACCTGATTTTCTACCTCAGGCACAGCAATGAGGAGAGTTTCAGAAAACAGGCTTTTGCCCTAGAGGGATTAGACTGGGAAATTCAAAAGCTGCTAGAACAGGAAGTTTTTAATCACTTTTTAAATGATTCATGTAATTACAGACTATGTTTTCTTTTAAGTGATAATTTCATAGAGTATTATGGAAATAACATTGGAGCCCAGAAGTCTTTTTTTTTTTTTAACAACTTGTTATTTTACCACTAAAAACTGAGTTTGATGGTTTCAACCATCATTTTGATTGCTGTCCTGGGCCATTATCATTGCTTAATTCAGTCATTATTAAGTAGTTACTGAAGACATTTGCCCTTAGTAATGCAGGAAATAAAGGAATTATTCCTGCCTTCTTAGCATTGACAATCTACCTGGTTTGAGATGCTACAGAGCACAGGAGTTAATGGAGAAACAAGGACTATAGAAAAGAAACTATGTGTGCTGCTTGGAGAAAGTGTTGGAACCAAGACTAAGCTTGTTTCATGGCACAAAGCAAGAAAAGATACCTAAATTTATTCACTCATTTTTTCAGTAAGTATTTCTATATTAGGCTTTGAGGGTTCAATGTTAAACAAGTAACACAGGTCTTCTTCTCAAGAACTGGGAAACACAGTAAACCAACGACTACATAAGTATAAATAGATTGGAATATTTCTCCAATGGGATAAATGTCAACATTCTTGAATGTATGTCCAACAGAAGCTGTGAAGGCAAATGGTGATGGGGGAAGGAAAACCTTACCTTGTAGAGACAGACTTAGATACAGTTGTCCTAGGCGTTTCAGACCAAAGCGCCACTTTGGTTTTTAGTTCTTTATTCTACAGTTGAAAAAAAAAATGTACAGAGATCACAAAGGTAGCACATTCATTAGCCACATGCTTAATGCTTCTGATCATCCCACCACCTACGTCCCTCCTTGGCAGTAAGCTTGTTGTTTCAGGCGCTCATTAGAACACAGAATGTAGCCAATTGAGAGTCCCTTATGATCTCTGAAATTACAAACACATCTTGAAAAGTGCATAATTCTCCAAGAGATTAAAATGGAGTAGTCTACATGAGCTTCCGAAATTTAACAGCTGAAATATGTTCTATTTCACATAGACAGATGCAAAAAAAACTTCATAAAATACTTTGTTAAAGAACCTTGTTAAAGACACCCACGATATTGATTACATTTGTCATTCTTGGGCAATCTCTTGATTATAAACTCCATGAAAATAACACCATCTGTTCTTTACTATAGAGTTCATGGCATTTTTAGCCTCCATTCTCCCACTGAAGCCTTAGATTCTTGAGCTCTATACTAGTGGTAAATGATACACATATTGTCGATCATGTATTGGTTGTTGGAGGAAACAAATCTCATATGACCATAAATATTTTGAATCTGGGAGCACTCTCATAATTCCAGGAGACAATTCAATAGCTGATAATGAGGAAGGTAAGAGTTTAAAGTTCCCAGGGACAAATCCTAGCCACTCAGTAGTTATGTGACCTCATTTAGTTACGTAAACTCTCTGGGCCCAATTTCCTCGTCTGTAGGATAGAATCATAGTCTCTTCTTCACAGGTTCTGAAATGAGGTTCAGTTTGTTCTCAGCTCAGTGTATGGCCCAGATTTTAAGACCTAAGGACAGTTAGTGATGATTTTCTAGTCCAACTACCATTTTTATAGCTAAAAACTGAGATCCAAAGAGCTTAAGTGTCCCATATCTTGCTCATGGCAGAACTCAGGTTCAGAGTTGGGTCCTCCCAGTCCAGAGCCAATGCTTCCCCTATAGCATGGCCACACCAAGCACATTCATTTCACAGATCAGAAACATGAGACTTAAAACAGCAAAGGGTCATGCCCAAGGTAGGGATGTCAGTGGGCCACACTGCAGGTCAGAGGTGTTTAAATGATACACCAGGGTAGCAGGGGCTGGGGCTGGAAGGTAGCCAGGTGGGAAGCTAACAGGTAGAGCTATGGCTTCAAAAAAGAACAGTAACACACCAGCTCTGATCCCTAGTAGGAAACTAAGGAGTTAAAGTGTCATGTAATTGAAGTTTAAAAGGTGTTTCTTAAAAGTCCACCAGATGATTTGAAGTAAGCCAACACCAAAATGCATGGTTTGGGGAAATAGATGTTAGAGTTTTGATGGAAGCAAGAGAGTTCATAATTATGAGTGCCAAGAAAATGTCAAGACCTTTTCCAGGTGCTTTCCATACAACTTTCCCTTGGTAACTTTTACTCTTCGGCATATTAAAGAAGGGTGGCAAATCTCAGATTGTCCAGGTTAACTTGTTTCTGATAACCCATTCTGTGTAAATGTGCAAGCTTTATGCAGGCCTGCCTCCAAATTCCAGGCTCTTTTCCCTGCAAGATGTTATTTTTCTGTAAGCTCAGCCTCCTTATATTACAGATAAGTAAATGGTGAGCCCCAGGAGGAAAAGAGATTCAATGATTTCCAGTGGGATTTTGGATCTAATAAATATGAAACAGAAAAAAAAATAAACTGTCAGGAAATTAATCAACAATTAGTCTACTGCCACCGTCCATCCATCCATCCATCTCTGCCATCTCTATGGCACCAAGCTGGGAGCAGAGTGAGTGGGAGGAAGCACAAGAAAACATGGATCTTTCCCTCCAGTACACAGGACGCATGGTATAGCGGGGGAGATAAAACAAACACGTGGACATAAAAAATGTAAATAAATAAAGGCAGTTCAGGAGAGGCCATAGGCATTAGATAATTAGTTACTAAGTAGAAGGTTTAACAGAAATCAGTATGACAAGAATCATTTGTCCCATTTTCATACACAAGGAGATTTCACCTGGACCATGAAGACAAAGTGAAAGGCGGAAAAGAAGAGGAGAAGAGACTAAGGCAACAGTTCTTCAAGTGTGATCTTGGGATATCAGCAGTATCAGTATCACCTGGGAATTGGCTAGAATCACCGATCCTCAGTCTCCAGCGAGACCTACTGAGAAACCCAAGGTGGTCAAGGGATGGGTTTTTAGAAGCTCACCAGATGGTTCTGACATCTGCTCAAGTTTGAGAGCCGTTGGACTAAAGAACTCATTTTCAGTGTTGGCTGTATATTGGAATTATGTGGGGGAGACCTAAAGCTTTTTTTTTTTTTTAAAGATTTTATTTATTTATTTGACAGACAAAGATCACAAGAAAGCAGAGAGGCAGGCAGAGAGGGAGAGGGAGAAGCAGGCTCCCCGCTGAGTAGAAAGCCCGAATGCGGTGCTCGATCCCAGGACCCTGGGATCATGACCTGAGCCGAAGGCAGAGGCTTTAACCCACTGAGCCACTAGGAGCCCAAAACTTCTGTTTTGTTTGTTTATTTTAAGGTTTTATCTTAAACAAATCTTAGACAAGATTTTCTCTTGTTTGTGAGAGAGAGAGAGGGAGAGAGCACAAGCAGGCAAAGCAGCAGAGGGAGAGGGAGAAGCAGGCTTCCTGCTGAGCAGGAGCCTGATGTGGGACTTAATCCTAGAACCTTGGGATCATGACCTAAGCTGAAGGCAGACGCATAAAGGACTGAGCCACCCAGGCATCCCTCTATGGGGAGATTTAAAATCTACTCATGTTAGAGTTTCACTCCAGAGAATCTATTTAACTTGGTTGTAGTCTGGGTTCAAGAGTTTTCAAAACTCATGGGGCACCTGGGTGGCTGTCAGTTAAGCATCTGACTCTTGGTTTCAGCTCAGGTCACAATCGCAGGATTGTGGGATCGAGCCCTGCTTCTGGCTCTCTGCTCAGCTGAGAATCTGCTTAAGACCTCTGCCCCTCCCCACCAATACCCCCTTTTCTCTAAAATGAAATAAATAAAACCTTAAAAAAAAAAGAGTATCCAAGATTCCGCCGGTGATTCTAATGTGCCCCTAAGTAAATGAAGGACGACTGCAGTAAGGAGAGCAGAGACAAGATGTGGATGTTGCCCCTTCTTACCCCTCAGCATTTGTACTGCAGAATAACTCGAAAATGGAGCAAAAATCTTGACACACAATGATCATTTCATTGCGATGTTTCAAGAGTTTAGCACTTAAGTCTCACGTAGGAAATGTACTTCAGATTTCATGAATTGAGGATGAAGATGTTCCTTGTACAGTGGAGATCAAGCTAATACACATTCCTAACAAGTGTAGGCATGTATCACAGGCCAAGGACGTTGCGGAGAAAAACTCCTCTCTGTATAGTACTCTACAGGTTAGGAAGGGATAGGAATCACAACATCATGATGACATTGAACACAGGAATAAAAATAATCCAGTCTGGACAATTATTTAAAGGCTATTGAGAGTTTTTCCAAAATAAACTCCTAGTTTCTCAAGTTGCTGAGTATCAAATAATATAAAAGCGTAAGAGGTATCATGTTAGACTGTCTTTATGTTCATTTATCTCAACTTCCTTGCTGATTTATTTCAGCTGCTAGATTTAGGAATTTATTTTTGATTCATGGGCTTTTATAGCTTTTCCTTTAATTAGAACAGCCATATCTGGGGGACCTGGGTGGCTCAGTGGTTTAAGCCTCTGCCTTTGGCTTGGGTCATGATCTCAGGGTCCTGGGATCGAGCCCCACATTGGGCTGTCTGCTCAGTGGGGAGCTTGCTTCCCCCTCTCTCTCTGCCTGCCTCTCTGCCTACTTGTGATCTCTCTCTGTCAAATAAGTAAATAAAGTCTTAAAAAAAAAAAAGAACAGCTATATCTGTGAGTTTTATTACATCATTTCTTTACAAAACTACAAATCACTGACCAGAATATGTCTGCCATTATGATGACTGTATCCAAGGATATTTTCTTGATGTGGTTTTCCAAAAGAACCTAATTTTTGGACACTTTCTGTCAACACATTCTTGTTAAATTTAATTTTAGGGATCACAGTGAATATATAAAACAAGATAATCGTCAATGTTCAGAAAAGGGAGGAATTTCTGAAGATGCATTTCCATATCAGCAGGTCATTAGTGAGGAAGCTAGAAATGCATGAGATGTGAGAGGGAAAGTTAGAGATGAAAATGAGGGCCATAAAGATATGGCAAAAATAGAAAGGAAAGTAAATAATTTTGGTAGAGTTAGGCAGAAATGTTCCAGGGATATTTTTTAGAAGTTTTAAAAACCTTAAAGTTGTTTTTGCTGTTGGTGTTTTAAAGGGTATTGTTATGTGAGTGAATATATCTCCCTTCTGGAGAGGGGAAAAAACCTGCTAGCATAAAAAGAGAGCCACAGGAAAAACACTATTTGTTACCATGACTCAAGAAATTGGAAAATGGAAAACACTGTAATTTGGTGAACTATGAAAATGACAAAAATAAATATAAATGGTCAGACAAATTTAACAACTCTTCATTTCTAAATACATATTGTATACACTGTATTTCACACATGTTTTTATGCACATGCACATACACACGTACCCCCCCAACACACACTTATTTAATCACTCCACTAAATAGATTTTGTGTTGTCAATGGGGGGAGGGGAACATGAGCTTTCAAGACAGTAAGATTCAAATAAGTGATTTTGAACAAGTTTCTTAACTTCTTTGGAACTCAATTTAATCACTTACAAAATGCAATAAGTAATAACTTTCTCCCAGAGTAGTTTTGAGGATTAAATAAAATGAAGCATGTAGCATGCCTAAAAAAGAGATGAATGTTTTTTGGTATGGATGGTGCTGTCTGTGCGGTTTAGAAACACAGGTGATGTGTTTAAATGGGTCATTCAAGCTTGGGTAACCATTTACCATAAATGGAATCAATTTAGCCTGTGATTTAATAGATTCCAAAATAGGCAGTGGTCTTAAATCTGCATGCAAGATAGTATACCCCTGCATAAATCATTTAAGAACTTCATAATAAAGCACCGACTAGGACCAGACCAGAAGTAGGTTAACCTTGGCTCAAACACTCACTAAGTTCAAGTACCTGGTCAAATATCACAGGTTCAGAGATGCCCTTCCTGACTACCATTACTCTATAACTATCACATTGTCACATTCTATACTTTTCAGAGCCCTTGTCCCTCCCTAATTAAGTTGTTTATTTACTTGCTTATGTGTTTATTGTCTGTATCTTCAATTAAAGGATAAGCTAGAGGAGATCAGGGACAGTCTGTTCTGTGCATTACCCATATGCCCAGCACTTGAAACATTTCCTGGCACATCCTAAACACATAAAACTATTTCATGAATCAATTAAATTAATGCAGCTTGAACTTTTTAAATCTGAAAGGGTCACTGTCAAACTCCTTGCTGTGAAGGAAAAGATTTATCTACTGAAGATAAGAAATTTTGAGAATATAAAGATATTCATAAGATACTGCTTTGTTTGAAGACTCTTCTATAAAGGAACTCATTAAAAAAAAAACAACAGACACTTGAATCAAGCTATGTACAGAGAATCTGAGACAGTATTGAGAGGTGTTTACACATAGCTGCTGAGTCTGCAGCAACCAAGGAGTTCCCATGAAGGGAACAAATCTATTGCTTTCTCACATATAAAACTGAGTAGCTAATCAGCAATTATTTGTTACATTTGGAAATATAGAAACAGAGCACAATAAAAACAAATACATTGTTCCAGTCTAATTATTAACTAAAAGACCAACTGGATAATGTATTGCACCTGGGCAATCTGAGTTAAGCTGTCAGCCTATTTAGGACTATAACATTTGTTTTGGGAATGATATAAATAAACAGACACATCTAAAGGACATAAAAGTGGATTAAAAGCAGCAGTACCATTGATACCTTGATCCTGTGATAACAGCTGGCACTTAATTATATCTGGCTAGAACACAATGAAGGGAAAGCTCAGAGACAGATAACAATCTCTCCAATTAAAATGTGTGACCAATGTGCAACGTGTAAAATGGTAGGGCATTGGAGCCCAAATAGGCAGATACACCATTGGAAGAGATTTCCAACATAAAAACTCAGTCTAGGATAATGGACACTTCAAATTCATGAAGAAAGGCCAGACTTCCCAATAAAATGAGACAATTGCAAAGTTAGATCCCTACCTCACACCAAACGTCCTGATTTACACATAAACTTGGATTTTAAATGAGATTCCCAGTCCAGAAAGGGAATCTGAGCACATGTGTTTATCATCTCTCCCTTCTTCAATTTTATTAAAATAATAACAAAAGATTTCTATGTATGTCAATCCCTTAGTGATGAAGAGGGAAAAAAAAAATAAGACTATGAGCAGATCAGAAATATCAGGACTGAAGGACTGAAAGTAAGCAAAAAGTTGATTGCAGAGGCAGTGCAGGTGGGGCTGTGGCTGCTGAGGGAGATGACTAATCAAGCAGAGCCCTGAGAGTCAGAGAACACATTACCAAAATGTGAAAAATGGATATACTTTGAGTTACCAATTCTACTTCTAAAAATTTATCTTAAGGAATGATCAGTGATGTTTGTATCAGTGATCAAATGATCAGTGATGTTTGTATAAATATGTTAAATTCAGTGCCTTTTACAAAAGCAATACTGAAAAACAATCTAATGTCCAATAATAAGGACTGAGTTCATTAAATTACTGAATATCAATACAGTGGCTATTTTAAGAGATAATGTAAATATAATCTGATTGGTAAGCAAAGACTTCTTGTTATATTGTTTTATATATATATATATAGTATATATATATAAAAATATACATATATATTTTTATATATATATACTATATATATATATATATATTGTTTTATATATATAAAAAAAACTCTTTGGCATGGTTTATGATCTGACACCTTCCTATAATTCCAATGTCATTCCACACTATTTCATTCAACTAGATTAGAAGCATTCACAATGGCTCCCTGTCCCTCTTCCTGACAAGCTCTACCACCCAGCTGTTTCCTAAACTCAAATTAAAATTCATTTCCTTAGAGAGCTTCTTCCCACCCACCATGCTAAGTCCTCAATCCAGGGGTTATCTGTCATCGTCTTCTTTCCTTGCAGAATGCTTCTATAATATTGCTAGTTACATGAGCATGTAACTAGCATGTTACATGTGTCTCTCTCCCTCTCTAGACAGTCAATTCCAGAGTACGGGGTTCATGTCTCTTTATTTTCCCAACCTTAGCCACTTCTCCTCCTTCATCAGTTCTGAAACTTCTATGTCACAGTAGCCGCTCAGTAAGTACTTATAGAATTAACAAAAGATTGATGATGTGAACAAATGAGTGAAGCTTAAAAATACAATGAAATGGGCATAATATCATGCCAGTATAGTCTACATCTTTAATACATACATATAGGTATGTAACAGGCAAATCAAGTCCCACAGAAATATAGATGGACACAACTGTGCAGAGTGATTACCCACGGACAACAAGTTTGCATGATTTTCTTTTTATATGTGCTTATCCATATTTCCTAATTGGTACAGAATGAATGAATATATATTAGTTATATAAAAATAATATAAGAAAAAAATATTTTATCAAGTAACATCTGCAACCAAAAAAAAAGGCACTAAGTACAAAAAGCAGTGAAGAAATCCCCATAGGGACATTTTGGGGGGAGGAAGAGGCTCTAATGTGGTCTGAATCCCATCATCTGAGCCCCTCGATGTAAACTGACCAGTCATTACTGGGCACTTGAGTGGACACGAGTTTTGAGCCAATCATCCCCCCATCTCTGCTGCACAGAGTTGCAAGCATTGTCTTTCTCAAACAGCTATGTGTAAGCTAAAGGAGGTGAACATCTAAGAAAAGCCTGAGGCTCAAAGGACTTGCCCTCCAGAATAGAGACAACAGTGGTCCTTTGGGAAGGGAGAAATGGCTCACCATGGCTATGGTTACAGAATTTAAGATGTAAAACGATTTACAACCTCTTTATGTTTTGATGATGTGTTCCTTCTGTATGGGAAAGCTGAGAGAACATGGTGGTGAGAGAAAAGGTGTGGCCGTGTGCTGGGGGCGTGGTCTATCCCGGTCGAGAAAAGCCCTCAAGGATGATCAGGTGTCTGGGGGCAGTCAGAGCATCTCTGATTCCACAGGACAGGACAGCGTGGCAGGGGGACAGGCAGGAAGTCAAAACACTGCAGAATGAAGCAGAAAGGTGACCAGGTCCAGGGGGTCGGTGGTTAGTCTCTGACAGAGGCCGCGGGGCCAGAACGGAGCCTTGAGCCCAGGGGGAGGGGGCGGTGACATCCTCCGACCCTGCAGCCTCAGTGGGATTCGCTACACACCCTGGGAGGCCGGGCGCTGTCAAGCCTCAGTCTGCAGCTGAAAGCCTGTAAAGGACTTCCCTAGCGTAGAGGGGAAGGAGTGGGCAGGAAGAAAAGTCCATCTTATCACAGTAAATTACAAAGTGTGATATTACATTTCAAAACATCGAAAAATAAGAAAATTACAAGAGGCTTCTTAAAGGGGTCAAGCCCTGAGGCAAAGTGTGTGAGCGATGATGGGGGTGAGTGGTGAACGACGGGGAAAGAGGACAAGTCAGAGCGGGAAGGAAACAAAGACATAAGACAGCAAACCCAGCCATCGGGCCAGAGCTGAATCCACCCAAGATGGTCTTGACCCAGCTTCTAATTCAAGTCCACATGGAGAGACATTCTCACCTGCCCCCCCAGGACAGCAAGCATTCTGGAAAATTTGGGTGAACTTTTAACAAGTATTTAATATTAATAATCTAATATTATAAATAATGTTCAATACTTCAATAATTTTTAGGAGTACCTCTCTACAAATCTATAATTTCTTATGCATAGAAGATGCACAGGCACACACAGTCACAAAAAACGCCCACATACAGACACACTGCGTCACCCTGGTACACCAGCAGACACATTCATACACAGGCTCACAGGTACACTGAACACACACACATACACGTACACACGCATTCACATTCACACTGAAATATACAACAGATTCCCTCCTTACCTGGGCTTCAAGTATGTTAACTTTTTCCTGCAGGTTTTCAATTCTCTTATCTTGTTCTTTTAAGTTATTTTTTAGTCCTTCCATCTAAGAATTAGGAAACACAATTGGAAAAATCTTGTCAAACAGGGAAGTTCCTTAAGTTAGAACCTGCACAAGTTTCTGTGGTCCACTCACATCCATCAAACAAAAAAATTAAATCCCAAAGCACTGGCGGATTCAGTAGGTTATAGAAAATAACAGGGCAAAGGGGCCCTTGGGGATGAGAGCACGCAGGCAGTCCTAGTAAATGTTGTAATCTTTGGAAAACCTGTTTAAACCAAATTCAGCGAGCATGCCTCCTGTGGAAAGCAGCTTTGGCCGTCCTTCTATGTTTCCAGCACTCAATGAATGCTTTCATACTGCGGATGCAGAGGCTGGGGCCATTACATAAGACCACCACCGAGCATGGGGAAGTGCCCCAATGCAGAGATCTGGTCAACCGCGGCACAATGAGGTGAGCCTGCTTTGCTGGGGAAGAAAAGCATCTGCTAAAAAGCAACATGGAACAGGGGAGGTAAAGTGATGACCAGGAGAGAGTGGGAAGAGAGGAAACCCGTGGATTCTAAGACTGATTCTGCCATTTCCAGCTCTGTCATTTAACTACTGTGAGCCTCCATTTTCTCCTTTGTAAAATGAGAACGTGGGATGCGCCCTAAGTCCTTCCTGGCTCCCAAGAGCCATGACTCAATTCTCCGGCTTCTTGGTGAGGTCCTAGCCGAATGTTACATTTGTATCAGGAAGGCACTGGAGTTATTCAAAATGATTCCTTTTGGAAACAAATACTCGGTAGTAAAAAATGAGTGAAGGTTTGATTTTAGGTCTAAAGGACACAGCCCAAACCAGATCAATAGATTTCTTGAAGTAAATCATATGAGTTCACAACCCACCGTCCATCTGGCTGCCACCACCATGACCTC
This sequence comes from Meles meles, assembly GCF_922984935.1. Taxonomy (NCBI): domain Eukaryota; kingdom Metazoa; phylum Chordata; class Mammalia; order Carnivora; family Mustelidae; genus Meles; species Meles meles. Next base: position 75,984,862 of record NC_060077.1, read on the forward strand.
CTCTCTTTCACCTGCCAGGATGTCCCAGAGAAGAATGGCCAGGCGACAGTGCTGTCCCCACACACCTACTAAGTAAATTTACTGTTTGTGAGGTTATAAAAACAGATCATTGCTTCCACAGAAAGGGCTGAATCTTCTAATCTCCAAAATCTTCTAAAGAACAGCATACATTCTCTGGCTCAGAACACTTAAAAAAAAATCACTGAAACAGCTAAAGAGCAGTTAAATACAATTTCCCAAATATCTTCATTGAGAACACTACAGGTGTTGGCATACAGACTGAAGAAGGCATTGAAAACAGAGTCAGGTTGCAGGGGAATAAAAAGGAAATGTCAGTGGGGAGAAAAATCTCACTGCTTGTGAAGTCGGGACAAGCCGCCATGTATCCAGTCTTCTCCCTGTAAACATACCGTCTACCAGAGAAACACACTTGACTCATCTGACCTCCTGGATGACACCACGCAGGTTCTGATGTTGGGAATGAATCACGAACTGCAGATGCGAGATCTGCTCCTGGAGAACGGAAATCTCCATTTGAAGATTGTGGCAACTGGAAATGCAAAAGGAAAAAGAGAGATAAAGATGTGCTGAAGCCATTGATTATATCCAGGCTGCCAGGCTCTCCCCACCCAGGACCCTGTTATTGGGCATCAAGTGGGAAAGATGCTGGGGGCCCCACGTGCCACGCAAGACACAGAAGATCAGGGTGCCTGGGTGGCTCGGTTATGAAGCATCTGTCTTCAGCTCAAGTCATTATCCCAGGGTCCTGGGATCGAGCTCCGCACCCAGCTCCCTGCTCAGCGGGGAGCCTGCTTCTCTCTCTCCCACTCCCCCTGCTTGTGTTCCCTCTCTCTGTATCTCCCTCTGTCAAATAAATAATATCTTTAAAAAAAAATGCGGAAGATCAACAGGCACAGAGCCGCCTCTGATGAGCTCAGACAGGTCTTGAATGAGTACACCCATTCATATCAAAAGCTCCCTCCCACCAGCTGTGCCTTCCCTCCAGGAGGGGCTTGAGTCAAACTGTACTGAACAGATGAAGCACTCACGGAACTCAACAGTCTTGCCTAGAAGCACCCACACCTCCAGCACTCATCAGAATGCCCAGGTAATTACAGAAGGATAATGGGGCCAGGACGAGGTGGGGCTAGGAACGGAGATTTTACATATAATGGGAAAACAATTTTCAATGATACAGAGTTCATGTATGTTGTGGATTGCCTGTGATTGTCTTTTATGATTATGATCACTATTATTATTTTGGCTTCCTGCTTTGGGTCATTCTACTACCTCTAACTAGGGCATTAAAAAAACAACAACAGCAACAGAAAAAGGAAATTAAATTCCAGCTAATGGTTGGAGCTCACATTGACCATGGTGAAAAGAGATAGATGAAGTTTGAATTTAGATTATTCATACTTTCCCAGAACTCCTTTTGGTAACAGGAATTGATTATACAGCTTTTGACTGGCCAAGATTTTCTTCTTGCCAATACTACTGAAGTTTTGAGGCGGTGTGCATTGTGGCAAGCTCCCCAAACGTGGGAGCGTTGTGACTGGATTCACACAAGCTTCCTTAGCCTCAGTGTAACAGATAGAACAATTCTACATGTATTACTTTACAAGGATATACTGTGAGCTTAAGGAGGTAAGAGAATATGCTTTTGGAAAATAAGCTTATTTACAGAGCAATGTGTTAATATTTCTTTAGCTATTGAGGTTTTAGAATTAGTAGGCAACGTCCAATGCATCACAATTCTGATTTTTATAGTCTCTGCAAATATTGCAAAGGCCATGGCTACTCATGTGACATTACAGAACATGTTCTCATTCGAAAGAAAAGAGAGTCTCATTTTGTTTCACATCATGTACTAAAACACTGCTTCTCAAACTTAATATGCATTGGAGGGTTTTATGAAATCATGAGGGATCTTGTTAAAATGCACAGCTGATCCAGGAGGCTGGGCTGGGGCTTGAGATTCTGCATTTCCAATAGGCACCCGGTTGTTGTCAGTGAATACGGTAGCCCGTGCTTTGTGTAGCCCAGCACCGAACCACTAAAGTTGGCTCAATAACGTAGGTAATATTCTCTCTCAAAGCCAAGTAATTTGCAGGTAACTTGCAATATTTAAGAAGGTCTTTTCATTTTTCCCCTCTTTTGGCTTTGCATGACAGAGCTTTAAAAATGGTTTGTTTTACTATAGAAAAAAATTAATCTCTATGAAACTATAGAAATTCTTACATAACTACATATACTGTATAACCATAACCATTATTATTTACTGACCCCATGGAATGAAATAAGTCATACTATAAAAATACTGTGCAATTACTCAAAATATAAGTAAAATGTAGTTCATTATTGTTCATAGCATAAAAATTAGAACACTCTAAATGGTCATCAATAGAGGACTAACTGAACTAATTATGCTCTGTCTGTACCATTTTGATTGTACATATACATATATATCACAAGGATAGACCAACAGACTTGATTTGTATCAAAGACGATTCTGCAGAATGTTATTAAAAAGGATGACCCTTTCAACAAATGGTACTGAGACAACTCTACATTCATCTAAAAGAAAGAATATGAAAATTAATCCTACACTCACCTCATAAGAAAAATAAATTCCATGTAGATTGTAAATAAAGCTGGGGCCCAACAGACTTTCAGAAAATAATATAAACGAACATCCTCACGAATGTGCAATAGGTGAAGATTTTTTAACATAGAACTCAAAACAGTATTAAACACAAAGGGAAAGACTGGAGTCATGAAATAAGAGGGAACTGGATAGCCTCAGAACATCGGTAGCTCACATGATTAATAAAGGCATTGTGCCCAGAATATCTAAGGATACATCTACCGATCAATACGACAGATACCCCAGTAGAAAGATTAGAAAGGGACTAGAGATCCCGCACAACAGAAGATGAGTTGAGGACATCCGGATCAGAACAGCAGAGAAGGCAAAGAGAAGTGTGGCCCACAGCTGCTGGTGCTGAGACTGCTCCAGGGAGGGGCGGAAAAGGAGAGCTATAGGGAGGGGGCAGCCACACTCTGGACTGCCCTCCGAGATAAGGAGAAAGAACTCAGGATGCCTTACAGAGGTGTGCTGGCTTTGAATACTCATAGACTATTCACGAGCCCATAAGAAAATTAAATTGTTTTAATTTATAAAAATGTTAAAGATGAATATTCATAATGGTCTTGTTCTGTCCCATGATGACCCAGAACTCAGACCAGAGGGGAAAAAAAGGTGGCTTTAGAAAGATGGATTGGGGGCACCTGGGTGGCTCAGTCCTTAAGCCTCTGCCTTCTGCTCAGCTCAGGTCATGATCTCAGGGTCCTGGAATGGAGCCCCGCATCGGGCTCCCTGCTCAACAAGAAGCCTGCTTCTCACTCTGCCACTCCCCCTGCTTGTGAGCCCTCTCTTGCTGTGTCTCTCTCTGTCAAATAAATAAAGAAAATCTTTAAAAAAAAAATGGGGTGAGTAGATGTTGTGCTCTTCAAAATACAAAGCTCTGGAGATTTCCCCACGTGTTCTGTGATGGTATGACCATAGAAATCACCGTAGATAAACAGAAATCTGAAATAGGTCTCAAGATGGAAGAAAATAATTTCTAGAAGCACTCTTGAAAACACGGCTGTCAGACTTATCTGCATTAGTACACTAGAACGGGGACTAACAGATGTTGTAGAGGTTTTCTCCTAGGATTTTTCAATAAATACGAACCTAGTCACCCATTTAAGGTCTTTAAATGTGAGACTATCCTGAAATAAATCGCCACTTGAGCTCCCTTCGTCTCTGCTCTTTATCTTTCTGTTAAAGCAACTCTGTCTTAATAAAGAGGTACTAAAGCAAAACCAGCAGGAAGAAAACATTACAAAGGTCAGGCCTAGAAAAGGGCACGGAGCCCTTCTAACAGATGTCTAATTCATGCTCTGCCTCCCAATGTCTCCACATAAATATACAGTACAAGCTGAAATTAGAAGAGAATCGAAAATCTTATACTTTGGGAAGACATAGATGTGTTTTTCCTATTCTTCGCATTGAGTACAACCAAAAACCTAGAGATTATATGCAAACAAACACAAGAAGGTTCTGACAGGTGGAGAGAAGGCAGACTAGTTCAGGACCTTGGAACCCAAGGCACAACACAACGGTGAGTTCCCTGGGTTTTCTTTTTGCCTCATATATCCCAGACTTGGAGCTGAAAAAGTCTGTAGTTTGGGAATGCCAAAGAGAGCGAACAGGAAAAACCCCATCAACAAGAGAGGAAAATCTTGGCCCTATGCTGAGGAAGGGAATCGAGGATCCTCTCTCCATTCGGCACCGAGGGAGAGGGCACAGAGAACCATTTCTGATATTCTTCCTCTGAGATTACTCAACGTTCAGTCTATCCTATCTTTAACGTTCAAAGTCTATCCTATCTTTAACTTGCAGACATGGGAAAACAAATGGCTTAGCTTTTAGTAACATGGGATGATCGTAGCGTAAGTACTTGGCAAGAAACCTACCCTCAATCACTCTGATGACCAATGTCTGCCAAACACTTAGTCAAAGGAAATTGAATTAAGGGAGGGTTCTCTCTCTATCCATTCATCAGGATACTCTAACAATCTATCTTTGGGTAACTTACACCATCAGAGTGCAGCATTATTCACCCACACCATACCATACCTTACCCTCTGCTCCGCGCTGTTCTAATGGCTTTGACTTCATTGTTTTCTGGCATCAGCCTATCCTTTTTTAAAGGATTTTTCTGAGGGACAGCTCCTGTGTTTCTCCAAAGGAATAACTCTAAAATGGACCTTTGTGTTTGTCTGTGATGTCACAGGACAGAGAGACAAGCTGGGAAACTGCCTTCTGCTCATAGGCACACAGGGGAATTAGGAAACCAGTCTGAGGAAAGGCTCCAGGGGTCTCCGGAAATCAAAGAAGGTCAGATCTCTTTTATAGCAAATGAGCACAGACTGCTGTGAGATTTCTGGAGCCCAAACTCCCAGCTCTTACAACTTCTGAAAAGCTGTATAATTGCTTCACCATCTAGAAGCTCAGTTTCCTCCCCGAAAAGTTGATGAAAGGATTAAATTCAATAAGGTGCCTGAGGTTACTCCATAAACAGCAAGGCACAATACACACGTTGGTTAGTAGCGACGGTAGTACAAATACGGAGTCAACCTCGTTTTTCATGAGATGCTTCTGCCAAATACCTTAACTCTCCTTAAAAGTAATTGTGGAGATTAGCATAATATAATTACATATTCATATCCATACGCAAAAAAAACTGTCATTTTCTCCTGAATTATAGAACACTTAAAAGTCATCATTTTTAGAGATGCTTTTTAATATTAGAAATGCCAGGTTAGAACATATTAAATCTTTTCATCAAAATGGCAGAGAGTCATGGCACCTTTCAAACCCGCCATCTTCCCCAAGGGAAATTTAGTCACCCCCTGCTCAGAGGAGCAGCTCCAGGCTATTTTGGGGGTAAGGGAAGTCCACCTGTAGGACCGGGCATTGGTGCCTGCCAAAAGGCCGTTGGTTTGATGACGATGTAGGAGTCTGGCAAACACGAGCCATCTGCCCAATACAGGAAGTGGTATTAGGCCCACAGACTCTTTCCTCTGCAAGTTGAAAGGAAAATGAAGAATATAAGGCGGCTGGAGAAAACCACTGAGAAAAGTTAATAAATCACACCGGAAAAACAAAGAACAAGAAAGAGTGAAACTGTACGAATACACGTAACTGAATAGAAACATCAAAATCATCTGGTTTTTAAAAACCCATTAGGTGCTGAAGGGTGGTCCTCCTGCCTTCCCATGAGATGCATCTTCTTCATGGCCATATCTGTTCAATCTTCATCTACCCAGGGATCTTCTTATTTGTGGTAGCTTAACCAGCTCTCTATTGCCTTAACCGAAAGAGCCTGACTCCTACTGATTCCATTTTCTTGTCACTTCGCAAAGTGAATACCTCTACACACAGACAAATAATAAGTAAGATAAATATTTGTGATGCCTACAATCTATGAAAATTACATAAGCCTGGATGTTCAAACACCTTTCTAGAAACACAAAACATCCATTTCCCTTAAGACATTTCTAAATCCTCCCTAAGAGCTTTCTGAGAATTCCCTATAACAACTGCTCATATATAATAGAACAGAAAGAATAGTTCAGTTTGTTTTTTGAAATGGTTACATTTTTGGCTCAAAGACTGACAAAAACCCCATTATCAATAAAAATCACTTTTAAAGAAAAAAATATCGGGCTCAGATTGTCTGGGCTTTTGATGGAAAGCATATTGTACAGGCTGTTTTTCAGAAAGAAAAAAAGAAAACACAACATAATCCACAGATTTACTTAGAGTTAAGTTAGGAGTATACGCAAGTGATTCTGAAGACCTAGGGATGTCGTCCACAGTACTTCCTTCATCTTCTCCAGAGAGGCACGGTGCTACCCGCCCTCTTAGAAAGCCACCTTCTGGGGCTATATGTTTGTTCACAAGGAAGAATATGGGTAAATGCACATCAGTGGTATTCCAGCGTGTTCTGAATATGGAAATGCAATTGTTGGGGTCAGCCCACGTCTGGGCTTTGGTATATGTGGTCCACTACATGAACATGACCCAGACAGAAGGCAGAAGCTTTTGAGAGATGAGAAGAAAAAGAGAGATCATTGGAAAGGAAAGAGAAACAGAAAACAAACAAACAAACAAAACAAACATCAAAGACCAAGAGAGAGGGATATTTGAGTGTATATTATTGAATAAGTGAGAAAAGAATTTGTAATTTCTGAGGCTCATCAGAGTGCTTGATATCCTAGGAAGCAATAGTTCCAGATGGATACAATAAGACCTCAAAATGGGCTTGACTTTGAACATGATATCAGGACCTATAGCGACAGTGCCAGGTTCAGAATGAGAAGGGAAGGGAAGGAAAGGGGGGAAGTGAGGAAATTTTCTATGTGATGAGTATTACACGATGTTCCACAGAATTTTTCTAAGCGCCATGAAGTAATCCAACACTTGGTGGTAACCCATGGTCCATGCCCGTATTCGGGACTGTAATAGCTTGTGAATTACGAGTATTCGGAAATAAGTCCAAAGAACTAAGAATGCATTCAGAGTAGTTCCTTCATACTCCACAAAGTTGGGGAGCACTGTAAAAGGATCTGACAGTTCTGCTTGAGGGCTAGCCACTTTGCTGCAGGCTACAGGTGAGACCCTTTAACAAAATCAGAAGCGTTAGGAGGGAATGAAGCATCCTCTTCAACACCACCGTCAACAGGGAAGAGGCAGGCTCCTTCATTCTTTAGGAGGACTGACCCTGCCCTACTTTCCCAGTACCTCCAGGGAACTCTGCCCAGTGGGAGGGAGGGGAGGCATGTGGCTGTTCATATTAAGAAATCTCCCTTTGTCCTGCCTTTTCAGCCCTCCTGTCTCCTTGGAGGGTGCTAGCCTGCTCTCCACTGGCCAGTGGACCGCAGAGAGGAAAGGTGTCAAGAACTGCTTTCGTAAGGAGGGAGATTTGCAAACCTTTTAGCATACGTAGCATTGGATTTGAGTTGCAGCAGCTTGTTTTCCAAAGACAGTTTTTTTCCTAGCAGTGTCTTCTTTTCCTAGAAGGAAATAAAATACAATTTTATTTATTTCTGTGCATGTGTGCCTGTGTTTCCTAAGTCACTCTCGCAAACTGTTGGGAAAAAGCACTTCTTATAATATTAGAAAATATTTTTAAGCTAAAGAGCTCATTTCAGATGGCACTGTTACCATCCACCCCAGGGAGACTAAGCCAGAATCCTCTTGTGTGGTCCAAGTAGCTCAGTGACAGGTGGAGAAGAGCTGTCCTCACTCCCCTCATTTGACTGGAGAGGTTTTGCTCCTCCTCCAGCCAACTATGGAAGTATACTTTGCTCAGTCGAACTCCGCCTCTCTCCACCCCACCCAGATCCAAACTGGCATCTCATCTCTCCAGGCATCTCCCTCCATCCCACCTGCTTCCCCCACATTAGACCAAGTCGCTGGTATCCAAGGACACTATTGACCTTATTCCCCTACCTGCTTACATGGCATCTGCCAGAAAGTAGAAAAGTAGCAAATGAATTTTTAGTGAAGGAGCAAGGCCACAGGTAATAAAGTCACTTCCTAGTTAGAATAGAAGAGATTTATACATATATATACACATATATATTTTATGTATATAAAATATATATATATATTTTATTTGACAGAGAGAAATCACAAGTAGGCAGAGAGGCAGGCAGAGAGAGAGAGGGGGAAGCAGGCTCCCTGAGGAGCAGAGAGCCCGATGCAGGGCTCGATCCCAGGACCTTGGAATCATGACCTGAGCTGAAGGCAGAGGCTTAACCCACTGAGCCACCCAGGTGCTCAGAAGAGATATTTTGACATGGAAAGAGAAAACCTAAAAAATACCTGAGTATCATTATTAAACCAAATTCTTTCCAGTCAAAAGAAAAAATAGTAATCCATGAAAAACCAAGCTGGGATGATTGTGGGTGGTGGTGGTTATTGTTGTTTTTAATATTCGATGGCAAGAGATGTTTTGACACTGTTTACAATGCTGTTTAAAACCACTCCTGCTGCAGTATTTATGCAGGTAAATTACGAAATGTGGTGTTATAGAGCGAAAATAAGGGAATCTCTTTGGACATGGACCGACCTAGTTTTGAAACTGGGACTGTAATAATTTTTGCCAAGGCTTTAACCTCTCTGGGCCTTATGTTTGTTAAGAAAAATTAGCCAAAACTTGGAAATCGAAACCATCTATGAATTTAATGTCTTACTGGGTCACTGTTGAATAACCAATCCTCATGCTTTATTGTTTACGATTTGATTAGAACCCTGACTCTGTGAAGCTGTATGTTCATTTGTAGATTTCTGCCTGGTAGAAAAGATAATCCCACAGGTTTTGGTTTGATTGCCTTCAAAAATATTAACCAGTTTTATATCTAATCTAGTAATCTGATCCTATATTCCTTTTTAAAAAATGCCTATACATAGCCAGTTTCTCCAAATCTTCTATTTAAGCCGGTTTTACCATCTTACTGCTTCCCTTATTAATGAATGAGTTGAGTAAAATATCTGACATGTATTCATTCTATATGTTTTTAAGTCACGGTTTTTTAAAGTCATGACTTTTCGAACATCCCTAAAATAGGGATAATGCTACCTATATTGAAAGGGTTGGGATGATTGGAGATACTATATGTGAAAGCCCCACATGCTTCTCTTGTACATATTAAGACCTCGATTTATAATAATTTGAAGGTGCCAAACACTTCCTGTCTTATGTGCTATCATTTTTTAAGTTTATATTAAATTTTTTCAATTTTTTTCTGTAGCATTCTTGTCACATATAGGAATCTAACTTGTGTTCCCTAGCTGCGTTCCACTTATTTTTGAGGGATTATGGGTATGCCTTGTAAGCTTATTATGATACTTGGATCATCCAAGAAATACATCAATGGTAATATATTTTGACTTTGTAGGGAGGAAAATGGTGTTTAACATCCCTCCTAATGGACTTACTATCCATGAATGGATCTTCATAACCAGGGTTCAAGCAGACTGGACAAGTAAACATTCAACTCTGGCCAAGGTTCCAGCATGGAGCCTGGACTCTTAATGCTTCCTCTCTGACAACACGGACAATCACACCGTACAGGCTGGCACTTTTTCTCAGGGACAGCGTCTTGTGGAAAAGGAAAGGAGTTCACAGCACCACCCAGTGGACAAAACTCTCTTCCCAAAACTGCCCCTCTGGGGAACTCAAGCGCTCCCTCCCCCTACCGATCAAAGTAGAGTAGACACCAATTTAAATAATTGCCATATGTTAACATCTAAATGATTTAGGAACCAAGTATATCATTTTTATGTGACGCCAGAGAAGATGGGGGCATAATGGAAAGCATGTTGAACCGGTAACTGGAGGACAGTGGAATCGTTCCTGGTTCCCACTATCCTCATTTATAAAATGGTGATGAGGAAACTAAGGGTCTCAAAAGCACCTCTGAGCTCTAAAATTCTAATAGAGCTAAATCAGTGACACTGGAAAACAAATACAAAGCAGCAGAATTGCACTGCTTGCAAAAGGAACATATGCCGTATTAAAACGCTCTTCTTGGGCGGTTTTGCTGGCTTATCGCTGTGTTTACGGAATTCATTCTCACTGCATTCCTGATTAAAGTGGGACAGATGGTGAAGGTTTTAAGTAATGTGTTCATTACCAGACCTCATACCACTAATGGCTATTTACTGGAGCAGTGGCTTGTTCAAGTGAGTAGAAAATGAATCCTTCTCCAGGGGCCACCTACTACCAGGGCAATATTTATCAACTTCGGTGTGGGTGTTCATTTTTTATTTTCATTTTCTTTCTGAACTCCTATCTTTCTCCTACTAAGGCAGAAATCTAGAGTCACCCCTCCTCTCATTCTGATACACACCCCCTACCTGAGGAAACATTCATTACAGCCTTAAAAGTATTCTTGGTATGACCCTAAAATAAGAAGGTACTGCCAAGTTTTGCTGCTTATAGTTTGTTTGCTTATTTGTTTTACAGATACAACATCCCTTTTAAAAAACTCCTGCACGGTGCCCTTCCATCCATCCCCACCTACCTCCACCTCCACCTCCCTGAGGTTCCAATAAGCCGCACTCCAGGAAATTACTGAACTAGCGTATTCTGGAAGGTTCCTGCATGCCATGAACCATGGGTATCCTATCCACTTACTTTGTCACAGAGCTCCTAGAGACAGCCCACCACTATGGGTCAATATCAAAATAAAGGCCAAAAAACCAAAAACAACAAAAACACACAAAAAAGATAAATGCTAAGCTATTTCTTCTCAAAAATGCCTACCAGTATCTAAGCCAGTCAGGTTTATTCTGGGGTACTTTCGCCTACCTTCAGTATGGTTGTTTGCTTCCCTAGGAGAATGAATGAAAAAAAAGCAGAAGTTCCTGGAGTCTCATAGAATCCAGATATCCTACATGCAATTTCCACAAAGAAACTACACCTGGTTCATTCACAAACAGATACCCAGCCTCTAGCTCTGACTGGTACATGGTAAGTACTCAAGCATTTGTTGAGGAAACAGTCAAGTGACTGCAACCCACAATTCTGAGATGAACTCACATTCAGTATAGACTTCGCAGGATTTCTAAGATATAGAAGTGATACTCCACAGCTGGCTATTAAACCTGGCCTATTGTGACGGGGTTTGGGTTGGAGGTGATCACAAGTCTAAATTCAAATGAAAGCTGGTTAATCAGCCCTATTTGCATTCCGGAATTGTCTTCCTTTCCTAAAGGCAAACCTTCTTTGTGCTGAGATTGTGAAACAATGTATTACAGGATAAATATTCCTACGCTACAAAGTAGTCATCCAAATGTTACAGTTTGTCCAAAATATCCTAACTATAAACTGACTGCACTTGCAGCAAACCAGCTGCTTAAGGATATTCTAGCCCAGAGATTCTGGGGACAGTAAAATATTCATTGACCCACCACGCAACACACACAACATAGATGAGCTATATATTATTATTACGAGATTCAGTTAAATTTGGGCTTATTTTATTGTTGTAATTTCCTCATAGGACCTTCATTGGCACTACAAATTCAACCAAACTCAGTGTTATAAATGAAGTGGCTGGGAAATATGTAGAAAATTAACCAAATTCCTTCGGCAAGAAACATGAATATTGAAATGTGACGCTTTTGAAGTGACATTTCTCAAATGGCATCAACTCAAGGAGACATAAAGCAGAATCAGGCTGAGAAGGTAAGAGGCAAATCAGGGAATTACTATAATGAATATAAAAATTTATTGATAGGCAGCAGTCAAACCTATATTCTTTCTTAAAGATTTTATTTTTAAGTAATCTCCATACTCAATGTGAGGCTCGAACTTACAACCCTGAGAATAAGAGTCTCCTGCTCCACTGAATGAGCCAGGCAAGGAGGCACCTCCAAAGCCTATATTCTTATCTACCCCAAATGCAGTTTCAGAGAACCCAGTTTTCTATTAATTTGTTTTGCCACTAAAACCCCAGTATTCCTCGGTTTGTTTATATTCTGAATTCTAAAGGATGCGTTATTTCATTTATGAGCTCACCTTTTGCATCTATTTGGAGTGTCAGTCCCTCAAAGGCACGCTGCATGAAGTTTTTAAGAATTTTTTTGCTCTGTCCTGACTCTTCTCTAAATTGTCTCTTACGGAAGTTCTAATTCCTACAGGATGTCTTTTCTTTTTTAAGATTATATTTATTTATATGACAGAGAGAGAGAGATCACAAGTAGGCAGAGAGGCAGGCAGAGAGAAGGGGAGAAGCAGGCTCCCCACTGAGCAGGGAGCCTGATGTGAGGCTCCATCCCAGAACCCTGAGATCATGACCTGAGCTGAAGGCAGAGGCCCAACCCACGGAGCCACCCAGGTGCCCCCAGGATGTCTTTTCTTAATGTGAATTATATATGTTCTAATGCAGCCATAGGTATTCACAACCCTAAAGTGAACTCGGATAGCCACTGTATGACTATGTCCCTGACTCTAATACGTAGGACTGCTGTGATTACAGGGGTCCACTATATGCTGCCTAGTAATAGGTGGGCTTGTGATGGTTCCCATTGTTTCTACTCGCAGCCTCATCCACTTCCCCTTTCTAAGTCAGACATGCACTAGAGAAAGTGACAGAGGATGATATGACCGCAGTATTTGTAGAGCAGTCAATCAGCGACTATTCGGATCATTCTAAGTGTGTAAGAGGAGGAACTAACATTATTGAGTACTTCCTGCAGTCTTAGTAGTTGCAAAGAATACTTAATTTCAATTAATATCTTACTTATTTTAGGGGTGCCCGGGTGGCTCATTGGTTGGGCATCCTGCTCTTGATTTTAGCTCGGATCATGATCTCAGGGTCATGAAATCAAGTCCCCTATTGGGCTCTACAGTCAGCAGAGAGTCTGCTTGAGATTCTCTCTTTCCCTCTCCTTCTGCCCCTCCCCTCCCACTGCTCGCTTTAGCATGCATAATTTCTCTCTAAAATATATATAATTATGGGGCTCCTGGTGGCTCAGTCGTTAAGGTTCTGCCTTTGGCTCAGGTCATGATCCCAGGGTCCTAGGATTGAGCCCCACATCAGGCTTCCTGCTCGGTGGGGAGCCTGTTTCTCTCTCTCCCACTCCCCCTGCTTGTGTTCCCTCTCTCACTGTGTCTCTCTCAGTCAAATAAATAAATAAATAAAATCTCAGTCAAATAAATAAATAAATAAAATCTTTAAAAATATATATAAATATAATTATACAAATATATTTAATTATATAAATTTATAAATTATATTTATATAATATATAAATAACATGTAACATACATATAACATATATATAACATATATAAATATATATAGCTATAACTATAAATGTATATAGATGTGTGTATATGTATAAACACATATACATATACATATAAACATATATACACACACACACACATCTTATTTATTTTAGTGTTATTTTCTTTCATTCTCTCCCTATCCCTGTCCGGAAGAAATCCCTTTATATCCCTAGGAACTCACCTTTTCCATCCTCTCTACAAGGTTCTCCAGCTCTGTGATTTGATTATGTTTTTTTTCAAGCTTTTCAGCAACTTGATTCAGATTTTCAACATGTTGTTTCAATTGCTGTTCCCTTTCAAGTTTGTTAACCTTTGGTCAGAAAAACAACTGTCAAACTCTTGCTTTTATTAAATTTACACAGATATGTTCTTGCTCTATAATGCTGAGTAGCCAAAAAAAATTTAATAATTCACACTTGATTGAAATTACCCTTTTGAATTTAGGGTTTCCTTCAAAACAAACCTGATGGGCTGCAACAACGCTGAAGCCATGTAGAATTAATGAGATATTAGTGTTCCTAGAATGGTTACATGTGTTTGTTTTCCCATTGACATGGGGCTAGCATCGTACCTCGAGTAAGTGTTTACCAGCCTCATGCTTCTTTCTAACTTCTTCAGACTGTGTCTGGTAGATTTCAAATAACCTATGGGCCACGTTTCTCAGAGCTGCTGCTCCTGCTTGTCTGGAGGCTTCCAGCTGGGAAAAGAGGTCATGAATGTTTTCACACTTACAGCCAAAATGTGTTAAAGGCAGAACAGTTTGATAAGGGGTAGAAAACAGGTTGTAACTGTACCATTTGCACCCTCCTACACCATAGAGCAGAGAAATGATCTGGTAAGAGGAGAATGTACAATGAGAAATGCCCTATTTAGGAAAACTGTCATGCAGAAGGATTTGCACGACGATTGACCAGGCCCATCCACAGCTCCAAGTCAATGCCCTGCGTTTATACCCTGCACCCTTCAAAGACTGCACAGTGCCTTCTCAGCTTATACACTTATTTGCGTTTTGTCTTTGATATCCACAACAGTACTAAGAGATGTATTTTCCTAAGTTAGCCATGGGACAAGATGTGAAGATTAAGTGCCAAGTGTCATGAATTTCTCAAAGGACTTAACCTAAAGAAATAATCAAGAATGGCCACAAAGATTTACCCACAGAGCAATTCATTGAAGGACTGCCTACATAACAAACCAAAAAAAAAAAAAAAAGCATCCAAGAATAGATTAATTAAATAAAATGATGAGACATTTGATGTTGAGTGCTCTAATTAATATTAATTAAACATGAAAGACTTAAAAATTATTTAGTAAGAACAGTTAACACGAGACTGACCCTCCTAACACATTTTTCAGTGTAAGACATGGTATTAACTGTAGGCACAACAAAGATCTCTAGAACGGATTCATCTTGCACAACTGAAACTATATCCACTGAACTTTTGTAAAATCTTTTCAATAGTAAACGTCATCTCCAAAACAAGAAAGCGAGATTTAATTTATGAAATGGAAAATGTTTCTCTATATAGATGAGCATCCGTGTGGATCTGTGGATGTATAAGGATGTCTGTCTGCTTTTACATGTCCACGAAACTATCTTATTGGCTCAAAAATCCAAAATTAGAAATTTCTCCTAATGGGGCAACTGGGTGGCTCAGTCAGTTAAGCATCCAACTCTTGGTTTTGGCTCAGGTTGTGATATCAGGGTTGTGAGACTGAGTCCCATGTCAGGCTCCATGTTCAGCAAGGAATCTGCTTAAGAGTGTGTCTCTCCCTTTCCTCTTGCCTCTCCTCACTCTCTCCCAAAATAAAAAATAAATAAAATCTAAAAAAAAATTTTTTTTCTCCTGATAACCATACCTTGATTTTCAATATTTCATTTTCTTTGTTCATTTCTAAGAGCTGCTCTTCCTTTCCTTTCATCTTTTCCATGAGCAGATCTAAATGGCCACAAGAGGGGTCCATTTCAGAATCAGTGCCATTTTCAATGTTTTGACAGTGCTGAAATGAAAAAACACGAAAATCATCTGACTATTCCTTTCCTCTACAAATTTGACAACAATTAATTATCACTCACTATTACATATACCAAAAAAGATTCAGCTCAACATAAAGAAAATACTGTATTTTGAATTTCAAATATCAATGGGAAATTCTAGATGAAGCAGCTGTCCTCTGTATTTGCTCAAAAATTGATTAGATTATTATATCAAAAAAAAAAAAAAAGGGAGGGGCACCTGGTGGCTCAGTGGGTTGAAGCCTCTGCCTTTGACTCCGGTCCTGATCTCAGGGTCCTGGGATCAAGCCCCACATCAGACTCTCTGCTTAGCGGGGAAACTGCTTTTCCCCCTCTCTCTCTACCTGCCTCTCTGCTGCCTACTTGTGATCTCTGTCTGTCAAGTAAATAAATAAAATCTTTAAAAAAAAAGGTAGCGGTACATATTTTATACTATTATATTTCCTATAATTTATATATACCATTAAGTCCTTTTTAGGAGATAAATAATATCTACTGGACCATTTTTTTTCCTTTTTTATTTAAATTACAGACATAAGTACATTTTGATTACATTGTATTATAAACTAATATAATCAGGCTTAATAGTTACCATACATAATATTCAACATTCAATGATGCTTCACTGTAATCACCCCATATAAAATTTCCAGAGATGTCAGAACTGAATGTTACTGCCAGTATAAACTCAGTATAAACTCTAGCCCACTGAAAATACACTTAGAACATAAGTAAATCTCATCTGGAATCAAGGACACATGGCAGTGGAAAGGAAATCTGAAATTATCTAATTCAACTACATCCATTTTACGGATGCAAAAAGTGAGGTACTGAGCCCAGGTTTATGCAGTAAGTGGGGAGCTCATGAAATAGCCACTCAAGTATCCATCTTATGCTTTCTGCTCTTCCAAATTATTTCGAGACAGACTGAGGAATTACACAATTCAACATACCCTACGTGAAACAATTAAAAAATAACAGCTTCTCTTTGGTAAGCATCTATCATGTGCCACATAATCTTTTAGATGTTTGATAAACACCTCTTTGTCTGAATACTTAAAACACTAGAAGGCACTATGCCCCTTATACAGAGGAGAAAATTGAAGATGAGAGTGTTTCACTAACAAGCCTGAGGTTATACCTAAAATAACTATCAGAACCAGAATTAGAATCCAAATTTGTTTTACAAAGCCAATATTCTTTTCATTACAAAAAATGGACTATGTTTACAGAAAAAAAATAATATACTGCATGTAAATCAGATAGTCATTATAATTCCATCAGGGTTTTATTTTCTCTACTCCAGACCCTACTATATACTCTCACTCTCTATATATAGAAGTTATTTTGTTTTTTAATTTGTTAAAGAACGCTTGATGGAGAGACTTGTAGAAGGCAGGTTGCTGGCAGCAGGAGATAGCTACAAAGGTCATGGATGAGTGCATGTTGAACTTTAACATGCATATGAGTCACTTGGTGATAGATATGGTGAAAACACAGATTCTGATTCAAGGGTCTGGGGTGGGGCTCTAAATGTTGCATTTCTTTTTTTTTTTTTTTTAAGCCATAGAAGAATATTTGTTGACATGGGAAAATGTGAACAATATAATTCTACATGAAATATGCAGGATATAAAACAATATATCCAGTAATACCATTTTATAGAAAGAAAAATAGCCATATATACAAAATCATGCATAGGAAAAAAAAAAAACTGAAGGATGTACCTAGCAAATGTTAATAATGATTATCTCTAGAGAGTAGAATTAGAAGCAATTATACAATTTTTTCCAGTAAATTTCACTGCCCCCCAAACAGTATCTGCTTTGGGCTCTTCTTTCCCAGATGCTGCATTTCTGAAGAGCTCCCTGAAGTATCAGGGACTGCAGCCCACACCTGGACAGCAGCAAAGCCCGAGATCATGATGACTAAATTCCTACATGGACATTGTTCAGATATTGCGGGGGAAGGGGCAGGTACTTGGAGGCTGTTATTTGTCTGCCGATCATCTGAGGTTTGAGATGACCAAGGCAGACCCACTAGCTGCACAATTCATCTCGATTCCCAAGAAGCTCCTCCTATCAAGGTCACCAACAACCTCCCCATTGTTGTATCCAGTGGTCAAGGTTCACTTCTCAACTTACTTGGCCCATAGGCACCATTTCACACAGTGGCTCCTCCCTCCCGCCCCCTTTCTGAAACCCTTTTTCATTCGTCTTCAGTGACTCCAGTCTCTCCTGGTTTTCCTTCTAATTCACTAGCTTCTGATGATGATTCTTCTTCCTTCTCCTAAGTGTTGGATATCTCAGAACTCGGTGCTCAAATATTCTGTCCTTTCTTTTGGTTTTAAAGATTTATTTATTTATTTTTGAGAGAGAGAGCTCCTGCATGGGTGAGGGGGCAGAGGGAGAGAATCCTCAAGCAGACTGCCCACTGAGCACAGAATGGAGGTGGGTCTCAATCTTAGGACCCAGAAGGTCATGACCTGAGCCAAAACCAAGAGTCACAGATGTTCAACTGACTGAGCCACCCAGGTGCCCCTGTCATTTCTACCCACACTCATATGTTTGGTGATCTCCTCCAATTTTGGAACTTTAAACTCTATCCTTATTCCCAAAATCTCTGCCCTGTAGCCTGAACCTTCGAGCCCAGACCCTTCAGCCCCAGAATCAGACATGCAAGACTCATTAGAAACTTCCACTTAGAGGTCTAATAAACAACTCAATAGAACCAAATTGGAATTTTGTATCTTTCTTACCATTCACAAACATTAACTTTTTTTTCTTGTTTCTGAGCACTTAATATAAGGAAATATTTGGAATTAGTTGTGTCAGTTTGGGAGGCTGAGGATGATAAAGGGAACAATGTTTATCCCTCATATCCTATGTGCTGCATTCTCTGTGGCTATACTATATAGAGGACAACATTGACATTGATGAGGTGCACTTGGTTGAGATGAGCTCTAATCTGCATAAACCAGACAAGGCTATGTGTAGATTGCTTGATGTAAAGAATATAAGGCCAGTTGAAGAGGAGAGAGAAATTTAAGTTTATCAATAATCTGATCAATTGACCTAAAATCCTAAAAGCTTCAACTCTGTGTCCACTGGTGTGACCCAGATGAGTCTAAAAGGTTGTACTTCCATCCATCTTTGGAAAACGTCACTGCCATATATTCTGGCTAGGATGACACTTCCCATATACTTTAGATAAGTAAGCTCCATTGAAAATATTCAAGTAGGGTCTTGAGTTGCCTGGGTGGCTCAGTGGGTTAAGCCTCTGCCTTCGGCTCAGGTCATGATCTCAGGGTCCTGGGATTGAGACCCGTGTCGGGCTCTCTGCTCAGCAGGGAGTCTGCTTCCCCCTCTCTCTCTGCCTGCCTCTCTGCCTACTTGTGATCTCTCTCTCTCTCTCTCTCTCAAATAAGTAAATAAAATCTTAAAAAATTTAAAATAAAATATTCAAGCAGGGTCTAGTCATTCCAATCTGAGCCTACTAATAACATCTGTGGTTAAATATTTCATACATATGCCCATTAACATCTTTAGATACTGACAAAATATTTAACATTCATCATTCAAAGCTTCAAAGGATAATTTAATAATTATATCTTAACAAAGTTATTAAAATAAGGTTTATACTGTTTTATGTGTATTTAATGAAGGAAGAAAGTGGTACATTTTTATCAATTTATTACCTTTGTTTCTAGTTTGTCATTTGTGCGCTTATGTCCTACTTCATCTTTAAAAACTTGGTTTCGGATCTTTTCCAG
Source organism: Meles meles (assembly GCF_922984935.1). Classification (NCBI taxonomy): domain Eukaryota; kingdom Metazoa; phylum Chordata; class Mammalia; order Carnivora; family Mustelidae; genus Meles; species Meles meles. Next base: position 76,004,072 of record NC_060077.1, read on the forward strand.
GGTAGCTCGGATCTAGAAGAAAAAAATATTTTATTTTTTTTCAAAGGCATTTAATGCCAAATACTTTTTTTCTTTATACAAGCTACAGTATACCTGATTTATCTGGAAAGTAATACATAAATACTGATCTCAGATTTAAATAACTGCCATCAACCCGAGTTGGATTTGGGCTAATATTGTTTAGATTGTAGAAAATGAACATTTGGTCTTCATAATTCTTTCTCAGTCAAACCCAAAATATAACCTAAGTGAATATTATACTGCAAAATAATTACCACTTAGTAATTAGTATTTAATACTATTTAATTCTATTTTTCCTATGTAGTAATTTAGTACTAATTTACTATTTAGTAATTACTATAAAACAATTACTATTTAGTAATCATTACAAAATAATTACTAGCTAGTAATTACTAGAGAATAATTACTAGCTAGTAATTACTACAGAATAATTACTATTTAATAATTACTACAGAATAATTGCTAAGAGGAGATGATACAAATTTATGCAGGAAATACAAACCCCATGTCTTACTGACCTCTAGAATTGCAAAACACTCAAAGATGAATTAATCGATCTGAATAAGTTACCAACTATCTCTGTCCAAATGCTTCCCTCTGTTCTAAGAAACAGTTCCTAAGAATATATACTTTTGTCAGCCATTATCCCTGGATTCTCATAAGATTTCACATTTTTAATGAAGTACCATGCCACCATGGGTCACTGGGGAGAGCAACCCAGAACTGTGAAAAGGAAGTAGCTAAGGAGAGACAGAAACTCAGCAAGACTCATAAACATCTACTTGGGAACACAGTATCAACACTCATGAAACTACTGAGAAATGATATAAAATGGTAGGAAGTTCAGTGGTGACTGTTGTGGGGAAAATTAAGTGCTGACAGGTGTTCTGAACCCTTCTCGCCCATTATTCAAGTTTACTCCACGTGGGGGAACAAAGTTTCGTGTCCTCAAGAGAGGTTACTAAACACGTGTTGAAATTTCAGCTACTGGCATTGTCCTTTGCCAAATGTATCCTCATAGGTTCTGTGGAGGGAGAAACAAAGCCCACGGATCCATATTAGATTGCATTTCAAAAAATCATATCACGCTAATATGATCCCCGGCACGTGCATACATTTTTCACATATTCAGTTTCTTCAATAATGTGAGCTGATGTGGACTCATACAAGGCAGAATTATCTTCTCTTTTACTCCTTGGGGGGACTTCTGTGGTCCCTGTTACCGTTGTCATTGTGAATTCTGGCTCTGGGGAAACATAAATCGGTTAGACAAAACTAACTTCTTTTTGATGATATGATAACCAAAAGAATTAAATAAATGAAAAGATGTCCATAAACTAAAAGAAGTCTGTATTAGCACTGTAATTAAAATAGTAGAAATACTATAAATTATTGATAGCTGTATAGATTCATAAATAAAGGAATTTAATATAAAAACAGTACCAACTGAAGCATTCATTGGTTAGAAGCATAAAGATCAAATTATCTGAGAAGGAAACACATAAAATATTTCTTTTTATTCTACATCATATTGGACTGTAAAACCTCAAGGCCAGGGACCACATTTTATTCATCTTTGTATTCCAGCACATCATAAGTGCTTAATAAATGATTGTGGAAGTAAAACAACATAATATAAGAAAATCATATGTACATATCACATATATACATATATAAACAAATATATATATCACATATCTAACTCTCAGTATCCTATAAAGGCCACCTACTGGAGAATTATTTATAATAGAAACATGTTGGGAAAAAACAAAATACCCACAAAAAGATGACTGGTTAAATATCTTCTCTAGGATGCATTATTCAATTAAAAAAACAACATGGCACAGAAAAGGATAGATAAAGGATCTATAGCATCATAATTTCTAAAAGAAGGGAGATGTGGATAGAAGGGGAAAATCTGTGATCTAAGTTTTGACACTGAACAATGTAATTATTTGACTTCATTATAAAATTAAATTAAACTAAAAAGAAAAAATGGAATTCTTCAGGATAAGAAATAAAATAAATGACTGTATCTGTACACCAAGTTGGTGACATATCCACATGAATTATTTGACGTGACTTTAAAGCACATGCCAGGGACTACTTATCCCAGGTGTGCTATTGTCCTAGAAACAAAAAGAATTGCAAAACAACCTTAAACTATACTCACTAATAATATTGTTAGTGGAAATAGTTATGTGCCTACTTTGAAACTAGTGTATGTACATGTGCATACACGTGTACGCACCCACAGAAATGCATGATGTAGAATAAAGCCACAAAGTCACTGTCTTAACATCATTAAGAACCAAGATTCTGAGCATAAAGAAAAAGTCCTTACAGTTAGAACAAAAAATATTCTGTAAAAACCTTATAATTCAAACTGAAATGATGAGTAGAAAATAATGATTCACCTTTCCTTAAAAATGTATATTCTAGGTCCAGTCACTCAAAAACTTAGAAACATAAGCAAGTAATCCTCTCAGTGTCCAGACTGTGGTCACAGTATACCATTTTCTACTAAAAAGAAACCGCGGCTTCTTGAGTGATTTAGGTCCAGGACAAGAAATGTACAAGGTAAGCTCGAGATATCTTCTTCTGCCAGAAGGCAAAAAGTGATCAAATACTACTAAGATAAGACAGAGAAACCAACCTGACAGAGAAATGACTGTGAAGGATTGAAAAATATAAAGGCTTTTGAAATTGCTGATGTCACAGTGATGGAGAAAAACCACCACCACCAGCAACCATCATCATCCAACTCAATGGAAAGAGGCCACCATTATATGAACATGAGCTCAAAAAAGGGAGTGAAGGGTCACCAACAAGCATTTATCTTGCCTTTCTTGTGTGTATTATATTTCATGGTGACCAGACAGTTGATTCTTCTTTCTAAAGAATTCTTGCTAATAAATCCAAGTGGATTGATGGAAGACATACATTTTCAACCCCTCATGAGGTAATGGATCTGAACAACGGTCATCAACCAGGGCTAAAATCACTAGGTGAGAGGTTGATGCAGAATGCACTAACCTGGGGAACGTCACTAATCAATGTTGACACAAGTAGAAAGAGACAGCCAGAGATTTTGTCCTCTAGGTGTGGTACAACTACAAGTAGAAAGCATCACCTACAAAGTTTGCTTTAAAAAAGAAGAAGTGAACATGAATCCCATCAAGCCTCTGTACCCAAGGACGGTAAGTATCTGAAAAAGAGGAAAATGTTCAATGACTCTACAAGGGTGAAGGTTGCAATTAGCCACTTCCAAATTATGTGACATCTGTGGGACAAATAACTAGTTCCTTCCACAAATGACATGAAGAAAGATGCGAAGAAGAGAAGGAAAATTGCCATAAATGAAGGGTCTTAAGAAACATGACCAAATGCAATATAGGAATCTTCTTTGGCTCTTGATTCAAATAAACCAGTTATATAAAGACATTGTTGAGACAGCTGGGGAAACTTTAAATCTGACTGGGTAACAAATGATGTTAAAGAATTATTGTAATTTCAGTAGGTATGATATTAGAATTATGATATTCTTTAGAAGGAGCTTTTCCCTTAGTCATGCACATGTGAAATACTACATTTGGAATTACTATAGAACGTTCTAGCAGAGAGAAAAAAATGCAGTGGGATAAAGATGAAAGAACTTTAGTGAAATTGCAGGGAATCATTGAACCAGATCAAGGGCACACAGGGTTCACAAGACTCCTCTTCTATTCTGGTTCTGTTCGAAATTTCCGTAACAATAGTAACTGAAAAGATAAAATAAATACAATGAAAAGCCCTGTGAGGTAGGGTTATCTGTCTCATCTTACTCATAAGGAAGCCAACCAGGACTCCCGTAGGTGGTAACTTACCCAATGTCACCGCAAAACTAACAGAGCGGAAACTCAAGCCTTTGTCTTTAGGACAAGTTCAAGGGTGTTTCCATCACATTAAAGCCGGCTTCCCTAGTGAGAAAAAAAAAAAACCAAAAATATTTAAAATTTAGCAATGACCTAGGCTGGTAAAACACGCAAAGAATTTTCATATTTGCTAACATCACTTTAAAACTAGATAGCTACTGGGGTAACTCTAAATCCTGCATTTATCCTTTAATCTTCAATGAAATTGACAGAGGACGCCAAGAATTTTCCATTTTATTATAAATCCTTCTAGACAGCCACAATGGCTTCTCTTTGTGTCGCCTGCAGTCAACTTGGCAGCTGAAATTCAGCAAGTCTGCTTTTATACAATGTGCCTGCATGTGTCTCTGCTACTTGGTCCTAGGAAGTCTCTTCCGGGATGAAGTCCTTGGTCCCAAACAGCGTTTAAATGTAATCAGAATAAAAGAAACGCCCATAGAGACAAGAATCTATGTGCTTGAAAACCAGAGGGGGATGGTCAAGCTTGAGTGGTGGTCAGCAAACCACGGGAGCCCCATCTGGCTTCCCACCTATGTGCACAGCCGATGAACTAACAATGGTTCTAACGATTTTTAATGGTCCAGCATGAACGTGGGCGCACATCCGCAAAACCAAAATCAAAACACGCACTGCATGAAAATTATATGAAGTTCACATTTCGTGCTCCTACATGAAACCACAGCCACTCATTTACATGCGTTTATGCTGCTTTTGCTTTGTAACAGCAGAGTTGAGAGGCTGCGGCAGAGAAAATACGGGGCAAGCTATGTCTCAAATGTTTACTATCCAGCCCTTTACAGAAAAAGTTTGTTGACCCCCGGTTTAGGGGGTGTCAGAGAGTGGGAGCAAAATCTGGGGGAAACAGAGGTGAGGAAAACAATCAATTTGGTCTGAATTCTGTTTGGTTCTCCAGTTCCATTCCCCCACCCACCCCATCCATGGTCCCATTTGATTGATTTGTTTGCTTTTTTTTTTTTCTTTTTAGTATGTTACACACCGTATACATAAACAAATGGTAAGACGCATTTCAGCACAGGAATGAATCACTCTTCAGAATGCATTCTCACAGTCTTTCATAATTTGAAAATCACCTCAGGACCCACGTTATATTTCCTAAACATTTTCTCTTCTGTGCCTTTTATGCTTAATATCAAGAAATTCTGCTCCTTAATTACTTGTATTTCTCAAAACATTGTATCTCTTCTACTCACTGGTTTGGCCATCTTGAACAAGTTAACATAAGATTTTAGCCTCAACTTACCCATATCTGTAAAATAGGGATAAAACATCTAGAGCTGTAAAACTTAGGGTTTTTGTTTATGTTTTTGTTCGTTGGTTGCAGCAGGCACTCAATGGATAGTAATGGTTAATATTGTCACTCTATTATTTTGTATTATTAATAACCACAGAAGATACGCAGCCTGTAACAGAGGGGGTGGTTTATGCCGATCTGGTTGCAAAGTTTATACCCAACTGTATTCAAACGAAATCAAATTCCATTTCGCTCTTTGATTCAGGAAATTTTTGTGATCACAGTCCTTGATTTGTACAAAGGAAACCCAAGGGGAACTTAAGCCAGCAAAGTCCAAATTGCCATATGGCATTACCATCCTGGGGAAAATCCATCTTAGCATTTCATTTCTGCCAGAAGCAGATTAGGCAGATAAAATTTTCAAAATAAAACACAATCAGTTAATTAAAGTGAGAAAAGAATTGTATTTGTTTTATGCTAGAGTGGATTGAAGACAGCTTATAAGTGGCATCACGCCAAGAGGTGTTATTTCCTGGATCAGGGCATTGCAAACAGGGCTCCCAGAGGGAAGGGGCGGTGCGAAGCAGACAGGGCTTTGCCATCTCAACTTGAACCAAAGCAGTTCAGCTTTGTTCTCTCACACACTGAATTTCTCTATGAGACTTTCTGTGAAGAAAGAACATTCTACAAATGAGAAGGTTTGGAGCCATACTGCCTTGTTTCATGGCCCGACTCTGCCACTCAGGAGCTGTGTGACTGTGGGCAAGTTTCTTAACCTCTCTGTGCCTCAGTTCCCTTATCAGTTAAATTCAGATAAGATTAATGATTAATAATGATAGAAATAACAAACAACATGGGGTTGCTTGTGAGTTAACATTTTCCCAGCACCTAAGACAGAGCACAGCATATAATAAGTGATGTGTATCTGTTGGCCTAATATGTAAATAAAATATGAATCCATTACCCACAATTATTGCCGGTAAGTAGTCTGAATAGTAGAGAAGAACCAGGTAATATTTTAAACAGTCTGCAGACAGAGCTAGCTTATAAAGGAAAATCTGCTTCTGGAATTTTAAGGCTAACAAATCTTTCCCAGTAACACATCAATAATTCATCCACATCCCCAACTGATCATTCTAACATCTAATGAATAGCTTCCGATTTACAAAGCAATTCATACACAATATTTGTAATCTGAGCAATAAACCAACACATCTTTGGGCGCCAAGGATAATGTACTCCTCTGTTTAATGACGTAAGAATGGCTTATCTGTTATACAATCAACACATATGAGGCACTGTTACGGGGTTGAATTTTGGTCCCTCTCCATTCATAAGCTGAAGTTCTAAACACTCCCCCCCCCATATCTCAGAATGTGATCTTTTTAGGAAACAGGATCGTTACAGATGTAATTAGTTAAGATGAAGCCATACTGGAGGAGGTGGGTCCCTAATCAAACATGACTGGTGTTTTATAAATATTTGAACACAGATGTGCACAGGAGAATGCCATGTAAAGTTGAAGGTAGAGATCAAGGTGATGCTTCTGCCTGCATAGGAACACCCCAAATGGCAAGCAAATCAAAGAAGTTGGAGGAAAAGCATGGAACAGACCCTTCCTTACAGCCTCAGAAAAGCCCAACCCTGCCCACACCTGATCTTGGACTTCTGGTCTCCAGAACTAAAAGAAACCAATTGCTATGTGTAAGTCACTTAGCCTGTGGTACCTTGTTACAGCCATCCTAGGAAATGAATATGGGTATGGTTTATATTCTAGAGCTTCTAACAAAGGTATTTTCTTTTCTTTTTTTTAATTTTTAATTTTTTATTAACATATCACAGCACTCACCATAGCACATACCTTCCCCAATGTCCATATCCCAACCACCCTCTCCCTAGCCCCTACCCCCGGCAACTCTCAGTTTGTTTTGTGAGATTAAGAGTCTCTTATGGTTTGTCTCCCTCCCGATCCCATCTTGCTTCATTTTTTCCTTCCCTATCCCCCCAACCCCCCCGCGTTGCCTCTCAACTTCCTCATATCAGGGAGATCATATGATAATTGTCTTTCTCTGATTGACTTATCTCGTTCAGCATGATACCCTCTAGCTCCATCCACGTTGTCGCAAATGGCAAGATTTCATTTCTTTTGATGGCTGCATAGTATTCCATTGTGTATATATACCACATCTTCTTTATCCATTCATCTGTTGGTGGACATCTAGGTTCTTTCCATAGTTTGACTATTGTGGACATTGCTGCTATAAACACTCGGGTGCACGTGCCCCTTCGGATCACTACGTTTGTATCTTTAGCATAAATACCCGATAGTGCAATTGCTGGGTCGTAGGGTAGCTCTATTTTCAACTTTTTGAGGAACCTTCATGCTTCTTTCCAGAGTGGCTGCATTCCCACCAACAGTGCAGGAGGGTTCCCAACAAAGGTATTTTCTTCTGTTATTTGACCTTTGATTGATTCATCCATACACCATTTACAGAATATAGCTGTTAGGTGCTGGGACCACAGAGGGGCTCCAGACACCCTGCCTTATGGGACTTTCAGTGTGAAGGGGAGACAGACATCACCCAAAACAGTGATTACAGAGGGAATGTTCTAAGAGGTGAGGACAAGCATGAGGAAGAAAAGTAGAGAAGGGTAACAGAGTGAAACGAGGTGCTGTTCTGGATGGTTCTGGATGGGAGGTGAGGGAAGGCCGTTCTGAAGAGGCAGCATTTAGCAAAAGACTTGAATGAAAGGATGTGATGCTGTGTGGCCACCTGGGAGAAGAGGGATTCAGCAAAGGGGGCAGCAAAAGAAGAGGCTGCAATTTGCTTAGAGTCCTGTTCTAAGAACAGTAGTTTACAGAGTATAGCTTACCACTTTCTTTTTCTTTTAATGTTGCATGGATTTTTTTTTCCTAATATACTGAAACTTGCTATGACTTCTAGTTTGCCGAAGGAGGTGTCTTGTGTCTGGATGGCAGGAACACCAGCGGAGGCACCTAGTAACCAGTGGCAATGCCAGGACTCTCTCCTACTCTTGTGACACCCCGATCTTTGCTGAGGTACCAGCACACAGGATTCACCCATTTCCAAACCAGGGAATTCCTTTTCAGCTAAAGTTCTCCAGAGTCAATGAACTTAATTGACTGGTTTGCAACCAAGAGCCCTGACTGGTGTTAGCACAGTTTCTGAGTTCTGAGCCAACAATACTGAATATCATTTCATCATCATTCTTGGTCACTCTTCTAGAGAGCTTAGATATCAGAAGCTGAAAAAGTACGTTGCAAGAAAAGTGAACCAGGGTAATGAGGTTATATGAGGGAAAGAACATTAGCAGATCTCCAAACCCTTGAAGTGACTGACCGTGTCTTGAATATGAAATAGCACACCTGTTCTGCAACTACATTCTGTAGCACAACGGTGACATCCAGTGTCTGCCAGCTAAATCTCAGGTGACTGTGCATTTTACCCGAAAATGACGCACACTGTATCAGAAGACACGCTCGTGAACTCTCAGCTCCAGTAATGTGACATTGTTTTCAAGTAGTAATTAAGATTTTTAAAGTAGAATTAATTTTTTTCATTTGTGATATTCATTTATATACAAACAGATATTTACAACATAGCCAATGTTATAGAAAGCTCTTAGAAATAAAAGGTATTCCATTTTTGAAAAAAGAATTGAAATACTGGCACACACAGAGCATACAAATAAATGGGATTGGCAAATACTGGGCCATTTACTGAAAAATCATTTTCTATATACTGTCAAAATTACGATTACATTCTGTACCACTATACCTATTATCTATATATCTATAGCTATATCTAAACCCATCCATGTATGTAGGGATAATGCAACCAAGTCACAGAACAGTGATACAAGTTTTTCAAGGTCATCAATTGACCTCTCCACCTGAACCCAGATAGGCTGACCTTAGATCGAGGTGTCTTTGTCGTGACATAATCTATCTTCATTGTTCATTGGCGTAATTTGAAATTTTGGAAACAGCTGAAGATTTCACCCAGTGCCCAGTATAGCAACTAAATTGCAAAAAAGAACAAATCACATGAATCCATTCCCATTTGGGGGAAGACTAGAGAGAAGGGACCAGAGTTTGCTGAGCGCCTACTGCATGCATGCTAAGCTTAGCTACTTTTAATAATCTTCACGTACACCCTGAGAAGTCGGCGTTATTATTTCCACTTTACAGATAAGGAAATGAGGCTACACAAGATGAAGCTAAACACTGGTTAATGATGGTCATGGATCTCAAGCCCGAGTCTACTGGCTCTTTCCAGGTTACCACCATGCCTTCTGCTGCATTCTTAGTGGATTTGTAAGCCGACTTTCTTGGGCCCGAGCTGGGTTAGTAGTCAGGTCACTAAGTAACAGTCAAGTGACTCCTGCTGTGAGCTCCCCAGTGTGTCCTTAAGGAGCATGAGCATATGTTTTTATCCCAACAGATTTATTCCGTGGACAAGAGCAGTATGGCCTTATGGTTTAAAAATGGTGACTTTGGACTTGGTTGGTGCCATCCATAAGGCTGTTCTACTTCTCACTAGCCAGGTGGCCTCCAAACTGTTTTCAGACTTCCTAGGCTTCAGCTTCCCCAGCTGAAAATTTCAGATCCAACTGTTGAATTCGTCATGGAGTTCTATGAGGATTAAACGGGACAGTGCATAGAAAGTGCCTTGTGACTGTCTGACCCATCGTGAATTCAAAGACTATTAAATAATCACATTGACATCCACAACCCATTGAGGACATCTGCTTACAGGACATCGTTTGGAAGTGTCAAAGCCTAAGCCCAGCTGTCCCCTCACTATCCACCCCCTGCCACCCCCGTCCATCAACTATTCCTCCAGTTAACAACTGACCTCAGTTAGCAACCAACTCAAAAACCACCTAGGATTTGTCAGTGAAGAGAATACGAAAAGAAGCGTTATGTCAATGGCATGTATTTTAGTCATTTGTAACATTTAAAAAGAAGGTACCCTTTTGGAAAATTTCTCTTGTGACTTTATAAAATATTTTAAGAGTAAAAGGCTCAGGAATCTATGAAATGTCTTTAGTTTCCTAAACTCATCCTGGAATATGTTAGCTCTGACATAATTTTACTTCATTTAAACAATTATCCAGTAAGGGAGATGAAAGACAGACAATAGTGAGTGTGAACGACAATGCAAAGTAGTGGGAATACCGGTGGGATGCTGATGGGGATGGGCAGCCATGCTGGACAACCCTAAGGCCGGTTCCTATAAAATTAAGCACTCACTGTACAACCCAGCAACCCCATTTCTAGGTATTTACCAAAACGAAATGAAGGACTATGTTCCATAAACCACAAATGTCTCTAATTGCCAAACACTAGAAAAAATTCAAATATTCCTCCACGGGCCAATCCTACTCATCAGTAAGAGGAATGAAGTACTGAAGCAGAGCATTTTCCCAACCGAAGAGTCAAATCCCGGAGGCTTCGTACCATAGTTCCATTTGTATGAGATTTAGAAAATTCAAAATTATGGGAACAGAAAACAGATCAGTGGTTACCTGGGGACTGGAAGTGGGGAAGGGACTGACTACCAAGAGGACACAGGGGAATTTTTTTTGGGGGGCGGATAATATAACATAATTGTTCTCTAACTTTTTAAAAAGATTTTATTTATTTGAGAAGGAGAGAGAGCAAATCTATGGAAGGGTAAGGGTGGGTGCAGAGTGAGAGGGAGAAGAAGACTCCCCACTGAGCCGGGAGCCTGACATGGGGTTCAATCCCAGAATCCCAAGATCATGACCCTGAGATCATGACCCAAGCCAAAGGCAGACACTTAACTGACTCAGCCACCCAGGTGCCCCATCACTGTTCTACATCTTTTTTTTTTTTAAAGATTTTATTTATTTATTTGTCAGAAAGAGAGTGAGCCAGCACAGGCAGACAGAGGCAGAGGCAGAGGGAGAAGCAGGCTCCCTGCTGAGCAAGGAGTCCGATGTGGGACTCGATCCCAGGACACTGGGATCATGACCTGAGCCGAAGGCAGTGGCTTAACCAACTGAGCCACCCAGGCGTCCCACTGTTCTACATCTTGATGGTGATAGTGGTTCCTTGACTGTAACCATTTGTCAAAACTCACAGAACTCTGTGCTAAAAAAAAGTGAATTTCTGTACTTTTATTTTAAAAATAATAATCATGCAACAGCAGCCTAGGGAAAGCAAAGTACAAATGAGATTTCAAAAGCCAAGAACCTTCACTGATTTTATCAGAACTAACTGGAAGCCACAATTAGCTAGATTTGTTTCTTTTTCAAAGTGTTGACCCCAAACAATATAAATGGCAAAAAAAACCCAAAAACCCAAAACCCAAAACAAAACAAAACAGTGATGGAATCAGGATTTTTTTTTTTAAGATTTATTTATTTGACAGAGAGAGATCACGAGTAAGCAGAGAGGCAGGCAGAGAGAGAGGAGGAAGCAGGCTCCCCACTCAGCAGAGAGCCCGATGTGGGGCTCGACCCCAGGACCCTGAGATCATGACCCAAGCTGAAGGCAGAGGCTTAACCCACTGAGCCACCCAGGTGCCCCTGGAATCAGGATTGTTAAAAGGTAAAGCAGAACCATTGTTGCTGGCCAGAAGAGCCAGGGGAGCCTGACATTCGATATGGTGACAGAGGAGGCCCAGGGAAATCTTCAACATCTTAGGAAAGTTAACTACACTTATTATTGACTAACGTGGAAAAGTAGGAGGAAATCTATAGGAGTATACAGGAAGTAAATAATGTTTGCTATGATAAGATTTACATTGAATTCATGAACCTAGAACTCCTCATCTCATCTACGCATCCTCTTCTTGTTTTCTAGATGCATAACATGTTTCCACGCTTCACCACAGCCCATTTTCAGGGAGACAACTGGGTCAGTGACTCCACAGTCTGTCCAGGACGGCCGCCACCAGCAGACAGGAAGATGTCATACTGATGGGTACCCATAGGGCAGAATCCTCCCAAGATGCGAGATCTGCGAGCTCACAGAAAGATACCAGGGTGAGCACGGCTTCTGGCTCTGGGTAAAACCTAGCTCCACATAACAGATCCTGTCGTCATGAGTGATGAATGAGTGAGCTCATCAAAATAATTCAAAGACTCTCATACCTCAATGTGATCCAGCCTTCCTCCTGTGAACAGACAACATGGGGGGAATGTGTTCCCACCAATTTCAGAGCATATAAAAGTGGGAATGATGGAGACAGATTCCTGTCAATGGTATATGACTCTTAAGAGACATGTGGAATGACACTGTCAGGGGAAGTCTAGAAAAATGCACCTGTCCTAGAGATTTTTAAATCCTAACCAGGTTTAAAAAAAAAAAAAGACATTAGCCAGGGCGCCTGGGTGGCTCAGTGGGTTAAAGCCTCTGCCTTTCACTCAGGTCGTGATCCCAGGGTCCTGGGATGGAGCCCCACGTCGGGCTCTCTGCTTGGCAGGGAGCCTGCTTCTCCTCTCTCTCTCTCTCTCCTACTTGTGATCTCTATCTGTCAAATAAATAAAATCTTTAAAAAAAAAAAGACATTAGCCATAGAGACTGATTAATTCATGCAATCACAGACCATCAAAAGCACAGTGTTCCCATCCAGGATTTCAGCAAGTTGCTCTGATATTTCAAGCAGAAAAAACCAAGTTCCAAACGAGCACATTCAGCTTTGGAAAACTACATTATTTAATCTAGACTATCTTGTTTTCAAATTTTAGAATTTTAAAAATAAAATCCTTCGCATTCTAAGTTGTCAATAAAACAGACCTTCAAGTTATATTAATGCTCTTTTTTCCCCAGCAGGAAAGTGTAATTTCTAGCAGTAACTTGCAGGCGTGAAGAGACATATTGTCTTCTCTTTAGTTTCACGGAATTTGCCAACTTTTTCTCGAAGGGTTTCTACTCAACCAGAGAAATCCTTCTAAGAGGATCTTTAAGCATAAGTTGCCAAGCGTAACCTCCTAAGAATGCATTTACTGTCGTAGTTGGCACAAAGCCGGGTGAATGGCAAGGGAACAACTCTAACGGAACTGTTGCTCAAGGTTCCTGATTCCTAAGGAATTCAAAGGTCAATGTTCTTGCAACGTTAGAAAGTTCCAATTTGGTTTATTCTCTGGACGAAACACAGAAAAACACCACCACTTAATAGGATCCTGGAGTAATTTAGAATTTTGCTCTAGCTCCTTAAAAAGGTCCTAGAGAAAAACAAAGTGGCATTTTTTTGTTGTTTCAGATTTTCACTCATCTAAGAATTCAACCTAGTGCCTGATTTTGTAAATAAACAGTTATATCTCTTTCATTTTCTAAAGCAGTCATAGAAACCATAGACTAATAAAACTAAAAGCACATAAATTCACATGCACTCCCTTCAACTTTTTAAGGCTTAGGGCTATACATGCCTCATGCTTTACGTTAAGTGTGCCACTTAAATATGTTATTAGGAAGCACTCAGATTTTTGAGAGTACTTCAGTCCTCACTGTTAGGTCAAACAATCATCAAAATTCACCCACTCTAAACACATTATTTGTGAAGAAAATACACCAAAGGAGATACGAATTCTCTTTGCAAACAGGAACGTGAAGAGTGAAACATCTTCCAAGTCCAACCTAAAATCCCAAATGACTGATGCTTTTTGCTACTTGCAGAGGGTTTACTATTTACTATTTTCGTGGGAGTATCACAGAAAGATCATGGAAAATAGCAGTAATCCATATCGGGAATATATTTTTCACAAATATAAATCAGAGGTTGGCTCCTATCAATTATTTTTGAATTATGCTACCATGGAAGCCGGACCAAAGTATCTGTCTTACCACTTAAATGTAAATGCAGAAATATCCACCAGCTGGTGAACAAAATGTGGACCAGCCATAGAATGGAATGCATAGTAGTTAGCAAGAAAAAGGAACCAGCTACTGATCCTTGCATGCTACACCCTGAATGAACTCAAAACCATTGTTCTAGGCCAAGGGAGCCAGATGCGAAAGACCATCTATTGTCTGATCCCATTTGTGTGCAACGTCCAGAAAGTCAAATCTAAAAAGAGAGAGGAAAGTAGATTAGTGGTTGTCTAGGGGTAACAAATAGGAAAGTGGGGTCTTTTGGGGATGCTGAGAATGCTTTAAAACTGGATTGTGTGATGGTTGCACAATTCCAGAAACTTACTAAAAATCATCGTCTTACTAAAAATGCATCGTCCATTTGAATATATTTTGTGATATGTAAATTATGCCTCCAAAAAAGCTGTTTTTCTTTTTTCAAAGATTTTATTTATTTGACAGAAAGAGACACAAGGAGAGAGGGAACACAAGCAGGGGAGTGGGAGTGGGAGAAGCAGGCTTCCTGCTGAGCAGGAGCTCCATCCCAGGACTCTGGGATCATGACCTGAGCTGAAACCAGTCACTAAACCAACTGAGCCACCCAGGTGCCCCAGAAAAGCTGTTTTTTGAAAACAGCAACAATGACAACAACAACAACAATAAGCAAGAATGCCTTGGACAAAGTAAATCTTTTCCTCTGCGGTAAAATATAATTGTAGTCATATTTTCCTAATTTACGGGAAAAAATAATGTGATGGGTAGAATTTTCTCAATTTGAAGTTTTTCACTCACTGATTTATATACTAAATTATTGGCACCCACTACTACAATTTAGTTTTTATTTAATTTGCATGAAATTGAAATTTAGCTATTTCAGGCTTCACATCTCCATTTTTCATAATATTTAACCCGCAACACGTGATTCCTAAATTCTTCCTCAATCCAAGCAAAAGAGAAAAACATGGACCTGAATAATATGTATGTTCCTTTACAATTTTAGAGTTGACTATTTAAATTGGTGAAAGAGAGTATGTGATTTGAAGATAATCTAGTTCCAATCACTGTCAAAACTGATAGATGATTATTGATGTGGTTCTTATCTGAAGGTGTCCTGGAGGTGTCCAGCATTGTGCAAATTCCAGGAGGACAGGAATGTGACTTATTTACACAAAGCTGTATCCACCCCCTCCCTCCCAGTTTGAACTCAGAACAAAGTGCCCTAACCAACAGGAACTCAGCAAGCATGTGAATAGGGTCCACAAAACCACGTGTGCACCAAATATTTTCTAAAACTCAGAGTGCACACACTCATGCTTTTGCTTTCCAAATGCAGGTAGCTGGCTGTTTTCATGCTTAGTAAAATGCAAATTCACCTACACATGTTATTAAGTTGATAGCAACACTTTGCCATTATGAATTTATTTTCTATTCATAACTGGCCTATAATTTTGATATAAATATCTCAGTTCAAAACATTTGAAACCAGGACTTTGAAAGACTTTTAGATTCCATTCAAAACTTTTAGTTCTTTCCTTTTTCAGTCGTGATGCCAAACGAATAAATATACACCTAATTTTTCAGCTTCAGCTAGAATTTGGACGCCACCTAAGCCCACTCACTGTCCAGCACATTGTAAATCAGTCAGCTAGCAAATAACATGCCTGTTCTTAATTCATGAAATCATATAGGTGAATGGTAAAACAGAAATAGTGTCTGTATTTATTTCAAAAGTTTTTTTCATTAGTGCCCGTTTAGTTACCAAATTTATTTAGCAAATCAGAAAGATCGGAACCTTAAGAAATTTGCAGGAAGTATAAGCTGTTTTCATTCTTTCTGTAAGTAGCTGAGGAGCCACAAGGGTATATACCCTGCTTTAGGCACAAATTGCTCTGTGTCAGGGACCTTTGCTCTAAAACTCTCAGCCACGTCTTCACTCAGTCTAACAACTATCCTCTCACAGTTCTGTACTATATTCTTCAGTAAGATAATAAAGCTTCTTTGTACACCTGCCAAGAGTTCTGTAACTTCAGCTCTAAAATCCCAAAGCAGTAGAAAACTGTCAGCCAGTGGGCTGTTCTCCTTTTGCTACATGCACCTGCCGCAGCAGAAGCCAGCAGGAAGGAAGGAAGGTTAAGACAACCACCTTTATTCATTCATTTGTGCTCTTAAAAATTGAGGGCCCAGTGACCTGTCAAAGTGGCCACAAGGTGACATCAAGTCTTCTGGTCCTCTCACTCTCGGGGACCCCTGGCAAAGGGACTGCAAAACAGTCACCTAAATACATAACCAGATGTGCTGCGGCCGAAAGGAAGGTTGTTCTTTCTCGGGGAAAGGCAACTGTTTCTCTTGCGAGAGGAGCACAGACTTACCGCCCTGGAAATCGGAAACTTCCCGCCCAGAGCGGAGAGAGGAATCCAGGGAGGAATATCCTCCCCACCGAGAGCCTGTTTCTGCCGTCGTGGCGCCGCGCTGGGGGAACCCGCTCCGGGGGCCCCGGACGCTCCCTCACTCGGGGGCTGAGCTCGCGGGTCGCCGGGGCTCGCCTACCTTGGAGCGCGCTGAGCGAGCGTGGGGTCCCGGCCTCGCTCTCCCGCCTCCCGCCCGGGGTGGACTCCGTCGGGCGTGGGTGGCTCCTCCGGAGTCACGTCGGGCTCCGCCCCCCAGGGTGCTCCCGGGGCAGAGTCCGGCGCCGGGACGACTCCGGGGAGGAGTCCGCGCTCCCGCCGGGACGCACACGCCCTGCTCCACGCACCCGGGGGTGCACTCCCTGCACCCCACCCACACCCCCGTCCCGAATGGGGGCGCTTCCGTCGGTGGCAGTTGTTGCTGATTTTGAAGAAGGTTCTGTTTGCGCTTTCAGTTCATGAACTTTTGTCTTTGTTGTGTATAATAAAGCTTTTTATTTTGGAGTAATTTTAG
Source organism: Meles meles (assembly GCF_922984935.1). Taxonomy (NCBI): domain Eukaryota; kingdom Metazoa; phylum Chordata; class Mammalia; order Carnivora; family Mustelidae; genus Meles; species Meles meles. The sequence continues at coordinate 76,021,023 of NC_060077.1, forward strand.
GTCTAAGGAAAAGTTGCAGAGATAGTACAGAGTTCCCTAAACCCTTAAGCCGATGCCCCCTTAATATTCACGTCCTACGTCTGTGCGTGTGCATGTACACGTGTGCATAGTATGTTTGTCAAAATTAAGAAATTAACACTGGGCCCCTGCTATTAACTAAACTCAACCTTTTACAGATTTCACTAGTTTTCCGCTAAATATCTTTCTGTACGAGGATCCCATCCTGGGTTCCACGCTGCATACTGTCACGTCTCTTTACTCTCTTCTGGTCTGTAACAGTTTCTTAAGTCTTGTTTTTCTTGATCGTTTTAAAGAATTCTGCTAAGCTATCTTGTGGATATCTCTCATTTTGGCATTGTCTGTTGCTTTCCTCATGACGAGACTATGGTTATGGGTTTGGTGGAGGAAGACCATAATGGGAAAGTGCCTTTCTCATCACAGCATCCTATCACGGTACATGAGAGCACCACGACTTAACTGCTGGTGATATTAATCTTTATCGCCCGGTTAAAGTGCTATCTGCCAGCTTTCTCCACTGCACAGTTACTGTTTTTCTTTTTCCATATTCTTTTCTTTGGATGGAAGTCACTAAGTTTAACTCACCTCAAGAAAGGAGAGTGGAATGAAATTCCACCTGGGTGTGGGAGGGAGTATCTGCATATATTATTGGAATTTTTCTGTAAGGAGGATTTATTCCTCTTCTCCCATTTATTTATCTATTTGATCATTTATTACATCAGCATGGATTCATACAGATACATTTTATACTTTGAGCTATAATTCAATACCACATTATGTATGATGTTGTTCAGATTGTTCCAGCTGGGAACAAGAGCTCCTGGGAGCTCGTTCAGGTTCGGTCCTGTGTCCCTTTGAAAGTTCATAAACATATAGGGGCTGCGGATAAAAACCTCACTAATTACTGGCTTCGCCCCTCTCACATTTAATAGATACAGAAAACTGAAACTCCAGCCCCCTAATAACAGAACTATTCTGAATCTTCCTGGGAATCCTATGATTACTGTGTTTCCAGCCCCGTTAAAAAAAAGAAAGAAATGTTTTGTTTCTTCATTTGTTTTCCTAACAGATGAGCTTGTAGATTGGGACCCAACTGGAGAAGTGAAAGTCGATGTTTCTTTAGGAAAATTTTGGTTACCTAATCCTGGTGGTTCTATTAATAGATATGTGTGTATTTATAGACAAATCACGTCCAAAGTTAGCCATGGGTGTTTATAATGACATTAAACATTGAAGAAATCCAGCTTTGTTATTTGTTATTCACTGAAGAAATCCTTTGTTATGTGGGTTTCGATTGCTTGTGTTTGCATAAGCATAACATGGTCCCCTAAACACTACATTTCCTCCTTCTGAGGGGGAATCTGGGATGCTGCCTTGCTGTTTGGTGACCCTCACCTCTCTCTCAGGCCTTAACCTTTCTCAGAGAGGGAAATCTACACCATTAGTCCCAGTTTTGCCAGGTAACCACAGGAAGGATAGCCCAGTGAGTAATCCAGGACCACGGAGTGAAGAGATTTTCTACTCTTTAAACATTTTTGACAAAGTTACTAAAAGTAATAATACTTAAATGCTTTTCCATTTTGGAAAACTAAACATTTTCCATTTTGTATTTAAGTCCCACCATATTCCAGAGAAACTGAGAAGATCAGAGGTGAAGGTGAGACTTCTGTGCACTTTTCTGGAGGGAGAGAGAGGACTTTAATGGAAACTGATCATTCTGGTCAGTATCCGGTACTTCATAGTCCTGCAAAAGTACTGTTAACGCAGTAATTTTAATAACTTTCTCAGGGGGAGAGCAGGGAACCACTCAGAATTAGGGAGAATATGGAAATATAAAAAACAACCTACATAGTGCTGCTCAGGAAAATCCATAAACCATCCTGAAGTTTAAAACTCCAGGGGGATGTCTCAGAGGGTGAAAATAGAGGAAAAGCAGATCAATATTTATGGATTTCTCTTATAGCTGTAGCATTTGATTGCTACTTTTATGTCAGAAAAATATGTAAGTCATTTTAAATACCATATATTCTAAAGCCGCTTTTCTTCACATTTTACCTATGGTTATCCACATTTCAAAAAAAGTTTTGGTATTTTAATATTATGTATTTTTTGGAATGGCTTGGGTTGTAGGGACTAGAGCACCTCAAACCCCCCTCAGCACCCTCACTGAATAAATACCCTGACCCTGTCCCTGACCCTGACCCCTGAACCCCTGTTAGGGGTTCACTAAAAAGGTAGGATTGGCAGGGCAGAGAACAAAGTTAGCAGGTGCATTCTGCCCCTTGAAGCATACTACACATTGCTGTCCTGGTTAAAAGTGGATCAGACCGTAAATTAGGTGCCCACATTCAGAGCCTCTGCCTTGTGGCTTTCAGACCGGGGCTCATATTTGAAATCACTGTTCTTTATTTCTGTTTGGGTGTTGTTAAAAGGAAGTTGTATGTAATATGGTTTTTTTTTTTTTTGGATAATATGTATTTTTAAATGCAAATCCTACCATGTCATTTCAGGTCTTCCCCCTACCCCAATACACACATCCACACCTCCCCACGCCCACATCCCACCACTACCATTCATTAAACCCCCTCATGACCTTGGGTTTAAAGCCTAAACCACCCAGCAGAGAAGTCGCCCACCTCCATCCCTCCTGCTTCCTCTCTTGCGGGATCACTACACCATCTGCCAGTCAGGTGAAATGGCTTGTACCGTTCCAACCCTCTCTCGTTTCTCACTTTATATTCCATTTTGCCTTAGTTCCCCTCTCAAGCACACCCTCACCCACCCACTCCCCCCGCCTCATAAATGAGAACGTCCTTTCCCCTCTTCTTCATCTGGAAATTCCTGCTCACTCTCCCCGGTATGTGCCGGGAAACCTTCCCTTGAGATCCCCCACTGACACTGAGCAGCTCACTCAGGTCTTCCCACAAAATGCTCCATATATTGCATTTGTTAGATTGTTTTAGTTTTCCATGGCTGCGGTGACAAATCACCTTGAACTTGGTTGCTTTAAAAAAAACACACGTTTATTATCCTACAGTTCTGTGGGTTAGAAGTCTGATACGGTGCTCACTAAACTAAAATCAATACATCAGGGGTGCCTGGGCGGCTCAGTGGGTTAAGCCTCTGCCTTCGGCTCAGGTCATGACCCCAGGGTCCTGGGAGCAAGCCCCACATCGGGCTCTCTGCTGGGCAGGGAGCCTGCTTTCCCCCACTCCCTGCCTGCCTCTCTGCCTACTTGTGATCTCTGCCAAATAAATAAATAAATAAAATCTTAAAAAAAAATAAAATGAATACATCAGCAGGCTGTGTTGCTGTGAATCTGTTCTCTTGCCTTCTGCATCCTTTCTAGAGGCTGCCCGCATTTCTTGGTTCTTGGCCCCTTTCTCTATCTTCAAAACCAGGAACATAATCTCTCTCTGACTCCTACTCTCCCTGTTTCACTTGCAAAAACTCTTGGGATTACATTGCAGGCAACTGGATAATCCAGGATAATCTCCATTTTAAGATTCTTATCTTAATCCCATCTGCAAAGTGTGTTGTGCCTTGGAAGATTACAATGCACGGGTCCCAGAGATTAGGGCCTGGACCTCTTGGAGGGGCCGTTACTCTGCTTGCCACAGCTGTGCTGCTAAATCTCTTTATGACTCAAACGTTGAATTTTGTTATTAAATATTTCATCTTTTATGCCACAAAATCAAGAAGGCATTCTGGAGGCATGCTCCCATTCCTTTTTAGTGATGCCTCTGTCTGCCTTTCCCTTCTTCTCTCTCCCCTTCCCATGGCACCCCGCTACGCCCACCGGAAGGAGTACCTGATGTTGGAAGGTTTTCAAGTTTTTTTTTCCTTCCCCATACCTACAGTCTTCCTGGGCTTTCTGGACTTGTTGATTGATGAAGAGAATGCAAAGGTAGAAATTAAGGCGTTTGATCTTAAGAGAAACGAACTCTCTAGTTCCCTGGAGTCTTACAGATCAAACTCTGAGCCAGAGAAAATTCACTGCACTTTAATGTCTCTCACCAGCTCGGGACCACCGTCTGTCTATTGCATGCAAGCTGCCTTGCTGAGTGTTGGGGTCAATTGTTATTATTTTAAATTTCGATGAGTTTGCCCTTGAAATGGGTAAGTCACATACACACATGGAAAATAACTATAGGGGTGCCTGGGTGGCTCAGTGGGTTAAGCCTCTGCCTTCAGCTCAGGTCATGATCTCAGGGTCCTGGGATCCAACACCAAATCAGGCTCTCTGCTCAACAGGGAGCCTGCTTCCCTCTCTCTCTCTATCTGCCTCTCTGCCTACTTCTGATCTCTCTCTCTCTGTGTGTGTCAAATAAATAAATAAATACATAAATAAATGAATCTTTAAAAAAAAGGAAAATAACTATAAATACAATTACATAGTAAATTAAAATATTCCCAAACAAAAAACTATCACTGACTAGTAGGACTTCTAACCAGTACTAGATGACAAAGAGAGAATACTGAATTTAGTCAGTGCCCCAGAGAACTCCTCAAGAGGTAGTAGGATTTGGGAGGACCCAGGATCTTGAGGGGGCTAGCCACTATTAGGGAAAGTTCATCTAATAAAACCTTAGTCATGAGACCCTTCAGATGTATATGGTTGGGCCATATGCTTGGGGGATGTTTGCCACCATATATCTTGGGGGTTAGAGATAAAGGAAGTTTCCAAAGGAGGTTTTATATGTTAAAAGATTTTCCCAAAGGAGTTTTTATATGTTAAGGTAGATTTACAGGATCCTGAGGGTTAGGTTAAAATTGCCTTTTGCCCCTTAACAAAGTATTAACATCAAGACAGCTGAGCTCCTAGAGAATGTCACTCTGCCCGATTCAAGGACTTGTCAGTGGCTTATGGGTAGTAAGCAAATTAAATTTTTCTTTTGCCTTTGTTTCCCACATCAGTACCATGTTACGTGAGAGAACATGGGAACCTTTTGAGCTCAGGCACGGGCAAAGGCACAAAGAAAGCAAAAGTTCAGGCAGGTTTCGGAGCTATCAAGAAGACCAGTCCAGCTGGACCCGAAGAGATTCACAGGAGACAAAACAGAGAGGTGGGAGCAAATCACGTGTAAAACACAAAAGATTCGGATAATTATTTATTTTTCTTGTTCCTCTCTTCTAAGAAAAGAAGGAAAAATCATGGTGGGAAATGAAACCCTGATTGTTGTTCTGAGTTCATCAGTAAAGCACTTAACAAATGTTTATGAACAATAAATGAGTGTCTGCTTGTATATACATGTCTGTCTAAACAAGTAGATCTTTTTCTAAGACTCCTTTCACATAATGGACACAGAAACCATAACATAAGCAAAGGTAATGTTCAAAATATGTGCCTACTGATTGAGGCGTGGCACCGACCGGTCAGAAAAGCTACTGGTCATAATGGACCTGTGTGGACGAACATATGTGACCAGCTGAAACAGACGTTTTTCAAAACTATCTTGCTATCTTAGCATAACTAGATGTTCTTCCACTTTCTTTTAAAAATTCCCTTTGAAAGCACACAGTTGGGTATATTCCTTTGGACCTAATCAATTTTGATTGTTATGTCTTTTCTTTCTGTGCTAAGCTTGGTTTGCGCTGCCTTAGCAATAGCTAGAGTAATAAGTGTCCTTTCCTTCTGTATTATAAGGATGAGAAAACCATCCAGTTCTCTAGCAAAGACCAGCTAACCTTCGGTACATATTTTCATTTCCTAGATGATCATCTAGGTCCATGTTTGAGAGTCTAATACAAGAAGCGATGGACACGTTGTTTCTGGTAATCACCTGGGCTGCAGATGGCTGATATATCTTTTTCATATTCTTAAATGTTCCCTCAGTGGGTTTGAATAACTCATCCAGGAGTAAAAAGAGCAGGAAACACTAAACCTTCTCTAGCTACAGGCAACATACTCAGGACATCCTCCTGATCAGCAAAATCATGGCAACAGTAAAAAGATGCATATCCAAGATGAATGCCCTGCGGTCTAACATTGTTTATCTTTGGCCTAAATTGGGGTGGGGTGGGGGGCACTAAAAAGAGAAAAGCAGCCCCTGTCAGCAGAAGATAGCATGCTACTGCTAGCTGGCTTGGTACCACCAGGAGATGGCTGGCACTCAGGCCAGGGAAAATGTAACAAGACTACTACAGGAGTCTTGGGAGTCATGGTCTCAGGGTCCTGGGATCGAACCCCACATCGGGCTCTCCACTCAGTGCAGAGTCTGCTTCTCCCTCCCACTCTACTTCTGAGCTCTCTCTCTCTCTCTCTCATCAAATTAAAGACAAAAAACCACAAAAAATTAAAAAAAAATTTACTTAGAAAAAAAAGTTATTACCTCCAATCGCTCTTTTCTTTCTTTCTTTCTTTCTTTCTTTCTTTCTTTCTTTTAATTTAAAGACTTTATTTATGTATTTGACAGACAGAGATCACAAGTAGGCAGAGGAAGGGAAGCAGGCTCCCTGCTGAGCAGAGAGTCTTGATAACAGGCTCCATGCGGGCTTGATTAGGGGCTTGACTAGGGGCTTGATCCCAGGACCCTGGGATCATAACCTGAGCTGACGGCAGAGGCTTTAACCCAGAGTCGCCCAGGCGCCCCAGTGTTTTCTTTTTCTTAAACAGGCTCCTGATGCCGAACTCCTTTACCAACTTTTAGTCTTTGCTCAGATGCTACCTTCTTGGTGACATTTCCCTGGCCACCTGGTGTAACGATGCAGGCCTTTTTCCAGTGCGCCCTGATTTAATTTCCTTTTTTATTTTTACGAAGCACTTCCTACCCGCTAACACCCTGGGGATTCGCTGGGGTGGTTTATCGGCTGCTTCGCTTCTGCCTCCTCTCTTTTTCTGTTCGTGGGTTACTCTTAAGCAATATCTGGGAGATCAGATGTACTCAATGAAATTCGTTGAATACACTAGTTTACGAAATTGGGTTCATGGAAGAAAGAGGGAGTTTCAGAGAACTGAGTGTTTTGTTTTCAAACTTTTACCACTAACGTGCCTGTTAGCGACCCAGCGGAGGGAGGTGACGATTAGGTAGTTGAATATAGGAATCTGGAATTCAAGACTGTGTTTCCATAAATTCAGAAAACGAGCATATCTGAATTATTAAAGGCACAGGAAGACACAGAACTGAGTGCAGTATCCAGGGAACGAGTCCGGAGAAGAAACACTGAGAGGACAGAGCCGGAGGAGCTTGAAGCAAAGATTGAGACGAAAGTGCTCAGCTGGGAGAAAACTAGATTTACATAGTTTTGAAGAATCAGCTTCGGGGGTAAATTTCATGACGCGGTGACAAGGAGAGCATTCGACTGAAAGTCAGCTTGACCTATTAAGCACTACGACTGGTACCGCACCATTTAAAGCGTACGTGTGTGTTTTCATTACGTTGAACAGTGAAATAATAATCGTCTCTCCGGCCTCATCTCCCGTCCTGCAGCACGGAGTCTCCCTTGGCTTTTGGGTTCCTGGGCGCGCCTAAGACTTCAAAGAGACTCCGAAGGAGGGACAGTTCCTTAGACTTAGCCGAACCAAACAACTACGACATCACTTTGGGGAGAAGTTATACAGTTCTCACAGATGGAGAGTTCCAGCGCCACGGGCTTGAGGTGTGTTTCCGTTGCTCGGGGAGTCCTGGGATCTGTTGTCTTGTCACTGTGTCCCATGGGCCTCTCCGGCCCTTTCAGAGCAGAGTCACTGCCCTTCTGCTCACGTCACTCAGCCTTTCTAGTGTCCCTCGAGCTGGCGCCAGTTCTTGGTGTAGCAGAAAGAGAAAAGACACTACCAAGACTTCCCTGGGCTTCTGGCCTGGTAGCAGTTTCTTGTCTTCAAGTCCCTTTTCCCATGAGGCACACCCCCCACCCCTTGTCTCATCTCTCTCTGCATCTCTGTGCTATACAGCTGGTCACCGCCACAGGCACCACTGCCTTCCTCAGGAAAGGGAGCCTCTTCTTCTGTTGTCCTGAGCCCAGACTTTGGATGGTCCCTGAGACTGCCACGTAGCTCCGTCTTCACCTTGAAACTTCTTGGTGGGCATATCTCTTTTCCCAGACACGAGCGACAATCCCAGCCCTTCTAGTTTCCAGCCTCTGGTCTCCTCAGACCCTCCCAGTAAACTACTTTCCCAGGCTGAAGACAACGCCCCATTCTTGGTTTCTTTGCAGAGTGGAGATTACTGCTAAGTCACACGCCAAAGGGATGAACTCCTTTTTGTGAAGTCCCTACGATTCACTCCAGTACTCAAGGAAATACTTCTCAGGCTTTGACAATAGTGAAATGATTTAAATGGGCATTGAGCATGACATTCCGGTAATTCCGACTAAAAGCAAGGCAGGAGGAAAGATACTTTTCCACAGTTTCTGTATTCAGCTTTGCCTTCAACAATGTAGTTTAACATCCTTATGAGTACAGTAATAGAAATATGCTTTTGGGGGCACCTGGGTGGCTCAGTGGTTAAAACCTCTGCCTTCAGCTCAGGGTCCTGGGATCAAGCCCTGCATCGGGCTCTCTGCTCAGCAGGGAGCCTGCTTCCCGTCCTCTTTCTGACTCCCTCTCTGCCTACTTGTGATCTCTGTCAAATAAATAAATTAAAAAATTAAAAAAAAGAAATATGCTTTTGAAATTGAAACAAGAATAAAAGAATGTATTTATTTATATTTCACCTTCTCCCAAAAATAGCTTCGGGTAGAATATCATAAATATTCCCAATTACCTTAATAGTTGGGAGCATATGATATTAACTAAGAACTGAGAATTTAAAGTGAGCTAAATATCTGAGTGAAATTAACTGAGAGAAGGGGCTCCAAATATTCAAATATTGATTTTCACTGCAAAGAAATACTGTTTCTTGCCTTACAAAATTAATTAAGCTCTGTGTTAATTAATCACTACGCCTCTATAATGAGAGGCTGCCAATCACCCTGTCAGATTGTTTACAGCTGAAATCCTAGCCGAAAATTCATCTAGTTAATGATCTAAGTTAAATTTAACCCGTGTCTCAGGACCTCAAACATAATTCCAGATCACAGCAGTGATCATGGTTTTAGAATGCCCTGCGTGCCTATTTGTTTCTCTACTAACTTGCAAGCAAGTTTCAGATTCCACAAAGCCTCAAGCCTACAATGGAGACTTATCTGAACCTTCCTTGGCTATGAAAATAGAAATAATACACAGACAATCTGTACATATTTTTTCTGTCTTGTAGAGTAATGCAACTGATAAATAATTTCTTTTTGATTTTTAAATGTAAAAATACTAAACTGTTTGACACCTTTATATCAATATGTTTCAAATAAGGGATAAATATATCACCGACCTGTGAAAAAATATAAATGAGGGTTTCAGTTATACCCTGTTTATTTTTTACCCAAGAACTTAAGACTTTTGGCCCATTACTTTGTGGTGATTTTTCTTTGCTTTTACTTGTGTTATTTATATGAAGCCAATTTCTTTGAAAATGAAAGCTATGGGATTTAAGCTATCCTAGAAAAATGTTAATCTCACCGACATCTGTGATTTTAAAAATAGATTGGCTAAACAAGACCTCAATAGGGCTTCTTGGTCAGAGACTTTGGTTAAGTCTCCCGTGTGATGGAAAAACCGATCCAAACCCAAGGTTCAGTAAACTCGTGCAACATTTCAGCCACTTCATGTTACATTGGATGGGCAACAAGGTCGCTGTAAGTCTGGCTAGTTATTTTTGACACTGAGATTTCCATTCATGTGGTTTCCCCTTGAGCAAGGGCTCAGGAGAAAGGAGGGGAAGGACAAGGCTAGGAAATCAGGAAAAGGAAAACTCACAGGGTACAATTGGCCCGAGAACTAGCCCCAGCCTGCGGTTAGAGAAGAGTGAAGTGCTTGGACCTGTTGATCACTCCAAGGTTGGACCCTGTCCTCAAGCTCAGGGTCAGCCAATAGTTCCAAGCAGTGCTGTCGAATAGGGCAGCCACTAGCCACATGTGTCTACCAAGCTTTTGGGATGTGGCCAACCTAACTGTAATGTAACACAAGCATAAAATACACACCAGATTTCAGAGACTTTGTGCGAAAAAAAAAAATCCTGTAAATGGTCTCATTGATTAATTGTAATGATTATAGATTAAAATATAATTAAATAATCTGGGGCTTGTTGAATAAAATCTATTATGAAAATGTATTCATCTGTTTCTTCAAGTCATTTTCTGTAGCTCTAAAAATTCTGTAAGTTATGTCTGTGGCTCACATTGCATTCTTGGGAGAGCTTTGGTTTGGAGCCATATTCTTAGACAGAGATAAGCCAAGCTTCTAACTGCCCCTGGAGGAAAGGGTACACAGTGGGGTCCTGTAGGTACCTGAAACTCATTATGTCCAGTGAGGAACTTATTTTCCTGCCCATGCACCTGGCCTTCCTACAATCCCCACCTCCGTTATAAGGTTTATTTTCACGTTCACTATTGCTGATGAAGATAGCCATGGTCTCTGCTCAGAAGTTTGCTTTCAGTCACTGATCTGTGCACATTTAAAGCGCACATGCAGACAAATCTAATGCTAGACAATGGTTCTAAATGGGGTTCCCAGATCAACGGTTTCATCCAGAAACTTATCAGAAATACGAATTCTTGTGCCTCATCCCAGCTCCGCTGAATCAGAAATTAAATTTTGAGCACTGTGGCCTAGGACTTTGTGTTGACAAATCCCTCCAAGTGAGTCTAATGTTTGAAAACCACTCACTGCTCTGGACTAACATTAAAGTGGGGCTGCCAGATAAAATCTAGGATGCACAGTGAAATTAGAATTTCAGATCAACAGCAAGGAATTTTTTCATATAAGTATGTCTCATGCAATAGTTGAGACACATACAAAAAAAAATTCTTGACTATTGATCTGAAATTCTAATTTCACTGGGTGTTCTGCATTTTTGTTTGCTACATCTGCCAATTCTACGTTAGAACAGTGGGTCTCAACCCAGACTGTAAATGAATTAAATTCATCTGGTGTGGTACCCAAGCATTGGGATATATATATTTGAAGTCCTCAAATTATTGTAATGTGCAGCTGCATAAGATGGCATTAAAATAACTCTTTTTAAACTTCTACATGCATTCCGATCATCTGGAGGTGTTGGAAAAATGCAGATTCTGATTCAGTAATTTCGGGGGTGGGGCCTGATGTTGGGCATTTTTAACAAATTCCTGGGTGACATTGTTGCTTCTGGTCTGGGAAGCACATTTTGGGGAGTACAAGATAGGGATTGCAGAGATGAGTGCTCTGACCTCTGTTAAAATGCCATAAGACCATGCAAAGCAGAGGAGAATATGATGCAAATCTTAAGTACCATGAGAGTGGTTCAAAGTACTGTGAAGATCTCCAAAAAAGGAGAAACTAGATTTGGTACGGGAGGAAATGTTCATGGAGAAGGTGGCATTTAGAGTCATCTTTTTACAGAAAAGTTGTATTACCTTAAAAAATATGATTGTGATATTTTGCAAGAGACAATTGGCTATGCAGGTGTTGCCATAGCAAAAAAACGAAAACATGGGGCATTGACTTTGTGCCCAGACAGCAGGCAGGGGCTAGCAGAGCAGCAAGGAGGCTGATGGTGGGGTCTAGAAGAGCAGGGGGGAAACAGCTGTAGGAAGCTGGCAGGATGCTACCCAGACCCATGTTTTGTGGCAGTTAAACAAGTGGGTAAACCGGGCCTGGAAGACAGCTTGGAGGATAAAACATGTGTCTAATGAACTTACTGCTCTGATTAAGGAGATGGGAACAATTTCTGTCTCGGTTCTCCAACAAACTACCCTAACATTTGGTAGCTTAAAATAATAGTTCTCATGATTTGATTCTTTAGGGCACTCATTAGGGCTTCAGCTGGAGGCTTGCTGAGGGCTGGGAGAGCTGGCCTCTCTCCTGGTCAGCTTTCACCCTCCAAAACTCTAGACCGGATTTCGTCACATGGTGGCAGCAATGTTCTAAGAGGGGCAGGTCCTAGTGGAGAAGTTTTTTCAAGCCTTGGCTTCTGTCATATTTACTAACACCCCCTTCGTCAAAGAAAATCACAAGATCAAGCCCAGGGTCAATGCAGGAGGGACTCCACAGAGGCATGAGCACCAAGAGTTGAGATTCATGGTCAGCCTTTACTAGAGTGATTTGCCCCAGGTGGTAATTTATTGACTAGAGAGCAGGATGTCAGGAAGGAAATAGTAAGAATTAAAACTGGAGAAGTAGACCGCTCTGACCTTTGGGAGGCCTAAAACTCCATGGTGAGGAACATACACGTCATTCACCAGATCAGAGGTGAACACTGAATGTTTGGACAGCAAGACCCCCATTGTCTTTGGCCAGGATAATTCTTTAAGCTGGAGAATCAGGTAGCATGAAAAAGTAACTGTGCCCTAAGCAGAGCTGATTGGATTAATGAATTGGAAAAAAATCATGGAGTCAAAGGAAAAGCTGGACAACCAGGTCTTAGGAAGAAGAGAAACCCAGAGAGCTCTCCTAGGGATCTAGGAGCAGGACCCCCTGGAAGCCTCTCCAAGGCACTGATGTTACTGTCAGTCATCTACAGATGTTTTTGGTTTTCTCCACTCGAGGTTCAAATTTCTAAGAGAAAGAGTACTCTGATCTCTATGTATCAGTGGTTCATCATTTGGCCAGCGTTGGGAAGAGCATCTCAGTCTGCAGTCCTGTCACATAGCCCACTGATGGGCAGAAGACTTGGGAAGGTGCCCCAGCTCCACAACTCAACCCCAATCCCAAATCACATGCCAACCAGTTCAGAGAAAGCCAGCTCCAACACTCCTTCTTGCCATTTAGGGCCTTCTTGTTACTAAGACTGTGCTCAATAATATAGCCCTATCTTTCTGTCTTCGAATCCTACTTCCTCTTACGGTTTTTCCCTTCAATCTTACCCTCAGCACTTATATATGGCACAATTTTCCCGACTCCCCCTTGACAACAGTATGGATTATTTTTGTGAATTCAGCTGACAAGATCTACATGGTTCATACAGTTTGGCTCAGGAACCCCTCCATGCATCCCCATTCGCATCCTCCTCCCCCTTGCTCACCCCTCTTTATCAAATCTACTGCTACCAGGTCCCACAGATCTTTCAAGTATGAACTGAACAACCTGAGTAAGACTGTAGTTTAGGAAGACTAATCTGGCAGCAAGGATACAGCAGATTGGAGGCAGTGGACTAGCTGGGAGGTTTCTGCAAAATGGAAGAGCCTGAACTTGGACTGAACAGGAAATGGGGATGAAGAGGGAAGGGCCTGGGGAGAAACGGAAACCAGGCAAGACTGCCATTGGCTGTGGGGGTTGGGCTGTGGGGGGAATCATTAGTGATCACTGAAGTCTTGACTCAAAGCATTCAGAAGTGAGAAGAGTAAAGAAATCGAGGCAGGAAATGTTTGACTACTCTTTAAAGAATTTTTTTGGTGAAAATACTGGTAGTGGGGTTCAACAAGTTGGCTATAGTGGCATAATCACAAAACAATAGTATGTAGATTCTTTAAACGTTTTACTTCAACTTAAAATGTTAAGTGTATGTTGATTCATCAATATTTTGAGGCAAGGCTCAAGTCTTTGGTAGGTGGCTGACCTCTGATGAATCATTTGGGTCATCTCAGTTCTAAAAAAACACACTCAAATGGGCATGGTCTAAAATGTGCAAATTCAGATCTTTTAAAGACAAGCAAGGACTTAAACAGACTTGTGAGACAATTTCAGTGTAGGACCCTTCTAGACTTTAACTGTTGCTGCTGATGTATTAATTTTCTTACCTATACTTTTTTTTTTTTTTTTTTTTTTTTTTTACCTATACCTTTTTTGAGAGGAAAAGTTTTCTTACCATTGACGGAGTTTTAGAATATAAGTGAGGTTCAGTGGGGTAGAGTCTGGAGCCGATGACCAAGAATTCTTGAGACGTCTTTGATGTAAAATGGTGGTCTATTAAAGCACTGGACAGGACCCAGGGGCAGAAAGCAGCCACCCCGTGGTTGTGAGGGGTGGCTGATTATATACTATGGGTTGGGGGAGGTAAGGAAAAGGGAGGGTTTGAAAGAACTTTCTCATGCTAAAGAGGACCTACAGGATACCACAGGTCTTGCCATTGTCAAGTTAAGGTTGCTTTTCCTTTCAGTAATGCATTACAGTAAGATAGTTGGGAGCTTCCTAGAGGAATCTCACATTCTTGCTATCACACACCCTTATCAATGAGTTTTAGGCTTAGAAGAAATTTAGCTTTATTTACATTTCCCTCTGCCTCAGCCTGCCTCAATTTTATGGAGAGAGGGATGATGTTAGGGCTTCAAGAACTGAGTTACGGGTCTTTGGAAGTTAGGCTATTGATAAGAAAGCTTCTTCCTTGTAAATCACTAGGACATTTGTAAATGAGGGAGACTCAGGTCCCACAGAACTGTGATCTCTACCAGCTAACTATTTGTTTCTCCTTTAGGGCAGCCAGGAGTGCCTGAGGAATGCCACATATATATCCCATGGGGGCGGGATGGTTGCTGAATGTCAGCTTCTGCTTTGTCCTCTGCTTACCTTCTGTTTCCTCATCACCTACATTTTTTTTTTTTTTTTAGCAACTCACTGGAGTCTTTTCAAAGCATTCAGCTTATTTTTCATAAAAACAACTACTCATTTTTTTGGTACTACATCAGTTTATAAAATACTTAAATAAATTACAAAACCAACATGTAGAATAGAACTGACATAAACAGGTTTGGGGGAAAATGTAATACTTAATAATCGTGCAATTCACTAGCATGAGCAGAGTGTCTGCCAAGTTCTAGAGAGTTCCCTCCCCAGCTGCCAGTATCCAGAGGCGGTGAGCATTACTCCTAGAGTTTACCAATAGAATGGACCTTAAAGATTTAATTCTGGGAGTCGTTAGGATCAGATAAAGCGTTTTTGTGCAGATTCTGTGCTGGCCTCAAGGCTAGCCACAAGATGGTAGTGCCCGTATTTACTGATGATTTGAAAGGTCGGTCGGTCATGAATTAGTTGTTAAACAAGGTGGGGTTTGTTTGTTTTGTTTTACATGCACAAGCCCTTTATTTAGTAGAGTAAAATTCCAGTGGGTACTATGGGTAAACTTTTATTTCAGATTCCCACTAGCCTGCTTTCCCAACATTGCTAAATGTATTACGATTGTTTGTTCATTGTCTGTTTTCCTACTAGAATCTATGAGCAATCGTGAGGGCAGAAACAATGTCTGTTCGGATCACCACTGAATTCCCAGGGCCTTTCCCAGGAAGTCAATACATATTTGTTTAATGAACAATGATATGCCTTGTTCTTACTAAGGCTAAGTTTCCAACTCTCTGAAATTACAACTTAATTTTTTTTAAATGATTTTCTTTATTTGGCAGACAGAGATCACAAGTAGGCAGAGAGGCAGGCAGAGAGAGAGGAGGAAGCACCTCCCTGCTGAGCAGAGAGCCCTATGCTGGATTTGATCCCAGGACCCTGAGATCATGACCTGAGCTGAAGGCAGAGGCTTAAGCCACTGAGCCACCCAGGTACCCCCAATTACAACTTTAAATAACTTCTAAACCATTCATGTACAGACCCTGTATTCTTTGCCAAACAAACAGATAAACCCCTACTATATACTATTAGAAAATATTAATATATTATCACAAGTGACTTTCAATATAATTGGAAGGTTATGGTCGATGACTCTCCCTCAATAGTATGTATTGTAATCAATATACTTCCTTTTCCACCACGGATCACAGCACCCTCACTAACAACAGCAAAAGCAATTTTAAATGTTGCTTAAAAATTTGAGTTTGAGAATGCTAATTTGATAAGAGGCTGGAGGTTAATTTCCTTGAGGCACTAATCAGATAATTCATGACTATTTCAATTAAAAAGGGAAGACTTGGCATATGTATAGATCAAGGATATATGATTATTTTATTCCAGGCAGGGGGATTTCAGAAGCAACGCCCACAGACAGCACTCATTCAGGATTTTACTGGTGAATATCAACCATCCCCCATCGACTGCAGGCTTTACAGTAAATGTAAGTAAGCGATCCAGTGTGCATGGCACCCTCAAAGGACTCAGGATTGTATTCAAATATGCATTATTGAAAGTAATAGAACATTCTATCATACAAAGATTTCCTAAATTGTGTCCTTATAATGGTTTGGTTGTGTAATTGTGTTTCACATATGACCTGAAGTCCGTCTTCAGGATGGAGTTCTTTGATGCTGGTTCCCATCACAGGGAATGTTTTCTCCCTCATTGATAAAATCTGGTTTCCGTTTTCCCACCCCTCTCTCACTGCTTCCAAAGCCTCACTGAGGTTTTATTTGCCAACTTCTTCCTTGCTCCTTCCTTTCCTCTGCCTCTCCAACTAAACATGGGACAAAGAAATAGCAAAAGAAAGGAAAATGGAAGTTCACTTTAGAGAGATTATTTTGATCGTTGTGAAAAATGCCAGCCTGTTTTACCACCCAGTCCATCCCATGTGCTATTGCTGACTTTTTGGGTCTGCATCAATACTTGGATCTAAACATAAAATCCACAAGCAAAGAAACTTTTCTCCCTTTGTCTCTCTGAGTTGCTAATGTCAGGGCAAATGAACAGAAGGGCATGCAAATGAAATTTTTTGAATCACAGAGATGAACATCCAAATTCTTTATCCTTTGTCAGGCAGCCAACAAGTTAGAACACTTAAAGATCAAATAAATGAGAGCCTAAGAATAGGAAATAGGTAAATCCTAGAGTATAATAGTTAACATTAAATTCCTCTTATGATACAAGGATAATCAATTCAAACATGAATTAAACATATGATCTTTTTAAAACAAGAAGCCACTAATGGAGCATTTTCCCTTCAAATAATAACTGTAGCCAGTCCATCTTTGTTTGTGGCAACAACATTCTTAATTATATGTAAGGTGAACATAGTCTCTCAGGATTCCAGTTACAAATTTATGCAGTGAGGACGGTAAATATGACAACATGTCGCCACCTAGTGGACATTTCATAAAATTTCCAGACATCTGGTTCCCGGACACAGTTACTTAGGATGATAAAATATTGGGTTTGTGGGGAACTTCGACAAGATTCTAGACAACCCTCTTGTTTGACACCATCACCTTCGACTCCAGATTCATCAGAATTTGAATTGTAAAGTCGAGAATCAAAGTCAGATGAGAGAAATGCCTAACGTTTATTGATCACCTTCTTTGTGCAAGGATTTACCTGGATTATCTCTTATAATCCTTACAGCAGCCCCGTTACTATTCTAAACCCTCTTTTTACAGATTAAGAAATCAGTGCATAAAAGTAAGTGACTCCCCCAAGCACCTGGTCCCAAGCTGTGGGGCTGTGGTTTGAATGCAAAGCCCAGGTCATCGAGTGAACAGAGGTGACTCGGTTTATCATGAGCAAATGATGGGAACTGGACCTAATTTGAAAAAACATGGCATCTTGGGGGCTAATTTCACACTCTTTATTGAATGTATATGATACTTGAAGTAGCTTGGCTTCCAAAAAAGAAAACAAGAGGACCCCAAGCCACATGTCCCGTGTTGGAATGAGGAAGCCCACTCCCTCCCTACTCCCACCAGACAGAGCACTGTCCGCTGCCAGAATTCAAATTTGAGTGAATTCAAATCCAATTTTAGGGATAAAACACTGTTATCTGAGACAGTAACCCAGAAGCTGTGGATATGTGATCAGTTAACCCATTTCTGCTCATCGTTTCTGAGCCTAACCAACACCTCTTGCTGGGTTAGAAGTGAGGAAGCGAGGGGCACCTGGGTGGCTCAGTTGGTTGGGCAACTGCCTTTGGCTTAGGTCATGATCCTGGATCCCAGAATCGAGTCCCTCATTGGGCTTCCTGCTCAGCGGGGAGTCTGCTTCTGACCCTCTCCCCTCTCATGCTTTCAGAAGTGAGGAAGTGTTGAATCTCAGACCTAGTAAACAAGGAATTGTCTGAAACACTGGAGATGGAATTTGTATGTCGAGCAAAGGAGATAGATGACTTCTCTCCAGCACCCACCCCCCCAACACTTGTGCAGAGCTTTACTTACAGGATTTGGTTATATTCTATTGAATATTTCAGTCTATTCACTAACCTCTTACTTGCCTCCATCACCACCGCCGCTGCCTCATACAGGTGTCTAAAAGCAAGAAATGGCATTTAAAAAAAAAAATCTCTGGACCCTCTGGTACTTAGCACGTTGCCAGGCTCACAGTATTTACTCACGAAATGTTTGCTGGGTAGATAAACAAGTTTAGTATATCTAAAATTAAGAACCTAACTGTTCAATTTGACAGTAAATTGATTTCTTCAACTCTGTTGTTACCCTGCAATTGAAATGATGATGTTGGGGGTGCTTTGAAAGATTTTGTATCAGAAATCTATGGGTTTCTGGGTTTGCTTAAATAATTTGAGAGTGAATCTTGTTTTTCCACTGAATCCAGAAAGCTAGATCTGGTTTTACCTGGGACAGTATATCTCTACCTGAAGGGCTAGCAGAGGATTCAACCCTAACTTTCCAAAATGGAACTAACTCTGTCCTTCTCCCAAGTCTTTCCAATTCAAGTAAAGGCAACCCCATCCTTTCAGTTTCTCAAGGCCAAAGTCTTACAGTCATCCTGACTCCATCTCCTCTCCCATGTTACACCCCATCCACCAACAAGTCCTCCTGGCTCTACCTTTAATATATACCAAGAATCTACCCACTTCTTTTCACGCTGTCTGCCGGCACTGAGCCAGGCCACCAGCCATCACTAGGATTCCTGCAGTAGGTGCCTAATGGGTCTTCTGTGCCCCTCACCCCCCACGAGCGTCTGGCCTTGCCTAGCTGACGGCTGAGTCTGATTATGAACAACTTTAAGCTCACCAGCCTCCAAGAGCTCCCATTTGTTCCCCACATACAGCAAAGTTCTCATAAGGGCCTTTGAAACTTCAGCAGTGTTACCTCCTACTACCTCTCTGGCCTCTTCTTAGTGTTCTTCAACCTCCAGCTCATTCTCCAGTCACCATGGCCTCTTGCTGCTTGGACCCTCTCCCTTAGATCTCCTCCCACTTCACCTATCACTCACTTCTGAGTGTCACCTTGAAACTCTAACTGCCCCCACCTTCCCTGTGGCACTACCGAATGCCCCTTTCCTTACTCTACTTTTTCTCTTTCTAATGGCGTGTACCACCTTTCGGCCTATCATATCCTTCACTTAATATATTTGTTGATTATTACATCTTCTCCTCCACTAGGAGGGAAGCTCAACAAGTAGAAGGAGTTTTTAAGTTTTTCTCACAGACATTGTTCCAATATCCAAAATAGTGTCGGCATATAGGAGTTGCTGAATAAATACTTGTTGCATAAATGAATAGATCTGTCCATCTCTTCAAGACATTTTTTAAAAGGTTTTATTTATTTATTTGACACAGAGAGAGTGCGAGTGCACAAGCAAGGGGAGCAGCAGAGGCAGAAGGAGAAGCAGGCTCCCCACTGAGAAGGGAGCCCAGTGTGGGTCTCGATCCCAGGACCCTGGGATCATGACCTGAGCTAAAGGCAGACGCTTAACTGACTGAGCCACCCAGGTGTCCCTCTTTGAGACATTTTAATAGAGTCCAATGTCACTATATCTCAGATAGGAATTGTACCACATTCAGTTGATTTCATTTTGTTTTATTTCCCCCAAGTTACCTGAAAGTATAGTACAGTTGGTATGGCCCACTTATAAAATATACTCATGTCTCTTTTGGTTTTTTTCCTGATTGATCATTTGAGGCTCCCATCCCCCCAAAAGCTCTGGCTTTTGAGCAGGAAGTATAGAATCTCTACCTTTTGTCCCCCTCAACTTGCCAAAGAACCTCTCCCATTTTATCAGTCCAAAAGAGGCCAGTTCTGCTTCCCAGTAACCAACAGGCTTCCCAGTGAAAAAACAACAAGTTCAAGGAATACGAGTCTGGTGGCCCCCAGTACAGGTGTGTCAGAGGGGACCTTAAAGAGCTATAGATGAATGAACACCAGTCCCACTCTCCACAGCTGCCGTGAACCCTCTGAGTCAGTGATCTATCACTACAGTAATGCTGCGTAACATATAGCCTCAAACCTTCGGGCCATAAAACAATGAGCATTTTGGGGGCTCACAAAGGGTGTTCACAGGGCTCAGTCAACATGATCTGGGCTCTGCTGATCTTGGCTGAGTTTACAACACACATTTGTGATCATATGTTTAGTTTGGCTTTAGCTGGGATGATGGGGCAACTCAGCTCTCATCCTGTACCTGGTTCAGCAGGCTCACCCAGGCATGGGCACTTGGCTACAGAAGAGGAACAAGAGTAGAGCAAATGGGAACATGCCAGGCCTCCTAAGGCCTAGACTTGGAACTGGCACACTGTTATTTCTGCTGTATTCAATTGGCCAAAGCAAGTTGCAGCATCAGCTCAAACTTAAGGAGAGGGCAAGTGCAGTTTACCTCTTCGCTTAAAGGACAAAACCCATGAGCAAAGGGCACGAGTTCAGAAAGGGGTTGAGCATATTTGGGGCCATTAACACCATCTATGATACCATTCCTGGCCCATGCTCTGCACAGAACCTAATCGTAAGCCATGCTCAGGCTCCAGGGGTCAAGTCCCTGAGGCACCATGTTCCAAATCTCTACACTATTCAAGCAGGTCTAGGTTCAATGGGCCTAGAGCCTTAGCCAATCACTGCATCAGAATCAACTGTGCTCTGAAATTTGATACCATTCTAATTTAATGAAGCAACTAACATTTTGATTACCTGAGGCAAATTAAATTTAAGGGATAAATAGATGAAGAAACAGAAATTTTATAAAGCACCACTCTATGCCCAGATCCATACTGGAGACTGGGGGAAGGATGCAGACACTGTCATCACTAGGTTGTAATTCTCTAATGACCTCAGCTTGGGATACACAAATTATGAAGAGTGGAGGAAGGATTTTAAAAGACAGTAAGCAGGGCAGAAGGTGGTAGAGCTGAACATAATCAAGCTAAAACAAAACAACCATATTTGTTTTGTTCATATTTTTCAGCCCATGACCACAAAACGGCGGTGTATATATGTGCCACATAAAATCCAATATTGCCACCCTTTCCTCCCAGCTTCCTTGGGTTTCTCCTCAGTAATTTCTTTTCCATTGAAGCCTTCCCTTATCATTTACTTTAAATAGATTTCAGTTCTATGAGACGAGGGTAGAAAGGACTGCGGCCTAAAGAGTATGATTTACTTTGGTGTTGAACCACCGAGTCAATGAATCTGGATACAGAAAAGTAGCGTAGAGGCCTGGCTCTTGAAAGACTCACAAGATAGTTGGACTAGCACGCTTGAATTCACAGTAAGCAGGACAAGACAGACTGGGTTTGGAACTAAATCCAATGGTGTAGACAAAGAGCTCTAGGGAGGCCAAGTACAATTAGGAAGACACAGTTCCTGCCCTGAAAATTAGCCACTGCCCCAATGGATTTTGGAATTACAACGCTAATAAGTCATGTCTAAGACCCCAGATGAAACTACCACTTCTTCATGAAGCTTTCCTTGACTTGTTTCTTCAGCCTCAGAAATTACTGTGCACCAAATTCTTGGAACATTCAGAATCTGTACCACATAATTGAACACCTAATTGTATTTTTTTTTTAGTAATGCTTGCTGTTTTTTCAGGGTGGTTAGTCTTCCACTCCTACCAGATTGCAAACCCGCTAAGGCCTGGGAACATATGTGTCTGCATAGAATTGAATGAGACCTTCGAGATCATTCTGTATAATCTTTTCATCTCTACAGCTGGGAAAAATCAAGGACTGACAAGTTGTGACTTGCCCAAACTCATACAGCCAATAGTGTTTAGGAGACTCCTTAAAATTCCATTTGTCTTTATCTCCCCTTGATTGGAAGGAAAGGATAGTGGGTGGAATGCTCCAAGAGCTTTGTCATATGGTTCATCATTTTCTTTACACCTTGGGCACTAGGAGTAGTAAAAGGCATAACCCTATACTTTGGGTGTAGAAGTAAACCTTGGAATCAGATGGTGTTTGTCTCCAAATTTGCTCTTCCTTTCCAAAGTTGTTTGGAGTACGCTAGGTCCTTTGCATTTCCATTTTTCAAAATTGGCTTGCCAATTTTTGCTAAAAAGGTTGTTGGGATTTTGGTTGAAATTGCATTGAATCTATATATGAACTTAGGATGAATTGCCATCTTAACATTATTGTGTCTTCCAACCAATGGCCATGATATATTTCTCCATTTATCTAGGTCATCTTAAATTACTCATAGTGATGCATGGTAATGTTATTTTAATTTCAGTTTTTGCTTTTTGATTACTAGCATATCAAAATAAAACTAAATTTTAAGTTGATTTTGGGTCCTGCCATCTTACAAATCCCACTTACTAGTTTTGGTGTCTTTTGTTTTATAAATTTCAGAGAATATTCTACATAGATGAGCACGTTATCTGCATACGAGGTTGCCTTTCAAATCTAGTGCCTTTCATTTGATTTTTTTTTCTGCTTGTATTCTGCTGGCTACAGCCGTTAGAACAATGTTGAAGTGGTAAAAGTGGACATCCTTTTCTTTTACTTGATCTTAGAGAAAAGGGGTCTAACCTTTCCTCTTGAAACATGATGTCACTTGTAACATTTCTGTGGATGTTCCTTACCAATTTAAGGAAATTTATCACCTTGAGGAAGCTACTATCCAATGCCCTGTGAATCACAAGATTTTTTTCTGTCTGGCTGATGGGGAGCAGGTCCTATTTCTGACCTTGAGTGGGTTCGCTGCACTCTCCCATTAAACATGTATAGCCCAATGTCAAGTTGAGGGAATTCTCTTCTAATCCCCAGGTTGCAAAGAGTTCTTATGAATAAATTTTGTCTAATGCTTTTTTGGAATTTCTTGTTAGGATCATGTGGTTTTTCTTGTTTGGTGTTATCACATAGTAGATTACATTGGTTGATTTTTATGTATTCTTTCTATGAAAAGAAAGCAGCTCCATCATAGGAAAAGATTCTGAAACCTCATTCAGGCTCCTCAGACAACCAGGGACAATTGATGAATGAGCCTGAATGGGGTATAAGAAGTGGAATAGCCATTCAGACGCTCAGGTGCCATGAAGTTGCCACTCAGTCCCTCAGCAGTGATGTATTCACCAAGCATGTGACACTTTCACCTGGCTCCTTGTGGCCACCTTGCTGATCGCTTTTGCTTATGAAATTATTACGAATGCAGTGATGATGGGAGAGAGGCCTCTGAGCCCCCAGTGTTGTGCAACTTGAAGTTCCTTACATTTTTATGTTACTAAAAAAAATTACCCTCTTATCAGGGAAAAAAAAAAAGAATCTGATAGAGAAACACCAGGCCACTGAGTATACTGAAGAATAGAGCTCCCATTTCTTCTGGATAAATTTATCTTTCTTTCTCAGTTTGGACCCCATCGAGTGTGATTGATCTGAAGAAATGTGTTTTCTTTTGAACTGTAGAGTGTTAACAAGATATTGGCATAGGGATCATTTCTGCCTATATCGCCCGTTCCTCCCTAACCCCACATGCCATTCCTTATGTCCCTTGTAGAGAAACCAATGAATGGGGAGAGATGCATTCTTGGTATCTGTCCTGGAATTTGGAATGCATTTCTTAGTTTCATTGGCAACTAGGTGTCATTAAGATATCACTTCCAGGGCTTTATATTGTTGTTGTTGTTATTGTTGTTGTTTTTTTTTTTAAAGGTTTTATTTATTTATTTGACAGAGAGAGATCACAAGTAGGCAGAGAGGCAGGCAGAGAGAGTGGAAGGAAGCAGGCTCCCTGCTGAGCAGAGAGCCGGATATGGGGCTCGATCCAAGGATCCTGGGATCATGACCTGAGCCGAAGGCAGAGGCTTTAGCCCACTGAGCCACCCAGGCGCCCCTTTATATTGTTTTATTACACTTTACATTCTTTCAAATTTTTCTTGGAATCTACCTTTTAATGCTACCACTATTCCACTGGGGAGATACGTAACATACTTCAAATGATTTAAAAAAAGATTTTTAGGACTTAACCCATTTGTAAGTTGGAGACCATCTGAGGATTGTGCTCATACTAATACTAATACATATATGTCCCATATGCACTTAACAATAAGTGAAGGCATTTGAGAAGGCAACGAAAAAGAAACTCAGTTTTCCTGGGCAACAAAACAAAAATTGTAGGAAAAAAAACTGACTGCTACTGAACTCTCTGAGACAGCTCACGTTGAAATTGATTCTGGCAAGGCCATTATGGGGGTAATTGTCCAAGAGAATGTTTTCTTACACAGGAAATTAGAGAGAGGGAAAACATTATTAAAAGTAAAAATTTGTAGATTTTTGAGTCTGCCAGAGTGTGTAGTAGCTATTGTATCCCCTTATGGGATTAACAACTAAATTGAATTTTACTTAGACTCAGATTTTGAACTGAGTTCCAAGTTGAAGAACCTTTGAGGAGGAGGGAAAAAAAGGCAGAGGGAGTCAAGATGTTTTTTGATACAGTGAAACCAACCCCCACTCCCAATCACATGTTTTACAAAGTTACAAAAAAAGGTAAAATGAGGAGTTTTATTGCTTATATTAAATGAAAGATCAAAATGTTTTGATTGATGCCTTAGAAAAAAATCTGGTCATGATTCTGCACCAAAATCCACCATATGTACATGATTCTACAAGTTAGATATGACAAGATATGAAAAATATCTGTCACTAAATCTTATGATTCCACTCTGTGGCAAAATGGAAAATTGATTGACTGATCCAGGAATTGGATGTGTGTTTATGAGCATGTGTGTGTGTTTGTTGTGTGTGTTTGTTGTGTATGTGCTGTGTGAGTGCATGCTTTCTGAAAGGGAAGGGAGTGGCAAGATTCAAAACATTAATTTAAAAGAGAAGTTCTTGAGTATCTGCGTTATAGTAATGATTCATATTAATTAATATTGCCAAGTGGCCATTCACTTTTTGTTTGACTTACATACCTATCATCCTTAGATTTTCATTTAAACCTGTAGCTTTACTGATACCATAGCTTCTACCTCTCCGCAGTAATTTAAAGGCATAGCGATTACATTCTGTCATGTAGATAGACGTTTTTGGACTAGACATGATGTGCATTCATTAACAGCTCATTTATTTACCATTATAAGTTTTTGCATAAGTGAATTTTCCAGAAAACCAAAATTAAATCCACAAAGTTTTAATTTTAACTATTTTAATGGAAAGGTCTCAACTTTCCTCATCTCTTAAATGATGAGGATTCTGAGTAAGTGCCAGATAATTGTGAGAAAGGAATTCTATTACTTAGTGAGCATGAATTAGAATATAATGTACATTTTAAATGATATTTTTGCATGGCATTTGATGACATGGAAAATGCTTTCTCTATAATGTTGAATGCAAAAAGAAAGATGTAAAGTCATATTCTGTATTACCCCAATAATGATCTACAGATAGAGTATGTATAGGAGAAAGTAGATCTTTTGATTTATCTTTTAAAGGTGGTTTACGTGTAGAATATTCATAGGAAAATATGGAACACCTCAAACTGGTAATATGGTTCTCCTTGAATGGAGAATTAAGGAAGATTAATTTTTTTCTTCCTTTCTTTTTTTTTCAGATTTTCTACAATGAACTTTTAAAATAATCACTTTTTTAAAGATTGTTGGCAGTTTTTTAAAAATTGTATAATAAATATCTCATTTATCTCCTATTTAACAATGACTTGCCTATTAAGCAATGAATACATATCTTTTATATAATAGAATCTCAGAGAATATTTATTCATTTTGGCACAAAAACATTCCTTCAAAAATTCAGAGAGCATTTTCATACATAGGCTACTCTTGAACTATTTCACTTAAGAGACAGCTTTTTTGGTCATTTTCTTGGATAGGCTAAAATTTTCTATAAATATATACTTATATATCACAGAGGTTAAGGGGTCTACCAGAAGATAGAATATAGGTGACTAACCGATCCTTCTTCTACATTCTCTGAAGCGAAGTAAGGACAAGCTGTTTACAGATTTCAGTCAGAGTCAACCCTGGAGGATGTGCTATTCCAGCCCCAAACTTCTGCCAGAAGCTAGAAGTTGTCTGATTTGCAGCTGACATTCATCCTGTGAATAGAAGACTCAGTAATTATTTCAGTGCTCCTATAACATACATGTTCTCAACTAATGGTTAAATCTCCTCTTCAATTCTCTGTAGATAACCAGAAGGTAACAAGAAAGAAAAGGAAGTCACCTTGGCTAAAATGCTGGATAGTGACTTCCGAAGTAGTTATACTTAACCTTGAATATCATTGAGGAATGGATGATCAACAATGGTACTGTTGTTATTTTTTTGGTTATAACTACTTAAAACATACTTGAGTGGCCATTTTGACCATGGTGCTCTTGGTTGTCTAGTCCTCACACCTGGAACCATACCTCCTAAGGTATGGAAGGCAACACAAAAGGTGTGGTTATTAGAGTGGGTTCTGAAAGTAGAGCACATGGATTCCTTTTAACAGGACATCTTGAGCAAGCTACTTCACCTCTCTGTTCCTTAATTTCCTCACTATAAAGAGACTAATATGAGAATCAATTTCATAGGGCAATGGAGCAAATGAAATGGGATAATTCTATACTATACTCAACATAGTACCTAAGACGTAGTAAGTATTCAAGGAATGTCATCATTATCATCATTATCATCATCATTATCATCATTATCACCATCATCATCATCATCATGAGCTTTTCTTTATGGTTAATAATTAACAACTGTGCATGTAAATATTTATAAATTCTCTTTTTTTAAACAGTTTGGCAATTTCTTTTTTTCCTTTTTTTCTTTTTTTTTAATTTTAAAATTTTTAAATTAACATATAATGTATTATTAGCCCCAGGGGTACAGGTCTGTGAATCGCCAGGTTTATAAATCATAGCACTCACCATAACACGTACCCTCCCCAATGTCCATAACCCAACCACCCTCTGCCTACTCCCCTCCCCCCAGCAACCCTCAGTTTGTTTTGTGAGATTAAGAGTCTCTTATGATTTGTCTCCCCCCGATCCCATCTTGTTTCATTTTTTTCTTTCCTACTCCTCAGACCCCCCACATTGCCTCTCAACTTCCTCATATCAGGGAGATTATATGATAGTTGTCTTTCTCTGACTGACTTATTTCCCTCAGCATAATACCCATGTTCCATCCATGTCGTCACAAATGGCAAGATTTCATTTCTTTTGATGGCTGTATAGTATTCCATTGTATATATATACCACATCTTCTTTATCCATTCATCTGTTGAAGGACATCTAGTTCAGCTATTGTGGACATTGCTGCTTTAAACATTTGGGTGCACGTGCCCCTTTGGATCACTACATTTGTATCTTTAGGGTAAATACCTGGTCGTGTGATTGCTGGGTCATAGGGTAGCTCTATTGTCAACTTTTTGAGGAACCTCCATGATGCTTTCCAGAGTGGCTGCACCAGCTTGCATTCCCACCAACAGTGTAGGAGGGTTCCCCTTTCTCCACATCCTCGCCAGCATCTATCATTCCCTGACTTATTAATTTTAGCCATTCTGACTGGTGTGAGGTGGTATCTCATTGTGGTTTTGATTTGTATTTCTCTGATGCCGAGTGATGTGGAGCACTTTTTCATGTGTCTGTTGGCCATCTGGATGTCTTCTTTGCAGAAATGTCTGTTCATGTCCTCTGCTCATTTCTTAATTGGGTTATTTGTTCTTTGGGTGTTGAGTTTGATAAGTTCTTTATCGATTTTTGATACTAGCCCTTTATCTGATATGTTGCTTGCAAATATCTTCTCCCCTTCTGTCAGTTGTCTTTTGGTTTTGTTAACTGTTTGCTTTGCTGTGCAAAAGCTTTTGATCTTGATGAAGTCCCAATAGTTCATTTTTGCCCTTGCTTCCCTTGCCTTTGCCGATGTTCCTAGGAAGAAGTTGCTGCGGCTGAGGTAAAAGAGGTTACTGCCTGTGTTCTCCTCAAGGATTTTGATGGACTCCTTTCTCACATTGAGGTCCTTCATCCATTTTGAGGCTATTTTCATGTGTGGTATAAGGAAATGGTCCAGTTTCATATTTCTGCGTGTGGCTGTCCAATTTTCCCAACACCATTTGTTGAAGAGACTGTCTTTTTCCCATTGAACATTCTTTCCTGCTTTGTCAAAGATTAGTTGACTATAGAGTTGAGGGTCTATTTCTGGGCTCTCTATTCTGTTCCATTGATCTATGTGTCTGTTTTTGTGCCAGTACCATACTGTCTTGATGATGACAGTTTTGTAATAGAGCTTGAAGTCCGGAATTGTGATGCCACCAACTTTGGCTTTCTTTTTCAATATTCCTTTGGCTATTCCAGGTCTTTTCTGGTTCCATATAAATTTTAGGATTATCCGTTTCATTTCTTTGAAAAAAGTTGTTAGTATTTTGATAGGAATTGCATTAGATGTGTAGATTGCTTTAGGTAGCATAGACATTTTCACAATATTTTTTCTTCTAATCCATAAGCATGGAACATTTTTCCATTTCTGTGTCTTCCTCAGTTTCTTTCATGAGTACTTTATAGTTTTCTGAGTACAGATTCTTTGCCTCTTTGGTTAGGTTTATTCCTAGGTATCTTATGGTTTTGGGTGCAATTGTAAATGGGATTGACTCCTTAATTTCTCTTTCTTCTGTCTTGTTGTTGGTGTATAGAAATGCAACTAACTTCTGTGCATTGATTTTATATCCTGGCACTTTACTGAATTCCTGTACAAGTTCTGCAGATTTGGAGTGGAGTCTTTTGGGTTTTCCAATATTTATAAATTCTTTATGTGCCAAAAGTGTTATGGGGTAACAGCAAGTCTGACTTGATAGTTCAGAACAGGGGTGGGCAAACTGTGACCCCCCACAGGCTAAATCTGACCTATTGCCTCTTTTCATAAATAAAACATTACTAGACCATAGCTAAACTCACTCATTTAAATACTATCTATAGTGTTTTGTATTATAGTGGTCAAATCGAGTATTTACCACAGAGACTGCACAGCCAGAAAAACCTAAGATATTTACCATCTGGTACCCAACAGAAAAAGTTTGCCATCTCCTCACCTAGACCATAAATAAAATCCAAGAAATCAAGAAAGAATATAGGGCAGCTAAAGGACATACGATATTTAGAGAAATGCTAAAGGAAGAGACAGTTAGAGAATTACCTTGATTCATTAGTTCACAAGCAAAACAGTACTAGCAACAGCTGTAGAAGAAAGTGATCACCCAAGCAGAACAATTTCAAAGAATGAACAGTAGTTGGCTTATTTGTGGCAAGGGGAAGGATCCCACTGAAGGTGCATGGGAAGGATAAGGAAGATCAAGGAAGTACAGACTTTCATATTATCAACTAAGACAAACAAGGGATGCCATCTTCATGCTGTATAGGTCTGTACTCCAAGGCAATAATAAAATACAGAAATTAATCAGTCATGTTGTATACTGTTACTAAAAACAAAATGTGTGCACACACCAAAACTGCTGACATTTAACTATAAGATAACTAAAGTAGCGAAAATTGAGCCTAGAGAAGTCAGCCAAATCTATTTCTCTGATCGGCTGAAAGTAGATGTCAGCCTCTTGGGAATTACATGAAGATACACAAGAACACCCAGCCCATGCAGAGATAAAGATTGGATGATGTTCTGTGCTGGGTTATAAAGCCTTTGTGAAGATGAAGGCAACAGCACCTTCCCAAGACAGAAAGTCCTATAAAATAGGCCAGAACTACTTTCATGAGGAAGAAATCCCTGACTCTGTGGGACAAATTTGCTAAAGCTACAGAATCTCCTATCATTTCCTCCGCATAGGGTTGGGCACCCATGGATGAAGGCACCAAATGCTAACTTCTGAATGAACCTCCATAGTTTAAATCCATAATGTGTAAGTCTGTAAGTCACATCAGTTACAATCCTTACAAAATCTCCTCCATTCTCAAATGTTAGAACCTATCTCACACTTGACAATAGAATAAGCCACAGGCTATTGAGTGACTGTCCGAACTCAACTTTTGAGGTCTCCTGACTCCTCATTCGAGTAGCCACACAAACCAAACTCCAAGAGAGCGTGAAGTCCAAAGTGTACATTCACATGCAAAGGCTGCTCTTCCAGAACCTGAACTTCACACAGAAGGACTGACGTAGCCCTTGAACAACACAGACTGTCTTCTCATCAACCTCTGGTAAAAGGCTACAAGTAGCAACTTGTCCTTTAAATTGAGCTCATGGAATCAAAGCAGACATATATTCCGGCTACTATCTCCAGGGAAGAAGATTCTCACCTATGTATTATGTTCCAATTTTGGAACCAGTGGATACCTACTGAGACATTAAGTTCATCAGATTTATTCTGCACTGACACTCTGAATTGTGCAATTTCTTCATTGACGCTGCTTTCATGGTTCCATCATCATTACGATGCACTTGGGAGAGAGACTGGGGAACAGGAGATGGAAGCTCTGCTCTGTGGCACATATGGTTGGATACATCAAGAGCAGTGAGGGATGCAAGGTTGAAATTAACTCAGTTTAGACTAAAACATTTCTATTGGAATCGGAGCAAGATGCATAAACTACCATTTCTGAAGCCTTTTGTTGCTTCTTTTCAATCTGGGAGAAAATAATGATATACCTAATACTTATTGAACTCCAGATATTTTAACAGTTTGCAAAAATGGTAATTTAAACCCATAAGAAGGTATGGGGGGAAGGAAGACTGGAAGGAAGGGAGTTCATGAAAATGGTAGGATTTGTTTCCTTTGTGTGATGAAAATATTGATTTTTCTCCTCTTATTTTTCTTTACTTCAAAATTTTCCTGGTAAGTATATGCATTCTTATGTAGTGGAGAAAATGTATAATAAATTACATTGCATTCGTTTTATCTAATTTCTTTTTGGAAAAAAAAAAGAAAGAGAACATTAGTTTATTTCCTGATATGACAGATGGATGTCTGGGAACTGCATTTTAAAAATGATTTTAATAAATAAGAGTAGGCAAAATAATAACGTTTTTCTGGCATTTAAATTTAATATAAATGAGTAAAAAAAAACACGGTCCTACCTTAACGAAATATTTCTGCCAAAAATCATTTTTCTTTTTCATATGGATAAAAAATGTTATCCTCCTAAGTCCCTCCATTAATTCTACTTCTCCTTCCTTCCTGCCATTTTATCTCCTATTTTTCTGTCTCCCCATCTCCCCCTTTATTTGTTATCATATCAAACAACAAGTGCAGTTGTTCACATACATAAGATAAAGGCACTTCTCTTTTGAGTTAACAGACTGCCATTTTGTACATTTATTTTCCATCTTGCTTCCTACTCAGAAATTACGTATGTGTGAATTGTTCTATATTGGTCATTAAAATGAGGTAGATATTGTTCTAATTTAAGAAATAGGTAATAACTAGGACATATTTGCAATTAATGAGAATTTTTTGATATGTCTCTATTATAAGTCAACATTTAAAAACACATTTCTCAACACATATACACTAAAATGTGTATTTTAGCGTGCTATAAGTATTATAAGTACAAAAATTGCTTGTGTCTAAAACAATTTGTACTTTTGCATTTGCAATTTTCTTGGCCTATTATAAACAAATGCACATTTTGTAGAGCACATTTAAATGCATTATTTCCGTGCTTAAAAATGTACTCTTTAAAAAAGAGCATTAAAAGAAATGTTATTGTAGCCATTTTACTAATTTCACACAGGCAAAGGGTGAACCAGTTGAAGGTCGGGAATTCGAATAAAATCTCCTGTGTTGACAAGACATGTGACCCTGCAGTGAATCAATCAGGGTATGCATGATGCTACATAAAAATGAGTATTAGGAGACCAAGAAGACGTGCTACTGTATATAGCATTGTATGCTTCCAAGTCTGAGAAATCTGTATGCAAGTTGTGCCGTTTATTTCTGTGGTCTTGGGATGTTTTCATTTACATTTAGACTTACTTTCTTCATCTCCAAGTGAGTATGAAAAACAATAGTCCCTTCTCTTAGGGCTTTTGTAAAGGAAACAATCCACATGAAACATATCACGTAATAAGTAGTCTATGGAAATGCTCAACCAAGGGCATCTGGCCACAGATCTGGCTCAGGCCCT
The DNA here is from genome assembly GCF_922984935.1 of Meles meles. Taxonomy (NCBI): domain Eukaryota; kingdom Metazoa; phylum Chordata; class Mammalia; order Carnivora; family Mustelidae; genus Meles; species Meles meles. The sequence continues at coordinate 76,053,153 of NC_060077.1, forward strand.
GACTGCCCCCTATTGGTCCGTGACCCACTCATTGATTCCACAGAGCAGAGCCCAGCTCTCTCTGGACCGGAACTGATTCTAGTGGCTTATCCACAATGCTAATTTCTGTGATTTTCCCAAGATATCTCCAGTCCAGCAGCACACATTAATATTGTTCCCACTGTATGCATAGCATCATGATACAGCTTCTGCAGGAAAGAAATGCACTTGGAGGGAAAAAAATAACAGAGCTTAAACCTGGCAATCTTAATGCCAAAATTCTTCCCGGGGCGCACTGGGCTTCCAAATTTTACCCCTCTACTTCTTACCTTATCTACAAATTCTCCATCTGGCTTTTTCAGGTGGAAATATTTAATCAGCTTACATGAAAGTTCAAATCTAAACACACACACACACACACAATCTGCCAGCCATTGAAACTTAGAATACTGCTCAGGATTTTGAGCAGGACTTGGCCACACTATTATTACACGGATTCGCCCTTAGCCCAACTGGTCTCTTCCTCTGCTGCAGAGGTAGCACTCTACCAATGTGAGACCAATCCTGTATTTGTGGGGTGAAGAGAAGAAGCCAGAACACAAGGCATGCGGGGAGGCGGGGGGCGGCGAGCAGGCCCCTCTGCGGAGTAGGCCTCTCCCTGCTCTCCCGTGGGGCTGCTGGGCTCCCTGAGAGCCATCTGTATTGGGAGATATTTTCCTGAGCTTGGGTCTGTGTTTCAGGAGCCTGCCCTGTACCCCTCCCAAGCTGATGATGGTGGCTTATTCCTGCCAGTGACTGAGGGATGGAGGCCCATGCTGAGTCCCTTCTAGAGTTACTTTCTAAACTCTCTCACCTTGACCTGAGGACCACCTGTTCGGATGTCTCTGTAGCGTCTCTTCCCCAGTTCCCGGGATGCTGGTACCCATTAGCTGACTTGTCTTGACTCACCCACTCCTTGCCATTCTACTCTTTGGTCATCAAATTGCCCCAAGTATTACCTGAATCTGTCTGTCACCTCAATCACCACCCCCCACCCCCCAACAGTGTGACACTCTCCTGTGTCTCCAAATCACTTGGCCTCTAGCCGGTGCCTCCTGGCTTCTGGCTCCTTCCGTGACACGGAGGATCCAAGAACGTGCTTGCAGTTAAAGTTTTCGCGTCTGGAAGTGTCACGGTTGAGAAACAGGTAGAAGTCTTATGGCTTTGATTGTAAAGACTTCAAATTAGATGGATTTTCCCCCCTCCATTAATTTCGTTCTGAATCCATAAATGCCATTCAGGATTCTTTAAAAGTTTTCTCAATCAGTGTTTGTTGTTTGAAAAAATACTACCACTTGGCTTATTGCTGGCTGTTGAGAGAATTGATGCTCTGTCCTTTGTTCCACTGCGCACTACCTCCAAGGCACTTCTCTGGGTATTAATGCCCTGAGAGCAGTATTTTGAACCGATGAAAGGATTGGGAAAGTAGCCTTGAAGCAGACCCAAATCAAACAGAAAAAGGATAATGTGAAGGCTGCTAGAGATGGAAGGTCCTGAGAAATGGCCGCGTTCCTTCAGTACACATTATATTTATATATAGGATCAGGAAATACATACGTACATAGATCTGCCCGGATTTGTAAGCAAGCCGCCTCTACCTTCCCACAAGAAAGGGAGCTGGAGCCTCAGCAGGGGCAAATGAGCTTCCTGCAGGTTTAAGAAGCTGTTTCCTGATCCAAACCGGGGTGCTTCAACAGTTCTGATAATGAAATGAAATGAATTTTCAACAGCTATCGAAACGCTGTTCAGCCGACCCAGACAGGCGTCTCCATTGGTGCTCACACACAAAAACGAGTTTATCCCAGATGTTCCATCTCTTACAGGCCTTCTTCCCATTTTATCTTAAAGAAACTCACTCTCTGACTGGGTCCTTTGTAAAGTTCACCATCAGAGCACCAGAGAGAGAGCCTTACCTGCCTGGAACATTTCCTCAAAGTGATCGCAACAAAGCACTTTAAAGCTGACCACCCGCTTCCTCAGAGGACGTAGGAGTGAGGCTGGAGACGCACCAGCCAGCAGCCACCTGTATACACAAACATATGCACTCCCAGGCCCAAACTATTTTAGGAATGTCCTGATTAGAACGATTTATTTACTTATGCAATCACATTTGTGGTTCTTTCCAAGTCCCTGAGATTTGAACACATAGAATATTAAATTTCTACCACTAAAACTGACCGTGAGGAAGCCAAACATCAAACTGAGAAAAAATATTTGCAATAAATGACAGAGGTTTATTATTCTTTTACAGAGATAGATCTTACCAACCAGTAAGAAACAAATAAAACCTTTCATTCTCCTTCCCCACCAAACGACAGGGAGGGCAGGGCCAGCTAATTTACAAAAGATAATATATAATTGGCCAATCAGCACATGAAAAAAATTTTAAATCTTCAGTAATCATAGCAATGGTTTCTAAAAATTAAAGAGGTATCAACTTTTATTTTTTTAATGAAGCGAAATGGAATATTTAGTCTCATAGGTTTAAGAATGATAAGTATTCTTTAACACTTCAAATGGAAGTATGAGTTTTGTTTTCTTGTTTTAAAAGTCGGTTTATTTAGACTACATGTTGATTAATCCAACTGGTGAGAAATACTTAATAATATGACAAAATGTTCACTTCATTATGTTCATCATTCCAGGCTCTTAAAATAATATATTTGCTCATAAAATACACAATATTAATAAATAATTTTGTAAGATAAAGACTCAAACATAATAGATCAAAATACTGGTGATTATTTAAAAATTGTAGACTTTTGGTTCCTTTTTGTTTTTTCTTTTTGCTTTCCTCTATTTCTCCACCTTCTAACGTGATCATCATGGGACGCCTGGGTGGCTCAGTGGGTGTCTCAGCCGCCTCTACCTTTGGCGGCTCAGGTCATGGTCTCAGGGTCCTGGGATCGAGCCCCGCATTGAGCTCCCTGCTCAGAGGGGAGCCTGCTTCCCTTCCTCTCTCTCTGCCTGCCTCTCTGCCTACTTGTGATCTCTCTGTCAAATAAAAAATAAAATCTTTTAAAAAAATGATCATCATTTTTACTCTTTCAAAGAAAAAATATTATAAAACATGGCATACGTGTGTTTAAAAATATACCTGCCTACCAGCGTTTTCTTGCTACAAAGTTGACTCTGTAGTTCTTTGAACAGTTTCACAAGCTCATGTATTTAAACAGTGCTTGGGCAAGAAAGAGTTCTGGCAACAGAAAGTTATGTCTATGTGTATGAGTTATGGAGAATGAGAGCCACATGTGGCCTATCAGCCTCATTACTCTGTAATTATATGTAATGTTGTAAATCCTAGTTTTCAGTTTTCCCCCGGTGTATGTTTTTGTTTAAAAAGAAATCACTAGCACAGCTCATTATACAAGACACCATCAGCCTACTTTTTTGAGAAAATGAACTGAATTTCGAAAGGTGGCTTTTGTTTTAGTTGTGTGGCCCTGAGTTTAGAGACATCTGAGCACAGGTTCTACTGCGCTGCAGGGTCCAAGTGTTGAATTCTAGGTGGGGACTTGGTGTATGCTTGGATTTTATAGAAAGCTTCAACGTCCAGTGCATCGTGTAGCTCTACTGTTGAGAAGTAGAGGGTCCAGCATCATGCTTACTAACTAATGCAGAAAGCTGTGGTATATATATAACCGTGGGCTCAGGGAGAGCCTGCAGGTCTTCTAGAAGGTCTGAGTTGATCTTCACTTGGCCAAACCTTAGTACCTACACAGGGGACCACTGCTGCTGCTCTGGGGACCAGCAAACAGTACTTGGTCAATCTTGGGTAAAGTAGCTGTCTTTTGCCATGCATCTTGACTATGATGAAATTCTGTATCACTTTGTAACTAAAATAAAACCACCCATGGCTTAAAGGAGAGACTATCAAACCTAGTTTTGGTGTTAATGTGAATCTCTGATTTTCATGTGTCGATATGGTGGCCATTCAATTTCGTATGCATTTTTTTGTGTTTGTGTGTGTGTGCATATGTATGTGGTTGGATAATTTATAACATTATTTTGAATTCCTAAACACAGTCTCTGCATTTATAACTATCCCCTTATATTACGAGAGGAAACCAAGTTTTAGGAGGAGGTAAATAACTGCATACTACCAAGGAGCTGGAAAAGGTCTTACACACAAGACTCAGATTCAGAAAAAACAGATCCTAATCTCCAATCCAGCACTGACTAGCCATCTAACAGGGAGAGCTCTACCTAATCTCTTTCTCTTCCTCCATGACCTCTTTCTCCAGAAAGATACCTGAGCTCTCTCTATGGTAATAGCTTACAAGAGACAAAGGTGAACGCTGCAGGACCTCTTAAGGTCTCAGTCCAGAACCAGAAAACTGTCACTTCTGCTACATTCTATTAGTCAAAGCAAATTACAAGATCAGCCCAGATTCAAATAGAATTAAAAGGGTCTAGGTCTTGATTAGAGAGGTAGCCTGTGCAAGAGGAACAGGAAAGATCGGTGGTGGCCACCTTTGCCAACAACCCACCATAGACCTCTTGTTAATTGTCCCTGGATTACTGTAAGTAAAAACACCTCGGTGAGCCTTCCTGTTGAGCATAGCCTGTGAAAAGAACAGACAAGTACCCTTTAGGGTCCTTCCATGATAGATTTGTATAAGATCTGATAGTGGTTGTGACTTTTTTCTTAATTCTTAAGATGTTAATACCTATATAATGTCCACTACTACCTTTGAGGGGGATGAGAGGCAATTCTGGGCCCACGCATGGGATGAGGTGATCAAGAGAAACCAACCTTCAAATCCACGGAGCTGACAAGCTGGCTCTTGAGCAGGGGTTCACGGTAAGATTAGAGAGGGGGCAGGGAATCAGCAAGTAGCCAAGGTTGCAGAGAAAAATGGGCTATTGAATTTGGGGGACAGGTTTTCAGTGTTCCCTGGGGACTTCCAGAAATACTGAGTAAAAGACTGATTCTCCAGCTCTCAAGTAGGATAAATGTTTGAATTATTGTGATTCAGATTCTAGAAGAACATTTAACCTTATGGGTTATGGAATTCTAGGAAATACTTGCCACAGATGTAAAAGTTCCTGACACAGGTGTCTGGCTCAAATTAAGTACTCCAAAACTGGTAAAAGCCAAAAGTAGGTGTGGGTGTTACGAGTTGAACTGAAACATGAGTGCATCAAAGTCCATACTGTTAACATTTGTGATATTGAGTGTTTATGATTATAGTAACGTTAGGTAACTTCCAAGTATTCATGGGTTTGAACTCACCATTTTAGTTATTTGAGTTTCACAAACTTTACTCACAAAAATACTCCTTTGCAGGGATGTCTTCAAGAATGAAGAAGAGGCTGCAAAACCAAGTTCCCATTTGCTCCCAGGCAGAGAATAAAATTAAAAAGAAGCACAGAGTAAAATTCCAAAAGTGGGGAGCTGTGTGGTTTGAAATAGCCATGAGCCGATTGTGAGAAGGCCCAGGCTCCAAACTCTCTCTCACAAACTTTCTACAAATTAGATCCAACACTCAGGGTACCAGCAGTCTTTGAAAATGCAAGTACCTTAATATAAATCACATTAGCTCTGTCTGCTCATTTACGGACTGAGAATTTTCAGTTGGAGAGCAGTTGTAAAAGACCGGATTCAGACGTGGGTGTCAGGGGACTTTGACCAGCTCGAGGTTGAGGAAGCCAAGCAGGAGATAGTAGAGGGATCCAGAACCCAAGAGGATGCTATAAAGACCACCAAGACAACACATCTACCCATATACTGATTACATGGATTTCCCAAGTCTATTAGTGTCACAGAGAATTATTGGCTAACAGGTCTACCTTTCCCCCAAACTCCTCAGAAGCCCCCCATCCTCACTCTCAGGGTCTTTCTTGCACTCTTGGGATTACAAATCAAGGTCATTCATCACTGAACTGAAATGACACATATAACTAATAGATAACATCATCAACATGTATATTTAAAATGAGCACTCTTACCTGGATGTCAGTTACATTTCAGTAAAAATCACTTAAAGAAAAGTCAGCTTTTGACATTCAAAGAATGATTATTCTGAGTCCCCACTCAGAAAATACTCTTGAGGGTGAACAGGATTAAGAGCCCACTTGTGATGAGCACTGGGCGATGCACATAATTGTTGAATCACTGTATTGTACCTTGGAACTAATAGAATGAAATGTGATAATTATACTGGAAATACTTTTTTTAAGAGAATAGTCTTGAAATACAGTCTTGGCCTAAACTGATCATGGTTTTTGTAATACACTAGCTCCAAAGGAGGCCTGGTGATCTAGAGGGTGAGGTTCTACTCGGAGGCAGAGGTGGGGGTGGTGTGGTGGGTGGGATCCAGGGACTTGGAGTACTGGAGAAGGGAGCACACTAGGTAGGCTGATGGGAATTCTGAAAGCAGCAATCCTGGGAAGAGGGGAAGAGATCTCCAAGATGAATTTGAAGGATTTCACCTAAGTAATCACAGAAGTGGTCTGATAGATAAGTGTGAGGAGTGTTCTCGGCCCCTAATGTACTAAGAATTCAGCCTGCATGAGGGAGGCCCAGAAAGTTCCCTGTGTTTAGAGGGATGGCTTAGGAGGTCTTATAAAGATAGTAGGCCAGCGTGAGTCTGGGACAGGACAAAAAGCCTTGGTGTGAGGGATTTGGCAATTGGGAGCGAAAGGCAAGGATCAAAAGCTAGAACAGCTGGTACCAGCATGATGCTTCAGGACACTACATAAAAGGAAGTTACCTAAATGGAAACCAGTCCAAGGTGCAGACCAGAATGTCACCTATAGATATCTGCAGACATCTATAGACACTATATGAATATGGAAAGAGGGAAGAAATCTAAATGACCAGAAGCATATACTCCAAAGAGGCCAAACCAGCCAATAAAGATGGTCTGAACCTTTAGATACCAAGGCACAATAAACTTCAGATATAAAGTCAATTTTTTTCTCTTGATAACCAGACATGGAGGGACTTATGTAGGAGAATTATTAAATCAGTTACATAAACCAAGACTATATCTTCTCACATTTGAGTTGCAATTAATATAAACTTTTAAACAGATTTACTGGTCATTTCGATTTTTGATCCTTTCCATAGCTGCACAGTGTACCCTCTGCCCAGAGACCAGATTTCTGGTCTTTTCCAGAATCACTGGGTAGCCATTGGACAAATGTTGTAGTTGCAGCCACCCTCAGACACCCACTAACTCCCTCTGACTCTAGAACCCTAAGAAGTTTGGGGCAGCTAGAGTTCTACACCACCTAGGGACAGCTGAGGATCTAGACTTCCGTGTGGCTCCCATATGGCTTCCAAGCATCTAATCCTGTGGACATGAGCAAGTCGCAGAGAAGTCATGTTACAGGCATCACAGATGGCTCACTCGCTCACTCGTCCTCCATTCTCATCTCTTCCTTTCATGCCTTCCTTTGCTATGGAGATCAGCCATCTAAACTTTGCTCTCTACCTCTCTTGCCTTCTAACATGGCAAAAGTGCTCAGTGAGGGAGAAGGTGACAAAAATAAAGGACAAAGCCTCATCAAAGAGAAAAAGTCCTTTGTAATTCATCCTTTCCCCCTCATTCCATTGTCCCATCCTCCTTTTCCCTGCCCAAACCACAGCCGTGATATTTATAACTACCACACCATCTTGTGACCATGAGATGACATCGATGAGGGCAAGGACTATATACTCAATGACGGCAAACAGAAGCATGGAATGACCTGGGTCCTTCGTGCTGTGGGAGAGCCCTGCAACTTTGTGAAACAATGATAAAAAAAAAAAATCCATATCTGTTTTCTCTGCTGTTAGGTTTTCTGTTCCAAGAGCCCAGCCCATTCCCAGTAAATAAAAAGGAAATCATTGTCATCTAAACATATACTCCAACTCATTTCACTATACTCATACTGCTCCCTTTCACTTTCATTCATTAGTTCATTGATTCAACACATATTTGCTAACATCTGTTAAGTGAGGGGCAGGAACCCTTCCATTTGCTGGAGCTATCGTGATGACCTAGGCAAACTCTCTGAACTCCTGGGGATGATGTTCCACCTCCTGGAAACTCAGGCTCTAAGTAGACTCTTCCAAATGAGCCTACTCTGTATGCAATATGCACATCGTGGTGAACTCTGCTGACTCACACCACAAAGGAAAATTAAGTAGGGGGACCCATTTGGGGTAATTGTCTTGTTTCATCAACTAAATTGTAAGAGGCTGTGACCTGTGCTTTCTTTGAGGCCTCAGTTTTTTCTACTTGGTAGCTTTATAGTAAAAATGTTTTGGTTGTTTAAAATCTTGGCCAAAATGGAGAAAACTGTAAATTTTGCCAAAAACACCTTTCCACCACCCTCTATCTCACTTTTCTGTATCACATGTCCTTCAGTGCAGCTCAGAAACTTGGATCAGGTCACTTACATTTCTGGTCACTCTCTGCTATCCCTCGGGTTTATATATCCTACACGGGTTAGGTTTGTTTGTATTGTTCTTAGTTGAAATTTACCTCATGCAACCTCTGCTTTAGGTAGAGTCCTGCAAATTTCCTCATGCTTCATGCCATTCCTTTAAGCTACATTTCAGCACAGAGCTTTCTTTGTTCTCAAGAATTCCAACAGCGTCTCAACACTACCGCACGCAACCTATACAGGAAAGTGTCCATCACTTTTTTAGGGAGGTACATGTGTGGCTTCCAAAGCACTGTGACACAATGCAAGTGTAGAAAAAAGCTTATGTCAAGAGGATTTTAGTCCCCTCATGTCAAGACAATTTTAAGTCTAAATTGGGGGAAAAATAAATATATATATATACATACATATGTGTATGTATATATATATTGTCTTCGCATGAGGGGACTAAAATCTTCTTGACATAAGCTTTTTTTTTTTTACATATGTATATATACATATATATATGGAGAGGAATGTGCTTGCTTTGAGCAGGGAAGGTATACTGTTCAACATTGATTGGTTATTAACATAATATAATTTAACCTATATTGCAAAGTTTCTTCATGTGGGTGGTTTGGGAAAATACATAGGAAATTATTGTTAATATCAAGGAATTTATAGCATGTGGGGATAAAAGGACCTCCTTTTGCCAATGGAAAAGGAGGATGTTGTGTAGGATGTTAATAATTTACCAGAGTAAGAAATAGGGTTAAGCAGAAGTCGTTATATCTTGGGATGTCTCCAGACCTTTACTTGATTAAAACATGTTGTGAATCCTCATGAGGAGCGTATTGTCTGTTAACATTTCTCAAGTACACTTCAAAATGTGACTAATATTCTCAAAATACATGTAGGACTGAGGATCCTACAAAACATACATTGGCTAATCTATGACATTTGTAAGAGCCTGGATCCATCCTTTGAAGAATGTGCAGAACACAACCCAAGTTCTTTGTCAATATGAGCATCTTTAAAACATATGTGTAAATAGAAATTTGAAATGAACTTCAGCTCTATATTGATTAAAAAATCTTTACTCTCATTACCAACTGGTACATGACTGCTTTTCTCTAAACATACTCTTAAACTATCACTCTGATCTGACTCTATATAGCAGGGTATAAATAGCACTCTCTCGCATCTGTGTTTCCAAAGTATCTAGCTGTGGTAGGCTGTATCTATCACTCTTGTGAAGCAAGAAAAGATTAGTTAGAATAATATCCCTGATATGAAAAAACACATCTGGGCTCTAAGTTCTAGCCCTTACATCTCATGCCTCAACACAGTATGTTTCGGAATAAGTGCTCACAGCAAACATAGAGAAAATCCTGACGGCCTCCCTAGGGAGCGTTCTTTGTTTTCATGCTTTCTGTTGCTTTTGTAACCACCTTGATCTTCATCTGTGCAAGTCCATATTGTTCATTGGAGAATTAACATCAAAGCAAAATATCCAACAGTCTTCTTGCTTTTAACAAATTTCTTAATTAAACCCAAGAGTTCCTTTTCTTTCTCACGTTGAAGATTTATGTGCTCATGATGCTCACCCAAAAGTACCATATGACCCAGAGTGTTAGAATACTCAAAACCACGTGCCCTGATCCTTATTATTTTAAAAACTGAATACACCCACACCTGAAATAACTACAAAGGCTCACTCCCCAGGCTGCTCACCAATCAGACAACACCTGGTCCAGCCCACTACTAATTGATCACACACGCCATACACATGGAAAGGGGCACGTTGCTGCAGAGTTTATTATGACTTCCAGAACTTGACTCTTCAGAATATCACGAATCACGGCAAGCATGTGTCTAAGTTGTAACTGGGAGGTGGCGTCTCTTAATCATTATTTAGTTTTAGTAAGGACTCTTTGGAAAGAAATATATTCTGAGATTTCTGCCACTCAAAGCACAGCCCTCAAACCAGCAGCATCAGCATCTTGTGGGATCTCGTTAGAAATTAAAAATATAAGTCTCCAGCCGAACCAACGGAGGCTGCAACTCCATTTCAACAAGACTTCTGTGCATAGTAAAGTTTGAGAAACGCAGAAATCTGGTCAGATTTCCCTTCATAGACTTCAAACCCACTCACAATCATTGTACAACTAATGACAGTTTCCTCTCTCACGGAACTAAAATATAATGAGCAAACTGTAGTATTGTAGAAAGTGATACTAAAAAATTTCGAGCATTTTCTCAAAGACAAATATTGGATATTGCAACAAGCAGAGCATCTCATGACTGCAAATTTCCTTTAAGAAGTCTTTCCTATCCAAAATTATGCTTATTTACTTTGATGTTTGCTGCTAGGCTATAGAAGGGCCTGTTGACCTTATGTTATACAAAGTAATGGGTTTATGATTGGCTTTCACAAGAGTCAATCATTTCTGCTTTGGGGAAGTAATAAAAAGAATCAGGAAAACACCATTTAAAACAGCTTGTTTTGTGTTTCTTTCCCCATCAAATGGTGTGGATTTTGGGGAAGAGATTATTTCAATCCAGAGACCTAATTGAGTGGATAGTACCTAACTGTATTTAGCACTCTTGAGATAGAACATTACACCACAGGAGGAAAGCTCGTTGGTCTCCATCTCTTGGTGTGATGTATCTGCTTTGCTAATTATTTTTTTAAAATCCCAAAATTAGGTCTAGCCCAGAGAAGAGAGTCATCCACTGATTTGAAAAAGCAAAGGGAGCTAAAGAAAATGAGACATAACTCCAAAAAAAAAAAGCCTTTAAGTTTTTTTTCTTTCCTTTTTTTTTTAAGATTTATTTATTTGACAGATAGAGATCACAAGTAGGCAGAGAGAGAGAGAGAGAGGAGGAAGCAGGCTCCCAGCTAAGCAGAGAGCCCAATGCAGGGCTCGATCCCAGGACCGTGGGTTCATGACCTGAGCTGAAGGCAGAGGCTTTAACCCGCTGAGCCACCCAGGTGCCCCAAGCTTTAAGTTTTTAACAAACATCAGATTTTATATATTCAGTTTTGTTTGACCCCTTTTAAATTAGACACTGTAGTAAATTAGACACACTTTTATTCTTGTGGTGTGGTCATCGCCAGAAACCTGTTTCTCTAACTCATCTTTGAAAACTATCCTCAAAATACTCTTTTGAGCATCACAGGAAAATGACATGATTTTGTTCCCACTGGTTATTTTTAATTTTAAGTGTTGCTATCCAGCCTTATCTCCCACCCTTTCTCACAAAGTTAGGCCCCCGTGGTCTCAAATCATTCCCTTAAAATCAAGAAACCAACTCTAAAACACATCTTGCCCCACTTGAGTTTTAAAAGTTTGTGCCCAGCAATTAGGAGTATCTAAGCAGTTTTGGCCAACAGTAAAATGAGGACAACAGCATCTGCCTCAGTTTCTTTCTGTGAAGATCGAAAATACTCAGAGGAAGATACAGTGCTCAAGTGTCTGTAGGAATTCTGGTCGGTTTTTGCAAAATATTCAATTCAGACTCCAGGCATGCCTCATATGCACAGCAGCCATCAAATTTTGCATCGGTGACTTATGCAACTGGTGAGCTCTCTAAAGATTTCTCCATCCCTCAGGAACGTTTTCTCTCCCACCCACCCCCTCCCTGTCCTCTGCCCTAGGTCTCCACAAGGTCCGCCAGGAAGGGAGGCCAAGTGAGATGTCCAGAGGCAGGGGTCTGCTGTGGAAATAAGGGTGAATGAGTGTGATGTGATGTGATGTGTGTGTGTGTGCGTGTGTGTGTGTGTGTGTCCAGAGCTAAGGCCAGGGCAGCAATTGTGACTTGCAGCAGTGAGGGACACCATATACTAGAGGATGGGGTTTTTCTAGTTTGTTGTGGAAAGCATAGCCCTGTGCTGGGGATGCCCAGCACCACCTCCAAGTTCCAAGGGCCAAAGGTTGCGTAAAGTTCAGGTGAGAGAAAGGTGATAGACTCCTGTGTTTGGAGTCTATCAGAGCTTAAAGCAATTCAGGAGATATCATAGATGGTTGTCAATCCCAACAGAGCCTCCCAAGCATCAGCAGAGACAAAATTCTTGAGAGTCCTTGGAGGTTATCTGTGTGCATTTTGTAAGTGTCTCCATGGTCTGGAGGAGAGAGAGAGGACTACTTCCAGCAAGACTGGAGTCAAACAACCTGGATTCAAATTTAGCTGAGCCATTACAATCTGTGTAATCTTATAATTACCACCCACTCTACACAAGAATGCTAAATGTCTATTAAACTGCTATCCAATAAATATTTAGGTTTCAGAAGACACAGCAATGAAGAAAATTCCCATCTTTGGTAATGTTACTAAAATGATGATAGCATTCATTCATTAGGTTCGTACTCTATACCTGGATCTATTAACATGCTTCACATACATCATACCTCTTATTAATTCTCGCAAGAGTCCTATGAAACAGGGATTAATTATATCCACTCTGCAGTTGAGGAAATTCTAGCTTATGAGGTTAGATTACTAAAGTTCACAATAGTAGTAAGTATCAGAAATGGAGTTTGAACCAGATGGGTTTTTGTTCACAAAGCCAGAGTGCTCGAGCCCTGACACTATTCGGTAGGTCATAGGGAAAAGCCATGGCTCAAATAAGTCCTGAGCAAGACAAAAATCATAAAAACCAGAGTAAAGATCCAAATATATCCTAAAAGGGTCAGAAATGACACAAGTGCTAGGGAAGGAAGAAGCGCACCCACATTTAACCGGGGGTTATCAGTGAAGTTATCCTGAAGAGGGAGATTGGAAGAGCTTTCTAGGCTAAAAAAATAGATAGATATAGATATAGATATAGGTATAGATATAGATATAGATATTAATAATGATCATCTTCTCTGCAGGAATTTATAGGAAATTGTTTATGCTTTTCTCCACAGAGCTCAAATAATTGCCCCAACTTTATTCTAATTAGCTTTCTCCCTTGTGAGGAAAGGAATAAGGTACTAATTTTGGTCTCTCATTTGCGAAAGAGGAAAATGACACCAAGCTTAAATAAATTTTTTAAGATCCCATAGAACACCAATAAAACAAAAGGAACAAATACAAGTTTGGCTCTTGGGACTCCATTTTAATCCAGCAACCTGTTCACATGATCAGCCTCTTATTTAAACACAGGTCTAAGTGTACCCTTTGCAAATACATTGCAAATTCACACACATCTTTCCTTTTCTTTTTTAAAAGTATAAAACTTTCTCAGGAGGATTGTGTGGACAAGTTCAATTTTTGAAAATGAAGTGGAAAATTCAGCATTACACAGTTCCCTCAGTAAATCTGGGGATCACAGTATTTGCTTGCAAAAGCTTATTTGGGGTTATTTCATTGGTTCATCTCATTTAGAATCCCACTGCAAGCTAATGATTCCTACAAGTGTGCAAGGAAATGAAAACATGGTAATGATAGTTAGCTCCACCAAGCCATTTGGCCACTCAGCCAGGACAAAAAAAAAAAAAAAAAAAAAGGTAGGTTAGAGTGTGAAAATGACCATAGTTTTCATCCATTTTCTTACCTCTGAATCCTTTCAGGATGTAGACCAGCCTGTCAAAAAAGTACATGGGCTGGTGCTCATAAATGGTTATTTATGAGGTTATATGGCAGAGACTGCCCATTGTCTTCTCCACCTTCTTCCATAACAGAAATACTTTATTTGGTCATACAGCAACCCAGGGGGCAAGAAAAGGACAGTCTTTCTTGCCATCAGTTGTATCAGGCAGCTTACTTCTGGGCAATATAATAAAGGCAGAACTCGATTTTCAGCTTCCAGGGAACACGCTTAAAGGTAAGAGACAAATTGTCTTCTCTCCTTCCCTTCCTTCTCCTTCCTAATGGCTGGAATACAGTTGTAATAGCTGGAGCTTCAGCAGCCACTTTAAGCCATAAGAACCACTGTAGTTTAAAGCCACAGATGAGACAAGATAGAAGAAAACTTGATACCGTGTACTGCCATACCAGTTCTGGATCTCATGACTTCTTGAAGTGACAAACTTTTTTCTTTATTAAGGCACTGTTATTTTAGGTTAGTTATTCTATTACTCATAGCTGAACCTAACAGAAGCTGGAGCAACCTATTGGGCATTGTCGTTTGCTCTGCAATCAGGTGGAATAAAGTATCTTTCTTCTGGTTTCTCTAAAGAGTTGGTACTATGGCAATTATTAGCTAGACCACTTAATTGGCAATTTATCAAGAACTATCTTTGGACATTTCTTTGTTGTCATTGCTTTAAGCCCCTATTTAAAGCATTAGTTATAATTCATCTTGTATACTTCCATGTATTAAACCTGTTTTTTTTTTTCCAACTAAATTGAAAGCTGCTTTATTGCCGAGTTTTACCCATGAATTCCAGATATTCAAGTCTCAGTGATAACTTCAGGATACATTTACCATCTGTGTTAAAATCTGAAACACAGTTTTTTTTCAGGGATGATCTGTTCATTTGTGTACAGAGAGTTACTGAAAATCAAGATAGCAAGGGTTTAAGAAATTGGTTTAAATCCCAGACACTTCAGCAGGTGAGTGACTTACTCTCACTGTGCCTTAATTTTCTCACCTGGAATATGAAAATAATAACAGCTGACAATAATATAGATAAAAAATAATAATATAAAGTACTCTCTTAGGAAGACGGTACTGCATTGAGTCTCATTTCCAGGTCAGAAAACTAAGATTCAGAGAAAGTCAATGGCTCAAGTTCACAAAAGTAGTCAGGAGTCCCAGTGAGATTCACTGGTATCCTGAGTTTTTCAGTAAGTTCTTCTTCCATGAAAATGCTACAATAGCAACACTGATATTTCTGCCCCAAACCTACTCGTCTGGAATTTTCTTTTAAAGCCTACTACTTCTATCATTCTTTTTACACTGTCTTGTCATTCCCCCCACCCAGCCCCTCTTCAGGATGCTTTTTCACAACTAACAAAACATTTTGTGGGGAAGAATTCCGTGTAACATACCTTTGTCACACAAGCCCCTTTCAAATGGTCAAGAGACAGTATTGATACTAATGATGTTCTTGTGTTGGAGAACATTGCAAACTATGGAAAACAAAAGAAGGCATCGATTCTAATAGTACTTTCTACCACCGTGAAGGTCTTCTTATTAAAACAAGAATATGGCCCAAGTAACATAGGACCCAAACACAAACCCTACAGGTCTACATTGACCAATGCAATTTTCCATGGACATTCTAAGTATTAAAATAATTAGCTACATAAACATTAAGAATAGATATTCCATTCATTGTCTATGCTCCGGTTTTAACAAGGAGTGGTTCATTTTATATATTAAATGAACTCATTATATTGGCTTGTGTAAATCAGAAGGAAATATCTAAATGGAACGATCAAGAAATAAATTCCCAATCTGAGCCACAGAAGATCTAAGAATTTTTGAGACTCCGTAGATGTCATATTTTAGTGACCTTGAGGGGTATATATAACTACTTATTAACTACTATTTAAATGGCAATAGTATAGTCTCAACCTCTGGCAAAATCAATTGAGCGAAAAAAATTCAATATTTAATAATGTGATTGTTAAGATCTATCAGAGACTACCAAAAGAAGCAAAACAGTCAATATGAGACATCTAAAATTAGGGAAAAACAAATTAGGAACTCTATGTAATTTATATTTATAAAACAGCCTTCACTATTCAGAGACATGTCTAAGAAAATATGCCTATTTATAGATGCAAAATTTCTACAAAATGGAAATTGCACTGATGTTCGTTTTTTAGCTGGAGACCAGAATAGAATAATCATAAATGTGTTTCATCATTGTGTAGCATTTTATAGTTTATAAGTGACTTTGGCCTCTATTATTTTATTTAATTCTCATATGAATTCCAAAGTAGCAGGTATTAGTGTCCATCCCCATTTTACAAAATAGGAAACCAAGGATCGGTGAAGTAAGGTCTCCTTTCCAGGATCCCATAAACAGTGAGCAGCTGACCTATTTATTCTGGATCCAGTGGTCTTCCTAATAAAATATGCTTTATAATCTTAGCACAGGTCAGAAGCAGACTTCAAGCCCAACATCTGATTTTCCTTTCCAGGGAAGATCAAATGAGGAGTACCATAACTGGTACTTTGTACAGATATGTTAAGTTATAACACAATTGTCCCCAGCTGACCAAAAATAAAATAAAAGATTGCCCATCAACCAGCTACACTCTTGAGGCATGTATATTATCTATGGATAGGAACCGAGTCTACAGTTACCTCAGGAGAGATATAGGGAAATTATTTGAATTTACCTGTAAAATGAAGAGTCAAAGCCCTTGATAACTTTTCACCAATCAAGAGAACAATCCAGAACAGACAAATTCTTCCTTCCCCAAACACTGAAACATGCATTCCCTTTCATCAACTCTCGCACCACTTTGTTCTCTGGAATTAGACCCAAGTGTGCAGCCTGTGGACATCCAATGACTGGGCACAAAGGAGAGCTGTCACAGATGATCTGGGCGCAGGTGCAGAATAAACTAATGTTCTTCCTAATGTGTTCTCCTTTTTAATAATAATAAAAAGTTATAATTACTTTTTAAATAACTTTTCCCCATTTGGATAAGTGCAGTTCATGAGTGTGGATCTCCCTGGTCCGAAGCATACTGTTCATGTTTGTTAATGACCGACCCCCATAGTTTCCTAATCACAAGCTAATCTTACTTTGGTGGATTCATATTGACAATCATCTCACTTATAAAGACTATTTATTATCTGTTTTTCAAATTAACAGTTGATTGGCATTAAGCGCAACTTCTTTCAAGGGGCAGTGTCTTTGTATACAACTAATTAAACTAGGGAACTCATCTGCTCAAAAATTGCAAGAATTAGAATTGTGAAAAAATAACACTTTTGCCTCAAAATTGCTATACTCATATGCACAAAGTTTCTATATAATGTGATGAAATAATTATTGTAATTAGCATCTTAATTTGAATTTAGATGCAATTTTTTTTTTTTTTTTCTTTTTAGAAATCTAAATTAATTCCCTGGGAAACTGATGAGAATTTTTCAAAGTAGAAATAAATGCCTGTAATAAATCAAGAGATAAGGGAACAGGCAGAGATTATTCTGCAATTAAAGTTTACTAAATTAATTCCACTTAAACTCCTTGGAGTTTAATGCAAAAGAACTTGGAAGTATGTATCTTCCAGGATTAAAAAATTCACACACTGAAAACTTAAAGGCAAAGAAGGGAAAAGAACCACATAATCAATATTTCCCTAAACACTAATCAGAAAATAAATGTTAATATTCCTCTCACAGTTTGATATTAAAAATATAAATAAAAGACACCAAACTTGAGTAAATTAAGTGGAAACATGGACAGGTGATTGGAAGTTGAATGTGAATATTTGTTTTACCCAAATGAATGTAAATTTCATTAGTTGATAATTAAAAGGAAATTATACAGACATTACAATTACTGGCAATGGCATAAATTATGAAGCTGTATGGCAAAACAATTTAGGAACCCACATTGCTGTTACTATTGTCAAACTGGTTACCAGAGAAACCTAGGATAAATAATATATTCTGTGACTATGGAAATGAGGCCTTGATGTGTTGCTAGGCTGTTAAAGCTAATGTCATTGTATAAAACAATAATGTTAAACATTATTAGTTTTTTAATTATGTCAGTTAATTAGAATTGTTCCTGTTAATTGCCTATGATTCATCTCCAGATGAAAAATGCTCAAGTAAGAGCTTTGGCTTTCTCTCTCTCCCAACACAGCATCTAAAACAAGGCCTGAGTTTTGTACCTTTGGATTTTACAAATACCATTAACCTGGGCAACAACAATAATCATGGTCAAATCCGTCCATAATAAAAAATGCTTTAATAAAAGTATATTATTAAGGCAGGTACTCAAGAAAGAAGAGCCAATATTTTACTACTGTGGACTGGAAAGTGACCCTTAGTTCCCAAATGTTGGTTTTATGTCAGATTTTCACCAACAAATTAAAAGCAAAGGTAATAAGGTTAAATTAAAGACTGTCTGACATTTGTCTAGCCTATGAATACTGAAACATTGAACTTCTATGAACCCTGAACTTCTTCCCTTATTTTTCATGACCTTAGGAAATATTTATATTTTCTTAGTTTTACTTATATTGTCCAATATTTATTGAGCATCTTAATATATTATAAACACCATGTTAAACATTTAATATCCAGTTGTGGTGAAAATCTTATGACCTGCCCTTGTGGAGCTTAGAGTTTAAGGCCACAAAGGAATCAATATACCATTGAGACCATTGAAACTACTATACTGTAATCTATACTTCTATACTTACCATATCATGGAGACCATCGAAACTTCTCAGGCATGTTGTAGGGTCATGACGAGCATACTAACGAACTAACTCGGAGCTCCTCAGGTTTCGCCTATATAGAATAAGAACAGGAATGCTTCTTCATGAGTTTTGTCCATTATGGCATTCCTAATGTCTAAACAATGATTCATGATAGGTGTTTACTTAATATTTGTGGAATGGATGAATTATCCATTGCTGAACATGAAAACAATACCAAATAGGCCTCTCAAGACAGATTTTGTTCCACTGATGTTAAACGTTTTCAACATTACACTAAGAGAGCTTGTTAAATGTTCTCAATATTTACACTAAGAGAGTTTAGACTAAAAAATTTTTTTTTAATCAGTAAATTAATTTTTCAATGACCATAGTTTAGAATTAGGTACAAGAAAATGTTACAGAATTTGTGTTTTGGATGAGAGTCCTTGTTTTTGAAATGTCTAAAGTTTTTGGTGCAAAAGGAGATTTCAGAGAGCAATTTGCCATACCACAAGGAAATGGTATCCATGATATGATTTCACTCCCTACAATATGTAGTAGCAAGGAAGACTCAATTTGTTAGAAGAGCAAAATAATCAGGACAGGACAGGCCTTTCTTCTTCACCAGCCACCTACAAGATACACTTGAAGGGTGCTTCAAGAAGCTTCCAAAAGTGTTTACCATACATCTGTGGTATAGCCTGATTTATGGAAGACCCTGGTTCACCAATCCTTGCCTTAGTTCTGAGCAAATTTACTGTCCCAGCTGTTACATTTCTATTGGGCTTTAATGAGAAGAAAAATTTTCTGTTCCTAAACCACTTCCTTGAATTGGTTACAGTGATTTCAATTCAGTGGCAGGAGGGTCTGACTAGGACAATGAAATGATGCTTTAACACCTGCAAGTTTCTGGAAACCTTCACATGTCTTATGCTTTATCTGGAATCTGAATTGATGGGTTGGGAAGGATTGTTGTAGAAACCGACTAATCCTGCATCACAAAGGGAGCATTATGACTGCTTATTTAAGGATAAAGAAAGAACTAGGCAATATTAACACACAGAATCCTGGGCCCCATACACATTTGTACCTTTCTAGACAATTTCCCAGCTTGCTTCACATGCTATTCGGTAGTCAAGCTGCCAAATAGACTTTCTGTCCCAACAAAGATGGTCTCTTTCCTTGGAGTTTCAGTTTTTGTAATTTGGCTGATTGGAGAACTTGGCTGAGCAAAGCATCATCAGAGATGATTTCTCTTGTTGTGAATTCAAAAGGCTTTAGCACACTGCACAAATGATCCATTAGCGTCCATTGTCTAGAGTTCAGGAAAACACCTTCTGCAGCATTGTGCACTAATGTCTATGGCTTTTTTTCTTTCTCTTTCTTCTCCTTCTATGGGAAAGCATGCCTCCCGACATATACAATGGCAGGCTTGTCAGTATGTGAACACTTTATGTATGATTAACTGAAGTTGGGAGAAACTGTCACACTTCAAAAATTCTCAGAGAATTCTGGCAAATGGCAAGAACAAGATGCAAAAAGACTGGGAAAAGCTGCAGTATTTCTAAGTTTGTTGGGAGAATATAAGTCCAATAAAATCAGTAGAGGAAAGAGAACAACTCAGATTTTAGTGTGCATGGTCACATATTTCCAGGTGGACAAGATAGAATAAAACATTGCCAACTCTTTAATCTCACAGTTGTGTTGTAAAAAACAAGAACTTAAAACAACACATGCTGGAGTGGAGGGGGGTGGGAGGGATGGGGTAGCTGGGTGATGGACATTGAGGAGGATATTATGTGTTATGGTGAGTGCTGTGAATTGTGTAAGACTGATGAACCACAGACCTGTACCCCTGGAAAAATAATACATTATATGTTAATTTAAAAAATGGGCAATAAATTTATATAGGATATTCAAAAAACATATTTTAAAAAACACAGTAAACTACAACAACTTTGAAAAAGAACAAAGTGGGAGGACCTGTACTATCTAATTTCAAGGCTTCTAAAACCATAACAAGATACCATGACAACTGGTGTAAAGATAAATGAATAGATCAACAGAACAGAAAAGTCCAGAAATAGACTCATAAGTATATAATATGCGGACAGTTGTTTTTCCACAAAGATGCAAAAGCAGTGGTTGGAGAAAGAATTATCACTGCAACAAATGGTGAAAGAACAATTGGATTTACAGCTGCAAAAATAAACAGACAAAACCCCTTCACTTTGATCTCTACCTAGCACCAATATAAGAATTAACTCAAAGTGCATCATAGACCTAAAAGTAAGAACTGGTACTACAAAAGTTGAAAAGAAAACATAGGAAGAAATCCTTGTGACCCTGGGTTAGGCAAGGATATAGTAGATTTGACACCTGGAACATGGACCATAAAAAAAAATTAGTAAGTCAGACTTGTCAAAATTGAAGATTTCTCTTCTTGCAAACTCACTCTTAAGAAAATGAAGAGAAAAATCATGAAGCAGGAGAACATTTCTGTAAATCATAGTAGACTTGCATCTAGAATATATAAAGAATTCCCAAAACTGAAAGATAAGAAAACAACCTTTTTTTTTAAAAACGGGCAAAACATTTGTACTGACTTTAGCCATGATATACAAATGGCAAATAAGCCCATGAAAAGATACTTGACATCATTCCTTATTTTTTTTAAAGATTTATTTTTTATTTATTTTTTATTTATTTGACAGACAGAGATCACAAGTAGAGAGAGAGGCAGGCAGAGAGAGAGAGAGAGAAGCAGGCTCCCTGCTGAGCAGAGAGCCCGATGTGGGACTCGATCCCAGGACCCTGAGATCATGACCTGAGTCGAAGGCAGTGGCTTAACCCACTGAGCCACCCAGGCACCCGACATCATTCCTTATTAAGAAATGCAAATTAAAATCTCAATGAGGTGCCATTAGAAGCCCATTTTAAAAGGCAAGCTTTTAAAAACTGACCATCTCAAGTGTTGATGAGGAAGTGAAGGAACAGGAACTCTCACAAATTTCTCTCTCTCTTTTTTTTTTTTCTTGTTTATGGCCAATTGATTTTTTTTATTATGTTCAGTTAGCCAACATATAGTATATCTTTAGTTTTTGATGTAGTGTTCAATGATTCATAGTTGCCTATAACACCCAGTGCTCATTTCTGCTGGGATATAAAATTGTACAACAAATTTGGAAAACATTCTGGTCATTTCCTAAAAAATTAAAGATATACCCACCTACCACATGATTCAGCCATTTAATTCTCAGGCAGTTAACTCAAGAGAAACAAAAATGTAGGTCTATACAAAAAAAACTTGCATATAGTTGACCATAGCAGCTTTATTTGTAATAGCTGACCCAATGTCTATCATGGTACAAGAATAAACAAATTGTGATATATCCATACAATGGAATAGTACTCAGCAACAAAAAAGGAATGAACTACTGGTAACACAGCAATATGGACTGATCTCAAATAATTATGCTTAGTAAAAGAAGACAGACAAAAAACAGAATATACTTATAATTCCATTTATATAAGTCTTAGTAAATAAAAACTAATATGGAGTGACAAAAAAGACTCTGGCTATTTGGGGAAGAGGATACAAAGAGAGGCAAAGGCGGTACAAAGGAACTTTGGGAATTTATGGATGATAGGTTCACTCTCTCAATTGTGGTGATGATTTCAAGGTTATGTAAATACGTCAAAACATCAAATTGTATACTTCCAATATGTACAGCTTACTGCATGTCAACTATATCTTATAAAGCAGTTAAAACAAAAATAAAAATAAAAGCAGTGTATGATAAAGTTGGAAGATGATGATTGGGGACTATGCATTGTGGGAATTCTAGCAGGATCAACATACAGCATGGACAGTATGGAAGGTTTCCCAAAGGATGTGGCACAGACCTGAATGTATGAGAAGCAATCTCAGTACAGATCAGTCCATCAAGTAGTTTTTGAGCACTGGCTGCATGCAAGACTCTGTAATCGGCATGATTTCAAGGAGCTCATTGTTTGATGGGGGTAGACATACTAAACTTCAAGATAAACTGGAGGGAAAGCTGGGTAGAAGCTTGTACAGATTGTTCTGGAAACACAGAGGAAGATGGGTAACCTTATCTAGAGGTTCAGGGGAGGCCTCAAAAAAACAAAAACAAACAAAACAAAAAAACCCTTTTGAGCTAACTTGTAGATGAGAATGAGTAGCTAGGAAAGGAGAGGCAAAGTCAATGTTCCAAGAAGAAAGAACGGTATAACCAACGATTAGAAGGTATGGATAGCATGGTGCATTCTGAGAACAAATCAGTCAGTATCAACAGAAAATAAAAATGAGGTCCAGAGTGATATTCATGCATTTATTCACTCTGTTTGTTCCTCAGAAAATACTTGTTAAGTAGTTTCTACTTCATCAGGCTACATCTGATGATAAAACAGGTGAAGTTCTTTACCTTATAAAGCTTCTCTTATGGAAAGAGAACTCATTCTAGATGGTGCCCTTGAGAAACCCAGAAAGGTCAATGAAGACCAGATTCTGAAGACATTTGAATAGCACCCCAAGGTGCTCAGGCTTTATTCTGGAGGCAAAAGAGAGGCATGAAGAGAACTACGTGGTCAGTTTAATATTTTGAAGATCATGCAGACTTAGAGGGGTGGGTGGATCTGATGAGGACAAGACCAGAGAAGAGGAAACCTATTAGCTAGCTCACTGTCCCAGGAACCAGGATTGGAAACAGAAGAGTAAAACATTTAAGGGTTAAAATAATGATGAGTTCTCTGGGAAACAGTACGGAGGTTCCTCAAAAAGTTGAAAATAGAGCTACCCTACGGCCCAGCAATCACACTACTGGGTATTTACTCTAAAGATACAAATGCAGTGATCCGAAGGGGCACATGCACCCCAATGTTTATAGCAGCAATGTCCACAATGGCCAAACTATGGAAATAGCCTAAATGTTCATCAAGAGATGACCAGATAAAGAAGATTTGGTGTACACACACACACACACACAGGAATATTGTGCAGCCATCAAAACCCCCCCAAATCTTGCCATTTGCAACAATGTGGATAGAAATAGAGGGTATTGTGCTAAGCAAAATAAGTCAGTCAGAGAGGGACAATTATCATATGATCTCACTAATATGAGGAATTTGAGAAACAAAACAGAGGCTCATAGGGAAAGGGAGGAAAA
Source organism: Meles meles (assembly GCF_922984935.1). Classification (NCBI taxonomy): domain Eukaryota; kingdom Metazoa; phylum Chordata; class Mammalia; order Carnivora; family Mustelidae; genus Meles; species Meles meles. The sequence continues at coordinate 76,077,047 of NC_060077.1, forward strand.
ATGAAACAAGAAGAAACCAGAGAGAGAGACAAAACTTAAGAGACTCTTGGTCTCAGGAAACAAATTGAGGGTTGCTGGAGTAGAGGGGGGGTAGGAGGGATGGAGAGGTTGGATGATGGACATTGGGGAGGGTATGTGCTATGGTGAGTGCTGTGAATTGTGTAAGACTGATGAATCACACACCTGTAACCCTGTAAACAAATACTACATTATATGCTAATGAAAAAAGTCACATATTATATGATTCTTTTATCCAAACTGCCTAGAAAAGGCAAATTTATAAAAACAGAAAGCAGAATCGTGGTTGCCTGGGTCTAGAGGTAGGAGCTGAGACTAGCCGCATATGGTAGGCACAGGAATCTTTTTCAGTTAATGAAAACATTCCAAAGCTGAATTGTGGTGATGTTTGCAAAATTCTATAAATTTATTAAAATTTATTGAACTGTACACTTAAAATAGGTGAACATAATGTAACATAAATTATACTTCAATAAAGTCTTTTTTTTTTAAACCCAAAAAGGAAAAAAAAAAAAAGATGATGAGTTCAGTTAGAGGCATGTCAGCTTTGAGGCAGCCAGGAAGCAAGCAGCTGGATGTATTAGTCTGGGGCTTCCAGGAAGTGAGATCTAGAGACAGACATGTGTGCTGAGAATATCATTCTAGAGAACAGAAGACAGAAGAGACAAATTTCTCCCTGGTGCATCTGTCAGACACTGGATGCTCATCTAGTTTTTGCATAAAGAATCCCTGTCCTGGCGGTTACCTGCTCTTGCTTACTAGTCTTACCTAGCCACCCTCAACATAAAGTTCTGCCCCTAGAAGATGCCAATACAAGGCATTAGACCCAAGGTGATCACACCAAGGAATATTGGATTTAGGAGTTTCAGAAATAATTGCACCCCTTCTCTTCCACTTACAAAATTCTTACTTCAAAAATTTTATTTTGGTAATCTACTGTCTATGAACATACAACAAAAGGTGCAAAAATCCTACTATAGATTTAATAAGCTGCCTAAAGAGCTCTTAATGAATTAACAGCAATGAAAACAAAAAACAGAAGACCTCTAAAAAGAACAAGACTTTATTTGTATGTCAGTCTCTCTGAGTATGAGGGAGGGTAGTAGCTGCTTCTTGTTAAACTAGAATCTAAAAAATTTAGACTAATGATAATGTCACTTGTCCCAAAGATCTTTAAAATGCCCAGAGATGTTAAGTAGCCACTTAACCCTCCAATAAACATTATACTTGAACTATCTATCAAGCCGTATCTTACACACCTTCTTGCTGAAGCAAGAGACAGTGTCAAGCGACCATATATGAGAAATGAAAGGCTTGGATGTAGAACCAGAGCTCTTGATATATCAGCAAGCCAGACCTAATATCCTGGCCACTGAAATGGACAGAGAAACTTCTGGCTGGGTTTTCCATTGATCTCATTTCTTCCCTTTGGACAACAGGCATCTCAGGGCTCCCCTGTATCAAATGTGCTTCTAATTTCTGTTCTTTGCTGAATGTGGCCTAAAAAGTCTCCACTGATATGAATTTAAAATTTAATGAATAAATGCAGCCATTATGGATTTAATACTGAGTGTTGGGATGGGACAGAAGATGTCTCTACTTGTGGAAACTATAGAAGCCTGAGGAACCCAAGAGAAGACAATCATACCCATGGCTTCTATTTCCTCTCAAGGAAATTCTAGCCTTCTGGATAGAAAATGACTTTTTTAGCAACAGGGAAAACCAACAAACAACCCCCCCCACCACCACACACACACACACATACCTTCTGAGTTGTGGTTTTTTGTTACTGTTTGTTGGTGATAGTGGTACTTCTTCTTCCCTTCTCCTCCTCCTCCTTGTATGTCTCCATATGCCTCTCTCATCTAAGTGAAGACATGGGGTTGTTATTCAACCTATGTGATTCCAGGGTCCTAAGTAACTGTATAACTCTCAATGCCAAGAGCAACTCAAACACTGTAAAGATCCATTCATTTCCCTCTGACAGCCAATATATTTTTTCTGGACATGCATCAATCTGCTTGATAGTACTTTTGATTCTCTATACCCTTCTGATGTCAAGGAGAGCTGGAATGCTTTACGGGATGCCCAACACAGCAGCTTACACACAAGGCCCTCACTGACTCATAATGGGAAGTCTCCAGGTCGGAAGGTTGTTAGCTGAAGTCACAGTTTTTGCTACTATGTATGGGATCTCCTTCCTCCTGTACTTCAGCACTGAGGGAGGAACAGGATCCTGGTCTTTTTCTTCACTCTTATAAGTGGCTTTCTTATTTAGCTGTAAAATTTTTCTAACTTCTTATGTTGAATACTTTATAAACATAATTTGTTTCAGGTTTAGAGGGACTAAAGCATATTTACTTTTTACATTTGTCAGAAGTCTTTGACACAATACTCACAATTCATTTCTTATCTCCGAGTTTCCTAGCAGAGAATATTTCTGTGTCTGTGTCCTAAAACACTGCATGGGAACGATCTTTGCAAAGTTTGGGGGACTGTTACAGTACTTAAACCCAGAAATTTGAGGCAGCAGTTCTCAAAGTGTATATCATTTCTAAATGAAATAATCTTGGGAAATACCTTCAGTTTATACAAAACTTCAATCACTGTTTGAGAAAGAGAGTCTGGAAAACTTCTCGAGAGGGCCTATGCCTTTTTTCTGAACTACAGGCATCAGAAGGCATTCACTCCAGTCAGTGTACATGCCAGTTTTATTCAGTGTGGCAAGGGAAACACAGCGCCTCTCATGTAAACCTTATTCAGCTACCAAAGAACAGGCCCTGTGTCCTTCCATCTGTGTAAGGGGAGACATGATACATTTCTAACATCATCTACAGTCAGGCATTAAAGGAAACAGCCTTTCATTGTTTCTCACATCTAGTTCACGAGCACAACCCAGGCAATTTAGGAGGAAAATGAAAGACTACGAAACCGAATGCCAAATCACAATTTCCATACTTCGATCTTGATGTTCCTCTACTGGATTGGGCTCTTTAATATTCTCCAACGCCTGTGACAACCACTCTCCGAGTGTTGGAGACGCAATTTCGATCTCTTTTTCTCAGAGTCTTTGTACCTTTTAGTCTAACAACAAAGAGGAACAAAGATCCTAATTATACCCATAATCATTATTATCTGAAGAAGTTCCTAGTAATTAAATTTTAAAGAAAATTTATTTAATGAGCTTTCTACAGTCACATCCAAGCAATACACATTCAAGTAGATAGTGATTAGTATGAAATAGCACTAATTTGAATGACTTGATAAAAGCTCCTACTCCACTACTATGTTTTTAATAATTGTGTAATTACATAGAGAATTATTCCTGTAAATATCGCTTGTTTTATATAGAATGGAGGACATGAAGATGTGTTCTATCTGGAGCAAATTTCCAATGTTTTGAAGCTGTATCTCCTTGTGTCAGCTAAAAAGTTAATATGTACGTCTTAATTACACAAACACACACATACTCTCTTGCATGGAATATACACCTTTCATTTGCATGAGTTCAGAATAAGTGCTTAGCTTAGTAGAAGCAGAGGTGGAGGGAAAATAAATCTCTGAAGGAGTGCATGGTCATTACCAGTGAATAGAAATGAAAAGCATATTTCAGTGAACATCTCCTAATTATCCCATAAGAGAGGGGCGATAATTGGCATAGACTATATCGATGTTGTCGCGTCTATATCATTTCCAGTGATTCATGGAGCTTTAGAAATGTTCTCATGTAATATTGTGCATTTGTTCTTTTCATTCCAGGGCAAAAATAAAGTGCTGATCTTAAATACAACTGCAGAAAGAGGAACTACAGCTCAGAGCAGACCTCATTCATCTGAATACTTTTTCATATCATGGGACTAAGATTTCAATGGATCCTATATATACTCACACAACTATTACGAGAGACGATGAGACAGAGGGGACATATACTACTCGAGGACTTGGGAGATTAAGTTCAAATTCCTGCTCTGCCTCTAGCTGGATGGTAAGATCTTTAACAAATTACTTGCCCGACCAGGGCCATGAGAAGATTAGTGATCCAATTTCTAAAGACACTTCTAACTTCCAAGTGAAATTTTTTTTTCAATACCACTAGCTCTATAATACATTCCACTTAATTTTATAAATAGGAAGAATTTGTTAGATATGTTCCCCTCTTCTTAAAATTTGAAATAGAAAGAAGTAGTTATTACCTTCAAGGGGAAACATTTGAATGTAAAGTATCTAATGCAACTCTAGGTTTCCAAAATATTTAACATTTTATTCAATATACCAATGATACAATGTTATATTAACTTGTTAAATCGGCACTAAAAGGAGACTAACAAAGTTAGAATAGGAAAGTAAATAAGATAGATTTGGCATAAAGTTTAAAAAAAAATTTTTAAGTTTTTAAAAAACATATATTGTATTATTAGCCCCAGGGGTACAGGTCTGTGAATCACCAGGTTTACACACTTCACAGCCCTCACCATAGCACATACCCTCCCCAATGTCCATAATCCCACCACCCTGTCCTGACCCCTCTCCACCCAGCAATCCTCAGTTTGTTTTGTGAGATTAAGAGTCTCTTATGGTTTGTCTCCCTTCTGATCCCATCTTGTTTCATTTATTCTTTTCCTACCCCCCATTGGCATAAAGTTTTGATGTTATATAAATAAAATTAAAATGACCATGCTTTCCTAACTCCTACCAAATCTTCTTTTTCAAACTTACACAATTTATCCCTGTGAGGAAAAAACATGGAATTGAAGGAAAAAAAGAGAAAAACTTTCAAAGTAATTGGAACTCAGCTCCCTACTGGCAGGAACTTCATCAGAAAGAAGCTATTGGCCATCTTTGGCGCAATCTATGGCTTGTAGAGATAGTAGTGGTTTTAGTGCTGCTGGAGTGGGACAAGGAGAAATTGAGTTACAAATAGCAATGCCTTGGGATACAATACCAGAAGCAAAGCTAGTGTGGTTCTAGCTGGTGTGACTTGGCCACAGGATCTCTTGGTGGAAGTAGATGTGATCTTGACCTGCCTAGGTGGGATTATGCATTGCTGGAATTCCTCCTCCCATCAACATAAACATTATCATCACTACTGACACCAACATGACACAAAGGAAGTGTTTACATCTCCTAGGAAGTCCATGGTTTTCCTGAGCTGAAATCTGATTTAGGAAGAGAGGTTTTATCCCCATTTGTCTAGAGAAGTAAATTCAAGGGCAGAGCATGTTTTTTTTTTTTTTAATTTAATTAATTTATTTATTTTTTCAGTGTAACAGTATTCATTGTTTTTGCACAACACCCAGTGCTCCATGAAGGGCAGAGCATCTTAAATGAAGTGTGCAATTCACTAAGACTTTCAGGAATCCGGGAGTTGGTCTTTCACATAGGAAAAACTCCAGGTTAAGCACAAATCCAAACTCCTACTGGGTATGTATCCACGTTTAGAAGAATTAAGAAACTTGTTTTAGGCATTGTCATCTTGTCCTCTTTTTTTATGGTTCTCACCAAATAAATTTTTTAAAAATATTTTATTTATCTATTCGAGAGAGTGAGAGCCTGGGGTGAGGGACAAGCAGAAGGAGAGAGAGAGAGAGAGAGAAAGAGAGAGCAGGTGGGGAAAAAGCAGAAGAAGAGAGAGGGAGAATCCTAAGCAGGCTCCACGCTCAGCATGGAGCCCAACGTGGGGCTCTATCTCATGACCGTGAGATCAAGACCTGAGCTGAAACCAAGAGTCGGAGACTTAACAGAATGCACCACTCAGGCAATTCCTGAATACAATAAAAAAAAAAAAACTATAATTTAAAAAATAAGTTCAGCAGTCATCTTAGGACTCTGGAGATAGGCATTATTCAAACCAGTCTCCTTAATCAAAGTGGGGCAAATGATCAAGTGATAAGAAGACCATTAAATTATCCCCCTACACCCAAATTCCATGGAAAAGTCTGTCCCTCTCCATAAGCTCTCCAGTTTGGTGTGATCCTTTTGTGGAAACTTTTTCAAGATGTATAGAGAATCAAAACATAGCTAGATAAAAGGACAAAAATGAAACTTCAAAATTTATAGTTTTTAAGGATTCTGTAGAGTATCAGCCACTGAGGGTTTTCTGCTTCGAGTCCACTTTCAAATTTATAGTTGAAAAAGATACTAACGACTTTCAATTGAAATTATATTTACATTTGCTTTAGGTTCAACAGCTATCACATGTCACGTAATGGCATTCTAGTCAGTGCACTAATCTTCATTTTTAAAGTGTTTTGTGAGTCCTTGAGATGCAAAAAAATTAACATATCATGAAAAGGGCAATTCATCAGAGGATGAAATTTGGGTAGGAGAATTTTCTTTAGTAAATACATTATTTGAGCAGGTTGGATTCAGGATGAATCATCCTCAGGTTTTTCCTGTTTAATTTCACAAATAAAGCAGGCGAATTTAAAAACAAGAAGAAGGAAACTGAAAATAAGATAAGTTTGATAGCGACTCATTGGCAATGGGGAAGAGATGCCACTTTCCTGGCTGATTTTATTTTCTATGCCCATGATGTGTGAGAAAAATGCCTGCGCAGAAAAAATAAAAAGCCGAAAAAATGGATTTTGATTAGTAAGGAAATGGTACTGATTGTGAATTTGCAGTTCATCTCATTCTTCTGGTTTTCCTTTCAAAAGCCTTTTCTTCCATGTTTTATGCTCCCGGAGCTGTTAATGTAGCCTAATTTGTTGGTTCTGCTTTCAACTCAGGCATTCACTACCTGTACCTGTACCTTCTCCAGCTCTTTTATTACTCGGCATCTTTTGATGCTGGTAGTTATTTGGATATGCTTTTTATCAAGTCCCCAAGATTCCCTGAAAGGACGTCTTTTCTTGCAGCTCATCATGATATCTAATAGCACAATTAGCCTCATTCAATTCCTCAAACCTTCACCGAGGAACCTACTAAGCGCTTGGCAGCTGGTCAGTAAAGTGGGGAAACGGGGATCTCAATGTATGTGCAAGTTCTTAATGCATCTTTCTGCCTTATTCTGACACTTCATTTCTCCTAAGCCCAACAGAGACCTCACATTTCAGATAAATGGCAGCTTAGGTCATTTAGCAACAACTGTGTTTCACAGTTAAGGGGAGGCTGAGCTTCGTACTGTGGAGCATGCCCAATGACCAGAACCGTACCCTGTTGGCATTTCTGTGTCTGAATTCAGCGACGCAGTCATTTGGCACTTAATTAGTTAATAAACAGACCGTTTCATGGAGAGCATGCATTAGCATCTGACACCGGCTGGCAGACGAGCCTTCTTGACTGATTAAAATATACATTTAAATATATTCCCTTAATTTATATCAGTTGCAAAGTGAGGCAGTTATCTTTATAACTGAGAGCATTAGCGTAAATTATTTAGTATCTTCATTTTAATTTGCACCATATTATAATATCTATCTTGATCTCAGAACTAAATAAATCATCTGTCCCAAATTCTGAGTACACTGTGAGTCCTGAGGTTTTTTATATTGCTTTCGTGTCTTTGCCTCACAATTCTTCCAAAGGAAGCTGGAACTCAAGGAACAAAATATCACTTGAGAGGAAAAAAAATAAACTTAAAAATGCTGTGGTCATTCTCAGAATGAGGAGCTTAGATTCTGGCTTACATTTATTTTATTATGAATTGAAATATTTTATCATGAATTGAAAATAGAGAATAGTCTGAGCTTTATCAAGATGTTAAAATTTTGGTGGTTTTTTTGGTCATTGTTGCTGTTTTTTGGGAAAAGACAGGACAGTGAGACAGATGTCAGGACAGACAAAAGTAAATAGAATGAGGTGTTCAAAGACTTGTTGACCAACTAGAGTAGTAGGACATAATTACCATGACAAAAGAAGAGACTTATCAAGGAGGGGAGAATATCAAATGCTTCAAGAGAGTTGAAGGGATATGGACAAAGCTTACTAGATCCTTGGGACAGAAGACCACTAGGGACTTTTGGAAACCATTTTGGAAGTTTGGGGCCAGATACCAGATTACTCATGATGGTGATGGGTACTATAGATACTTGCTACTAGCTGGAAACCAAGAAGTGAGATTGCAGTTCAAGAAAGTTGTAGAGTAGATAGGTGGTTTCAACAGAAGGGTGAAAGAGACAAGAGAAGGAGGATGATGAAGATGCCAGCCAGAGAGGAAATAATTTGTTGAGGAAAGTCCCCAAGAAGAAGCAGAAATGGGATAGTGTAAGAGCTCCCTTAGGAGGGAGGACATTTGTCCTAGGAGAAGGGAGAGGTGAACAAGAGGAGAGAGAGGAAAGATAAATGAAATTGAAAGAAGCTAGAAATTATGTGGTGGTGGGTACAAAAATGGGAAGGTGAGGAATTTCAGGAACAAAACCCATGACCTCAGTAACTGCAAATGAAGGAGAGAGAGTAAAAATTAAGTCTCAAGTGATTTTTTAAAAAAACTTGAATTATGATAGTGCATTAACAAAAGGAAAGTAATGAAAACAAGGTAGCAGAATATCATCTTCTGAAAACACAGAGTAAAAGTTAAAAATTCCAAAAATGGACTTTGTTACTTTGTTCTCTGAATACTTCAAAGGTGTTGAAAGTATTGCATAAATTTGAAAAAAATACAGCTCATTCTATTCCTTATTGATAAACCACTCTGAGGAATAAATATTCCAGTTTTCATGGTTTTATTTACCTGAGGGATCTTTTAATTAATATCTGTCTCCATTCACTAAAGGCAGACTCAAAGACAGAGTTGAAGTATGTTTCTTCTAACCATAGAACCCTGAGTCCAGATAAGTCCCTTAGTTAATACCAAGATTTTGGTAAATATTGCTGAATGATTAGTGTGTGCATTATAACACATTCTTCCATCTCATTGTTCTTTTTTGAAAAGCCAAGGACAGTGCCTTCCCATATGGATAGGCTACAGTTAAACTAAAAATAACCATTTTTTTATATATACATGCATACACTTAAGCTTCAGGAGGTCCAAAATATTGCCATAGACACTGCCTTTAAGAAACTTCTAATCCACCTAGGAGACAATACCCAATATACATGAAAAATTACATAGCAATAGAAGATTTCAGTAAGCTTCAAGACAAAAATATAGGCATGATGAAGTAGTGAATGATTAATTGTCAGATATTTCTAGACCAGAAATTTTAAATTTTTGTTTATATACCTGATAATTTTTTAAATTATGCATCCCTTTAGACATTTTAAATATACGTACACAAATTTTATTGTATATTTATAGCACAAAATATCTGTTTTGCAGTATATTATGCATTCTCTGATTTGCATATATTTTTATGAATACATTTTGACCTGGCAATATATATTGAATTGCAAATTTAGCTCACTTAATTTGTGGAAAATTGCCATATAACCAAATAGGCTGAGTCAGTCCTCATTCTCAAAGAAATCAGCCAACCAAACTCACTGTATGCTAGGAAAATAAAATCTAACTTTATTATTTTTTAAAGATTTATTTATTTATTTTAGTGTGAGAAAAAGAGAAAGAGAACAGGGAAGGGGACAAGCAGACTCCCCATTGAACATGGAGTCCCAGCATGGGGTTCCATCCCAGGACCCTGAGACTACAATCTGAGCCAAAACCAAGAGTCAGTTCTTTGATGGACGGAAACACTGAAGCACATCTGACTTTATTTTTCTTTTAATTCAAATGAACATGTTAATGAATGTCCCCATGGCAATCTTTTCCTTTCTGAATTCCATTTTTAATCAAATCTGTAATGGGTAGATAGATAGATAGATGATGGATAAATGATAGATTAGATAGACAGACAGGTAAATGAGAGGGTGTAGTGCTTTGCCCTGAATTTTTCAACTTGATGAAATAAGGCAGAGTATCCTTCAGATTTCTTAACAGCAGTTTTTGTGTGTGTGTGTTTTTCCCTTAGATCTCAAAGAACTGTCCCTTAGGAGTGAGTTATTCCATAACAAACCCTTTTGTTTTATGTTACAAGTGTTTTTACACCCTTCGCAATGATTTTTATGCCCTAGAACTTTCACACTGTGGGGCAAGAATGAGGAGAAGTGTGATTTCTTTGGTAAAATGGAATTACTTTTAAAGAGGTGGCAGGGGAGGAACATTGACCCACCACAGACCTCAAGCAGATTAATTGCAGGGGAAAATAAAATTGAAGTTCATAATCAAGAGAATGATTCCCTTAAAGCTATCCATGCCTGGGCACCCTCTGGAGAGCATTTGTGTATCCCCCAAATTGAAGGTTTTTGTTTAGATAAGGGATCAGCAAGCCTATGGACCAAATCTGTCCTGCTGCCTGCTTTTGTAAATAAAATTTTGCTGGAATGCCGCCATGTTCATTGGCTTACATATTGTCTATGACTGCATTTACACCATAACGGCAGAACTGAGTAGTTATAACAGATTGTATGGTGCTCAGAGCTTAAAATATTCACTATCTGGACCTTTACAGAAAAGTTTGCTCACTTCTATTCTAGATATTATAAAATTGCTGTAAATAGTCAGATGAGAGAGAGAGCACGTATATGCTTTAAGTTGGGGTAATCAGCCTAAAATGTGCTATTTAGCTGGAAAAGATTTGGAAAGTTAGAGAATGAAATTTGGCAAAAAGAATGCTGTCACTGTATCTAAAATAAAAGTGAGAAGTCCATCTCATCAATAAGAAGACCCATGTTAAATTTCATAGCCAAGAGAATTACATAGGAAGGAGAATAGCCCAGGAATGATGCCTTAGTCAAACAGAATGAGCCATTACAAACACATGTTGTCATCCAAACCAATATAAGGGTAGATTGTTCCTAATCATATGGGCATCTCCCCTGGAAGTCTGAAAGTAGCAGTTGGCAGTGAATGAGATCCTTAAGCAGGTTTTAATAATGGTGGATGTCTTCACTAATGCAACTAATTGATTCAGATATGAAATCCGAGCTCAGTAATGTAATCTAAGTGGTATTTAGTTTTCTAATGTGACTTTGATTTCTCAGAAGGGACTATGGTGTGTAGGCGACTCCCACTAATCTTTCTTCTAGCTGTTATTTCACTAAAATTTATATTTAATCAATTCCATGCATTCTTGAAATCACTGTCTAAGCACCATAAAGAACAACATCAGCAACACCAAAGGTAATAGACACCAAGACTCCACTAATTTGAACTAGCTAAGTAGGAATGAGAGTATTTTTAGAGATAGAAATTTGACTTTCATATAGATGAGTAAATCCTGCTAGGAAGGTTAAGTGTATCTTAGAAGAAGATCTTAGAAAAACTCTCTTAACAAACTGAAAGATTTAGTTAAATTCACTCCATCAATTATAACATAATCAACATTTATTAAGGGCATACCATGTAGAAAACATTGCGTATTATCTGAGCGCAGAATGATCCTTTAAAAATCTTCTGTCTGCAGATGTGATCATGCTGTTCATTTATAATAAAGGATATTTTCAGTAAGAAGATTTCTGATTTATCTCCCATCTGAATTATTAAAAATTCAAAATGGGTAATGTATAAATTCACATTTTTTCTAGCACTCCAGTGTGGGCACAGGCATAAGTGTGGGCAGAGATGACTTCCAAGTTCAATATTCAAAGTTTATTTAGTATAATTAACACAAAACGTCTAACATTTGTGAGATAGACAGCTCTAAGACTTCACTATATTCTGACATTGATTCCCATGTTTCAAAATAAACAATTGTCTTTGTACTTTTATTCCTTTAGCACTAATGTATCAGTCAGGAGCCCCTCAGGAAACAAAACCTATGTAGTAACTGGAAGAGATAATGTAAGTAACAATATAAAGAACAATTAACATCGGGTTGGAGTATAACAAGTACTTGGTTAATTAAAGGAAACAACAAAAAGTACAGGAATACCAGGTATTAGGTGCAGCCACCATGCCAAGGACTAAAAGAGAGCACCCAGTAAAAACCATGCTCCCTAAACAGGGCTGAGATACAGAATTCATCAAAGAGGACATGGCTGTAGTTCACTGGGGAGCAAAAAGTAGCTGAGGTGTTAGGTGGCTCTTTTGGTTAAGTGATTGCCTTCAGCTCAGGTCATGATCTCAGGGTCCTGGGATCCAGTCCTGTGTCAGGCTCCCTGCTCAGCAGGGAGTCTGCTTCTCCCTCTTCTGTTCCCTCTGCTTGTACTGCTTGTATGTGCTCTCTCTCTCTGTGTCAAATAAATAAATAAAATCTTTTTAAAAATAAATTTTAAAAAATAAGAAGTAGTTGAGGTGTCATGCACTCCAGACTTGTTGGAAATCTGCCTTCTGGAGTGCTGGGGAAAGCCTTCCACAGGCAGATGCTATGCCTCAGAACTCACTGTAAAATCACTCAAGTGAGGAGTGAGAGAGGCTCTTCATGTTCCATGCCTTCCAGGCTTCTGGCTGCTGTTGATCACATTGAGCTTCAGAACTGGGATCTAGAACAGGACAGGATCAGGAATGTTCTAGAGAAATTGCACCCTGTAAGAACCTGGCGGGCGAAGCACACCTTGGAAGAGAAACCCATTTCTCCTCCCAAGTCCCTCCAACATATTCCACAATGACAATACTTAATACTTTGCCAGTTGGCAAAGAAGAAATATTTGCAAAGGCTGCCTCCATGATTACGGAGCAGCAGTAGCAGAAGGGCCTATTTTGAGCTAAGAGGTAATAAGTCAATAATAACTGGAACTCTGGATTTTTGGTGTCTCCAATGTACCATAGATCTTCATCACCACTGCAAATTTCATAACTGTCCATTTCTCTACATTACCCTATACATATACCTGGAAGTCTTGCGGTAACCATTCATTCAACAAGGATTTATTGTGTGCCCTTGTGAGTAGTGTAGTCTCAAAAGTAAGGAATAAAAGACGAAATATTATAATCCAGTCTGTAGAAGACAGTATGTACACTTGAGTGGGAGACATAAATGAACTAGTGGTTGGATACAGTGAGCTGAACATTCTACCCAAAGTATAGATGCCCAATGCCAAGAAGCACAGAGGAGAAAGCTAAGTCTCCCCTGGAGGAGAGAGGGGTGAGAGTGGTTTAGATTTTTCAGAAAAGTGGCTTCTTGTTTGCATCTTGAAAGATGACTGGGCATTTTCTTTCTGGAAATGTCTTTCTTTCCAGAAAGACAGAATTGAAAAGTCCTTCAGAGGGTGAAGAACATGCAAAGAGCCAAGGTCCTAATTGCAATGACTTATTGACTGAAGAACCAGTAGTTTTGGAAGGCTAGAGACAAGGGAGCTAGCCGCCAGACAGAAGACCTCATTCTGATTTAAAAAAAAAAAAATTAAAACTTGACTTTAAAGGTTATCTTTTCTCCATTTCCTAAAATGTTTTTTTAGAGAAATATACTATTTTCATTTGCCTTCCTGTGGAATTGAAGATGGTAAAATTAAATCCTTAGATCTGTACTTCCTAAAAGAATCAGACTGAATGCAAAAAAAAAGCACAAACACTATTTAAAAAGAAGTGACTTGCTCTGTTTTGCTTTGTTTTGTTTTTTTTTTAAATTCAAATGTGACTCTGGAGTACAACCAACATAATATATTGGAGGATCAGAACATCTGAGCCACATCACTGATTAGCTTCTTTTCACCCAAACTGAAGGGGAAAAAAATATTGATGAATTAAATAAATGACTCATTGAAAATGACTGAGCATGCAACATTTTGGTAAATGTGGCATGGCAACTGCGCTGAGCTATATTTTGATTTTGAACCACAGCAGAAGGCAATACAATTCCTGGTTTTTGAGTTCGAATTTTAGAAGAGCTAATAAAGGTTTAACACTCTATTATGGAGATCTGAGTTGCTACCCAACACAGGAGAGAAGTCTCCAGATGGATTTTGATTCTTGGGAAGATTCTGTTTTCTTGACTGTAGGAAAAATGTGTGCTCTGAGCATAAAGAGAATGGGGAGAAGGTTCTTGCTTCCAGAACACTTGTTAGAATTGGGTGAGGGGGTCCTGTATCGAATCCTTTTCTAACTCAGGTTAGAAGGCAGGTGTTAGCTAGAGCTTCTGCATGGCTCAGGAGAGATCCATCAAACTGGCTGTAGAAGCTGGTTAAGGGTTCAAGATTCATGGGTAGAGCAGGTAATCATTTATAAAACCCTCTCTGCACAAAGAATTTCCCAAACAATTTGAATTCCCTGCTCCATCGCTTGGCTTTTTACCATATTACATAATTCTGTATGTATTTTACAATATTGGTTAAGTGATTGGCTTAAGCTTTCACCATTTCCAGAAATCCCCTGCAAACAGTACATACCTCCAGGATAGATGGTAATGACTAACACTTATTTGGCACTTACTAGGTCCTCCCATGTCTAAATTAAAACAATGTATTCATCTAATCCTTTCTTTGGAATAGGTTTGTTTTTTTTTTTTTTTTAGCAACTCTATTTTCCAGATGATAAAACTAAACCACAGAGAGTGTAAGCAATTTGTTTAAGGTTATATGACTAGTACACGTTGAAGTCAATACCTGAAGGTAGGCAGGTTTCACAATTCCAAGACCTTATATTGACTCCTCACTTGCCACTAGAACCATAATTAGGATTATATCGTAGATCAATTATCATACGGTTTCATTTACTTGTGGAACATAAGGAATAACATGGCGGACATTAGAAGGAAAGGAAAAGTGAATTGGGATAAATTGGAGGAGGAGACAAATCATGAGAGACTATGGACTCTGAGAAACAAACTGAGGATTTTGGAGGAGAGGAAGCAGGGGGATGGGCGAGCCTGGTGGTGGGTATTAAGGAGGGCACATGTTACATGGAGCACTGGCTGTGACAAATAAACAATGAATCTTGGAACACTGAAAAAATAAAATTAAATTTTGAAAAAAGATTTACAGGGCACCTGGGTGGCTCAGTGAGTTAAGCCTCTGCCTTCAGCTCAGGTCATGATCTCAGGGTCCTGGGATCGAGTCCCACATCGGACTCTCTGCTCGGCAGGGAGCCTGCTTCCTCCTCCTCCTCTCTCTCTCTCTACATGCCTCTCTGCCTACTTGTGATCTCTCTCTGTTAAATAAATAAATAAAATATTTTTTAAAAATAAAAAAAGAGAATTACATTGTACAGTGAGTCCTGATGAGTGTTTATATGAACCACTGTTTTATTTTTAAAAATATTTTATTTATTTATTTGACAGAGAGAGAGAGATCACAAGTAGTCAGAGAGACAGGCAGAGAGAGAGGAGGAAGCAGGCTCCCCGCTGAGCAGAGAGCCCGATGCGGGGCTCGATCCCAGGACCCTGAGATCATGACCTGAGCCAAAGGCAGAGGCTTAACCCACCGAGCCACCCAGGCACACCTGAACCACTGTTTTAAACATTCTCTCTCTATATATATATAATATGTGTGTATATATATATATATATATATATATATATAATATTATATATATATATAATTTTATGTGCTCTTTACATTTAATATTCCTCCAAAGTAAGTAAATGTTCTATTTGGTGAAAGAGGAAACTGAGGTGTAGCAAGGTAAAGAGAAGTTCCCAGGATCACACACTTATTAAGGACTGGAGCCAGATTTAGGACCAAGGTCAGCCCAATTCTCTACCCTGCAACTCAAGTCCGTTTCTCTGTTCTTCTAGTCACTACCCACGTATCCCCTCAGAATATCAAATTCGGCCATGCATATTCTGAGTTTTGCAAATTTTAGTAGAATTTTTCAAGTTAGAGTTGGCAATATACATGGGAGGGGGGTGCTAAGAACTTTTCTTAAAGTCATAGTTTCATAGCAAGCCCATTGTGTTTGGCTGGGCTGGCGGTGATCATGAGGGGTGGAGGTTAAACAATCTGTTAGTAATGCTAATTCCAGAATCTTTGCTTATCCTTTCTTTCCAGTTAAGGGCATCTCTTCCATGAAGCAGTTTGATCTCTACTTCAAGATACTTAATCCTCCTCATCCACTTAATCTTTATTGGCCATGTCGCCAACTTGATAGCTATTAGGTATGTGAAAAAGGAGAAAGAACCCTATTTTAAAATCATTTACCAAGTTTGGTGATAGCACTGAACTCTATAGATCTGTATCTCATGGATTCTAAAACATACAATATTTTTCACATGTAAATGACACTGAAATTGGGTATCCCTCACATTTAGACATAATTATCATTGTTCTGTCATTATTATGTCATTGTTCTGTCTTGATGAAATGACTGGACAACTCCAACCCCTTCACACCTCAGTCAACAGAATACTTAAGGACCATTTGAAGAAGGATGACAGTTAGAGTTGGTGTCTGAAAGCCTTCTGCCACCCAACATTTAAGCTTGCCCTTGAATGAGTGTGTCACAGGTAAGATCCCAGATAGAAGAGCACAACTTTCTTATAGGAAATGTGCTGCATCAATGCTGCCCCTACAAGGCCCAACTGTGATGTAGGAAAAACATAGATATCAAGATCACTGAGTCAGAGAACCACTGAAGAAATTTCTTAGTGCCACAGTATTTCCAGAATCTCTCTGCTTATCCTTAACTATGGAAAGTCGGATATGAAGAAGTCTAGAAATACATAATTCATTTATTCCTCTGGTACTGTCCCTTACATGGATGCCCAAGAATCATATTGGATTTTTAAAAAGAAAGCCTAAGTATACATAAGTCTAAAAGGAGTGCTTTGGATAAGAAGAAAATAAAAATTCTAAGTTATAAGAGAGACTGTAGATTAATTGGCAATATTTTTATCTTTCTTAGTGAAACAAAATAATGGTGCCATTTACAAAAACAGGCATCTTAGACTTGGGGTAATAAATGCACCTCATTCATTTCTCACAGCAAGCCTAAGAAGTAGGTCTCATTGTTCTCGTTGTTCTCTTCTAGAAGCGCAGAGACTGTTCAGCTAGAAAAAAATCAGATCCTTTGCTCTTGCCTTTTCATTATCCTAAGTGGCCTTTGCAAGGGCTTGGGGCCTGTCACTTAGCTGTTTTACGGTCTTAGACAAGTCATTTCACTTGCCTGGGTTTCTGTTTCCACTCTGTAAAGTAGAGACAAAAACACCTCTATCGCCAACTTCCTAGGGATTAAACGTGGCCAGAACTCACAGTCTTCCAAATCCCTGAACGTGAGAGGAAGCCTCCTTGCCATGAATTAGCCTCTTTCCCATGACAGTTCTTAAAATGCCTGCCGTTTGTTAGAAGATAACTGGAGACGTTTTTCGGGGAACATCCCATCACAATTAGACGGCGAGCATTTCGAGGACAGGGTTTTGTTGTTGGGATCTATGTCTACATTTATAGCATCCCATGCACATAGCTGGCGCTGGATGGATATTTGCCTAAATGAATAAAAAAAGCATGTGAAGACTTGTGAAGCGTTCCATGCTACTGATGTTATTCCCTGTGAACCTGTTGAAACAGAGGAGAGGCTGGGAACAGCATATGTTGGTGATGATTTGGCTGCAAAAAGTGTGAGACTTTTTAATAAAGCTGCACTAGACCACAGTCTCTCCCATGATGATATTTATGACATTTTAGGTAGACTCTGGAGAGG
The DNA here is from genome assembly GCF_922984935.1 of Meles meles. Classification (NCBI taxonomy): domain Eukaryota; kingdom Metazoa; phylum Chordata; class Mammalia; order Carnivora; family Mustelidae; genus Meles; species Meles meles. The sequence continues at coordinate 76,094,571 of NC_060077.1, forward strand.
GGACATAATAACACATGAGACAGAACAAAGAGTTGGAAGCGACGATTTTTTTTTTTTTAAAGCCTGCATTGCTGGGGAAGATTCCCACTTGCTGTGTGATACACGCCTTCTCATCGTGTACTAAGTCATATGAGACCCCGAAGAAGGAGCTTCTGTCCTTAGAAAGCAATTTCCAGTCAAGTTCCAAAATACCGTCAAATAATTATCTTTTTAAATACATACTTATGTATTGTAATTAACTTCGGAATCGGCATTTCTAATCCCCAGTGCCTGAGAAATTCCCTGGTAGTAAGTTAGTTATTTAGGGAGGGGCATTCATTCTGGGCCTGTAAATTTTATTTAAAATTGAGCCGTCTTCCTGCTGTTTGCTTAACAGTCCCTGTGTTGTTTGCGGGAAAGTAATGCATCTCCCTAAATGCACCTAACTCTCTACCAGCGATTGAGTTGGACACAGGGGCCTCGATGTGTAACACCGAGAAGAAATTTGTACACATGAATCCATGCCGACAATGCAGATTTTGTTCTTGTTGTTGTTGTTATAGCCCCAAAGTATGTGCTTTTTCCTTCTGGAGCTTCTCCACCCAGCTTAGCACCCATTCCACAGAGAGGGTGTCCCGAAGCCCGCGTGCAAGGACGGGGATGCTGAACCAGGGGCGGAATGCTTCAACTTGATTAATGCGCGCAGACCTGGGGAGTAAGGATTTGTTCCAAACAACTTTGGACCTCTTTCCAAAGTCCAGGTGCACAAAGGGCTGAGTACAAAGATTTTTAACCTCTAGGGCTAGTCCCGAGTCATCCTGAACCTGTTTCCTCCATGGTAGACATAGGGCTCTTCGAGACTGGTCTATGGATTCAATACATTTTTACACGAGAGTTTAATATTAATAATAGCAGGAGGAGGGGGTTCCTGCTCGAGTGGAGTGATGTGGGGACGGAAGGTTCCCACCCTGAGGCGCACATGCAGCCTCTCTGCGCCCAGGTGTTCAGGGGGGTACCACAGCGGGGAGACAGTCAAAACCACAAAGACAATTCTATTTCTTTCACCATTGTAGCTGGCTCAGACGGTTCCCATTCTTTTAAAATAACAATACACCCTTCGGATGACTGACCCCTGTGTCTTCATTTGTGGAGTGTTGCGACCTATCGGACGGCAGTGGGAATGCCCATCGCATTGGAGAGGAGGGTCAGGCACGACCACAAAGGACAGCCTCGCACAGCCCGGCTTACCTTCCTGGGATGCAGAGCGCTGGCGAAGCCAATTACGGCGGGCTGCGTCACATTCCAGAATTCGAAAGCTATAACCAATTGTTATAAAAAGAAAATTGAGCCACATGCTACGGGGTTTTTCCCCCCCGTTTCCATTAAATCATAACAGAGTATCTTTGGCCTAATGTCCCCTGTGAGACGGGTTGGGGTGATTTGTGTAGAAATTCTCACTTGACAAGCAGCTGTGAAAGCAAGCTTGCGGGGTTGACAGGCAGAGCAGCGCACCATCCACCCAATAACTCAGGAACAAAAAGCAAATCAATAGACATAATATTGCACAACACTGCAGCAGGATAAACACTGCTCTCACATCTATTTGATTTTTCTCCCTCATCTGTCAACACAATTGAGAAGTCGCGCTTGCTAATTGTCTTCAATTGGCAGACTCCGCCGACTTTGACGGGAGCTGCGACACTTGGATGTCAGTCTTTGCCGCCCGTGGTCGCCAGCCTGGCAGCCTTGGAGGCGGCCTCCATTTTGGGCGGGCTGCGTTCATCTGCACGACTTCTCTCTGTCTGGATGAGGCGCGCTCTCCATTATGCAGTTCTTCTCGTCATTAGCACCGACTGAAGAATCTGTGCCATGTTCTCTGTATCCAAAATATTTGAGGGAGGCAAAGAATCCCAGGAAGTCAATGAAAATGCGCTTCTATTGCCAGCTAGCATTTGCAACTGCCAGACTTCCTTGCATTCAAATTAGATTACCCAGCCGAGGAAGGACCGAGAGGGACTGCTTTCAAACCAAGCTTTCTTTTGTGACTAAATGGCTACGTTTGAAAAAGAGTACATGATTTGCTTCCCAAGGGGTCATGCCCATCAGCTTCTTTGCTCTCTCCACGCAAGATTGTAAAGCCACCAACAAACTTTGCAACTCCCCAAAGAAAAGAAATGAGCCCCTTGTCCTCCATATATCCAACACAGTTCTCCCCGAACAGTCGAGGGCTGATGGATACTAGCCATACTGACCAAGGGGTGCCAGAACTACAGAGAACAAAGGAATATTGTCCCAGGAGCTCAGTTTTCTAGGAGGAGGGCATTCTGCTCTCTTGAACACTCTAGACACTGTCTGGAGAATTCATCCCGTGCGTTGGCAGTGGTCATCCAAGCTGTCTTTGCCAGGTCCTGGGAAGGAGATTGCTGAACTAGACAATCAAAGTATAATAACTCTACAGGTTGGACAGTTCTGGCCGCCCTGGTAAGCAGAGTGGCTGTACCCCCATTCCACCCTTCAAAGACCTTCTTGGTAATTGCCAGGAGTAATCCTGGAGCTTTTCCTGTCTGTGCATGTGCCTCCTTCACAGTCCTGGGGTCACCAAGCAAGAACTGAATCTTCTCTATTTTGCCAGCTGGTACCTTGAAGCAAGCTGCTCTCTCTGGGCTACTCCCTGTTTCCCAGGCACCTTTACCTCGCGTTGTCTCTCTCTTTCTTTCTATCTCTATCCACATAGACGCATCAACACAACAGGTGCACACGCACACACACATATGTTGCCTCTTTATTATGGACAATTTCAAATATACCAAGTAGACAAGGTGTATAATTAAGCTCCACGTAAATCCAGCTTCGACTAATATGAACTCAGGACTAACTTAATCCATTCATTTCCCTCTCACACTAATATCCTTGGGAAGCAAGTCCTAGGTATCCTACCATATTATCAGTAAATAAATGATCTTTTGCTCACTCTCAAGTAGAACAAAACGGGTAGTCTGTTTCCAGATTGTCCCTCTTGCTAGATGGTCAGATCATGGAAGCCTGAGCTCCTGGACTAGCAGACAGAAGCTGGCCGAATTACATGGTGCTGAATAGCTCGGCACCCCTCCTGCCCACCCCTGGCTACCCTCCCAGGCCCTGACTCACACAGGCACAAGGAGGAGTGAACAGATCAGCCCCTTTGTTATTTCCCTTTGAGATAAACCATGGAGATGGTGTGAGGAGACAAATGACACTGTGGCTTTTAGACTGGATCTTAAAGTTTTTTTTATTCTTTCTTTTTTCTTTTTCCTAAACTAGCCACTGTTTTGGTGGCTGGCCTCAAAGGCTGTGGGAATCACCAGCCTCATTTCCCAGCATCCTGCAGAGGACCTCATGTTTTCACACTTCTGATCCAGGCACTGAATTTTCCTGCCAGAAAACACAGCTTTAGGTTATAAAATCACAGCCACTGAAACAAACTGCTGCCCATTTCCATCTAGATTTCTCAGCTGCAAAAATCATTGTTTTTTTTCAGACAGTGTTTGTACATTTCATCAGTAAGTAGCCTCCCTCTGCTTTCATTTTTGATGGTAAAATAATACAGAGGAGGGAAAAATGGCTTTTATGAGAGTGTTCAAAGTTTTACATTGCAAGTCTGATCCCTAATTATAATTTCCCTGGTCATAATTCTCCTTAAGTTTTAATATATGGTCAAATTACTTGGCTATAAAATCACAGAGTGAAGAACAATTTTGATACTCCATGTTAAAATAACCATTTTATAGGATAAGCAGGAGAGCCAAATGTGGTTTTTATCTTAAGTCTTTTAATAGTGTCATTTTATGGAATAGAAAAAGTTGTCTTTGGACATGAGATACCTGGAAAATGAAAGAAAAATATTTTTATTTTTTAAAAAATCGCTGATTTTTTTTTGTCCATAGGACAAAATTGTAGAGCAATATGTCATAGAATGGGAATAATTTGATTTTGTGAGACCCACGTTCTAGTGGTAAATGCACCACAAAAGTAGTTCTGTGACCTTGAACTTATCACCTGAATTCCCTAGGTCTAGGGTTGCCAGATAGAATATAAGACACCTATTTCAATTTGAATTTCAGAAAACAATAAATATTTTTTCAGGATAAAAGTGTCCCAAATATTGGGACATTGGAAAACCTATCCTAAAAAATTATTTATTGCTTATCTGAAATTCAGAGTTAGCTGAGATTTTCTTTATTTTAATTTATTCTATCTTGCACTCAGCCTGGGTCACATTGTCTTCAAAGGCCAATGGTTTCTGTCTCAGCTCTTCCTTTCCATGTTCCTTTATCAATTCACAAGAAACATTTTTGGTAATTTGCATCTCACTAATCTTTAAGTAGTTAGTCTTTAAGTTGTTAAAGAAATGTTATTTTTCTCTATTAATTTTCCAAAGGTGTTTTGGATTTATCATGTTTCCTATGAATATGTGATCATTTTTGGATATGATTTTAGAATATTAGAATTTATGCAGTTTAAAACAAAAGCTCCCAGATTATTGCAAGCCTTGTCAAATTGAAATAAAAAAGGACTAAATTCTTTTTTTTTTTTAAGATTTTAGTTATTTGACAGATGGATATCACAAGTAAGCAGAGAGGCAGGCAGAGAGAGAGAGGGGGAAGCAGGCTCCTTACTGAGCAGAGAGCCCCATGTGGGGTTCGATCCCAGGACCCTGGGATTATGACCTGAGCTGAAGGCAGAGGCTTAACCCACTGAGCCACCCAGGCACCCCAAAAAAGAACTAAATTCTAAATGTCTTTCCGTTTATAACAATTTTCCATTCTGCAAACAGCAAGACTGGTATCCAACCTTTTGCATTCCCGTGAACAGGAAGGGGAGTAAACCCAATGATTATTCATAAATACTATGGTTAATAAGGGAACATAAGATTCATGGCCAAAGTCGAGAAAACCAGCCTGGCAAAGCATTAACTACCCTTTATTTACTATTAAAATCAGGAAGTTAATTGCTCTATGCTTGTTAAATCAGTTCTACCTAGAAAAAAAATGGTTAATCAGTGTTAAAAAATACAAAAATCACATTGACTTTGAACTATTCCATGCTAGAAGCCTGTATCTTTGGATACTTGAGAGCAAGGTATAAATTATGCCTTCATATAACATCCTCAGACAGAATAAATAGAAAAACATTTCTTTGGGAATGGCTTTGAGTTTTCCCCCAAGTTAATCTATTCCTTGTGATACTCTTTTAGTCAAAACTTGTATCTTTAGTGTTTGAGCTTCTAATAAAGTGTAGAATGGGTTTCTTTTTCTTCGAAATCTATATTTCTCACAAAGCTAATGAAAACAATACATTGTGACTTTAATTATAATAAAAAATACAATGTTTCGTGTGTGTTTGATCTCATTGGAGAGAATGTTATTGAGACATCCTTGATCTTCTATTGTAAAGATTCACATGGAAACCTGAGTCTCATCAGGACAGGTGGCAACTAACAGAGTCTTTCCTGAATTCTTAGTTTTAATGATATTTTAAATTCTGTCGGTACCCCAGGCAGGGAAGGATAGAAAACAAGCACAGTACTGATGCTGTATGAGTTAATGGGAGGGTAACTGATAAAATTAAACCTTTGCAACCTGCTGAGCCAACCCAAAGTTGCTAAGCTATGAGAACATTAATGAGTAAGAGATCTTAATTAAATTGTTTGTAATTAACTCTCCCAAGAGTAAAAAGTGTAAAAGTAGCTCAGACTAAGTACCTGTGGTACATACTTGCAATAGACAATTTCCACACAAATGATATGCATAAATACATATAAATGTATACATGCATTCACCACGTATATCAAGACCATACAAAGTACCGTGATTCCTTTTCTCTTGAAATTCCCCTGAGCTCCAGTTTTAGAATATTTGTATTAATATCTATCTGCTATTTAATGAAGATAATACATTCTGTCTTATCAGAGATAACTCTAAGTCCTAAAACAAACCAGGGAATTTCAATTAAATGTGTAACATTTTCTGCCTTTAGCCTCGGACTCAGACTAGAACTGCACCATCAGCTCTCCTAGATCTGAACTTAGCCTGCAAAACTACACCACCCAGTTCCTTCTCACTGTAAATGCATTTTCTAGACGGTTGCCTCACTTTTGATCTCATTGATCCTGTTTCTGGACTTAGTATGTTAACCATTTTTATGTAGCTCCCTATTCTTCGAGGCTTCCTCTTCGCATTTGTGGAGGTGAACAAAGCAATTCAGCTACCTTTCTAACAATGTCTCTAGTAGGTCTTCAGGTCATTAGCTTCTAAAAGAGAACTTTGTCCCAAGATCTGCCCTCTGATTTTTTTTTGTCTTTTTGCAAATTTTACCTCAGTATAGCATATATACAGATATGAATCATGTAACCGGCTCAAAATATGTTTAAGTGAACACGCGTCTGTAACAAGCACCAAATCAAGAAATGAAGGAAAAACCAGGATGCCAGAAGCCCCTTGTGCCCCCACTCCCAAGGTAACTACTCTCTTGACTTCTAACAGTGTGGATTACTTGGCCTGTCTTTGAACTTGATAATCACAAAGTAGATATTCCTTTGAGTTTGACCTCATCTGCTCAGCAATACTCTGGCAAGATTCAGCCATGCTGCCTGTAGTTATTGTCTATAAAGGCTCTCTGCTGTGTAGTATCCCCTTGAACACATAAACCACGATTCGTTAACCTATTCCCTGTTGATCAACTCTTGGGTTGATTCCATTTCTCACCATCATGCATAGACGCCTTCTCATCCCTTGCAGCGTGAGTGTACATGAGTACACATGAGTGGACATGCTCATTGCTGTCAGGTAACTATAGCCGTGGAATGTCTGGGTTGTATGACACTTTTGTATTGTGTCTCCTCTTTTAATATATTTTGCTTCACAGGTTTCATCAGCAATTATATATTGGATTATCCTCTTAACATGAGTAACTTGCAGGCTTATGTACCCACCTTTCTACTCCCTTACACACCAACAGAATTATCCATCAGTCATGGAAAAGTCCAGGTTCAAGTCCTTGACAATCATCCCCTCCCCCTTTTGGACTGACCCTTCTGAGGCCTCCATGGGCAATGGAGCATTATTTCCTGCTGGAAGTTTAGACTCAGACATCCACCTTGTCTCTCACCTCTGGACCACGTGTGAAATATACAGATTAACTTTGTCCATTTATTTAAAGTCTGGGAGGGGGAAAAAAGGACCAGGGTGAGACACTCCCCCCCCCACCCCTCTGCCACGCACACTTTCTGGAAGGCCCTGCCCTGGTTCCTCTCTGGGTTTCTAAAGTGGGAAGAGTTTAAAGATAGAATGGAATGCCTCCATAGCAGGGAAAGTTCCAACGCCCGCCTCACCACACCAGCTGCATGAGAGACAGTTCCAAGACAGAGATGATTCAAAGAGGAAACGGTCCTTGCATGCAGAAGAGAGAGCACTAACCACCTCGCTCCTCCCCAGCACCCTTACCCCAAACGCCTAAGTCTGCTCATGCTTTTGACCATATCAGGGCTCCTCGGGCGCAGAAGGAGGGGAGGGAAGCTCAAGTTTCGTGCGTTCCACTGTAACAGTCCCACAGTGTAATACTTCTTATCTGGAACACCTCTAACCTAGCATATGTAAAACCAAACGCTTATCTTTCCCCCCCAAACCAAATTCCCTTTCAGACTTCTCGGTTTCTGTCAGCTGTCATATCATAATCACGCTGCTCAAAACCTTAGAAACCATTTCAGATTCTTTTCCTTTATCGAATCAGTCAACCAATATTTCTTCTTCTTCTTTAAGCTGTCTATTCTTCCTCCAAATACCCTTTGCGTCCACTGGGCATTGGCTTTTAGCATCTCCCCACTGAATTCTTACCAAGGCCTCCGGACTATCTTCCCAGCTCAGCCTGCTGCCCTACCCAACTTTGCCACCACCTTGACATTCGGCTTTCTAAAATGGTGACGTTCTAATGTTACTTATCCGACTACAAGCCTCTAAGCCCCCACCAGAGCAACAGAAGTACCATGGAGTAATAAACTTTTCAACTGATAATGAACAGCTATCATTTGCAGAGTGAAATAGATGTTTGGTTTTTTTCCCCCAAAAGGTATAGATGGGGTGCTGTTGGATGCTGGAGCCTAGAAGTATCACAACTAGAAAACCTTCACCCATTTTTGGAATTCCAGTTACTCAGTGCACTTTCGAGAACAGTCTCGGTAGAATGTAGCTGTCAAGAGCTCAGGCAGATGGCTATGAGGTGAGGGAATAGGAGATACCTTGTGGGCAGCCGGAATGCAGGCTTGTGCAGGGCACGTGGATGGTGAATTTTGAATATTGCCCAGAAACCAGCATTTTCCCTGATGGGAAGCCCCAGATGGACAGTTTCACCCTGCATCTCTTCAAATAGCTCGTGAACCCTAACTAAACCTCTCCATGCTGAAAACAGCCAGTCAGACTCATTCCCCTCCCTGTCCACATCACTTATGTCCAAAGCTAACACAGGCGACTTAACCCCCAGTTCACTCATTTCTGGTCAGTCTCTTTATGGTTCGAGATCCCCAGCTTTGGTGTTGACCCTTCTATCATCCTTACTCCCGTTCCACATTCCACCATATGTACACAAGCATATTCATAGGACACCACTTGGACTCCTGCAAGGGATGAGAAGGGCAGACTGGCTAGACTAATCCCTCTTTTCCCTCTTCTGTCCAACAAATATGTAGTGAGGACCTACTGTCCACCACATTGCTATGGATTTTTGCGAAGGTAAAATTAAATATCATATGGTTCCTATCTTTAAGGAACTGACTCCAGATGATGACTTAAGACTCTCCCTCTCTCCCTTTCTTTCCCTCACTTATTCACACTAACAGTGCATGAGCACAGACTCATAGCATACTATAATATTGGGGTTCAACAACAATTGCATGTGGTCTATTTTTCTACTGTGCCTTATATTATAGGTAAGTAAGTGCTAGAATACTTTGAATCTAACAGACCTCATTAACTTTAAGCTTCTGCAGGTAGAGTCACATTCCCAGGTAATCCAGATCGCCTGGGGACTTAACAAGGTAGAGCAGCTTGGGAGGAGAGAGAGACAAGAACAACAAATGGAAGGGCCAAAAAGGCAAACAGAAGATCCACTTCCCTTCTTTATGCATTTTGTTGAGAGAGCCGATGTTTTAGGAGAGGTGTGCTCCAAAGGGCACAAACTGATGGTGTGGCCTCCAATTCTCCCAAAATGTCTGTTCTTCCAGACTCCTCAACCTGTCATTGAGCCTCCTGCAGGCAGTAAATATCCCAGGTAAGGGCTTTCTTCCAAGCTGCCTTGAGGAGATACTGGAGGCAAGCCTCCTTGGGAGGCTGCTAACTGATTCCAAAAGCATGAAGATGACCAGCTGAGACAAAACACCGAAGAGCTTGCTGAGTTATGAAGGGATCCTATTCAACCCCTTCACATTTCCACTGAGGCATCCTGAGAGGTTCCTGGCCTGGAGCTGGACACTCTGCATGGGCCAGGACTTTGATCTCTGTGAACACAGTTTTAACCATAGAACAGGCAAATAGACGACTATGAATGCTTCCTAGGTGATACCTCACACCTGCCATCTCTGTCTGAGCCTTGAACACAAGAGTAAAGGGTGGTGAAACATTGAGATATTCCTTATTTTCTCTCTCACTCAAGAGATGGAAAGGTAGAGTGTTAGTCACTGGTTTCTGACCATACATCATTTGATTCTCCTTGCATCAAGAGATGAGGTCTTTGAAGCCTCCCCTGGAATCTGGGTGCACCTATGTGATTGGTTTGGTTGGTGGAGGAAATGATACTTGTGACTTTCAAGATCAGGCCATAAAAGGATATGCACCTTCTAAAAGTACTTGGTTCTGATGGGACACTTATACTGGCAAAAGCCAGTGCCCACGCAAGTCCAAGTGACCAGCAGCCAGTACGCTGCAGGTGCTACGTGAAAGGACGTCAGTGATCACTCCCAGCTGAGCCTCACTTGCCAGTCATCCCAGCCAAACACCAGATACGTGAGGTTGTTCTGGTTCCTCCAGACCAGCCCTTTTGCCAGCGAGAACCACTCATGGATCTTGGCAAGTGCCAGGAGGAACAAAAGAATCACTTAGATGAGCCCTGCCTTACTTTCTGAACTATAGATACCAGAATATATAATAAAATTCATGCTGTACCATGCTTCTGTGTTTGGGATAGTTTGCTGCTCAGCCATGGTAACCAGAACAGAAGCGTATGCAGTGGGAATCAGTGCTAAAAGCCCTGATAAGGGTGTCCTTGGGGTGGAGAGGAATGGTTGTTTGTAAGTTGATGTTGCTGAGTACCATGATGTCTACCTCCGGCTTCACGTGGCATTCCTCCTTACTATGCAGGTCTATGTCCAAATTTCTCCTTTCTGTAAGGACAATGGGCATATTGAATTGGGACCCATTCTAGGTACCTTATCTTAACTAAGAACATCTGCAATAACTTTATTTCCCAATAAAGTCCTGTCCTGAGGTACAACGTGGTAGAACTTCAGCATAGAAATTTAGGGGGTAGGTACACAATTCAACCCACAACATGAACTGTGTAGCCTTTACTCTTATGGAAAGTAATAATACCTCTACTACCACTCCAAAGAGATGTTCTGAGAGTAAGATAAAGCAGGTTAACTAGAAGGACTGTGTGTTAGGTATCGATGCCTCAGTCCTCCTGCTCCTGTCCTGAGCAAGGCAGTGTGTGAGGTGTGCAGTATGGTGTCCCACATGCTGGGGGCTCAGCTGCTGTGCCTGTGTAAGGGTGTGGGCTGGATGGGAGTCTCAGTGGCATTTTGTGAGGGGATTTTTTTGGCTGGTGTTTCTGTGTTGTGTGGGCTGGAGCGTGTTTGGGTTATTTTCACTTCCTACGTTAGCAAAGGCAGGTGCACGATTATGGAGAACTTCACCCCTCCTTGTCTGCATAGGGGGTTTGCTTGTGGTCAAATTGTTATGATTAAAAGCAGCGCACCGAACACAAGGGGGCACAAAGTAGCCAAGAATTCAACCCAGGCTACTTGTCTTGCCCTGTTCAGCTCCGGGCTTAGCAAGTTATGATGAGAAAGGAGCAGTCACTTCTCCACGGAGGTCGTGAGGCAGGGGTCTCAGTATCCAGGAGACAAAGATGCTTGCCAAAATTCATCATCTATAGACTTTTCCATCTCCCCCCACCTCACGCCCAACAGACACTTGACCCCATGGCTTAGAGAGCCCCAGAAGCAGATGCACACATCTGCACGGGGTCCATGGCTACCAGTGTGGAAATGCCTTGGGAAGCCCTCTCAGAGGGGCCTGAGTTTACAGAAAGGGCCCAGTTTTCCAGAAAATAGAGATAGCTGTGACTTAACTCATTTCACAGAAACCAAGTAGATTCTGAACCATGCCCACAGATAGCCTGAATAGAGGTCAGGGCTGTGTTGAAAATCTGGGCACGTTTCCCCTTAAGCATTTGCACTTCTACGTCTCAAAGCCAAATCTGAGTACGGGAACAATCTCAGCCCTAGTGAGGGCATCTAGAGTGTCCTGAGATGGAGATTTTTTACCAGGAAACATGTCAGAACTCTGTACCCTGGGGCAGGATTCTCCCTGGACTCATTGGGATTAGTGGAGGATTAGATGACTGGAACCAAAGCTCATGGAAAAGAAGACATTTCAAGGAATAATGCATTGGGTGACATTGTCTGGGGCTACTATCTCAAAGCCTACTGAAGGTAAGACCCATGACCCTCCTTCCAAGAAATTCTTCTCACTAGTGGGAAGAAAATTTACGTTTCATTTGGAGACTACACACTTCATTCAACTCCCAACCCCATAGTAATGGGCATCCTCCCACAGCATTAACCTGCCCTGCTCCATGCCCTTTCTGTTCTCCTCTATGATGCCCTCTCTATTTACATGAGGGACAGAAAATCCCTGGCATAGGAGATAGGTTTATCAAAGTATGTTGTGAGGTCAGCCTATATCATGATTACTTTTTTAAGTGGGGAAGCACGTCAAAAGACAGAGTCCTCAGCTCTATCTTAAACCCTTGGAAACAGAGGTGGAGGTCTGTTTAGGTCCTTGGTACTCAAAGGATGGTCCAGGGACCAGCAGCACCGACAGCACCTGGAGGCTTGCTGGAAAGTCAGACTCTTCAGACAAACTCAGGATCAATTATGTTACTAAGACCCCCCAGGTGACTCGCAGACATATTTATGCACATTAACGCTCAAGGGTCTATTAACTGATCTGAATCTCATACGCAGAGTTGGGTTTCCCACCAGACTTTTGGTATTAGTAGCAGGACAATGACTCAAGAAGAAATACTTTTTAGCCAGCTGCCCTTAATTTCCATCTTCACCTTATTTTATCTGGATAAAAATACCAGAGACCTCAATAAAGTTCCTCTAGCCCCTGAATGGTCAGCATCATATCTCTTCTCTCTCCATCCTGAAATTGCCTTTGGACTTCACATTTCCTGACTTTCAAAGCACAACACACCTTTTATTAAAGCATGAATGCAATTGCTGCCTAGAACAAGAGACCCAGCTTCATCAACTGACATCCTATCCAGCACCTTCTTTTGAATATAGTCAATCTTATTTCTTGGTGTCGCATGCTAATCTCCCCCTGCAACACTTACCCATGAATAGAATATCTGTGAAATGATAAGGAGAAACTGATGATTACCTCCAGGGAGAGGAAGTGGGTGGCTTTGGAAACAGGGATGGACAGTATCTCCCTGTATTCCCATTTGTAACTGTTAGAGTATGAAGCTTCACAATGAAAAAAAAAATAGATTTAAAGTAAACATGAAATTCAAAAATCATCCTATGCAAAGGCTACCTGGTTGCAAATGTTTCTGGTGGTAAACCAGCCATGCCCAGATGTCATTCAGCCAAATGTTTACGTGTCGATTAGCAGATGCATTCTTAGAGGAGAAAAGAAATTGGAAGATGATGGAAGAGGCATGATGGAGGAAGAAGAAATGAAACCTATCTCAGCACAAAGAAAAAAGCTAGAGGTTTAGGGAAAATGAAATTTGTGCAATGTTCCTTTCTTCTTGCCCTAGTTAACCTGTGTTCGCTTCCTCCTAAAATCTGCCTGCTGCTCACAGGAGCAAAAACGCTCAGAGTCACCGGAAACTCAGCTTCCTTGGGTGAATTCCCAAATGTTGCCCAAATCACTATTAGACACTCTGGAACTCCCTGAAGTGACCACAGGACTTCTAGTTAGAGTTTGACGGAGCTATCGAATGATAGGGGATATAGGACAGGAAGAGGATGAGAGAAAGTTACTTTCTGGACCTTCTTGGAAGAGGTCCCATGCTCATGACTTCATTTTGAAATGGCAGGAAAAACAAAACACATTGAAACAGGGCTTCAGCAGCAGCCCCAACTCAAACGGATGCACGGAGAGCTGCCGAAGTGTTCGAAATACTGCCAACTGGCACTTCCATATGCAAATGAGTTACAAATGTGCCGGTCCAAATTTTGGGTTATGTGTGCCAGGACAGAGGGGACAGAGGGAGCATGTGTCTATTTCTAGACGGCACCTTTTTTAGAAGCGGATTTCTACATTGTCAGCTTCCCTGAAACCATTATCTCACATTTTGAATTATAAACATATCTTTAATTCCACTGCCTGATTCGCATTTCAGAGAGACTATCATGTGTATCTGGAGGTTGTAATTGGTATCAAATGCTGTGATGTTGAATAACACAGTTCTCACCAATAGCATCTTTTTTTTTTTCTTTTTAAGATCATCAAGATCAGATCTGCTGGCAAATGCGTTTGCTGAAAAGTATAAATGTCAGTAGACCCAGGGTTTAATGAGGACACATGAAGAAAGACGTGCTATATTTTTATTCTCCTCCAGGAAAATCTATTATAGCGTTTCAAAAATAAGATGTCATCCTCAAAGCAGCTTTTCCCTCTTGGCTTCGCGTACATGAGTTAACCCAGGACTAACTTGCAAAATGCAGACTTGGTCTCCTCACTCCCCCAACTTGCTTCCATTTGAAGCCCTGCCCAAGTCACCCGCGGGGCCAGCTCTGCCTGGAGAAAGAACACAGCATCGACCCTCCAGCGGGCTGGCTGCTCACCTCTGCTACCAAGGTCCCCCCAACTCTTCTCACCCTGACCTGAACCTGTCTTGCCCTTTCAGGTCTCCTGGTTCTCGACTGGTTACACAGCTCTGGGATTTGCTTCTAGTCTTAGAAAATTTGTGTCCTGGTTCTTGTATGTACACATGGCCTTGATCTGCTTCTGGCTTTAAATGTCACCCGCGCCAGCTGCCTGACCTGGCCTGTAGGCCTCTCAGAGACTCAGTGCTCTCTCAGGCCTTTATGGCACCAACTTCTTGCATCAGCAAAGTTGCTCCTGATTCCTCTAGCCACATCCAGGTGGTGGACATCCATGCCCTGTGTAATGCCCTTGGTTTTATTCAACCTAAAATTCTTAAAAAAGATGGGCCTAAAGCAGGACCTTCCTGCCAGTTACCATCTTCAACCCACAAACACTACAGAGACAAGAAAAAAGCAATAAAATCTTCAGATAAACAGACATTTAATAAAAAAAAAAAAATTACACAGACTGAGGGACACCTGAGTGGCTCAGCTGGGTAAGCGGCTAATTTTCAGTTTTGGCTCGGGTCATGATCTCAGGGTGGTGAGATCGAGCTCCAAGTCTGCTGGGGCTTCTTTATCCCTCTGCTGCTTTCCCCCCTAAAATAATAAGTAAATCTTCAAAAAATTATGCATAATGACTGTGTGCCATCCCACCTGAGCCACGAACAAAAGTAGTTCACTTGAAGAAAAGGGAAGAGGGGAACCGCAGTGTAACCACCTGCAAATCTCCACTCAGAGCACAGCTGAGAGCCAAACAGGTTCCATATTCTTCTGGCTTTTCCAGGGCAACCTGCCTTCCCAACTTGAACTCCCATTCATTTCTTATCAAGAACTGGGCAGGGTCTGGGATTTTAACTTATTCTAAGCTCATAAATAGCTTTTTACTGTTTCGTGCAGATTGGCAGAAGAATCAAGACTCCAGGGACAGAGACAGACAGGACATTATTATGGCAAAAGCAGCAGTCATGTCTTCCTGTTCTCACAGGTTCCTCAAGCACCCGAAGTCCCACACGGTAAAGCGAGGGCCCCACTATAGATGGCTGGATGGACACTGGGCTACAGCAAAGGAGAGGAACAGAGATGGAGGGATTCCCCTCTGGTACAGCAAGGAGACGCTAGCCTGCTCTCACCTCTTCTGTCAAAGACAGTCCACTGCAAACACTTGGAGGAACAGAGGACTCAAGTGTCTGGGTCAGAAGTGGTCAGGGCCTTGCCTTCTTGGCATTCTCAGCAAGAACAAGTGAGACTCTAAGGGCCCAGGTTGAGCATCACCTGGGTGAAGGGTGAAGAAGACCCATCACTCTTACCCCAAACAACCCCAGGTGTGTGGGCCTCCTGGATCTGCCCTACAGACCCTCTGGGCCCCTGTGTCCTGCCATCGCTCAGGCTCATGTTGTCGCCCCCCCCCTACAACACTGCCCCCCAAACTTCCACTCAAGGAAAGTGGTCCTTCTTCAAACATCTCTGCAGAGATCTCTTTCCGCCATGAAGCCTTCCCTGATTCCTCCGCTTCTCTCCATCTCAGAGTGCACACAGTGTTTGTCATGTTCTTTCTTTTTTGAGTGTTACCTGCATGTGTCTGACTCTCCTCCAGACTGTGCAGCTCTATGCCTCATGTAAGATCACGCTCATGTCAGATAAACAAAAAGGACCTAGGGAAAGAAAAATGTTGAAACCCAAAGAAAAAAATTATAAAGATCTATTAAAGACATATCAAAAATATTTTAGTTATAAAGATATATTTTTAAAAATTTTTAAGGTTTTATTTATTTATTTGACAGAGAGAGAAATCACAAGTAGGCAGAGAGGCAAGCAGAGAGAGAGGGGGAAGCAGGCTCCCTTCCAAGCAGAGAGACCGATGCAGGGCTCAATCCCAGGACCCTGAGATCACGACCCCAGCCGAAGGTAGAGGCTTTAACCCACTGAGCCACCCAGGTGCTCCTAAAATTATAAAGATATATTAAAACCAACTCCCTTTTGGGTCGTGGTTTCCAAACACTATTTTGTAATAAAAAGTAAATAAAACTATCTATGAAAGACCCACAGCAAACATCACCCTCAATGGGAAAAAGCTTGCAGCCTTCCCGTTGAGATCAGGAACACGACAAGGATGCCCACTCTCACCACTCTTGTTCAACATAGTATTAGAAGTTCTAGCAATGGCAATCAGACAACAAAGAGAAATAAAAGGCATCCAAATTGGCAAGGAAGAAGTCAAACTCTCTCTCTTCGCAGATGACATGATTCTTTATATGGAAAACCCCAAAGACTCCACCCCCAAACTACTAGAACTCATACAGCAATTCAGCAACGTGGCAGGATACAAAGTCAATGTACAGAAATCAGTGGCTTTCTTATACACTAACAATGAAAATACAGAAAGGGAAATTAGAGAATCGATTCCATTTACTATAGCACCAAGAACCATAAGATACCTGGGCATAAACCTAACCAAAGAAGTAAAGGACCTGTACTCAAGGAACTACAGAACACTCATGAAAGAAATTGAAGAAGACACAAAAAGATGGAAGACCATTCCATGCTCTTGGATTGGAAGAATAAACGTTAAAATGTCTATACTGCCTAGAGCAATCTACACTTTTAATGCCATTCTGATCAAAATTCCACTGATATTTTTCAAAGAGCTGGAGCAAATAATCCTAAAATTTGTATGGAGCCAGAAGAGACCCCGAATTGCTAAGGAAATGTTGAAAAACAAAAACAAAACTGGCGGCATCACGTTACCCGATTTCAAGCTTTACTACAAAGCTGTGATCACCAAGACAGCGTGGTACTGGCATAAAAACAGACACATAGACCAGTGGAACAGAGTGGAGAGCCCAGATATGGACCCTCAACTCTATGGTGAAATAATCTTCGACAAAACAGGAAAAAATATTCAATGGAAAAAAGACAGTCTCTTCAATAAATGGTGCTGGGAAAACTGGACAGCGATATGTAGAAGAATGAAACTCGACCATTCTCTTACACCGTACACAAAGATAAACTCGAAATGGATAAAAGACCTCAACGTGAGACAGGAATCTATCAGAATCCTAGAGGAGAACATAGGCAGTAACCTCTTCGATACCAGCCACAGCAACTTCTTTCAAGATATGTCTCCAAAGGCCAAGGAAACAAAAGCAAAAATGAACTTTTGGGACTTCATCAAGATCAAAAGCTTCTGCACAGCAAAGGAAACAGTCAACAAAACAAAGAGGCAACCCACGGAATGGGAGAAGATATTTGCAAATGACAGTACAGACAAAAGGTTGATATCCAGGATCTATAAAGAACTTCTCAAACTCAACACACACAAAACAGATAATCATATCGAAAAATGGGCAGAAGATATGAACAGACACTTCTCCAATGAAGACATACAAAAGGCTATCAGACACATGAAAAAATGTTCATCATCACTAGCCATCAGGGAGATTCAAATTAAAACAACATTGAGATACCACCTGACACCAGTTAGAATGGCCAAAATTAGCAAGACAGGAAACAACGTGTGTTGGAGAGGATGTGGAGAAAGGGGAACCCTCTTACACTGTTGGTGGGAATGCAAGTTAGTGCAGCCACTTTGGAGAACAGTGTGGAGATTCCTGAAGAAATTAAGAATAGAGCTTCCCTATGACCCTGCAATTGCACTGCTGGGTATTTACCCCAAAGATACAGATGTAGTGAAAAGAAGGGCCATCTGTACCCCAATGTTTATTGCAGCAATGGCTACGGTCGCCAAACTGTGGAAAGAACCAAGATGCCCTTCAACGGATGAATGGATAAGGAAGATGTGGTCCATATACACAATGGAGTATTATGCCTCCATCAGAAAGGACAAATACCCAACTTTTGTAGCAACATGGATGGGACTGGAAGAAATTATGCTGAGCGAAATAAGTCAAGCGGAGAGAGTCAAGTATCATATGGTCTCACTTATTTGAGGAGCATAACAAATAACATGGAGGACATGGGGAGATGGAGAGGAGAGGGAGTTGAGGGAAACTGGAAGGGGAGATGAACCATGAGAGTCTATGGACTCTGAAAAACAACCAGAGGGTTATGAAGGGGTGGCGGGGGCGGGGGGGGGGGAGGTTGAGGAACCAGGTGGTGGGTAATAGGGAGGGCACGTACTGCATGGAGCACTGGGTGTGATGCCAAAACAATGAACACTGTTATGCTGTAAATAAACAAATAAAAATAAAAAATAAAAAAAGTAAATAAAAACAAAATTAAAAAAACTAGAACCTCTTAGAGAAATGACCGGTTTCCGGTGGTGTCAGAAAGTAAGTAAGGAAGTACTCAGAAAGGATGGGATCATATTGGAAGGACTCAGGAGTCAAGCCACAGAGCTCCACTGGCCAAAACCGGAACAATTTGAGCAACAAGTGAATTACAGTAATATTGTATTATAACCCAGAAACTAAAAGAAATATCCACGAACCCGAACCAATATAAGTGGTTGGATAAACAAATACAAGAGAAAGAAGGAACAGCTGTTTCTTATAAGAAAATTCCAATTAATAATATAGAAGGAATGATGAAAACCAAGCCCCAGTATCGGAGCTCCACAGTAATAATTGCTGTAGGTGGGAGTCCTCCATGAATGCTAATACTAGTGTGCAAACATTTAAAGAGGAACAAAGTTCTGGCAAATTCTCCAAGTATCTTCCCCAAAGCGTTTGTGGCATCCATAGGGAAAATAATGATTTAAGGTAGTAAACCTAACAGACACCACCCCACTGACGTGACCAATGTTACCATCACCGGTAGTAAAACATAGTGACTTCATGTACCCCTGATAGGATAGACTGAGAAAGGTCTCTCTCCTCTGCCATATTCTTCCCCAAAATATGTGATTTAAATCTATTCACAAGAACAAATCAGACAAACCCCAATTTAGGGACTTTCTACAAAATACTTGATCAGTTCTCTTGAAAAAGGTCAATTATGAAAAACAAAACAAAACAAAAAGATTGAGGAATGGTCATAGATCAGATAAAATGGAGACATGAGAACTAAACATAATAGGGTCTTTTGGATTAGATCCTGGGGCGGGGAGGGAGGGGAACAAGGGACATTGATGAAATGCTAGTAAAGTCTGTCATTAGTTCATAGTGCTATACTGATATTCCTATCTTGGGCTGGATTATTGTGCCACGATCGTATAGGATGTCAGCATTAGGAGCACCTGAAAGGAAGGTATACAGTAAGTCTCTATAAGGTATTTGCAACTCCTTTTTAAGTCTAAAATTATTTCAAAGTTTAAAAAAAGTTTTAGAAAAACAAATAGAATTCAAGAAAAATAGTAAGCACTTTACAGAAATACGAACTCCCTAATTTATAAAAATTATTTATAAAAATAAACAAATATAATTTTATATAAATTTATTAAAATACATTTATTTATTATTAAATAAATAACAAATATAATATATAATATAATATAAAGGGATTTATAATAATCACTAAGAGGAAGGTACCTCTATTGTACCATTTTATACTTGATACTACTGAGGCATAACTGGTCTAAAGAGACCCAACTCCTAAGTAGCAAGGCAAGGGTTGAAACCCAGGGCCCTGGCCCTAGAGTCTGTGGGCTCAGTCATGTTACCTTAATGGGCAAGGCCACTGTAGTTCTTAGAAATATTATTTTGCTTTTTCCTTAGTGCTCCAGACTCCAAAGTAGATGCTATCAATAACTGAGAACCTACATTGTTCTAAGCGCAAATTAAATCTCCACGAGCAGTTCCGACACCAGGAATTTCATTTCCATTTTACAGATGAAGAAACTAAAGCCCAGAGAGGTATGCCAGATACTGTTTTTTGATAGAACAACCTTTGCTTTCCTAAATTCCCCCCAGTAGCCAGGTTCACAGAGTCAAAACTCAATTTCCCAGCATCCTGGGCCGAAAGGTCCCCCATTGGACTCTACGCGGAGAGACCTTTGTGCGGGGTCAGAAGATATCCTCCTGCTGCCACCCAAGCCAAGACACAAGCTTCAGGCTGCAGGTGGGATCTGCCTGTGGCTTCCAGGTGCCCCCACCTGCTTAGAGGCGTCAGCTGGAGCCAGCTTCCCTACATACAACCCCTGAGTTTCTAGACTTCCTGATATTTGCTTTCCCAGCCTCTAATTCCCTGCATGAAACCTTTTTGAAATACCTAAGTTGGTTTTTGTTTTCCTGACCAAACACTGATTAAGAATTGAAATGACTTTCCCCAAATCACACAGCTGGTTAAGTGGCAAGGCTGGATCTATTAATCTGTTCTTGTAACAGATATTTACGGAATACCTAAACTTTTCCGGTTCTACACTCGGAATAGAGCCCTTTTTTTGGCCCCCAGGCTATCGGGTTGGGAGTCTGACAACCTTCCTAGCTTTCCATGTCCCTGTCCATCTTAACCCTCTGTGGATTCCTGCTTCTAACCAGATGAGCATTTCCCAAGGGAGGGTGCTAATTTCCATTCACCTGTGAGCATTACTATGGCTGAAACCCATCTACCTCGTTTGACTCTTTCCATCACTCTGGATTGAGCTTCCTGTTGCTACTCACCCTCTCTTTGGGACATTGTATTCTTCTGCTCCCCTCCTCCAGAAGAGTATTAGAAGCAATCATCCCTGAATTCCTGCCTATTTCCTTTTGCTACTGATGATGTTCCAACACACAACATTGCCAAAGCCAAGTTGATGATGACAGGCAGCTAACACCTCATACAGAGGAACTTCGTAAGCTTTGCAAACTGTGAAGTGCTAATAAAAATTCGTTCTTTTCCTTTATGGTATCAGTCCCAGTCCAATTCATTCACCAGAGTCCTGGCTCAGAAAATGTAATTTAAAAGGAAATATTGACTTATTAATTAGTGTTAGGAAAGCATCAACCACGAGCTCTGAGTATTAACAGGCATGGCTCTGTCGTGATTCTAATTAAGCAATACCGATGTTGCAGATTTCTGGTTAATTGTGCCAAATTCGACATAAGCAGGCATTTCTGGCTAAGGCTACTAATATCCAGTTAATGTAAATGTTAGCCAGGCTTCTTCTTCAACAAGTACAATTTTAGACTGAATTTGGTCATTATAGAGCTACATGGAAAATAAATGTGAAGGCAGGAAAGAGGACTCAGAGTTGGAAAGAAGCACGAATTCACAACAAGGACTCGTCCTGTTGTTCCCTGAACTGCTGTCCCCGGCCACAACAGAGTTTGGTGATGTCCGAAGGAAAATACGCAGGATGGGGCCACAGCAAGACAGACGAGCACAGATGCCCCAACCGAAGGGGGTGGCGTCTGCTAAGCTCCAGTCAGAGGCAGAAAGATGAGTCCAGCATGACCGGACTTCCCAATTTCCCAGAGAAGTTAGAGCGGCAAGTCTATAGGTAGAGATCATGTCTATATAAAATCTCGCTCTTTCAAAATGCTGACAACGAAACACATTTCACGAAAACAGAACTGGGCCTGTGACCTCTGATGTTACGACTATCCTGAGGTCTGAGACACCTATATTTTAAATAAGAGGACCTTTAAGGAACCATGGATCCTTTCCTCGGCCTCTATTTGCCGAGCTCTGCATTCGCATCAGGATACGCGTTATCTCCTTTATCGAAGAAGGAGGCAATTGAGAATTGAGATGGAGAAATCAAAAAGGGAAGAAAGGAAAGAATTTATTTCTTCGATGCCCCCTTTGCTACGACCAGGAGTACCAGCCTACGGGAGAAAAGGCGTTCTGGCTGAGGACACGTGATTTCTAAGGCAGGAAAAGCAGCAGCCTCCTCCCAAAAACTTGGCTGGTTTGTTTATTAATTTATTTCCTTCACATGTTTGCTTTTTATTTTTAGAATAACTGATATACTTGGAATCCTAATGTATCATCCCTCAGGGAATTGAAGTCTGCGGCTTCCTGTCTTCAAGTCGCTGATTAAATTTAAAAGGAGTCGGTTGTCATGTCTCATCTGTGTGCGTGTGTGACCCGGAGTTCTTGCCCCCTGGGTCTCTCTCCCATCACTGCTGCCCCGCATGGCTGTGACAACGTGCAGGGGAGGGGCGCTTGGAAAAAAAAAAAAAAGTCAAGGGCAGTTGGTGTCAGGTCCGTGGGTGGGGGGGGGGGCACAAGCCAGCCTTCCAGACCTCTCCATTGCAAGCCCACAGTGGGGGACTCTGCCCACAAGCTCTGCACCACTGCCCGGCCAGCCCAACTCTCTGCCTGTTGTTCCCAAGTCTGACGGGGAGTGAACTCAGGTCCCAGGCCTCTGGAGCAAAGCACCACAAACCGGGAGGCCTAAGCCACGAAAAAGTTATAGTCTCACAGTTCTGGAAGCTCACAGTCCAAAAGCAAAGTGTCAGCGGGGCTGGTGGCTTCTGAGGGCTGTGGGGGAGAACGTGTTCTGTGACTGTCCCATAGCTCCTGGTGCTTTGCTGGCCGTCACTGGTGTACCCTGCTGTGTCCCACCCTCCCCTCAACCTCTGTTTCCGCTTCACAGGGACTTCTCCCCCTGCTCACGTCTTTGCGTCTGAATTTTCCCTTCTACTAGGGCGCCATCATATTGGATTCGGAGCCTTCCTCTTAATTTAATGAATTACATCTGCGACAATCCTATTTCTAAATAAGGTCACCTTCTGAGGTACTGAGACTTCAGTATATGAATTTGGGAGCACAGATTCCACCCATCATAGGGAAGGAGTCTTTCGGCTGCTAGAGACAAACTCTGACTGAGAAGCCTGAATGGGGCTGAGGTCCACATCTGTTCTGTGCTGTTCAAGGAGAAAATTACCAATGCCTGGAAGTTGGGAACAGTCCAGAAGCTCTCCGGAGCCTCCTAAACAACCCAGGAGCATGGACAGTCTCCGAGGCTGAGAGCTGCTTGACCACACAGTGCCAGAACGGTCCCTGTTAATGGAATGCCCCGGCCTCCCTGCCTCCCCTGTCCTGTTGAGCTTGGACAGCTCCCGTGTCCATAACAAACACGAAGGAGACTTGATCTCCCCTTCTGATCACGGATACGGCAAGTAAGCCATTCTCTCTAGTAGTCAGATAATAATATACAACACCCTGCTTTCTGTTTATTTTTGTCAACTCTCTATATGCATATCCCTGACTTTGAGCTCTTAGTTAGGGAAATGGCTAGGATATTCCATACTAGGTTGCAGAAGAAGAATATTTTAGCCATTCGGAAGTGAATTCTGTTCTCCATTAGATGCCCCTGACTAGTCAGAAGCGGTTGGAGCCCCCACTTGCATTCTGTGAATTCCTTCCAGAGCAATCCATTTAGCTTAAAGAGTAATCCACCTGAGCCATAAGACAACAGACCTGCATGGGCTTCCAGCCTTCTGGCAGTGCTCACCCCAACCTCTTCTGCTCTCTGAGTGATCACAATTCACTTCCAAAATTGTCCCCAGCCTGCCATCACCACACAAGCAAGCTCACCACTCACTCAAAAGTGTGGCTTCTAAAAAAAATAAAGAAAGAAAACAAGAAAGGAAGGAAGGAAAGCTGGCTTCTAGACATGCTTCCTCAAGTCTGGAGGACCTGGCAGGCAGAAGAGCCGGAAGGGATGGTCCTACATTTCACTCTTGCCTTTGGGCTGGAAAGTGCATATGTTAATATTTCTTCTGCTGTGTGCAATTTCTTTTATTGCGTGTCTATAACTACACCTAACGGAGCGAGTGATGGATCTACAGCTCTCATCCACAGGTTTCCTCTGACATTTAATTAAGACTTCTCAATTTTGCATTTGGGACCGTCCAATATGGAAAGGGGCCAAAGTTTATCTTTAGATTACGTCTCAAATGTTCAATATGCGAACTGATCATGCCAACCAGTTTTCTAGGGAGAACTCTTCAAATTGTTTTTCCCCTCAGACCCGCCATTAATGAAGTACCATAAGTTGAGTAGCTTAAAACAAAAGAAATTGATTTTGTCACAGTTCCAAAGCCTAGAAGTCTCAAATCAGGGTGTTGGTTGGGGCTTACTCCCTCTGAAACCTGTAGGGAAAAATCCAGCCTTGCCTCTTCCCAGCTCCTGCTGGTGGCCATTAGTCTTTGGCATTCCTTGGCTTGCAGCCACACTTCTCCAATCTCTGCCTATTGTCACATGGCATTCTCCTCTCTGCATGTGTGTGTCTGTGTCCAAATGACCCCCTCCTTATAAGGACATCAGTCATATTGGATTAGGACCACCTTGATACCTCATCTTAGCTTGATATGTCTGCAAAGACCCTATTTCCAAATAAGGTCACATTCACGGGTACCAGGGTTTAAAACATAAATATAGCTTTGCAGGGGGTGGGGGAGACAGTTCAACCCATAACAACTGATAATTGCCATACAAACTAAAAATAACTTGGCTTTGAAAACCTCAGGGGCTCCCTGTTATCTACATTATGTTGAAATACAAGGGTCTATGCCATGGACACAACCCCTCTTTCTACTCTTGTCTTCTAGAACTTTCCAGCATGAGATCCATTGTTTTTGTGAGCACATGTGAGACTTTGCCACCCATGATACACACTGCTTGGAATACTTTCACACTGACATCTTTCAATATCTCTCCTGTAAAATCTTGCCCAGTTGCTCACTCGTTAGCTTATAAATATCTATTGACTGCATTCTACATGCCCGGCAGGGTGGGGTTGATGAAAAGCACAAACCCTTCCTTCGAGGTGTCCCTGGCCTAGTGGAGAGCACACAAAACAACAGTGGTGCTACAATAAGCTTCCAGGATGATGGAGAAGGAGGAGGTTGACCCTATGCACCGAGTCCCTCTGCCCTGCAATAGAGACTGACTTGAGCACATCGCATTCGTTATCTCTCCCGACCCTCACACACAGGCTGCGGGTGGCATCAGTAACTCCATGTTGCAGATAAGAAATCTAAAGCTGTAAGAGGTCAGAAATTTGATCTCAGACCCCTAGCCAGCAAGTGAAGGACTAGGACTTTTTCTCACATGTGCCTCAATCCCACATCCTTGCTGTTGATACTAGAAGCTGTGTAAGTCACATGATAGCTCCATAGACTTATTAATACCATCCTCCCTAATACTTCATATGCTTGAAAGTGTTTGTACTGAAATGTTTCAGAAATAAAGAATGAAATCATTGCCATCCACCACAGCATGGTGGGCATGGAGCCTGTATTTGTCAGCCAGTCAGAGACTTTTCTCCTGAACTCTCCTTGCTCCTGTCTGGATCACTCATATAGAGCATCATACCTATGTGTCTACTGTATTTTATATTTTCCATCAACACCAACCCCCAACATGCATGCGCTCATACACATACATACACACACATACACACACAGACACACACAGACACACACACACAGAAAAGAGAAATAACATACTTATTGTATAATAAATAAATATAACTATTAATTGACCAGAATGATGATTTTCATGCATTACCAGAGAGCAAATATTAATTAATTAACTAATTAATTAATGAAAAAGTACTGCTTAGAACATATATCTTATTTTATTAAGCCCTTAAAAACAGCTAAACTGTCTCATTAAAAACATGTGATTTAGGCCTTTCTCTATTATCTTATCACTGTAATATCTTATATTATACACCTTTAACTATGTTATTAATATAAATTAGTGATAGGGCTCCTGGGTGGCTCAGTTGGTTGGGTGACTGCCTTCGGCTCAGGTCATGATCCTGGAGTTCCGGGATCGAGCCCCACATCGAGCTCCCTGCTTAGCAGGGAGTCTGTTTCTCCCTCTGACCCTTGTCTTCTCATGCTTTCTCTCTCAAATAAATAAATAAAATCTTTTAAAAATATATAAATTAATGATATATGGTCATTCACTCTCACATACACAGTGTATACTTATTACCCGAATGAACATAAGCTTCACAAGGGGGTGATTTGTACCTGCTTTTACTCATTAATGATTCCCAAGTATGTAGGGTAGTACCAGGGACACAGAAGGTGTTTAACAGTTGCTTGTTAAGTGAATTAATGGATGGACCAATAACATGTAAGTTGGATGGACTACCGTATGAAAGAAAGACCCATGCAAAAGAGTCACTAATTTTGTACCAGTCTGTAAACACCATCCACATCATTTCAGTAATCATGTATTTTGGGTTGCATTGAAATAACACTTCAGCTTAGGTGATTTGGTTTTCTTTACTTATGGTGATACCTTGGTTATCCAGATATCCCTTAATAGGTTAACCTTGACCATCCAGAGCACAATTCAAAATAAGAAGCAAGCAGAAAGGACCATCAAGTTACCATAAGAGGTATTACACAGCCTCTGTCCCTATGAGCTAGGTTAATAAGTTTGGCTATCTTGTTTTCTGTATCTCAAGAGAATACCAATACCAAATTAAGAGGACCATGATAATATCACAACAAGTGGACATCCATATTTTAAAAAAAAAGAATCTCAAACTACAACTCTCATCTTACACATGAATTAACTCAAAACAGATCATAGACCTAAACACAAAACAGAAAACTATCAATGTTTTAGAAGAAAACATAAAAGAAAATTTTTATGGCATGGAGTTTGGCAAACATGTCTTAGATATAGTACCCAAAGCATTATCTACAAAGAATAAAGCAATCAATTGGAATTCCACAAAATTAAAAACTTTTGTCCTGTGAAGTTCATTTTAAAGAGAATGAGAAAACAAGCCACAGATTGAGAGAAAATATTTACAAATCACATATCCACAAAGGACTTTATCTAGGATACATAAAGACCCTTAAAACTCAGAAATAATAAACTTTTTATTTTATTTTATTTTTAAAATGGACAAATGATTTGAAGAAACACTTCACTAAAAAATGTACAGGGATAGCAGGTAAGCCCATAAAAACATGTTCATCATCGTTAGTCACTGGGGAAATGTAAATTAAAGCCACCATAAGCTACCATAAGACACTAACTCACATTCATTGGAATGGCTAAAATAAAAAGTAACAGCAGTACCAGGCAATGGTGAGGATGGGAACCAACCAGATCTCTCACACATTGCAGGGAAACTGTAAAGGAGGATAGCCACTTTGGAAACAGGCAGTTCTTTAATAAGTTAAAGCATATACACACTTCCCATAGGACCAGCAATCCCAGGAGGAATGCAGATATACTTCTTATGAAAATCTACACACAACTATGGAAAGAACCTAGATGTCCATCAACAGATGAATGGATAAAGAAGATGTGGTATATATACACAATGGAATACTATGCAGCCATCAAAAGAAATGAAATCTTGCCATTTGCGACGACGTGGATGGAACTAGAGCGTATCATGCTTAGTGAAATAAGTCAATCGGAGAAAGACAACTATCATATGATCCCCCTGATATGAGGACATGGAGAAGCAACATGGGGGGGTAGGGGGATAGGAGAAGAATAAATGAAACAAGATGGGATTGGGAGGGAGACAAACCATAAATGACTCTTAATCTCACAAAACAAACTGGGGGTTGCTGGGGGGAGGTGGGATTGGGAGAGGGGGAGCGGGCTATGGACATTGGGGAGGGGAGGCGAACCATAAGAGACTATGGACTCTGAAAAACAACCTGAGGGTTTTGAAGGGTCAGGGGTGGGAGGTTGGGGCAACCTGAGGGTTTTGAAGGGTCAGGGGTGGGAGGTTGGGGGAACAGGTGGTGGGTAATGGGGAGGGCACGTTTTGCATGGAGCACTGGGTGTTGTGCAAAAAGAATGAATACTGTTACGCTGAAAAAATAAATAAAATGGGAAAAAA
This sequence comes from Meles meles, assembly GCF_922984935.1. Lineage (NCBI taxonomy): Eukaryota > Metazoa > Chordata > Mammalia > Carnivora > Mustelidae > Meles > Meles meles. The sequence goes on from NC_060077.1 coordinate 76,122,410, forward strand.
AAAAAAGAAAATCTACACACAAATGTTTAAAGCAGCTCTAGTCAAAATCACTCCAAACTGGAAACAACCCATGTGTCCTTCAACGGAGGGACGAATGAGCAAACTGTGGTCTGTACTCTGATGCAATACTGCTCAGCACCAAAGAAGGATGACTTGTTCCATGCACCAACGAGGATGAATCTCAAAGGCATCAAGACCCCAAAAGGTGACAGATTGTATGATTCCACTTATATGACATTCTTAAAAAGACAGAACTGTGGGGACAGAGAATTGATCTGGGGTCCCAGTGTGTCGGGGTAGAAGGAAGCTGGGACCACAAAGGATTTTGTTGGAGTGATGAACCATTTAGTGTCCTGATTGTGTTTGCTGGTTGACCAATGTTATACCCGTGTGAAAATACATAGAATTGCATGTTGAAAAAAAGGCACTGAAGTTACTTTAACAGATAAATTTTTAGAAAAGGGCATGGAGGAGCTGAAGATATGATTGTACCAGTAGTAGCTTATGGCTGACAGGCTAAATGAGGACGGGGTTGCTACAGCAATCGGGGGCTACGTGAAGAATAAATAGCCAGACACCTTTCCACATGTCTGGGAACATTGCTGTATCCCATACAGGGAAGTCATTGGTGCTGATGTCCTTGGTAGTTCAATAATAATGGTGGCTATCTTAAGTTCAGCATGGAATTTTTATTTTCTGGGAGAAAATATATATATACACATACATATGAATATGAATATATGTATATTTTTTAGGATAATAATGATTCCCCCATGAACTGCTAGAGCCAGAATTCCCAGAAGGCAAGTCACAACAGAATTTCCTTAGGTCAAGTGCAAGCTACAACCTGAGCATGGTCAATACCAATCTAGGGGACAGGACACCATGCATCAAAGAAAGCTCTGATTCAGAGGCAGGAGATCCAGATGACCCAACTAACTGAGCTGGATCACCTGGACACAGGTATGACACTCAAAGAGGCTTCAAGTAAAGAGGTGTCCCAACAGGAGCCCATGGGGACAGGGCCAGGCATGGCCATGGCTAGCCAGTCCCAGAACTGCTCTTTTCTTCTTTCCTGAACTATCTTGTTTTCTCTCACCAGCCTCAGAATGGATTTTTAAGTGACAGTCTCCTGCCAGACTAGTCTGGAAGTTTACAGTGATTTTTTTTTAAAGGAGATTTCTATGCCTAATGATTAATACTAATATTTTTAAACTCATAATAGGGTACACTTTGTTTCTTGACAAAACCACTTACAAGGAGTAGCTCATTTACTGACAAAGCCGGATTATTGATGTGTTTCTATCTCTGCCTTGTGATTTCTATAATAGCAGAATAATGAAATATTATTTAGCTTAATATAATCACTGGAGCTTCTCTATGGTCTTGGAAGGGAGAGATACAAGCTAGGAACCCTTTTACGATATAATCAGTTTCCTATACAAGACATTATATAAATAAAAAGTGGAATTAATTTAAATGACAAGTGGCCTGTTGTATATCTTCATTAGGTCCTCGGACTAGTGGTACTGGGAAATTAGTCAACTGAGAACATTTTGTTATTATAGAGGCTGTGAGAATCTAGAATAGATCTATATAAAATAACCTTCCAAATAAGATTAGGGTTAAAGTACTTTATGAACTTTCATGTTTCATAAGACAGCAAAACTCAGTTAAGTGGGAGAAAAAAATAAAAGTAAATAACATTTAATGGGACAAGAATACTAAGTCCGAGTGGACTTTTCATTGAGTCAGATGAGGTCTCTACTCAATTCCACCATCTGGCATTTTGCATTTATCTGTCTCCAACATAATTTCTAAATGAGTTGACTGATTTTTAACCAAATTCAATACCCTCTCTAACAAAGAGTAATAAGATACATCTTAAACCCCTTTTGCCACTCAGTTCTTTTCTTGCAACAGCTGATGGAATTCTGTAAATCAATCCTACTAAGAAATTGTACTAGCTTGTTTTGCAAATAACTGCTTAATATTAACAAAAAGATGTGTGTGAAAAATATGTATATGGCCATGGTTTATTAGCAAAGTGGATTTACTGCTCTATCTCTCAACTAGGAATCTCACTTGCAGAACATACATTCCATAGCTCAGCAGCCTTTCCCACAGGAAACCTGTTGAAAACAAACAAAGCTAAAACATCTTGAAAACTTGCCACAGAATCAAAGACTATAGATTGTAGCTGTGGGACGGGAGTCCCAAAGAGCTAAGGATCTCTCTACAAATGATTCTTTAGAACCCCTGGTTAGGGAAACTGGGAGCAACAGAAGCTAAGAAGTTGGGTTGGACATATTGGACAATTAGGTGTTCCCAAAGATAAGTAAGGGAACGCAGACTTTGGTGACTCATCTGTATCAACAACACTCAAGCAATCAATAGCAAGGCATTTTAGATGCTCCTTAGTGGAATTACCACATGCAATCTTTATCTGGAAGGCTCCTTAGTTAGGATGGAGTCTTCTGGTTGTCCAGTAGACTTGCTGGGGGAGTGGAGCTGGTGTTCTCTATGAGAGATAGAAATAATGATGCTCTTCAGGGCTAGGGTCAGAGCAAAGGAAAGATATTCATCAAACATGCCTTCAAAATGGATGTAAAATCTAGAAGTGTGTAGGCTACAAATTGCGGGGCACGCAACTGTAGAGGAAATGTAGCGAGCAAGGGAGGAAAGGTGTCGACTGTCAGAGGCTGTAAACTGTGAGGCAGTCATTTTAATTAGGGGTTTCCACGACATTCTCCAGGCTATTTTGAAAATGTGGGAATGTGTCATGGTATACCAGTTGGGTCTTTTAAACGGAATCCTAGAATTAGAATAGGAAACTCAGTAAACACAATGCATCTGAATTTAATAAAACACCCAAAAGTAAAGTGTTTTCCTCAAATGTGATTTGAAGAATTGGATTGAACTGGGTCGGCTGGAGGCCAGCTGTAGAAGCAGAAAGTTGGCCGGCCATCCTCACACACACACACACAACGGGGAATGCTAACCTGCCAACTGTGAGCAAGTAGGGAACAAGGAGAGCAGGGCGAAGGCCTAGTTGAGCCAAAATATTCACTCGCGGTTTCAAAAGGCTCTGAAAGTATATGTATGTAAAATAATTAACCTGAATAAAAAATGGGAACAGAAAACTACTAGTTCCTTGGAGATGGCAGCAAATTCACACACTGGTTCTGGACAGAGATACGGGAAAGACAAAATCTCCACTTCTGCTTAATTATCTTTGGCTACATCACCCCCTTGTCTGTGGCTTTTGAACACCTCTCATCTCCTAGTTTAGTATTTAGACTTTGAGCCAAGCCAGCTTACGTTTAGTATTATTACCTCCTACGTATTGTTTTCATCTAGAAGGCATTTTAAACTTATTTAATCCATGCCATATCCCTATGAGGTAAAGATTATTCTACTTTAAAAAAAAATAGACGGTGGGTGGGGCGCCTGGGTGGCTCAGTGGGTTAAAGCCTCTACCTTCAGCTCAGGTTATGATCCTAGGATCCTGGGATGGAGCCCCTTGTCGGACTCTCTGTTCAGCAGGGAGCCTGCTTCCCCCTCCGCCTGCCTGCCTCTCTGCCTACTTGTGAGCTGTTTCTGTCAAAAAAATAAATAAAATCTTAAAAAAAAAATGGACAAGGAACAGAGACTTCCAGAAATGAGTTGTCCATGGTCACAAAACAGGTACGCCTTTCACCTGAGCAATTGGCCTCCACAGCCCAAGACCGTAATCCAAGACTGCCCTGTTTTTATCCCTTGTTTTGTTCCATGTATTTAATACATTTAAAAAAAACTTGAATAGCAGTAAAAAAAAAAAAAAAACATACTTTACTTTGTCCTTGTTATCTTTCACTTTGGACAAGCCAAAGATATTTGAAATGAACTCACAAGTGACGAGCAGCCATGAGGCAGAATGAGAAATATATCCTCTGAGGAGAAGGTGAGGGGACTGCCTGCTTGTAACCCCAGTTCTGGGGGCAGGAAGCAAGCTTGGAGAAGTACCTATTGCCTTTCTAAGCACTGCTGGACTCATTTCTGAAGGGCAAATACCTTCCAGGGACACTGAAAATCCCATGGGGCTGAAGGGGCAAAAGACCAGAAGAAGGGGTTAGGGCTAGAAGGGCCTTTGGAGTAAACCTCCTCTCTTCAATAAAATCAACATGACATAAATTGGGTCTTTGGATCAAACTTCAAAATGGAGCATTCAGCAATGTCTCTGATCTTTGTAACATGTTGTAGTTTTCAGCTGTCACTCTGTGTTCAGCTGTTCAGGTCTCCAAATGTGATTGGTTCTTTGCCAGAAAATAATTGTGCAGGTCCATTCTTAGCTTGTTTCTGAGTGAGTGCTATGTTCACAGGAAAACATGTTGTTTCTAAATAAAGGCTCCATCTTATTAAATTCTTTAGCCTATGCTTTTTTTCCTGAGTGAAAAAGATTTTCAAGAGTTCCTAGAAAAAACCCCTAACTCCTGTCATGGCCATGCATGGCTCTGTGCCCGTGTTTTTTGGGTTTGGAACACGAAGGGAAGTTTAAAGCACCTAGATCAGGCTATTCTACAATAACACTGAGCACCTTACTGGCTTCAAATTCCTTTTGAGATGTGCTCTACGAAACTTCACAAGGATATGTTTGCCTGTATTCCCTGAATTGAAGAACATGATATGTTACCTAATTTAATTTTTTTAATTTTTTTTAAATTTTATTTATTTATTTGACAGATAGAGATCATAAGTCAGCAGGCAGAGAGACAGGCAGGAGGAAGCAGGCTCTCTGCCGAGCAGAGAGACCGATGTGGGGCTTGATCCCAGGACCTTGGAATCATGACCTGAGCCAAAGGCAGAGGCTTTAACCCACTGAGCCACCCAGGTGCCCCTATGCTACTCAATTTAAAGAAGGACTCCACAGAAGTCAATGTGACAATGTGTCCTCCAAAAGGTTTCCTGACCTCAGCAGCCATATGCTCTGGGAGGCAATTAAGTACCGACTAAAGAGTAGTAAATGACATGATTCAAGGGATGATAGAATCCTCTTCCCCACCCCCCCAAATAATTCCCTCTGTAAATGTATGTATAAATGGAGGTTTATTTCCTTGCCTTTTGTAAGTGCAACTACCCCTAGGAGAGATTAAACTATTTCCCATCATTAATAACTTAATGTGAATTGAAGGCATCATTGAGAGAAAATCAAACAAGAAAAAGACAATGCATCATTCATAAGACATGGCCCCAGCCATCGTGGGGAGAAGCTTGTTGGCCTCTTGAAAGATCCATTTAAATGGTGTTTGGGATGGGGGTTGAAGCAAAAGAAGAAGCACAAATAAGGACAAAGTAGGAAATTTGCACAATTGCAGAATGCACTATTTTAGATCAACCCTGAACAAGGCCATTGGTATCATTCACTTAACCACCGGGAAACCTGTGGAAGACTATAATTCCAATGATGACAACAACAGAGTTTGAAAGCTACCAAAGAACTTGGGCTATATTTGGTGGCTAATTTGCAATATTTGAATGACTACAACACCACAGAAGATAAAAGTGAGTGAGAGAAGCCCAAGTCAAATCCCTGAGTAGGATTTGTCCATGACATGCCAGACCAGAGTTTCTTCCCACACAAGGGAAGCTGAATGGAAACATGGCGCACTCGCACCTGGCCAGGTGAGAACCACTTATACCTTACAATCCTACCCACCTCATTGAAAAGCTTACTGAACTTGTGAAGGACAGACAGAGGAATTCCTGGTAATATCTTCCCTTCCTCACAAATCTGTCTTTAATCTCCAAATCTATTTTCTTCAGGATGGTGTTTCTGGGTCATGGGTAATGAAGGCAATTACAGGAGGATTCCAAGTTCTAAAGCATCTAGAAAAAAAAAAAACTAAAAGATCATTTGTTGATTATGTATTTTTCTATTTCAATCTTTTCACATCTCCTGCTGGTTCACTCCCCGCTGCTCTGGTGTGGTTATCAAAAGCAGAGTTTGCAGGATTCAAGTTCAGCCAAAGCAAACAGACCAAAAATTTGGGAAATGATTTATCTTAATCCAAGGGTGGTAATCCAATTTATTTGTCTTGAATGCTTTGGATTTCATCAGCTACACTAGCAGCACTGGGGTTTGGCAAAATGATGTCTAGCAAAAGCAGTCCCCGCAGTGCTGACCACTTGTGAACAGAATGATTTTCATCTTAGAAACACACATGTTGTTCTATCTTTTCATGTTTGTGGCTAGCTGGCACAGTTGGTGATAAAGGGGTTGAAGCCACCTGGGACGGTTGTCTTTCACTGTGATGCCCTGCATCCCCAGCCTGACCAGTCACTGCATAAACGTAGTTGCAGATGACAAGGGAGTGAGGGACAGTAGATGAATTGATGCGTGTCTATCTTCACACATGAAAAACTCCTGGGCCAGAGTGCAATCTACTTTTCGTGAAGATAGTGTAATATTTGAATGGAAGAAGAGATTACTTCTCTTCATGTCCCTGATGCTAAGCAGGACAGAATCTATCCTACTTAAAGAAGCCATAATACAGAAAGAATGGAGATTGCATCCCAGATCTTATGGGATCATTAATCTGTTTGAATTTAGGAAAACTGCTTTCATGGCTTTGAAAATAACAAAATAAACAAAGTAGCATCAAATGGGACAAAAGAGCTCTAATTTAGGAATCTATTGACCTGGGTTCTAGTTGTGCTCTGCTCTAAGTTATACATAATTTCTGTAATGAAGCCCCTTTGCCCCTAAATATCTAGGTATGATATGAAGAGGTACCTAAATTCTTTATAATGACAGTTCTAGGGTTAATTGAAGTAACTTTTTGTGTCTGTTGTCATATTGCTAGATTCTTACCACGATCATGTTCAGGAAGTCCTTTCCAATTTTGTTCTATTTAACTTTTATGGTAGTCAAAAATACAGAATCAAGCATGCCCTAGGCCAGCAGTGGTGGGGAGTAAATTGTTGATGTCTTGAAACATGCATTTAAGAGGTATTTGGGGAGTGCCTCAACTCAATCAGTTGAGGATCGCACTCTTTATTTTGGTTCAGATCATGATCTCAGGGTTATAACACCGAGCCCTATGTTTGGTTCTGCATTCAGCATCAAGTTTGCTTGAGATTCTCTCTCTCGCTCTGCCCTTCCCCCCATTCTCTCTCTCTCTCTCAAATAAATAAATAAAATCTAAAGAAGAAGAAGTATTTGGGATGGGGTGGTGAGAGGTACTTACAAAAGGAGAAGCACAAATAAGAAAAAAGTAGGCAATTTGCCTACTGTACAATTTTGGTCACTTTTGAACAAAACCATTGCTATCACTCACTTAATTATCAGGAATCCTGCATACTGCTATGCTTTAATAATCCTGCAGAGTTATCATGCCATGGCCAAAGGTGTGAGAGCAGTGATGAATTAATTTGGATCATATCCTCCCTTACTCTTCTACACCTTTGATCTATGGGCCAAATCAGTCGACTTCCTGTTTTAGTCAATAAAGTTTTATTGGAACACAGCCACACTCTTTCTTTATGGATTATCTATGGCTGCTTTCCCACAACTATGGCAGAGTTGAATGGTTGTGATAGAGACTATATGGCCTGAAAAGCCAAAAATATTTACCATCTGGTCCTTTACAGAAAAAGTGTGCCAGCCCTATTCTACACACATAACTCTACATGCACTGTTTTTCCATTGTAATATATGTTGGTTTCTTTTATTTTTCTTGGACTTTTGGCTTCCCATCTAACCAATATCTTTGACTTCATTAATGTCCAAACCCTTCCTAGTATTTTTATCCCAGTTCTCTTTGTATTTCTGTTCATTCTTAAGGTCATTCTTTGTTTGTTCCTACAATCCTTTCTTTTGACCTAGACTCATTTGCCAATTTAATATCAGCCAACATTCCTCCCTTTAAAACCTTTAAAACCCTCTTAGAAAGTTGGCACCAGAGAAAGATTTTAATGACAATGCCTGGTAGTTAATGCGTCCTTAGTCTGTGCTGCATTGTTCTGAGTTCTTAGGGCATTTGTAGTGATAGATTGAAAATTGTTCAGGGTCAGAGACTAGGTCCTTTGTTTGTTACATTATATACACAGAACTGCCTTGAGCTGCCAGTGTTTACAATGCTATGTAAATTACTTTTATTTTCTGTTGTGAACAATTCTTCTCCATGAATTCTCTTATTGACCCCCAAACTTGGCCTACCCCAAAGCATTTCCATTTCTAAGCAAACACAATTCTAACACGTTTGAATTTGTTGCTTCAAAAATTTGGTGTAGCTCTTTTTTATAGAACTTTACAGAATGATAGTTGTCTACAAGTCCATGAAAGAGCCTTGTTCTCAATTGACAAATGAAGAAATTTGAGTTTGGGACCTGGCTTCTGGTTTCACTAGGAAATTTGGTAACATCTATTATCATATGTATTTTGGTAATTTTAGCATGACTCATAGCAGCTTCCAATTTGATAAAAGGAGGCAACTGAAATTTGTTTAAAACATTATAGAAGAATATAAATGTAATATGAAAAACAATTTGCCATTGTGTTGTATCCCATTGTTAGCCTAGTCTGTATTGATGCCAAAGATACATACAAGAAACACCTTGCTTTTCCCCCAATTATGTTGAATTTGGTCCTTATAAAATGAGCTCTGGTGCTGAAGACACTTGAAATTTCACAAATATCAGTGAAAATACACAGACACACACAACTATTACAGACTTATCATATACCTGAAGTTGTATTTCCAGTGATGATGTTCTTCAAAGATACCTAGTTCTTCTCACCTAGTGGCAAAAAGACATGCTGACTTAGACTGCAATAGACGGCAATCCTCTTTGGGAACATAACCGATCTGTATAAGGGTTGATTCTATAACTCATCCACTGTGACCAGAAGGAGCTTAAGCAAATGGTACAAACAGTCTGACATGCAGATTTAGTGATCAAAGATAAGAAATGTCTGGTATTTTTTGCTTTCTCCTTCAAAAGTTCTTAAAAGTAGAAGTGTAATAACCACTCAATAGGAGACACAAAATTCATTTTAAAAACACTGAGTGAGGAGGGGCAAATGAGTAAGCACAGAGTAGGGGCTGCTAATACTTAAGTCACATCCAAGGCTCTAACATCTGAGATGTTTTTGCTGTATCTTATCTACTTTACTGAAATACTGGACTTGTTTATGTGTAGGAAATTTAAGATATCATTCAATCCCAATGCAGATTTCCCCTCTGTGAGTGGTAACTAACTTCTGTGTTTGACCACTTCCCAAGGCAGCAAGGGAAGTTTGTTATGAGGTTTTTTCCTCTTTGTTTGAAGTTCTATCATTTATTACTAGCAGAGAAACAAAATAAGCCATTTTAATGTTTTTGAGTTGAGGTTTCTAGTAAATCTTTGTCTTTATACATGGGTTAGTCATTCATGAAGTATTATGTCAGTTTCTACTCAGATCCAGGGACTAGGATGAGTGCTGAGGATATGTAGAAGAGGATATTATACTACCTGACTCTTCAGAGCTCACAACTAATTGTCAACAAGGCAAATAAATAATTGCAATCAACAAAAGTACATGCAAAGTACTATGGGGATACAGAGAATAGACAAGTTTTTGTGGAAGAAACAGAAGATGCAGATAAATTGCATCTCAAAAGTCAGTTTGGAGTTTATTGGATAGAGAATGTAGGGAAACACTATTGGACAGCATGTGGAACATCACTGGCAAGACCATGGAGATATAAGAGAAGGGCAACATGATTAAGCAAAGGTCAAGAGTTTGGAGTTTCTTGAACTAAAATGTGTGATTAAGGTATACCATAAGCTAAGGCCAACCTCAGATAAACTGGGACCAAACAGAAAAACAAAAATCTTTGTGATTTTCCAAAGAAGTTTTAACTATATCCACAAAACAACAGGGCTCCCTAAGCAGGGCTGTACCTTGAACAGATTTACATTTAGGAAACATTTTCAAAGCATGAATATAACTAGAAGGTAGAGAACCAGGTGACTAAGTCCAGTGAGAAGACAGAACAGTACTGATATAGACTGAAGGATCAGTTTGGTGATGGGCACAAAACTAGTGATGAAAAGTGAAAGGAAGGAATAGATTCAAGAGAGATTTAGATGATAAGGTTAATTGAAGTTGGGGAAGCATTGGTCACTGGTGGTGAGACAGAGAGTGTGGTTGAGGATCACCAGAGTTTCCAGCTGGGGTTTTTAAACTATACCACAGTAAAAGTGGACAGCAAAAGAAAGAGGAGTGAGAACAACACAAGTTAGTTTGAGATGTTTTGGAGTGTGGTTTCTTAGGAATGACCAGTCAGCAATGTCTAGATGTACATTGGAAATATTGGAATATACCATCAGAGAATGGGGTAGATATATTTATTTAGGAGTTGGCATTATTTGATAGTGGTCAAAGCCATCAGGGTGAACAAGATCATCAAAGAATATGTGCAGATAAAGAATGAAAACAGAAACAATAATCACAAACCCATGAGGATGATTAAATCTTGAGGAACAGGGAGAAGACCTACAGGAGGTGAGAAAGGGAGGACAGACACAACCCTGAAATGGCATGACTGAGTCCAGAGAGAGGGTTTTAGGATAATGTCATCAGTGTCAAACTGTAATTGATAAATACAGTTTAAGAAGGGTAGGTACTGTAAAGAGAAAATTAAGAAGCTGTTGGTACTCCATCCAAAAAACTCCAGAGCAAATGGTAGTGGTGGTTGCATGGAATGGGTGTTTGAGGGGTGGTAAGAGTCAGACTAGAGTGAATTGAAGAGTGTGAGCAATATGGAAAAATAGAGACAGAGGGTCTCAATGCTCTTAGATGATTTCCAGAAAGTTTGTGTCTTGAACCATGAATTCAATCACTAAAACACTAACATGGAAGAGTAAAACAGTAGGAATTGAAAGAAAAGGAAAAGATCATATAGAAGCTGGGGGTTTGAGGGTAAGTTCTGTGGACCTATAAGCCATATATCATGTGGTCTTTTGCAGGGTCAACCTCATGGACAAGTGACCAGCACCATCATCACACAGGGCCTCCACAACCCCATTTAATGTTCTACTGTTGTCATCTTGAAATTCTCAATATTTTGGGGGGAAGGCACCCATATTTGTATTCTGCATGGGGCCTTGTAAATTATGGAGCCATCCCTGGGCCTTTGTATCTTCCACTTGGCCCAAAGTAGAACTGATTGGTGTCTAACTTAGATGATCTACCAACCTCTGAATATGAATATGTTAAAAAAAATTGAGTTCTTTGTCTCATCTTTTGTTTCCTTAAGAGCATCCAGACCCCACTTTTCCATCAATTCAAACAATGACATAATTGCAGTATTGATCAATTACTATGTGCAAGGCATTTTCTATGTACTTTACATCTATTAATTCATTTAATCACTATAACAATCCCAGGAGTAGATATCATTATCATTCTTCTTTAAAATGAGCAAATGGAGGCAGATTATGGTAAACAACTTACTCAGGGTCACACAGCTAGTAAGGGGGAAAGCTGGGGCTCAAACCCAGACAGTCTGACTTCAGAGTCTGTGCAGTTAACCACACTGTGTGGTCATCTTCATCCCCTGGGTTCACAGTGATGGAGATTATTCTTACCTTTGTTTCCATATATCTAACTTGTAGCCTGCAACCTGAAATCTGCTCTGCATACAGCTCCTTCAACATAAGGAAGGAGGAAAACATTCTTCCCCAAAGAAAGTGTCGAAGGCATCCTATGTGTGGGTTTAGGGATCCAAAATCCACTAAAATATCCTGAATTGGAGCACACATCTCCCCCATGTGGGAAGTGGTAAGAGAATTGAGATGGAGCATGGGGTGGACTGGACGATGGTCCCCATCATATAGTCCTACACTCCTCTTCTCTCTGTCCCCTGCTCTTCTCCCTCTCCCCGACTCACACATTTGAGTATCACCAGAACTTTTTCGTTCTCTTCCGGAAAGGTTGAGATTTGCATGTAGGCGTGGGATTGAACATGTGGTCACTGTTCTCAGACAGCTGTATACTTACTATTTTCTCCCAACTCCCCCGTTTCTCAGAGGGTTAAAGTAAGGGCAGTCATACTTATATGTGGAAAATAGATTAGTCAAACTCACAGAAGCAGAGAGCACAACAGTTGTTAACATGCCACAGAGGAGCAGATGATGTTGGTCAAGGGGCACAAAATTCCAAAGTTCATTACACATGATGAGTAAGTCCTGGGGACATAATGTACAGCATCGTGACTACAGGTAACAACACTGTAGTGTGTGCTTGAAATTTGCTGAGAAGGTAGATCCTAAGTGTTCTTACACACACACACACACACACACACACACAATGTAACTATGTGAGGTAATGGAGATGTTAATTAGCTTGATTGTAGTGATTCCTTTGCAATCCATACATCTATCGAATCATCTAGTTGTGCAACTTAAATATATTATAATCGATAAAAGAGTGCAAGTAGGTCAAGACTTTTTTGGAAGGCGACTTGATAAAATGCATTAAAAGTGTTAAACACAAACACACACAAAGGAGAAAGATCACCAACAGTAGGATCTGCAGAATGAAGTTGGCGACGATGGAGACCATCAGCATTTCTATGAAAAAAAATCACTATAGATATAACAGGATAGAGGAGGTAGAGTGGTCTTGAAACTTCTTATGCTTCTGCAGAAATGAAGCTTTGGAAACCCCAAATATATATATATATGGAAAAACCAAGCACAAACACTGATGTCTACATCAGTATCAGCATTTGAGTAACATAAATCGATCATTTCCAAGTTTTAGAACTATCAGCTGCTTATAAAGTCAGTCCAAGGGGCCCTCAGAGGGTTCCTAAAAACATAGATATGTCCCATTTTTAGTGAAGTTTGTGGATGGAAACCCAAGACTTATTTCAGCCTCAGCATCCATGTGATACACTAATAAAGTGTTTAAAAAGTTCTGAAGCAATGCCTCCATTTTAAGAATATGGACTTCGGGGCGCCTGGGTGGCTCAGTGGGTTAAAGCCTCTGCCTTTCGCTCAGGTCATGATCCCAGGGTCCTGGGATCGAGCCCCGCTTTGGGCTCTCTGCTTGGCAGGGAGCCTGCTTCCTCCTCTCTCTCTCTCTCTCTGCCTGCCTCTCTCCCTACTTGTGATCTGTATCTGTCAAATAAATAAATAAAATCTTAAAAAAAAAAAAAAAGAATATGGACTTCGACTATAACCCAAGATCTCCGGTCGTGGCTGAGGGACAACACGACAACCACCCGGTGCTCGTGGCTGCCTTTCCAGGCAAGGTAAAAGAACCAGAATGTGCTGGATGGAAGCGTTAGATAAACAAAACCGTGAGTATTAAAGTTTAGGCTCTGGTGATTAGCAGGGAAGCACAGGATAATAAGCACAGCAGGACGTCCCTCAAGGTATTTTCGACTCCGACTGTGTTTATTATCCAGTATCAGTATGGAAATATATGCCTGACTACATTTATGGTGCCATTTAGAACTTTAAAATAGGCTCTTGTGCTCAGAAAGAGGTTACTAAATTACTCACCCTGGAAGGTTTTCCTTGATTAGCATAATTCTACCCGTTCCCTGCCTTATCAAGAATACGTTTCCATTGTGGGCACGTGCTCTGAAGAGACATTTGAAGAGACATCAGGGGTACATATTCGTGTCAATCCTGAGGTACCCACCTTTCACCGACTTCATGGTAAACTTCGAGCTAAAAATCCTCTTGCATGCTTTGCGAAGTAAACTTTTCAAGGTGCACACGGTCCCCTGTTGAAGGGCAGCATCGCGCCTGAGGACCTCTTTCTTCTTCCTCTCGGTTCTCCAACCAATACTTTTGCCAATACTTTTCCCACCACCTCTGATTTCAACCTTTTGCTTTTCAGAGGGAGAGGGCGTGAGCGTCAACGGCCAGCGCGCCAAAGCTGGAACCTTCGTGGGGAATGCAGGATTCTATCCTAACTGGTAAGTAGGCAAGTGGGAGGACCCAACAGGTCTCTAACCGTAAGTGGGGCTGTCATGAGGAGAAAGGCAGCCGCTGTTGCTCCCACCGCTGCACATGAATGGTGCCTCCTCCAGGGAGCCTTTTGGAACTCCTGCCTTCCTTACTCTGTTCCTCGGCCTCTCTTCCGCACATCAAGAAGTTCCCGAGTCCACACTAGGTGGCAGCATGGTATACAGGTCATGTGGGAAGCGCTGAGGCCCCAACAGCCAGAGCCCACACGGCTCAGTCACAGAACACACACACACATGCACGCAGGCACAGACACACAGACACACACATGCACACACACACAAGTGCGCATGCGTGTGACTTCTAAGGGGGGTCCCAGCTTCTCCAGGGTCATCTGTGACTCCATCTCACCTGGCACAGTGGGTCTCAGGGCTGGAAAAGCCACCTTAGGACGGCAGCCATCCTCTCTCCCGCACTGTGGGCTTCTCCAGACACTGTGAATGGACTTCTACTTTGTGCAGCCCTGTTGCTAATCACATCCTTGGATGCCTGTGGTTTTACAAGGTGAATGAGGTCTGCAGTTGCTCTGTGTTCACTTTGTGAACACCGACGTGCCCCTTTGGGTTTGGTGTGTGCATCAGGCACACCAGATGTGTTTGTCTCTGCAGGCTCTCCTTGCAGGACTGATTATTCCATTGAAAAATGCCTCCCAGTTGCACCAGGGTTCATCGTTCCTGTCTCAAGAGCAGGCGAAGTTCAAATGGGACCTCTGCTCAGATTGGGCGGTTCACCCTACAACGTCAAGGGCTACAGGAGGGGAATCTGCTCTCAGCCTCTTGGACACGAATAGGAGCTTAGAGTTCATCCAAGTCAGTCAATCCCATTTGACAGATAAGAAAACTGAAACCCAGAAATCTAGATTTGCCCAAGGCCACACAGCTTGGTAGAAGCCATGTCAGGACTGGAAAACTAGTTTCCGGACACCCTGTCCGGGGCCTTTTCTGTTGCTCCCTGTGTGATTTATAGAGAGTCATAAATATACAGCAGATGAAACCTCAGAACCCTCGGAGGTGGTTTCCCTCCATTCCCCACACCCGGCAACTCTGTACACCCCAGTCCAGCCCGGCCTGGACACCCGATCCCTCTCCCCCCAGGGTCTCCTTCACCGTGGGGAGGAAGGGGGTGGGACAAAGAGAAACAGAGAATCGATATTCATTGGGAAATTGGATGACAGATACAGAAGTACTGAGACACCGCAGTCCTTCCCTTGGCATTTCCTCTTGACCAGAAGAAGGAAATACCAGAAATCTCATAAGCAAGCCCATTCGGGCAATTTTTTTATACTCTGTATTCATATATTTCACATTTTTCTCCAGACCTTTGAGTACTAATTCAAACCGTCCAGCCTCCAGGCCCCCTAGGGGTTCACCTATCACTAAATGTTGTTGATTTGCAAAACACACGGATTCTTTTCAGAACAGGCTCTGCTTTCATGGCTTTCTTCAGAGGCTGAGCCTTTTCCCAATTAAGCGATGGCCCAGCTTCTCTCTCTGGTTAGGATTACAAACAAACACCACCACCCTTTGCCTCTCCTCCAGCCGCCCCTCCCTTCACTTTGACACATGGTTCTTTTGATCTCAACCCCAGACCATAGCAACAGCCTCCTAATTATTCACCAGCCATAAATCACGGCAGTAATGTGGTCCTTGCGAGGGAAAAGGAGTATGGCTGAACCATCAGAGTCTGGAAAACTGGGTGTGTTGAGCGTTTCCAAAAGCAAAGCAGTAGAGGAGAGGAAAGCAGGAAGAGAAAAGATGTTTTAAATGTTTGTAGAAATAGTTGCTTTGATGTTAAACCCTCTCCCAGAGGAAGTCAAGAGTCTAAAAACTAAGTCTATATTTTTTCATAATCGGAGGAATAATAAAATCCACAACCCCTATCCCCACTCCAAAAGAGGCAGGTGTATGTTGGAGCCCTCCTACAGTGCATATGAAGTACATTTCCGACTCCTCAGAGCAAGCAGAATAAACATGCTTCTCTCTGTCCACCTCCTACCCTTGTTCATCTAATTTTAGTTCTTCACTTGCATGAAAAAAATCTTAACGCCTCCGTGACCTTTTTGAATGGTAGTTAATCTGGTTAGATTTGGCATTTTCACCAGGACATTCTCTGGAAATCACAAATTATTTTTTTAACCTGTCCTGGGCTGGGATGTGCCCCTGAGTCTTCAAAAATCTCAATATGAGTAAAAGTGGTCATTGTCAGTCTAACCTGAAGCCAGACCATGTGAATACATCTGGCTAATGAGGTTTGTGGGCTCCACTGAAAGGGAGATCAGTTCTTTTTTATTTTGGGAGGCAATATGTGATAAAAGAAAGCTAAGAATAAGCTATAGACATTCTTCCAAGGTAAATTCTTTCTCAGAAACAAATACAAAATAAGACTTTTTTTTCCATTTAATTTTGTTATGTTAGCCACTCTAATTGGCTATAACATGTAGACAAGATGGGGCTGGAGGAATATTGTGAGGTTTGTCTTTGTTCAACAGATATTTAGTGAAGATTCACTCTGGGCTAGATCCTGGAGTGATGACAGCTACGAATTCAAGAGCAGATTCATGCACACACTGCTAGTCGTACATCAGAGCAGGGGCTCTAGATGAATGCATAGTCTAGAGCTGAGCTGGCAAACTCTTTTCTAAATTGCCAGATAGTAAACATTTTGGGCTTTGCAGCCTATACAATCTCTCTCATGACTTCTTCTTTTTTTAAAAAGATTTCATTTAGTTGAGAGATATAGGAAGAAAACGAACACAAGGGGAATGGGGGAGCCACAGAGGCAGAGGGAGAAGCAGACTTCCCCGCCCTGAGCAGGGAGCCCGACACGAGGCACCATCCCAGGACCCCGGGATCGTGACCTGAGCTGAAGACTGAGCCACCCAGGTCCCCCTCTATCATGACTTCTTGACTCTGCTTTTATAACATGAAACCAGCCACAAACAATATATAAAGAAAGAGCATAGCTGTGATCCAATAAAACTTTATTTAAAAACACAGGAAGGGGGCCAGATATAGACCATGGACTGTAATGTGCTAATCCTTGGTCTAGAGGGAGTTACTTTTCAGTTTAGAGGAGACCACAATGAAGAGGAAGTACAAAGGATGATGCAAAGTCCGAGGAGGACAACATGCCTAATTAGAGAGTTCATGGAAGGCCTTGGGGGACAAGTGATAACTAAGTTAACACCTGCTGAGTTGGTAAGAGTCAATCCAGTGAAGAGGATTAGGGAAGAATGTTTTGAGGAAAGAGAATGGCACATGTCACAGTTCAGGGGTGAGAACACAATTTTCAATTCAGTATGGGGGAACAGACAGTTCTGAATCACTGGTTGGAGAGAGCAAGGATAGAAAAGATGAAGTGAAGCTGTAGTCAAGGCACAGTGTAAAGAGGCTCACCTGGAGGGAAATGGGAGCCAATAAAAGGTTTGAGCAAGAAAGTCAGAGATCAGGCCCATGCTTCCAAGAGATCACTTTGGCACTTGTATAGCAAATATTTTCAGAATCTTTTCAGGAACCTCACTATTTCCATATCCAAATGAAACAGAAAATGCTTTACTGCTCCTTTCCTTCATCTCCTCTCCAAACATGCTCCCAAGGGCAGCAACTATAGTTCCTAGAATTCCTCTCACAGCATCTGTATTTTAATAGGAATCAAAGGCTTGGCTAAATGGATAAAATTCTAATGGTAGAATTTTAGGCAATGGCCCATGAAAGGAAAAGATTTGGTTGTGGGAGGAGAGGATAGAGAACAGAACAATCTCAGCCTTCCTGAAATCATACCACACAGTCATTTTTTCCACCAAAGCATAAGGTTCCACTTACAAGTTTCTCTTGCACTAAGTTTTCTCACTAAATTGTTCAGTTGAATCATCAGAAATAGAGAGATTTCACTTTAGCCAAGTGATCAAGGTTAATAAGACATTGATTATGTGAACCCCTTGATACGATGCACTGAGAAGGATACAACGTAACTTCTGTGATATTCTTATCAAAAAGGCAGAACCTCATTCTAATCACGAGAAAAAAAAAATCAGATGAGCCCAAATCGAGGAACATTCTACAATATTAACCAGGACTTCTCAAAAGTGTCAAGGTCATGAAAGATAAAGAAAGACTGAGAACCTGTCACTGATTTGAGAAGATGAAGGAGAAATAACAATTAAATGCAATGTGGGATCCTGGATTGGATCCTTGAGCAGGAAAAGGACATGAGTAGAAAAACTGGTGAAACCCACACAAAGCCTACAGGTTTGTTAGCAGGATTGTACCAGTACTATGGTGCTGGTTTTAATAATTATGTCCTAGTTATGTTAACATGAGGGGAGTTGGGTGAGAGGTATACAGGAAGGCTTATTTTTGCAAATTTTCTCTAAGTCTAAAATCGGATGAAAGTATTTTTTAAAAAGAAATACATGTTTCTAATTAACATAATCTTGAAGTATTCTCCTATTCTAGACAAAAATAATGGGTATTAAGTATTTCCTTGTTCAGTTGTTAATATCTCTGTAAATAATCATGGTGATTGCCAAATAGCTTTCAGGTTCATCGGGTCTTTGACCACTAAAATCCTTGCATGGACAAAATAGAGAATCTTACCACTTAATCACCCACTCATTTGGAATCTCCCCTTTCATTAGGTGCTTACCATACCTGGAAAAACTTTCCCTGCAGAAGGCCACCTCTACCTTTCTCTCCCTTGTGGTCCCAGGCCAGAGCTTGCCCAGAGTTGTGCCTGTGCCTCCAGCAAGTAACAGTGGCTCTCTACTACCTTGCAGGGTTTGTGGAAGAGTATTAGAAGTAGTTCTGCACACTGCAGGGCAAAGTTTTGTGAAATAGAAAATGCTGAATGGGAAGTAAGGCAATTGGGAGTCTTGTCTTGGTTCTTCCATTCATGGGCCCTGGAATCCAGAAGAAGTCACTTGGGTTAATCACTGATTTCAGATTTCTTATCTGTAAAATCAGGTCTTTTTATACAAGATCTAAGATCTAGAACAATAATTTTTTTAATCAATCATTCTTACACTTGCCTAGGCTTTGGAATAATCCAAGATGCTTTTTTTTTATTTTAATTTTTTAAATTCTGGTGCCTCACCCCACTTTCAGATTTCCTGATTTAACTCTTTTAGGATGCAGAGCAGGCATCCAGATTGTTTTCAAGCTCCCCCAGGGTGGTGTTAACAGGTAGCCAGGGTTGAGAGCCACTGATCTAGATGATATCTAAATTCTAACCTTCTAGGGCTTATCAGTAATTATTATTTAAACAAGATGAGTCAACAAAACCAGGTCCTGGAAAGTATTATCTCACATCTAAAGGAATTCTGGCCCTGGGTAGATAAGATGACAGTAAGAAGCACTTTGCATCATTTCTTCAAAACTCTGTGGTCTGTGCCTGTCTGATATGTTATCATCTTGACTAATGACTTACACAAAAAGCTGGAGTGTTTGGCTTGTGGAACATGCCCTGAAGATCAAAAACTATATACAGATACTTTAGGACAGGGATGTGGTTTTTCTACCCTCACCACTTCTGTTACCACGCCCTCTTTCCGTCACCTTTCCTTCTTCCTCCAGCTTTATATTCCACTATTCATACCTACATGGAGATGAACATCTAAAATTAAGGCGAAAATGGCTGACATTGGTATAGTGTATCTATGTGGGTGGGCTGAGAGAGAAAGAGGGAGAAAAATCGCACTATTTAAAAGATAGGAAGAACTTAAAGCAGGAATAGTAAATCCAAATGCCTACGGGAAGTCTAACCTGAGACAAAAGGGAGGCAAGGCCTCCTGGGAAGCAGAGCACACATGACCCTCCTCATGGCCCCTCCGAAGGGATCACTTTTAGTCTGTTCCAGTCCACAGTAGCCAAGGGACATGTTGGCTCAGAAGTGCCAGAACTTTTGACCTTCGAGAGAATCAAGAAATCCATTATTGATTTGTAAATGCTAAAACCAACTTTTAAAATAAATATAAACACTATGTAGGCCAAACCGAACACTTTTATAGACTAGATCCTGCCACTTTTAAGCTTTCCTTGAAGATTAAAAACTGTGTAGAATTGCAGGCAAAGATGGAAGAGGTGCTTTGGTTTGGTTGGGGTTTTTTGGTGGGGGCAGGGGTTGAGAATATAGGAATCTTTCAGTTGTTCCGAGACATGCTGGACCCTCCCAATCCAGGCTTGATAGGAGCAGGATGGATAGTAGTGCCTGGTCAGAGGGAGACTGGGTAAATTAGTACACATGCAGAAGCTGTCCCTGATGAGAACTAATTGACAGTATACAGCACAGGGTCCAGCCCAGGAGGGACACAGCTAATTGTCAATGGCAAGGGCTGTGCATTTGGCAAGTGCATTTGAGAGCCAAAGGGTTTGGAGGACAGGGGATAGACAACCTAGACCCAGTTGATTCTAAGGTGTTACCAGTCCTCTTAGAAGAGATGTCTTCCAGCAGGTGGTAATATGGTAGGAGAAATTCTAGAAACTCAGGTAAGAAAGGGGGAAGAGAAGAGAAGGATGTCCTGGACCCAGACAAAAGGGCTTCAGTTCAAGGAAGGGCTCCAGTCTCAGAGGGGAGAGTAGGTAGAGTATTCCAAGGACTGGAACAATAATAGCATGGACACAGGGAGAAGCAGGTACCAGACTTTAAGGTTGCCCCATGGCAACAAAAGCAGTTGGGCTGCCCTGGTCCATCAGAAATCAAATCTACCGGGAAAGACTTTTCATTCCAAACCTTACCAGTTGGGACACTGGGCTGCAAATTAAATTTGCCCTGGAAGGACTAACTCCCAAATGGAAATAGATCTTGGTATACAGGTACATCTCATTTGTGCACAGATCAGTAGAGAACTGAGAATTAACATGGCAGAAAAAATGGCCAGGTCCACTGAAATCATCCCAAAGGAACAAGATGTCTTCTCTGCTTGTGTCTGAAATACTAAAAGACAAGCAAGCAAACAAATAACAGAATCTTCATATCATCTACATTTGCCAGCTCTTAGGTCACTATGAATCTTCAGCTTTACTTATTCACATATAAATCTGGTCTCAAAATAATGCAGAGAGAAATTCTAGATAGACTACTCAAGAAGCACATCAGGGAACTACTCAGTCATGTTTGTGGTGACTTTTTATACTTTCCAAGAATGAAAGGAAGCAAACATAGACCATTGTTTTTCAAAGGAGTAACATGTTGGCATCAGAAGAATTTACCCAATTTCTTAGCATAGTCATCTACAAAGTCCCATTCACAGAAGAAATGCCATCTTCACCTGTATGATTCTCACTTTGGTTAACCATGCAGTATGCCAGAGTGGTAAGAGCATAATGGAAAGGACTTAACCTCTGAGTAAGTTCTGGCTACACTACTTACTAATTGGGTCATTGGGAAAGTGTATTTTCTGAACCTCCGTTTCCTTGTGTTCGAATGAATTTATCAACATATTCTCTATTTCTCCACCTCACAGGTAAGAAAATCAGTGTGACAATTTGGTTAAAGAAGTTCACAGTCACCAACAGTTGTGAATGCAGAGGGGCAAGCTCTCCGAGAAAGAGTACATCCAAATTTCTGGGCAGCTTGAAAAAAGATCAGAACTATACTTTTATTTAGAAATTAAGTTCAACAAAACCTTCAGTGTTGATTCTCACCTAGTGGCAGCTCTTCATGTGCAGCTAGGTCTGTGACCAATATTTCATTTTTTTTCCAAAAGGGATAGGGTTTTGAAAAGTTTCACAACACTGGTCTATATAAATATCTTTGTTGGTTGACTTCCATCACACATCACACTTATTTGCCTTGTGAGAACAAAGAGGTGCATATTTTAAACAGGAGGCAAACACTTCTCCTGCTGCTTTAATCTGGTGTTTTGGTTTATTTGGTTGGTTGGCTGATGGGTTGTTTAAAGCAACCTGCATGCTGAAAGACCTTGAAACTGACTCTCTTTTAGTGTCCCCATTCTTGAGAAACTTCAAAGGAAACCTAATAGAAATATCACATTTGAGCAGGTAACCCAAAAGGATGGCAGTCACACATGAGGTTTATTTTATTTTATGTTATGTTATTTGGGAGAGAGAGTTTTACAAATTTTACCCTCAATGGAAGAAACAGTTTCGTTGGCTTGACTGCAGCTGTGATAAACAGAGCGCTCCTTGCTGTTTTGCATGTAGATGTTTATGCATGGCCAGGAAAGTGCTGAAGCATTCATCGTTAATTCACACACCTACAGATTTCAGAAAATCTGAGTGAAAACAATCAGTGCAAAGGTTCAAATTCTGAGTCACACTGCAAAAATCTCAACCCAGTCTCCACATCATTATAACAAAAATGTTAATGCTACTTCTCTCCAAAACATTGTTTTTAC
Organism: Meles meles; assembly: GCF_922984935.1. Taxonomy (NCBI): domain Eukaryota; kingdom Metazoa; phylum Chordata; class Mammalia; order Carnivora; family Mustelidae; genus Meles; species Meles meles. The sequence continues at coordinate 76,144,770 of NC_060077.1, forward strand.
CTGCCTTATCTTTCCCTAAGCATTCATTTCTCCCTGAATGTGTGAAAGAAAGCACTGGGTGGGGGGTGGGGGGCCGGCAGAGGGGGGAATCTCGATAAATCAGTGTTGTGTCCATTGTTTATAATTTATATGGCTAGGGACAAGGTATCTTAAATTCCTTCCTGTCTTCTGCAAAATGTGAAGAAACTCAATGCTTTTCTGAGGAATAAGAGGATATATACACACTATACACACACACACACACACACACACACACACACACACACAATGTATATATATATTCTTATTTTATATAAGAAATTATATATATATTTTATATAAACACATATGGAAGATCATAATAAATGCTCCATAAATAACTGTTAATTTCCCTCTTGACTTTTTTTTCCCACTAATTCATCTGCTATCTCATTTTGATTCTCAACTCTGTTACTCAAATTTCAGATCAAGGATGATTCAGAGGTAGAAATAATCCATTACAACATTCATTTTATAGACTAGAGAAGACTCTGGAGACCAGAAAACTGAAGGGTTTTTCCCAAGATCACACAGAGAGTCTCAGAGCCAAAACCAACCATGTCTCTTGATTCTTATACCAGCAATCTCTCTGTGAAAAAATATTTAATGGTTTCTTCTACTAATCAGCAAAACCTATTTCAAGGCTACTTTGCCTAAAATTATTTGTAAGACAGTCATATAAACCCATAATTTGAATTTTTTATTACCAACTCATTGATCCTTTCAGTCCCTGGAGCTTCACTGTACTGCTATCTTCAGGGTTCATGCCAATGAAAAGATACGTGTCGGAGGTTATTTTGCAATAAACTATCTTAGATCATCCATGGCATGTGCCAAGACCTCCAACACCTATCACAACCACAAATTCTTCTAAGGACTACTGTCTATAGCCCCTGCTAAGCCAGGCTGCCCTAGGAGATTCCTTACTCATTCTTTGGCCATGGTTCTCCACTACATCCTGGCTTCAGCTGATTGGACAAAGGGTGAACAACTGACCAAAGGCAAACAATTCATTGGCTTCTGAGCATCCTATCAAGATACTTGTAATGAAAGTTGTAATCAACAAAGACGAAAACTAACAGAACCAATGAGATTCTGTTTCAGGGAGGAAAAGAACTAATTTGTTGTTAACAAGTGCTAGACTATTCCATGTTAAAGCTGAAAAAAAAATGAGTCACTAATTCATTAGCCATGATGATGGTGATAGGAGTAGAAACATGAACAGTAGTGTCATAAAAAACATGGAGCTATGCATCTGGGTGACTCCCTTGGTTAAGCCTCTGACTCTATGTTTGGGCTCAGATCATGATCTCATGTGTCCTGAGATCCAGCTCTGTGTCAGGCTGCACAGCTCAGTAGGGAATTTGTTTGAAGATTCTCTTCCCTTACCCCTCCCCCTCCTCTCTCAAATAAATAATCTTTTTTAAAAACCCATGGAGCCATGAAGTTTAAATACATTAACTTAAAGCTTTGGTCTAGATATCTCAAAGTAAAGAATAACATCCCAAAAAATCTAGCAATAGGAACAGTAGATATTCTTAGATTTTTAAAATTTCTAATTTAGAAAAGTATGATTTGTGTTGTGTTCCATCTTATTAAGTGTTTCAAACTTTAATCAAAGACAATTTGCCTTTCCAGGCAAAGCACACATTACAAAATATATTTATTTTCCAGTAATGTTTTCAAGAAAACTAAAGGATCTGTGACAACATTTGTAATAATATTCTGTGTATCTTTGTGACAAGAGTTGGAGAAACCAAACTAGATGGTGAGCGAGATTGAGAAGAGCCAACAGTACAAGGACCAAGGTCAGGTGTGGTCCACAATTTGTCCCTAAAAGTCTTCCCGCTGTCTTTATCCAGATATGTGAGTTGGACAACTTTATGATCATAGATTAAACTGTCTTTGTTTTTTCATGGAAAATACCACTTAAAATCTGTCAGATGTTTTAAAATGATGATTCTTTTAAGCTACCATACCAGACAATGTCATTTGTAAACCAATCGATAATTAAACTAGTAGCATTTTGGAAAGATGTCCATACCAGGGTCACAGATTTTCTCCACATTTGGTTGACTTAAAGCTCAGATTGTTGCATAGTCTGTTGGCCATTTTGACTGAAGCAGCACCTCCCCAAAGACAAATACTGGTTGTTTCAGTCCAGAGATGTTTCTACATACAAGAGTTACTTTGTTAAAAAAAAAATCTTGATGGATTTCAGGAAAATATTTGGAAATTCAACTCACAGAGAGTTTTACTCTTTATTAAATTTTATACCTTAATTATTCCCCTCTTATTTTTCTATGTGGTATTATACAGAAATGCTCTGAATATAATATGTGAAGAGACAACAGTAAAATGAATTTGGCATTATTTGGATCAAACACCTGGTTGATTTAAACCAGTTGTATAACCTCTCTCCAATTCACTGCCAAGCACTAGTCCAACCTGGATATATCCTATCAAACCTGGATAATTCCAGCTGGTTTCTCTGCTTCTCCTCTCACCCTTCCAATCTATTCTCAACAAAGAAGCACAAACGAAGAGATATTAATTGTATCACGTCACTCCCCTTCATCCATTTAATAAGCCCTAATTCTTCAGTAACTTCTCACTGTATGAAGAACAAAACCTGAACTTCTCACTCTGGCTTTTAAATCCTTCTTCGATCTGGTCCCTACTCCTCCTGGGGTCAGAAGCCCACTCCACTGGGCTTCTTTCATTCAGTTTCTGAACACAAACTCTTTCTCACTTCTAGGCAATCAGTGATCATGCTGTTTGCTCTCCCGGCAATGCTCTCTCCTATCCTTCTCTTCTTTTTGCCTAGAACATTCTTTTTAGTCTTTTTCAAGTTAAATGTCAACTCTTCAAAAAGGACTTGACCACCTAGCTAAAGGATTACCTCCCTGTGCCTTAATCCCTTGCAGTTACCTTCATGGCACTTATCATAGTGTATAATTATTCTATGGGTTTATTGTGTTTTATCCATAGGGGCTGACAAACATCTGTCTTGTTGACTCTTGTATTCCTAGCATCTAGCAAAGTTCCGGGCCCTCAGTAGGTATCCAATAGGTATTTACTGAATGAATAAATGACATTTTCCCTTCTCAAATCTTCACCATCAACCAATCTGAGAGCTGAGGGTACAATAGATGAATTTTCCAAAGACAGTTCAGGTATCCTTATCTTTCTTAGAGAAAATGGCCATGCTCTACTTCTACAGCTGGATGGTTAGATCTTTCTTCCTATGGGAGGAGGTGGGGGTCCCATCCATTACATTGAGCCCATCATTTACCTTCTTGTGTCACGCTTACACTCAACTCTTTGTCATCGGAGTCTTAAGGTAGTCCAGAAGAGATGGGAGAACATGAGGACAGGACAGGCCCGAGGTGGAGTTTTCTGTGCTCCAATGAAGAAGTGGAGTGTGGTTTAGGGTAGGTTCTCAGAACTAAAGTTCAACAAATCAAAGCAGACAGTCAGGACAATGGTGGGTGGGTCCCTCCTGAACACCACAGACTGAGTATGGATGCTCCTGGAAGAATTTGGAACACTATGCTGCATTACCTGGGGGGAACCCTTTCAGATACTGAGAGCTTTCCACAACACATTCATGAACTATTCTTTCTAATGCCCAGCACTCTTGCACATGGGGTCACAGGACTCTGGGTGGTATTGCATAAGCCATAAGCTCTTTCTGCCCCGTCGATAGAGACTGGAATCTTCCACAGGGAACTCATTTCCTAAAGGGATATGTCATTCTGTGGTTTCTTCATAGATTTGAGAAGTTGATGCTACCAATTATCCCTTGGTGCTAAGTATCAGAGGTGAGGGGAACTTCAGGCAGGCCAGGGAATGCTGGGAGTTTTGACTCCCTCTTTTTGGTTGACTGAAGAGTCTGGATTCTTTATGTGTCACCAGAGAGTGGCTAGAGTTTATAAAAAAAACTCCTCTGGGGAGGGTGACTTAATAAGACAGGAGGCCCAGAGAATCTGAGTAGGGCCAAATCCAGAAATTGGGGCTCTGAATCATAAGCCAGATGTCCAGTGGGAGAACTCACTTGAGAGAACCCTACACAGCAGTCCCTCTGGTTTCCGTAGCTGTTTCGGATCACTGAACTTTAACAAGCTCTTCCTCCACCTCACCCCCACCTCTACCTTTGTTTGTTCAACCTCTCATTTATTGACATGAAATTAAAAATAAACTTAAAAAATTTTAACACAATAGAGATTCAATGGCTAAGTGATCACGCAGCACTTGCTCTAAAGAATGAAACAATTAAACTCCAATCAGTCCTGATAAGGTTTTGTTCTGTGATGCTAGACTTCCCTTTGCTTTGACCCCTCTCCTTCCGGCATCCTGTTCTGGGACCGAAATGACACCACAAAGGTTTCCTGTGCCTGTCCTCTCCACTTCTGACCCCTCACTACATCCTCTCTCCGTCTATTTAGAGAGCAATGATTTGGTTCCTCTGGAATTCCTCCCGTTTCGTCTATTTGATGACACTTGTTGCTAATTTGGGATGCCAAAAACGCGGGGGAAAGTCTGGACTGAGCTCATGTCAGCTGTTAGCCTCCTAGTCACTTGATTAGCAAAACGGGGAATGCGATATTTCCAGTTATTATTGGTCATAATTTGTCGTGGGGTCCCTTCTTGCTGCAGTCTGCCTATCCTAGATCTCCAAAACAAATTAACTCCTTAAACTCTTTCAGGGAATTTCCGAATGCTCATTCAATTGAAGACTTTCCTGAGGTGTTCAAAATTGGTGTTCTTGATTGCCTGGAGGGCTCAGTTGGTAAAGCGTCTGCTTTCGGCTCAAGTCATGATCCCAGGCTCCTGGGATCAAGTCCCACGTCAGGCCTGCTCCTCGGGGAGCCTACTTCTCCCATTCACTCTGACTGCTGCTCCCCCCTGCTTGTGCTCCCTCTCTCTCCATTTCTCTGTCAAATAAATAAATCATCTTAAAAAAAAAAAATTGGCATCCTATAGGACACTCCAGGAGAGGGTCCTCTGGGCAGAGCCTGAGGTCAAGGCCACCTAGTGCGAAACTGAGTTGCTACCATCCTGCCATTTACCCTTGGGCCTCTTTTGAGGCTTCCCTTTACTCTCTGAGGATCTTGCGTTTATAAAATTAAGATTTCTGCCCTTTGCATAACAGCCAACAGCCATGCTTCATTCTGTGGTCTGTAGAACACTTAGCACATTGTTGCCAGTCAGAATACATTAAATGGGTGTCATGCCCATGATACCATAGAATAATAATTAGAAGAAGATGGGTCCCATTTGGTCATGGCACTCTCCCTCCTGGCAACTTAGTAGCCAGTGGGGTTGGGAGGCCAGACCAGGTGAAGAAATGAGGTCCCTGGCTGTGACCCTGGTGCTGTTTGCTGTCTGCATGTCTGCCCAAAGTCAGGGGGCCTTGGTCCCAGCCTCATGCTGCCTGCCTGCCAGCCAGCCAGCCACCTCCAGACTCCTGCATCTGCCCCCCGCCACTCCAGACACACAACTGGAATTTACTTCCACAGTGAACACATTGGCCGCATATTTTCGTCTTCTTCCTCCTTAAAGTGAAACCATCTTTGTCTATCTGCCGAGAGACCCCACTAATTCACTCCTTCTGAATTCACACCTGCACGTGATCGTGTACCCTCGGAAACCCAGAATTCATTGTGGGCCTGGTTCGAGTCTGCATGTCCAGAGCCCAGAAATGCTAGAAACATGTAACGAAGTGCCTGGCACAGGGAGCGCACTCAAAATGTATTTTGATGAAGAGAGGAGAAGGAAGGGGACTGGGGGAGGGGGGACTTTTCCAACATGGTAAGACCCAGAGACATTCAAGGGTCAAACCTCTTTGGGACCTTCCAGGCCGGCCTGTTTTTCTTTCTTTCTTCCTTTCTTTTTTTTTAAAAGATTTTATTTATTTATTTGACAGAGAGAGAGAGGACACAAGCAGGGGGAGTGGGAGAGTGAGAGGGAGGCTCCCCACTGAGCAGGGAGCCCAAAGTGGGTCTTGATCCCAGGACCCCAGGATCATGACCCGAGCTGAAGGCAGACGCCTAACTGCCTGAGCCTCCCAGGCGGCCCACCTTCCAGGCCTTTCGAAATGAACTCCATCTAAGAGAAAACAGTTTTACCACCTACTTCTTTGTTACGTGCTTTGTGATAATCAAAGATATGGGAAGGCCCGGAAGGATAGAAAAACACCGCCAAGAAGAGCAGTCCCCAACAATTACTGAGAACTTTTTAAAAGGCACTCTATAAACCTTTTGCATGTGGAACTCACTGGATTCTCAAAATGACCCTATGGATGAGGTTAGGTGATACTGTTCTCTCTCCTTTCTAGATGAGCAGACAGGGTGTCAAGAGGTGATGGAAAAGGTAGGACGTTTTGGGGGGATTGAAGGAGATTGCACATCAGTAGGGATTTCCTGAGGCCTTTTCTGAAGGTTCGGGGACCCTTCTTCCTCGTGCCAAGCTCTCTTTGGCTTTGAGCTGGTGGAGTGTGAGTTGTGTCCAACTTGCCATCAATGATATGCCAAGGCCTTGCAGCTGTGCCTCAGCTGGGATCCCCTGGTGCTGAGGACACCCAGCTCCCCGATCCCGGCAGGCTCTTGAAACGACAGCCATGCTTCTCCTCTTTCCGGCCTCACCTTCCGATGGTTGGGGGTGGGTGACAATGGCTCTGTCTCTCAGCTGGATGCCATCAAGGCTTTTCTGTGTTGCTGCTATGGAGACAAAGCACAGGTACGGCTTCCATTTGCCACCGCTTGCTATTAAAAGACAGGCACGGATTGTGAGCCCAAGATGTTCAGTGAATCAACCTGGAACTTACCCCTTTTTAAAAATTCTAATAGAAGGTAATTCATGCAAGTTTGTTGGCAAGCCATCTGCCTCGGGGACTGAGCACAGGTTAGATAATTAAACTCAACCTGTTCCTGCGTGGCTGTCTGACTTACCATTTACCTCATCTCAGACTCCTCGCCTCCAAAAACCCACTCTCCAAACTGGTTAACTCATTGTTCCCCCAAAACACCTGCCTCACTGTCTTATTTTTACTCCTGCTATTCCATCCACCTGGAATGAATGCCCTTCCTCTCCTCTCCTTTCCCTCTCCAAATCTTTCTCATTTGATTCACAATATGGTCACAATGATCGGTCTCTCTCCCTTGAATTCCAATGGTAATGGATTGTATATAATTTAGCTGGTAATTAATCACACACCGCCTTATGATATTCCTTCTATTGTTACCTTGTACTGTTATTTAAATCTTTAATTTTAACCTGTCTCCATATGTTTATCTTGATTTCATAATTGAAATATAAGATCTTTAAAAGCAGGAAATATATTATATAATTGTCTCCCCTTCGGTACCTAGCATAGTGCTGATTTGCTGATTTTTTTTTTCCTTTTCTTTTTTCTTTTCTCTCTCTCTCTTTTTTTTTTTTTGGCCAGTTTGATGACTGAAATTATAAAACTTCATCCAATGACTTTAGTAATAGCAGATCATATTAACTGAGTGATAAATATGTGTGGGTGATTAGAGAATGTGGTCTGTGGTCCTTCAGGTGCCTTTTAACCCAAAGAACTGAGAAATGAACAGGAAAGGAGTTGGGGGCATGCTTGTGGTATAGCAGAAATGGGAAGGAGTCTTTGAAGGAGTCAGCTGGCCAGGTATCTCCCAGGCAGCTTTTATTCTGCTGCTTCTCTTTCAAGTGAAAACATATTGCTCTAGAAAAATACCTCCATAACCTCTCACCTTGTCTTTTTCTCCCTCCCTGGTCCCTGCCATCACCTTGCACGGGCACACAAGCAGTCCTTCTCTCTTTCTCATCTTAGGCTCTCATAAGGATACCCGACTCATGTTTTTCCCATGGCTGTGACATCTTCCACTGCTACCCAAGACCAGGTAGAGAGAAATAACAAAAACCCCTTAGGTGAATGTAGTGTATATGGTAGGCAGCTTCTGAGATGGCTTCCAATGGTTTTGGCCTCCTGCTGGTCCCACAAATGTAGAGTCCCCTCCTTTGAATGGGGATGGATCCAATGACATATTGTTAACAAACTGAATATAGCAAAAGTGATAGTTTGTCACTCCCTAGCTCATGCTACAGAAAATCTCTGGTTTCTGTGTTGCTTGCTCACGCTCTCTCTCTCTTTCTCTCTCTGTCTCTCTCTGTCCCTATCTCTCGGTCTTCCCTCTGGGGGAATTCAGCTGATAGGTTATGAACAGCCCCTCAGAGGGGTCCATATGTAAAGAGATGTTTCAAGGACCTGTGGTCTCCTATGTGAATGAACTTGGAAGCAGATTCTCCCCCAGTTGAATCTTCAGGTGAGACCACAGCCCAGATGACACCTTAATGGCAACTTTGTCATAGACCTAGCCAGAGAACTAAGTTAAGCCATTGAGATTCCTTATCTGCACCAACTTTGAAATTAGAAATATTTGCTGTTTTAATCACCCAGTTTTTAAAGTAATTTGCTATGTAGCAATAAATGACTAATATGGTATTTAATTATAGGAAACCAATAAAGAAATGGCCAAGATCAACTGAACGCCTCTGATTATATGTGTGGCATTTTCCTTCTGCGAGCTTGAAAAATAAGGATGGCTCATTTCAGGTACAATAACTGAGTTGACACTGAGGTGGTGGCTGTGTTTCTTTTTTTTTTAAGATTTTATTTATTTATTTGACAGAAAGATCACAAGTAGGCAGAGAGTCAGGCAGAGAGAGAGGGGGGAAGCAGGCTCCCCCCTGAGCAGAGAGCCTGATGCAGGGCTCGATCCCAGGACCCTGAGATCATGACCTGAGCCGAAGGCAGAGGCTTAAACCACTGAGCCACCCAAGTGCCCTGGTGGCTATGTTTCTAATCTTTCATTGTAGTGAAACTAGCCGATGGTACGCAACAAAGGTCATTAGCTGGGCAGAGATTTCACAGCTAGATAAATATCTGGTAAAGTACACACATAAAATGAGTCATTTAGCCTGCTGCAAATCTCAAGATGATCTAGGGAAGACTGGTATCCTCAGTGACTTCGCCTCCAAAAATTATCAGCAAAACTCTAGGGATTAATCACAAAAGAATTAAGCTATGATTTCACTGTTTGTGATTATACCTTCACTCGTCTGAATACATCTCACTAGTTGAATGGAGGAATTGGGGTCAGCAAGTCACAGTCCACAGGCCAGATCTGTGTCACTATTCCTATAAATGATGTTTATGGGAGCATGGCCACCGCCAATTATTTAGATACTGGCTACGCCTGGTTTTGTGCCGCTGTGCCAGAGTTGAGTAGTTGCAACAGAGTCCGTGAAACCCACAAAGCTTAAAATATTTCTCATCTGGCCCTTTACAGAAAAGTGCATTGATCTCTACTGGAAGGCAATTATTTGGAAAAGGTATTCCCAGGAACATTATTTCTGTAGGATATTAATAAATATTATATGGGGAAACAGTGGGTTCTGCAGTCAAATGTGCAGGAAATACAGAGTTAAATAAAGTTACACATTGCTTTGCGACATAACTGCTCTGAGCCCTTAGTTAATCTCCAAAGAGGAGGACATAATATTCAGCTCACTGGGAAATGCCTGCTCTAGCTATGAAAGCAGTAGTTTTCAAAGTGTTAACTTGGAAAAAAAAAAAAAAAGAAAGAAAGAAAGAAAAGAAAAGCAACAGACATAAGTATCTATAAGCTTCTTCAACTTCTGTAAGACTTCGTAACAATTTGACAATGCACAGGGAGATGGCCTCACTGATCGTGAGCCCAGTAGGACACTGACACTTGGAGAGTGGGATAAACAGAAACATGAAGTTGTGTGCTAATCGCAGACTCTGTTTTCCCAGAGGCAGCCACACGCAGAATAATCTTAAAGTTGGAAGGAGAACAACATAATATTCTACTTCTGTAGGTCTCAAGTTTTGTACCACGGAGTCCCCATAATTCATGTAAATGCCTTAAGGACTCTAGCTGAGAATTAAGGAGGATCTAAGTTTCACCAGCTGGTTTGAAAAACAGGCTCTGTTATTCAAAAGAAGTTTGAAAATCATTAATCTATTCCAAACCATTTTTTCTAGAAATGAAGAACAGATTTCTAAAGAACCAGAGAGATTATGGTCACAGGTGGTCAGCCACTCACCCGTGGTCAAGGTTCAGACCTATGTTAGGACTGTCCTTCCTGACATCCTGCTTATGGCCTTTGGGATGACTGACCAGGGTTAGGTGCCTTGTCTGTGAGCCTGGGAAACAGCTAACTCACAGCCCTGGTCTGAATCAGCATGGGATAAGAAGACAGGAAGAATTTGGTGAGTGCAAGGGAAGAAAATAAATCACAGTGTATGACACTAATATAATAGGATATTGAGTAGGATGTTTCCTGCTGTCCCAGAACCAGGGCCAAAACCCCAAACTGAGCTTACATCTACTGGTGACAAGTACTTTCCCAGCATGCCTTCTAGAGGCTCCCACTCTGAACTGTCCCCAATCAAATAAAGAAGGGAACTAAGTTGGAAGGTAGTAAGCAGCCTTTGGTGATATCCATGTGAACTAAGAAATTCCTATCTCTCATTTTTCTGTGGTTATGGGGGGTGTGTCTCTCTCTCTCTCTGTCTCAAAGCCAAGCTAGGCCGTCTCCAAGAAACTGAATAAATCCTGAAGGTGACTCTGTGAAAGGGGGACGGGATGCATGCTGAGTTGCAGACCTGAAGGACCTCTCAGCTGCAGGAATGGGGCCTTGAGAGTTACTGAGAGGACAAGGTAAGAAGGAGCATGGCCTGTTTTTCTTTCTATTTCCTAACCCCGGCAAGGCAAGAGGAGAGAAGAGTGCTTATTTGATACATATCACCCAGAGACTTTGGGGAGGGGACATATTTGAATATAGAGAATAGTGTCCAGCTAGAGAACAGAAATTTTTCAAGGCAGCTAGTGTAGGTTAGTAGTTCCAGTAAGTAGGGCTTGCCATGTTGTGTGCCTGGAAATGAGATGTGTGCAGCCTCACTCCATCTGAGGTCTCTGTGGGCATGGGAGACATAGAAGAGCATTCCAGTAGTGCCCAGAATTCTATGTGGAGCAACAGGGATGGTGGTAGGAGAGGGGCCATGGAACCATGTAGGATAACCACTGGACAGAGTGATGCAGGCCCAGACAAGGGGTCAGAGATGTTCATCATTGCCCAAGCCGAAGAGGCAAGTTGGTGGTCTGGAGTGGAGGTGGGCTTTCTCAGTGACAGAAGGAGCCAGGGTAAAGCTGAACCCTGTCCCTCAAAACACAACAAACACCAACACACACAAATACACCACTTCCGTGGAGACCGACTCATGAAAAGAGAACACAACATCATAAAGGAGGAGACTGAAGGAAAGCTAGCCTAAAACAACTTCCTGTCACTACACATTCCAGCCCATTGGCTCTTTCCCTGCTGACAGTTCCACATAGAGCCAGGAGAGGCTCCAAGAAGCTTCTGAAGTCTCAAGGATGGAGTTCAAAGGAAGGAGGAAGGAGGTAAGTACATGAAGAACAGACCACCAACCTTCAAGCCACTGGAGCTACAGAATGGAAGAGAGACAACACCGAGTGGGGAAGGGTGTTGGGAGGACACAGCTTTGAATCCAGTTTGAGACTGAAGTATCAAAATAAATAGGACCGAGTCTTAAATAACAAAATGGACTGTTCTAATAACCAAAAGTGACAGGGAAGTTAGAGGAACTGGCCAAGTTGCTGTTAAGGGAGTTTCTTCCCAGCAGGAAAGGTAGGTCAACATATCCTAGTGGAGGAGGCTGTTGCTGGATATGTATAAAATGGTTTCATTTTTATACTCAAACATGTTGAGACTCCCCAATAAATTTTTTACATAAGATAAGCACTTTGGACAGAATTTTGATGTGTTCATATTTCTAATGCTTTTCTTCCAAGGGATTCTGAAGGCAACATGCCAATATTTCCCCCATTCTGCAAATTAGAACACAGAGAGTGGTATTGATTATCAAAGGGACTCTGAGTCTATCCACAGCCTTCTGTCTTCCACTGCTATCATGAGGCAGCTGACTCCCTCTCAGACCCAAATGTGATCCATTTTTAATTGGGAACAGAACTTTTCAATTCTTGAGTCCAAAACAAATTAAAGAGTAGAAGGAGAAGGAGTAGAAGTAGAAGTAGGAGGAGAATGAGGAGGAGGAGGAAGAGGAGGAGGAAGAGGAGGAGGAAGAGGAGGAGGAAGAGGAGGAGGAAGAGGAGGAGGAAGAGGAGGAGGAAGAGGAGGAGGAAGAGGAGGAGGAGAAAGGGCTAGAATTGGAAAAATTTTGCTTTACCCCATATTTGAGAACCTGTGACTTCTCGCTAGTTTTATCAGTACCAAGATTTTTTTGTTTTGTGTTGTGTTGTGTTTTTTTAATGTTTCTTTTCTTTTTTTTTTTTTAATTTTTCACAGTTCTCTATTCAAGTCTAAATTTATCCGTTTTAAAAAATCCATCTGGCTTTTGTGTTATGGAAACCCACACAAGCCTGCACCAACCGTTCCATAAGCAACAAAGAGTTATCAAATGGAACGAGTTTCCAATGAAGGGACAGCAAACTAATTAAGGGCTGAGTTTCTTAATAAGGAATAAGGCATGGAGGAGAGTTGAATGATGCCAAAACACACAAAAGTTTCAAAGACTAGAACTGTTTATGAGAAAAAAGACAGCAGAAATAACTTTGCCAATTTTTCAGGTCCTACCCTCAAAATAAATACATCTATTCCCATTTGTATCAACAGACAAATGTAAATATCACTCAAATAATCTCAAACTAACATTAACATTAGAATGAAATATAAATAATTCTGAATATAAAGACCGAGTATAAAATGCACCAAAATATAAATATAATAAAACTAGAAATAACATTACATTACATTCAACGTTAAGAGACTGTCACTGGTTTTCTTCAGAATCTTTATTTTTCTGCCTCAGCCACACTAAGATAGATTTCCCTCTTATATACTTTTCTGGATAGTTTAATTTTCTTTTGACCCAAAAATAAATAACCTCCAATAAAATGAAAACTTTCTACAAGAAAATCATTTTGCTCAAGTGATCTGATATGAATAAAATGCATTGTTATTTGCCTTTTTGTTAATATTTCTTATTAATGTTAATGGACAAGGAAAATGTGAAAAATCACTAAGGAAAGATCAATATTTCCCCCCCAGGTATTGAAAAGTTTGTAGATTTAAAACATGTATAATATATCTCTGCCATATTGGCATGATCTAGAGAGGGAGTGTACAAAAACTAGGAATGAAGAAGTTTGAAAAGCTTTTTTCAATGCTGTCTCAAATGTGTTTGGGAAAATGCTTTCCCACATTATACCTCATTTCACTCCTCTGAACAAGAAAGCTAACCACCGCAAACCCTCATGCCTCTAGGAAATGAATTAAGAATCCATTTGTGAAATGTTGTTTTGAATTTCATAAAGAAGTGGCACGTTCCCATTGTATGACATTGCAAAGTGTCACCAGGGTGTGGTTATGTGGGAGCATTTCTTTGGCTAAACTAAAAATAAACAAGCAGCCTCTTCAAGATCTCACTCTTTCCTTGGGGGGAAGCAAACGGTTGCAAATTGTAGAGATGGAGGGAAGACAGAGAGATGGATGAGAATTTCGAGGAGGGCCTAGACCAGACAAACTCAAAAAGTTCAGTTACCATCCTGTTAAAATGTAAGCCACAGCATGTCACACCATAGTAGTCTTCACAGCCATCTGCTTCTGCCATCATTTTTGATTCCCACAGATTTCCAAAGTTGAATCTGGCCCTCAAGTGAGTTTAGGAACATTTAGCAAGATTTTCTGGATAGGGTCAGAAAAGCCACTAATGAGCTCAGCAGTCCTGTCTCCAGAGACGACCTACCTCTCATTCTGTCAATCATGAGATAGCAGTACCTTCTAATTCCTGGTGTCCTTTCACACCCTTCACAGAACAGAGCAGCAAAGACCTCAGGCAGAATTTGAATGGAGCAGGCACCCCATACCCTTCTTTCCACCTCTACATCCAACCCCCACTCCCCCGCCAGGCTGAACTGCCCTCATCTTTCCTCATCTGGAGTACTCCAATGGCCTCCTACTGGTTTCCTGTCCTCCACCCTGGATTCCCTCTGGTCTTTCCTCCACAGCCAAAGTGAACTTGGTCAAAATCCAGTCAGAGCATCGTCTCCCCTGCTTGAAACCTTCTGGTGCCTTTACACTGCATTCTGAACAACATACAAACCAAAAATCCAAACTCAATTAACAGCTACAGCTGTCTAAGTCATTTAGCTCTTGCCGCATAACAAACCAGCCCAAAATCCAGGGGCACGAAACGACAATTTCTCTTACGTCAATGGCATCTTGCTGACTTAAGGCAGACATGGCGGCGCTCATGCGTGTATCCGTGGGTTGACTGGAGCTCTGCTTTACATATATCTCATTCTCCTATGTGCAGACTATGTGCTAAGAAGCCAGATGTTAGTGAGGATTTTTTTTTTTTTATTTGCCACAAAACACAGTCTGTGAGGGAATGAATTTACCAATTAGACAGGATGTGTGCCGTGCCTAGAGCCCACCACGCTTTTAGGCATCCACAAAACTATTTTAATTTCATTTTAAAATCTGAAGAAAAAATGGAATATGATCATGAGGGCCACCCATAGTAATAATCATATAATAAGGAATCTACTGGTATTCTGTCTTTATTCCAACAGTTATAAATTATAATTTCTAATAGCTTTATATTCATGAAGTGGCCCTGAAAGGTGAAGGTATCTAAAGACACAAAAGCCATAATGACTTTGTATAATCCTAACTAATCCAACTAGAAAGCTAGAAAACTGATTATTTGACCTCTCTTCTTATTTAACTCAACCACAGAGATTCATGAGATTTCTTTTTTTTTAAATTTTTTAATTTTTTTATAAACATATATTATTAGCCCCAGGGGTACAGGTCTGTGAATCGCCAGGTTTACACACTTAAGCACTCACCATAGCACATATTCTCCCCAATGTCCATAACCCCACCAGATTCATGAGGTTTCTGATGAGAGTTTCATCTACCCTCTCTGGAAAGGGGGTGCTCCAAAGGCTGGGTAATTCCTCCCTATATTGTTAGCGTCCTCTATTCTAGCACTCTTGAGTGTTTTCCCTCTATCTAGGAGACATGCAATTTTACATGAATGTTGCCCCACATTTGGTCTATTGCACTAAGGGTCTCCTCATCCTCACTGGGATGGCTTGTCAACATGAGGAGAGTCACTTTAGTCCTACGTGTAGAACAATGGAAGATACTTGCATGAAAGAGTTATGCTACTTTCCAGCACATCATTTGCTCATTTTATGTACATAGACGTCTCCTTGACATTTCATTTACATGAAGTCCCATTCCTGTTATCAATTCTACATGGTTTACAGAAATCTAATGCTGGCAAAACATACCGATACTCAGAGGGGACACAAGATGGAAGTTACTACTTGAAGAAGAGAGGCAAAACCATCCTTCACCTGTGAAGATAATTAGATTCAGTTCAGAAGTAAGAATTTTCCTTATCTGGCATAGTCTTGTCATTCCCACAAGAATAAATGTGCTTAGTAACCATATATATTTTTCTAGTTATTCCATCCTTTTTTAAAGAAGCTATGCAACTTTTAAAATCACTGCATATGTTATATTCCAAAGTTAACCTTGTCTTGGGAAATTCTGAATCAGCTTTACAATTTTAAAATTATTTTGACATAATTCTGTTTTTTAATAGGTAGTTCATTTCCTGTTTCCGGGTGCCTCTTAATGACTGTGAGAGTTGGATCATTTCTCCTCTCTGGTTCCCAAACCACAAATGGGAAAAACTGAATTCCTGCAATAGTCACGTTAAGCTACCTAAATATTTTCACAGATTCTGTGATTTCTTCCTTTGCTGAACTGAGAGAGAAACTTCCATGGCATTTTCACTCTCCTGGAATGTAGAGTTCATTTCATCTTGCTTCTGTTTACACACATTTCTTTTCAGTATTCCTAATACTTCCACTGGGCTCCATAACAGGATGGCTTTTCACACTCCCCACTTTGGGGGCTCTGTGTGTCTGGTGGCCCGGGAATGGGAGAAAATGTTCCCCATTCCTCAGCTCTCTGCTTGAATGGGACACCTAAAATTTCCAAAGCTTGAGCCAGTTACCTCTTCATTCACTTCATCACCTTCTGAATGTGATACTGAGACACATCCTTCACTAATGTGGAGGGGACACTTCCAAACGCCTGAAAGTGTCCTCTGGCGCATCGACCCTGGGGCAGGAAGCACAGTGGGCCAGCTCGGGTCAGTTCATCCAGGTGTCAGTTCAGGAAGAAGCCTGACTCAGAGCAAGGTGGCCACTGCCTCCTCTGGTGTCTCTTTCTCTCACTTGGAGGAGGGGATCCCTGGTTTACCTTGTGGGACTAAAGAGGTAGTGCTCAACGCTTGGTCCCCGCACCAGCAACGTGGGCATCCCCTGGGAACTTGTGAGAAATGCAAATCATTGGGCCCCACTTTGGGCCTCCTAAACAGGAAACTCTGGCGGGGCCCAACTACCTGTGTTTTATAGTCCCTTTGGGTGATTACAAAGCTAATGTTTGAGAAACATTGGACTAAGACTTTGTTTTCATTAAAACTAAAAGTTAAACACACGAATGATTTACTTCATCCCACCAGGGCCTTTTGGGGATCTGTGCTTCCTGGTCCCTAATAGCTCTGTTCCAGGGGCTCACCTGCAGCCTCCACCCTCTTGGGTCAATGGCAAAGGGCCATCGGAAGAAGCTGGCAAGGCGCTTCCCAGTCCTTTCAGCACCTCCGTCCCTTATGTCCCCTTAAAGTGCCACAGCCACACAGATCTCTGGATCTCTTAGTCCTCCCCCACTCAAGGATATCCAGTGGTGAGCCTGGAATGACTGTTCTTCCCAACATGACTTCAGTTTTCATGCAATATCTTAAGGACCTAAAACGCATCACCATCACCTGCATCAGTCTGTAAATCTAGATTATACTGATTAACAAACAACCCCCAAACTGCAGGGGTTTACAACCACCTAGGATTATTACCACCTCTATTGCCTGTCTGGTGTGAATGGGGGGCGTTGGGGGGCAGGGAATTCTGCTGAGCAGTGTGACCCTCAGTGTGTCCCTTGGACTGGCCCAGACTGGAATTGGACCTGCAAATGGGGCAGAGGAAAGAGGGTGGCAACACGCAGAGTGGCTTGCCGGGCTTCTGTCCAGAGGGACACACACCACTTCCCTTCTTGTGTCATTGGCCAAACCAGCTAACATGCCCAAGTTCGGCCTCAGTGGGGCACTGAAGTTTAATCATCCCCCAGAGAGAAGCAGTAGCTACTGCAGAACCATACTGCAGGCTTCATCCATCACTCAAAGGATAGTCCACCAAGATAAGATGCCAAAGTGCATGATGGGTACTGAGGAAACTTCCAGGTGTGGGGGTTACCTGAGAACGCACATCTGTCAGGTGGGTCTCTGACGGACGGGGCTCCCCTGGAAGAGGTGGCTTCTTATTGGCCCTCAAGGATAGTCACATGGACTATTTCTTAAAGGAAAAAGGGAACTAACATGGGTAGATTACTGCCCACGTGCTGGCAAACTGTGCCAGACTTTTCCATTCCCATTTGCACTGAATCCTCGCCTCAGACAGGAGAGAGAGGCACTAACCTTGTACAAGGAGGCCAAGGCCCAGAGCAATTTGAAACTTTCTCATAGTGACACAGAACACGGTGGAACAGGGTTACTGGCTTCATGGGCTCTCACAAAGCTAGAGCTATAGGAGGAGACCTTTCTCCTGCACAGCAAAGAGAAGATTGATTCTTCCACCATCCCCAAGGATTCTGGTCCAGAATCAACCTCAAATAGTGGAACAGCAATTGCTCTCAGTCCAACAGGGGTATCTCTGTCAAAAGGAAACTGGTTCCTCCCTACGAATACAAATCTTCAGATTTTAATTGAAGGAGCAGTAGAGAAAACTATGTTATTCTTACTAATGAATACTGAGAAATCCACTTAAATCTAGAGTGTCCCTAATGAACGAAACCAATAAACTAGTTTAACGAGACCAATAAACTTCACTGTTTTAGTAAAGAATACTTCATGTCTTGTTTGCAGGAAACTCTCTGGTTAAAAGCATTAATGATATATGAAAAAAAAATCTCTTTGGCTATATTTCAATTTCTGTACCGTTGAACAGTAAGCACCCATCGTGTGTACTAGAGAGAATCATTGGTGGAGAAATGAAGGAGGAAGGCTGTCCAGGAAGCAGAGGCGCACAAGGCTCCATGCACTGTGGGTCACCAGCAGGTAACTTTGTCCGCCCTGGCTCTTTTCAAAAGTGCTTACCTCACTTGGAAACGGCACCAAAGCCCTTCGTGCCGACGCATCACGAAATTATGTCGATGGGATGCTGCACTCAGCAGCTCATCAGCAGGGCACCAGATGACTTCAAACGCCTCCCAAGAACACTGCGAACTAATAACGATGTATGCTGTCCAGGGGCAGCCCCCAAACGCTCAAAGTCCAGGAAGGAAGTGATCTTTCCAAGAGTTGCAGGCGCCCACTTCTAGGTGAATGGATGGCACGGGGACAGCTAAATCTTAGTTGCCCTGAATCCCTAAACTGTCACCATTATAAATTAGACCATTTCTGAGAAATTTGTTGGCATCAGTGATCAAACCCTGTAGAGGTACTTTTGCAAAGGAAGAGATCTTACTAGCTGAAGACGAGTACCCCAATAATACAGCACGGTGATGTCAAAAACAACCATTTGTTTTCCTTCCAATCCCCAGGAGCAACTTAGGTTAAAATAATATCAACTTGGAAACCCTCAGCCCAAGTTATGGAATGAGCATAAATTAATCTCTAGGCCAACTGCCTATAACACATAGTCATTTGCTGTATAAATGCTATAGAAATGATAAATCCATCTCACTTTAACTACTGTGGTATCTCTCTGTATTTTCGATAATGTACATACATAAATCCTAAAATCTGACAAATAATACAGCAGAAACAGCTGAATGCACATACAATTTTCGGGAACACTCTGAACTGGCTGGTGGTCCTATCATTAGCCTGTTAAAATTCACCAGCTCATCCTATAATTTTCCCTTTACTGTGCTTTAAACTCTCTCTTTATTCCAGTGATGATGCTGAACACGTTCATATCTCACATACAATATATCTCTCCATGTTTTCCAGATGGTATTTGATAAAATGGAAATAAAAGAAAAGCAGAACAAAGAAAAATCAATGTTTTCCTATGTTGGTTCTTGAGACCGTTTCTCCCTTGATAGAGAAAAATAGAAACCCAGCGAACAAACAAGCTCAGAGATACCATTCATCTGGGGCAACATCCAATGACCCCAGAGGTTCAGGCCACTCTTTGGGCTTCAGACAAGATCCGCAAACAAAAGGGGAAGATTCCTGTAAGTCAGGTGTAAGTTCTTATTAGCTTGGGCTGGAAGGAAATTAGCAATGGTTTAACAGAATGGTTTGAGCTAATTAAAAGCAAGCCAGCATTTGTTCCCACATTGATCATGAAGTTTAAGGAGAAAAACATCCACAGTTTGAGTAATTCAGATTTAAAAAGAAAAATAGCACTTACAGGGGTGTCTGGGTGGCTCAGTCGGTCAAGCATCTGCCTTCAGCTCAGGTTATGATCCGGGAGTCCTAGGATCGAGTCCCACATTGGGCTCCTGCTCAGCGGGAGTCTGCATCTCCCTCTCCCTCTGCCCCTTCACCTGCTTATGCGCGCGCGTGCTCTCTCTCTCAAATAAATAAATAAAATCTTTTTAAAAAATAGCACTTAAACAGTCTTCAAGCCCTCTAAAACATAAAATCGCCAATTTCAAATGTGTCAGAAAAATATTTTAGTAATTTGAAGAGTAAAATTACCAAGTTAGAATATAACTTTCCCAAAATTCCCTACAAAGATTTGATTTTTGTATAAGCAGATAACCCTGAGAGGACGTTTCTTTTTCCTTCAGGAAATTTAGGTATAAATACTTATGTCTTACAGGTCATTTGTGAAGCAAACACACCAAATATGATTGTCTTAAAAAGAAATAAATTGCATGGATGGTAAAAAAAAAAAAATTAAGTAATTTTAAAGAAGCAGTAAATAGCATACATAATCGCATTCTCTCATTTCCAAATAATGCTTGCCATTTTGTTGAATTCAGCGCCCGGAAATAGGTTGGAGCTGTTTATCAGCCCTGATGGACTGTGAATATGAGCTCCCATCCTCTCTGCGCTTACTATCTGGCTTTCTCTGAGAATCAGGGAGGTGAATCTCGGGGTCCCTCAGCAATACGTACTCGGCTCATCATCTGGCCACACCCTCCAACAAGGACATCTGGCCTATTGATTTCAATCCCCTTGCCCGTGAACCTCTACTCCTGTCTCTTATCATCCCAAACAATGTCCAATGGGGGGATGCAGGTGCCCCTCTTTTGGTGATCCTTTGAAGCCATCTGCTACCACACTCCAGTGAAGGGAGCAAAGACGGGGCCTCCCTCACTCAGCCTGAATCCTTTTATGCAAATGTTCAACGTCAGCCCCACCTGCATCGCGCTCAGTCGAGCCTTCCCAAGAGACATCACGAAATGAGACACCTGGGTTCGCAATTCTCTCTAACACAAAGGAGCAGCACAACTCCTGTAGGTTACTAAGACAAGCTGAGCCTTACTTAACGGCATCATCTGAGAAATGGGAAAGTAATTCCTACTTCACGGTTTCTTCCGAAGACTAAAGAAGATAATGTTTGTGAAAGCCAAGGTGGAAGCACCTGGTCCATGATGGATGCGCAACAGATACAACTTTCTTTCTTTTCGCCAGCGACGCACAGTTCTCCGACTACCCTCAGCTCTCCCTCTTACTGTCTGAATTGTTTCAGGCCCTTCTAAAAAGTCTTCATAAGCAACACCACCAAGATCGCATCGTATCAGAGCTGCAAAAGCCCTCAGACATCCTGCAGTCTGTCTGCGATTTTTGCTCTGTCTTTGTCCCCAACCTCACACCCACTTCAGAAAATGTCAAGCCACTCATCTGAATGTTGATACACTGTGTGCCTTCTTTATTGTTTTTATAATTTGAATAACCTCAAACACCAGCCAAGGTAAAGGAGCATGGTCCATCAGCGCTTCCATATATAGCTCTCAGAGGGGAGTGAGCCTTATTGAACACTTACGATGTGCCAGGCACTCAGCCTTTGTCATCCTACTACACATCCTGGTACCTTTTTAAGAAAAAGTTGCCTATCCTCTATTGTTTGGTTTTATTCATCCCTATGAGAACACAGAGGTCACAGAGTTGGCAAGTGGCAGAGCCAGGTTCAAATCCACGTACATATGGCCCAATGCCGTGTTCTTCTTCAGATACCTTCTGGCAAAGCAAAGGCAAAAGCAACAACCAATAGGGGTAGAAAGATGAGCGTTGGAACAGAGGCAGATGTGGAATATTCTCAAGTAGCGAAGTCAGCCACTCCCAGTTACAAGCGCTTGGGCAGTAGCCTTGGGGTCTGTTGCTGGAGAAACTTTGAAGAAGCATCAGAGAGGATGGAACCCTTAGCAGGAACCAAACCATCCATTGAGTAGAAAACAAATTCTGGACTTTGCTGACCCTGAACAGAATACAAAGGTACAGAGGAATAAATATAAACACGTAAGAACTGAGAGAGAACGTTTATGGAATGAAATCCAGATCGGTTTGAAAGAAGGACATACGTTGTATGCTGAGCTACTCTTAATGGAGTCAAATCAATTCTCTTACTACTACGTTGCAGGGAAGAAAAAATGAAATGCTCTTTGAAAGCCCTTTGAAAATGGAAAAGTTCTATAAAATGGACTGATTCATTAGTTTGTTGAAGAGGGTCCTGGACCGGGAACCAGAGAGACCTAAGACTTCGTATCAGCTCTACCTCTAACCAATTGTGTGATCTTGGGTCATGCACTTACGTTCTGTAGTCCTCAGTTTCATCCACAGAAAAATTAGGGGTTTGAAACACGGTGGCTTCCTATTGCTGTACAATTGTTTCCCAATTGCTCATATCATTGTGCTCTCTGACGAGTCCCTGCTGCCTTGATGATATACGCATCTCAGGAATCCCCGTGCCCCTGGGTTCCAGGGTGTGACCGAAAGCCAGAGCTGAGATTTGTTCCCTCAGCATTGTTCCAAGTTAGTTCTAAACTTGCACATTGTACAGAATCAGGAGCGAGCACACACACAGAGAGAAAGACAGATGGCAACTGACAAACTTGCTAACCTTTAAAAAGATCTCAGTCTGACTAGCCCAGCAGTCTAGTGGCAGGAATCTGTGCCCAGAGGAGTTGAGACAGGTGAAGAACTCCCAGCTGCAGTGCTCAGACACTGACGATTCAGCAAGCTTCACCCCCGCCTACCACGGAGCAGCCGCAGAGCTCCCTCTCCACGACCACAGTCTAAGCTGGGCTCTGGGCCACCAGCCCCTCGAGGAAGTCCTTGCTCTCTTCTGCTCCAGACCCACCAGGGGCCAAGGAGCTTGTGTGAACATTTGGGAGAGAAAGGAATCCTAAATCAGGACCTAGACCGTACTTTTCTTTGTGGTGGGTGTGAATGGTGCCTATAAAACCCAGAGCTTGTAAAAGAAGTCTGAAATCATGGACCTAAATGGACACCCTTCTCCACAGAGGGGGTCCCGGGAGAGTCTTTCCACTTCCCCTGGGCAAAGCCTTTTAGAAATTTGCCTGAGGGAGAGGGCATTAAAAAAGAATGGATTCTACAACCGGAAGACTGTGTTTGCATCATAGACAGCCCTGTGCCCCCAAAACCCCTTCCAGAAAAAGATGCATGGCAGTCTTGAACCCCCAGAGCCTGTGAATATGACGAGATCTTATTTGGAAATAGTCTTTGCAGATTTGATCACATTAAGATGAGGTCATGAGGGCGGACCTTAATGCGGTCTGACTGGTGTCTTTACAAGAGGAGAATGGGGAGAAGGACACAGACGCACAGGGAGAATGCCACGGGAAGACACAGAGGGGCAAACACCCCGTGATGATGGAGGTGGAGATTGGAGGTATGACAGCTGAGAGCTGTCAGACGCCTGGAGTCCCCAGAGCCTGGAAGAGGTAAGGAGGAATCCTTTCCTTCGGCTTCGAGGGAGTACAGTTCTGCCAACACCTTGCTTTGGGACTTCCAGCCTCCAGGACTGTGAAACAGTAACTTTCTGTTGTTTGAAACCATCCAGTTGGTGGTCCTTTGTTCTGGCAGCCAAGGAAATGAATGCAATTGATTCATCTGTCTGACCAAGTACTCGCTGTCTGACCTCTGGCCAAGTACCTAGTCTCTCCTGTCCCTGGGGGTCTCCACTGCAAAAGGGGAACAATAAGAGCACCTGCTTCTCAAAGTTGGCATGGAAATGAAATAATATTAACTAATTAAATTCAATAAATATGATGCTTATCGTAACAGCTCTTACAAGTGTTTATAACGATGGCAGTGATGATGATGAAGGGACTATATTATACCCTTCCCCAGCTTCACTTTTCCAGCCAAAAAGGCATTTGGAGATGATTGAGTAATAAGATGGGCAATTGATTTAAAACACAAACATGATCTGACTTTTAAATATGAAGAGTGGGTGTGTAAGTGTGCAGGCATTTGAAAACTTCAAGGTGCCAATAAATGTCGATCAGAATGGTCCATGACCACATGTATGACTTGGGGGGGGGGGAAGCAGATACACTGGAAAAATTTGCTATCATGAGTGGCATACCTAGGCATTATCCCTGCTTCCAAATCCAAAGAGCAGAGCCGCATCTTCTAGCCCAACAGTTAGCAAGAGCGATGTCTGAATTTGGGGACACCTTTTCTTACTGGTCACAGCCACATTCCAAACACATGTTGCTCACCTCCCACAGCTGGTGTCCCAGAAGTACCTGGAAAAATGCAGTGGCCCCGGTAGGCTTAGCTATGAGAGTTAGCAAGAAAGGAAAAGATTTTGCTTTAAGCAAAATGTTGTTTCCTGGTGGGACCACATTATTTGAATTTTGGCAAGTTCTTTTCTAGTGCCAATAAGTGAAAACCCAGTATGCTTGCATTTATTACCTGGTTTGTACAGGTTCTTTGAAAAGGGAAAATGCTTTATGTTTCTGAAGAAGAAATCAATACTCCACGCTATAAGAACCACATCCTTTTAGGGTTGCTTAGCGGAGGAAATGTCTTCAATGTTTGCTATATATGCAGTATAACTTGCACACACTAAGTAGCGAGATTCAGGATTTCGCTGTGGGTCCTCAGCCCCCAACGCTTGAGCTCCTCCCCAACCTTGCACGTCCAGTCTAGTTGGATAGCCAAGATTTACACTGTAAGAGAGAAAATATGTAAGAGTATACAAGTAAGGGTCAACGTGCCAAATTCCACCATTAAATGATACAAAATTTGGAGAAAAGAGTGACCTTGTTGGCTGGAGGCAGAGGGAAAGGTATATAACTTTGACCCGAACTGTGTTTTTTTAATATCAAGTTGCAGATCTGTCACATGCTTCCCATGTCAGCAGGAGAAAAAATAATGTATTCATTTGAAATGCTTGGGATTCTGTGGAACATCCTTGTCTACATAAATGTTTACTGTCTGCATTTTACAAATTGTCTGGCTTCAATCTGGTTACATCCTGAGATAAAAGTATCTATGTTAAAAATTATAACAAAGGCAAGACACAATACATGCGCTGAGTCACAGATGCTGTACTCCCCAGGGTAATCCCTCATGTCATGATTCAGTTCTTATTTATGGATGCATTAATTTCGTCACTCACTCATTCCTCCAAATATTAACTGAGAGACTTAAGCATTCCAAGAACTTTGCCATTATTTCCTTTGCTTGGGAGAATTTTGAAATCTGCTGACTTTCTTGGAAGCCTTATTGTCATATTGTTAAAAAAAATGCTGGTCTTGAATATACAATCAGTAGAACTTCTACCTGACTCTGATTACATCTGCCAAATATCAATACCAGACTCCTGGAGATATTTTCTCAGAAAGGTTTATATTGCAGGAAAGCCTCAGCCCTCTCTCTTCTTCTTCTCTATCATTTCTCCTCCAGACCCTGTGCCCCTAAGAAAAACTTTCATTTCCATTCCCCAGAATGGTACCAGTTGAATCTATAAAAATTTCACAGTTGGTAGATTTAATAAAGTAGTACTCCATCTTTAAGAAAACAGGAATTGGAAGAGTTTGAAAAGTTACTTCTTGGGGATGGTCTGTTTTTATTATTAGTTTAATCACAAAGACCACATGAGAGTTTTAATTCTCTGGAATGGAGCCTAGCAGCTCAAATGAGAAACGTGCTGTTCTGGCTCAGAAGCGTAAGGACGCATGAGCAGGGGAGGGGCAGCTGTGGCAAAAGCAGTAATAGCTGCTTATCTCTCAATCTTATATAATCATTAATAGATTCCTATGAATCATGAGACAGGAATAACTCCTATTTTTAGATGAGCTTATTAAAAGAGTTTGTTTTGGCTTCCCTTCAATGTAGAAAATTAAGGCAATCATGTACTTCTTAAGTCTGGCAAGACAAAGATGTGCCATAGCTCCATCCCTTCCAGACAGCTAATATTTATTTGTTCTCCCATTTATTCATGTAAATATATATATATATATATAATTTGTTGCATGAATTATTAATTTGTTGCATATATATATATATATGCTCTGATATGCTTAGCTGTGGGAGATGCATCAGGGAATAAAGTCCTCTTGGGCCATGTATTCTAGTGTTGGCCAAGGAACGATGGAATAGACACCATCAACAAAATAGGTAAAGAAGACACATCGCCCTTCAGATCGTGGATAGTGGTATGGAGAAAAATTAAATGAGGAAGATTAGGGAGTGCTCGTGGTTGGTAGTGAATATTCAGGGAAAATTTCCTGGGAAAGGTAACATTTCTTTAGGGACCCAAAGGTGATAAGGTGGTGGGACATGCAGAGATGGATGGAAAAGGAGAGAGAGAATCCCAAGAAAAAACCCTGAGAAGGGAGAATCCCTAAAAGGGTTGGAGAAACAAGAAGGAGGCCAGTGTGGCTAGAATGGAGTGAATAAGAGTTCATACCATTGGGGGGTGGGGCTCAAGTCCAGGAGAAGGAAGTAGGCTTTTCCTCTGAGTCAGATGGAAGTCATGCGTGAGGATTGCCAGATTTAGCAAATAAAAGAATAGAACACTAACGAAATTTTAATTTCAGTTAAACAATGTGGTAGGCAGAATAATGGCTCCCCAAGGATGCCAATATCCTAATCCTCAGAACTTACTTCTTTATATAGAATATGTTACCTTCTATACCAAAAGGAATTTGCAGATATGAAACGATTATGTTAAATGTCTAGAGATGGGACCGTTATTCTGGATTATCCAGGTGAGCCCAATGTCATCACAAGGATCCTCAAAAGATACAAGAGGGAGGCAGATGGGTTGGAGAAGGAGATGAGATGGCCCAAGTTGAGATCAAGGTGATGTGATTGTTGCCCTTGAAGATGAAGATGATGCCCTTGAAGGATGAAGATGTCACAAGCCAAGGAATTCAAGCTGTCTCTATGATGTAGAAAATTCAACGAGACAGAAATTCTTCTAGAGCATCCTGAAGGAGCTCAATCTTGTCAACACTTTGATTTTAGCCCAGTGAGATGCATTTTGCACTTCTGGTCTCCAGGAATTTAAGATAATAAACTCACAGTTGATGTTTTTTTTTAAGCCACTGTTTATAAAATTTGCTACAGCAATAGGAAAGCAATACAATCAAATACTTTTTAGTGTAAATATGCCCCATGCAAATTTTGAGACATTTATGCTAATAATTATTCATTATTTACCTGAAATACAAATTTAACTGGGCATCCCATATCTTATCCGGCAATCCTATGGAAGCGCAGAAGCTTAACATCCTCTGATTTCCATCGTGAAAGAATTGTTAAGTTCCTGTGTTGGAAACAAGGGTAGGAAGGTGAGGTAAGAAGCAAGGATAACCCTTAGGGGGTTACTGCAGTCATCCAGATGAAAGACGTTTATGGCTTGGTTTGAGGTAGCAGGCATGGAGGCTGTGAGAATTGGGTCCATCCACATCTTATCTGCTGGACTCTGCTGGCCGTTACATGGAAGGAGAAGCACTCACCTCGCCTCTTCCCTATTGCCCTGTGCCTTTCTATTTACTGTGAAGCAGAATTCAACCTGGCAACTAATTCACGTGCTTCCAATTTAGAGAAGCCCCACCCCCAAAAGAGAAGATAATTCTAGATCCCCCCAAGATGGAACTAATACCTGGTATTCTCCTGTGTGCAAAGAATATACCGCCGTGTCCATTTTTTTCTGTCATGCCAAACTTGTGAACCATTGAGAAATAAGGCACCCGAGGCACTTATTCATCTGCGGATATTATTAATCTGTCCAACAGGAAAACCACGTCTTTAATTCCAAAGACCGATATTTCGGGGTAGGAGTGATTTCCTTAGGATAACAACCTCCCAAATGTGTATTGGTCTGATGTACAGTTCGCTGGCTCTCTCAGCTTGTCTGGCGAGCATCTTGCTTTATTCTTTTCTGTCCTTGGATATCTTGTTTCTTAGAAGTCTGGGTGGCCAAAGGCCTGAAATATGAATTCTCTCATGTCA
Source organism: Meles meles (assembly GCF_922984935.1). Taxonomy (NCBI): domain Eukaryota; kingdom Metazoa; phylum Chordata; class Mammalia; order Carnivora; family Mustelidae; genus Meles; species Meles meles. The sequence goes on from NC_060077.1 coordinate 76,172,449, forward strand.
TCTACAATTGCTCTTTTGACCCAGTTGACTAGGAGGTTACTATTCTATATTTTTACTTACCTCTGGTTTTCAATTCATCGATCTAAGTGGGCTGTTGGTGACTGGCCTCGCCAAACTCTCACCAGCCAGGGGAAGGTGAAGAAACGTATGAACGACGTTGCTATCCAGGCTCGGTGAGCACGCTCAGGTGCCAAGCCCTCAGCATCACAAAGGTCTGGAGCTCTTCTCATTTGCCAAGGACATCTGGCTCAGACACAGGTTTTGAAATGGACAAATAAAGGTTCAGTCTAAACTTGGTCTCTTTCTCAGCCAGAGAGAATGAATGATAAAGTACAGGACAAACACAAATTAAAATTCAATCAAAATTAAAGTAATCAAAATATCTTCCCATTTTTATAATACAAATATTTACAGACTTCCCGTTTCACATAAAGTATTACACCAGTTGTTTCAAAGGAGGAGACGCAATCCCCGCCATCGGTTTCATGGAGAAAGCATACAAACAAGTAGAATAACCCACTTTCTGTGGCTGTCTTCAGCCCAACTCCTCTTCTGGGCCTTAAGGTTTCTCTCACTGTGTTTTGGAAGATTTGTCAACAGATGTGTAGTTCATGGGTCCATTCAAGGCATTGGTGCAAAAATAAGAATGTGATAAATTCTGAAAGGTATGCCCGTATCAGGCAGACTCTCTGATCAGACAAGGTTTTCTTACCTGTCAAGTCAGCAACTACTTTTTGAGTTCATGTGGGACATTTTGTAAGGTACCAGATGCTTGAGTACAAATAAAAGGGTAGGAATATTTCTTTCCTTTAGGGAATTGTATCTGATTGAGAGAACAGAATTATCAGTAGAATACAATCACTGGAAATGTGTACAGGCAAACACATTAATTCCAGTCTTTGGAAATGGGAAATAAGTTGGAGGGGTCAGTGCTATATGGGGAAACAAGAGAAGGGTTGGAAATGGAGTTAAGACGGTCTGTTTTCTAGGGCCGGCTGGTGACCTTCAGATGTTCTCCCTAAGTTCCCTGTTCTGGCATCTCCTGGAACATGAGTCTCCGAGTTAGCTGAAGCTTTATTTGCATTGCTGCCTGGAAAAGGTTAATAAAAACCTGAAATAAACCGGTGGTCCCTGGGACATCTCATGTGTGCTCTGATTTTTCCTGGGAGTGTTCTTGACAGTGTCAGTTCACAAATAACACCCCCACGGGTCTTGTCACAAACCCAGTGACAAGTCATGAATTTTGGCTTTCTGACACAATGCTGGTGCTAACAATTTCATTCCTAACAGTTTGCTTAAAATCCTGAAAAAGGACTAAATGGATCACAGAACTTAACCACCTACTAAAAAAACGGGAGGGTTCCCTCCCCCAGGTCTGTGAACTATCACACATTGCCATTCCTTGAAAGACATTTCTTGATTGTCTTTCTTCCTCAAAATATGGGCAAGGAATGTGCCAGAGGCTGCAGCCTTGTGGAATCACACCTCCTTTGAAAATGATCAAGACCAAGGCAGGGGAGAGCTTGAATTAGACTTCATGACCCACTGCTTTCCTCCAGCTCTCCCTCCTCAGCCTGGCTCTCCTCCTCAGCTCCCTCTATCATCCCGTGAAGCCATCAAATGTGGACCAGATGGACACAGGAATGCTCACCGACCTGCCAGCTTTACCTGTAGACGTCTATCCACATGATTCTCCTCTGGGTCTGCTTCTGCTCCCGCCATCTTGCAATTCATGAAGTCATGTTTCAGGCCAGTGCCCAATGTCTTCCATCACTTCATTTCCTGACTCCTTTAAAGCCTTGCACCTGTGTTGTATCCACACAGGAGGTTTGAATTAATAGCAGCCTCACAGAGGATGGGCTGACCTCCTGGGTTTTTTAAGTGAATTTTGATGTTGTAAGGCTTTAAATTGTAACATACTTCCCTGGAAATGGTCTGTTCTCCAGGACATGTGAAAAGGCTAAATGGAAAACAACAGTGTTGTCTGTTTTTCTTTTTTAAAGAAAACAGAGGATGTGGCTTAAAGGTATCATTATTTCAGGTTGGACATTCGGGAAAAGGAAGAGGTTTCTCTCCTAGAGGTTCTTAAAGATGGGGACTCATGGTTAAACCACTCAAATCAGTTTTCACTGATGTGCCAGCTAAAGCAAATGCCCAAATTTGTAACAAACCTTCGTAAAAATACTGCCCTGTAACAACAGATTTCCTTTTATAAAAATGATTTTTACACATGCAAGTCTAGAAGACATAAGCATGCAAAGGGTTTTGTACTGAGGACCACACAGTTCAATGTGCCACCTTCATAACCTGTTTTTCTTTCTTCGACAAACATTTATTGATCTTCTTTATATACTAGGTGCTGGGGGATCCGAGATCAGTAAGAAGTCCCCATTTTTCTGGGATGTATAGTCATGATTACAGTTGTCTCAGGACAGGAAAGCCAGAAGAGGCCTCTGATTTCTCCTGTTAGCTCTGAATTTTACACATGGGGATACCAAGACTGAGAGAATTTAAGATACCCATGCAATGCCATGAAGGCTCAGAACTTCTAAATCCTGTTCATGGATCTTTCCAGAAAGCCCAGATTTGCCCACCAAAGACACAGGTGGGGAAAGTAGAAAGAGCACAGTTTAGAAGGAGGGGGTCTCAGAGTTCACCCAGCTTGGCCACTAGCCGGCTAGGTGTAAGCACACGTAGTAGGTCAGCATTTCTCTCAGGTTCCCTCAACGGCTTGCTCAGGATACTCATGGTCACACCTCTGCCCTGGAAATGCTGAGTTAGGACACCTAGACTGAGGTCCAGACCTCCCGTGGATCTCATTTTGAGAAAACTTACAGAAACATTGCATCAAATGAGCTCTAACCCTCCAATTATAAGAATATCTAAAGTGAAGTGAGAGGTACTTGGGTGGCTCAGTCATGTAAGGGTCTGCCTTCCACTCAAGTCATGATTCCAGAATCCTGGGATCGAGCCCCACATCAGGATCCTTGCTCAGCGGGGGAGTCTTCTTCTCCCTCTGCCCCTCACCCTGTTTGTGGGCTCTCTCTCTGTGTGTTGCTCTCTCTCTCTCTCTCAAATAAATAAATAAATTCTTTTAAAAAAATAGAATAAATAAAGTCAAGTGAAACCAAAGAGGGTACAACAAAACAAATACTGATGGGTACTAGGGCTCTTGCCTCTAGAAGGAAAAGTTCTTACTGAGCTCTTTCTGTGATCAATATTCTCTGCCTGCTGGTCTTCTGAGGAAAACCACTCCCAGCTACATAGAGGACTCTTAAAATCCACAGAAACTTGCAGTTACCTCAGGTTATTGCCTATGCTAGAATGATTTTACTCTGTGTGAATTTGGGATATATAGGAGTATGTGGAAAAAACATATATTTATATATTTGTACCTCGCTAGAGAAACAGATACACCTTCACCAAAATTGTACCTGACATAATAAATATGTTTTGGGGGAATGTTGTTGTTATTGAGCCTAGACAAGCAAAAGTTGTGCTTGTATTTCCTCTTTCGTTTCCAAGGACAATCGTTAATGTTTAAATACACTATTCTGAGAGGCCAAATACTCCTAAGAAAAATGAAAGCCTCACACACACAACATTGGATTAAAATCAGAAATGACAGCACGGGCACAGATCTGTGAATCCTGTTCACAGGTTTTAGACTCACTGATGGGTCTGAATTTTGCCAATGTAGTAACCCCAGACTAAGGCTTTGCTCGTGGGTTCTTACCCCGCCAAGGTAAGAACCTTCTTCTCTTCAGAGAAGAACCTCTTCTCTGCGAGAAGAGCTAAAGCCAAGTCAAGATCCAGACAGGGTGTACTCAGTAATGACAGCGAGATAATCCGTAAGCTTTGTCTTATTGCGTTTCTTTGAGTCACAGAATTAAAGGCAGTGGTTTCTGATACAAAAGAAGAACTGGCTGGGGACATCATTCTGGAAATGTCTTGGCCTTAAATATCTGGCCAAGCCAAGTAAGGGACTGGACAGGAAAGTCAGAGAGATATAATAAGTCCCTCGAATAATTCAGAAAAAACCACATTCCGGATGCCTGAGGATGTGCGTGTGTGCACGGGGGTGGTGTTTGTGTCTTTTTAGTTCTGGGTTTCTTCATCCATGGATCCATCCATGAATCTAATTGTTTCTTCTCCCAACAAGTAATTAAGGACTTCCCCTTCTGTACCAAGCATGATCTGGACAATGCAGGGATTCCAAGAAGCCAGAATAAAGAGATAGTCCCCTAGTGTGAAGAGGTATCACTCTAACTATTATTCACTTTTTCTCATCAGCAAAATGGGCCTGGGCCTGAGAGGGCAATAGTGAGGGAGGTAGAATGAACGAGAAAACAGAAATGGCTCTACTCCCAGGGCTGACCCTTGCTAACTCTGTAAACGGCCCTCAGTTTTTTTACCTATAAAATGAAGCTATTTCAACCCTAAGCTAGATTATTCCATGTGATACAGAGCGCTTTGCAAAGAAGAGTTCACGAGTGATACCAAAGATAGAAGAAAATACAGTCAATGTCAATTACTTTCTTGGGATAACGTTACAGGGTCATCTAGCCTGGGAAGAATGAGACTTTTTGGGTTGTCAGAGTAGGGTTTTTTCTTCCTCCTTCTTTTCCATCTTTCTTCTTTTTCTCTTTCTTTCCTTTGAAAGGAGAAAGGACATGGGAACGTCAACCTTGCCTTTTCTTTTTGTTTTTGAAAGAAGTTTCTCTGCACCCCCCTGCGCTGGTATTACTGACCAAATCCCTTGTTTATCTCTTGGAGGATAACAATGAAGTTATCCTCTGAAGCAAGATAAGTCTTTGGGAGCTGATTTTAGACTTCAAACCCAAGCAGAAGTGGTAGATTTAAAATTCTGAGCCCAGCACAAACCTCTTCATTTTCAAGTTCATTTACCCTTGGCAACATGCAACCTCCTGTTTACTATGAGGGAAAAAAGCTTTAAAAGGCTCATTTAAAAGGCTAAGGAGCCTTTTGGGATCTCCACAAGCTCTTTAAAAACATATTTTGATGATACAAGTGTAAACAAATCAAAAGCATATGGATTGAATTTCCCTTAAATTACACAGGATTTTTTAAATGATGGGAGGGTGGAAATGTGTTTGGAAAAATATGTTTTTGGTTTTACTGACTCAGAAACATGCGAATGAGCTGAAGCTTTTGACAGACCCAAGATGATGGCAGGTTTGTCCATCATCTGTCTTTGAGGGTCTGTAGTCCTTCACAAGCCTTCTCTGGCTTTGTACCCAAGGAGTAGAGATTTCCGTTAGTGCAAACTCATGGAGACAGAAAGACCAAAACCACACACTGAGTTCTAGCCTTCCCTTGAGTTGAAGAGTCCTGTTTCATGAAATTTGGCAGCATGGACTCCCCTTGGACCAGTCAAAGGGATTAGTGTTCGTTTTATAAAATATAACTCTATACAGGGCTGTACAACCTGGACCCAGGTGCCAACATCAGCATCCAGGCTGACCTTCGGCAGCCCCCAGGTGGGGAGCCACCCCAAAGCCTTCACCCCATGCTTTCCAGAGTACTCTGGAGAGTCGCATTGTATCATCACCCTTCCCTTACCTCCCGGCCCCAATGCACAACACGCCAGAAAAATGAGGGTTGACAACCTGGGCCACTGCCTCCAAAGTGTTACTGATGCCAGAATTCGAGAATAAGGGAACAGGGCCAAGAATAAACAGACAGAGAGAAGGGTGGTGTGTCCTTATGAGCACTCCAGCCTCATCTACAAAGCAGAATGTTGGGGCCTCTCGTGGAGATACATCTGTCCAATCCAGTGCTAAAGGAAAATGCCCTAAAAATCTCTAGACATTTGTCCTGCTTTCCTGCTTTCTTTGTCTGAGTATACATAACACCAGAGTTAGAGCAAGCCCAGAGAGCTTCTGAAAGATTCAGGAAAGTGCCAGGTGGGTTTGAGGGACCAGGAGCCCCTGAAGACCTGTCCAGTCACCTGACTCAAATGCACCAGCAAAATTCCTTCGAGGCAAAAAATAGCTTTACTCCCCCACCCACACAGAATGGACTGGGCTGAAGTCTTGAAGAATGTTCAATTTGGAAAACTGAGTTGGAAACAAGCAATTACCTGAGAGCTTGACTTACCTGAGGTCAAAAGATACTGCATCATTGTTCTTTTTTCAGGAAAACCCACAAACATACTCGGTGCCTCTCTTTCCAAACAGACCCAGAAAAGTTCACATTACACCCCTCTTCCCTCCACCTTTTATTTTAAACTTCAGAGCCGTGAGGTTAGAAATTACTTTGAAAAAATAAAGGGCTCGCTCGTAAAAATAGCTGCGACCCCCGCTTGTGCTTCTAGTCCCCGAGACTTCTGTCCCCTCGCTACAGTGGTGACTGCCTAACCAGTACATAATTTTAACAGCACAATCGCATTGCCTAGGCAGCTGTCTGCCACACCAACCCTTTATGAAATCCACCCACGCCATTTGACTCAATTACCTCCTGCAGCTGCGAATTCCACAGGTCGACCACACTCGGCATGGAAAAGTATTTCTTTGTATTTGTTCCAAATTTATTAGCCATTTGAACCATGCCTTTTAGTGACTTGTATATTTTTAAGTGTTCATATATCACCGTTTTCGGCCCAAGTCCCGTTGGCCTGCATTTAATACGCAGCCCAGAATATTACACTCCAGTCTTCAAAGGATCCATTCTGAAGCAGACCTGCGTGTTGACCTCCCCTTGCGCTTTGCTCCGAGTTCCCCAGCCATGGACTTGCTCAGAGCCCATCAGCCCCACAAATGTAGGATCACAAGGCAGAAGAGGAAAAAAGCCCTCCAAGGGCCAGGGAGGGAATTGTTCAAACTTGCTCCTGCTAGAAAGGAGTTGGGGCCCTACCTGTATTCAAGGACATCCCTTATGAGTCCACTGTTTTATAGATGAAGACACTGAGACACGAGAAGTGAGGTCACTTCCCATAAGTCACAGAGGTTGTCTATCCCAAATCCACACTGAATCTCCACCATAAACATTCTGAAGACAAGTCCACCATCCTAACCCCTACCCCGGGAGGGTCCATGTAAGAAGAGAAGGGCAAGATTCATGGATAAATAAGTTAACGTGTCCTTGGTCCAGTAGGAAGAGATATTCACGGCTCCCTAAAGTTAGATCCCTGAGCACCGGGTGCCATGCGTCTCTCCCTGACCAGCACGGGAGAACGCACCGTGCACTGTGGAGAACTCCGGAAGTTCCTCTCCACTACTGTAGAAATAGGCCTCAAAACACAATGACAAGCACGTACTTTCAGCATCTTTGTTTAGCGTGATAAGCGATGTCCTGGGCCATTTCTAAGTTCTTGCCTTCTTGTCATCCACGTTCTGGTGAAGCCCCATCGAGGCCTCACCCCCCATGCCCCCACAACCCAAGGTAACCTCTGTTCCCATTCAGGCCAGGCTGTATGACTTCCCCTGTGTGCTCCCTTCCGTCACTTCAGTTCTACTGGGAATGGAGGGAATGGGTAAGATGATCTCCACGTCTCCATGCAGAACAGAGATAGCACAGCCTTCGCTGTCAGGACATCGTAATTCCAGCTTCACTGCTTCCAGACTGTGACTACCGGTGAGTTCTTTAATCTCTGAGAGGGGTGATTCCTCTGCTCTGTCAATGAAGAAAATGCCAAGCTTGCATGGCTCTCACAAAGATTAGCCATGATGCATCCAATGAGCCTGGCCCTGTGTTCAGCCCATAATAGATACTCAGTGCACGTCAGCTGCTTGTCTTTTGCAGGTTTATGCTATATGTGAATAAGTGGGGAACCAGGATGCTAAAGATACAACAGGCTATTACAGCCGACTGCTTTAGAAGGGGTGGTTTGACTTAACAGTCTCGTCTTAAAACCAGGTGTAGCGGAGACAAAATCCAGAACTTAGGTCTGTAGCTTAAACCTTTATTCATAATTATGTATGGCCCAAGATTAACTTATCATGGCATATACAAAAACAGAGCTGCCTGATTAACAGAAAAGAGAGCTTTGTGCCAAGGCCCCTCCCTCTCACAAAAGAAGAAGAAAATGCCAGTTGGAAGTGAATTTAATAACGACATGTTAAGTTGGGCGCATCTGCTTCCATTCCATGTCAAGAAATTACAGTCCACGCTTGCATTCAGCAATTTATTCTTTTTCCAGAAGTTTCTTTGCTGTCATGTACAGGCTATGTTTAGGGTTTAGTGTTTCAAGATGGTTTTACTGTAAAGGGAAATGAAAACAACTATGGGATATGGAGAATCTATTGATCTCCAACATCTCTGGGACCAGAATTTCCTCTATTGATCTTCAACATCTCTGGGACCAGAATTTCCTCTATTGATCTTCAACATCTCTGGGACCAGAATTTCCTCTATTGATCTTCAACATCTCTGGGACCAGAATTTCCTCTATTGATCTTCAACATCTCTGGGACCAGAATTTCCTCTATTGATCTTCAACATCTCTGGGACCAGAATTTCCTCTATTGATCTTCAACATCTCTGGGACCAGAATTTCCTCTGCTTTTTCAAATAATGCAATTGTCATAGCCACTTTGTTTTCCTTCAAATTCTGAATCAGGGGATTGTTTTCTGATGGTAAATTTAATGGCCTGTTGTCAGCAATTCAGAAAAGCATTGAAATGTTCCCCAATAGTATGGATTCAAAACACTCTACATTCAAAAGGTCTTTAGTTCTGGTGTCTAACATCCACTCAAGTGGCCCAAGTGGCTTTGGGCGAGTCACCGAACCACATTCCACCCCAGATGGATCACCTGCAACAAGAGAAATCTGGAGCACTGTCCACACCATCTAGCCTACTGTTGACACTCTACTCTCTGTAGGATGCTATTTATAAGACAACCAAAGTATTACAATTTCTTTATTCCTGGCCATTAGAAATCAAATAATTCAGTTTATTTTATAAAAGCATCCTTAACCCAGTTTCCTGTCTATTTATCCCGTTGGAGGGGAAGATGGTGACATTCTTAAATGCTCAAGGAACACGTCTATGCAATTGTAGATTTGAATTTAGATTTGGATGCTGACTTTGGCCAAATATGCATTAAAAGTAGGTAAAATGAAAATGCCTACCTGACCCATCTCACAAATTGCTTTTGAGCCTCTATGTGCTCAGCTCTGGGCGAATAGAAGACTGACACTCTGCCCTAGCACTCGCCAAATCGGTCTGGACACTCTCTGCCCATCTGTTTAAAAAACAAGAACAAACAGATAACTGAGAGATAATTTGCATACCATACAACTCACCCACTGAAAGTGTAAATTCAATGTTTTTTAATCTATTCACAGAGTTGTGCAATCATCCCCAGAATCACTTTTATAACATTTTTGTCCCTCCTAAAAGAAATCCTGTACACATGAGCTGTCCCTTGCCATTGGGACACACACACACCTTTTTCCAGCCCCTGGTAATGGCTACTCTGCTTTCAATCTCTAAAGATTTCCCTATTTTGGACATTTCCTAAAAGTGGAATCATACGGTATGTGACCTTTTGTGACTGACTTCTCTCCTTCAACAAAGTGTTTCTAAGGTTTATCTATGTTTTAGCGTGCATCGGCACTGCATTCCATTTTATGGCTGATTAATAGTTCATACTGTGGAGATACTACATTTTACTTATCTACTCATCAACTGATAGACATTTGAGTTGTTCCTCCCTTCTGACAAACCACTGCCAAGAAAGCTCATGGACAAGTCTGCACATCTAGTTGCACATCGACAAAATTCTATTGCTTTCAGTTAACTTGGAAGACCAACTTCTCATTTTCTACACAGTTGCCTGCTTTTCTGCATTTCCCTGATGTTAGCACCTTGTTCCAGATACTTTGGCCTTTCTATGAAAAGTGAACAGTCTCTTCACTTTGCATTCTGCATTGAAATGGTTGTCGAATCCTTCTAAATATCTAGAATGGGTCTTGAATCCATTCTTTCTTGATGGTTATCTTACAATCATGACCTCATTTTTCTTACTTTCTTCTCACTGAAAACTCTCCTCACCATTAACTCGTTACCCAACTACGAGCTTGGGTCTCTTCTTTCTACTATGAAATGTTACTTCTAGTCATCAGGTATTTAAAAAGTCTCCATGATTCTCCACTGAAAGGTTCACTACACTGAGTTCTTTCCCAGGTACAAAATTTGCAAGCCACAAACTTGGGTACCTAAAAACTATAAATTTGATTATTTTTCTATAAAGGAACTTAAATTATCTTTTAAGACTTTGTGTAGCCTACTGGCAAGATACTCAATCCAGTTATAGCCAAGTAAGTTCAGTCACTTCCGTGATTTCTCTGTGCTTTCTCGTTTGAAATTAACATTTCCCAAGCTGGCCTCCTCTCAGCTCTTCCCCTGAGCTGGGTGAGGGGCTGGGATGAAGGCATCCATATCTACAAATGAAGAGGAACCCACACCCAGTCCTCAGGTGACCTCCCTTATCTGCAAGGATGTCCCCTAGCCCATCTGCTCTAACCTTGCCCATACCCCTCCTCTTTGCCTTGCCTGCCTCCAACCTGCTGACAGTCAGTTCTGCCGTCAGTCCACACCCCATGCTGACACTGAAGGCTTCTTGTCGAAGCCCCAGTGCCCCTTCAGACATTCAGGCAGCGAGTCACTTGCCCACTTGTCTGGGATTTTCATTGTCCAGCCTACCCCACCCGAGGCTGGTGGGCAAGGAATAGGGCCCCCTCTCAGAGAAAGAGCCACATGTCAGTTGTCTTTTCTCTCCCTCTAGCTTCTGCTCTACCAGTTCAGACAATCTTTGTCTAGTCTCTGCAGACAAGCTAGTTGAGCCCTTTATGAATTTTCTTTCCAATATGTTTTTTATATCATAAATTGAAGGCTTGTACTCCTTCTGCTGTTTTGTTTTCCAAAACACCCAGCTCTTGCAAATTAGGAGCCTTGGCTCTCCAGGCTATTATTCCCTCTACAAGCTTCCAGGGCCCTATCTGAAAGGGCTAGTTCTCAGGCTTGCTTGAACCCAAAGCTTGTGTGTGCCCTTAAACACTGTGGTGTGCTGCCTCCCAGGTTCCAAGGGATGGGACTCAGTGGCCAACCGTCTTGGTCTCTGCAGAGCCTGTCAGTGTCCAGGGAAGCAGCAAGGAGCTGCTGGCCAGAGAGGCTCCTCCAAATCCATGAAAGTTGTCTTCCTTTTGTGGTCTGAGCCAAGGCAACATCTTACAGGCCCAGCCCAGCCCAGCCAGGATTTCTAATTTTAAGGGCCATGGCTGGCCCCTGACTTGGCGTCTGGTTTGTAGCACACACTTCCGGTGGGTCACCAATGTGTCCAAAGAGGTCTGTCATTCCTTAAGGCTCTTCAACCCTAGGTCTGCCTCTGCTGATGCCCCTGCAGCTGGACACGGACCCTGAAACCTGGACCTTGACGATTAACCTAGGAAAGTGGAAGCTCACAGGTGTGCAGAGTCCCTTCTCAGGAAAGACATGTAGCAAAAATGCACCATAAATATTATTCACATTTGAGGGAAGAAAAAGAAGAAGGCAACACCATAAGAGCCCAATGTTCCCACTAGGTCAAAAGTAGAATCCTTATTCATTATCTGTCCTGTGATGAAAGTACCAAATATATAGATAGCAAGGAACGATAGTCAATTCCTTAAGGGGTGTGGGTGGGGGGAAGCCATACAAGAGTTTTTAGTTTTGTTTAAATTGTCTTTTTACTTGCTGTTAATGAAAGAAGGTAAAGGCTGTAATTGCCTGTGATCATTGTTGTAAATTCAGAAACTCAAGCTTCTCGTGAAATTGACTTTCTGAATATCCAAGTTTTTGCTGCTATCTTAAAATGGAAAGGATTTGGATTGATTGGAGGCAACAGAAAAAGGATTTGAATTTTTTTCCCCTCTGTGTGTCCTTCTAACTTCTAACATAATTGAAAGATGAATTCATTTGGCGAGAAGTGCCGCTCAAATTCAAATTTGGTTCTTTCAAAGAAAGAGATCAAAACTGATTTTTCTCTGGAGTTGGAGAATAATGAAGCACAGAGAGGATATGTTTTGCATATTTGTTTGCAAAAGACACAATGTTCTTATGCTTATATATATATTTTTTTGTCTTGAATGTGGGTCGTTGTAAAAGGAAAGTCATCGTGCAGGATTACTTCATTTGGTTATATCCCTTTAAAGACTTAAGAGCAACTCTCTATCCATATTATCTGGTGATAAATCCTCTGAAATTCCCTGCTAAAACAAGTCCCATTGATAGCAGATAACCCGGACTCAGCCTTCTTAAGTTTTATTTAGATTAATCTCTGATTCATGTTAATGATCTTTCGACTGTTTTATTCCTTCTGATGCTGGAAATTTTTTATCATCTTAATGTGCTTATGGCGTACCTAATCCATCCCTTTCTATCCTTGGCTGACCGTTGTCTACACAATTTCTCTGACATGAAATCTCCTTCCCTTCTGCACCAGCTACCTCCCCTCCCTCTGTATCCTTGGAGAGTTCTCTTGGACCGAACACTTTGGGCTTGACTTCAATTTCCATAGGTTTCTAGTTTAAAGATATCACTTCATTTTTTTTATTTGTTGTTGTTGTGTGTGCTTATATATTTAATATGCTCATTCCTGCATTTGTATTTAATTGTTGTTTTCCTAAGGGACCACGTTTCTTCCCAATTAATTTCTTTTTTTCTTTCTTTTTTTTTCTTCCCAATTAATTTCTAATGAACCCATTTTCAGGGGCATCTGCACCACAGAGACAGCAGCTGATTTAGATTATGCCTGAATTTTCTCAGCAGGAACTACCATTGACCTAAGCATCCCTTTCACAACACTGTCCCAGGCACAAGAACAAGCCAGTGGCCATCCAGGCCCTCAGCCTTCTTGGCTTAGTGAGCTGCTACTTCTAATTATTTCTAAATTATTTTAATTGCTTGAAGCCATTAAAAACACACACTCAACATTTGTGCATTTTGAAAGAATTGCCAGAGTCTCCTCAGACCAACGTTTCCACTGACACAATATGACTTAGAAGAAACATCAAAGGCTTGCAAACGAGACCACTGAAAGCATTCTTGCTTCTCCACCCATCAGGGCTCGACATTGTTTGAAACAATGTGATTTCCAGAAGGAGCTGGCTAACTACAGGCCCTTCAAACCCTATCTAGCAAGTCTGGCTAAAGCAAAGACTTTAGCTTCTGATGGATTTGAGGGTTTGCTACTTTCAAGGAAGAAAAACATGGAGCCCCTTTGTTAAGTTGGTGGTCTCATGTTACATTAGAAAAAGAGGCAATATGGTCATGGTCCAAAATCTATACCAAAGCATTGGGTTCACAGAATCTCTAAGGCCTTGAGGGAATTTCAATGTGTCTCTGAGAAGATGTATCAAATTCCAGTATAACTAGCTTAGGGTGATTTAGAATTCAGAAAATGGGATACATTGTGCAAGTACATTTTCCAAATCTTCATGGAAATTTTAGCTTGGCTTGGCTAATTGTGGGGAAGGATTATGAAGGAGAAATGTCATATCCCAAACATGTAGCTCAATACTTGGCAATAAGTATTGGTCAAATGAGCAAATGATCAAATGATTGAGTGAACTAACAACTGAAAACGAAATTAGTCATGTATTTCTTCCTTCCTTTCCTCCCTTAAAGTATCAGTATACCTTTCCTTACCCAAGATTTAGCTTTCTACCAACACCCTGGACCCCATCCACTCCTGTTATGCTGGAGACCTTACTCCAAGGACTGATGTTTTTTCCCTGCATCATCAATAACTATCTTCCTCACACTTATATTCTGTGAATATACCCTTTTAATCTCCCTCACTGTCACTGCCTTGGTTTGGGGCTCCATCATCTTTCAATTTAAACTATTTCAATATTTACCTAACGGGACAGCAGCTCTGCTAACAGAACCAGGATACAGTTTCTCTCTTTGTCCTGTCAGCCTTGAGTCTTCAGTGTTGAATTCATTCTTGGCAGACTCTTCCTTTCTAGTCACAAGATGGCTGCCAGTGGTTCTCCTGTGCTTCCTTCTTTGTCGCATCTAGCATGAAAAAATAAAGCATTCCTTCCAGTATTTCGAATAAAATAAGGGCAGACTTTTCTATTCCAGGTATTCCAAACACCTGTGAAGTCACTGACCTCTATTTCCCTCTGTTTTGTCCATCCTTGAATTAATCACTCTATGCCCAAGGAGGGAATAGAATATACTCATTGGTTTAAGGCAATCATGTATCGCCCCTAGAACTGGAGGTGGGGACGATTTCAACCAAACTCAAAAGCAGAAAAGAGAGGGAAAGTGAATTCCCAAAGAGAAGCCGGGGTGTGATGGTAGATGGAGGAGAGGATGCTTGGGAGGCAGCTGAAATTGTCTAGTGCATGGGGTCAACAGTGTGGGATCAACAGCAGGGGCTAAGACCAAAATTTGTTCAGACAGAAATGGAAGAAGGAAGACCAGAGTCGCGGCCAGAAAAGTTAGTAAAGGCAGCAAAAGCAGTTGGAATCTTATTAGCCAGAGCATAAAATAAGTCACATTCATAAAACTCAGTTGAAGCAACAGTTACCTGAGCTAGTTAATCATTAGAATCACCCAGAGGAATTTCCTGTTTGATACAGACTTCTGGGGCCCCTGGGTGGTAGAGTCGCTTGAGCATTCAACTCTCAGTTTCATCCCAGGTTGTGATCTCTGGGTCGTGAGATCAATCCCCACATCTAGCTCCACACTGGGTGAGGAATCTGCTTAAAATTCTCCCTCCCTCTCCCTCTACCCCTCCCTCCCTCCTAAAATAAATAAATACATCTTTTTGAAAAATACAGATTTCTTTGTACCATCCACAGAGAGATCACTTCAGCCAACCTGAAGACCTGAAAATGTGGAGCCGCTGGATGGGCTAGCCTTTGGAGCGGAGGGGTCAAGCTATGCAGGATCTCCCAGCTGGGAGGACTGGCTGATGAGGGAAGGCACCAGTTCAGCCCACCATACCTCCTAGCCTGTGGTGGGGGTGTGCAAGTTGAGCTGACTTTTGCTTTTCTCTCCACAGCAGCAGGTCACCAAGCCACTTGTGAAAGGTCATCCACCGTTGGGCTGGCAGTCACAGCTCATCCAAACTCACTGTCTTTTGATTTCCCAGGTACATGGACTTGACAGCTTTGCCCCAAATGGGTGAATTCAGAGCTTTTCATGAAAACATGCATTGTGACCCATAATTTGGCAAATACATCAATATTTTCTATCCCGTACATACTTATAAACTGTGTTAGGCAATACCAGCTACTTATTAATGGGTCTGGATGTAAACTTTCACTAAGAACCTACAATATTCCATGAGATCATTTGTCCCTTATTTCCTCTTTTGCTAGATAGGGGCCCACAACGTATTAAAAAATAGAAAGACTAGAAGAAAGCAGGGGGAGGAGGGAGCTGCCTGGTATGTTCCTCAACAACACTAGTGTCTGAAATCAATCCAGTGTGTACTTACTTCCTCTCAACTTGAGTGAGCCTTCTCAGCCCCTGATAAACAGTAAAGGGAAGATTAAGAAACCTGAGGGCTTGGAGGAGATTTTCCTGGTTCAAAAGAGCAGAAGGAAGGAGATCCCGAAAGAAAGACAAAGACTTTTCTAACTCGTCCTCCCTGCCTTCCAGATCAGCCTCCTTAGTCCAGGCAGAGCAGGAGTCTGCAAGATAACATAGATCCTGCTCGCCCCTTTGGGACCCCAGCATGCTTCCAGCCTGAAATCCTCCAAGAGGAATCCAGTTCCCTGTAGACGGATGAAAGAGGAGAAACACAGTAGTTCTTGGGTGGATTTGCTTATGCATCTGTTCCAAAGCCAATTGTTTGAAGATTTTTTTTTTTTTTTCCTTTTAAGGTCCAGTACATCTTTGGGCTTCTGGTCTTCCATGGGGAGGAATCCACCCCAGCCAGCCCCAGTGACTGTGCACCAACTTTCTGTTCTACTGAGTCCTTCATTTCATTTTGGCCAAAGATCAGCATTGATCTAGGTTGTTGCCAGCTGTGGAACAGCTGTGCAATTCAAGAAAACCACAGCGGGCTCAGGAGGCTAAGAGATTTTATTAAATCAAGGCGGGGGGGGGAAAGGTAGGTTGGGAGTTCTTTCTTTCCCCCTCAGCCTCCCCTAAAATAATTCTCCCCAATATTGATGACGTGGTGTAGGGTGAAATTCAGGCTTCACACCTCTCCAGGATTTAATTAAAGAGTTTTATTTCTATAAGGAGGAAGAAGCCATAGTGATAGAAACTCACTCACTCCGTGATGGGGACAGGCTGGGGAAGGGGGATGAAACACGCATCATGCTGGCATCTGACAAGCTTCCTGAGGGTAATGTCTTTTCTCCCGAAACTCGGGGACTAGAAGGGCCTCTTCAGTAAAGGGAATCTGGGGACTGCCACCGAAGCTCTTGAAATGGCCACGACTTCCTAGCACGCAGACGTCCCTCCTGAATAAAAAAAAAAAAAAAAAAACTCCTCCAAAAATCCAAAACGCATGAAAAAGTTATAGAAAGAGTCTTTCTCATACATTTGGAAACAACCCCCTGAGGATATGTTTAAAATGGATTTATGTTTTATTTGCAATAAGTTCTACAGAAGGTAGACAAAGGCTCTCTCTGCACCAGTTCCTATTGCCTAAAAGGAAATAAAACACCTAATTCCTAAATCCACGAGAAATGTGTTCATTCCGCAGAAGGTAGATACTCAGCTGATTGATTGATTGATTGATTGATATTTATTTATTTATTTTTTACCTTGATGATGCTGTCATGGTCGTGGTCAGCACAGTCGACAAGAGTTTTCACCCTTGAACCCCATCTGAAGGGAGAAGTTCTGGCTAGATGTGGTTCACAGCCTTTGAGCTGTGTCATCATCCCCTCCAAGACCTACGCCACACTGTCACCTTAGCTCTGGCACGCTGAAAGTCTTTCCCGCTTGGCAGTGTCTGATACGAACATGGAGATCCCACAGACTATGAGATGTAATAATTTCTTAGCGTGAGGTGATGTCATTCGTAGGGGGCAGCTGTGGGCTCTTGAGCTGGAAAAGAAGGGGTTGGCTTCGCAGAGTACCTGGCACTGGCCTGGAGCTGTGTGTCTGGCGAGAGACATTAGAGGTACGGACGGTGACGGCGGAGGAAAGACGTGTCGGCTGGCCCCTGTGGGAAATAAGCCTGTCACCTGAGATTATTTGGAACTCCTTTGTTAATCAGTCTGCATCTATTTCAAGAAGTGAAAAAAAAAAAAGAAAAAAAAAAAGCAAACACCCATCTTGCTTTAAAGATCCACGAGGATTTTACGAACGAGATGGACATATGCTGAGCTGTGGCTTCCAGTTCATTTTACATTTGGTGCAATGATAAATTCATCTTTTTCTTGTTTTGACAAGTGAAATTTTTGGTGAACAGAGGGAAAACAGTAGTGAATGTCTATGTTTTTAGCCTGACTTACAGGCTGGAGGCAGTTTCAAACTTACTATAATGTATTCATCTCTCTTTACATAACTTGCCGGTGTTTTCGAAAAGAGAGTGTTCAAGCAATTCTTAAAAGTAAAAAAATTAAAAAATTAAAAAATAAAAATGCTCCCCGTAAGTTCCCGAGTCAGCATTTACTTTTTACTGAATGTGACTTTAGTTAATGGCCCCCCAAATGTATTACTTATCAAATGACAGCGGAGACTGGCCACAGCCGCGGGGGCTAGGGAGTCTTCTGCTGTAAATGAGCCATTCCGCACTCTTTAATCCTGGTTCCAGGGTGACCCTGGCTAGGTTCTTTGAGTGGTCTGTGGGTGGGTCACGAACGTGCAGGTCAGCCCAAGAACCCAGCTGGACCCTTACCTCGCAGCCGCCTCTCCCATCCCGCTTCTGAAGTACTCCGACCCACCTTCCGGTCTTCGGCAGCTTATGTTTTTTGGACCCACAGATGTTCAGCAGGTCTGAGGCATTCATGGGCGTGAACTAAAAGGAGTCAAGGATCTCACCTCGTGGACGGGCCCCTGCTCTTTGTTGCTTGGAGCAAGTGCATTGCATTGCCTATGTGGCGTGTCCTAAAGCCTCTTGGGAGCAAACGTAGGGTGTGCACAGTGAACCCAGGGAAAAGCTACAGCGAGGTCTTTGGGGCAAATCTAGAGGTGCAAAGCAGCAACCGGGGCACAGGGAGGCGACAGCTACCCCACAGCCAGGCGAGAAAGAAATCTACAAGGATACCCCTCTTAAGGTGGTCT
Organism: Meles meles; assembly: GCF_922984935.1. Taxonomy (NCBI): domain Eukaryota; kingdom Metazoa; phylum Chordata; class Mammalia; order Carnivora; family Mustelidae; genus Meles; species Meles meles. The sequence goes on from NC_060077.1 coordinate 76,190,658, forward strand.
TCTGGACTGAGCTGTGACTGGGCCAAGCCGACGTCCCGGAAAGGGAACAGAGCTGATGATATAATGATACCCCATAACTGACCAAGTAAGAAATACTCAGGAGCAGGTCAGAGGTGGAGAGCTCCTCAAGGGGGCAGCCCACTGGCAAAAGAGGCGGTAGGCCTCCTGCGATGGGCCTTGACATTATGGCTTCCTGGACCAGCCTGTGAGTGACGTCCAGAGTCCCTGCGAGGAGGTGGAGGCGAATGCCCAGGCATCAGCGAGGCCCCAAACCATGCTGTCAAAGCACTGGGGTTGAAGAAGCCTGTGGCTCAACCTAGATCTTTCCTTCCAAGCGGGCTTGGTGGTGCTCAGACTACACTAGGGCTGGGTGTGTTTTCCAGGCCTGGGGAGGAGGAAGAATTCTAGAGCAAGTTGGGACCACATCCTCGACTTGCCTGGCAGGCCGGCTCAGCAACCAGCGGGAAGTTATCCTTCTTTCTCCAGAGATGAGCTTTAAGAAGCTGGTTTTTATTTGTTTGCTGTTGATCTCTTTGGGCATCTGTTCTCGATGCCACATACCCAAGCAAGACTGGCTCGAAGCTGACAGAAGAGAGGGCATTATTATCACCTTTACAAAAAATTTCTCCCTTCTTTGGAGCTACCTCTTGCCCCATTATTCTGTGTGGAGGGTGATGGAGAGAGAGAGAGAGATTGGGGTAATAAGTGGGTCGTCTGTGACACGGAATCTGGCCATCTCTTCCCCTCGCCAGATCTCTGCCTCACCTGAGTCACTTATCCTGGCTCTGAATAAGTTACCAAGATCTGCTAGATCACTCAGCACACATTCTGAAAATTAAATTCATGCCCCCACACATACACACAGATGTCTCTCTTCCTCCCTGAACCCCTACGCATATGCTTAAATACCCTAAGTGCTTCACAAGGGACAAAACAACTCTGGAGAGGGATTTAGTCCATTCCCCACAACCAGTTATGGGGCTACAGATAGCCTCAACTTTCCTATAATCTCCATTTTGAATACTGAGCCTGAGCTTATCTGTCTCTAGCCAAAATTGGCTTTCAACATCAGTTGGCATAAAAGAACTCTCTGAGAGACCCTGTTGCTATCGGAAGGAGGGAATCTTGGGAGGAAAATTTGACTTCCACTAAGGCCATGCGGCTAATTGCCAGCAGGTGTTTGTGATGGGGGAAATTCAGAACACCTTCCCTTCTACCTCCCAGCACCCCATAAACACACACACACACACACACACACACACAATGTCCAAACCCTCATGCAGAGCCATGTTTGAATCTTGCTCCCCATTCCCCTATCAAGCCCATGCCCAGTGTGTCTCCACTGAGCCTCTGCACTGGCTGGAACCTGAAGCCCATTTCTGTTGCATCACATGAGGGCAGGATCCCTCTTTAGCCAGGATGCCCCCTGCCATCCCCAAAGACAAAACTGATGAGGAGTTCATTCGGGACAGGTCCGCAGGGAGCAGTGGAGTGAGTGGTGGGGGAATGAAAAATGGAAGGAGGGAAAGACAAAACAGAGGTGATCTAGAGAGTGGGCCACCCAGTGATCTAGGACGTGGGCATTTGATGTGGGACAGTCCTGAAGACAGTCTGAGCCAGCCACCTGATATGTAGACAGAAGAATTAGCATTTGTCCTCGAGCTTCTGTCTCCTGTTAGAAAAGGGGTTTCAGTGCCTTGACACCTCCAGATTATTCTTGTGTGAGTGCTAAAGCCCCACTCTACACCATGGAGTCAAAGATGTGCTAGGACCACATCAGAGAGGCCTGGCCATGCTTACGGTGAGGTGGTGAGAACACAAAGCAGGAAGCCTTTGCCACTGCCGGAACCAGAGGATGGGAGGCAGTGTCCTAGAGGCCTGACCACCATCTTACCCCGCTGTCCTCCCTCCCAGCTCTCAGGATACCCAGTGTAAGACACGAGGGCAGGGGGATTTGAGAGGCAGGCGCCACTGGAGTGGGGGTCCTTTTCCACGCCAGAGGTAGTCGCCACAGCCCCTTCCAATTCCTGATTTGAGAGACAAGAACGAAAGACCCTCCTCTCACTGGCCAAAGTGTGGATTTTTAAAGTTTCAGGGCTTACCAACCCGTCTTCCGTGACTGCTGTTGGAGGATCCAGAAGGGGGAAGAGGTTGGAAAGGAACAGAACAAATTATGTGGGGCTTGATTTTCTTAGTCCTTTATTCATCTCATTAACAATCTTCTACGAAGCTGCCACATGGCCACATAACGTGCCAGGCTCACAAATACAGCATGAACCAACATGGTGGCTCTGCCTCTAAGAGCCGAGAGTCTCCTGTTGACCAAGGCCAGTTGGCCACCGGGGCCGCAAGCTGCCTCTCCATGGCCAACTACCCCCTTTTCCCCCAGCCCGAAAAGTTCTCAGTCTCATAATCTGGTACCTTCTGGACTATTTTTATGAATTTCTGCTAAGAATTAACTTTCCCTCCCCACTTCAACCAATAATATGTGTCTGTGGTCCAACTTCAGGAAATTCTATTTTCAAAGAAATTTATTATGTAGGAAAGTAGAATATTGCCTGTGGAAGAAAAATGCATGTTGTAGAGGATGCTCTCAAGGGATTTGTAGCATCAGAGCTACAGAGGGTCTAATAGGGTTATTGAGACCATATCAGCTAGCCAATAGTGACAGATCAAAAACATGAGAGGGTTTCGGCAAGAGGAAAAGAACCTCGGCCATTGACCCAGAAGCACTGGGGCAGCTTATTCCAAAATCAGTATTTATTCTCGAGGGTAGCTTATCCATAGCTTCCATTTGCTTTACTTTTTTCAAGTACCAATTTCAATAGGCTACACCCTCACTTCAAAAAAAATTTAAAATGTACCGGAAATTTGAATATGTTGGTTTCTAAATTGCATCTTCTGGGCTGCTTCTCATTCTTGAAAACAAGACATGATTTTATCTTTTTGGTTTTGATTTAGAAAATACGCTTCTCAGAAAGGAAACCATTTGAAGTTCCCCTCTAAGTTGAAGTCAGCGGAGACCACGGAAAGAGGACAAGTTCTAGAGCTGGGCTGCCCAGTAGGGTGGCCGCTAGCCACATGTGGCTGTTGAAATAAAATACACACTAGATTCCAAAGACTTAGTATTTTTGAAAATGTAAACTACGTCATCAGTAACACCTTATACTGATTCTATTGTTGAAATCATAGTGTTTGGGAATCCCGAGTTAAACTGAGTATATTACATTGATTTTACTTATCTCTTTTTGCTTTTCTTAATGTAGCCAATAAAAATTTGAAAATAGGAGCTATGGCTCACATTCTATTTCTACGGGATAGCACTGTTCTAGAAGTATAATGATCTAACATGGTATTGAATAAAACTAATTTGAAAGATCCACTCATTTATTTGGAAGCTAGTCCGTTTAGGACTCTGGAGCCCTGATCTTACTAAGCCGAGCTTTGGTAGTTGGAAAGTAACTCAGGCTTGAGGAGAATCTTCGATTGCTATACTGCGTGCTGAGTTGGCATGTCACAGATGAAACACTGCTTCGCTAAGACTGAGGAAGCCTGCCGTCTCACCCTCACACTGTCCCTGACCAATTGTACCCGTCAGAAAGTTACTTAGTATCTCTGGCCTTATCTATTACAATATAAAGAACGTGAATTACACCATCACTAAGTCTCCTTTACCCCCGACAGTCTATGATCCCAAATCTTCTCTGTTCCCATAACATAGGAACATGGCAGGAATATGAATCAATTATTGCTACTGACCAAACAAGAAACTTCAAACCAGCTTTGAGGAAAGGCAATGTTGTCCTATTTCCAGTGTGCTCAAGATAAAGGAATACACTCAAACGACCAGCTACCAGATCCCTGACACTTGGGCTGAAGAGATGTGCTCCATCTGGGATTTGCTAAGTTGAGTCAGCAAAGACTTTCTATTTCCTTGAAACGACTTCCTGAAGTCATTTTTCACAAAGTTCCAACTCTCTAAGATGTTCTGCCATAAATGCCTTTGCTGTCATCAGGCTAGGAGCCTGCCAAACTTGGTCTCCCCAGGACTTTCTGCCGGGTTCTCCCTGTTCCCATAAAGTCAAGGACCATGTATGTTACCACCCTTGGGTGAGTACAGAGGATTCTCCCTCCTTTGATCATATACAGTGAATATTGTGCTCAGTCTCAGTGCCCTGGAAGAGCTGGGACATCTCCACATACTCTCATTGAGAGACTGGAGACCTAGGAAGTTGCTAGACCAGTAACTCTGCTGATTATTGAAAAATCAAGATGCTCCAAATAGAAAACAGAGCTGGTACGATGAACAACAGAAGAGGATGGGGTTTGCAGAGTACTGACAGGGTGCTTGGAGATGTCAAATCACAGAGGTTACAAAAACCAAGTCATTATCAGGTGCCCCTCACAACATTTTTGGTTTGACCACTCACTCCTTCAGGCCTGCCATTTCACGGGAAGGAGGTCATGACATTGTCGTGACATTCTGAAGCCTCCATTTTTAAGATGAGTTTGCTTTTGAACCTGTAAGTGTGAGAAACAACCAGCTGGTCCAAAAGAGAAAAGCCCAAACATACATCATGGATGGAATATTTGGAAGAAAGTCAGGAAAATGGAACTTTAAATGTTGTAGAAGGAAGGGGCCGTAAAAGTTGACTTCTGCACCAGGGAGATGGTGAAATAGATTTTCTAGATACTGAGTTACCAAGCGTGGCTCCGTTTCAATTCTGAGGACCATGGGAAACAAGAGCAGAAGTGCTGAACCCCCTTACCCTGCATCCCACCAGGTCCTCAGTGGAAAACATTTGTTTATCTCTTATTTTGTATTGGTAAGCAAATGTGAGATTGAGGCTATTTCTCTCCATAGCCCCAGTGCTAGGCATGATATCTGGTCATAGTCATGCAGGAAATGTTGAATGAATGAATCAATGAATCGCGTATAGAAATAAGACATCTAGCCTCATCATGCTTTGCTAACATTTGACTTCATGTTTTAATTTCAGAATTGCTGATTGTAAGCAAATATCATGTGGGGATGAAATAATATTAGTGGTGAGCCTCACATGCAAAAAAAAGTGGTCACCGTCCCTGTCATTCTTAGGATGAACTTGCAATGGGTCCTCTATGCCCCTTCTGTTTTCTCGAGGCCCGTGGCTTCCATGTGGGACATGGCCGCTCCATGTTAACGTCAGTGTCAATATCACCAAACTCACTCTGTTTGAACACACCCCTCAACCTCTAATCATTCACATCTTGTACTCTAAGCACACGAATGTCAACGCCGTGAAACTCCTTGTTTTTTCTCGACTACCCTCTTATCAGCAACCACCAGACAAGATTATACTTTCTTACTTCTCAGCCCACAGTTAGAACTGTTCAGCACTTACATTTGTGTGTTAGCTAGTGGCCGATGTGTCCGTCTCACACACAGAAGTGGACATCTCTTGAAGAAGGGAATAATTTCTCTTTCTCATCTTTTCGTTCTCCCTTTGTACCAGCAGCTGACCACAGTACAGTGTTGCTGCCAGACAGATCCTCCAACGATGCCTGCTGATTTGAAGAACTAGGCAATGTCTCTAAACGTCTATACTGTTCCTTTAAAAAGGGGTTTTCGTGCTGATTTTTTTCTCGCCTGCTTGAGCCTGTCCCTCTGTGCTCTACAGGTCTGCCCGACAGGGTTTCTGAGAAGGTGCCATCTGCTGCTGCGAATTTACAGTCTCTTTCAGAAAAGAGGGAAAGTAAATAGGGAAAGCAGAAACCACATTTCTTCCACGAAAAAACTGACACAGCACAAATGGGCTCTGGAGAAATATTCCATTGATGTGTCCAGTCTTGAATGGAATAATTCCAGGTACACCTTGTTTCGCCATGATGTCTTCCTTCTGAAAGACAACCGTATGAAAATAGAGCTTGTCAACGGATCTTGGATTTCCTGGAGTCAGTCCACATTCCTTGATCTTTTCTGCTGAGTGAAATGCAGGAAATTTAGCTTGAGTCTGACTGCTCATTCCATGGGTCCGTGGAGAAACCGCTAAGATTCCCGTGCATAAATTTATTACATTATTAGCTGGTCTTCAGGCTGCGTGGGGAATATCAAGATGCTTCTATACACATAAAAGGCTCAGGAAGTACATTTGGAAAATAACGGCATGTTACTCAAAATGAATCTCTCTCAGTGGCCCTCCCTCAGTTCATTTTTCCCAGCTGTGACATCCCGATGTCTCAGAGACAGTATCAGGTCAATGTCGAATATTGAATCCAAGAGAAAAGAACTCACTAAGACTACCTTTCTCTCCACAAATACATATTTACAAATTATCTGTAGGTCCAGGGTCCAAGTGTTTGTTCTCTGGAATCGAGCACACTGAATTCCAATACTTTTTCTAAAAGTGAGTACTCATGAGTCCTTGGAAAAGTTACTGGAGTTCCTCAGCCTTCAGCACCCCGATCGGCGATGTGCAGATAATAACGGTCGCCACCGCGCAGAATTTTTGAGAAAGTCGCATTGCCTGGGAAGGGAGTGGCATGTATCCTGTATTATTTAATCTGTGCCCCCGAACCATTGTTCTTATTAATAAAAATGCGTTTCTGAACATCTAGAAACGATTTCTAGTCTTAGCAGAGCCTCACAGATATTGACTGTCTTACTCCAATAGCCTGTATCTTGGAGCCTGTATCTTTCTGAGATTTGCAATATACTCGGAGGCCATAGGAAAGCCCTTTCCATGTTTGCCACTTATCTTTGCAGCTTGGAGCTGCTGCTGGGCCTCCCAGGTCCAAAATGCACTCAACCGTGTGTGAAGAAACCCAGAAGAAATACTTGCTGCCCTGTTGGGAAGTACGGTTCCTTCACTTCTGGCTAGCAAACCCTCCGATGATTTGACCTGTGGCGCCTGCTGAACTCCAGCTTCCTCTGATGTAATTCCCCGCATTCAGAAATCACAGGCAGCTTCGAGCACAGGTGCAGAAAATCATGTCAGTCTCCACAACCCGAAGTGACGTGTTGGCATCTGCTTTCTTCCAGAGGAATCTTCTGGAGAGTGGGGGCAGATTTCACTTGGGAACCTTTTGAAGATTATCTCAGACTCATTCTCCTCTCGAATACCTTGTTATCACCACAGAGAATCTTGCGGTGTAAATGATTTCCAGCCGCCTTTGTCGAAAATGACACAGTCTGTCCTGCGAGCTGTTCGTGGAATTTCTGTATCTTGTTAGTGGGGGGCTGAGTTCACTGACACTTAAAAGCAAAAGCAACAGAGGCTGAAAGTTCCCAGATTGGCAAATCCAGTTCCTTTGAAGGGAGGTGTGAGACTTTGCCTACTTTTTCTTTTCTATCTGCAGCTTCTCTCTCTCTCTCTCTTTCTCTTTTTTGTTTTTCCTACTTTCTTTTTTAAACAATCAAGAACACAAGTAATTGTCACCTCAGTATCTGAATTCAGAGCTCTGGAAGGCTCTTTATTCTGGGAAACACGTAGGCTGAGCATTCCTGAAATGGAATCAACAAAACCTGGGTGCTCCCAGGTGTGACGAGGTAATTGCAGGTGCAAATCGGTGACGGCGGGAACAACAAGCAACTGAGTGTAATAAGCAAGCCCCAGCCCGACGCCTGTGCGGATCCTCGGAGCTTACGCTTGGACTTGGATCCATTTGCATTTCTCCAGCCCAGGAGGTGCATAACAAGACTCTCTTTATACATTCTGTCGGTCTCATCTGTCGGTGGAGGAATTTTGCCTTCAGTTCATCCTGGTAACTCACAGGGGTGTGCATGAGGGTGAATGGGTGTGTGTGGACGTGCGTGTGCGTTGCACACACACCACGCACATACGACACGTAACTGGAGGGGCAGAGACGGGAGGTGGTGCGGATGGTATCCATGCTCTGATCTGAGTCTTTCAACATAAGAGTCTGCTTGTTTGAAAATTCTATCAAAATGCAGGGGTCTGAATGATTTCCAGAGCTCCATGGCCACACACGGACTGAGAAAGAGAAAGTCAAGAGGGTTTGGGGGGTGGGGGGGGGATCAGTCATAGCTGTAGAAAGCTTGGCCTTCATCTGAAGCCTGAGCTGATGAACATGACACTGGGTTTTTTCTGTCCTGCCTTTCTTCTACTCGCTAAGCTTCTTTCTTTTGCTTTTTTCCTTCTCCTTCCCTCCCCCTCCAAAAAATCAAAAAGAGTTTGCCCGTTGACGAAGATGGAAGAGGGTAAGAAGGAACTGAGAAAGAAGCAGAATATTCTCCAATTTCCTTTGTCCCCAAGTCAAAGTCTAGGCTCAGTGAAATACTTTCTGGAATATTAAAGGTAGAAATAATAGGATTCTGTTTCTTTGACTTCATTTCAGGAGTTGCAGCAGGAGCCCACACACGGGTGGAGACTCCCTCCCCCACCCCCAACTCCCATCCCTGGCAAGACTGTAGCTCGCTAGGGCCTGGGAGAGCCCGAGCAGGGCCAGCAGCGCTCCCTCAACTCATCCCACCTCAAACAGGGAACAGAAGAGAACGACCCTGGAGCTTCCTGCAAAGATAGTGTAAGAGGGTGTATTCGTTTACTACTGATGTCGTAACAGATTTCCACAAATTCAGTGGCCTGAAACAAAACACGCGTGTTATTTTTCTGTTGTAGAAGTCAGAAGTCCAAAAGGGGGCTGGCTGGATTAAAATCAAGATGTCAGCAGGGCTGTCCCCTTGCCTTCCCCAGCATCTAGAGGCCACCAGCGTTCCTTGGCTCTCAGATTCTTCCTCTGTCTCCAAAGCCAGCAAATGTGGCATCTTCAAATCTCTCTCTCATTCTGGCTCCTCTCCTGCCTCTCTCTCGTCTACTTGAAAGGACCCTTGTGGTCACCCTGTGCCGCTCCGGCTGATCAGAATAATCTCCCTCTTTTAAGGCCAAGTGAAAAGCAAACTTTATGCTCTCCGCAAACGTGATGCCTCTCTGTCTTGTAACAACATAAACACACACAGGTCCTGGGGATTAGGAGGCGGACCACTTTGCGGGGACTTTATTCTGCCCACCGCAGAAGGGGAAAAAATGATTAACTCAGAATAACAAACCTACAGAAAATGGAGATAGGCCAAAAACGATGGCCACAAAGCAGAGAAAAACCACAACTTAATAATTCAACACAAGCTAATGGGCACTAAGAAAATAACAGAAGCAGCGTAAGAAAAACAAATTCAAGTTAGAAAATCTCAGATGCAAGTTAGCTCGGCAATAGTGAGGATGAAAAAAAAATGTTGATGCAGCTCAGGAATGATCAGAAAGGAAAGAAAGGAAAAGCAAATACATGAAGAGGAAGTGTCAGAAATGGAGCTCGCAGCCAGTGTTTACAGGCGGCAGGGTCCATGGGAAAGAGATACAGGTTGGCTCTGTCAAATGGGGCTGAGACCCAGAGCTCCCAGGAAGCTGGAATCAGCAGCTTGCAGGCACCGTCTGCAGCACACCTCTCCCCGCCCCTCCTGGACTGCTCGTGCCTTCCAGGTTTCATCACCGCCTGTCTGTAATACGGAAGAACCCTCCGGAGGCAGAGGGAGGACTAAGGATACGGAGTCCCTTGCTGGCCTGGGCCACCGGGGCTGTCGGGCTAGTGGTCCCTCAGCCGTGCCCCTGTCCCGCTTCTTGCTCTGCTCCCACAAGCCGTCCCACCATCCTGCTCCTTGTTCTGCCGTCTCCTGGAGGAGAGTGGTGTTTTCTGCCAGCGAAGGAGAAAGACTGTGCCTTGCTCATCACTGTGACTTCAGGAGCTTGTAGACTGTTTTGCACACATTAGGTGGTCTGCCATGGCACACCAACTGCAATGCAGTTTCCCTTAGTCATGGTTGAAGAAAAGAGCCTTCCCCGCAGGTAAGGATTGGAGGTGTGGCGGCTTCACTGAACTGCTTTTTAAGCAGCTTGAGACCTGGCTTCTGAGAATGTCTGTGACCACCGCAGTGCTGCTCCCTCCTGAGATGGTCCGCATGGTCAACACAAATGGGACAGGCTCGCGGAGCAAGGGCATCCAGAGAACTCATTGGAAAAGACCTGCCCATCAGGACGGAGTCTGGCGCAGTGCACTTCTCCCTGGGGCTAGGACTGCATCCTGCTCTCCCTGTAGGAGCGGGACTCCATTCTTGCCTCACATCTCCACCGCCCCTGGACACTGGTGCCTGCAAGGACTCTCCAGGCAGCCAGTCATGAAGCAGAGTGGGGAGAGCACCTGTCAAGCTGCCCAAATTTGACCTCCTCAGGTGTTGTCTTCATCCACCTGCTAAGACATAGACTAAGGCAATAAACATGACCCCGAGGAGTGTGAAGGGCCATCCGTCCTGAAAGCACCCACTGAGCACCTACTGTGTGCAATGCTGAGGTCTAGGCCAGAAGGGCAGGTACAAGTAAAGCCTCATACAGCAAGGCAGGAGTCAAGTGAGGCAGGCAGTGTAGGGTGGACCCTTTTATTTCATATTGTTTAGATGAGGTAAATGTTTCTAAAAAAACAAATTGGCAAGCGCACTGGGAGACTAAAAGTTCTAACTTTTGGATGCAATGACTTCGATTTCAGCCTTGTGGCCGACAGAAATAAATCAGCTGATGACAGAGATTTACCAATAAAAATGCTCAGAGCAACATTGTGTAGAATATTGAAAACCAAAATAACCTAAAACAGCAAGACATTAATAATTGACAAAATTCTGGAAAATCCATATATAGGGTATTTTGTAGTCTTTAAGTTGCATTTTTGAAAAGAGCAATTACTCGGTCAAATGAGTCCAATGCAAATAGCAGGACTCAAAATGTTAAACACACTGTAATCCAAGTTTTGGTTTTAAAAATATAGTTGTAGAAAAAGCTATAACTTGTCAAGATTATAATACTTACTATCTGGCGTGATACAGGTGATCTTTTCCTTCCTTACTTCTTTTCTTTCTCTTTCACACTCTCTCTCTTTTTTTTCCCCTGGGTGTTTTCTAAACTTTCTACAATGGGCACAGATTGATTGTATAACCAGAGAAGGAAGAGAGATGAAGGGAGAATTTCCACTTTATGAAGAGTGAAACAACCTCACATTTTTTCACTCCCTTACTATCTAATCAAATAGACAAAAAATTTTTTAAATCAATAAGCTGCCACCAAGTAAGGAAAGAACCTACCTAATATTTTAAGCTTCAAAAGTGATGGCCTAAGAAAGGAACAATATATTTAAGAGCAGAGATGAAACAAATTTGGCTCTTAATGTCACCCCCAACCAAAGTCATTTTCTTTGAGGTTGAGAAACCTTGAAAACACTTAGGAATAGCCCACTTGATTAAAAACAATAAATACGCAGAGCACTTGGGTAGCTCAGTTGGTTAAGTGTCTGCCTTCGGCTCAGGTCTGATCTTGGGGTCCTGGGATCGAGCCCTGGGTTGGGGGGGAGTCTCTGCTCAGCAGGGAGTCTGCTTCTCTGGCTCCTTCTGTCCCTACCCCCACTCTTGCCCTCTCTTTCAGATGAATAAATACAATCTTTTTTAAAATAATGAAAATAATAATAGAGAAGAAGAATACTGAATGATAACATAAGCTCCATCAATTTCTAAGTGGGGGGAAGGGGTAAAGGAGCAGGGTGCCTCGTGGAAAGGAGAGGATGAAGCTGTCTCTCTCTGCGAGAAATGAAGTCTCCTGGGACTCAGGTCAAATTCAGAAAGGACTTCACACCTGAGAATATTCTCCATGTGAGTGGGATGAATGCCAAGTTTAGGTGAATGTACTTTTGAGATTTTAAAGATTATCTCAGAGTAGAGAGCTAATTCAGGTCGTCTATTAAGAAAAAAAAAAAGAAAATTGTGCCTGACACTGCACAGAAGTAGGAAAAGAAGAAATACCTAGTCCTCAACCTGCCCTTTAGGGGGAAGGACAGATGAAAGAGAGGTAAAACAGAGTTAAGAAGTCACTCACACAATGTCAGAGTAAATGGAACTTTGACAGAGTGCTGCTCAAGCATGAACAATATAGAGAGACACAACATGGCAATTCTGTCAATATAGCAAGCACAAGAATTATCAAAAGGATGCAAAATATGCAAAAGGGCAACAACCCAGGGGGGCCTGGGTGGCTCAGTGGGTTAAAGCCTCTGCCTTCGGCTCAGGTCATGATCCCAGGATACTAGGATTGAGCCCTGCATCAGGCTCTCTGCTCAGCGGGGAGCCTGCTTCCCCCTTCCTTCTCTCTCTCTCTGCCTCCCTCTCTGCCTACTTGTGATCTCTGTCTGTCAAATAAATAAGTAAAATCTTAAAAAAAAAAAAAAGCAACAACCTGGAAGAGGAAAGATAGAGAAAAGTAAAGATAGAGATATTCACAATGTCTTCATGGCAACTAAGAAAGCTTAGTAACACAAACTCAACAAAACAGAATTTCAAAAGTTTAAGAGGTTGAACAGCCAGATGAGTGGAAAAGAGAGACTAGAGAGCTAAGGAAACAAATCAGGGGTCAAAAGAACACCATAACAAATATGAGAATTAAAGAAAACGAGGGGCGCCTGGGTGGCTCAGTGGGTTAAAGCCTCTGCCTTGGGCTCAGGTCATGATGCCAGGGTTCTGGGATTGAGCCCTGCATCGGGCTCTCTGCTCCGTGGAGAGCCTGCTTCCTCCTCTCTCTCCGCCTGCCTCTCTGCCTACTTGTGATCTCTATCTGTCAAATAAATAAATAAAATCTTAAAAAAAAAGAGAAAGAAAACGAATGCCGTTGGAAGAAATCTATCAATAATGCAGAAGAAAGGAGCATGTCATCACAGTAAATGAGGACTAAGAAAAAATGAGAAGATTAAGTATACTGGATTATAAAATTAAAGATCATCATATAAAAATAATTTGTATATCTAAGGCATAGAAATCAACAAATAGAAAAAAAAATACATTCGTGGGGCACCTGGGTGGCTCAGTCAGCTAGGTGTCTGACTCTTGATCTCAGCTCAGGTCTTGATCTGAGGGTTGTGAGTTCAATCCCCACATGGGGCTCCATGCTGGACATGGAGAATACTTTTTTTAAAAAGATTTTATTTATTTATTTGACAAATCACAAGTAGGCAGAAAGGCAGGCAGAGAGAGAGGAGGAAGCAGGCTCCCTGCTGAGCAGAGAGCCTGACTCAGGACTTGATCCCAGGACCATGAGATCATGACCGGAGCTGAAGGCAGAGGCTTTAACCCACTGAGCCACCCAGGCGCCCCATGGAGAATACTTTTAAAAAAGGTGGGGGACGGGCACCCAGGTGGCTGCCCTCCTCTCACACCCACAAGTGCTCTCTCTTAAAAAAAAAAAAAAAGATACATTCAGGGCCCCTGGATGTCTCAGTTGGTAAAGCGACTGCCTTCAGTTCAGGTCATGATCCCAGAGCCCTGGGATCAAATCCCACATAGAGCTCCCTGCTCAGCCGGTAGCCTGCTTCTCCCTCTCCTTCCTGCTCCTGCCCTCTCTCATTATCTCTGTCTCACTCTCTCCAGTAAGTAAGTAAAATCTTTTAAAAAAAGAAGACACATTCATAGATACAATGTAAACTTTTAAAAAAAACAGAAAGGGCATATCATGTTACAAGAAAATCTGATAAACAGTCATCACTAAAATAAATCCTACTTATGTTACTGAAAATTGAGAAAAAATAATGATTTCTTTAGTCATTTGAATAGGAAAAGGAAAGAACACAAATTTCTTAGGGCAAAACACCCAAGAATATCAAACCAGCTTGCAACCTTAAAACAAAAAGGAAACTGAAAAAGCTTTCAAAAATTACATAACTCATCAATCTTCCTCCAAAAGGAATTTTCACTTCTGTACATTTATCTTTCATAAAATTCAGTTAAAATTAACTGTACCTCAGTAACCATAGGCCTAAAATCCAGACCATGGCTTCTCAGTACTATTCTCTGCTAACACCAGTAATGGTCCTCTGGAAATGTGGCAGGAAAATGACAAGCCTAGAAATCTTATATTAGAAATCCAAGGGCATCCCAAAGATGCGTCAAAATGGCCTAGTACCCAGATTAAAGATATTCTCACTGGCCAAATGTGAACCAATCTGAGCATCAAAAAAAAAAAAAAACAAAACAAAAACAACAACTGTGGTAGAGAGTTGCGACACTTGGATTAAAGAAAGAATTCATGAGTTTATACTGATATGGAAAATAGGGGATTGAAACAATAGCTAAAAATGTAACATCATTGATGTAAGAATTTACTTGGCCAAGGATCAGCAGAGGGAGCTGAAAGCATACATAGAAGGATAGATTACACATAGAATCTCACAATATCACTCTACAGTTCACCGAATTACAAATGGAAAGCGTACCTCTACAGTGGAGAGATCTGGTAAATACCAACTGTGACACAGTATTTGAAGTTAGCATCCCTGATAATGGGAAAGACAAGATCTTTGTGCATCCTTAAGGAGGCCGTGGGAAATATACATCACCCATAGAGCTTTCTAGTGCAAAATGTTGGGCCACATATGCAACCATCAAGGCTTGGAGGTACTCTACAAAACAATAGGCCTGGAATCTTCAAATATATCAATTTCGTGAAGACTGAAGGAGTTTAAAGAAACATGACCACGAAATGCAACATATGATTCTAGATTGGATTTAAAAAAAAAGAACCCAAAACCATATAAATAAAAAAGTATTGAAAAAAATCTTTTCAGGTCTTTTCAAATCTTTTTGGAACTTTTTAGATCATTTGGACGATAGACTGCATATTAAATAACATTATTGCTTTGATATTCAGTTTCTTAATCTGATAATGGTGTGGTTTTGTAAGAAAACATGGAATCATACACAGATAAAGAATTGGGGGGAGTGGTTTTGGAAGAAGTTCTTTGGTGTGGGTTCAGCTCATGGATTAGCAAATCAGAAAGAGGAAACTATCTAGGGAAATTTACTAAGTTTGTGTCATGAATGATACACTGGAGTATACAATTCTTTAGAGGGATACCAATGTAATAGAATAAAGCTTCTGCTCTTGGTAAACGACCAGAAAGTGAAGCAACAAGCTGAATAGTAATGTGTGGGTATAAGAAGAGAAGAAGAAACTCAAATGCCATCAATAGGCATTATTACCCACTTCTTAGACCCAATCCTGTGCTATGTTCTTAAAAGAATAAAACATGGATAGCGCCATAAAGTTTAAGGTCCAATTGGCAAGACATAACTTATACACATGAAACAATTTAAAAGCAATGCAAGACACCATGTCCTCAAAGGCCAAATTCTGTGGTTTGAACTAAAAATGTAATAGGAATTTTTGGAAGGAAGAGATCAATGTCGGATGAAGTCACTGGGAATTGGGACTTGTGACACATTAAAACAAGTACAGAACTTGATCTTAGTGCAAAAGCTACCCACATGTGTGCTGAGGAAATTCACTAATAGGGAGTGTATGATTAAAGCCAGGTTTTGTTAATCAGAAGAACTTTCATGGGGGAGAATTTTGAGGAAAATTTGAAGGAGAGATGCAAATTATAGGACTCGTTAAATATATGTTAGAGAGAAGGCGACCTTAGAGATCATCTTTCCAGTTTCATATGTTTATGAGTAAAGAATCTTGCCCAGAGAAAGGCTGCAGTGAATAAGAGAGAAAGGGGAAATCTGGTTAATGGCAGGAAACTGGATGGGAATCTAGAGACCTGTTCAACTTTGGCAAGCCACTCAGCATTTTTAAACTTTTGGTAATGAGGCAGAGGGGATATTTTTCTATCAAGATAAGGTGTCTCAACTCTTCCCTTTGGATCTGGGCTCCCTTAGTGACCCAAGTGACCAGTTGAATGCAGTGGAAATGACACCAGGGGATTTCTGAAATGAGGTCATTGGAACACTCATCCTTAGAGACCTAAGCCACCATATTAAATAGCCCAGCCACTCAGAGGCACCATGCTGTGAAAAGCTCAAGCTCTACTGAGAGGTCCTGGAGGATATGAAGTAATATAGGGAGAGGGAGAAAGCCAAGGAGCACTACAGTGCCAGCCACATGAGAAAAGAAGCCATTTTGGAAGCGACTCCTCTAGTTTCCGACGCCCTGTGGGTTGGAGATGAATCACCCATCCAAATCTATCTCAAATTCCTGACCTACATCAGTGAGTAAAACAAATTGGTTGGTTTAAACCATTAAGCATTGAGGCATTTTGGTAAAAAGTAACAGATAACCCCAAAACCAGTTTTTCTTGTCCCTTGTAACTCTTCAGTTCTCTGCTTTTGTAAAATTCCACAAGAAAACGCAATTTATAAATGCTTGGTTAAAGAAGTAAGTGAGTAGAGAGAAACAAGTGGGTTTGAACAGAGTAGTAATTTGTCACAAAAATAATAGGTAGTACCTCTGGGAAAGAAGCGAGTGCCAAGAATTCCAATTCTTACGTCACTTGGTAAGGATATGGAAAGTTACTTCTGATTGGCAAAAATAGCACCATTTTCTGTCCATCCATGCGCCTGACAGCCTTCTCTTTAAGTGTAGTTATACTTTTCAGTGAGATCTGAGTGATAGTATTGGTTCCCCCCACTTTGAAGAATGGCTTTGATAGCAAAATATGGCCATCACCAACACCCTTCACCAATAATTTCTAGCTCTTTTCCAGGTACATAGTGGGATTGTACTTCTGTCCCCACGGGTGTGAGGGAGGTCATGTGATAGATATTTGATTTGTGACAGAAATAACACATGTCAATTCCAAGCCAGGGCATTTAATTGCCAGTTCTAGACTTTCCAGAGATCTTTCCCTCTGACCCAGTGACCAACAACTGATATGGTCTGGCTCCGTCATCCTAGATTCCTTAGTAAATCTGGTGATCAAATCTCCCTGCCAACCCATGACAGACACATAACATGAACGAGAAATACACCTTTTGTTCTTTTAAAATCATGAAGATTTTTGAAATTATTCAACTGCTGCAACGTAACAGAGCCTATTGTGACTGAACCACCAGAGAATATTTCAAATGCTCTCAGAAACAAAGAAGTGAGATGGAAATGTGAGCTACTGTTATTTCCAAGGATGGTCTTCAGCGGTCTTCTGAGTAGGGACGCAGCCCAAGCGATTCATTCAGCTGCCTACTCTACGTGTTTCTGGCCTCACCTTACTGAACAGGTCATCTAGCTTCTCTGAGAGAAATTTCTGCATGTACAGGATCATAATAATAGCAATGACAGTCATAGCAACAGCAGAAGGAGCAGCCACCATTTATGGAATACTTACCGTATGATGGGAAACCATGGTATATGTGATTTCCCATCCTCATGACGTATCTGTAGAATGGGTTTAACACCCCATGTTTTTACAGATGGAGACAGTGAAGCTAAAGAAGAAGAATACTGTGTTCTTTCTGTTTCTTTCCAACCTTCAGATCTCCATTTATGAAAGGAAGTCTAGTGCCGTGGTGAAGAAAATGAGGGTCTTCTCTATTAAACCCATATAGAATGTGGTAAATGTTCTGAACACATTATATGCTTGCTTTCACTGGTGTTTTCAAGGGAAGCTAAAAGCAGCTGAGACAGCTCTGCGTCCAAGTCATCTGGTGCCCATGTGTGAAGATGTGCGTGCTTTCCTGTGTCCTCATAGGATGGCACAGATATTAATTGCTTAATATGTAAGAGGCACAGGCTGGGAACAATAAGCCTCAATTCCAACATCAGCTTGGTTTTACCTTCATGGGACCCAGCATGGCACTCCCCACAGGCCTCTTGGGGCTTGAAAGCACCAATAGGATCTTCACCCCACTCAGGGCATGTGGGGGATGGCACCATGGCCAGAGCACCAGCCCAATTAAGCACATATGGTCAGCTTGAAGGGTAAATATGTTCAAAATATCCCTGGCCCCACCCCGAATTTTGGGTGGCCCCCACACAGCCTGGAACTAGTATTTGCATGCAGAGATCTTAAATTAGAGCACATCAAATAATTCCTATCAGAGTATTTCAGTCTGGTGTAGGACATTAAGACATTCAGAAGGGTCTGGATAGAAGACAAGAGCTTGTGCTGGTGTGATTCCTGTCGGAATGACATGGATTGGACCAAATTCCACTGACCTGTCTCTCTCCCTCTCCCGGAGACACCAGCACCAGCATTCTTTTCCTCGGTTAATCAACCTTCTCCCTTTGGGTAGGCCTCACCCTAAGCCTCAAATATCACCCCTCCCCTCCCATCCTTTCTCTTATGCTCCTGAAATTCCTCCATCTCCTCCAAGACATCGCCAGGAAATGTAGTCTCCTGCTCCACATATCTTGTCTGAGTTCAGACACCTGTATTTCAACTTTTTGGTTTTCCTTCCCAGAATGACTCCCCAGAGGTGTGTGTATTATACTCTGCAACATCCTTGGGCTTCCTAGATAGGAACACACACTTTCCTTATTTACTCTGTCAATTAATAGGAGTATCAGCCGCCCAGTGTGCAAAGCATGGGGCTTGGCGTTGGGCATAGCCATGAATCATGGAGACACCATCCCTGTCCTTATGGCACTTCCATTCCAGCAGGGCAGTTCTGTCCCCACCCTCTCCAAACCGCCCCATGGTCCATCCCCAAACAACCCTCCCTTATGTGCTTTCCTCTGCTTAGATATCAGGCCTCTTTGGTGGGGACCCTAGAAGCATCTATCAATTTCCTCTTAGCTGAACAGTTGCTATTAAAAAAAGAGACTACATCCATTGAGTGTATTATAGTCATAGCATAAAAATACACAATTATCATTTTGAATGAGTTCATAGACAATGCAGAGTGGAAAGAGGGCATTTGACACCAAGCAAGGAGCCCAGGTTTCTAATCAGTCAGTCAGAAATTATCATATATACATCATATATAGACACACACACATATATGACATAAATGATCATGTATATGTATATATGTACATACGTGTATATATATAGTATGTATCATATTATATATAATACATATACCTTTTGCTAAACACTGTTTTAAGTGCTGAGGATACAGCTAAGGAGACAAGATACTTGCCCTCAAGGGGCTTAGATTCTGCTGAAGGACATGGCACATGGCTGTGGCTTCAGGTTTTTACACTGCTTGTCTGTGCCCTCTGGTAGTACACTCACACACTGGCAATTTTTTCCTGGCCATTAATTTTGGCTAATGGACTGTGGCAGAAATGACACAAAACTTTGCACACTTTTATTCTCTCTCTCAGAACTCTATTGCCGCCTTGTGAATGAGCCTGGACTTGCCTGCTGGAGGATGAAAGAGAATAGAGAGGGGAGCCCAGGCGCCCCGGCTGAAAGCCAGGTTACCTCTAGGGGCTGCTATGTGAGTGAGCCCAGCCAAGCCAGAACTACCCTGCTGACCCAGAGACTTTTGGAGCCCTAGAGAGCACATGATAAGAAATGTGTACTGATAGGGGCGCCTGGGTGGCTCAGTGGGTTAAAGCCTCTGTCTTCGGCTCAGGTCATGATCCCGGGGTCCTGGGATTGAGCCCCGCATCGGGCTCTCTGCTCAGCGGGGAGCCTGCTTCCTCCTCTCTCTCTGCCTGTCTCTCTGCCTACTTGTGATCTCTGTCTGTCAAATAAATAAATAAAATCTTAAAAAAAAAAAAAGAAATGTGTACTGATATAAGCCAGTGAGTGCCTAGCTCCATGCAATATCTAACTAGCACAAGGGGGAAACACAGTTAGTGTGTAGGCAAATTAATAAATCATACCTATTCTAGAATAAGACAAATGTGAAGACAATAAATGAAATAGTATAAATAAAATAGAGTAACAGAGAGTGAGGGTAGGGGCTGTACAGTGATCATTTGGTCAAGATAGAGGGGGAGGCCCTCAAGAGGAAATGGCATTTGTGCTGAGATTTAACTGATGAAAAGAAGACAGTTATCTCTATTTGGAAGAATTTTATTCCAAACAGAAGCCACCGTGGGGTATGTGGACATCCGCACTGAGCCACTGACTAGGCAGCTGAGCTCAGGGGAGTCCAGATCAAAGACCTCGACGTGCTGTCCCAGTAAGTTAAGACTGTCTAGAGACCTCCAGATGAAATGGGCATCATAGAGAGAGTATCTGGGTTTCTAGAGGTATGTTCAGGAGGAAGAATCAGATTCATGGGGTTACCAAAAAATCAGGATACTGAGACGTGATGATGAACACTACAGGAGGTTTGGAATTCTGAGGTTAATTGTAGAGTAGGGTAGAAGTCATACTGAGAGTGTTTCCTGGACAACTGAAAATTGAAACCTTGGGAAAGTGAAGATTTAGGGCATTGTCTTGTCTTGTCTGCAGCTGGAGATATTATGGCAATGGGGAGCTTGCTAAGATTAAAGGACTGAGGATGGCCAGCCACACCCCAGAGGGAAAGAGCTGACTCAAGAGCCCATGTTATAGATGAAAACTTTGAGGTGGCTGGTCTCATCTCTGTGCCATTAACCAGCCATCTGACTTTGAATACACTTTATGATCTCAAGGCTTCACTTTCTTTCTTTGTACAGTGAGGTCATGATGTCTTTCTCCAATGGCCAGCATTCTTTAAACTGCAAGGGAAGCATCTCTAACTGGTTTAGGCAGAGAGAAAAATTATTGGTTCCAGTAAAGATGTAAAGTCCAAAAGTTGCTCTGATTTACATAAGAATCTCCAAAGAAGGGGCGCCTGGGTGGCTCAGTGGGTTAAGCCACTGCCTTCGGCTCAGGTCATGATCTCAGGGTCCTGTGATCGAGTCCCGCATCGAGCTCTCTGCTCAGCAGCGAGCCTGCTTCCCTCTCTCTCTCTCTGCCTGCCTCTCTGTCTACTTGTGATCTCTCTCTGTCAAATGAATAAATAAAATCTTAAAAAAAAAAAAGAATCTCCAAAGAAATCACAAATTCCCTCCTTCTCTCTCTCTCTCCAACCCCCCATCCCACTTTCTGTACTTATTCCCTTTATTCTCAGGATTATTCTATATATTGGGGCCCATAGCAAGTCTTATTTAAGTTTTCCATACAATTAGTAAGGTCAGAGGAAAAGAGATTCTTTTTCCCAATGATGCCAATTCAAATCCTGGGATTGGGTCACTGATTGGCTTGGATCATGTCCAACCTTCACTTACACATTCTGTTTAAGAAGACAGAATATACTAAGTGGCTAGTCCTAAGTAACTATTTTCATTTCTGGATGGGTAAGCATGTGGAGGAATGGGATATGAGGAATCTACCATAGATATTTGAGAAGCTGCTACTAAAAAAAAATTACAGCTTGGCAAAGGTAACTACAAAGACCCATCAATCTATGATAAAAGGCAACTGATACCTTCTGGGTACCTGGTATGTACCTAGTTTAAAGTTAGATCCATTTTAATCAACAAATCTTCATGACAATTCTTAGAGATGATATTATTCTGAGCCACCTGGAGAAGAACTAGAAACGTATAAATTAATATAAGGATATGAAGAATCAGCATCGCTATGTTTATGCTACTCTTAGTTTAAATTTCTGGATATCTTTATTTTTTGTCAATTTTCTCTTTAATCTCTATCTTGTTAGGGTGTAGGAGGGTATCTCATAAGAAAGAACAATTGTAAGGCAGGTGTCTAAGAGAAGTAAAAATGTTCCTCTTACTTGTGTAGCTGACAAACAGTGTTGATTAGGAATGAGAGGCAAATGAAGAGGCAGACCAGTGGTGGAGGTACATTTCACCAAGTAGGAATTGTGGTTGGTCTTACCACAAACCTACCCCTGCCACAGGGTCATGTACACTTCCCCTAGCTTTGCCTTCATTCTGTGCTCTCTGAGGGCATCTCTTATCCACATTGAAGCCTAATTTGGGAAATAAGACCCTTTGGGTTTTGCCTTCATTTTACTTAATTGCCTTTCTTTTTTTAAGATTTTATTTATTTGACAGAGAGAGTAGGCAGAGAGAGAGAGGAGGAAGCAAGCTCCCTGCTGAACAGAGAGCCTGATGCCGGACTTGATCCCAGGACCCTGGGATCACGACCCGAGCTGAAGGCAGAGGCTTTAACCCACTGAACCACCCAGGCACCCCTCAATTGCCTTTTTATTTATCCTATTTCTCCACCATATGACCCAATACTGGCCATCCTCCAGCACCTGTCCCCAGTTTCCCTCACTTTTCTCACTGTCCACACCTTCTGCCCAGACAAACTTTATCGCTCAGTCCTAATTGATCCATAAAGTCTTCCCAGTCATGAGCTCTTTTCTAGAACATTCTAAATTATAAATTGCCTGAGCTCCTTCTCCCTCTCCTGCCTTGCATGTTAGTTATCCTCTGGTGGCTCATCTTTCCAAGTAGATCGCAAGCTCACTCCTAGCACAGCATCACATATCCTGTAACTCTGAATCCTGCATAGTGCGTGGGGCCCCTGGGAGGCAAGAGACAGGATTTGCTGGCTACTCTGTTCAGTGCCCTCCATATCCAGTAGCACTGGGCTCTACCTACATGTCCCTTTGAAGAAAGCAGACCAGCTAATTGAAAATAACTAGTCAATTCCATTCTTAAAAAAAAAATCGATTCAACTATTTGTTTCATTGAATTAACTGGTTAATGCAGTTTTGCTTATGTAGAACTGAGTTAAAAGGAAATGACCTCAGTAGTTCTCAAATTAAATCGTGTCAGAGAAAGATCATTTCAAATTGGCAACTTGCAATGGAAACTATTCCACATTGCAATGTGCTTTCTCCCCTTAAATGCCTGCCTGTTTTATTATTGTAGGACTGCTTGTACACATGGTCAAAATGACCCCAGGGTCTGGATTTCTACATCTAATGGCCCTGGAGTGTTCTTTCTCTGTCCAGACTTACAAGGCTGAATGGGGACTTGTGTTTTACACATTCAATAAATAATAACAGAAAGAACCCTGCGTTATTTGCTGAGTATTTTCATGAGAAAGCTTTATCTAATTAATCCAATATCATAAAACTATGTTAAATAATTTATGTGTGTTTTAATTCTACAGCCTGAGTAACATATCTGTGGAAGGGGGGCATATAACAAAGAGCAACAGCTTGCAGATTGGTGCAAAGGGGACTTGAGAGAAAAAAAATTGCTTCAATGTCTACGGATTAGCCCCTCTCTTAAGCCTTTGCCTCTACTCACCGTGCTGTAGACAGCAAAGCGTTCAGGACGACTCGCTGGCAGATTCTTGGGTCATTGGGTCATCTCTCAGAAGCCAGGGGGGAGGGCAGCCAGTAGGGCAGTTGGACTACTCTTACCCCACTGCCCCATCTCCAAAAGGCCAACCCAGCTTACTGGCAATGACTGTCTGGCTGACGGAAAACAAGAGCCAAGTCATTCTGACCTATTTCATCTGACTAAATCCCCTGACCTTCGCTGAACCTCGGGCTTGACATGACTTACTGTGTGATGAGAAGTATCAGAAGCCACCTGGTGGGGGGGGGAGGGGCGTGAGGCAATGGATCTGAACAGAACAGGAGGGACCGGAAATGAGAAGTGCTGTCGGTGTGGAAGCACTTCAGGTGGAGGGTGGGGGACGAGGCGGTCATGGCGGCAGTGGCCGGGGTGCTCCTGTACTATGCACTAGGGATTGCCTGATTTTTGCTTTCGAAAAGCTGGCGAGGAGGCGTGACTAGGAGTGAGGTGGCAGGGGGGACCAACGGGTAACTCGCAAGTATGATTTCCAAAGGTGCACTCAGAAGGGCACCTGGATAGACTGGAAAGTTCTGCAGAAGAAGAACGCTTGGGTTTAAAGGATGAGTCCTGAGACCAAAGGGGAGGTTCCGGGGGGATAGCACAGTGAGAGAGAACATGGTGCTCGAAACAGCTGGATGCACTCAGGAGACAGATTTTAATCCAAAGAGCCCCTGGGCTTTGCTAAAGACACAGCTGGTCTTCTGTGCCCCCAGACCTATGGAACAAGAATCTCTTAAAGCAGTGGCCATGGCTATACAGATTTTTGGGTTTTTTTCCCCCAAATATTTTAAGTTATCTCTACCCCAACGTGGGGCTTGAACTCACCACCCTAAGATCAAGACTCGGCCAGCTAGGCACTCTGCCTGTACAGTTTTTACATGCTTTCTAGGTGATTCTAATGCAAACTCCTGGCTAAGAGCTTAGGTAACAGCAGCTAAGGCTGCTGTTTGGAGCAAAGGGAGTGGCTACAGACACCCATCTGATAGGAGATTGGAAAATCCTGGCTTTGTGCGCTCCCCCAGGAACGTGACCCTTCCCCTCAAAGTAACGGAGAAGCATGAAAGGGTTTTAATCAACATGTCCTGTGATCACATGCATGTTTCAGAAACACTGCTTTGGCAGCCTGGGCAGAATGGGTGTGCTATGGGCATCCAGGAGGAACCGGACAAAGGAGGTGCTGGCCACACACAGGGGTCCAGGAGGTCACTTCAGGAAGCTAGGCAGAGAGTGGTGAGGACAGCCAGGAAGAAGTGACAGTAATGGGACCTGCTTTCTCCTTGGATGTCAGTGGTGAAAAGGTGGGACCTAGAATCCCTTCAGTAAGCGTATGGTGGAGAAGAAACAGTGTCCATGGACATGGTTTCCTTTTTCCAGTGTAACAAATCATGTCAAACTTAGAGGCTTAAAACAACACACACATCACCTTAACGGTTCTGGGGTTCAGGATTCCAAGATGGGTCCACAGGGCTACGTTCTTTCTAGAGGCTCTAGAAAAGAATCTGTTTCCTTGCCTGCATCATCTAGAAGCCCTTGCATTTTTTTGGCATAGGGCCCTACCTCACTCTTATCTCTGTTTCCCCTTCTCTGGCTCTGATTCTCTTGTGATTACATGACAGAATTCACTGATGGCATTGGGCCCACCTAGATAATCCAAGATAATCCTCCCATCTCAAGAGTTTTAACCATATCTGCAAAGTCCCTTTGACCCTGTAAGGTAGTCTACCCGAGGATGTGTGAGTAAAAATGTCTGGTCTGTGACTGAGTATCAGGGTTTGCATAAGGGCATACACGGGTCATGGAGGACTGAGCTCAGAGTCCTGGTGGACAGTGGTATTTACGTGGCAAGGAGAAGAGGAGACACTTGCCAAAGGCACTCGGAAGAAAAAAGTAGGGTTAGGAAGAAACCCAAACTCCAAGGGGAAGAAGAGGAGCAAATATGAGAAGGAAAAGGGATGACATCAGTGTCAAATAGCACAGGCAGGTCAAGGAAGACCAGAGAAGAAATGCACCTGCGGACTTTGGCAGCACAGAAGTCATAGGTGACCTAAGGAGAGAGAAGTTTCGAGAAACCGCTAGGAGAGGAAACCAGGTTGCACTGGGATGACCTGTGAAGAGCAGTGAGCAATGAGCAGAGAAGCATTTACATACAGAGAACAAACTGACGTTGTCAGAGGGGTGTTGGATTGGGGGTGGGGGGTGGAGCCAAATAGGTGAAGGGGATTACAAACTTTCAGCGATAAAATAAATAAGTCAAGGAGGTGAAAAGTACAGCATAGGGAATATAGCCAATAACATTGCAATAACGTTGCGTGGTGACAGATGGTGACCACACTTATTGTGGGAGCACTGAGGAACGTACAGAATTGTCAAATCAGTATGTTGTACGCCGGAAACTATGATAACACTGTCCACTACACTTCAGTAATTTTTTAAAAAATATATATATATAACAGACTCCCCTGTAAATTTTTATGAAATATTTTAAACATAAGAGAAGTGTAGAAAATAATTTAAGGCACACCCACTAGCCAGCTTAACATTTTACTGTATTTGCTTAACATTTTACTTTATTTGCCTCTTCTTTTCGAGGCTTAACATTTTGCTTAAATCTTAACATTTTGCTCTATTTACTTCAGAGTTGTTCAAAAGAAGGAATACTACTGATGCTGTTGAAATGCTCTGTTTTCTTCTTTTACCCCATTCCCTTTTTTTCTGCCCCGGTGGACCCACTATCCTGAGTTTGATATTTATCTTTGGTGCATGTTTATAAAAATACTACATGTGTACTTAATAGTGGAAAGTACATAATATTGTTCTGAATATTTCTAAGTTTTACAATGATGGTGTCCTAATGTATAAATCCTAATGTGTAAATATGAATTTGAATTATTCATTCAGTATTATAATGCTGAAGCATAACCATTAAGAGATATGTCACTAGTGATTTCATTTTAACTGTTATATAATATTCTATTATATGATTATAATATAATTTACTTATCCATCTTTCTTATTGGTTAACAATTAATTTGTTACCGTAGGTTACTATAAACAATGATAGAGTGAACGTTCTTGTCTTAGTCTACTCTAGCTGCTTTAACTTATTACCATAGACAAGGTGGTTTACACAACAGAAGTTTATGTCTCACAGCTGGGGACACAGGAAGTTCAACATACAATGGCTGGCAGATTCTTTTTTTTTTTTTTTTTTAAGATTTTGTTTATTTATTTGACAGACAGAGATCACAAGCAGGCAGAGAGGCAGGCAGAGAGAGAGAGAGGAGGAAGCAGGCTCCCTGCTAAGCAGAGAGCCCGATGCGGGACTCGATCCCAGGACTCTGGGATCATGACCTGAGCTGAAGGCAGAGGCTTTAACCCACTGAGCCACCCAGGCACCCTGGCTGGCAGATTCTTAATGACCGTCCTCTTCCTGGTTTGCAGATGGTAGCCTTTCTTGTTGTAGCCTAAGTTAGCAGAGAGCAGAGACAGACAAGGTCTTGTATCTCTCCTTATAAGTACACAATTTCCATGCTAAGGGCCCTTCCCTTGTGACCTTTCCAAAGGCCCCCTCTCCTATTACCCTCACATTGCGGATTAGGGGGTCAACATTAGGATTTGAGAGAGACACAAACACACAGTCCCTCATGACTCTTAAGCATCCTTAAGTTGACCTCCAAGAATTTCTCTGGACCCTCCTTACCTTTACTAATAGCAACAAATTGGCCACCAAAGTAATATAAATTTCCATTATTACTGAGTATGAAAGCTTCAATTATTCTGTATCCTAACCAATACAATTTTATTACATGGGTTTGCTTCGGTATTTCATTGTGTATTTAAGGCAGATTTCTCTGATTCCTAGTGAAATTGTGAATCATGTTTATTGACTATTTGGATTTATTAACTACTTAGGTTTATTGACTATTTGGGTTTTTTCTGTGAACTGTTATTATTTTCCATTTTTCTATTGAGTTGTCTTACTGTTATTGGATTTCAGATTTTTTATATATTTTGATTTTTTTTTCTTAAAGCTTTATGAAATTTTTCTTTTCAGTTTTAGGTCTTTAAATAAATAAATGTATTTATTTTTGTATGTGGTGTGAGATAGACTGTGACTTTCCTGCCATAGAGCTATCCAAGTGTTCTAGAACTGTTTGTTGAATTGTTTATTGTTGTACCTTTGGTTAGAAAATATAAATTCTGTGAAATAGGTTTATATATGCATGTATCTAATTTTTTTCCTATCCTGTTCCATTTTTCTAAAAATCTCTCTGAGCATTTTAATTCATCATCTAAAATACTTACAATGAATTTTTACACCTGATAAAGCATCTTCTATGAGTTTTCCTCAAATTTGTTTTTGCTATTTTCTGTTTCTTCATCCATAATAATTTAGGACTGATTTTTCCAAGTTCTACCAAAACAAACAAACAAACAAAAAAAACACAAAAACAACAACAACAACAAAAAAAAAACTTCAGATTTTTTCTTGTAGTAGACTGAAATTCATTGGTAGTTAAGGGAGAACAGCCATGTTTATGATAGTCAACTTACCTATCTGTATGTAGACATGATATATTTCTCTATTTCTTTCTTCATTTATATTCTTCAATTACCTTTATTTTTTATTTTTCCATAAAGTTGCTGTTCATATTTTATTAGATTTACAAATAAATTATTCCTTATTGCCTGATATGTTTTCCCCCTGTAGACAGGAACAAGGGGAGGTACCTCAGTGGTTTTAGTGAAGTGTATATGTGTCTGTTTGGTTTGTTGTTTTGTTTTACAAATACATTTTCTCCCATAAGACTTTTTTTTTTTTTTAAGATTTATTTATTTATTTGAGGGGTGCCTGGTGGCTCAGTGGGTTAAAGCCTCTGCCTTCAGCTCAGGTCATGATCTCAGGGTCCTGGAATTGAGCCCCACATCGGGCTCTCTGCTCAGCGGGGAGCCTGCTTCCTCCTCTCTCTCTGCCTGCCTCTCTGCCTACCTTGTGATCTCTGTCAAATAAATAAATAAAATCTTTAAAAAAAAAGATTTATTTATTTATTTGAGAGACAGAGAGAGAGCATGAATCCTCAAGCAAACTCTCAGCCAAGCACAGAGTCCTGCCCTTGGGGGCTCCATCTCATGACCCTGAGATGATGTACTGAGCTGAAATCAAGACTTGGTCCCTTAACCAACTAAACCACCCAAGCACCCCTCTCCCATAAGATTTTTTAATCAAAATCCTAATAATTTCTATAGGTTGGTCTTGTAATATGCCACCTTGCAGAACTCTTACAATTTAAAAGCTCTTGGATTTTCTATGCAGAAAATTGCATCATCTGAAGAAAAAATCTTTTATTTATTGCAGATCTCCTCTGTCAAATGCTGTATTTATATCTTTTTGTTTTCTTGAATTTTTAAGTTTTGTTTTCTTTCTTTCATTGCGTGAGTTAAGATCTCCATTATGTTATTAAGCTGAAACCATGATAATGCTTATCCTTCCTTTGTTCCTAACGTTTATGGACATGCCTCTACAGTTCACCATTAAGAATGACTCATCCATTTATCCCTTTTATAGATTCTTGATATGCTAAGAGATTTTTTAAACCAAGCAACATATGTTAAATAAATTTTAACTTATTTCTGCATCTCAGAGTGTTGTCCCTGGATGAGTATCATCTGAAAAATTGTAACAAATGCAAATTCTAGGGCTCCACCTCAGACCCGCAGAGTCTGATTATCTGGGGTTGGGTACAGGAATTGGTAGTTTAACAGACCCTTCACGTGACTCCCATGTGTGCCCAAATTTGCAAACTACCAGTGTAGAAAAAGAAGCAGAAGACGAGGCCCAAGCCTTCTGGGGGAGATCCTTCAGCATGGGTAAATGAGGAGTGAGAGATAAATATTATCCCCAACAGTGACCTATGGGAGGTTTCTTTTTTTTTTTTTTAAAGATTTTTATTTATTTATTTGACAGAGAGATCACAGTAGGCAGAGAGGCAGGCAGAGAGAGAGAGAGAGAGTGAAGCAGGCTCCCTGCTGAGCAGAGAGCCCGATGCGGGACTCGATCCCAGGACCCTGAGATCATGACCCGAGCCGAAGGCAGCAGCTTAACCCACTGAGCCACCCAGGTGTCCCTATGGGAGGTTTCTTAATGAAGAATCAGCCCAATCATAGATCTAGCAATGCTGTGTTATGGGGAAGCACAACTCCCTCTTTGTTTTTTTTAAGATTTTATTTATTGAATTATTTATTTGAGAATGAGAGAGGGAAGGAGCATGGGAGGGGAGGGTCAGAGAGAGAAGCCAACTCCTTGCTGAGTAGGGAGCCTGATGCGGGACTAGATCCCGGGACTTCAGCATCATGACCCGAGCCAAAGGCAGTCGCCCAACCAACTGAGCCACCCAGGTGTCCACAACTGCCTCTTGAATCCCACCATGAACTTCTTGAGAAGCCTCTCCCAACTTCCCCTGACTATAGTTCACATCCTTTCTTAAGTCAATTAATTGCTTTGTATTTGTTTGTACCCATATCTGTTTTCCTATTAGATAATAAGTGCCTGCCTTTATTTTGAGTCTCATTCATGGACGTGGCAAACAGTAGATAGATATTTGCTGAATTAATGAATTAAGGTGAAAAGGCACAATTACTTCTGACTACAGAAAATAAGGAAAGGCTTCAGACTTTGAGATGGATTTTAAGAGTGCTTTTTGTCACTAAGAAATTACAGCCTTTTGGAGAAAAAGATTATATGTGTGAAACATTATATAGGAAACTGATAGGGGAGATGTGTACTGATGCCTGAAACTTAATTTGAAATGCATCAAAAAGAGATGGATAAAGAAACAGATACACATGTGATGAAACAAGTAGCAAAATATTGATAGTACATTCTAGGTCAAGGATCAAGACAGCCTGTTTTATAAATAAAGTTTTATTGGAACGCAGCCATGCCCATCCATTTACATATTGTCTATGGTTGTTTTTGCACTACATTAGCAGAGCTGAGTCGTTGTCAGAGACCATATGTCCTGCAAAGTCTAAAATATTTACTATCCAATCTTTTACTTTAAAAAGTTTGCTGACCTCTGTCCCAGGCAATGGGTGTATGGGTGTTGGCTACATAATTTCTTTCAGCTTTTTTATGTTTGAAAATTTATATAATAAAATGTTGAGGGGGAAATAGAGAACAATTTAAGATAAAATATGATTGAAACCAACTTGAATAAAAGGAAGTTTCCAAAGGGATTGTAAAAAGCATATAGAACAATGGATGTTTATTTGGGGCAAGATTAATAGAGACTCAAGTTAATACTAATCATCTCATGAAATAGGAGAGGTGGGAAGGATTAAAAGTGTCGGCTGAATTAGAGAGAAGTGGGAGGTTTTCCAAGACCACCGAGTGGCATAAATACCAGAGGGTCCATCTGGTGGCTATTTGCTGGTGTAGATAATGGTCCACCTCCCCACCACTCTCACCCAGACTCCCACCTACACAGCAACACACAACACAAACACACCAGTGTCCGTGTGGGAGGAGTCCCCCAGTCATATGCATAGGAGATTTGCTTTTTCTGTACCTGGGTGAGGTGAGAGAAGGTTCAAAGAGTAAAGGAAGCAGAGAAAGAGAAGCTTGAGGTGGTTTGGGGCCCTCTAGGGAGAGTTTGAGAAGCAGAAGCTGACGAAACCGCTATCAAGAGACTTTGGGGAAACTGAGTCAGGTACAGCTTCTTTGCCAGCTCTGGTAAGAGGGTGCAGTGCAATGTAGGGGGAAGCCCCGCCTATGTCACCTGTGCTGGGTTCTGAGCATGAGAACCTTTGCGAGCCTCTTAGTCCAGCACATGGAGTAGATATTAGGGTGGGGGAGGGGAGTCTCATCGAGGAACGGTCCATCGTGAAGATTCTCCAATGTGGGGTGGAGGGGTAGTGAAAGACACTAGGTGCTCATGAGAACCAGAATGAGCCACCCCCTATCAGCCTAGACATGGGACAGAAACCGTCCCTCACAGCCCACAGTAACATGGTTTTCTACTTCTTCATCATTAGCATGGCTTTACTTTTCCAGGAGTCTCCTCTCTGGGCAAGTTATCTGATTGCTCATTCCAGAAATTTCCCAAAAGGGTCCTGAAAGACTCTTAAGATCATTAATGGAAAATTTCGAGAATCTAGAGCCCAAGATTCTTTGACTCCCATGCCTCAACCTACTCACCTTGCTATTCTTTCCAAAGCCCAGACTGTTACACGGTGGTCATTACCCAATGCCAATGAAGCCCCCAGTTTGAAAGATCTAAACTAAACTTCCAATTCTCGCTAACATTCTGGCCTTATCTTCCCCTTCCAAGACGCTACCAAGCTTCTTAAAGTAGTGTTCTCCCTTACCACGCTGAGTCATAAACTCAGCATTGTCTTATCAATAGGTTATACTGGTGATATTTGGGGAGTCAGCCTTCGACACTGGAAAGAGCAGATGAACCGTACAGACTAAATACCATGGCTGCAGCTAATAAATTTATGGGTACCAGCATTGCTAACAGCAAGGAATGATAGGCAGGCACCTGCTGGGGGACTCAGGCTACATTTATACCACTGAAGGTTGGAACCATCGGAGTATAAGCCACCAGAGAAGAAACTATTAGAGTAGTCTTCCTACAGGATGATCTCCATTGCCTCTGGTAAAAATTCCCAATTCTTTAACAAGTATATTAGGCCCCACAAGTTATGGCCATCATCCCTGTTCAGCTATGATAGCCAATATACTGGTGTAGCCAGCACTCTCCTGGTTTTAGCACATCTCTGCAAATCCTGAAGTGCCAGGGTTTGCATTGTAATCCAGCCGTGATTAGGAACCAAGAGGAAGTTCTCCTTTCTGGCAGTCTGTATTCAGGCTCCTCCACCCACCGGCAGGGTGACCTTGGGCAAGTCACTGAAGTCATCTGTGCCTCAGTTTACCTATCTGTAAAGTGACGCTTCAAAAAGTACCCATTTCATATGGCTGTTGTAGAATGAGATGAGATAATGCTGGCAAAGCATTTCAGGTGCCTGGCACATAGCAAGAGTTCAATAAGAGCATTAGAATAATTCTGCCTTGTTCATGCTTTTATTCTCCGGCATAGCGACAGGACTGGCACATGATAAGCACTGAATGAATGAAGGTATTAGGGCTATTTTTATTTCAGTTCCCCAACATTGCACTCTGTCACCCTCGGACCACGCACAATCCGGGGTGTGATCCACTCTGCCTGGGGCCTTCGGCATCAAATGCCTGACCTTGACCCGCATGCCTTTGACTCCTGGCCCATCGGCTTGGCAGATGCTTGCTAGAGTTCCAAGTTTCCTGTTAAGCATTACTACCCTATGCATAGTCTTCCCCGAGAGATACCTGCCCCCAGGCTGTCCTATGGCCTCATGTACTACTTGCTGTAGACTGAATGTGAGCCCCCCAAAATTCCTGTATGGAAGCCCGATCCCCACGGTGATGACATCTGATGATGGGATCCTTGAGAGTCAATTAAGCATGGCAGGTGGAGCATTCAGGAAACGAATTAGTCTCTTATAATAAGGGACACACGCGAGAGCTTCCTTCCTCTTTCTCCGCTCTCTGTCATGTCAGGAGACAATGAGGCAACAATCTGCAACCCAGGCAGTGGGTCTCGCCAGACACGGGATCTGCCAACACCTTGATCTTGGACTTCCCAACCTCTAGAACAGTGAGAAATAACACTCTTGTTCAAACCACCCAGTCTATGGTATATTTCATGCAGCAGCACAAACATTGGACATGGGACTGCATGGATTGGCTAATATTAGATCACCCCCCTAGATAACAAACTCCAAGTGGACGGCAACAAAATGGGCTCTTTTACAATTAATTCCCAGAGACTAGCACGAACTAGACACTCAAATACATGTATACCAGTAGTAGGAAGGAAATGCATTCAATGAATGATTCTTAGTCGATCTCTTCCCACGGTGGGGGGTGTTTTCACATCCTACCATAGCACCTACATCCCCTTGCAACTCGAGGACCAGCTCTCCTCCCAGGAAGTCATTTTCCAGTTCTTGAATAAAATATGGGAGAGCATGAGAGCAGAGACATGGAGCAATGTCTCTATTTTACCCAAACTAAGATTTTTTTTTTAAGGCATATAATTTGGAGAATGAATTTCATCTTTGGAACTTGGTCCTAAACCTTTCTAGTCTAGCATTATATATACCAATTTTTCCTGGCGACATCGCGCTGAAATCTGATTAGCACCAGATTACAGTACGGGGCAGCTTTTTAAAGAGCCTCGCGAACCAAATCCTCGGCAGTTGTTCAACGGGTCTCCCAAGCGGGACTCTTCAAGGAAGTCAGTGAACCGGGACGCTCGGGGTGGCAAGGAGAGGAGTTAACTTGTGACAATACTTGTCCAAGTCTTAAAAGTGGAGCATCTGCTTCTTGGCCTCAAAAGTGAAACAATCCAATAATTACAGTCCTCGGTGCTTTTTTTCTACCTCAGGAAACATTTTGCAACTAACTAGCAATTTCCAAAAATATGGCTCAAGCGACACATCTCCTTATCTCCTCGTGTAGGAGAGGGTGTGAGTTGTAACGAGGCAGGGGCTCGTTATCTCAGGGGGTTCTGGCAAGGTGCTCCCGGGGACAGCTTTTAATTGGGTAAGCATGTGATAGCTAGGTCTGGGGTTTGAAACTCTCTTCCAGGAGAAGCCAAAGCCCCATTTCCAAGGTGTCTAGTTAGGACAAATTGAAAAGGCGTTCCCGGGTGGGTAGGGGCAAGGATCCACAGGGAAAAAACGGAGGTAAATGGTTTGGCATTTTCATACCCCCCTCTGGAGGCTGAGATTCTGCATTCGATTTTTTTTTTAAAGATTTTATTTATTTATTTGACAGATCACAAGTAGGTAGAGAGGCAGGCAGAGAGAGAGAGAAGGGAGGAAACAGGCTCCCCGCTGAGCAGAGAGCCCGATGCGGGGCTCGATCCCAGGACCCTGAGATCATGACCTGAGCCGAAGGCAGAGGCTTTAACCACTGAGCCACCCAGGCGCCCCTCTGCATTCGATTTTTAAGAGATCCCAAGGTTTGGAAATCCGTTCAGGAAGAAAGACCAGAATTTAGGGGATCAGCCCACGAGTCTCCATAAACAGGTGGTAAATATAAATGCTGTCACAGCACCCAGGGATTGTGTGGTTGATGGTGGGACCCCACTGACAAGGCTGGTATCCTCGTCATTTAAATCAAATGGAAAAGAAAAAAAAAAAAACACATTAAAGTTGAATTGTACTGACCTCTGCCTTGGAGTCAGGCTGGAAATCACTTATCCCACGCAGGGTCACAGGAAATGTGGAGGTTAGTAACAGCAGAACTGACTTCTCCCTTCATTTCAAAATCTTGAAGCCAATAGCAGCAGCTCTCAAATTTCAGTGAGCAGAAGAATCAGCTGTGAGCATTAAAGCCTTAGAATCCCAGAATCAGCTGAGCGCCTGCTTCCTCCAGGCAGTTTTCCCTGATTTTTGAGGCCTCTCTTTGGTGCTCTCATATTACCCCAGGACGACCCAAAACAAAGACACCTGTCTACCTTCCCACATTTGTTTTTGAAACACTGTCTCTGGCCAATAATAGGCTCAACAGACATGTTTGAACCAAGATGTGTTGGACTCACTCTACAAGTTTACTCAAGCCTATGAAAACTTTCCAAGGCACGTGCATGCGGGCAGAGTCACGGGAGAGGATTCCCAAATCCTCCAATTTGCTATGTGTCCATGCTGTCTGAGCACGCGCCTGTCTGCCGGCAATCATTTCCCAGCTCGATTCTTACCATTCACGAAATGAAGTGGACCATTCACCCATCAGGTCTTACCTCGGTGCGTGGCCCTAGAGTGTAAGTCCCTTCAGAGCATGAATCAGCAAAGGGACGAATGGACAATGCAGGACCCCAGGGAGAGAATGTTTTATGAGGGCAAGCACAGGGTGTGGGAGAAATAAATCCTGAAGCCTCGTAGCAAGACTGTGCCTGTTTTTCTTCTTAGAATTAAAATTCAAGAGAGATAGATGGTTGTTATGGGGACACTTTCATTTGAGTTGAAAAATGAAATAAAAAAAATTCTTTTCTGAAAATATGTTTGGTTTGGCTGATGGAATTTTACAAGAAAGGTAGATTTTATTAGCTCTCATGGTGGATTCTTTCCTTCTTTCCTTCCTTCCTTCCTTCCTTCCTTCCTTCCTTCCTTCCTTCCTTCCTTCCTCTGAGCTCCAGGGTCCTGGAGAAAAGATACTTAAACCATTTCTTAAAATAAGAGCATTTTTTCAGTCAACAAGATTGTACGGACTAAGGTGTATTGACATTAACAACATTTCCATTTTCTCAACTTGTTCTGAAGATAAGCAGAGGAACAGGTATAATTACTGGTAGTTGTTCCATAAGACTTGGTAAAGCCTTTTTCCCAGAAACAAGAACTATGAAGGATGCTAACGACTGGGTACCAAACGCTTTTACAAATCAGCGGGCCTCCAGTTCTGTGCCTTCATCACCGCTGAAGGAGACCTAATCGAATTGTCAGCTGAGAGATCATTAGATGTAATTTTTGATGACAGATCCTCACGTAATGTCAAAGGAGCTCAGAGACAGAGGGAGGCTGCCATGCTAGAATGCCTAGCCAGTCCCACCCAGGCCTTCGGGTAAACAAGATTTCCTGGTTCCCACGACTCCAAGACAAAACGTGGGGATGGAATCAATGCTAAGACCTGTCTGATAAAGCAAGAAGGTCATCCTCAGACCCATAATATCCAGAGGCGAAAAAGCAACTTCCTCCTATTTCATTAAAGAGGCTTTCCCCATGGATTCTGGGTTTTACTTTTTATGTCTAATAATTATTTATCAATATTTGTGATATTTCGCTTAGCTGTGCACTGACAATAATTGTAAGAATAGCTCAGTCTAGAATAATTTTATTAAACTATTAGAACATTCTGGTTACAGGAAATAAAAATAAACTTCAATTTTATACACATTTCTGATGCAGATGTGTTTGACAGGGTGATAAAGACTTTTAAGTATAAAAATATGTTAAATTAGGAAAAAGTTATGGAGCAGAAGTGGAATGGAAATAGGAGTTTAAGGAGAAAGAAGTAGGACATAAAATTACCTTCTGTTAAATAGAGCTTGTTGAATAATTTTTAGAGGCCTGGTATGGATATTAAATGGTTATTGCCTTTAAATTCTGTTAGATACATTTAAAAGAATGATAAAATTGTTTTGCTTTGAAATGTCTATATTTCTAATAGGTCAGAAATTTTATGCTTTTGCACTATTTTAAATTTATGATGCAAAATTAAAGATGTAGCCTTAAAAAGATGGGCAAAGGCATTGTCTCAGGTATTAATGGCTACATAAGAAACCACTCTCCTCCTTTATGCTTAACAAGACGATCATTTTATTTGCCCTAATTCTCGTGGGTCAGTAATTTCAGCTGGTCACGGGTCGTTGTGCTGGTCTCATCTGGGATCACGCAGACCGCGCAGGTATCTGGCTGCTGTATGGTCTGACATGACCTCATTTCCATTTCTAGAAGTTGATGTTGGCTGTTCCCTACTCCTCATGTCCTACAATTCAGCTCAATCTGAACACCACGTGGAGAGAGTCACAGATTCCACAGGTGATGGGCTCGGTCCCATAAGACTGCCCGCCCCCCACATTCTCCCTTCAGAGGTCAGTCACAAGCCCGTGTTGTCACTTGAGTGGCACCCGCTAGCTATAAGTGGACCTCTTCAGGGTTCATTTGCTAGAGCGGCTCATGCAACTCTGAGAAATGTCTTACTTACTAGATTACTGGTTTATTACAAAAGGCTATAGCTCAGGAACCAGATGGAAGACAGATGGGAGAGATGTGGGAGGCAAGGTATGGGCAAGGTATGGGGGGAAGGAGCTCAGAGCTTCCAGGCCGGCTCCAAGGGCGCCATTGTCCCCAAATCACCCTGTGCTCACCAACCTGGAAGTTGTCCAAAGCCTGTCCTTTCGGGTTTTTTGGAGGGCTTATTACAGTGGTATTGATTAAATAATTGGCCACAGGGGACTGATTCACTCTCCAATTCCCCTCTTCTCCTGCGATGCTGGGGGTGGAACCAAAAGTTCCAGCCTTCCAATCACAGGCTTGACGGCGCTGGTAACCACCCCTAGGCAACCAGGGGGCGCTCCCAAAGTCACCTCAATAACAAAACAAAAGGTACTTTTATCATGCTCATCCCTTAGGAAATTGCAAGGGTTTTTGGAGCTCAGTGTCAGAAACACAAAGACCAAATATATATTTCTAGTTATAGATCACAGTATCACAGCAGCCCAAGCAGACTGATACAGGAACATTTCTGGAATGAGAAATGAGCTGCACTCCTTAAATTAGGAGCTGCCCAGTTGGCCATCGGTCTTCAGTTATTTTATATACTGAAATGAGGGCTGGTGGTCCAGAGCAGCTCTCCGCACATGTTTTTTTAAAGATTGTATGCATTTATTTATATTTGATATTATTTTATTTTATTTTATTTATTTGCAGGAGAGTGCTTGGGCAGGGGGAGCGGCAGAAGGCGAGGCAGAGAATCTCAAGCAGACTTGGCGTCAGCCTGAAGAGGGGCTCCATCCCACCACCCTGATGTCGTGACCGGGAGATCAGGACCCTGAGATCATGACCTGAGCCAAAACCGAGAGTCAGACCCTTAACCCACTGCACCACCCAGGCATCCCATCACTCTTCACAATCACTCTTCGAGATTACTGAGGACCCCAAGGTGCTTTCATTCATGAGGATTATAATAACCTTTAATATATTTATCATATTAGAAATTAAAGTTAAGAAGTTTTTAAATCTCCAAAGCAGCCAAGTTTTAAATGGAAAATAACATTTTACAAAACAAAAAATACAGAAGAAGAGCAGTATTTTTTTACGTATTTGGAAATCTCATTAATTTCGGACTTAATGGAAGACAGCTGGATTCTCGTGTCTGCTTCTGATTTCAGTCTGTTGCAGGCTTTAGCTTTTGGTTGAAAACCCAGCCTCACAGATACGGAATTTAAAAAGGGCAGGGTACTTAAAGCCTTCTCAAATAATTGTGCATATTCTCTTTTGGTACTATACCAAAACTTGACAAGGGGTAGATCTTACAATTAGCTGCTTTATGGATTCTGGAGCCATATCAATGAACTTCTATACTCTGTTACATGAAAACCCACGGGTCTGTCTTATACTTTGAACAAATCTTTTACTCATTCATGAATGTATAACATCATGCATCAGTCATTTGATTGATTGGTTTCTTTACACCATGAAGATCTTTCAAATAGTAACAGATTACACTCTACAAGAAAAACCACATAGGTTAATATCACCACTGAATTCCTCAGAAAAGCCTTCAACTATGGGGAAGCTGGCAAGCTCACAGCAATCGGTAAATCTCCCCGTTTCACAGTGTTATTTTATGACACTCTTTTGGGTTTCCAGGAATTAGTATCAGTTCAGAGCCAGTGTGGGTAACCTCCAAAAAGTCCATTTCTCCTTCCTCAAGGCACGATCCCTCCGTTACATGGCACCAGGTTCCTTTGCAGAGGGTTTGGGGGAAGAGCGACTGTATGAATCTTGGCAGGGTGGCGGGGCCCTCCGTTCCCACGCTCCCGGTCGCTGAACTGGCTTGAATCTGGGATGTGATTGAGGGACTGGGACTGTCCTGGTGATTCAGCCCAGGCTTCAGTCCTCCAGAGCCTGCACGTTCCCACTTACACAGATCACGTCCGAATCCGGCAGGTTGCCCAGCTACTTCTCTCCCAAGGACACCACAATCACCTACCAGTACCTTGGGTCTCTGTGAGTCAGACACTTCTGACTGCTGCCTTGACTCTACTGTCCACCACAGCGACCAAGCCCACCTCATTTTCGGAGATGAATGACTGCCACCTGGCCCTGGCCACCCCTGGATCTTGTCATCCCATTCTTGGAACGATGCTGGGGAACAGGTCCCAGAAATGTATTTCTTTCTTTTTTTTTTTTTTAATTTAATTTTATTTTTTTGACAGAGATCACAAGTAGGGAGAGAGGTAGGCAGAGAGAGAGAGAGGAGGAAGCAGGCTCCCCGCCAAGCAGAGAGCCCGATGCGGGGCTCGATCCCAGGACCCTGGGATCATGACCTGAGCGAAAGGCAGAGGCTTTAACCCACTGAGCCACCCAGGCGCCCCCAGAAATGTATTTCTTAATGCCATGGCGAAGGTCATGTCCTTTGGACCCTCCCAGAGGAGGTGAACAGATTTGACATGATGAAACCCACACTAGCATTCCAATCTCCCTAAGTGTTTGGATACCTTCCTCTGCAGGAGGCCATGGAAGTTCTGCCATTTGAACTTCATTTCATGTCGGCCTGCTCTGGGTCCGTGCTTTAGTCAGCCAACCAAACAAACTGTGAGAGCCCTTCCTAGCCTGCGGAACTTAACACTGAATTTGGATTCTCTGCTTACTGAGCCCAGAGCAATAAATTTGGCCTGATTATATATTCCTTCTCCCTTGATCCCACACTCTTAAGACCCATTCCTACACATGGGTTTCTGTCAATATGGTTTGGCAAAATCATCACATTCCTTTGGTGTGTATTACACTGACTAATGGGGTCACAGTATACTCTTGGGGCCACCTGGAGTTTGAGTCTATTTGTACGTTTTGAAGCAAAACAGGTGGTAGAGTTAGGTTCTGAGTATTGGCAGTGCCTTGAAGGCATCTCCCTCAAGGGAGGTTTCCATCCCCGCAACCCAGTATGTTTCCATCCCAGTTTCCAGGATCCAAAGCCTTCCCAGTCAATGCCCTAACTTTAACAAGAGACCCCTGGCTGGAGGTTGGAAATTCTTTTGCTTTCAATTCAGCTACCTGAAGGATTAGACTTCCGTTTGTTTCTCAAATGAAATCTTGGGCTCCAGAAGAAGAAAGCCTATCTTTCAGGACAGCAGAAAAAGCTTTCAGATCCCTTATGTAGATGTTGAGCTGGGCATTGAAAGCCCTTGGTTCTTCAATTTCTTTTCCTAAGTTCTCTAGCACAGTTAGAAACAACCAACCAATCCCATTATACTCCTGATTTTGACTAAAACGTTTTATGGCCGTAACCACGCAGTTACTGCCCTCTGTCCGTTCCTGGTATCTACAAGGGAAATCTTCTCGAATGACTTTCTGCTGCTTTCTCAGTGCCTAGCCCCGCTTCTGTACTCTCGAAGCACTCGAGGCACGTCTCCACTATCCCACACTTCCCTTCTTTCTCATTTCCGTCCCCTGACCCCGACCCCAGCATCTTCCCCGCCCCCCACCCTCCAGGCTGTGACCCTTCCCAGGCATCTCTCCTTCTGCCGATCAGTCTCTAGGGGAGGATTATCCCTTGATCACTGTTGCACACCTAACCCTCGGCAGGTGCTCACCAGAGGTTTGAGGAATGAATAACCCTCGGCAGGTGCTCACCAGAGGTTTGAGGAATGAATAAACATTTGCTCTGTCTGGTTGCAGTTGCAGTGACCTCTTAAAATAGGATGATAATGGGACACCTAATGAAAGATTTCACTTGGAAAGTTCCCTGGGTAACATGTGAGGAGACAGGCCTGCCTTTGCTCCAGGCTGGGCCATTAGCTGCCTGGCCTCCAGCGATTCACAAAGAGGAGCTTCTGCAGTGCTCTAAGTGCTGGCAGAGGGATGAATGGACTCGTCTTGATTGACACCCTCTTGCCCTGGAGGCTTCGGAGGATTAACTCCCTGTGATCTGTTCACCTAAATGATGTTCTTCTTGGGCTATGGGCTGTGGTACCTGCTCTCTTGTAGGCCCCTTCGCCTCAGGCTTCCCTCTAGAAAGACAAGGGTGGTCTAGAGCACTGAATGCTGATCGGGTGTCAGGTGTTCTGCCTTTAATCCCATCTTGGTCACTTCCTGGAAGCATGATCTTCGTAACTTGATCTAATGCCTGTGGGCTTTGTGTTTCTCTGTAAACCTCACTGAATGACCGTGAGAGAAAGTCGCTTAGTAATTCCAGCAACCACATCACACGGCAAAATTTTGGCTGATTTCAGGATGAGGAGTCGGGGGGTCTGGCTCCCAGTATTGCCCACCTGTCGTTTACCTAACGGCGCCTCCTGGTCTCAGTGTCCTCATCTGTCACGTGGGGTAATAATAATACCCAGGTTACAGAATTATGTGGATTAAAAAAAAAACACCAACCGGGTTGGGAGGAGAGAAGTGTTATTTTTTACTGTTAAACTAAATAATAAATTGTTGAACTATGTGTTTTTTGTTGCACATTCTGGTCTCAGGGACGTGTTCAAAGGTTCCAATCGTTTCCCTTCCCATTTATGTTTGTTTGTATGCTTTATCTCTGCAAGAGATTTTAAGGTTCTTGTGCTGACAAGTTTGCTTTCTTCCCAGGACCCAACCGAGTAGTTTTGATCTATGATCCCCAGATGTTCATTAAAAATAATTTTTTTAAAGTTAATAGGATGATCTTAAGAAGAATCCAGACAATGGAAAGGATGTGTTTGAATTAAAGATAAAGAGAAGGAGCCCCGGGATGAGTAGAGGCTCAGGGATGTGCCAGCTTTTGGGGGTTCTAGGCCATCTGATTGGCGTAAAGCCTACAGAAGCGGAACAGAACA
This sequence comes from Meles meles, assembly GCF_922984935.1. Taxonomy (NCBI): domain Eukaryota; kingdom Metazoa; phylum Chordata; class Mammalia; order Carnivora; family Mustelidae; genus Meles; species Meles meles. Next base: position 76,232,359 of record NC_060077.1, read on the forward strand.
GAAGAACATCAGTAGAAAACATGGCCGTGGGCCTGCAATCCCACAGGGGAGCCTTGTTCCACATTCGAAAGGGCATTAGACACACTGTGATCCAGACAATAAACCCATCCCAGCTCCAGACAATTCCAGCCGCTGCGGGCTGGTGAAATGTCTTTGGCCTTTGACATCAAACAGACCCAGATTTGCCTGTGATAACTTTGCCCCGGGTTACTTGCGCCCTCCCCACAACCCTCAGAGCCTTGCTCCCTCTCTTTTTTTTTTTTTTTTTAAGATTTTTATTTATTTATTTGACAGAGAGAGAGATCACAAGTAGGCAGAGAGGAAGGCAGAGAGAGAGAGAGGAGGAAGCAGGCTCCCTGCGGAGCAGAGAGCCCGATGCGGGGCTCCATCCCAGGACCCTGAGATCATGACCTGAGCCGAAGGCAGCGGCTTAATCCACTGAGCCACCCAGGCGCCCGCTCCCTCTCTTTTTAAGATGTGGATGGTAACGCTGATTTTTTTAGGGTTACCACGGGGTTTCATGAAATCGTGTTTGTGGAAGTGTCCTCGTTTTAGAAACAGAGCCGCCACTAAGCTGAAGCTCTGCTTGGACACACTCCCTGTAGGATAGCTCCTTCTGTTTCCAGAGTTTTCTAACACTAGCTAGCTAGGAGTTTCATTAAGAGCAAGAGAAAGTGAGAAGTCGTAGTTGATTCTGGGAACATGCCCAGCGTGATCCAGAGAACTCTGCTGCCTATGAGGGAAGAACGAGAAAGGGGGCCGGGGCAGGAAGTCACAAGTAGAGGTCAATGCTGCAGTCCTATGATCCAAGCATGGATGTACGAATATTTCTATGCCATGCAATTTCTATGTACTGCAGTGATGTTTTCTGCTGCCAGCATTGGATGAAGCATACCATATACATTGTAATATTTACTCCAAGATGTGGGTGCAACGAGCCCCCATTTTGTAGGTGAAAGTAACGAGTGAAGTGAAGTGACTTGTTCAACCGTATTTATCTTACAAGTGGTATGATGTGGTTAAGGCGCCGAGCAGCTAGCTTATACTTGCGGTAGTGGGGAAGAAGGGAAAGCTTTTCTCACCTTATTGCTGTGAATGATCATCAGTGTGGCCTCAAATGCCTTTTAGAGCAAGGCTTGGTAAAAATTAATAAAATAGTAGTGAGAGCATTGCCGCATCCCAAAGGATCTTTTCAGCCAGGCATGCTTGGCTTTCCACCCTCTGCACTCCTGACACGTTCCTACACCGGAGCCCACAACTAAAATGCTCTCTACAGCACACTGGACCTTTTCTATCCCCCACCACTTTTCATCGACCGCATTGAATCCACCCTTCCCTCCCTCAGTCTGACCATCAGACCCCGTGTCATCCCCAGCAAACTTCATAGCATCAGCCATGCCCTAGCATCCTCCATTCTATGTGTCTACAGCCACCTTTAGCTATAGTTCTTCCTTTTCAGCTGCTTATCCATGCCCATGGGGCGTGGGCTCCCGGAGGGCCAGAGGACCATTTGTTTTATTGACATAATGGCAGATTGCTAAGGGCTCTTGGGATTGGAGTCAGGAAGCTAGTTGTGTGAACTGTGTAGCAGTACTGAGTTCCCAGGACCTGATCGCCTTTTCTGTAGGATCTGCGGGTTGGCCTAGATTCTCCTCCACATCCTTGGACCCAACCATTGGAAGGCTCTGGTCACTTCTGCTCTTCCTCACCGACATACAAGCCCTGGATAATTCTGTAGACCAGAATGGCCGGCCAAGGGTTTCCAGCTATTCTTGTTTGAACAACGGGAAGGTGATGCAAATTGGAAAACTACATTGTCATGGCTGAAGCTACCAAAACTGTGTTCCTACAATTCTACTTCTTCACAGCCCCAAAAGACTTGCTGGTGTTTTAAATCTGCCCTGTCAAAATGCACCTCACATCTCAAGGTCATTTTGACAGATGTCCTGTCCTCTGTGGAACGTGTCCCAGTGCCTCTCTCCGTGACTCCCCAATCCGGTTTGCTACGGCCTCATGGGCATTGCTGCTGGTAATACGGATGCACCTGCTGTCTTGCAACTGGACGTCTTTAAGGTAGGGGCACTCTCCCTCAGTGCTTTGACCCAATCATTACTCAGTGACAAATTCATTGATAAATGAATCGTGTATGATTCCTTATTTAAAGTTTTTAGTTTGTGAGTACTGTGCATTTCCCCTTACTCTTTTTACATTCTTACCGCTCACGACCTGTCATCAAAGAGGGCCAGGTTTCTGAGAGAAAGCAAAAATGAGAGGAACTGTAAAAGGTGAGTCAGCTGGTTCTTGACTGTGGTTCAGTTGGGTGTTGTGTGAATGTTACTCACTTTGATAAGACCCTTAGACTGTGAGACGCTGTGCAGGGCCCAGTTATGGTGCCTTTGTTAGCACCCAGACCCAAAGTGGGCCAGATCCCGCAGCTAAGTAGGATCCTGGATTAAATTTGGAGATGGAAAAGGGATACTAATGAAAAACTGGTGAAATTCAAACAAAGTCGTAATGCTAAATTTTTAGTTTTGACAAATGTGCCACGGTTATGTAATATTTTACCCTTAGGAGAAGCTGGGTGAAGGGTTTATGGGAATGCTATGTATTATCCTTGCAACTGTTCTGTAAATCTAAAGTTATTCCAGAATAGAAAGTTTATTTTAAAAAAAGTGGGCCAGAGTGCAAATTTTAGTTTGGCTAGCAGTCTCTTATTCTCACATCTAGTTATATCCTAACAATTTGTAATACAAGGTTGAAAATGAGAACTGCAGAGAAGTTTAGAAACTCTCCTATAAAAAAATTCATGAAAAGGCAGCAGGAAGGATAAAAGCAAAACAAAGAAAAAAATGTACCTGAATAGAGTTGGTGGTGGTGGGGGGGTCATGTTAAAATGTGATGCGAAACTGGTCATTTGGGAGGGACCACTGGGCTCAAAGTCAGGAGACTGGTGGTTGGTTTTAGCTCTGAGGACTTCAGCATGTCACATGAACTTCACTGCTTCATCTTTAAAATGGCCTAACCCAATTCACAAATAAGGATATGAAAAATAAAACAATTCCTTTCAAAAACCAAGTTGCCCTGTTCTTTAAAATTTTGTCATTTTTGCTTAAGAACAAGAGTTCTTCACCCATGGGTTGGTTACCATCAAAAATCTCAAGCCAGCAGGTCTGATTCTGCACGAGCATTTTCACTTTGCACTTGGCAAGTTTCTGCTTCCTCTTACAAAAATGTTCATGCCAACGTCAAAGCCATTTGACTTCTAAATATAGTGTAACAGATGTGAATGAGGACTGTATTATTTTCTGTGTTACACAAAGGGTCTTTCTTTCACCCAGTAAAGCCAGACACTCGTCCAGTTCTGGTTAAGCTCAGCCACCTCAATCAAGATAAATGGGACTGGTTCTATTCCCTGTTCAAGCACTGAAGCTTTAGTTACCAGATACCAGATTTTCTTCAGTTAGGATCCGTGAACAAATGTCCATGCCTAGATTCTAGAGAGTTTCATCAACACCTTAAATCTGAATATGATACTGCATATGCTTTTCTCTACACAGGGTTTCATTCATCTTTAAAGGGTCCCCAACCCAAAAATGACAAGAAGCTCTGCTCTAGACCCACAGCTTCCATGGCAAAAACTGTAAGATAGCTGCTCTATTTAGGTAAAAATTCCATGTCCTAATGTCAAGCATTGAAAGAAAATACCTAGATAATGCCACCTGATTGACTGTTTGGACCCCACTGCACCCAGTGTATTTCTAGGGCTGCCCCTAACTGTGTTTCTGCTTATAACTAGCATTCTTCCCAGTTGTGGCCCCGAGTCTTTCTTGCCTGAGGATCTGAGCCTGGCCATATTTGCTCATGACATTTCCCCAATTTAAAGGATCACTCAAAAATACGAAGGTAACCCTGGCTCTCCTTGCCCTTCTCGTCCTCCCAAATTGGCCATATATCATTATAACACATGCTATGAACAGTGAACATGTGGACTTGTAACTAGTTTGAAGTAGGATTATGTCATATCGAACATGAGATCTTCTGGCTGGGGGAGCATTAAGGGTCCAAGCACAATTTACATGTGTGGTCCTGGAAGTGACTTTGATCTAAGCAGCATACCAGTTGTTGTGGTGCTGGTTTTCATGGTCTCCTTTCAAGGTGGCTCACAAACGTAATGTCTCAGGCTGTTAGTCAAGAGCCAAGTGGTCTACAATTGAAGCCTACAATAGAAATTTCACTTGGTTTTATATGAGTGGATTCGATTATAAGGCAAAAAGTGATTCCCTGTTTCAGTTCATTTGGATGCTCTCCCTTTCTCATTTCTAACATTGAAGGGATCTTCTTAGCTTTTGGATAATATTTTAGTTTCTCCAGTAATTTAACTTCCCTTTGAAAAACAAACCAGAGTTGAAGTTTAATGTTTAATGTGGTGCTTTTAAATAAAACAATGTTAGTAGGCTGTGTATCAGACACTGAAGTCATGCCCAAGCTCATCTCCCCCCTTTTTAGTTATATGGTCAAATATAATAACTAAAAGACTAAATGCTTGTGGCTCTTTTATATATATTTAAAACACACAGTAAGAACATAAGAACATCTCAAATCATTTGGAAGGAAAAAAAGGGGTTATCAACCAAAATCTTTGGAAATTTCATAAAATTTAAATATCTGCAAACAGTCCAACCAAAAAGGAAAAAAAAAAAAATCCCAACATTTGGCTATGGAGGGCACTTCACATGTGAACCAAATGGCGTTATAACATTTTCCTTCAGATAAACTAGTCACTAAACTCCATTAGAAAGAATACAAGAGCAATTGGAGACATCCCCAAATACCACATACTCGATTAGAACATTCTGTCATGAGGCGCTTATCTACCGCAGGCTTTCCTTCCCATTGCATACATTACTTTACATTTCTACCATGCAATGTTGAAACAGCCTCCGAGTCTTGCCAAGTAGAGTGTTGTCCATTCTACAAAAATATTAACTTACAGTACATAACACTGAATAATTTTAATCTGTACATTTTTTTCCCTCCCATCATAGGTGACACGCGTCAATTTGTACAAGTTTAGGAAAAACAAAAAAAACAAAAAAAACCCCCACATCTGGCTGTTTACATCTGGATGAAGAGTCAACAGAGCCAACCAGAAGGGGTAGGGTGGCATAGTCTGAAAAAGTAGAAATACAGTGGAAGATTAACTGTGGTTAACAATATCCAGCTCTTCACAAAGTGATACAAAATAAATCATCTTAGATTTTTAACTGAAAAGATCGAGCTGAGAAGGTTCTGCCAAACGGTCGACCAACTGATCCAAATGGGTAAGGCTGGCCTGACTTAGCAAAGCCTCAGCGTAACCAGACGCAGTTCAGAGCTCTTCAAATGCATACCTCCAGCGTACACGCACATTAATTATACTCCTTCAATTAGTTAATCCTCTAGACAGTTGTCTTTTTGTTTTGCATGCATCCCGTTCCATTTTCATTAAGGGCATCTCTTCCTTGGTCAATCATGTGCTTTGCTTTTCAAATTTGATTTTGTTAATCTTTTTTTTTTTTTTAATGTTTTGTTTGTTACGCTGTCAATACCTCCAACACTTGGAACATGAAATATAGATGTGGTTTTACTGACAGAAGAGAATCAGGGCTATATGGACAATGCAAAATGAAATGAAACAAGTGTCAGAAACAGTTTATAAAAATGGCACATTTATTGCTACAGAACGGTCATGTACATGACTTCATCGAATAACTACAGATGGGAAACAGGTAATGGCCTAGACCAAGCTGGGTTTGTTTTTGTCTTGAAGGAACTCCAGCACACAACCTGTTTGGACACTTCTACAAATCAGAAATACACCAAAAACATGAAAAAATCGAGGCACTCAGCCACACATTGAAAACAAGGTGTAACTGTTTTATCTTTTTTTTTTTTGAAATGTTTTCCCTTTTTTTCTTTTTTTAACAATTTTTTTTTAGTTTTTAATGCTGCAGCTATGTGTACAGTCGCAAAAAATTTCCCCGCTGCGACCTACAACTAAAAAAACAAAACGAAAACAAAAAAAAAAAAACAAAAACAACAAAAAAAGCTACCATACAGTTTCATCTCAGTAACACATGGTAAAATAACATCTTTTAAATAGTAAAATAAAGTAACAAACTTTTACTCATAATGATTCCAAAAATCTACAAAGAAGAAATATTCAGAATCTGACAATTTTTTTTTGTAATATTCATGGTATAAAAGGATTGCTCCTGCGAAAAATAAGCCAAATATATTTTTATTTTTAAATTTAGTTTTTTTCCTACTAGGGTGTACTACAGTCTATTTTATAGCAAAAAGAGCACTAGACAAACAAAGCTTTATAACAAAAAGCCAGGCACTGATACATGGTAAATCTCTGCTTTTTTTTTTCTTATCTTCACTTAATTGCATCACAAGTAACAAGAATGAAAAAGGCCACAGTTCATATATTTTCACCATTACATATGTCTATAATACTTGAAATGAGTATGGCAAAACCAGCACTGCACAAACATGAGTCCACTTCAAGTCCCATGAGATAAGAGCATGTCTCCAAAGAAAAACAAACAAAACCAAAGCAAAATAAAAAGAGAGGCCTAAAGGCCTTGGTGCCCCATTGTGTTGGAATTCATCATATTCCATCTTGACCTTTTTTTTTTTTTTTGTTTCCAGTCAGCCAGCAGACTAAATTTTTGTGCTTGTTTATGCTGAAATTGTCTCATTCCTGACTCAAGTTCACTTTTGGACACAGATCATATTCTGCCTGTTGGATCCAAGACGAAAATCCTCTTAACCCCCGAGTCTTGGTTCAACTCCCTCCCCACCCCCCTCAACCCCTCATCAAAACAAAGATCACGAATAAAAAAAAAAAAAAAATTCAAGAAATAGGAAAAAGCGAAAAACAAAAAGGAATCGGAAGACTGAATCAGAACCAGTTGTGTTACTGGGTGGACTGACAGTTGTATAAACATTAGTGTTCCTTGCAGCTACACAGAAGACAAATGGTAAAAGTTTCTAGATGAACAGATCCCTATTCTGCATATTCATAAATTACTTGAATGTGGAGGTGGATCGACTGTTCCAAGTTGCTTTTAAAGTCCGCGTCTCGTCAACAGATCCCCAGCCTAAGTAGCATCAGATATACAGTATGGTGTGGACCCTTAAGAAATTCTGTAGAGTACTTGAATCCTAACTGTCTTCTGCTAAGTATCATTCGAAAATCCAGCGCAGGATACCAATATCTTACCTGGGTTTGATAATTACAAAACAACGACAAGAAAAAACACACTAAAAAGGCCACATTCCCTTTCACCTTTTTTTCCCTTTCTTTTCTTTCTTACTATTTTTTTTTAAATGGGGATACAGCCCAATTAATAAGTATAGGTGCAGATCATGTTTCTCCACCAAGCAAAAGTAGTGAGCAGCTTTTGGTGGCCATTCAAAAGTTTTTCGCTTATTTCCAAAGGGAATTCAACAATAGAGGTATTACATTACTGAGTAATGAATACGTCAAAGCTGGTGAACAATAAATTGCAGCTTTTCCTCTGTTTGAGTGAGAACAAAATATAAAGCACCAATTTAAAAAATAATCAACTACAATTTAATTTTTTTCTTTTTTTTTTTTTTGCTTTGCTTACAGGTTTGAAAAAATCAGCTCTAGGAAGCACCTTTATGATAACACATATCAAAAGTGCCATTCGTAAAATGTACATCAATGCAGGGAGTGTTTCCAGTTCCCTAAAGAGTAAACACCATATTTTCTTCTGTACACTTATCCTGAATGTGATCAGAGTAGACCTGCTTCCTCTATAATATTGTTCCTAGGGATACCCGCCTTGGTAGACTATACAAAATGAGTGCAGAATGTACCTCTAAAAGGAAATCTTCAACATACTGAGGGAACAAGTTACACATGGTTTCCATTGTTCAGGAGGAGGGGAGAGTATACAACAGTTGTCTTCCATGCCCTTCTTTGAGCCCCTTTGTTCATACGTGTCACAGGCAAGCCTCAAAATAACTTCATGAAGTTTGATTTCTGCTATTCTCCTAAGGTTTGAATCCACCTCCACATTTTAGGAACTTATCAACAAATCAAAGTATTTTAGTTTTATCGCTACTGAACATATTTACAGTTTTCAACACACACACAGCTAATCAAAATGTTTATGGGTTTGTAAAAGATGACCACGTGGTAACTATCTTATTTGTTCTTACATTTTCGGAAATGAACATAAAATTCAGATTCTTGTAGCTCACTATTTCATTTAAATGAGACATTTTTTAAACCACACAGTTTAAAAAAAAACAACAAAAACTGATACAATGTATTAAAACACATAATAACAAGAGTCTACATGTAAAAATATAACTTTTACATACACAATCTCAAAATAATGATACGTTTGCCATTTGTTGCATAAAATTTACAAATGTATTTCATTACTATATAACTGGCAAAACAGGAGAACAGATGGAACATTTAGACCATTTCGATGGATTTATGGCATTTACTCAGTGCTGATAGGTGGAAAAACTACTTGAACAGGGATTTTTTTTTTCTTAATACATGCCAAGATTGTGTGGCTGTAAAAATAGAAACGAGTTAGAGACAAAAGGATGCTGACAGATTCTTAACTAGGAGCACTATTTGTTTACTGCACTATACACCAAAGTCAATCATTATAAAGATTCACGATGGAAGTTGGTTCAGTTGTGCCCAGACGTCAAAGCTAGCTATCTGATGAGTTGCTGTGCCATAGCTTGATCTATGTTTCTATCAAATATGTTAAGTATAAACTTCATTCATACTGGCCAGAGAAATACTGCACTACCCCTCCTCAAGAAAGTGCAACTTAATGCTTTAGGACTTATAAGGCTTGTTATAATGCTGCATGATGATTGAATATTGGCATTTTTCAGACGAAGGAGGAGGCAGTTAAGTCATCTACATCTTAGTAAACCCATTTTGAAAACAAAAAATCAAGAAAGCAACAAAATCAATCAGCTCTGTCACACTACTTGCAATTTTCTCATTTGATGGTTTTTGAACTTTGTTTTTTTTGTTTTTGTTTTTTTCCAAAAATCTGACCATGTATTCAGAAACGCCTCACTGCACACTACTTCGGCTACACATGTAGGTAACACTTGAATCATTTTGTTAAATCACAGCCACTTTGATTATGTTATGTTTCCGATGATATAAACATTGGAAGGCACAGTGGTAACATTGTAGCATTCTAACCTTGTACCTCTGAAAATCCCAGAATAGGGTCACAAACGCAACATTACGTTCAGACAAACTCTTTTTGCCATGTCTTGGTAATGCTGCTTGTAATATCTACACATGATGTGACTTTTAAGTCCTGTGTTCCCAAAAGACTGGAGAAACAACTTTCTACTTATTTATGAATGAAAAGCAACATCAGGGTCAGCATTTGATCCTGCACTGCCCCTCCGGAAGCAGAGTTGGCACTGCAGGTTACGATGACAAACCAGGGAAAGGGACAGAAATAAGACCCCCCCGCCCCCCCCAAAAAGAAAAAAACAAAAAAGAAAAAACAAAAAACAAAAAAGAAAGAAAAAAAATCCGTATTTACAGTAAAATCTTTCTTTTAAAAAAGTTAATCAGTACTATTTTTTTACAGGAGAAAAAAGTCTGAAACAAATGAACAAAAGCTTACCATAGTCACTAAATTTTTAATATATATTTATATATATATTTATATATATATTTGTCATAGGTCTATAAGATCCATCTGTTCCTCCTACCCTAAGGAATGGCTAATGTCATCACTTCGTTGTCATCAGGACGTTTGCTGGTTTTGTTACTAGGGCAGCCGAGCTTCCCTTATTCAATATCCAGTAATTATAAACACTAGCTGACTTGAATACCAACAAAAACGTTCATGTAGTTTTCTTCAGAAGTACACTTTTTCATTATTGCAAGTTTACAATTTTTTAAATTAAATATTTTTTTCAGACTTACAAATTAATTATATTTTTTTTTTTTCCAAAAGAAGTTTAGGCACAAATGCATTGCTCCACAGTGTGGAAAGATTGCCATTCAGTCTCTGGGCTGCGCCTCGGCCTGCACACGCCGCTTTGCACATTCTGAATGATATGTTAGAGGGTCGCCCCTCAAGTTGCACTTTTTTCTTTCTTTTTTTTTTTGTGTGTTTTTCGGTTTTTTGATAATTGGGAATGCTGAAACCTCTTGCGTCTGCGATTCATAACTACTCAGACTTGTCTTATATTACAAAAAAGGGGGTTAAGGAGAAGTGTTTATGTGGGTTTAAGATAATACAGCTGTTAAGGAAGTGGTCTCTTGTATTAATGAAGCAATGTGGCAGCTTGGACCTGAGAAGGGAAAAAGAGAGGAGAATTAATTCATACGCTTATCACAGAAGTAAACGTTTTATTTTTAAAACTTTTTTTCCCCCCAAGGGAAAGAAAAGAAAATCTGTTCATTTGGGGGAAAGCTGACTTTCCTGAGTGACGCCTTGGCGAAGAGGGAATGACCGGGGAAAGGGTTCCTGAAATGGCTGAGAACACACTTGCCCTTTTACATCTGTCCCATGTGGTTTGACGCATCTCCCATTCCAGGGTGCGGGCCCGCCAAGGAGAGCGGGGGAGGCTCCGAGGACACCTTCTCCTCCTCCCTTCTTTTCAGACACGCGGCTTTCGGGTTCAGATTCCTTTCTGTGAAAGATGGAAGCAGAGCATTTGGTTAGCACCACGGCGTCTGGCAGAGGGCAGGACGGCACCCTTCTGCGCACCTGCTGACCCCCTCTCCGAGTCTCTACAGGACAGGGCGAAAGGAAGAGCTAGGAAGGGCACGCGGTGATCTGAGGGGTCAGTCACTAGCACTAGTCCGACGACTGAGAATGCACATGGCAGCGTCCCAACGTCTTACTTGAAAGAGAATCCTGCGACTTAACTACAGAAGCAAGGGCAGCCGCCTCCCAGATTCAGACGTGACCTGCCCTTGACCCGGCTGCCCTGAAGGATGCTGGAGCCTGGCAAGCCCAACCCCACCCACTGCGGCCGCTTCCACCGGGAGGCGGCGAGCTGGTACTGACCTCGGACTTGCTGCTCCAGGCTGAGGATGACGGCCACGGCTTGGTGCAGGATCAGGAGCTTGGTCTGGGGCTTGTCGCTCTTGAGGTGGAGCTGCACCATGCGGCCGAGCTCCTTGAAAGCCTCGTTGATGTCGCGGACGCGCAGGCGCTCGCGGGCGTTGTTCGCCATCCTCCGCTCCTTCTCGCGCTCGGCCTTCTGCTCGGGGGTCAGGTCCTCGTCGTCATTATTGCTGTGGGACAGAAGGGATGCGACATTTTCTAATGGTGTGGGGGAAAAGAAGGTGTCTACATTAGTGTTGTTTTCTTCCAGAGTTTCCAGGGAACGTGTCCGTTTCCAGCTGTCGCCCGTAGCAAGAGTTTACATCCACTTGAACTTGGGACTGCTAAAACGGTGCTGACAATCCACACGCAAGACATTCAGTTTCTCCCAGACATTCAACCCAAACAGAACAGGAGAGGTTAAAGTTAGGGCCCCGAGTGCGCCCCCGCTGATGCAGGGGCCAAAGGGCAAACACAGCTCTGATCAGTGAGGCTACACTGTGCAAAGCAGGTCACGGCCAACTTAGCCTTTTGTCCACGTTTCACCATTAACGAGCTTTGAAGGCGTGGCCAATCCACTTAACGTATCTGAGTCATTTTCTCCATGCAGTTTAAAAAAAAAAAAGTTTAAAAACATCATGATCTCCTTGCCTTTTCATATCGCGGATGTTTGTCATCCTCAAAACAAGCGGGGAAAACCTGAGTGAACATCCACTACACAGAGAAAACAAAACAAAATACCAAGCACCTACTAGTTATAAATGACCATGATCTCATTGTGAGTCAAAAATGAAGTCCAAAAGCTAATCTCTGATCATGAGAACCAAAATATTACATGATTCATAGCAAAGGCATGGTTGGAGCCAGTAGAATCTGGAAAGGCAAGATTACTTCTGTTTCTGGGTGTCAAGTTCACAGATTAGGAACTTTTGAATGGAGGGCAAACAGGATGATGGGCCATCTGGAAAGGATGTTGTATGAAGGTTTCATGATATCAGGGCTTCAAATATTTCATGGGTGATCATATAAAAAAAAGAGGCATGGGAGATGTGTTGTCTCAGAAGGCAGAACAAAACAGAGAACTCTGAGTGGTATAGACTGAGTTAACATGAGCAAGAAGCTTTTTGGGTATAAAGAGATACACATAAGAGATACATAAAATGAAGGAAACTTCACTGAAAAGTAACAGCTTCCTCATTACATCAAACGATATGGAGGGGACCATCTGTAAGGATGTTAATCTAGAAGTTCAAGCACTGATCTAAAGGACCATGGAAGTTAAGGTCCCCTTGAAAATTCCATGAATCTGAAATGTGCCCAGAAGAGAGATGTTAATCACAACACTTCAGATCAGGAAGACGTGGGGTAAGTTATCTAGTCAATTCAATGCACACTTAATGAACGTTGGCTTAACATGTATGGATCTGAATCCTCCACTTTGGAGAATCTCTGGGTAGCTTCCAAATTGCGCTAAGGACCAATTACAGCCGAGAAGCTCCAGTCAGTGAAAAATGGGAGTGGTATCCTTGGGTTGCAAGCACGTGTTGCCAAGACCCATGAAGTACGTAAGCCAAGAACACTTGTACGGGAGGGGAAGAGGAAGACACCAAAGGAAGATGCTTTAAGACTTGGCTCATCTCCCTGTAGGTTAGACTCCCTTCCAGATGGGACCACCCACCACAGAGGACTGCTGGTGGACACACAACTGCCCCAAACCAGTGGGAAAAGGTCCTTCCTATGCCATCTGGTCCTTCTCACTTCTTCTGCCGAAACCTCCTCCTCCTCCTCACCCATGACTTCTGCTGATGGCGAGGCAGCCACGGCTACCGTGAATTCGCATCCACATCCCGCTACACAAATAGGATGTAAGACATAAAAAAAAAAAAAAAAAAAAAACAGAGCCAAATCTCTGCTGGGCCCATCCTGAAGCTAAAATCTGGGCAACATTTTTAAACACTGAACAGGTTGCCACGACTTTCACAACATTGCCTTGGAAAGTGGGAACTTGTTTTCCAAAGGTATTCAGGCTAATAACTAATTAGAGTTGGTTATTCTCTCATAAGTATGAAATAGATTGGTTATGCAAAGAAAACTGCCTAGTGTTGCCTTACATTACAGGCTTAGAGACATAAGCAAATGCCACGAACGTAACCTTTTAAAAGAAGCGGGTTCTTAACAGCAAGTTAAAATGTACTGAAATCTATATGCATAAGTCATATAGAATCTATATGCATAAGTCGAGGCCACTAGTTAAATTACTAAGAACCGAGTGGACTGATAGAGGTGATGGTGGGAGGGGAGGGGTAGGGAGCTTTTAGGACTTTTGGATAAGAAAATTCATCCCAAGTGGCATGTTCTTAATTCCTAAAGGACATTAGATCTATCCCTGAGAACAATAGCTTTTAAAAGGGGATGTGCAGTCACCGCACGATTGATTTAACTTACAAATAAAAACAACCAACGGAACTGAGGCAAAGAACCTGGGTGTCATGGTGTTCCAAACCCATCTGATCATCAGATTAGGATTTACATTCCAGGAAACAGATTCTAATTGAAAAATATCGGATTATTTAAGAAAACCAACCAGAAGCTATTTTCCTGCAGTTGTATTTTCTGTAGAAAGGAGTATCTGGGAGAAAAAAGTGAGCAACTTAGGTATTATCATCATCATCATTATTATTATATACCAACATGCTTAAGATAGAGCTGGGAAATCAGTGTTTTCTCACGTTCGAGAGAAGAAAAAAGTCATAGTTGCATATCCCTCAGTTGCATTTTCAACATGGCTAAGATCTCTTTTTAGAAATATTTTGGAAAGATCATTTCTGACCAAATTCGCAGAATAGGCATTGTTTTTTTAAAAAAATTCAACCGTTTGCACTTGAATCAGTTACAAATTGTCTGCACTGCGTGCAATGAGCACGAGGTCCAAATTCGTAAGTGCAAAGACATTTTAGGCTTCACTAGAGGGCCGGTATCTTAAATGATACTTTAGCACCTCTAGAGCAAGCCTTGAAATTTCTTTTCAGCTGTAGATTTACCTGCCAGGAAAAAACTGAATAGTTTCTTCCTGTTCTGTTCACTTCATCAAAGTCCAATAAAGGAATTAAATGAAGCGACAGTATCATATACTGTTACCTAGATCTTGACCTAGTAATCGATTTGATATCCTTCTTGTCGTCATCTAACTTCTTGTCCTCGGAAGACTTCGTGTCCTGCAGGTTCTCATCGCCCTCGTCGTCGGATTTGATCTCAGAGCTGCCGGAGGAGACGCTCTGGCCCTGCAATCCTGGTGGCATGCCTGCAGGAAAAAGGAGAGAGAGAGAGAGAGAGAGAGACCAGGTGACGCTTCCACGGAAGACCTGAGGCACCAGCACACGCTCTGTGGATTGTGGAGCTGTGGCTATACCCTTCAGCTGCTGAACGGTGATCCTCCTGCCGTGGTTTTTTTTTTTTTTTTTTTTTTTTTTTTCCCATGCTATCTGGTGAAGTTTCAAAAATGCACCTGTGGAAGCAAGTTCTCTCTGCATTAGCTCTGAGGTTAAATTCTATTTTGCAATCTTTTGGAGTAGATGGTAATTTCACTGTCTACAAAACATCAACTTAATTGCAATGAAAATCATAATCATGAAAATCACACACCTCAATGTTCTGATTAAGAACCCAAGTAAATATCAGCTATTATATTGAGTTTCTTCCATATGCAATGATTTAATAGAAAAATGTCCTTAAAATATAATTCCCAGGGAGTACGCTAAATATGTACAGTCAAGGCTTCAATAGATACCCTAATGATATTCTGAAATTAGGCTTCTCTTATCCTCGAGGAGTAATCAGCATTTAAAAATGGTACATATGGAAAGCAGTTAGCTGCTCGCTGAAGAAATTTCTAGCTTTAACCACTGCTCAACTTTCAAGATCACAATGCATTTCAACTTTCAAGATCACAGTACATTTCAACTTTCAAGATCACAGTAGATTTTACAACGTGACCCTCGTGTATCCACTTATTTCTAAGGTAGAAGCATGTTTATTGGGTATTCTCCTCTATTCATAGGCCCTCAAAATTTGGTCTGTGGTCCAGAAGCAACCTTATCACCGGAGCTCTTCAGAGATGCAGAATTTCAGACCTCCTGAATCGAAATCTGCATTTAACAAGATCCTCAGGTCATGCCTATGTACGCTAAGTTTAAGAAGTGGTGATCGTCTCTTTCTCCACATATATAATTAATACTCAGATTTGTACAATGTTTAGCAGGTGAAAAAAAGCTACTGCCTATCCCCATGGCAGGGTTATCATCTTTATTCCAAACATGGGGGCAGGGCAATAAGAGAATGTTATTTAAGGGTCTGCAAGTCCCCAGGCCAGATGGTAGCCCAGGGAGCAGGGGACCCAGGTCTGGCCCCTGCGATGTCACTCCCCAGGGTCATGAAAAGCTGCCTGGCACCTGGGATTTGAGGCAATCGTTGTGGGGGGTGAGATGAAAAGAGTGAAAATCATTCCACCAAGTTTCAGTTTTGAAACGTACCTATATTTCCTTCGATCTTAAATGACAAAAACAATTTCCTTCCTTCCTATTCATTTGGAAATATCATGTTCAGGCTACAACTAACCACATTAGAGGACCTGAATGAGGAAAATGTGGAAATAGCTAAAATAAAATTTCCTCTCATCAGGCTGTTGTCTCATTCCCTGCTGAGAGAGGACCAGGATTTCAGAGGATGTTTGAGCAAAACAGTTCCTGAAGAAACACAATTAGCCGGCGACGTTCTAACTACTTTCCCATTTGCTTACCATTTTTGTACCAAATTTGATTCTTGGTTTTTTGCCAGCGCTTCCTGAGGGACGAATGCCAAGGACGCCTGGGATGGACACCGCAGATGCTATTGTCTAAGCGAGGGCAGAGAGCCTTCGGAGGCCGACCTACCTCTGTAAGGGTCCTGGGGTGGGTTCAAATCAGGGGAAGTTGCAGACTGGACAGGAAGCTGCGGAACTGGAACCTGGTTTGGCACAAGAGAATGGCTGCCTCTCAGGGCCACACCGTCTTCACGATGGGCCCCAACCTGAAAGGGTGAGAGGAACCGTAGAGTTTAGCGGGAACCAGAGGGAGGGCAGCAAGGACCTGCGGAAGGAAGACGGGCCTCGGAAAAACGAGACTCCCAAATGCCTTTCACTAGAGGGCGCTGAAGGACCACACTTGCACCTACAGGACCCAGCAAAACACTTTCCACTCGGTAAGATGCCGTGCTGTACATCCAGTGACAAATATGGCAGAGTAGCTCAGGCAGGTAAAACGTCAAATTGTCTCCCAGGGTGCTGCAGTGGAGCGCACTGATTCGTACCCATCTGTCTTCTATCATGTCCGCCAACAGATCTGACAATTATCTTAATGCCCATATGCTTAATTGTGGGCTTCTCAATTCCCCCATTGCTATCGGAAATCCTACAGGAATTTCAATTTGGCATTCGACTTTCATTTCAGGGGATAAGATTCTCAGGCCTGCCATTTTTTTTTTTCCATAATGCCAGCTAAGCCTCTGACAGCGGAAGCTACAGCAGTATGGGACACAGCCCCTGCTCGGTACAAATATAATAAAATGTCACCTGGCTTTCCAAAACTGGCAGCCCATTCCAAATTAATGTTTGCTGCATTTCATCAGCTGCTGAGTTCCAAATCCAAAGGGGGACCGTTTCTGCCAATGCCACCACACCGGAAAATGTACCAATAAAGGTTTTATTAAACACACCAGTAATACCATCATTGCCATGCAAAGATGTTTGGACATTTTTCCATTTTTTTTCCTCCCACTATTCTGATCCTAGAAAGACACCGTACTGTAAACACTCTTTAGGTTTCCATGAATAAAATTACAGAATACAGCAGGATGACTTGGTCTGGAAGAATTACTGCTGAGCTTTTCATTAACTACTACTACCCACTCTGGGGTCCAAGAAGTTACACTAGTAACAGTGAGACAGCCATCACGGACTTTATAGCTTAACGCCTTAAAGCAACACCATTAAGCATTTGCAAACCAAGAGGAACATGACCAGCTGACATTTTCGTTTTACATTTCCAAGGAGTTATTCTCCGAGCCTATTGTTGGGTGAACATGGATGCAGGACAGGGGGTCTGACACTAAAAATATGTATCCATGAATTTCTACTGTTACGAATCAGAAAGCTAATTTTTTTTTCCAATCCCAAAACAAAAACCCTACGAAGCAGAATCTTCCCTCTTTTTGCTGCCAAATGTTTTAAAAGAGTGTTTCCAAAGAACGCAACAACAATAAGAATCTGAACCGACAACAATGAAATTCACAGAACCGAAGGAAGCACATTCTATCTAAAGGCAACCTAGTATAAAGTATCACCATTATATAATCCAAAACAGCACAGAAGGAAATAACTCGGGGGGAAGGGGAGGGATCACGTAAATCATACTAATTGCTCAGGTTCAAAATATACCAAGAATATAAAGGATTTAAAAATTCGTGAGCCTCGGGGAGTATAAATGAATGCTGTGGCTAAGAGTCCAGGCCTGTCTGCCACCTGTGTGCCTGCGTCCCTTCCCAGAACACTCTGAATGGTGGCTATTTCGCTTCTATGTGGGTGCTACAGATGTAAGGGGACCATGATTACCTCCTAAAGCAGCCCACTCCATTTTAATCACATGTTGGCCTCCTTGTACGTTCCACCCACTGATTCTAGTCTCAACTTCTGGAGTTTCACGGAACAAGTGCAAGCCCCCTTTGTCTAGGCAACGCCCCCACCAGGCCACTGCGGTCTCCTCTGGTAACTGACGCCAGATCACTTCCAGGCAGGTCAGGCCCACCGGATGCCCCCAACCATTTCTCACTCGCTCTTGGTCTGTTTTTATATTCGTTCCAAACCAAAGAGTGATAGCTATTTTCCATTCAGGTTTTGATTTGCCATTTTTATATTTGTGCATTTAGAAGACTCATTCGATCGATGATTATCCTTTCAATCTAAGGTGTCAACTTGTAAGGATGAATTTTCAGGGCTTGATCAAATGGGTAGCTCTTTGAGTTTGTCAATCAATGTTAACACAAATAATTGCCATAGTGCTGATTCGTATTTATTGGTATTCCCAATGGGTTTGATCTCTTAAATTTCCATAGAAGATGACCGTGAATTGGAATCACTGAAGGTAACCACAGGTTTGAGTCTAGCAAAGATGTAAATCCCTTTTATGTTAAAATCATTCTCTTAAAACACTCAAGCTTTCCTTGTAAGCATCCATGATGTAATTTAAGGTTACTATTTTGCTTTTCACTTGAAATACATTCATATATTAATCCTGCACTTCTTTCTTTCCTTCTAGATCACATTCAGATTAGTTTTTACAAGAGGAAAAAGAGCCCACAATGATTATCTTTATACTTTCTCTGCCTCAACTACTACGAAAGACTGAGTAAAAAGAATAAAATAATGAGAGCCAACAATATCTAGATTTTTAACTGTAACTGGCTTCTTTGTTAGCTGTGTAACCATGGACAAGGTATTCAAATCCCAAATGGGAAAATAACGCCAGGTGATAGAGAATGAGTCCCATGTTTATTGCAAAGGGAGGTAATATGCAAAGCAACTATTATATAATAGGTACACAGTAATTGTAGATACTGTTGTGTGAAACTATCTGAAAATACCTGCATACGACATAAAAACAAGAGTCTATGCAGTTCAAACACCTTCAGAACACAAACTGCCTTCATTCATGATCATCTTTGCACTCCCTGTCTCTATTTTGTACACATGCATTTGATTCTAAATCCTCTTGCACAATGAGAGTAAAATCTTAACTGATATTATAAGTATGTTTGACAATTATAAAATATATTTGTTCCAACTATATTTGTTTGGATTTTAGCCATACATACTACACCTAACTTTATCTATTTTCTATAGATCACCTTAGCTCATCTCAAATATACCTAATCATTTTCTATAAAGGAAGTTGGGAATGAAGTTACTCTTTTTTTTTTTTTTTTAGAAAGAGAAAGAAAGAGCATGCATGCCTGTTCTATCTCTTGACCTTGAGATTATGACCTGAGCCAGAATCCAAGAGTCAGGCACTTAACTGACTGAGTCACCCAAGTGCCCCTGCTCTTGGTGTTTTAAGGCCTCCCTTTTAAACTATGTACTTTCCAGGTCAAAAGAATGAATGATGATGGGTCCAAATCCATGTGGTACTGAGCCTGATTCCTCAGGATCAGTTATTGACTGGGGCTGTGGAATCGTATTCTGAAGAATTAACCTTGCTTTGTTTGTTTTCTTGGCCACAGGCAGCTTGTCCTAACCCCATTTACTTCTCTTTCAGAAACAGCATTTCTGGTCACATAAGAGACAAGGAAAGAAAGATAGTGGATGGCTAGCCCACTCCATCACCAGAATCCCTCTGAAACAGAAGGAGGAGCCATGTGTATATACAAGGGCCAGGGCTCATCCATCTTCCAAATAATAAATATGTAATAATATAATAAGAAAAAAGTAGATTCCTTCAACCTACAAATCAGTTCTAAGGACGGCTCCTATTTTTAGAAAAATCTATGCTTCATTAAAGCCCTATTTGGATAACATTTTCATCTAGGTAAGCAATAAAGTTAAAAGCCAGCCTAAAGTAGCAGTTAATTTTATCAATACTGATTGTCATTTGTTTTTGGCAATCTTTAAGAATGGTCTTCTTAGTTACATACAATATGGTTTTAGATATAATTATGCTGAATGTAAAAGACAAAACTAAAATCTCAAAATGATTCCACAAGTGTTCATTGATTGACCCAAGAGTTACTAACACAGTTTCGTGCTTGTCGCTCCAGGAGGTGCCAGGGAGAGGACGGTGAATAACTTGGATGACCTCATGGAGCTTACAGTGATCCTCTGAGGCAGTTTGGGGCACTGATTAATTTAGTGTGGCAGTTTTAACAGTAAGTCTCTCAAGGGAAAGGACATTCATCATGATTTCTGTAATTTGGGTTTTGGACCCAGAGAGCTCTTTGGACTTAAGGCCACTCCTTGCCTTTCATGGGCCATTCCAGCCCCTCTTGTATCCATGCTGGCACCTCTATCTCTCTGGCTTCTGCCGCCTCCTGGCTGCCACCCGGACGCTCCCTTCATGCATCTCTTAGTACATTCTTTCAGCTTCCATACTAACTGCTGCTAACTCCCTGTCTTAGTATTCCTGAGTTCAGAACGCCCAGATCATCTGATGGCGAGCTCCTCATTTTGAAGCACCCATGGGCCATCCCTTTGAATGGGCCACGTTAGGGCCAGGTGTCCCCATGAACTGGTTCAATGAGCTACAAAAGAAGAGGTGAGCTCATGTGGTCCGAGCATGGCTGCCCCTTCTGCCCAGATAGCCTGCCCCCAAATCATGGCTCTTGGGTGTAAATATCTAAGCCATCCAGCATCTCAGGTCAAGGCGCAGTCAAACCCTGACACAGCTATTTAAATTCTTCCGTGTTAATTTGTCATTGGGAATAATTAAATATCTTTAAGAAGTATATTACTTCTTTTGAATCACAGAAGCACCATATAATTTTAAAGAACCTTACTTTCCAAGAGAAGAATTGATATATTAATTAGAAGCACTTTCCAGTCACAGAATAGAGACTAAAAGGGCTTGTGAAACTTGGAGCCCTGATGGGCCAAACTCTCCATTTTACAGAGAAGAAAGCTAAGGTTGGAGATAGTTAAGTGACTTGGCAAATGTCTAGTAAGAAAAGTAAAACAGGATTTGAGCTCAGAAAACTTATAACAGCACCCAACGATTTGATTTGGGATGTGTGTGTGCATGTGTGTGTAACTAATGTTACACATTAGTAACAAGCCTAATGTGTGTTTATGGGAGCAGAGTTAAGGACAAAGGGAGTTTACTTCCTGGAGCTTTTGTTTCCGAAAGTGTGTATACATGTACATCTATGTGTGTGTGTATAGATATGGATATGAAAACCGTTTTCTTTTTCTCCATCACAGGGGAAAAACTACCACAGCTCATCACCGATGGCCAAGGCCAAGATGTCTACCTAAATTATAAAATTTAATATTTGCCACAACTCCTCCAACATAAACAGATTTAAAAGGCATGCAGCCTCAAATTAGGTGGCTGTTGGCAAGGCTGTTGTAATGTGGGGATGTGCGTAGCGTCCTGGTAAATATCCTTATCCTGATCCTTGAGCTCACAACAAACACCACAAACAAAAAAGACATTCAGTGTTTCTGCTCTCTTTGTTTCCAGGGAGTATTGTGAAAGTAATTATTCTGTTGTATTTAAGAGGCCTATTTCATGGATGGGAAAATGTATTAAATTTCATTTGGCAGTTATTCAATCCTTGTTAATGTTATCTCCAGAGATAACTGCTTCAAAGCCGGCTTTCAGACCTCCGTTCCTTCTCTTCTACCATAATCCTTCTAAAAGAGTGTAGGACAGGAACTTCGGGAAACTTGTCATCAATTTCTGGACCAAGCAACATTGATAAAAAAAACTTGACAGGCTACCAGGAACTTTTTGGTACAGCAAAAGAAAAGTCTGTTATTAATGGTATCTGGGTCAAATGTTTCCTTTTGACATAGGTGTTTTTTAGAAAGAAGAAACAAAATAAGGAAATGGGACAAAGGAAAAAAGAGGCCTGGTAACATTTACTTTTCTCTCTTCTCTTTCTCTTCCACAAACACGAAAGAAAAGTTGATGGGCTTTAATTGTCATTAGACACCCACTGACACAGAAAGCAATGTGGATGTCTGAACGGTCATCTCCCCACGAAATATCAATCATACATGACAGCTGGAGAGCGCTAGATTTGTCTCAATGATCTCTCCAGATCTCCCTCATATTAGAGGAAAGCAAACTTATTTTCCCAAATGTGCAAAACACCGTTTAGTCCAAAAGTGCATCTTTTAAAGAGGTAGGAAGCGGCCATGCAGGCTTTAATGGCTCACAGATGGCTCACGGAAGTTCACGAATGGCAGCAGCGGACGCATTCTGCGGGGAAACATTCCCGGGGGCACTGAGATGCGGTGGAAAACGAGACCTGCCTCTAATAACCAACTCCTTTGTGCGAGAAAGCCCTAACATCTGGGACGCCCTTCAACCACAAATATCACTTCCATATTTCTCCGTTGAAAAACTTATCAGACGACTTTTTAAAAACTCCTGTGATTAAACATTTAAAGGACTCTTCACTGAAGTCAGAACCGGATGCAATTCTTTTGTTTGGATTTTGATTCTTGGGAGATGCTTATTAGGGAAAGTCTCCCTCACTCCAGAGGACACCTGTTTCTTGCCCCAGAAATCTCACAGCTTTGCTTACGCTTTGCCTGAAATTTAAGGTAATTCCTCATTGGGCAATTCTAGGGAGGTTTCTTTAATTTTTATTCCCCAGATGATAAAATAATTTTCAAGAGGGCTTAAACATGATGTAAATGACCCTGACTTGGCAGGTCTGACCTGTCACGTGATCAGCTAGGCCGAAACTCCCAGGAATGTCCACCAACATGGTTAAAATGAATGATTCTGTGATTTACTTCAAGAGATGCAAATAGGTGTTATCTGATTTCAGTTCATCTTTTTTTTTTCTCTTACCTCGTACGTTCCATCTATCAGACCTGTTTCATTTCTCTCCTCTGTATCTCCACCCTCCGCCCTCAAGTCTCTACATGACTTTCCTACAGTGGAAACCATAACTGGATGTGGTCCTCCGAGTGAGAAACTCAGCAGGTGGTTCGTGGAGCCCCTATCATGCCTTCCAGCCCCAGGTAGCAGGTTACTAAGTAGTTTGTAGGGAACTAAACTTAACCCATGCCTAGTGAACCAAGTCTATCCAGCACAGAGATGATGGTGAAATTGTGTGCTGACTGGTACATAGCTTCTTTTGTTTGGCCTGAAGGAAAAGCCGATTGTACACCTGATGTGTGCTTGGGAGTTCCGATCCCAGCGTACAAATACACCTGTGAGCTTGTGCACAACCATGAGGCTGGATTCCACGCAAGTTGATCTGCAGCCAGCCAAGGAAGTCAACCCCTAGGGATTTAGCTGTACCTAACTGGTCTTTCTTTTTTAATGCCTTTCTTATCATCCAAGTAACACAGGCTTATTGTAAAATATTTGGAAAGGAAGTGGAAGAGTAACAAGCCTAATGAAACATTCCCTCCCCATCACCTTCTAAATATCCCCCTTCTGAATGCTTTACTCTTTGCCCATAACCCTTGCATGTCAAGGTTCCAGCACAGCTTCTCATCGTTCTGTGGATCAAGTCCAAGATCGATACCTTGTGCACCTGTGTCCTTCACCTGGACACCGGAGGACCGTTCCAGTTCCCTCCTGTTTCCAAGTTCCTGCATCTCCAGCTTCGGTTACCCACTCATGGTTCCCCTTGTGCTGCATTCGCTCCCATTATCGGCAAGGCTCTTGAGCCAAGCCCTCCCTGTTCTGCCTCCCAGAGCTGGTTTCCTCTGCACAACTCACCAACCACTTCTCTTTTGTTAGTCCCACAGATCCCCGTCTCGCACTCCTTGTCGGCTGTTTGGGTCTCCAACACTCTCATCATTGCTGGGCCCGGACAGGGCTCTCCCCTGACTGTTCATTGCGGAGCCCCCCCCGCCCCGCCCCGTGAATATCCATGCAAGGACAGTGCTCGATAGGGCAGGACATACACTTCAATGCTTCTGTTTTTCTGCCATGCATGAAGCGCATTCTTGACTTGAGATGGAAGCATCCCAAGGGCAAGGACTGGGTGTACAGGTCACTGTAGCACGTAATATTATATATTATAACGTGCAATTGGGTGCTTTGTAAATAGTCAGTGACGACACGAGTGGCACAAACCTGTGAGACTGTTTCTGAAATCGAAAACCTTTTGACATTGTCAACTATACGTTTTGCACGTTTCTATCAAAAAACGAACATTTTGTTTAATTCCACAAATGCCTCTAAGATGTGTGCTATGTGCAAGGCACGATTTAGGTATTTGTAGGAGAAAGGATAAACGATAGACACATCTATCACTTACAGGTTCCTATATCTTAATGGTGGAGCCATTTAAGACAAAAGAAAGTGAATGTCATGAGGGAGAACCAGGTTGTGCGGGGGATTAAAGGATGGGTGATAATGTTCCAAACTGAGAAACCAGGGACTTCTTCAAGGAGGCGGCATTTCAGATAGGCTCTGAAGGATGGGAAGATTTTTGATACAAATTACTTAATTTTTTTTTAAAAATGGACACTTAATATTGATGAGGTAACATCTCAACTTTAAATCAAAGTTTCTATTTTTACATCAAGAAGTGGCATTATTTTGATATTACAGCTATATGAAGACGCAGCTAAGGGCTGCATATTAACATGTTTTCTTGTTGTCAGACTACATATTTTGGACAAAAGGCAGATTTTTGTAAAGCCCATTATAAACCTCACCGGCTCTACTACAAAGTGAACAACACAGGGCATTTCAGACACAAATGGTACCTCACTGTGTGTGTGTATTATTGACCCAAATGATTCACTTGTATTTAACTGCACTGAAGTCTTTCATCTCCCAGCTATACAATAATAGTTTCCATATGACCAGTGGCTCTGCTATAAATAAGATCAAAAGCAAAAGAAAGGATTTAATAAAAGAAAATGACATTAAGAGTAGCATTAAATCAGGGGGGGAAAATACCAATATCCAACTATGCTGTTTGTTTTTTTGAGACTGAAGCTCCACACGGTACTGAATAGCTTCCCCAATGTGTCACGAAAAGGCATTTTACAAGGAGTAAGCACGTACAAAATCCATTTGGGTACGCCTCAGAGTGGTAAAGATTGAGCTGGGGGGCAGTAAGGGGCAGTGGGGAGCGTGGGGGTAGGAAGAGCGCCCCCCACGTCAGAGGCAGGCTGCAGAAACGGTAAGCAGCCTTTTTCACATCGAGAGGGTTCAAGGGAATGTGTGGATGGCAGACATCCATCCACTTCTCTATCCTTTTCTGTTCCATTTAATGGAGATAGACTTTTGGTAATCCGGAGATTCTCAGAGAATCATAACATTGCTCAACTCTCGTACATGAGTTCTGAGAAAGGAAGTTTTTTTTGGCAATGCACTGTGACTTGATATGAAGAGCCAACTTCCCAAACAAATTCTCCTCTAGTTCTTAAAAAAAAAAGTTACAATGTTAATCTCTATTCCCGACTGGATAAACAGCTGCTAATAACCTCCAGCTCCCAGGGGAGGGGGTTGTTTCCTTTCATCTTCAGACTGGTGGATATCTGACGTGCACTGGCCTTTAGTGATTCCACATGTTTGTTTCTTTGCCTTTTTCAAAACTGCCCTGGTACTGGTCTTGCCATTTCAGGTTTCTTTTCACCCTTAGATTGTGTCCATGGAGTTGCAGGACATCCTCCGTTATGGTACCACTTACTGGAAATGGTAGTTCTTTCACTGTGGGTGTATTTAAAGAGGAAATTCACGCACTTACAGCATCTAAAGGAAGCCAGAATCTTGGACCTTTGCGTTTGAAGCTTTGCGAGGGAAATCACCATTTTGGTTTCTTTCAGACTGAGCTAATTATTCACTCAAGGGCTGGCTACGTTCAAACATACTCAATTCCTAATAGCACTGCTAATGCGATTACTTCCTTCTATCTGTTTGTGTGCTAAACAGAGGGGACAAGGTCGACACTTCTCCTGTGCTAGGAAGTACCCTGCAGAAGGTCACAGGCCGGCTGGCCCCCAGAGTCATTCTCACTTGTTCTCGAGCACCTGCTTTTACTGGTGACCTCAGTTCTACACCTCAAGATTCAGACACTTCGCAAAACAGCTTTTTAAACAAAAACCAGCTGTTTCCCATCTAGACTACAGGGGGAAGAATTTGGGCAGCTCACAGAAACATTACCCAGAGACTACCATTCCCCCATAACTTTCACACACTTTCGGCTCCAAACGAGACCCGTCCGTGTGCAGGAGCCGGGGAGAAGGCAAACGTGAAATTAAAATGTGGAAACTCGATACCCTGGTTTTTGATGGTGTGTCCAATGAACTGCCTGGAAATGAACGTGGTTATTGTATCAGGACAGTGCTACCCAGAAGATGTCACTGACCTAATACTGGAGAGATCTTTTGGTTAAACTCAACTTCGTAGTTGTAAGATGATTTATGGATGCAGAGGAAGCTATAATTATGTACAACTGTGAATGTCAGCCAATTAGGTAGAATCCTCGTGTTTCAGAAATGCGACGTTCAAGCTTTTTAGAATTTTATTTTATTTTTTTTAGGTTTTCCCTCTTAAAGCTGCTTTGCCTAAAACCTCTTCTTATTTTGAGCCCATTTTACACTTCTATTTTCTAAGCAATTAAGATACTTTTGATTTGAAAAATTTACAGCCACAATAAAAGTTAAAATAACACAACGACCACAGATTCTGAAAAAATATAAAATGGCCAAGGCCTAGTCTCGGCTTTTAAACAGTGCCAAGTTGCTCCAGAATTTTCTGTTTTGGTATGAATGACATAACTGAATTACTTCATGAGCTGCTACTTTAATTCCTAAGGGTGGAAAATTCCATGAGTTAATTTAATTTGGATGTAAAAAATATACATGAAAACTCGCTCTTCCTGTGGACTCTCATGTGAAATATTCGAGCCAATTGTTGGAGCTGCTGTGCTCTGAGGAGGGGCTTTCCACCTAAGGCTGCCCGGCTGGTGCTGCATGGCCCTGTATCATCATCAGATTTGGGCATATGAGATCCTTCATTTTCTGCATCTGTTTTTAATCACTTTATTTGATAGCTCTGCAATGCCCTTTCTAGCTCGTCCCTAACTGCTGAGATCCTACACAGATGCTAATATGAGCTCCATGACACCTTTTGCAGGAAGGTTTTCTTAGGAAACCTTAGGTCTCCTAAGGCTGGACCATGGTCGTCCTTCTCTGAATTGTTTCTTAGGTCACTTCATCATTCCACCTTGCATTAGAGTCAGGCACATACTTGTGTTATCGCCCCCCTCGCTGAGTCAAAGGCCTATAGGATCAGAGACTCTTGTGCACATTTCATAACCCCCAAAGGATCTGAAGCACAGAAGACACAGAACGAGGGAATGAACATCTGCGTAGTTGCTAATATATACAATATTATCTTTCCTCCCCGAAAATCTGCTTTCTTGAGAAAACAAGGATAATACCACCTTTTTAAAATGCAAGGGTTGTGCCTTTTCTAAACTATGGACAGTTCAGCATTGTGTCCTTGTCCCCAGTAAGAGTTCGATTTAAAAATATGACAGTGACTATACTATTCAAAGCATCTACCTGCTTTTTCCTCTATTATTTAAAAAGAAAGGCATCATAAAAATACGATGAGGCCAAAGAGTGTCTTTTAAATATGCTTTTATATTATGAAAGTGGGGAAAATAACCAGTTATTGTTTTTATTCATTTAAAGTTCATGGGGCACCTGGGTGTCTCAGCGGGTTAAAGCCTCTGCCTTTGGCTCAGGTCATGATCCTAGGGTCCTGGGATCGAGGCCTGCGTCCGGCTCTCTGCTCGGCAGGGAGCCTGCTTTACCCCCTACCCCCCCTCCCCCGCCTGCCTTTCTGCCTACTTGTGATCTTTCTCTCTGTCAAATAAATAAATAAAAATCTTAAAAAGGATATACTCCCCACCTTAAAAAAAATAATAAAATAAAGTTCATGACACCAGGGTGTTAAACACATATTTTAGGGAAAAACAGTTTGGGGAACTAGGCTTATTTTGTCCTAGAAGTGGAGAAAGGGAGTCTTTTGGGTTTGACAGTCCAACAGAGACTATCTTGTTTCCAGGTCACAGGACCTGTTTTGGGCAAAATAGGTATTGGTGGGGTGGGGGGGCGGGAAGAAGGGATCTACCTAGTTTGGACCCACTGCTGTGGGATCTGGCCACACAACAGATCCTAACCCCTTGTCTCAGGGGCTATCAATGGAGCACAAGTGGTCCCACTGCTATGGTTGTATTTATAGCCTCTTGACTTTCATTTGAGTGAATGCAGAAATGTCAGATGGGGAGCTCCAGGTTTCTGAAGCTGCTGTACCTAATTCACAGTTAAGAGAACTTCTTGGGCGCCTGGGTGGCTCAGTGGGTTAAAGCCTCTGCCTTCGGCTCAGGTCATGATCTCAGGGTCCTGGGATTGAGGCCCACATCCAGCTCTCTGCTCAGCAGAAAACCTGCTTCCCCCACCCCCCCGCCTCTATCTGCCTCTCTGCCTACTTGTGATTTCTGTCTGTCAAAAAATAAATAAAATCTTAAAAAAAAAAAAAGAGAGAGAACTTCTTTAAGTCGGACAGAAAAAGACAAATACTGTATGTTCTCATATGTGATACGTAGAATCTTAAAAAAAAAAGAACTTAAAGAAATAAGAGAGTAGAATAGTGGTAGCTGGGGGAAATGGGAAGACATTGGTCAAAGGGTACAAACTTGAAGCTCTAAAGTGAATAGACTCTGGGATCGAATGTACAACAAGAAGCCTGTAATTAACAATACTCTAGTATATATTTGGAAGTTGTTAAGAGTAGATCTTAAAAAAAGTTATCACCAGGCACACAAAAAAAGGTAATTATGTGAGAGGATAGAGGTGTCCACTAATTTTACCGTGGTGATCATTTGGCAATATACACATACACTAAATCCTCAAATTGTCCACCTTAAGCTTATATATGTTGGATGTCAAGACTATCTCCAAAGGCTAGGAAAAGGTTTTAAAAATAAAAAGAATTGCTTCAAGTTCTTTTCCCTCTTTTTTTTCCTTAAGTTTTCTTAAAATAAAGTACACTATTGATATAGATTTTTTTAAAAAGTTGAGTCAGTTGATTTTGCTAGTCTGCTCTCAGAAATGTAATTGTGGAGATTAGGATAGATGGTGAAACACTATAGATAGGCAAATTGCTTAATCAAAGAGAGAAACCTACATTGGTTTCTATATAGTAGCTATGGAAAGATGGCGGAGATGACTAAGATCTTGAGTGAAATTCTATAACAGGCTATTTAAAAGATAGTTTCGAAGTGCTTTAAAAGAGAGGCAATGACCTCTCAAACTCAGTCTGGTTCCACCAAGAACAAGTCTTTGTGGACAAACCTCACTTCCTCATTCATGGGAATGCCACGTGTCTGTTGTCTTGTGATAATGCTAAGGAAAAAAATGAGAGAAGGCGGACAGTGGGAGAGTAAAATTAGTTGAACGTAACTGGCTGAAATATTAAACCCAAAGGATGAGGACGATGTAAGCATTGAGAGATTGTCTGTAGCCTTGAACCTCAGGCCTTCTGCTCTGTGTCCTCCCCTAGTTAACATTTTTATTCCTGGCTTTGCTAAGGGCAATAATGGCTCCCATTGGAACTACCAACGACAGCAGAGTATTGTTGGCAGAGTATGTGAGCGAATGAGGACCTAAAGAAGAGCTTTCGTCGGGAAACAGACCGAAGCTGCAGGATGAAATTCACAGGTATAGAAAAACAACAACAAAAAAAAAACCAACAAAACAAAAAAACCCCACAAAAACCCACAAAGGCATAACGTGAAGTTTTGTAACAGTACAACACAATGCACACAAGGGTAGTTGAGATGCGTGTGGCTTATGGATTTCAGCTGATTAGAAATTCACTATCTGCCAGCAGGATGATGAAGGCATCAAAAATGGCTAATAGGATCTTGTTAGGATCTTTAAATGAAGATACAGCATATCAATTGGGTTTGGTAATAGACCCACCGTAGCCCACCCTGAGGACTCCTTAAGCACTGTGCTCAGTTTGAGACTCTACAGGCTAAAAAGTCCTTGAAAAGAAAGCATTCCTTTTAAAACAGGGAGAATGCCCTAGAAAGTCTTAAAATCAAAACTTTAACCGGGGGAGGGGAGTGGGTGGGTGGTGGCAAATATTTGAAGATAAAAATATCCAGTCTAGAGAAAAACAAAAAACAAAAAACAAAAAAAAAACCTGACCAGACCATTTTCAAAGACCTCTAAGTTTCTAATGTATTTGTTGGGTTTGATTTAGGGGTAACCTCAGCAGGCAGAAAAATGAGGACTGCAGAGAGAAGTAAATTTGGGCTGGACATAAAGAAGAATTTCCCAACATTTGATAGAAACGGGCTTTGTGGTCATTAAGAGCTACTTATCCTTGGAGGAAGGGGGCTGATAGCGGCTGGATGACCGCTTGGCAGGGGATTTTAGGGGGATCTGGATAGAGAGGATAGATAAGATCCCTGAGAGTCTACGGTAATGACTGCTTAGAAATGCGGCATCTGCTCAAATATACATGCGACTTTACGGAGTCAAATTGTGAAAATGTAAGAGGAGCAAGACAGAGATGACAAAGCCTCTATGGGTCAGACCTTCATTGAAACATTTTCTGACTTCTGCCGCTATCACGACTATACGTACCAGTAAACGCTCCCCGAGATACCACATGCCTGCCTGTGACTGTCTCCTGCTGCATGAAGCCAAGGAACAATTAAAGAGGAGCCAAGGGTTTCTGTCATGTTGAGTACTGAGTAATGCACAGACTTGTTGAATCACTATGTTATACACCTAAACTAAGATAACATGGTATGTTAGTTATACTGCAATAAAATAATCAAAATAATTTTTTCTTGGGTTTCCTTGTAGCCTCAGCCACAGTTTTGAAACTGCTATGGTGTTGGCTTAGAGAGGAAGTTCACTGCAGTGGTGTGGTGTTTGGTACAAAGAGTGCTGCTCTCCCTGCTGGCTTGTCTGGTTTCTATCCAAGCTTGGCCATTAACTAGTGGACGTCCATGTTTGGGTCACTTCCCCCTTTCTGGGCCTCGGGCTTCAGCAGTAAAATAAGGGCCACGGGCTAAATGACTTCTGGGGTGCTTTTAGAATCTAGAATTCCATCGTCCTCTCTTAAGAACAATGAAACAAAACTAAGTTAAGTTGTTATCGTATGAGGCCCTAAGTGGTAAAAGTTCTCCTATGTTCAGATGTCAATTAAATACAACAAGGTGCTTTATCACCTAATGAATTTTTTTTTTTTTTAAGATTTTATTTATTTATTTGACAGAGACACAGCGAGAAAGGGAACATAAGCAAAGGGATTGAGAGAGGGAGAAGCAGGCTTCCTGCTGAGCAGGGAGCCAATATGGGGGCTCAGATCATGACCTGAGCTGAAGGCAGATGCTTAACAACTGAACCACCCAGGCGCCCCATGAATTTTCTTCTGATAAATTCTTTTTAACTGAAATTAAAAATGTTATATGAACAAAGGGAAACTGGGATTTGCTTATATCTGAAATGCATGGCTTTTTTCTTTTTCTTTCTGCCTTCTTTTTTTTTTTCTTCTTTTTCTCAAGTTGAAATGCCTGGTTTCTGAATGCATGCCACACCCCTACCTGGGGTTTCTAGGACGGATCTCAGGGATGCTGTGGGAGATGGGTGTGGGTGGGGAGTTTTACAGGGTTCCTGTACCCCTAAGTCAACTAGAGCAACAGATCCTTAGAAGACCACTACTCTTCTACCAAGAACAACGGCATCCTTCCCTCCCAGGTCACAGGGCTGCGTCCCTGCCCTCTAATGGGGTTTGCTGTCCTGCCATAGCAATTTGTTTTTAAATATGTTTCCTTTTCTACTAAACTGTGAACCCCTTGACAGCAGAGACAGCACAGAGCCTGGCGTTTGGGAACCACTCTTGATAAATGTTTCTGGAAATGAATAAATGGACTTTAAGCAAAAAGGGTCTAGGAACCACACTAATGTTATACGTTAATTGAGAAGGAAATCTTCAGCTAAGTGATCCCTTCATTGCTGACTCTACTGGCGAGTAATCAGAAGCACATACAGAGTCACAGGAAGACATTTTTGATGTGGGTTTTGTTCTTATTCAGTTAAAAGAGGAGATTAGGTCATCTGAAAGCCTTGCTTTCAGGTCTCATCTGTGGATCTGAACACTGAGTGAAGACTGGAGAGAATTATTTTTGCAGAACTGTCATTTCAATAATTTATTAAAACCTAATGATTTACTATCCGGATTAACCATGGAGTATCTGAGGCACATGGGGGTTCTATCTGGGTAAGAATGTCTAATTAGCTTAGTGACAAACCCACCTGTTTCCTTATTCTCCCACATTCAGAGATTTCTGCTTTGACTCTTGTCGGAAACGTGGGTGGTTTTGGTAAGAGAAATAATTTAAAATTTACTACTTCGTGACCCTAGTAAGGAGAGTTTACGCCTCATGCCACTTAGCCCAGATATGCTGACTTAAGAGTAAGTGTTTAGACAGTGCGGGTTTTAATCTAGCATAGCGCGGCACTGAAGGAAAAATCTTTTAACTCTGAATTTGGGTAAAAAGCTGCCCTAGGAACTTGGCCAAGGGAGGCCTGGGAATTCTTTCATCAAGGAGCATTGATCAAGATTTGAAAATCGCAAGCTCTTACCTGGAAAGGTGCAGCTAGAGCTCATCTCTGGGGAGGGCTAGTGGTAATAAACAAAGGGCGTGGAACATGGAGCCATTGTCCCCGAGTTTCAGGTTGGCTTCTAGACTTGAGCCTCCTCGAACCCAAGAAGGCCCTTTCGACCAACTCTTAAACTGGACATCACCACCCCCCCCATCAAAGGGCTCTTGGGAAGACGGCCTGAGGTGATGCTCACAGAGCACCTAATGTAAGACATGGTACTCAAGGATTTACCAGATAGGTGGTAAGGCCAAAGTCAGGCCTTTAAAAGATAGATAGTTCTGCATGACCGGGTAAGAAAATAGCCAACAGTAGGATTCACAGAGCTCTGGGAAGGAGGGGAAAAAATGGACAGTCACAGGTGGAGTAACAAGGGAGCTTCCTGGAAGGGGCAGAATTTGAGTCTGAGGCTTGAAAGTGGTGGGAATGAGATGGACAGGGGGAAATGAGTAGGGCAGGCCACGCCCTAAAGACATGGAAGAACTACCTAAGGAGAACGCAAAGGGCAAATTCTGGTAATTTGCACCGACTGGTCTTGCTGGAAAATTTTTGCGTATTGGAATAGCTAAACAGAAGGCTTTTGGTAAATGGTAATGGGGCTTAATCAACTGGTCTTTATGTTGTAGATAATGGAAAGCCAGCGAAGGTTTCTGGGCAGGGAAGAGCACAGCCAAATATCATCTAGAAAGCCTGCAAGTCTACAACATTCACGTTAGTGTTATGAGCCATGCTGCTGTGAAAAAAAAAATTCCCTTTCATTACACTAATACTTAGTAAATCACTGAAGACCTACTTCGGAACTCCAAGGAAAACATTTTATGAATCAAAAGCTAAGTACAATATGTTAGCAATTAAATGAGATAACATAACAGCCGAGGCAGAACCAGTTTTCCCCACCACGATTTCAAGCTGCTGCTAGAAAGAAATGCTTATATCATCTTCCAAGTTATCAAGCCATTTTGTTTTGATTTTCAGAAGGCTGGGAGAGAGGAAGCGAAAGAGGATGGAGGTCAAGAGAATTCAAAGCTGTCTATTCTTTCATCAGGAGGAATTATTAAGGGGACTTATAAAGCAGATCTGCTCAGAACAAAACTAGCCCTGGGAAGGGTCTGAAGTTACTGTAACGGGCTTCCACTCCAGAACAACGAACGAAGGTGTGTCCTTGGAAAGAAACACCCACCAGTGTTCTCCGCAGCAAAGTTTCCGGTGCATACCTCCCACTGCTACTTTATTTACTGCAGCTGGCCAAAGTTTTATAGCCTGTTTCATGTATTAAAATTCAAATGTGGAAAACATTACCAGTATCCTCCTTGAATTTTTTTGTTGTTGTTGTTGTGGGGGGCGGGGAGGGGGGAGGGTTGTTTTTTTTTTTTTCCCCTTCCCCTTCAACTTCCTTTTTATTGTGGAATGTATCAAATGGTCAAAGGCTAACTTCAGACTGACTAAATTCAAAAACTATTTCCTTTGTTCTTATGTTTTTGTTTGAAAATTCATACCAGTTTGCGCAAGGAAAGAAATGACAATCCGATCTCTTTCACACACATTCGAGTTTCAGGCTGGGGAAGTTCAGCCTCTGTGGGTCTGCCGGGTATTTCTGGGAAGAAAGGGGATTCTGAGGGTGGCGGGGTGTTGCCCTGCCACATGTTTGGACTTGACTCTATTACCCGGTTTGGCTCTGAGGTTGCCCCTGACTGGATTGTAAATGCCTTTAGAGAAGGGAGCAGGAGCTTTTCCTCCCCAGCAAAACTAGCAGCTTTCTAGCTTCCGCAGAGCGTTTTCAAAACCAAATAAAAAATGTTTCTGTGTAATATTGGCTGATTATTTCTCTCCTTCTATTATTGCTCTGCTCCATCCTCTTCCTGGCCACTCCAGCCAGGTCAGGCCAACTTCCCGTCTCCAGAGATGATTCTGGTCCCTTCCTCCCATCCCGCCTTTGAATCAGACTCGAGGGGGAGGCAACCCAAAGGTCAAACAGTCCCCCCCAGAGCATCTATGTGTAGTTTATTATTTTAAAGAACCACTTAACGTCCATCTGGTATTTAAGAGCAAACTTTACATATTTATGGAAAAAAACTCTTTCTGAAGCCATGCGCCCGTTCAACATATGCAAAACGAACACAGCTCCAGAAATTAAACCATTTTTCTCTTGATTGAGAGCAGATATAGAGAAATGGTTGTAAGTCACAGATCTGACTTTTAATAAAGCCAGATTTCTTAATTAAAAGCAGTATTGTTTAAACATTGTAGTTTAAAAAGAAAAGAACTGTGCAAACTAAAACCTCATATTCTATGCATCCCAAGTGTATTTAACACATTACCTGAGGCCAAGCTAAATTAACATCTATATTTTCCTTTTGTAAACTCTTAGCAACTGCCATGAATAGACAAACAATTTTTACTCAATGATGAATTTTTAGGATAGAGGTCAAGGAAAAGCAAAAAAGAAAAAAAAAAAAGATTGAGCTCTGGCATTCAGAAATATCTTTCCACGTTTCAGAAGTGAGTTCATTGTTTCTATTTATAAACCAGTATTTTTGGTTTCAAATTGGTTGCAGGTTTCCACAACACGATGCTCAGGATGGTCCTCTCAATCTCAGTCTTTTATTAAGAGAAACTGAAAGGAGGACAGAAGAATCCTATTGAGTAAGGACTTAAAAAGCCTCAGAAGAACCTGTGCCTGTTTTGCATTCCCCTTTTGGAATCAGCAGTAAACAAGAGATGCTATGTTGGTAACAGAAGACAGACCTTCATCCAAGCAACTTTTTAAAAGCCTACAGGTAAAAAAGAGGACACTAAGGTATTTGTTGATCAAGCAGGAGTTTATAAGAAGCAGAATACACAAAATCATTAGTAATACATTCTCCACCATTCAGTCACCCTGTTGTCATCACTTAACATTTTGTTAAGAAGATTCTGAATTTTGGGGCACTTGGATGGCACAGTCCATTAAGTCTCTGACTCTTGGTTTCAGCTCAGATCATGATCTCAAGGGTTTTGAGATCAAGCCCCACAGGGGCTCAGCGCTCAGGATGGAGTCTGCTAGGGTTTCTCTCCCCCTTTCCCTCTGCCCCTCCCATGCACTCATGCTCTCTCAATCTCTCATAAATAAATCTTTAAAAAAATCCAAATTTTCATAATCACCCAAAAAGGGGGGGATGCATTCCAAAATTGTTTCCAAACGCATGGGCAGAATTGAAATTCCAGTTGTAATACGGACAAATCTGTTTAAATATTATTTAAATAAACAACTTATTCATAAATAGGCAGTGATAAACTACCATATCTTTAAATCACACAGTCCCAAGTCATATACTTAACAGATAAACACACCACATATTCCTATCTCCCACACTCAGAATCGAAAGACATTGATTTGGGTTTTTTGATAATAATAACAAACTTTCTACCTCTTCATATGTGAAATGCCAGTAATATAACATGTACAAACGAGCTGGGTCCTCTAGGTGACATCACTAAGATGAAGAATTTAAAACACCGGCCATGGCCCAGCAATGTCCTCCTAGGTATATAGTCAAGTGACATTAAAACACACGTCCACCCAAAAACTTGTTCATCAATGTTTATAGGAGCATTATTCATAATCGTCAAGGAGTAGATATAGCCCAAATATCCATCATCTGGTGAATGGATAATAACATATCCCTATACAATGGAATCCTGTTTGGCAACAAAAAGGAATGATGATCTGATACAGGATGAAATATGTATAAAGGCTGAAAACATTACACGAACTGAAAGAAGCTAGCCAGTCAGAAAAGACCACCACATATTGTATGATTCCAGTGTTAGGAAATATCTAAGATAGGAAAATTATAGAGACAGAACACACTAGTCATTGCCAAGGTCCAGGGAGAGGAAGGAATGGAAAGTAACTACTATTGGCATGGGAATTTCTTTTCTTTTTCCAGGGGTAAAACATCCTAAAATTAGCCTCTGGTGATGATTGCATAACCCTGTGAACATACTCAAACACATGGGCTCGTAAATTTTAAATGGGTAAAATGCAGGTAAGTAAATGATACAGCTCAATAAAGCTGTTTAAAAAGGAAGAAGCAACAGCAGTATTTATACTTGAAATTTGAATTCTATACAGTAACCGAAGAGTCTACAAATCTCCTCACTTACCATGAGTGAATGTCTGTTGGCTGAAAGAAGACCGGTTCCATACCCTGAGCCCAGACCACCCATTGCTCCATTATGAGAAGGTCCAATGATTCCATGCATGTCCCCGTGACCACCAGGCATAGCTGTGGACGGGCCCACTGCGTGGTTCCGGAGAACGTGAATAGCATCATCCAGTCTTTCTAAGCGATCTTCAATTCGGCTTTGCTGTTGGTTAATGAATGATGTGAAATTTGATTTAGTTTGAAATGCACGCATAGGTTACAGAAGTAAAACTTGAGTGGACACAAATCATGCTTTGAGTTTCTGAATATATGTTTCCAATAAAATGTGTTTCCTTGAAACAAGAATAAAAAATAAACAGTGACCTTCCCAGGAAACTAGTGAAAAATGTTAATGGTATGTCCTAGTGTTATTTTTCACGAACAAAGTATATTTTGTAATTCTTTCAGGACATTACAACATACATATGCTATACTATATCGCACTAGCTTGAAAGAGAATTTAGATTTATTTCAGAAAAAAAATCTATAGAATTTAAGAAACATTCTAGCAGGCATTGATTAAAATTTTCCAAAAATTAACAATGGAAGACGATGTATTTGTAGTTTCTCATTTAAATTGTCTTCGTTATCTTCTCGGAGGCATATTTCCTTCAGCTCTCCTGCAGCATATGGTACAGGGCTAAGTACCAAGTCAGGGACAGGTAAATGCATGCAGACTATAATTTCTTATTTCTCTATATATTTCTTATTGAGTACTATCTATTTTTACCAGTGTTTTTACCAGTGCTTTCCATTATCACCAGCGTGTGCGTAAAAGGGAGTGGGAACTCAAAATGGATACAGAAAAATCATTACAAAAACTTTGTCAACCAAAGTGGTATGAGATTTCAAGACTGAAGAATCACGAAGACATGAATTAATTGTTCACCAGGGACCTCTAATTGACTCCAAAGCCCTTACTCTATAACATTCACTACCTATATAATTAACTTATATAATTCAAAACCAACTGACCTTTTTTTTTTTTTTTTCATGCCTGCCCCTGGGATCCTGTTTTCTGCAACTAGATTAAGGCCTATAGTATAGTTTTTGGTGAAGAAAAAGGATATGTAGATGTGTATTCGCCTTCTGCAGCATGATCAATAATGACAGCAAGAAAACATCTGCATACCACTCCGCAGTGTGACATTTTAAGATGCCATGTGACTGGATCTTCATTCTCCACGTGTAAGGCAAGCAGGGAAGACATTATATCCTTTCCATGTAGCCGCACAAATGAGGCTCAAAGAACTTGAGTATTCATTACGTGGTGACACAATGCCAGGAAATGGTATAGTCAGGGTTGAATCTAAGTTTTTGGACTTCAACTCTAGTGTCTCTTTGTGGTAGGTCATGCTACAACCTACTGATTTCCAATGGGCTGTGCAAACAGATATACCAGCTCTACTGCTTGAGAA
The DNA here is from genome assembly GCF_922984935.1 of Meles meles. NCBI lineage: Eukaryota > Metazoa > Chordata > Mammalia > Carnivora > Mustelidae > Meles > Meles meles. The sequence continues at coordinate 76,270,526 of NC_060077.1, forward strand.
AAACAATTTCGAATTATTCTATACTGACAGAAGGAATGTGTGTCTAATACAGTTAGTCCATGGTACAGAACATTCTGATGTGGGGCGGCTTTGTTGTTAAGGGACCTCCCCTAAACTCTTCACTGTTACTTAGGAAATCTTTGAAAAGGTACTAAACTTGTTTGAGTCTATATGTCATAATTTATAAAAAAGGGAACGGTAATACATACTTCCAAGTGTGCAAGTGAGCAATGAAGAGAAGTAATACGTGTAACTATCACCCTTCATGGCCCACAGCTTCCTGGTAGAGAGAGCAGTTTCTGCTTGCTAATCACCTTGTGAGTGTTGAGTATTCAGAGAACTAAAGCTAGAGCTCCTAACTATAAACCGAGTCTTTATGGTTCTATAGTTGGACATAACCTAGTTTCGATAGATGGGTCCCCCAGAATAACCAGTGCAGGTAAACACTTAGAAAAACTATGGATTATCTGGATGTGGGCTACAGATTAATTAACGCAGGCAGGGCAGGTAGTGTATACCTTGTCTTACCCTGTGCTTGCCCTTAGTGGCTAAAATGCATAGCTGGGTGATCCCACACTACAGCAAGGAAGGCCAGAGCCAAGGGGAATCCACCTCCATATTTCCATTTTTAGATTTTTCCTTAATTTAAACAGTAAGCCAGAAGGGAAGAAAGGAAATGCTGAGCTTCTGACAAGACATTAAATTAGATGGACAGATCAATCGATGCCTCTTCCATGTTCTATCTCAAAATAGGGATGAAACGAGGGAAACCCACCTCTGAAAGACTTAAGAGCTCCTTGTTGTTACTTCTCCCCCATTTGATTCACACACTGACCAAAGGCCACCCAGGGCAGGGTGATTTCCAGCCACATCCACCATGAGCTGACAAAGACCAGAGTGTCAGACACTGAATCATCATGGGAGTGTTTATAATATTAATTACACCCATGGAAATTTTCAGCTATTCCTTACTGGAAGAGCAGACATCTCATGATGTTACTTGTAGGAGAACCAAAGTGAACGAGGAAACACACAGTAGGCTTCTTATCAGAGGTCAAGAGGAGAACGCCTATAAGCCTGCCACTCTGGGAAGGAAAGCAGAGGGATATCGAATCTCCAAATGGTCCGGCTAGGCAGCTCGGCTGAAACACTAGCACTCTTGTATTAGGAAATTAACAACTCATTGACAGGGACTGTTCCCAAAGACCGGGCAGATGCCGCTGTCTTTCCAAGATTTTTAATCTCTTACCTGGTCTTAGGTATTTGCAGCCCTGGGTCTTACACTGTAGTAGAATCTGGGTTCTAATCTACAAACAGGAATAAATAATTGTCTAATAACTCTAGCTCTCACCAAACTTGTGTGCTTAACATCGATCTAAAGTTTCTGTTAGTGAGATGAGACTAAGAGTCAAAGCAGATGTGAAAAGAGAAACATGGTCACCAAATGGCCAGAGGAGAGATTAGCAGATGAGACTTACCAAAGAGTGTAAGGGTCCTTCATAATTAGGAGATGATGAGGCCTGTCCTCCGTTTCTAGACCAAACAGCTGTGCCTGCTGATGTTAGCATGGAGATTACAATGAGATCTATATAATCTGAAAACAATCTCGCAGATATTTTAAACAGTTCTTTCAGAAATGCTTATTTTCATTTGGACAATTAAGAAAAATACATGTAAACTCCCCAGACAAGAATTCTGGGACAAGGAAAACATCGTAGTTTCAAACTTGATGTAGACCCCGAATTCTCTCGGGCTTCCTCCCCAAAGGGAACGTCCAATTGGTTCTGAATTTAAGCCAGAGAAGGGTTCCTCCTGAAGGAAAGAGATCGCTGAATAGTCAAGGCACTTTTAAGAACGCAAGGGGGGATTTTGTTACCCCTTCATAGAAGGCCAGTTTGTGAAACCAAAATTCTCTCACCAAGAAACAACAGCATTGCTACTTGTTTTAAAAATGATCCTTAAGGAGGGATAAGCCTTTCAAAACTTTTTAAGGGACTAAGATTAGTTGGCAGTGATCCACCAAACCGGAAATTTAAAAACTCAATATTACAACAGTAATAAGTAACTGCTTTCTTCTGAAGAAAACAATTATTTTGTGATCCACTAAACTTGATTCCTGCTACAATAAATATTACATGTCTGACCTACAAAATAAAAACCACTTTTAAACTTACAGTAATGCATACTCTGTGTGGAAACTAAGAAATCATTCAAGAAAGGAAAAAAAAATCTGTGATCTCACTGTAATCTTATTTCCTGACGTGCTTAGCATTTAAAAAAAAAATCCCTTCTTCCTATCATTTCTGGGTGTGCATGGATGTGTATTTTTATGCTAAATAAAAGTCGGATAGTTTGTTCAATTACTTGCAGTGACAGAATATGGACAAAGCTAGCTACTTTCTTTTCTTTTTTTTTTTTTTTTAAAGCCAGCTACTTTCAGTGTGAAAATAGCAATTAATCCCCATGTTTACATCTTCGTAAAGCTCTCTCTTCCTAACATGGGGTCTTTCATGGGGCATTGGCCTTGTTTCTCTGTCTCCCACATAGAGCACGCTGCTCAGAATTTGGATGTGTGTGGCATTTTCTGGAATGAATTGTGCATCCGAACTTTCTCGTCATTAACCCCATTAGAAATGGGGTGGCAGGATGGGGAGCGCTGGACTGTCGCCCAAGCTCTGGTACTGACGTGTGTGCAGCCCCAGCAAATCACGTCCCCATTCCGGGCCTTCGTACGCTCATCTGTAACCTCAGCGCACCGGACCAAAATAGTCGTTCTCAAACTGTATTAGACTCTAGATTTTTCCCCCCAAAATGATAAAATAGATGAAATTAGAGCTGCTTTGTTGGAAATGGAGACCTTGGAGTTCTCCCTGCTCAGACTCCCTCACCACCTGCCTCACTGGGCTCCATGTTGCCTCTGGACACTGGCTCTGGTGATCACGTCCCAGAGCCTTGCAGTGGAATACTGACCCAGGAGTGGGTAACACCTCTCAACTTCCCGTTCCTTTTCTGTCACAGGGAATGTGTCATGGCAGTTCCCTGATCTTCTTCATAGCATCTCTGTGTCCTTTCAGTTTCAATTCTGTCCGTTGGGACAGGCAGACTTCCATGTCCAGCTACCCCTCTCTATTCTGCGGCAGCCCCCACCCCATATCAATGGAGGCTTGGAAAAGGCGGATATTCGGCACCCCCCCCCCCCCCGCCACCCAGCCCAAGCCATGGCCATCGCCTCTGAAAGCTTTGTGCAGTCTGAAACCTCCCGCTTTCTACCAGGGAACCCAGTTTATGATGCTCCGTGAGAGCTGCTGCAGGGAGTAACAGGGATCGAGGAGGCAGCATTTAGGCAAGTGACGTCACTATAAATTACAGTAAGGTCAAGTTTCAATCAGGTACAGATGAGATTCGGATGCTTTTTTGGAAGCCAACTGTCCTCCTTTCCAAGAACAGAGACACGCACCAGATAGGGCCTTCTGGAAGCATTTATACAAGAAGGGCAATGAGCCTCTTAAATGGACCTCTGAAAAGTGGAACGCTTTACTAACATAATTCATCAACTTATAATTTTATTATTTGAAGCCATAGGTCATACTAATATGTTATATTTTAAGGCAAACATCCTGTTTTACTCCATGCAGTTACTTCTCTATTCACACAACTAGAGTTTTCCTCTATCGTGTCAAGGACGTGGACTTTAAAAAGGGCACGTGGAAAGCCTAAAATTTCCGTGGGAAATGATCCTTTTGAACAGTCTATATAATCTATATTCATATTCCTGACTGTATTAACTGGGTTTTCTCACCTGAGATGTCTTCTTAGAGTATGTTATTCTGCTGAATATCTTCTACAGAGCTAAGACAAGTTTAGGAAGTTTTCCATATGCCGATGTATTCTAAAAACATGTAATTTTTGAGAAAAATTTTGGATGTGAATGGCTGTACTTTCATATGGCAGCGGAAAAGACAGACTTTTCCATTTTTCTGTTCAGAAATGTTCTGTTTTGAGCTTTTGGAGGGAGGGAGTTTCCACCTGCCAGACCAGGAAGTACGAACGGGAAATCGTTCTCCTACACTCATATTATGACGGGACTGGATTTAGGTACATACCTGAGAGAGAAGGAGGAGAGCCAACAGGAGTTGAAGGGTTTGATGAAAAGCTGTTGTTAGTGTGATCTGGAGAATAGATCTTAAAAAAAAACAGTGGGGAAGAAGAAAAAAAGAAACACACCCTCATTTATTAGGAATAAACAATCAACAATTCCTTAAATAACCAAGTGTCATTGCAATTCACCTAAAAATTACAAGTCATAAGATACACGAAACAATGGACTCTAGTACCAATATCGTAAAATGAAAGATTTAACACTTTAATTTTTCAAACTAAGAATTATGAGCTCATGTAAAATGGCGGGACAGTACTGGACCACAGTCAGTAGACTGTGCTTTCCCTCCCATGTTCTACTGTGGCTCCGTGGCTATGAGCAAGCCATATGGACACCCCAAGCCCCCCTTTCTTCCTCCATCAAACAGGTTAGACAGCATCATCTCTATGATTTCTGTCCAACTCCTTCTCAACCACGATTAAGGCACTTAATGCCAAGGCTTAAGAATGCGCAGATGAGGGGCGCCTGGGTGGCTCAGTGGGTTAAGCCACTGCCTTCGGCTCAGGTCATGATCTCGGGGTCCTGGGATCGAGTCCCACATCAGGCTCTCTGCTCAGCAGGGAGCCTGCTTCCCTCTCTCTCTCTGTGCCTGCCTCTCTATCTACTAGTGATCTCTCTGTGTTAAATAAATAAATAAAATCTTTAATGAAAAAAAAAAAAAGAATGCGCAGATGAAGTATAAACTTCCACTTAGGTCACAATGCTGAATTAAACTTACTTTATGCTCCCAATGGTAAGGAAAAGCTAACCAAAGAGACGAAATGTTAGAGCAACAAATCCCCACTTACATTTGCAAATGGCCACATTTAGCTTTTGCAGACAACAACAGGCATACTCCCTCACACAAACGAGGCATGATACTTTATCACTAGTGAACATGCAAGACATGCTCAATTCTAGCCTCCTGGCAGCAGACAGGTGAGGCAAAGAAACTGAGTCCCCAGGTGCCAATTATGTGACAACTTCTCACAGAGCTCGGTATGGTCTTTTTTCTTTTTTTCTTTAAATGCCTTTCCCAAAGTGTTTTAGAATTGCTCCCTGCAAAATCAGTCTTAGTCAGTCCATGAGTACCATACGACTTTAGAGAAAAATAAGAAATCAAGACAGAAGATCTATACAGCGAAAGGCCCTGAGAATATCCACAAATCCGTAACTGAGGACTGCTTGGCACCATTGAGAGGAGACAACCTGGAAGGGTCAGTCTTTCCCTGGAAGCTTCAGAGCTCTCTCCTCAAATTTTCCCACCACCATTCTGCAAGAAAGCTAGCATTTCCAGAAATCAAGGCTATTTGCCATTCATTTTCTACAATTCCAAATGTCCACTTCTGATTAAAGTTCACCCTTCCACAATGGTACATATGAAGTCCAAAGTCAATATTTCCTCACCGAAGCAAGTGCTTTCCCCAGAGCATCTCCAGTCTGGGAGCTGCCTGCTGCCCCGCTTCCTCTATTTGCTGCAAAAACAAAAGGCAGAATATGAAAAACCAGGCAGTGAGACGTCTAACAATTTTCTATTCCTGGTCCATTTACTCACAATTTAATTGCATTTTTAATGCTAATTACAACACATTAATCTTTAATTAGCATTAATTTGTTTGCTGAGGTAGATGTCAAATATATTCATGTTACTTTTTTTACAGATAAAATAGAAACCTGACACCTTGGTTTAAAGATGAAGTGTTCCAGTTGCTATGACTGGCCCCCTGGTTGCTTAGGAGTTGTTGGTGGGGAATGGTAGCAAGCGCGCAAGCCCAGGGGGTTCATGGCTACGAAGTAAGCAGTACGTTTCACATCTCTGAAGTCCTCAAATTGTGCCTCTTCTCGCTATTTCAGAGAGTCAATGGAATTGTCTTCACAAATAATTTATGCCAGCTTTCCGGTTTTTAAAAAATTTGATACCTAGCAAAACGAGGTGCTCTTCTTGGCAAAAATAAAAGAAATTCTATAACGGGTCTGGCTTCCTAGGCAAGAAAATATTTTTAATATTTTAAATAACACATACTCTACATATACTCAAGTCTGTGTTTACGTTCAAAAAAAAAAAATCTGAACTGTGATGCTACAAAAAAATCAATATGGTCTCGAATTCCAGAGATAAAATAAGTCTACATATTCATGAAGTTATCTCTGTCATCTTAAATATTGGTATTTTTTACTACAAAATAGATGAACCAAGGACTATCATGAAAAAAACGTAGATTCCAGCCTGGAATTTAAAGAATCAGCTCTATTGAACAGTATTAATACAACACTTAGAACATTTGGCATATGATATTTATTAAGGCCTGAACATTAGCAAATAAACATAGTGTTTAAATAAAACCTATTAAACTCCAAGGAGCCGTCTTTCACTATTTTGTGAAACAAAAAAAGGAAATCTGAAGTCCACTGATCAATCCAAACAGAACTTCATTGCACTTGACATATCTAAAAAAAAAAAAAAAAAATTTCCAGTCCTCTCCTTGACCCAAGAGCACACTTGCTGACAAATGTGTCATCTGCTTCCAGATCTGTAAAATGGAGTAGTGGGGTCAGATCTCAAGTGGTTGAATTTGCTACTTCTCTAGGTTATAATTTCATTCTCCTGACCTCTGCTTAGCATAGTTAAATTATGCTTGCTATTTTTATAGGGTTATAACGTTGGGTATGTCAGTTCAATAATCTTTTGAGGTGTGCTTTATTTGTTTAACAAAACCCACACCCATATTCATTTGTTAATTACTAAAACTGAAAGAAAACTGGTATGCGATAAAAGGAATGCAACTGCCCTCTGACAAAACCATTCTTTTTTGTATCACAAATTCACACTTTTAAAAGTATATCGAGTATTAGTGCTAAGGATTATAAGTATAAGCACACTTTTGAAATGAGTCAGACATACAATGAGCTAGTGGAAGGAGCTCCCAGATGCCACTAATATTAAAAATATTTAAGTATAAGAGCTAATTGAAATTATATCTTATGTAGAAATGAAAATTTCTGCATTGAGGAGCTCTTTGAAAATGAAAGACAATTCTAAAGAGAAAAAAATAAAGATTTTGAAAGCACAGAGAGCACTCACATTTTTTTCAGCATGTACTAGAATGGTATTTGGGGGCAATTAGATACTTTTTTTTTCCCACAGAAATAATATTATCACAGATACCTAAATATTAGATTTTTAGTCAAACAAATTTGTGATCTGCTTGATTAAAAAACAGGTCTTTGTGAAATGGAATTTCAGAGCCACACCGAAAAAAATTACATTATCTACTAACACAAAAATCTAAATTAAAAAAGATAAGCTATTGTTTCAATTACAGATAAAGTTTGCTACAATAGTAGCTTTCAAAAGATTAAATCTTCCTTTAAACAACTTTAACATGAGGACGACAAATTTTTCAAAATATATTTTCATGAAAACCAAAAGAAATATTTTAGGGACATTTAAAAAATAAATTCTCTCTCTCTCTATGTATGTATATACATATATATATATACACACACACACATATATATGTACGTGTATATATATATATAAAATACACTTGAGAAGAGAGAAGATGAGATCGTTATGATTTCTTTTGTACTACACCTTCCCAACTAAACTTTCTATTACTGCCTGTTTTATAGAGTGCGGTACTAGGACTCAGGAAGTAGAATAAAGACTAGAATCAACTTCTTACCCCATGTGGTCATGAGAATGTTTCAGAAAACTCCAAAGGCTACTCATGGAAGCTACTGATAAGAACAGACTATTTTTTCACATGAAGCCATTCTACCTTGCAGCAGCTGGAGGGCCAAACCCAAGGGTTTAAATTTCAAAGCAGCATACTGGGGCCAATTTGCCCTTTCAGTTGGAATGCCTTTTGTTCTGTTCCAGGAAATGTGGGAGAAGACACATTTCCGAGCCTCTGAACACGTTAAGCTACATTGGTCCTTCTCTTAAAGATTTCTCTTTTTATTTGTGTGACTGCTATGTCAAAAGACATACATAATCAGAAAGTGAATTTAAATTATCAGGTAGCATCCTCTTTTTTATACTGAGAAGTAATGGGTCGTGTTTGGCAAAATACACTTTCTAATCAAACTTTGTGCTCATCAGGTCCGTGTTATGGCTTTCATGTGACAGGACTCAATTCCTGTTTTAGGCCCAAGTTTTTGTCAACTCATATCATTAGACATTGCCAAAATGCTCATATAATAGGAGGAGAAGCAGAAACTACTGCCCCTACTAGGTAAAGATGAGATTGATTTCTTGTTATTTTAGCTCTAATCAATTTCTCTTGCTCAAGAAAAAAAAAACAGTCTCTAAAGCAGTAAGGTAAATATGAATATAAGATGAGCAGTTATTAAAAGGAACTGCAATTTTGAAGGGGGATTCGAGACTGCCAGCCCCCTAAGCATTATTCAGATGGTTTGAACACAGATGCTGCTGCTGGCTAGAAGATGGAGCAGAAGGAAGGGTCTGGTACCTTCTGTTTCATGTGGGACCACCCTTGGTCTCCGTCTCCGCTCTGTGGAAACAGCAATTCCTATTAGAACACACCCTAATCAAAACACCAGGATGAGTGGTGTCTGGGAACTGGCTACCGAAAATCAGAATTTGGAAAATGGGTTATCCCTTTATTGCACACCCATAACCTCGGGCTGGGAACATTGGAAGATCTAAAAGGAATAAGAACTACAATTCAGAGTGAATTTGTCTGAAAGATGATGACTGCTTTAATATTGAGGGTTTTTCGAACTGTGCCCAAGTGACCTTCATGTGATTAAACTATGAGAAGCAGCATAATGCTTCCAAAATGAGCCATGAGTGCATCTCTCTAAAGATGACAAAAGAAGGAGCATCTCCAGCATTGTTACTACACACGATTTTAGAGTAAAGACTCAAATAGAGGCCACAATGCACTAATTTTTAGCAGGAGGGATTCCTAGGAATTCAAGGGGGGAGTTGGGCCCCAGGACCATGTGCAGGAAATGGACAAGAAGACTTAAATCAAACTAGTTTATTGTTCTCCGTTGGTGGTCTTTGTAACTAAGATGCCATGTCACTGCTGGATAAAATCCATATTACTCTTATGTTCTGTGCCTGTTCATCACCCAACTGTATTTGAAGGCTCGAGATTCTTACAAAAGACAAAGTGAATATTATATGACTACTCTAATAATAAAATTACTGTGAAACCAAGTCCTCAAGGGGAAATGGACATAATGTTTCTACTAGAAAAGCCACATACTACAATGCATCATGTCATACAAACATGTCATTAGAAGTGAAAGTTGTAAGCCAGATTAATTCAGGAACCAGATAGATATTCCAGGGTAATTTTTAGCATATGTTGCATTAAATCAATCACGGTAGTCTGTTCCTTCAACACTGTTTGGTTTGAGGTTTAAAAACATGGGAAGTTCCATGCATTAGAAAGCAGGCCAGTTAAAGGCTAATGGAACAATAATAGTTATTATAACAATAATGTTAGTTTTATGCCCAATTCCCTCCGAGAAGAAGGGAGGGGGTGGAGTCCCAAACAACCAGGGGTCACGCCCTGGGAATATATACAAATGGTATCTCCCAGTGGGGTACTGGGGCGCTCCTGTCCTTGAGAAATCTTGGGCGACTATGTTAGGCTAGGCAGTGCTCTCAAACCTTTTGGTCCAGACGGGATATTGGGCATTGCAGGTAAGAAGGAAATATGTAGATAGCAACATATATGTCACGGCTGCTACCCTCTAGACATTTTTATCCTCTACGGGTTGGCTTGTAATCACTTGCTCCCCTTCCTGCTCTGCGTGCATGCCGGCATGTGAGGCCCTGGCCCCGGCAGCTTCTGATATAAAGCCAGCAGCATTGCCCTGGAAGGGTTTGAGGAACAGAGTTGACAGGATCTGATGGTGGTAACTCTGGATCTGGCTCTTCTCTTCAGCGGGGTACTACTCTACCAGCCCAACCAGAAGGAATCCAAGCTGTGTCCTGTGCGTTATAGTCATGTAATTCCCGGAAGCCTAATGAACCCTTCCGGTTCAGAAACGTTGACTGTAACCTCCAGAGTTTACTGGCAAGGCTTTGAAGGAAAGTACTCCGTGCCCCAACTAAAATAAATGACAATTCTCTCAAAAACCCATGGGTAGATGTGTCATTTAAAAAAAAAATAAAAATAAAAAAAACCGCTTATGATAATCGGGATGTTTTGTCCTTCTTAAGCATTTATTTCTCAAAAAATGCTATTGGGCATTAAAGGACAAAAGCCAACAAAACAAGAAACAGTGATCACCTCACCAAAGTCAAACAAGCCACTGTGAGCCTTGGCAAGCGTCTGCCATCTTTGAAATGCAGAGGACAGAAAGAGGGACAAGGTGATTCCAGGGGGTCACCTTCTGATGGTTCTAAGTTTGCCCCTCGCTCCGCATGCATTTTGTAGTTCTGTGATCAGTTCAGGACATTCACTGGTGGCCAGGAGGACACACTATAACATGAAACTCAGAAGCAGGGCAATGATCTCCTTCTGAACTGAAAAAAAAAAAGCAACTTCCTAAGCCATCAACGCCATTTATGAAAAGACTGCACTGCGTTGCACTTTTTTCACCAAGAAAACTTGAAAAATGTGATGTCCATGTGTTAGTGCCTGAACCCCATTCTTACGGCATTAGTAGTGCTTACAGTCATTTTCTACAGAATCATGTGTGTAATCTCAAACATGTGTCAGGCTATGTGTTCCCTATTTACCAATTATTTAATTAGCTCTGTTTGTTCTTTGAGATATAGGCAATGTAATATTTCTTTATTTCCTGCATTTCAGAATGAGTGAGTATATGCCAAATATTTTCAAAAGTCTACAGATGTATCCTATTAATCCATACTGTTTGTTAGGGAAGTATCACTAACATCAGAAGAGAAATCTTCTCTTCTTGTTATACAGACATGCTGCCATCCCTGACTTCTACCACACTCTGAAAATCAATCCAAAGCCCAAGAAAATTAAAGTGGGAAGAAACATGAGCCATTCGTCACCATGCAATACCAAGACTTTATTATCCTATTTAAAGTTTCCTCTGTATTTTAATGTAAGAAATCGCAGGACATATTTTAAGAAAGAACATTCTAGAACGCCCCCCCTTAACATAATCCTAAAGTAATAACAGCATTTATGCAAGTTAATAAAGGTCTGTTCTTCCAAAAAGCTGAATTACCATGTCTACTTATTTCCCGAGAAGATTATAAAGCTTTCTGACATTCTGCTAATAGATTTTGACAAGTATACCCATGATTATGTAATAATCTATGTAATAAAATTATTCTTAAAAACCTTTTTCTGGGTTCCAGAAATCTCTTACTTTCTCCTTTAAAATTATGGCTCTTTTAATATTGTAGAGACCCTCCCTCCACTTCAACAGGGCCGCCGTGGTCCATATAACAAGTCCATTCCATCTTTAGTGTGTGGTTGAGCATGCAGAAGTCACCTACCGCTCCATAGCTGCCCAGACCCAATGAAGAAGGACAGCAGACATTCCTGTTCATCCACAGGCTAATGATGAGTCAACCATCTCAAATAGAGCAAATCTCAGTCCCACTGGGATTTGTGGCCATGCTGACCACAGCTCATGAAGAATGATGACTCCATCTCAAAATATCTCTTTCTTCCCAAGTTGTGGTGCCTTGCTCCCCAGAAAGACTGTTTTGTACATCATTCAACACAGAATTTTTTTCAAATAATGCCCAAGTATGTTTTCCTCAACTCAAGCTTTTGCTCCACCTTTATACCTTCCTAAAAAAGAAAATTACTCAAACCACAAGTAGACAGGAAATCTGCCGTGTAAGAGGATGAATGACCGGTCATCCTTCTTTATATCGAGACCTCATGACTACAGAAAGGGGCTTTCCATTTGTCAAACCACATTGAAATGAAATATGCTTTTCTCACCCTTTCAGTTCTGCACTTCTTTCTTTCTTCTTGTTTTTCAAATCTGCCAAAACTGCATTGATAGCTAACCCAACTTCCCCAAGTGACCTCTGTCCATTCCTCTCCAAGGTCAAACTGATGCAACACATTTGTAGAAGCTTTGTTATGAAAAGTTACGAAAATGGAAACTCTTGTAAATTTGCTTCTTAGTGAGACATGATAGCGACGGGCTGCGAAGGTGGCTCATCTCAAGTGTGAAATATATTATTGAATAAGCAGGGAGTGTATTATTTAGGCAGAATTATATTTGCAACATTTCAAAGCACATTTCTTCCCTCTCATCAAAAACTTTGCCACATAAGTGATTCACACCACTTTCCCAACTCCCATGAACTCTCTAAAGAAAATGAAAAACTGCAGAGAGCTAAAGGGAATAAACAGTAGGATTATTCTGTCACACATTCTTCTCTCTAAAACATACAGTTAATGTTCCCATCAGGGACCCACGGCAAGAGATCCTGAGGCCAAACAAGGTGTCAGGCTGAGCTGGGACCAGAGTAGTGGCGACCCGTGGAGGCTGAGGTTTTATTAAGACCCTAGAACGGGGCACCTGGGTGGCTCAGTGGGCTGAGCCTCTGTCTTCGGCTCAAGTCATGATCTCAGGGTCCTGGGATCGAGCCCCGCATGGGCTCTCTGCTCAGTGGGGAGCCTGCTTCCTCTTCTCTCTCTGCCTGCCTCTCTGCCTACTTGTGATCTCTCTCTCTCTGTCAAATAAGTAAGTAAAATCCAAAAAAAAAAAAAAGACCCTAGAACGTCAGGCTGTGGAATTCCTCTGCATGGCAAAATTGCTTCTTCCCTTCTGAAAGACTCCACGATGCCACATTCTCCAGGAGGTGAAGCCATCTAGTTATTAATAATCACCCATGAATATCACAGGAGCTTGTCTTTGGAAGACTGTGCTATGTCATGGTTAAGAGCCTAGCACGGTTGACTGGATTTGGGAAGGGGTCAATAACTACTGGTAAGAGCTAACTTGCTCCCCATCTCACTAGTCTTCAGTGGTTTGTCTTATAAAAGTTCACTTTGCTCACTGTTGGAGAGTGTGAGAAGCAAGGTAGTTTTGGCCTAGTTCAACCTTTGTTCAATCTAATAGCTCACAATGAACCAAGTAGCCAAATATCAGTTTCTTGTGATGCCAAAAAAAAAGAAAAAAAAAGTGATTATGGACAAGCCAATGACTATTTCTGTTTGGTTGCTGTATTTTCATTCAGTTATGTGACAAATACTCATTGCCTACTTGTTATTCAATGATGAGGAGAAAAAAGAGGTCCTGTATTCTTAAACCCTGACCTTGCTTGTCGGCGTCAGAATCACCATTTCTATGACTCACCCATTATACTGTCGGTCCCGTTGGCAGGAGGCGTGCAGGAAGAGGAGCTGTAATGGTTTGTGCCACTACGGTGGAAAGTGGACATCGGAGGAAGACTGGAATTGATGTCTGCTGAGGAGTGTGATGGATAGCTCTGCAGCAAGAAGCAAAAAAAAAAAAAAAGCCACACTCAACCATGAACTATTTAGTGGGTTAGGTTTCTAGTACTCCTTTTGGAACTCTTCATTTTGCAATGGAGACAGCCTTTAGAATTTCAAAATATCCACGAATACATCTTGCTTAGATCTAACAGATTTCATTTTTCAAATAATAATATACGAAGACACATAGTTGGTTTGGGCTTGCATCAAATGTAGAGGAATACAATGGCCATCAAGGATGGTGAGAAATGATCACAATCTCTAAATCTAAAAAAGTATTGCTTCAAAGTACCTCTGAGGTGTCAGCAACAGAAAAGGCCACCTCTACTATTATTTATTTGTATGAACTACTGATCAAGTAAGAAAGATTCCATGATACAATTAATAAAACAGTATCGTGACCCATGGGATTGACACGGGTCAACTTTTGGACTAAATGACAAAGAGCAGTCAGTCTCAAGTCCTCTGCCTGTACAACTGGACCACCTTTCTGAACTCAAGCCAGAACAGAAGGGTAAATGGAAAACTTTTAAAAAGTAAAGATGATTAACTATCTCTCTAAAGCATCAGTATGTAAAGCCTTAAATCAACAACCATACTGAATTAAACTGGGATGAATGAACTGAGAAAGACTCATGTGAGCTCCTCACGTGTCCTCTTCATTAGTAATCTACCAGATAGCTATGAAAAAAGAATATCTTCATAGAAACATTTGTTTTAATGTTTCGTCTTGAGTTCAATTATTATCCTTGTGGTCCAAAGAAACTGCTTTTCTTGGGGTTATTATCACAGTGCCTGTAAAGCGGCAATCCATCTGCTTGGGAATGAGCAGATCACCAACAGGGACACAATTATTTACCAAAACACATCAAGCTATTTTCTTTTCCAAGATAAAAAAAGTAGCTTAAAAAGTTATTCTCATAGGTATTTGAATGTGTTAGAGACATGTAAAGGAAAACTATTTTGGCTAAACTATATTTCTTCTTATGGGTAATATATTAATCAGCCACGGATATTCAATTAAAATTAGAGATTGAATATGATGCTAAAAGTCAGGGATGCTTAAAGCCCAGGCACTTATTCGTAGGAGTGAAACGCCGGTGTCTTGGTATTTCTGTATTAATTTTGTGAGGCCCGTCTTGGGTTCTACCTCTTCCTTTAGTATTCCTTCCTACTTCCAACTCTTGCACAATCTCTTCTGTCTGAATCCCTAATGCATTCGCATTCCGCGCTGTGCCATTTAACACTTAATTATATGCCTTTCCTTGCTGTCTCTTTCAAGTGCATTTCCACCTAGACTGTAAACTCTTTAAGGGGAGGGAAGAGAGCTTACACCTCTGCATCCCACAACTTACAGCTGAACACATAATTATCTTATATTCTCAACGAACAACTGGTTATCGGTTGGCATTTAATAAATAGTGGATTGAAATACCACTTATTTGAAAGAGAATTAAACAGTCTAGGAAATGAACCTACATTAGATCTGCCAATGACATGGTGGATGTCTTTGACAATGTTAACTCTACACATTCAAACCAGTCCAAATGAAAGGTCAACGTCAGTGAAAAAGTTGAGATGATACCCTTAAATCTTTCCCACTTCCCAAGAAGGCTTTTCAAACTTTTTAATTTCATGGACCTCTGTGCTTCATCAAAAAATTCCTTAGGCCACCTGTTAAACTCATTCCTACTTGCCGCTCACAAAATGCCCCAAGCAGCCCAGGAACTTTTCTCCAAACAATACCAGAACGGGCCCATTGCATAGTACAGCTAACCCAAAACACTAGATAAGCCACGGAACACCAAACTTAGAACAACTATTTCTGCTTGACAGCTAAACACGGTAATAAAGTAGAGAAAAAGAAACTGAACATAGAAGAAAGAAGGAAACTGAAAGAAAGAAATGGTTTGCGTTCATTTCTACACAATGCTATTCTGTGCTGAGTTTCTGAAGAACAAGGAAACTGTATAAATCAGTCCCAGATATGCAAAAATCAAAACAGAGGGAAAAATTTTGAAAAATATTTAAATGACTATATAATCACAGGGTCGAATGGGAAAAAGATTTCCACATTGGGGAGGATTGCTAGACACTTTTAACATGGTGCAAAATGGGCAGTAATTCAGGATTTAACAGACAGAGGGTTAATACTGAGTTTAGAGAATGATAAGAAAAGTTCTTCCCAAGGCGCCTGGGTGGCTCAGTGGGTTAAAGTCTCTGCCTTCGGCTCAGGTCATGATCCCAGGGTCTTGGTATTGAGCCCGCATCGGGCTGTCTGCTCAGCAGGGAGCCTGCTTCCCACCCCCCTCTCTGCCTACTTGTGATCTCTGTCAAATAAATAAAATCTTAAAAAAAAAAAAAAAGAAAAAAGAAAAGTTCTTCTCCATTGATTTTAATAGGGAAACCAACTCAATCCATGTAAATCAGTTATTTTTAGAGACTCACAGAAAATAGGATACTGAAAAGAATTAATGAGATTTATTATTATTATTATAAATTATAATTTATTATGATAAATGTGTTATTTATTGTTTATTAGTTTATTATTATTTCCTTATACAAGAAAAAGTACCCTGAAAACTACTGTCACTCAGATACAATAAATACACTGCAGAGTCTATCACTGATGTGTGAAGTATGTCTCTTTTAGAATATTCAGGGACCAATGCGAGGTCTATTTTGCCTCTCTACCTCGGGCTATTGCTGCTGTCTGCCTGCTTGCTACATACGGAAAGGGGAGACTGAAAAAGCATAACGGCTTTACATGCCCACTATTGAAATATTTTTACTTACGATGACCAATTACAGCATATTTGGAGCCCAACAGACAGAATAAGTATTGAAAATGTTTCTATTAGTGATGCTTTTATCAACCTCTGGATTGATAATTCACAGATTAGAAAATAAATCATTGATGGCACATACTAAGAATAAAGTCATGCTTTGGGCTCAGGCAAATTTTATAACCTTGGCACCGTTACTCTTTTATGCCAGGTAACTGTTTGCTGTGGGGGTCTCTGCTACGCCTTGCAGCATGCTTCCCAGCATCCCTGCCTTCTACATGCTAGATTCCAGCGATGCCTACCAGCTCGAACACCCAAGAATGTCTTCGGACATTTCCACATGTTCCCTGAGGGGGTAAAATCACACCTGGTTGAGAATCACCAGGGTAAGGGTTTATGTTACAAAAAATTCAGAACTCTTTTATATTAAAATTCCAGATTCCTAGGACTATTTCACTCTAGGGGGCAAAGACCATGCCTAAACCATGCCAGACGGAGGTCTCTATCCTATTTCTAAACAAAACTCTGCCAAGTCATTCCAACCTTAAATCTTGTACAGCAATCCATTCCAAAGCTTAACCACAAACTCCATTCTTCCCAGTGATTCTGTATGTGTATCTGTGACATAGTAGCGATTAGCTGTGGGATTGTGTTGTAGAAACTGAAGCTGTAAAGGGGATTTAAAAAATCGAAATTGGTGACTTGACAGTTGCTACTGGAATGTGTGGATTTGAAGCTTTACAATTACACATTCTACCACAATGAGGGCAATAATGTTTCTAAAATGTTCTACCTTCAGAGACGATACGAATTTGGCCAAATTATACCCAAAATGATACAAGGAAAATGCTTTTCTTTTTCTCAAACTATTCTTTTGTTTTGTGTGAGACTGGCCAAAAGCTATAGATGAAAATCGGGAGGAACTACCATTATTTTCAAGTGAAAGGACACTAAGTACCTACTGCGTACTCAAATTATTCTCAGAGTCAGGTTCCTGAAAGGCATTTCAGCGAGAGATTTCCAAATGGTTAATACTGAAATTACAATCATTACTAGATATAATAATCCAACAGTTTCCCCATCAGTGAGAAAATTCATTAGGATACATTACCAGAGACCTCATTCATTTGCCATTTTTTTAAACAAACCCTTAATCTCTAAGATCTGCTACATAATATTAAGAATAAAAACGCCGGGGCGCCTGGGTGGCTCAGTGGGTTAAAGCCTCTGCCTTCGGCTCGGGTCATGATCTCAGGGTCCTGGGATCGAGCCCCGCATCGGGCTCTCTGCTCAGCAGGAAGCCTGCTTCCCTCTCTCTCTCTACCTGCCTCTCTGCCTACTTGTGATCTCTGTCTGTCAAAAAAATAAATAAAATCTTTAAAAAAAAAAAAAAAGAATAAAAACGCCATGTTCAGTGTTGGATAAATGACAATACAAATTCGGCATCTGATACAACCTGTTGGATTACTCCTTCAAAAGGATCTTTCTTCCTGGTTGATAATATTGTATTGGTTTTTAAGGTTTTCAGCAAAATTTTTTCTAAAAGGAATGTAGTTGGTTTCCTTTTTAAAATTACACTTTTTATGCATTTGAGCACACTTTAAAGATACCTCTGCCCATGCAGTGAATTTGATTGGGATAAAATCAAACCACCTACCTCAAAATTCTACAGTATGATAAGGCAAGGAAGAAAGAACAAAAATAAATGTCAAATGAACAACTCTTAGAAGGACTGACATTCCATGTTATGTTAGTATACTGCCAAAATCTTTTAGTTGTAATCAAAATTTTCCTTGCTCATAGGACAGATGTAGTTTTGATCATGGGTTCCTTAGAGAAGTGGAAAATGATGAAGGGGAAATAAAGATGTTGGCCAAGAAGAAATTCTAGTAAAATAATAGTTGATATTTCTCTAAGCTTTCGCTCTAATACCTCCAAGTAGGAGGTGGGAGAAGATAAAATGTGCAAGTAAATCATTTGCTATTTACTGAAGATGTGCTGAAATTGGAGATAGGTGGATTTACACATTCAAACTTGGCAGATGTTATAAAAAGGCCAATTTCATCTCCACTATTTTTGCCTCTCGTTAACAGACAGGCTAACTGACCACAGTGTCTCTATCACCAGGACTCACTAGATAAGTATCTTTCAAGGATATCAGAGACTGTAACTTCTGGAATATTTATGTTGTCAGAATAGAATATAAGTCACCTTTTCTATGTCTCTAGTGTTTGAATCAAAGAGAGGAAAGATCGCAGAAGCCCAGAAAGTACTATTTCCTATCGCAGAGCCGAGAAAGACACGTGAACCTGAGTTTTAGGAGAACAAGGGGCAATTTCAAGATGAATAGTGACCCAGCACCACGAAGGACCACAGGATTTGTTCAGACCCTTTTTCATATTTGTAGGATTATAGCTTCATACATTTTTAAAGTTATATGACTGTATCTCAAACCTAACTCATGGTCTCCTGTAAAGCTCAACTCAAGTTCCTAAGTGGATTCTGGGCTGTGGGAGTTCTGAGGCTGGAAAGGCTCGGATGAGCTCCTTCCTCCAAGATAAAGGGACACACTAGGATGGATGAGTTCAGGCAATGGGCAGAGCGGGCACTTCAGTAATGCAACAAGACAATGTTCTGCAGCGCGGCAGTTCTCAACTGAGTGAGGCAATGGAGCATCACATTAGCTGTAACGTGGAATTACAGCTGAACCACTGAAAAGTGGGAATCTGATCCAGGCAGAAAGCTCTGGTCGCTGTGACTAGTGGCGTGTATGGGAAACAGGAACTCTTTCCTTTGGGTGTGGCACCACGGGTCAAAGCTGTCACCAGGGACAGAAGCTGGTAAGGGGAAGTGGAAATGCACATGGGAGATGCCGGCCGCCTACTCAGTCTACTGACTGCCACTCTGCCCCCTGCAGACGACGGAAAGTAAACAAATAAATGACAAGGATCCACAAGAGCTGAAATTGGACAACTCAAATATAGCACATATTTATGTCCGAAGGAGGCTAACAGTATCATAAAAGAAAGCACGGAACAAAACACCATGAAGTTCAATGCCGAAGAAAAGCCACAAGAGCTTGCAAAGATGACCTATTCTGTCTTTGATCTCAGAAACAAGATAACTCTAAGAATGATGGGTTATACCGTTCCTACATTCACGACCGAGTCCTTGCGTACATGCACGGAAAGGCGGAGAATGGGATTTCGTAAACTAGCTGTGTTGTCCCCAGAACCGTGTAATTCTGCCTTACCAAGCGTTCGTGTGGGTGCAGGCTACAGTAGCTGCTAGACTGTGGAATATGAGAAGAACTGCCCAACATTCCTCCGTAGCCAGGCTGATTCATCCCACTGGAGGAGCTCCAAGGGTCACTGCTGTGATGGCCATCTGTAAAGGACAAAGAAAACCATGACTTTTCGGAGGCATTCAGCCTTGCCCTACAGAATAGGGTTTTTTCATATACTTGAAAATGGCTACCCGTTGTGCATTCATCTTTGTGCTGTTTTGCTGATTACATCAGAAGACAGTCATCCTTCTTTCTTCCCCAAGTGGCTCTATATTGCCAACAAATGTAAATATTTACCATCGGCAGCGTTCTTAGTAAAAATTCAGCTATAAAAGGACAGAATACATTTCTATGTAGAATTATGTTAGGTCAGCCAGGTAAACAATACTAAAGAAAACACTTCTTCTAAAAGTCCCCTGACCTCCTTTTCTATGAAAACAAACAGTTAAATGTTCCTAAATTTTGTGATGAAAATAAAATACTTAACACATTATAGAGTTGACAAGTGTACAAGTTTTTTAAACGCAGATAAAGAGATAAGAATGAAAAAGAACATCTCAGGTTTTTTAAAAGATCAAATTTCCTTTTTAATTCGTACATGGTAGAATTAAAGTTGAAATTACATTATAATTTATAGGGAATGTGAGTCTCAGATATATATAGTTCCAAGTTTTCTTTCTTAACATTCGCTTTCTGGTGCCTAGTTCTATTGCTACCTTAAGCCTTCGGTAGCCACTGAAAGGGCACACATATCATAAGGTAGATGTTACACTGCGGACAATTGTAAGAGGTTCTAGATTTTATAAAACTGTATGTTAAAAAGAGGTTTAAAATGATGCGGACATTATGTGAAGTACCTTTCAGTATTAAGTTCATCTTTGTTAATATCATATTAAAAACATTTTTATAGGGCGCCTGGGTGGCTCAGTGGGTTAAGCGGCTGCCTTCGGCTCAGGTCATGATCTCAGGGTCCTGGGATCGAGTCCCACATGGGGCTCTCTGCTCAGCAGGGAGCCTGCTTCCCTCTCTCTCTCTGCCTGCCTCTCTGCCTACTTGTGATCTCTCTCTCTCGCTGTCAAATAAATAAATAAAATCTTTAAAAAAAAAATTTTATAGATTCTTTTTCTTCTCTGGGTCTATTGGCCTAGAAGTTACTCTTAGGGATCGCTGATGTTCGGTGTGGGGTTTCTCAAAACGAAGGTGGTTGGTGGGGTGGGGTGGATGAGCATCTATGTCATTGCTGAAGTCAAATTGGCCCTTGTTTCAATAGTTCTACCGAAATGATTGAATGCCAGCTGAATACCAGATCATCAGTGGGGTGTTCACAGTACAGCAGGCACTGCCTCCTTGAAAATAAGATTATTTTCACCATCTATGTTACATAATAAAGGCCTTTTGAAAATTTTGGCAATAGGCAAGTTAAATCCAACACTATATACCACAAACCTTTTTTTTTTTCTCCCCCACTGAGCTTTTAAATCCAGAAGTTAGAATTCCAAAAACTGGAATAGTTTCAGGACAGGGAGGAATGATCATTAGATTTCTTTAAAAAAAAAAAAAAAATCCTATCTGAGATTCTGACCACTTAAGAGTTTTAATCAAAAGACGGAATTTCAAGTGAAAAATGAGGTCACATGGTAGTGAGGTTAAAATATGCTCCTGAAAGTCTCCGACAATCTTTCACCCAAACTGCATGTTTTTTGAAGACCTGAATTCTCAGAGCACCAGGCACCCATCACTGAAGGAAGCCGGTGTGAGAGGGGGTCACAAGGTACCGTGATCCTAATGGGAAAACAGAGGACTTTCTAAAAGATATGATTCACGCACTTACGATGTAGCTTTCAGGTTGTGGAAGCGTAGATGTCACCTTAACTCCAAAGATGAAGTTAAGGCCCTAACATTTCAAATAGACGGCATCAATGACAAATAAATTGGGAATATATAACATTGAACAAGAGTCTCCTGAAACATTCTGACAACATAGTGCACTATATGGAAATACATTTAGGATTTGTTAACACAGAACACTCGACTCAATGCAGACTTATAAAAATACATACTTTACATAAATTATGCTTTTCACAGTAAATTAATATTTATCACATCCCATGATCTTGGCATAATGTTGTTTTGAAAGAATAGAATTAGATGTGTGCAAATTAATTGTGCTCATCATAAATGTCAACTCAAAAAAATTTTTTTTTGCCTTTTTGGGTATTCATAGCAGAAAAGCACATTTGTTCCCCATATTCTGCGTGGTCTACTGTGGTGCAGAGCCTTACTGTTTTCTGTCTTCCTCTACCTGACCTCCCATGCGGTGTGCACAGTGGAAGCAAGCACCTTCCTGAAGGCAGGTAGAAGAAATCTATCCTGTCAATTTTCTCTGTGAACATCTGATGTGAGCGGTGAGTCCCTGCATTGACAATCTCGATAAGCACCAGTAGAAGAGCCGCTCTGACTGGTCGTCAAGAGAGGGGCGGGGCGGGGGGGGGCGGGGCAAGTGGCCGAAGTGCCTTTTGTCATGGCCCAAGATGCCCTCAAATGACATACCCTGCTGGGTCCCTTTGGGAATTACACCTAGGACAGGTCACAAAGAAAGATAAAGGGCCCTTATGAACATGAGCTCTATTATGTGTGGAACAAATTCTCTCCATTCCTGGGAGACCCATTTGATTCAATTTTATAGATTTTCCATGGAATTTCACATGTGAACCAAGCAACCCAGAAAACCTCATACTCTGAAGGGCAAGAAAATCAGTTCCTTTTAATCAGAATGACTTTGAGTATGTCCACTGCAAGATAAATGAGACACCAGGCTGCTCCCCGGTTCCGTGCTGCTCCAAGGGTGCTCCCCCTCCCATGACATGGCCCTTCCTAGAGCAGCACGAAAAGGAAATCCCAGGGCACGTGGCCAAGGCACACTCAAAAAAGGTTTTCGCACCCAGGCAAAAAGAGTTAAAAGTTCTGCATACAGGTACAGGAATTCTTGGTAAATTCCATGTCTATACTTCAGAGTATTAGCTTGGCAACAAGATCATCCTATTTTGACAATAAATGCCACAGGGTTATCAGGGATGAAGTCCCAGGTGCAACCTCTGAACAGTCTGTTTTTACACGCAGCTGGTGTCATTCTAACTATTCGGTCACTTCCGAGCAGCAGAAAGGAACCATGCTACCAGTGGCAAGACTGTAAGCTCAGGGGTACACATCCATGTACATTTCATTAAATAAACTCCATGATTAAAAGAATAAATACACTTCACCTACTGTGAAACTGTCATTTTCTCCATTTGTCTTGGACAAAAGCTGGGTCTTTCACCCTAAGTCAATTAGCATGTTTGGGTGGAGACTCCGTTGTGTAATGAAATAATATTCTAGTCTTGAGATAGGTGGCTTCATCTTAAATGAAGTTCTTGTTCTTACTTATAAATTAATAAGTGGCCAAAATTTTTATATGAAGTTATACATATGGACAATTTGTTCCCAGTTGGCTAAATCCAGGATGCTCAAAATACACACTGAACCAAAACACTTCTAAAAATACACACACATTC
Organism: Meles meles; assembly: GCF_922984935.1. Taxonomy (NCBI): domain Eukaryota; kingdom Metazoa; phylum Chordata; class Mammalia; order Carnivora; family Mustelidae; genus Meles; species Meles meles. The sequence continues at coordinate 76,293,721 of NC_060077.1, forward strand.
TTCTTGGGGAGAGAAGAGGCAGAACTGATCTTTCATAGAAGACCATCCCCCCAAGAAGCGTCAGTTCTCAGGGAAGTCAACCAGTTTAATCTTAACTCATCATTGCTCAACGGGCTTTGATTTGAAAAAAGAGGTCTTAGTCGAGTTTTAATTAATTGATGAATTTTTAATGAATTCAATTCCTAAGAAGGGCATGACCTTCACTATTCTCCACTTGCCTAATATTCCATTTGCTGAGGATCAGTTCAGCAGTCTTTCGCCCCGCACACGACCTGAAAAGACCCAGGGAGATTCTGCCCCGTGGCTTTCCCCGCAGAAGTGGCGGCACCTTACCCTGCATGAAGAAGGAGCTAGGGAAAGTGCTGGCTGCTGGTTTCGAGGAAGGGTAGCCTGGCGAGTCCCTATTGTAGTCGGCAGTGCTTGCTGATGGAGCATAAACCTGAGGAAGGAGAGACAATTTAGTATTGCTTGCTGCATTGACCAAAGCACCTCAAGGTCCATTACGTGATAAGAAGCAGGCACAAAATGCTAAATTTCCATGTCCGTTCCAAATCTGATCAAACCCTAGAACACTGCCCCTTTCAGAGCACAGAAAAACAAAAAAACAACAACAAAAATGCTGAGTGGATTTGTGTGACTGGAAAACCAGGGGCGGGGGGGGGGATATTTTCCAGTTGTAGGCAAGAATACTGCAAATTATGTCTAGTTAAATATATTATATAATACCCACAGGGTTGTCCTATCCAAGCATCTTTTTTCTTCTTTTTTTTTTTTAAACATAGATGGCCTCTGAGGTCATGAAAGGTGCAAACAGAAGGGCACACATCGAGCTTTTCCCTTTTACTCTACCTTTCAATTAAAATGTTCACATCTGAGAGAAAGAGACAGAGACAGAGAAAACGAATGCGCTATCCAGACCACAGAAAGTGACAAATACATCTTGGAATATTAAATTCCCATAGTGTCAGCTTTTTGCAGAGATGCATGAAAAAGACCATTAAAAGCCCAGATCTACATAGACCACCAACAATCGGTATGTACACAGGAAGAGGGGGGAGCACCCCTTTATAGTTCTTATTACATTTGTGTGTGCAATAAACTTAAAAAAGTGTGCCAAAATCCTAATTTACTGAACATTCGTTTACTAATACTCATGAGACTTGGGGAACCAGTCCTTTATAAAAATAGCCTGTGTATTTTCTTGTTTATGTTTCCTCTAAAGGAGGCAGCATAGTCGAAAAGCATAAATTCATAAGGTATAGTTTAACTTTAATTGGTTTCCCCCCTTGCCTTTTCTGCTAAATATAATTTTTTCAAATCCCTATTTTCTTTTGCTCCGAAAGTTCCTCTCTCCAGATGGTCGGAGAGACTGAAACACTGTCATCCTCTTGATGAAAATGGATACCTTCCTGCCTCCATTTTGAAGCAGGCAGCGGCTCACAAAATTGGCAGTGAGCCTACAGTGATATTCTCAGGTCACAGTAAAAGAAAGAGAAATTCACCAATAAAAAGGCAACTGCAGAGTTACCAAAAAATACTCCCATTTTTTTTAACAGAGCACGGAATAAACACCCTAAGAAAAATTATATAATTGCTCTCAGAACACCATGAATCACAAACTAAGCATTAATACAAGGTTTAGGATTTCACAAAGGATAGGTCCACAGAGACAGATGTGGGAAAATATGCATACACATACATACATCAAATGAATGCTACATGTGCCCCACAGTGCCCTTGAAAATTGGGAGGTCCTGGAGACAGAACAAAACAAAAACAAACCAGAAGAATCCAGGCACACGTTAGAAAACAAGGGTTTTCTGCGGTGGAGGGAGACAAGTCCCCTATTTCGTGGGCTGTATTTCATTTTATTCTGTAATTCTCCTTGAATTTTCAATATATAAATGTCTATTTGCTTCTATTTCTACAGGGCTTACAATAAGGAAGACATCTTTTTTTAAGCATCTTTAAGAGACAAAGAATAAACCTTAAGCCAGGAAATCTCCAAACAAATCAATATCCTTAAAGTTTTATCATGCAAAACCCAGTATTTTCTTGAGAACTATATACAGCTAATAAACAGTTAGGGAAATACTACTGGATGTATTTAGAGAAGGTCTTGAGAGTAGGCTAAAAACATGAAATAAACATTACTGTCTAGAAAAATGGGAAATTGAAAATTAGATTATCTCATTCTAATGACAGAATGAGATCAATACAGCTACTATACCTACCACCATGTACCTACGGTGTGGGCTACTAGCCGGACAGCTATTTGGACAGCTGGTATTGACACAAGCTAAGTGGACGATGTGTCAGTCTCAAATTTTAGAGATCAGCATATTTACTACAAAGCTGAAAATAAACTCTGACCCATATTATGAAATCAATTTATATATATTTTTTAAATTTATTTTCAGCATAACAGTATTCATTGTTTTTGCACCACACCCAGTGCTCCATGCAATACATGCCCTCCCTATTACCTACCACCTGGTTCCCCAACCTCCCACCCCCCACCCCTTCAAAACCCTCTGGTTGTTTTTCAGAGTCCATAGTCTCTCATGGTTCATCTCCCCTTCCAATTTCCCTCAACTCCCTTCTCCTCTCCATCTCCCCATGTCCTCCATGTTCTCTGTTATGCTCCACAAGTAAGTGAGACCATATGATACTTGACTCTCTCTGCTTGACTTATTTCACTCAGCATAATCACTTCCAGTCCCGTCCATGTTGCTACAAAAGTTGGGTATTCATCCTTTCTGATGGAGGCATAATACTCCATCGTGAAATCACTTTATATTTGAAAACAATTTGAGTAAGTTCTTTAGGATAATACATAGTTTCATTTTAATTACGCTCTACTACAATATCTTTAAATATGCCCATGACTATGTCAATACCATCTGATGGCACCTAACAAGGCTCACCTTTTTTCCCCAATGTGGGCAGAATTAGTTGATATTTCTTCTGGGAGAAAAGGATAAATCTTTGGTAATTCTGCCCGCATACAAGGAGGCTCTTGGACTATGAATTACGATCAAACTCAAAGATCTGAGAGTAAGATTACTCATCCCAAATTTGTAAGTACCACCTGCATAACAAATATCTACAGGCTTACAAAGTTTTTAGGATATATTATACTACATAATTTCTATTTTTCTGGTGTTATGGTCAAATGAACACTTTTTAGATAACAGGAAAGTCTTATTATCAAGAAATGGGCCATGTTTGCAGAAAAAAGGCAATTTCTGCATATTTTACAAATTTTCTTTGTACTGTAAATTTACAGATCAGGTAAAATGTTATTTTCTTTCCATTTATGTACTCCATCTTTCCCACCACAAAAGTTAATTTTAAAGTGAGTAGCCTACAGAATTATTTATAGAAATGTAATCCATGCACAGAACTATTACACTTTTTTTAAAGATTTTATTTTTAAGAAATCTCTACATCCAACATGGGACTCAAACTCAAAACCCTGAGATCAAGAGTCATATGCTCTATCGAATGAGCCAGCCAGGATTTTCTTTTTTAAAATAGAAGGAATTAAAAAATTTATTTGGTTCAGCTCCCCCCTCATTTTAATTATAAGGAATTCAAAAATGGAATGGTGAAAGCCACCATTCAAGATTTGCAACTTGCCCGACATACACAACAAGCAGTTGCTCTTTCTTTAAAAATGGTGGTGGAGATATAAGATGATATTTACGAAAACAGACTGACATTCATCCTTCACTTTATCCTTAATGTGTTCATCTCTAATAACCTGGATGACCAGGAAGCTGCGTTGTTATTTTTACTTCAGTCAACTATTTTGCCAATTTCTCAATGAAAAGACTCCAAAGTATGGGTTTCAATAATGTATTTAATAGAGATACTAAATTCAATAAGAAAAGCTCACATCCAATTAGTTTTAATTATTATTATTTTAGGTAACTGGAAAGATGACAAGTATTTGTTAACTAAAATGTTTTTTATTTAACAGGACAATGATAAACATCCCAGATATCTCTAAATAGTTGGAGTCATTTTAATGACTAATATTAAAATATCAGTCCAGTGAAAAATGAAAGAAAAATCCCAAACTCTAGCTCAGTGTACCAAAGTGATCCTACCTCTGAAACATGAGAATAAGTCTAAAGGGAAACAAAAATCTATACTTAGTTTTTCTCTGATAAGGTAGCTTAGATCAAGGTGACTTCTGGCATTCTTATTCCTCCCACTAGAGAAACCAAAGAAGGGTGAAATTTTTGTTGCAGAATTGGAAATGAGGAAACTTGGCCAAAGCTCACTGGCTACTGCTCTTTTCGTGAACTGTCTGTGGAAAAAAAGTTTCATGGGGAACTAATAGCAAAGTATAGTTTATGCCCAAATTTAGCACCATTATCTTTTCTCGTACACTTCAAAATCATAAATATAGAAATTCTGAGTTTAACCAATCTCTCCAGATAACACCAAAAACCCTGAACTCATAAAAAATTAAAAATATATATATTTTTCATTTTACATATTTTTGTTGTAATTTGAGAAGAATTACTATATTACATTAGCTGTTCCATCCAATGTTCCTGGTTATCCTTTGCTCAGTCATCAAAGAAATAATATGATACCTTCTTTTAAATAGGATCTCTGCCTATTAGGCCAGAAGAAAATCAAGCAAATCTGCAAAATGAAGGGAGCAGAAGGCATAGTCTACCTTTCCCCTTAATGTTCTCATTTTTATCTGTCTTGGCAGATCCGTTTCACTTATGAAGATTTAAAAAATAACAATGAGCCAGTTGTTTAGGGTCTCTCGTGGAATAGCTTCCGTGCAAGGAGCTCGACACACTCTACTTGTGGTTTTCCTAAGGGTCACACAAGATGGTTATTATGAATAGCATCATTCCTATTTCACAGGGCTGAAGTATCGTAGAGAGGTCAACTGTATTGGTCCAGACCAGCCTGGGTGCGACTGCAAGTTTCGCCATTCATCAGTTAGACAACCTTGGACCTGTTCCGTTAACCTGTCTGGCCTCCAGATTCCTACCTGGAAGATGGGAATGGCAGAGCCTGCTATGCAAAGTTCTTATGAGAATAAAATGGTATGTTGTGTGTGAAACCACTAGAAGAGTACATGGCATGTGTTAAGCATGCAAAAAAAACCAAACCCCAAAACAAACAAAACCCAAAAAACCCATCAGACAATAGGGTTAATCCTGTGCTGCTACTGTTTTTATTATCTGAGAAAATGTGACTCAGGAACGTTAACCCACCTTTTCTACATTAACAATTAGTCAAGTGGTGAAGGCAGGATTTAAATGGGTCATCAGAGTCTATATTCTTTCCATAAAAAGCAACTCCTTGCTCTCAAAAAGCAAAAAAAGAAAGAAGTGGTCTTTTTAAACTATCAACACGAGGCTGTACTTTGACCACGGTTTATAGAAACATTCTTATGGGGATTTCATTATTACTTTTTTTTTTTTATTTATTTGACAGAGAGAAATCACAAGTAGGCAGAGAGGCAGGCAGAGAGAGAGGAAGAAGCAGGCTCCCCGCAGAGCAGAGAGCCCGATGCGGGGCTCCATCCCAGGACCCTGAGATCATGACCCGAGCCGAAGGCAATGGCTTAACCCACTGAGCCACCCAGGCGCCCCTCATTATTACTTTTTAAGAAAATAAAATGTGATAAGACATGTTCATAGTAAAACCAATCTGTAGTAATGTTACTTGCTTCCTCAAGTGGGGAACTAAGCTCTAAGGGGACAAAGAGAAGGGGCTACAGGTCCTGGGTCATGAGGTGTGGAACTGAGGGAGGCTGGATGGTAACTAGTAGGATACACGATTCACCTTTAACATTCCTTACCATTACTACCCCATTGGGATTCTGCAAGTACCATCGGAGTACCGAATTTGCAAGGAGAAAAAGTTCAGACTAACTGGAACACTGTAGTCGAAACTTTCAGACTCTTAAAGAGAGTTGCTGTATGCTCCGCGATGGCTGGAGAATAACAAAGCTAAATTATGCCTTCAGTGCCCATGTGCTAGCAAGCAGGGTTCACTTAGTAGTTAGACTTTGGCAGATTTCACAAATATTCTAAACTATGACAGCAAAACAGTCAAATGCTAAGCATTCACAAAGGTAGGCATATGCTTTGATGCTTCCCAGCATCAAATGGGGAAAAGTATTTGGAGGTGGATCAGCTCACTGCTCAGGCAACGGGGCTGGACCCTCAACTCTGAAAATATCGTTTGAAAGACATGGGTTCTAGTAAGAGAAATGAAGGGCTCAGGGGCAGTGGTACCTCCATATTCGGAAGAGTGAGTATGGACCCTATAATTGTGCCATGTAACCAAGGTAAATGTACATTGCTAACTGATCCATAAAGAGGGGGGAGATGTACTTAAAAGAGGCAATCTCCAGAGAATTCAGGAAAAGACTTGGCGTCATAGCAGAAATGACCCAGCTCTGCAACCAGACCAACTGGGTTCCAATTCCAGCTCTCACAATTAATTGTGAGCTGGCTGGTGATATCGTGAGTCTTAGTTTTCTCACTTGTGAAACAAAGTTATTCTTTTGTGAGCGTTAGAGATCCTACCTGTCAAGCATAATTTTTTTTAAAGATTTTATTTATTTATTTGACAGACAGAAATCACAAGTAGGCATAGAGGCAGGCAGAGAGAGAGAAGAGGAAGCAGGCTCCCCGCTGAGCAGAGAGCCCGATGTGGGGCTCGATCCCAGGACCCTGGGATCATGACCTGAGCCGAAGGCAGAGGCTTTAACCCACTGAGCCACCCAGGCGCCCCTCAGGCATAATTCTTAATCAGTTGTGGGCACTCAGTAAATGGTAGTATTATTCACCTCTTGTTGTAAGAGCTAGTCATGGCTTATAGCTATTTCTAAAAGTGTCTGGATGGGGCTATCCAGTAAAGTAGCCATTAGTAATATATAGTTATTTGAATTAAACGTAATTAATGTTACATAAAGTTAAATATCCATTCCCTTAGTCACACTAGCTACAGTACCCAAGTGTTCAATGGTCATATGAGGCCACTGGCTACCATACTGCATATCACCAACATAGAACTTTCCCACTACGGCAGAGGAAGTTCTGTTGGAAGCACTGGCCTAGAGTCGTGCTTGTCTGTGAAAAGTCCTACTGGGCCGTGTGTGTCACCCTCTGTTAGAGCAGCTATGACAATAATGCCAGCTCATTTAAGATTTGATATTCCCTTTAGGCTGCAAAAGCAAGAACTCTTTTGGTGGACGAGTTGGAGAAACAACTTCTAGGTATCCCTAGTCCCTAGCATATAGCTGGCGTTAATAAATGTTGATGCTACTGAAGGGTAGGACATTTAATTTTATTTACTATGTTTAGAGTTCCTTGTACTATGACATTTTTTAAAGTCCTTTTACAACCATCTGCCAAAATTCCTGCAAATTGTACCAAGTGGAAGGAACACGAGGCAAGAGGACCTGTGACTCTGGGTTTCTGGATATGGAGGAAGCAAAAGAAATGCTTCAATTGCAATTTTGTCCTTCGCCCCTAGTGTCTTTGGCAAAGGAATTATAGTTAGACATGGTGTGATCACTTTTTCTAGACGATAAAAGTTGAACAGATATTTAAGTTTTTCTGATCATGTGTTTTCACATTATTGGTAATTGGGTCCCTCTATTCTACTCTCAGTTCATTTTTATTACTTTTTCTTTTCCTTTTTTTTTAATTTTTTTTTTTTAAAGATTTTATTCATTTATTTGAAAGACAGAAATTACAAGTAGGCAGAGAGAGAGAGGAGGAAGCAGGCTCCCTGCTGAGCAGAGAGCCCGATGTGGGGCTCGATCCCAGGACGCTGGGATCATGACCTGAGCCGAAGGCAGAGGCTTTAACCCACTGAGCCACCCAGGCGCCCCTCTTTTCCTTTTTTTTAATCTTTTTTATATGACTTCTTCACAGATGCTCCTTTCTCTTTTCATGCTACTTTTCCACCTGCTGCCTCTGTCTTGCCTCTTGGCGTCATATTTTTAAAGCTCAAGTGCTTGCAACCTTATTTTACAAATGAGCAAAGGAAGAGGTTAATGGACTTATCCAAGGGCCTGGACAGAGCCCAGGGCCCCTGGTTTTGTATCCAGTCCTCTTGGCACTCTCCTTTCTAAAGTCTTTTTAAAACTTTATAACTTAAATATTCTAATGGGCAGTAAAATGGCATAAAAGGTTAATAAACAGATTCAAGTAACAGAGTTGAGTAAGTTATTATAAGGTTTAAAGGCAGTTAATAATGCTCAAGGGCATAGAACAGTCAGGCAGTAAATAATCTGAGAGTGCAAAAAACCAACAGCAAACTTCAGGAATAAAAATTATTCACCTGGTATATTCTCCATACAGTAGACTCAAGTCAAGGAATATTTACTAGTGGTAGAAAAATCCTACTTCATTTCCAGGTGATGGTTAAAGGCGAATTTGCATTATTATCACAAAAACAGGAAATCTTTTTAGAGATAACATATAAATGTCTGCAATATACTGACAAACTGATGGATATTTAATTATAAATGGAAAATTTCAAAGGTCGTAGGCTACTGAAATCATGAAGCTTATACAGGAATTAACCAAATAGTTCTAAATGCCCTAAAATCACTTCTGGTAAGAAGGTCCCCACCCCCAAACTATCTTTATAGGTAGTCTGAAAAAAAAAATCACAATTATCTAAACATGTATAAAATGTAGCATTAGTGTATGTGATATTCCTCTTTTTTCCACTAAGAAGCAATGACGTGTCTTCACTCTGCTCTATTCATCACAAAAATATGTATATGATCCCCCTAAAAGAAATCCCTTAAGTATATAATATATATTTTAATTATTTTTTAATAATTTTAATTAATTTAAATCTATTTTTATTTAATTTTAATTTATTTAATTTAATTTGATAATTTAAATTATTTAATAATTTATTTTAATTAAAATTATTTAAAATTAAAATAATTAATTTTAATTAAAACATTTTTAATATTTCATGAATTTATTTTGAGAGAGAGCACACAAGCGTGCATGCACAGTGCACAAGCGGGAGTGGGGGAGGGGCAGAGGATGAGGGGGAAAGAGAGAATCTTAAGCAGGCTCTATGCTCAGCGCAGAGCTTGATGTGGGGCTTGATCTCATGATCCTGAGATCATGACCGAAGCCGCAATTAAGAGACAGACACTTAACCGACTGAGCTATCCAGGCGCCCCCAGTATGTAATATATTCAGAACATGTCACTGTGCGCACATATCCACATCCCCATCACAAACATCACAGGCATTTTTCCATTCTTCTAAATAATTAGCTCAGGTTTGATGACCTGTTCATGATCAGATCAGTACATGAAATCTGAAGCTACGTCCTGTAAAGGAACCAGAGACAAGAGTTTTATTCTTCTCAGCCACCAATTTCTTTCTCTGTGTGAAGAAGTAGTAGAATTCTAAAAGTTTTAACTCCCTTCTTTGTTTGCATCTTTACCGATCAAATTCTGGACCGGGCAGACATCACAAAGACCCCAAACACAACAACAGGAAGGAGAAAAAGGGCATTGAGTGATGCATAAGAGATCAGAGATCGGGCCCCAGAGCTGGGGAAGCAGGCGGAAGTGGGTGGGATGCAGGCAACGCATTTCCCTAGGAGAGCACCTGGACTATGGCAAGATCAGCGATTATGCCGCGAAAAGGTGAGCTGGTCCCGTTATCGTGTGCCTCCTGCATGCAAGCTCCCCAGGCGCTAGGAAAAACTCAGTGTTCTTTATGGGCGGGCAGCCTACATTGTTCTTTCTGCAAATAAAAAGGCCAGGATAATTCTTATGTTTTTTAAATACAGCCAGCTATAATGTATTTTTCAAATCCCCCAATCAAATTTCAAACTCTAAAACTAAAATGAGTCCAGGTAGGCTTTGAGATGTATAAAAATTTACAAGGGAAAAAAAAAAAATCCTGCTTCGATTTTTTAAAGAAGCACTGAGAAGTACTAATAGTCGTACAATAATATTATTGTAATTTAAATCTACATAGTATCCTGTTATTTTAGAAGGATTTTCAATGTGTTAGCATTCCAAACCTGAGACAGTAAAACAAACAGGAGAAGTACAATGGAGCTTACTCTGCTGTGATATCACAGGTATACTGTGATATAGAACGTTTGAGATTTTTAGTTGTTTTCACATATTATCCTACAACCATCTCAGTGATGTATGCACAGAGTTGCCAATTATAAACAAAGAAAAGAAGTCATGTATTATGGTATCATCGCTTAATACTCTCCAGAAGCAAAAAAGGACCTGGTCCCAATGCCTGCCAGCCCCAAGCTCTTGTCATCCTTGGCATGACAAAAATCATGACAAAGATAAAAACAGCTAACACTTTACTTAGGACATGCCAGACACTATTCCAGGGGAAAAAAAAAAAAGGTACATATACTCACTTTGTACACTCAAAGTGCTGTTTGATTACTGAAACAGTTTTATAAATAAGGACTCTAAGAGAGACGTTACATAACTCACTCAAAGCCACACAGCTTGTTAAGTGGCACACTGGGCAAAATCGCGTAGGTTTGTTTCAGAGTTTGAGCTGTAACCACGATTCTGCAACATTATCTCTTAATAGCTAAGAATTCTCTCCAGGGTGTTCGTGGACTCCTACCGACACCCAGCCCTGTGAATCCTGGGCCCCGTACATCCATGCCCTGACCTTCTAGCAGCCAGGTGGCTGAGAATGCCATATCAGTCCTTCTTGTTCAATAATACTGATGTCAGAAAGGCGGAGAGTGACCTGCTGTGGGTTACAGGGGCGCTTAGTGGTGAAACCAGACCCAGGCCTCAAAACCAAGACACTCAACTGATAAAAAGCACCACATTACAACTTCAAGCATTCAAGTGAAGTGTTAATATAGTTCCATCTATGTGTACTAGCCTCTGGCTCCAAATACTTCTTTTTATTTTTACACCTGCATTTCTCTTGCTCTTGGCACGAAGTGAGAAGACGCTGTATGTTTGCTATTACTTTCAACGTGGTGTATCACAGGAATGCCCACTGCCAACATTCTGAGTACCTTGGCCCTAGCTGAGAATGCCTTAAACGGATTAAGTTACACCTGGCTAAAGAGCTCTTGAAACACTTAATTGCATAAAATTTGGTCCAGGTGAAACCTGACTTCTTCCTGGTTGCATTCCTTCTGTTACTTACTCACGTGGGACTTGGCCTCATCACCAGGCTCAGGACCGGCGCAGATAAGACAACTGTGGGTTTTAAGTGCATCACGATTCTTTAATATGTTCCAAACACCTAACCAATTTGTTTCTAAGCTTTTATTTATTGAATGCTCACCAGAAATTAAAGGTACTGTTAAGAAGAACACGACTTTCAATTTCTATCAGTTACGATACCTAGTTATTTTAAACCTTAAACAGATGTAACTGAAGGACTTTGATCTCTGCCCCATCACATCAAATTCATGATTGTTAATTATTTCTAACAGATCATATCCCATCTCAACACAACTGATTACCACCAACCACAGAAACAACAAGGTTTAACCAATATTATGAAAATATGTGCCATGTATGTGTGTGTGTATGTGTGTGTATTTGAATGAACACAAGAAACACGCCAAACTAAGAATAACATCATAAAATAGAGAGAAACATTCATTGTTCTGCCAGAACAGATTCTAGAGCTCTTCTCTATGTTTGAGGGCTGAGCTTGTGTTAGGAGGTGGATGGTCCATACTTTAGGGTTCTAAGAGTATTCTTCACCCTTTCCCTTTGAACCCAAGGCCAATAGGATGATGCCTGAAGCCTAGAGCTGACATCCTTCAATGGACGTTAATAAGCTTGTCTTTTAAGAAGGGATCTAAGCTCAAATAATTTTAGATTCCATTGGAATGAACATATAACTTCAATGCTGCAGACCTTTGTCAATGAACATTACCATGAGGGGTAAAATCCTACATCCCTGGAAAAACCTTCACAGTCACAAACCCACTTTTCAACATACCTCCAATCATCCCCCATCTCAGAAAATGTTATCATCTGCTGGGAGCTATTACAATTCAACATGATGAGGTCTCAGATCTTTTCTCAAGAAGTACTTTTTAGAAAGAATGAGAGAAAAAGTGAAGAGGGTATAAGGCGACAGGGGGGCTTTACAAGAAGGGAAAGCACCATCAAAGGAAAACACGGACTATGTTATAGTTTGACCTTGCACAACCAAACGTGCTATTCCTATCCCTCTAATCCAGGGTCTTCAGGACTGCCTTTGTGCATAATGAGCACAGAGGGCCAGAGAGCCATTAACCCTAAATCAACATTCCTTCCCAGGAAGCCAGAAGAATTAGAAAGTTGTGTCAGACAAAAGCTGAAAGACCGTTTCAAAAATAGAGACCCAAGCAAGGAAAAAAAAAAAAAAAAAAAAAAAAAAAAAAATATATATATATATATATATATATAGTAAGACCAAGGTTCTAATTGATATTGCAAAGACAAGAAGAACGATCAAAGAAACAGTTCACCGAGGGGTATATGTACTTCTCCAGACACCTTCTTTGCCATGAACTTAACAGTACAAAAGGAAATTTGGTCTTATTCTATAATTAGTGATCATAAAAAGTTCGTATCTTTGTAATGTTTTACATTATAAAGACTCTCTGGGACTCATGGGTGGCTCAGTCAGTTAAACATCTGCCTTCAGCTCAGGTCATGGTTCTGGGGTCCTGGGATGGAGCCCTGCATCAGGCTCTCTGCTCAGCAGGGAGCCTGCTTCTCCCTCTGTCCCTCCACCCCACTTGTGCTGTCTCTATCGTATACATGCTCTCTCTCTCAAATAAATAAAATCTTTTAAAAAAGAGAGAGATTTTCTGTCTCCATTATTTTATTTAAGAATCATTTTGAGAGGGGCACCTGGGTGGCTTAGTGGGTTAATCCTCTGCCTTCCGCTCAGGTTATCTCAGGATCTTGGGATCGAGCTCCGCATCGGGCTCTCTGCTTAGCAGGGAAACTGCTTCCCATCCCCTCTCTCTGCCTGCCTCTCTGCCTACTTGTGATCTCTCTGTCAAATATATAAATAAAATCTTAAAGAAATTATTTTAAAAAAAAGAATCATTTTGAGATAGATTATCTATCCAAGCAGTTGCCCACTTCACCCATCTTATATAGTAGGAGACAAAAGCTGGGAGAGCTTTTACATGACTGGTTGGGGACAGGAGGTGGGGGGCTATGATCTACCTTGGTTTTGGCATTCCAAATCCCAAGTCAGAATTGTTAGCACTTGATAAGAATGTCCTTCCAAATCACCTATGGTCTAAGGAATCCAGAGAACTAATTTTTTGTATTAGTAAAGGTTATCTACTAATGTCAACTAGAGTTAAAGATGAACTCTATGCTGTGGTTTGAAGCATCGAACTTAACATCTGATGCTTCAAACAGAGGTCATCATCTGCTTACTGCGAGTGTTGTTATGAATAGTGAGTTTCCAATTTGGTGAAGTTCTGAACAGGAATCATTGCCATGGTACACTGTACATTCATGACCCCAGCCTCCCTTTCACAGAGGTGGAAAAAAAGCAAATTGTCTTTCTTCTGCCAAAACATATGGCTCTAACTCCTTTCCACTGAAAACAAAAGCATGAAATAATTACCAAATATAAGACTGTGGCACAGACTGCACTGAAAAGAAAAAAGCATGTGAATTGTCAATGTCTCTGTCTAACCAACCACCTCTCTATCTGTTATCCATTCAAGGACCTGCCCCTCTCTCATGCACAGGGCACTTTCAGGTAAAATCAGTTAGCAGTATTCACTGATGTGAACAGAGATTTTAGCTAGCACAAGGCTAGGGGCTTTGGTACATTAAAAAAAAAAAAAAATAGGACTCTAGAATTGTCATTAGGAGCAAGTTGGGAGACCTCAGATGTACAACAAGCAACTCGAAGATATATGTAAATGAGTATTTGTACAAAATGTTTATGCCAAAGAAATGTAAAGAGAATTATCCAGGGTTATTCAAAGACTTCTTTTTTTTTTAAAGATTTTATTTATTTATTTGGCAGAGATCACAAGTATGCAGAGAGGCAGGCAGGAGAGAGGAGGAAGCAGGCTCCCTGCTGCGTGGAGAGCCCGATGTGGGGCTCGATCCCAGGACCCTGGGATCATGACCTGAGCCAAAGGCAGGGGCTTTAACCCACCAAGCCACCCAGCGCCCCTATTCAAAGACTTCTTGAGGATGTATGGGCTTAATAAAGAAGGGCAATAATATTCCTCAAAGGGAACTGGGCAGTAGAAGAACAAATTACCACCAATAAACAGTTCCTCTTCAGGAACATTTAAAATATTAAAGGGCGCCCGAGTGGCTCAGTCGGTTAAGCGTCAGAATTGGTTTTGGCTCAATCATGACCTCAGAGTCATGAGATCTAGCCCTGCACTGGGCGCCAGGCTCAGTAGGGAGTCTGCCTCTCCCTCTCTCTCTCTGTCCCTTGTGCGTGCTTGCGTTCTCTCTCTCTCTCACTCAAAAAAATATATAATTAAGTTGACTTTCTCTAATATTTGAATTTCAGACACTTTTTTCATCTGATCTAATTTTTCTTAATTTTAAAGATACACAGTTTAAAGATCTGTGGCTACCTCAAATATTTTTCTGGACTAACAAGGGTATAAATAAATACAAACCACAGTAATTAACAATAAAAATTACAGAAAGAATGTTCCTTTGATGTTTATCTAAGAAATGAAATGTTTGATAACTAAATTACTTCATTCAATAAATTTGAATCTTCAAAACTAGAAATGTAAAATCCAGATGATTGTTTAATATTAAGATAAAGGAAGCAGTTTCAAATTCCCAATGTTGATGAAATTAGTAAGGGTATTTTTTACAAGAAGAGGAATTTTGCATAATAAAAGGCCCAGAATTGATTTTTGTCTTTTTTTCTTCCTTGATAAATTATTATCTAAGTGAGAACTTAAGAGAAATACAGAGAAATGTTAAAAAGAAGCAAGGGATATTTCCTTTTTTCTTCTACCTGATGGAGAAACACCCATTAAATAGAGAGTCCTTTGCTTATATAATTATGATACATTAGGTCCTTTGTCTGGAAAATTTCCTAATCGTAGGTAGATCTGGAATTTCCTAATCTCTAGATAGATGGATTATGTGTCTACTGTGTGTGTGTGTGTGTGTGCCTGCGTGCATGCATATTTGTGTATACTGTGATAAAATTACAGGTTTATAGAACACGGCAGCAGGAACTGTTTAATGGGTATAGGGTTTCCTTTGGGCCTGATGGAAATGTTCTGAAACTAGACAGATGTGGTTGCTCAACATTGTTAATGTATCAAATACCACTGAATTGTGCTTTTTATAATGGTTAGTTTTATGTTTTGCTAATTGCACCTCAACCAATGTAAACAAAACAAAACACAGTAGCAAGCTCATAACCTTCATGTTGTCCTTCACAAAAAATATTAATGAGGGCCCATCTGCAGGGAGATGGTATTCTGGGAGTAGAGGACCAATGATGGTCAAACTTCTTAAGCAGTATGTCTTGTCATCAGGTGCTAGATGGAAAATTTAGGCAAATGATGTAGCCTTCTTAGGAGAGCGGTCTTTCCACTGAAATAAAAATGATTTCTCACTCATGATCTCTTTGTTAGCAAACTCAGTGCTCTTCATTCTACCGAGATGAACTTACGGCTTAATGGGAGCCCATGTATGCCAAATTATCAAATTGTACTTTCAAACATGTATGATTTGCTGTGTATCAATTATATCTCAATAAATCAGTTAAGAAGTTTAAAAGAAAGAAGATGAACTTAGTGATTCTTCCTCATCGCCAAAATATGTTAAGTGAGTTAACTAGCTATAAATAATGGTCTCTAATGTGCTCTAGGAGCAGGAGACCGTCTTTCCACTTTTGATTCTACTGCTCATTAATTAACTACAGGTAGGTCCTTAACCTCTCTTTCAATCTTATGGTAGTTATTTGGAAAGTAGAGATCATAACATCTGCTGCTACACAGAGATGTGGTACAAATAAGATCATGGCACTGAGAAAACACCTTGAAAAAATACGGACCTCAAGGTATCTCATTTGTATAGCAGGTTCAGCACCCTGATGATGCTTGAAATATTTTTGATGGTGACGAGTCTGTTTTCTTTAATGGAAAAACCTCTTGATATGTGAACAACCTATTCAGCTCTTGTCTCTAACAGGCGCAAGCTGGAAGGCTACAAACGATGTAATACAGACAGGATCATGGACCAAAATCCTTTTACAAAGAATGAGCTCAATACGTTTTCATCAAACATATTTCATCTTCTAAACTTTCCCAGTATTTTACTTTAGAAATGTGTAAATTTTATGAAGTATAGAAGTCTTTCCTCCCGTGAAACATGATGGGCTCCTGGGGGGCGGAGGGTGAGACTTGGAGCACGTTTCACGCAATGGCTTGCCCACAGCAGGTGCCCAAGAAATAGTCACTAAGCAAATAAGAGAAATAGCCAAAGTAAACGAGGACGAATTCCTTCCTTCACTTAAAAGTTTACACAGCAGATTTTTAGCACTGAAGTGCCTTACAGAGCTATACCTCAAGTATCTTTGTGGAGAAAAACTGTCCTCTGAATCACGAATGGCTTCTTGAAGGTATTGCCCATGAGGGTGAGCCCCGGCCTCTTACTAGGAAGAGGACAGCACGTGGCGATAACAAAGGTGGGTAAGATGATACACTGCCCCTGCACAGACATTCAGCACTGGATGCGCAGAACGTCTCAAGGAACTTGTGTAGAATTTATGACTCTCTCTGACTTGCTCTACTTGTGGTATCTGTTCCTTAGTTGCTCTGTCCACCTTTTAAAAACAAAGACTGCATGAAACTACAACAGAGAGTTAGTCTGCGACTTTAATTTTCCCAAAAAAGGTTGAGACACTTAAACAGAAGTCACATATAGGTTAAGAGCACACCTCACCTTTAATGGTGTTTCCTACCATTTCCATCTGATAGGAACCCCCAAACAGACTAAACTGTGAAAAGGAGGCATAACTCAGAATATAAACCAAGGTGCACCCACTTTGTTAAAAGCTCTCCCTTTCCATCTGCCATCGGATTATCCGGCTCTTTCATAGTTCTGTTCAGATCTGTTTCATCTCATTGGTTTGTAGGGCTCAGTTTTCCCCTTTGCATGTCTTCTATCTTGTGTTGCTGTCTTCTGTTTTATATTTATGATGTGTTTTCCCAAATATGCTCCAATTCCCTGGGATGTGTGTGTCTCATTCTCTTATCCTTCACTCTGTCTGGTAGATAAGATGCCTGATGCTCATTTTCAGGTGGTGATGATGACGGCAATGACAGTGACAATGATGAAGGAAAAGCAGCTGGTGATGCCCTTTCTCCACTTCTTTACTTTCCCTCCACACCCACTACCCCAGGGGAACTGCTCAAGAGCTCCTGGCTACTGCAGCCCAAGGTCATCTTTATCTCTCAACACCTCTGACACTGTTGACTACCTCTTCCTTCCAGTCAGATTTGCTTCCCTTGGCTTCTCTGACCAGGTTTTCCTGGTCTTCCTGCTATTCCTCTGGACTTTTACAATCAATGACCTCTTGGACATACCCCTTTGAAGGGCTCCTTATTACAGTCATGATAAGATCTAAACTCCTTAATAGGGCGCACAAGGCACTTTATGATCTGGCCACTGCTGACCTTTTTAGTCCCATCTGTTACTCCTATCTTTGGCACTATGAGCTCCAGTCATCCCGAACTACTTTCAGGAAACGGTATACGCCACGCTCTTCCTTGATCCAGCATTTTGCATGCCTAATACCCATTAATTCTTGGGCCCCGCTTCCTCCGGGCCAAATGTGGGACAGGCGGCCCTCCTGTGTCCAACTCTAACAGTCTGTGTTCCCCCGTCAGCGCATTTTCAAACTACATTTGAGTTGTCCACTTCCTTGTCTATCCCATGTCTGTCTTGTTCAGAGCTATATTCTAGTACCTGACTCATGGTAGTCCCTGAAGTTTCTTACCACCACTTGAGTGGAGGAATTAGGAAAAGTACTTTAATTTTTTTTTTTAATTTTTAAAACAACCAAACTAATTTCCCTATAAAATAAAATCCACCCTTTCTAAAACTTCAAACTGGTCATCTCAAATGATGGCACTACTCCAAAGAACAGATTAAAGATTATGTCCAAGGACACTTCTGTGACTTGCCTTCAGTGGGTAAAGCCTGAAGCTCCAGCTGTTTTTTGTTTTTTTTTTTAAGATTTTATTTATTTATTTGTCAGAGAGAGAAAGACAGAGAGAGAAAGATCACAAGTAGGCAGAGAGGCAGGCTGAGGCAGAGGGAGAAGCAGGCTCCCTGCTGAGCAAGGAGCCCAATATGGGACTTTTGTTCCCAAAACTCCCCTGTGGTCCCGCCCCGTACTTAAAGCCAGATGCTAAAGAACAAGATACCCGGGAGAGGAGAAGATAAGAGGTCTCTAAGATCTTTGCAATTGTCTCAGGACTTCGAATCCCTAATGTTGGCTCTCTATAGCACACTGTGGAAAAGAGAAGGCAAACTCCTACCACCTACAGAGAAGGCCACATAGCTCAGGTGTGAAAAAGAATAGGACCTCTGAGTGTGGAAGCCTGTGGCTGGGCTACGACCTAATGTCAAGAGAGGGAACCATGTATCTTCATGAGAGTTTGACCTGCAGTAGCTGATCACTTTAACGGGCAACATCGATTCCAGGGATAGTTGTTTTGTTGTTGTTGTTGTTGTTTGCTTTTTCTTTTTTTAAATAATGATGCTTTCCTTCTGTTGCACACCAGTCATACCACAGAGGGCCATACCAGTATGACTGTTCCTAAAGGTGAAATGATCTGTGGTATTCTCTAAAAAAGTCTGCTGTGCACCAACTGAGTGAGAAAATGCTAAGATTTGCATTTTCTTGAAATGGGATGCTATTTTTGAGCTTCTAATTGAAAAAATTTAAACTGCAAGTAATTAAGTGTGGGGGAGCACACCAAAGGTGGCTCACATTTAGGCACATGGTAAACCGATTTGCCGTTGAACTGGGAGCTAATGTTCGGGCTGGGTAAGCCAAGCCATGCCTGTGTTTGTTCAGTGTCTCATACTATTTTTCGAATGTCATGGGCTCAGCAAAACCCAAAACACATTTTCTCGGCACTTCTCTCTATTCTCCAACCCATATGTATTTCGAGAGCCGTTTTAATTCATATGTTTCTGATTTATTTACATGCAAGTCATCAGAATGTTGTTTTGTGTGAACTATTTGATGTCCAGGAAGTCTGTTGAGCCTCTCCTTTGAGCCCCCCCCCCCCCCCCACCAAGGATCAGGAAGCCATGATTTGCAAATAGCTAAAAAGAAAAAAAAAAAGCCAATCAAAATCTCCAATATTTTTTCCTCAAAGGTTCAAATTTTGTTCAAAAGGAGGTGGCGTAAAGTCAGTACCATTCTGCAGTTGGCAGACCTTGCATTTTCCTGTTACTAATTGACACTGCCCTTCAAGATGGTAGTAATGTCTTCCTTGTGCACATAAAAGTGCATATTTGCAATGTATGAACAAGAACAGGTCCTAAAGAGAGGTGATGAGCTCTTCCAAGATTAAGTGAATGTGTTCTGCAACGTGGTATCTGGGGCCAGGGAGGGGGTCTCCACATCTAGAAAGAGGAAAGTGGCAGTTATCACTTTTCCAAGAGTCCTGAGAATTTTTCATCCTCCTAGGGACTTCTCAGGTAATCTCCTTCCTCAATTTATAAAAGTAACTCTAATTCAAGTGTGATCTGAAGCAGCTCACATACATTAAAAAAATCACCACAATATTACATTTCTCCGTTGGTGAGGGACTACAAACCAAGGAAGGAAGGAAGGAAGAAAGCAAGGTCATAATTTTTATTGCTTCCAAGGAATGAGTTAGTTTGAGGATCCCTTTATTCAGACTTTTGACCAAACAGGCTCTCTTTTTCTTTGATACGTATGAAGACTGTTGTAGCCTAGATTACTGATGGGTGCCTACATAAATCGGACCATTTAAAAAGATACTCCAAAAGGTAGAAATATTTGAGAAGACCGAATAAAGTTTCAATAGGGAGTAGTTTTTAAAGTAGCGGATAGTTTTTTTAAAAAAGAAATTGTATTTAAAAAAGTTGCTTCCTCTGCAAACTTATCTAAATGTCAGTCCCAAAACCAAATTAATGCTGGGCAAGAGGCATATAGCTGACATATAACACTATCTCATGCCTCTGTAGTGTGTCTCTAAAATATAAACCCACATTTCCCATCAGACTCTTTGTCCTCTGTTGGGAGGACAGATTAGGAATGCTAGTTAATCTGAGCAGGGATGGATAGATTTCTACCTATGCTGCCTTTCAAAACGGAGATATCTCTCTTCCCTAAAACTCTTTTCCATTTTCCCATTTCAAAACCAGAATGGTTAGGGCTAAAAAGATTCAAAAAGTCTTCTCAAATCAAATATCTCCCCAGCACAGCTGCTGTTAAGTGACCCAACAAGTTCTAAAACAGGTTTACAGCCCAAACACAACATTATTTTGCTATGAGTCCTCAATACCATATATTTCAGGAAAGCAACAATTCTTTTTTTTTTAATCACCAAACTGGACTTCTCAATACATCAGTCTTCAAAAGCAGCTAATATGGCATGAGCAGCAAATAGAAATGTTAAGTCTTAAACGGTCAAACTGAATGGTGATTTAAGGTTATAATATGTGTCCACTAACTATCAGTCAAATAAGCAAGTAGCCACTATTAGAATACATGACTAGAGCAAATCAACTAATCACTAGTCACTGTGAATTCAAACACAGCTCAGAGGACAAAACTGTAGGAAAATTACCAAATAATAAAATACAATTATTATCAAGACAGAATGAAGGAAGAAAAGATAGAAGGAAGGAAGGAAGGAAGGACACAACCATTTAGCAACCTAATCTGTATATTATCAGGATATACTTGGGTAAAGAGAAACGTACCCTTGGGCAAATATCTTAAGAAACAGTCAATTGCCATTGTAAAATTATGGTCTGTTTTATCTACAGAGTCTATCACACAGACATCTCCCTATAATTTAAGTCAACAACTAAAGTTTTTCGTTTTTACTGCCTTTCGATAAAGATCAGCTCTGAGGTGGAAATAAATATGAGGTGTGTCGAATATTATGGCTAAGTTTCAACTGCTGGCCTTCAGAACCAATAATTCACCTCACACTTGGAAAACTTTTTGGGGGGGGCCATATTTCTACATTTTGGTCCTGGTTCGTTGGTTTCCAGTTTAAAAGAAGGAAGAGGATAATAGAAACATTCACTCATGAGAAACCACATTACCTTATAAAACTATATAAATTCTTAATTGTGAGTAATATTTTGAAATGCAAGAGTTGAAGTAAAAAAGTCTTAGCCTCATGGCTATCCATCTGTAGAACAGATTACAAGACACGTGAATTTGAGAGCATTATAGAAAAATGTTACTTGGAAAGAAAACATTTTCATGGGTAGCATTAAAAGTGTCTATCATGTTCTTTTCCCCTCTTTGCCTTTCTGTTCCCCAATATTAGACCTTCCCTTGGCAAACTCACAGATGCGATCCCCTGCTGCGTAGCGGTAATGAGGAGCCTCCCCCTGGAGACCCCCCACTGTCAGAGAGAAGTCACTGTGGATGGGAGAGATAGGTCTCCAGCATCTCCCTTCCAAAGGGAAATGTTCATATAGACCTACGCACCCCAACTACCTCCTCCATTTTATGGCCTGAGACGCACAGGAAAAGAGAACCTCAAAGAAATCCTGCCTGTGTGCAGCATATGCCCAAACAAATTCAAAGAGGCGTCCTAGATGCAATGCGCGTGTGCGCTTGCTCGCTCTCTCTCTCTCTCTCTCTCTCTCTCTCACACACACACACACCAATCTCTATCGCTGCCATTTTTCAGTGTCATTTCAATGTTTAACAACCTGAACTAATAGCCATTTTAAAACATGTCCCGAGCTTCTGGAGAGAACCCACTCCCCACCACCCATTTGGTTTTTTTTTTGACTTTAGTATAATTCTGATCATCCTGATGGACTGACCTACTCTGGGATTCTAACACGAGAGTGGACAAATTTTTTGTTTGTTTGTTTTAATTGAAGGTCCTTAATGTGGGCCACATGTCTCTGGCGGTGATTTGGAAGTACAGAGAGGAGGCAGGGGCAGGGAATGCAAAGTGGTAGAGGGTTGGGGAGGGGAGGTTATGGGGGGGAGTGGGGAGGGGCTGGATGATGAAAAGACCAGTTCCACAAGCAAAGCACATTAGCAACCCAGAGTGGAAAGGGCCGGAAGGAAAACCCACCCACCTCACCCCTGCATTCATTCTATCAACCTGCAATTGCTGCAATCAAAACCATATGTCGGTTCTTCCAGATCTTTCTCACAGGACAAACATGCAAAGGGCCTCAGGCCTGGCGTTGCCATCAAATGGTAATTGATACCATATGAGCCACAAAATAGAAAAGCACATGCAAACAGCAACCTCTCTCGCTGCACCGCCCCCCCCACCTCCCAAACCCCTTCTCGGCCCCTTGAGAGGGATGAAATTGCAGGTCTTGCCGGGCTGCTAAGTGCACGGTACACCATGAAAAACAAGTGTACACGGCTCCAGGAACCACCTGTAAATCAGAGAGAAAGGAGGGTCCGCCAGCCAAGAGCCAGTCCCAGAGAACAGGCGAAGGCGAAAGGTCACTCCAGGTTAACACAAGGTCATCGATCATGGGGGAAAATGAGCACAGGTGTGAAGCAGATCACAGGCCTGCGAGCAGGGAATGACCTCCCCGTCCCACGGCACATCCGGCCTGGAGAAGGCTGGTGCCCGCTAAGCCACATCTGTCTTCCTCTCCTGAAAGTGAGATAGTGGGAAAGTGGAAACCGCTCCCCAATTACAAGGCAATTAGAAGGCAAGAGACTCCAGTCCCGCATCTGCCGTCCCCTTCTCCAAAGCTCTTTCTGCATCCCATTGTTTTTGTCGAAGACCCAAAAAAAAAAAAACAAAAAAAAAAACCAGAAAACCTGCTGAGCTGTAGGTCCTGGCAGTGGCTGGGCGAATGTAATACAGTAGGTAAAACACGTCTCTTATTTCTTCCGACGCTGACAGACCACAAGTAGCGCGCAGCTCTCGCCTCTGCATGTATATATTTTCTTATTAACTCGATCAGGCAGAAATTTGCAGAGATTTGTTTGGATTTAGAAGTCACAACAGAATGTCAGTTTTACAAACCCAGGCTCATTCTGTGGTGAAATGTACAGCTCTGGACCCGACCATTCACCGCACACATCTATCTGCCCCAATCCCTTCAGCAGCCGCTTCTGAACACACAACCGACTTACTCTAAACACACGCAATGGGTCTAATTTTTCCTCCTTCTGCCTATCCCATTATATGTGATATTTTAGTCTTATAGACCTTATGAAGTTTAAATATTTTCCAGATGGGACCAGGGAGTACAGAATCCTGTAAACACTCTCAGTTATAAAAAGACCAACCAAATACTGAAAACAGAAGAGAAAGATGATAGAGCAGCCTTCTCTCGCGAGCAGTAACCTCAAGAAAGAACACCACAAACTGGAAGGGGGGGCAGATATCAACTCTCTTTTCCTTCCCCCTAAATTCTCCAGGATTGGCTGATTCATCCTCCTTTAGGTTGTGTCTATTTATATCTATTCTCATTAAAGCATTCCCCCCCAAAAAGAGGATTCGAGCTCCATTTACAATTCAATACATCTCCACAGTTAAAAAGAAAAGCATCCTTATAACCCAAAGAGCACAGTCTCACAGAGGGACAGGGAGAAGGCCTGGCCATTGGGTCCCTTTGCCCAGAGTCTCAGCAGTCCTCTCTTCCTGAATGTGTGGCCACAAAAATCCCTGGATAAGGGGACGTTTCCCAAGGATCCTCAGCCTAGAGGCAACGCAGGGCCATTCATAATGACGCTCAGCACCCGATCCAAGAGAGAAAGAATTGAATGCACGAGGTGAGTAAAGTGACAAGGGCAGGGAATTAAAATGAAACTCCTGCCGCCTGGCAGGGGAAGGCAGAAGTAGGGCAAAGCGGGTGGGCAGCGTGGAAGCCAAGCAACACAGGGGAGCTCACGAGGGGTCCGATCAGGCAGGCTCGGGGTAACCACTCTGGGGAGACTCTGACCTTACCTCTGCTTTCCCTTCGTGGTCCAGTCAACAGAACCCTGTCTCTCAGAATCTGCATTGTTTAAATTTCATCCTGTGCTGTTGTTTGCTGATTGGTCAGACATGGCTGGCAGCATCAGAACTGCAGTCTGACAGACAAGGAGCAAGCGGGACCACAGCACAGAATTCATAATAGGAGGGAGAGAGGGAACTTCATGCTGGATATATGAACTCAGACCCGCAGATGTCTGCCGCAAGGCCTGGGGCTCGCCTAGGGGTGGGAGGGCCTAGGAAGGGACTGGGAGGAGGGCAGGCAGAAGGGGAGGTGGGACAAGCCCAGCCACCAGAATGACCAAGCACGAGGCTTCCCCTGGATGGAGCCGCATCTGGACCACGTTTAGCAGCTTCCCTCTCGCCACTCCCAGTTCCTCCGGGGGACACAGGAGGCTTCTCTCCCTGAATGCCTTCTTTACAGAGTCAAAGTAGGGTTTCCGGTTTGGGATATCCTAGTGGTCCTCGCCTTCCCTTGTTTTTCAGAATTGCTGACATTTTCCAGAGGGTACAGAAGCTACTAATGAGAAGCTAGTGGACAAGAGCCTGCCACCCAGTTTTTTGCTGTAGACAGGAAAGGTCTCCAACGTAATGACACTCTTCGTCTGACAGCAAAACCAAAAGGAGAGGAAAAGACTAATGTACAGTGTTGGGAAATGGTGAGATTCCTGGAGAAATAATGGAGCAGAGAGAAAAGAAAGGAAAAAGCTTGAAACTGGGGAGGACGGAGGTGGGGTATGTCTTCATTCTGACCCAAGTGCCTATTTCCCTCCAGGCCAGCAGGAGCCACTGAGAACAACCATGGCTGGCCACAGATCACTCTCTACTCTCGCCATCTTGCTCCCGGTAGACACACACACACACACACACACACACACACACACACACACAGCCTGAACCAGTCTACCAGCCAACAGGTATGACTGAATTTACCTGCTATAAATGTAGAGTCATTTCCCCCCCCACAAAAATTTTATATTTAGAGTTTTCACTTCCAAGAAAGGATCGATTGGAACTTCAGGTTCCTACTACCCTAAATCATGACTGTACAACTCTGGGGAAAAAAAAATCAGTAAAATTTTAAAATCCAAGCAGAATTCTCCAATGCTCAGCAAAGAACATTATTTATAAATGTCCTCTTTCCCAGCATTATTTGCTCACAGGAGTTTTGAGAAGGTACCACACATTTATTGCAGAAGACGACAAGTAAGGTACAGCGAGGGTAACAGAGCAATTAAAAAGAGAGAGAGAGAGAGAAGAGAGATGGATAAAAGTGGCAAGAAATCAAGGACAAAATAAGGGCCTGAGATATTTGGCTATCACAACGAGCCAGGTAAAGGGACAGAGACATAAGAGGCTTCGGCCGAGGGGAAGGACAACGTCAACACAACATGAAAAGCAAGACTCAATAAAAATCCTGCAAAAACACCACTACTGATTTAACGTCCATTTGAAAAAGTAAAATGGCCAAACCGGGCACAATAAATCCACCTAGTTCAAAAAGAAATAAAAATCCTACCATAGTCTTTACCGCTCCCAAGAAAGAAGAGATCTCATTTCTTCCCTTCATTTTGAAGACAAAGGTGATACAAAATTAACTTTTGTGAAACAAAGCTAGAAAGACATTCAAGTGAAGCCGAAGAGGCAAGGGGAGGGAGTGAGCATACAGGAGTTGTATCTAAAAACGAGAGTAACAAAGTGGGAAGAAAATGAACGCAAACAAAACTAGAGGGCTGGTGCGAAGCAAGCTCTGGGCAGAAGGAGAAGCCCGGGGAGAAAGAGGTGCTCAGAGGGTCGGGGTTTCATTTGGAGACAAGAAATCTGATGTGCCATGAGACATACCTACTTGGGTACACACATATGACTGAACAACAGAATTCACAAGGCAGGCTGCAGGAATGGGACAGGGGGTTAAGAGGATAAAGGTAACGCAAAAGAGATCAGACTTGAACTGGGAACACAGAATGCAGTCTGTCAGGAGCAGAAGGAAAGTTCTTTAGGATTTCTAGAATTACAAATACAATTTTGCTAAAGGTACATACCACCGAAAACACCATCACGGGCCAAGGAAACTAGATGAAGACAACCTCATGCATTTTCTTGCCTCCACTTTCTAACTTGAAAGAATCTCCCTAATCTCCAGGATCTGCTTGCAATTGCACGAGACAACAATAAACACATGACACAAGGGCCTCACTTCCCATACGATTCCTGGTCAGAAATGAACCTAGGCAGGGCAAACGGAATTTGGGAGGGCGCTTTTCATTCCCCGGGACAGGCAAGGTGCAAGCTCTCTTGGAAGAAATACTGCTCAAGACCAAAGGAAATCTTACAATCTCCATTCGCGACTCCATGAACTAAATACGCTAAAGATCAGGCGAGAGAATATCATTTGAGAAGACAGCATTTCTGGCACCGGCCCTGGGACCCTGACCAGCCTTTCACGCTCCGGGGCCTCGTGTTTTAGTCCAGCAGAGGCTCCAGTGGGTGTCACCGTGGTGTTATCTGGTGGAAAAGTCTACAGCTGTGTAAAGCAGGAAGGGAAACGGAATGACAGCAATTTTCAGGTGCTGAGACACAATAAAAACAACGAGGAAAGAAAATGTTTGCTTTTTACGTCCACGGAGATGTCAGTGCCCATTAATAAATCTATCTGCTAAATCTACTCTTATTCATGTGGGACATCACCAATTTAAAGTAAAATAAATTATCTTTAATTAAATGGAATTGTCTTCCTCCCGCCATCATCCCCAATTATTACATTCTAATCAGCCCTTTAGGGAGAAGGCACAAGAGAAGGCTGAGAGGCACACTGACTATAAACAATCTCTCTTTCTGTCAAGTGATACAATTTTTATCTTAATTATTGTTTATAACTGTAATTTTTGAATATAAATAGTGAAAGCTACAAAAAGTTTATCATTTATGGGTAGGAGGGGAATGCTATATATGGTCACTCCCCAACTTTCCCTTTACTTTTTCTGTGTGAAAATTTCAGGATTCCAAGGAAGCCGTTACAGGCTCAGCAAATTGACTATTTAAACCTAATCTGTTACTTTTATTTGCAGCACAAAAGCACCAGTTTTAATTAATACCTTACAATGTATAGCACTAACTGAGTGCCAGCTATGGTATTTTTAGGTTGTGAGGGGGTTACTGAATGATATCAATTTATGTTTCCCCAAGAATGGCATATACACTTTAAACGTTAGGACACGTAACTGTGGAAAAGGAAGAGGCTGATCCACTTACAAATATGCAGTGACTTTCTCTGTCCCGGCTCCCCGCGACCCGGCATCCCTCTTTTCTCTCTTTCTTTTTTTTTTTAAACTCTAAGAGATGCTATGTGTGTTTTAACCCAGGGATCTGTATAAAGGACACTCTCCATCTCCAGTTCTCATACTAAAGCAATCCTGCCCTCCAAATGAAATGAGTGACATCAACAAGCAAATCTAATTGGGGCTCGCCCCCACCCCAATGGCACAGAGGTGAAATATTTTCCCAAGAGGAATGAAGGATGCCTTTAGGGGCAACTGAGTCAAATCTCTGCACATAGGTTGTAATGGTGCCTGTTCCATCCTTCTCCTGCCCCCCAGCTTGGTTTTTGTTATTTGTTTGTTTGTTTCACTTTTAACTGTGGACTTTTGTGAGGGCGGGGAATTTTCTTTTAGCTTTCTATGTAACAATAAAATTAACCACTGAAATCGGGAAATTGATCTTCTGTCTAGAATAAATAGGTGGGGGTATTGGGTATTGACTGTTTTCTGACTTAGTGTTACTTTTAAAAAATGTATTTTTTCCAGGGTGTAGTAGTACTGTTTTCATTTAGTATTGCCTTTGAATTGCCGCCTACAGAAGTAAAAAAAGAAACCACAGCTATACAAGCCTGCTGACTTTCTTATAAAAGAACCAGTTTTAAACTTGTTTATACTACTGATTCCAAATGAATTCAAGATGGTGGCTAGTTAAAGAAAGAGAACCCATGCCAGGAAGTTTGATCAAAGAACTTCAATTCAGCAATGTTCAGTTTTAATTGACCACTAATTAAGCTACATTAGTCCAAGAAAGGTCTGTATCACTTTGAGTAATAAAGAAAAGAATTAATTTAACCCTGTGTCAGTCAGCTTTAGTAAATTCATCTGAAAGCAACTTCTCAAACGACAAGCATGAAAGAGGTGTCTCGTGTTAAATGCCAAAAGTGGTCTACAGAATTCAGAGAGGACCAGAGACTCAGTTTTCAAGTGCATTTGTTACTTTGCTAGTGATGTCACCTTGCAGGTATAATTATCTTCATTACAGATACAAAGATGTCAGCTTTACTCCCTGGGTTGCAAAGGGTTGCTTTAAAATTGGATTCAAAACATGGCATCATACCAGCCACAGTTTTAACTTTCCTGTATTCTAGACAAAAATAGAGTGGATTTGCAAAATCATGAGAATTTTCAAAGGCTTGGAACTCTCCTTCTGGGAAAAGTGAGCTGAAGACTAGGGGGAAAAAAAAAAACAACTGCAGCAGCACCACCAGAAAAGCTCATTATAATTAGGAACCACAAGCTATGACAAGCATGACAGCAGCATTTAGAAGTCCACGTGTTAAAATAGTTCATTTCTCAAAATCCAGTCGCAAAATTTTTCTTCCGTCAAAAAATTTTATGTTCACAATTCTAATTAGGGAAAAAAAAAATCTCAGGAAGGGGGAAAAAAACCCCATAAAACAGGAAAACCCCATTTCGGGATTTAACATCAAAATGTAAGACATAGGAATACA
Source organism: Meles meles (assembly GCF_922984935.1). Taxonomy (NCBI): domain Eukaryota; kingdom Metazoa; phylum Chordata; class Mammalia; order Carnivora; family Mustelidae; genus Meles; species Meles meles. The sequence goes on from NC_060077.1 coordinate 76,322,702, forward strand.
TTGCTTTACAACTTGGTGTTTATGAGTTTTAAAGTCCTGCGCATTAACCAAGAGGTAAATTCCCTACGGTCACACGGCAAATATAAAATAGTGAAATATGTTTACATTTTAAAAAGAAACCCAAATGTCAATAGTATACTGGATTTTATGTTATAGCAATAACTCCCGCCCTTCATGCCTGTAGGAAGAGCACTGCATCTCTTAAACAGCACGGAATGCCGCCAGGGCCAAACACCCTTCAAGAGGAATATCCTTATGGCCTCAACACATATTATATTTTGTCTTAATGATTTCTGGCAACCAACTACTGCATTTTCTACAATAGAATTTAATGAATAATATTTTTTTTTACATTCTGCCAGTACTCATTAAAATGCACTTGTTTGTGAAATGCAATAACTAGCTACTACATGAAACCAAAATATTAATGCAAATTGGCATTTCTAAGTTTAAAGCAGTATTTGCATAACGGGAACTAAACATGGTACAAGCTGAAAGAGTGCACAGAACACAAATGCCTCTTAACACCATAATTATTAACGAGAGAAATGATGGCTTGCTTACACCATTAGAAGCCCAAGGAGAAAGCATCTGCCAGGATGTGCCATTATGGGCTCTTGGTGCTCCCAACAACAGGACGATGGGAGAAATTCTGCAATCATCTAATCTATTAAAGTAGTATAGGTACAAGCACAAACACATTCATTCCCTGTGCTTAATATTCGAGGACCAACCATTCATCTAGTGCCGTCCATAGTTACAAGGGAAAAAAAAAATCGATACAATTTTGAATGTTCAAGTATGAATGAAAAGCGGTCATGAGCACCATCAACACTCCTCAGGCACCTTTCTTCCAACTGAGTGATGAAGTGAAAAGACATATTTTTATACATTCATTTATTCTACAAATAATATCCTGTTGGGCTACTTTGGAGAGGAGAATCCCTGAGCAACTTAACATTAAAACGAGTTCCCATACTTACTGTCTCAACCAAGAAATGTCATTGGAGCACCTCTCTGTGCAAGATGCTGTGTTAATCCTTAAGGGGAAGATAAAGAGTTAAAGTTTGTCTTCCTGGGGCACCTAGCTGGCTGAGTCTGTAGAGCCTGCCACGATTGATCTCAGGGTCCTGAGTTTGAACCCCACATTGGACACAGAGTATTACTTAAAAAAAGAAAGAAAGAAAAAAGCTTATCTTCCAAGTGCCTGAAAGCTTGACAGTGACAGAGAGATGTGAAAATTTCAAAACACAAAGTCAGTCAGGTTAGGACCTAAATGAGTGGTAAGGATAAGACCTACAGACTTTTTCATTATCAAGAGATATTTAGATTACATGAATAAACATATAGTATTTTTATTTTAATAAATATTTTTATTTTAATAAAAATAAATATTTTAATACTATTTTTTAGCAGAACAGCCAGAAGGCAGGTATGAGCTCTTCAAATCTCGTGGAGGCCAACTCTCGGTGAACCTTCTATTCGAGGACCACGCTTAACTGTCTGTATACACAGGGGCAGGTATGATACACGCTTAAGTCATTTACTTGGCTTGGTTGCCTACAGTATGCTAACAAGTGTATAAAGATTCCTTAACACATGGCTACTCTTTGGGAGGATTTCTCTGATTCAGAGAAAGGTCATTCAAGGGCTGATTCCTTTGAAAAGTCTGTCTACATTGAGCTTCAAATTTAATAATAAAGAGATGAACATAGATGGGATAAGCGTTCACTAAAATGTGAGGTAGCCTTAAAATATCAATTTTTAACCTCAAGTGTTTGCTGACTAGAAAGCTACAAAAAATTGAAAAAAATATACTGAAATACACAGGAGAAGGGACTAGTTCTGTTACAGTTCGTAAGAGGTTAAGCAAGTGGTATGATCTTATAACACTTCCATTTCCCAGGCCAGCCCTGTCCATTAGAATTTTCTACAATGATGCCCATATTCTGGATCGGTGCTATCCAACATGGTAGCTACTAACCCCATGCGGCTACTGAGCACATGAAATGTGGCTAGTGTGACCAAGGGACAAAATTTTTAAAATTGCATATTAATTAATTTACATTTAATGTTAATAGCTACATGTGGCCAGTGGCGACCTCACCAGACAGAGCATTCCTAATCTGAGGAATGGCATAAGAACATTTAGACCACCTATCGTACTGGAATGCAGTAAGGATTAAGTGAGAAGGTGTTTTAGAAGGGCTCCTAAAAGAACTGAGGTCAGTCTGCAAGTGTGGTTTATTAAATATTGATTATTACCAGAATAAAATATTAACTATGAGCTTGATTTTAGTTGCAAACCACTTTCTTAAAAATTAAAAAAAAGTCACAATAAGATTGATTTTATACTCTGTAAATGTCTGACTTAAATACCACACAAGCAAGCTTCCTGTAAAAACAATGTGTAAGCAAGTCCTGTTATACAACTATTCAGAGGATGCTCCTGCGTATATGGAATATAAGAAAATTCTTGAGAGCCCAGCATAGATAATCAGGGATGGGTCAAAACTGAAAACAAGGCTAATGCTTCCTCAAAGAGCTTTGACTTCAAGTAAATTTGCAATTAGAACAAAAATTACCATCTCCCAGAAACAGAAATACTCAAATCAATGAAGTAGTCACCAAAAAATCATCATCTTTATTACTTGCTTGGCATGCAAAAAGATATTTACAAGTTTGCTTTTCAGGTCACTTTGGGTACAGACAACCCTTTACAATAAAACGTGGAAAACTAACAGAAATAGATGCAAACTTTGGGCAGTCTTGCAAGACGGTTTCAGTTGTACGGGCAGAGAAAAACCCAAAGGCATCACTGTGCTTTTCCTAGAACCCTGGTGTACCAAATGGACAGGGAAATGGAGACCTTCTCAGTCCAGAGTCTGAGGATGCTCGTGGGGTCGAAATGAAATATAACCACCAATGGGTTAAGTGATGAGAGTCTGTACTCCAAAGACAGACTGCAAATCAGAGCTGCCACTCCCGTGCCCAGCTGCCATCTCTACTCTGATAGAACCTTGTAGAGCATGGGGAGGAAATTGAAGAGTGGCACTAGTTACTGTCAGACTTGGCAGCTCTCTCCAAACCTTGGCATCTAAGAAGTGAGGTGTGCTTCTGGGTTCTACAAGTTGGCAGGTGTAAGACTCCGCCACCAGATACTGCCACCTTCCTCCACAGGGTGCTAGGGGAGGCAATCGAGGTTTCAAAATCACTTCCAAATCACGGCCAGGAATTATCCAACACTGATGGGAAGCACAGCAGTGGCAGGAAGAGAGATCCCCAGTTGTGAGGCGATGAAGAAGCTGCATTATTGGGAAAGCTGAAAAGAGAGTTTTTCATGTTGGGTCTCTGCTTTTTATCTCAGCACAGAGGATATATTTAATGATGATGCAAATAATGTCCTTCATGCCAGAAATACTTAAACACAGTATTATTTTCTTTATGCTAATTTATTTCCTTCTTTGCCTCTTTATGACCTACAGAAAAAAAAATTAATGGTAATAAAACTCTCTTTTAGGCTGATTCTGAGAAACTCACAGTCACACGGAGAGAGTTTTCAAGGTATTTTGAAAGGTAAGATATAAATATGTATTTAGGGTATGGAGAAATGTACATTATTGACTCAACATATTCTAACAGCTGCTTTGAAGTCATTCCAGTTGGTTCACAAATAATGCTCTACATTTACAACACTTCACATAAAACCCCACATTTCCATGGTAAATGGCAGAAATACCTGGACAGTACTATCGTGTGCTATGCCAGTGAGAGAGACAGAGAGAGAGAGAGAGAGAGAGAGAACTGATAGGGAAAGAAAAGAGAAGCACTACAATCACTTGTAAGGCGGCTCATCATGCCAGCAAGTCATTATTAAGGTCCAGATATGTTACTCCCAAAGCAGGGCTTCTTGGCACAGCACTAGGAGAGGGCTGACCCTTACACTGCGGAGGATGAGCAGCCCCTTGGCCTCTAGACGCCAGAGGCAAGCTCACGCCCTCCTACTGCAGTTGTGACAATCACAAATGTTCCAGATATTGCCCTATGTCCCCTGGGGGGCACCGCTGTTCTAAAGATACGTGTTTGTCATCTGAGTCTGCCAACAACAAACGTCCACTTTGATTGTCTTGACTCTTCATAGTAACAGCGGGAGTCACCCGGAGGATCTCCCTTCCGCCAAACCAGTAAACACACATTTATACTCATGATCACTCAGGACGGGACACTTTGACCTTGTGATCTCATGATGCGCATCAGTCCTGGCCTCCAGCTCTGAAAGAAATGAACTGTGTTCATTCTGGAACTTTTGGAACCATTCTAAACTATATACAAGAGTCAAACTAATACATTGTGTATCAATTTTTGATGAATAAGCAAGTTTTGAGCAATAAATAATTGGCATTATCTACTGCTATCTAGTTATGTAATCTACCCATCCAGCCACCCACCCATCCGTACTTTCACCGAGCTAGCCGTACATTTATCATCATAAAATCTGTCATGCTTTCCATTCTGATTGAGTTACACAGGTAAAAAGCCCAGGACCAGCCAAAGAGTTTAATCTCCAGAGCTCCCTATTGGCAATGCATCTGTGAAGGCATTATTACCTAGACATAACGCTACATCAGGCCAGCTGTAGGTTTTATTCACTACATCATCTACTTCGAAACGTGAAATTATCTCCGTATCTAAATGTGCCGAATTTTTCTTAGAGCGCTTCCTTTGTGAGATAGGTCATCTACTGCTACACTGAAGGTTCCAACACTTCAAAAAAGAATTCCGAGGCTGATAATCCTGAGAAGATCTACCGAAAGCAAGAAGCACCATCTAACTCTTCAAACAGGTTAAATGGGATCAGCAAAGTGAACATGAAAAATGTATTAAAGCCTCCAAAAACAAGTGCTAGCCTAAAACTACTTAGGCATAATTTATTTCTCCTTTTTGCATCTGTTTTTCCTTTTTTCATCATCTGAAAATGATGGAGGAAAGGAGCCATAAAACCAAAACTTCCTCCATAAGGAAAAATTTAGTATGGTTTGCATTTCTCAATGTCATATCTGGAAGGTAAAAAAGTTTAGAAGTTGCCAGTGCTTCATATAAGTCATACAAGCCTTTCTTGGGGTTAATTAAGTCCACTGAATTCTAAGAGGTTTTATTAGCAGAACCGACACTGTAAAGTTGGGCCAAGAGGATGTGCTATTAGATGAATTCTCTAAAAGGTAAACGCATTTACCAACCGCCATCTACTTCCAGCCGTTTGAGCTCACTCCCTGGAAGGTCTGCTGCACTCTGCAACCTCTGGGAAGTGGGATTACCAGGTTCACATCAACAGATCTAATTTTACAGTTACCTTATTTAAGTTTTTAATACAGCACAGGTCTTCTTCTCAGGTGTTAATAGAAAAATCAATTTTAAGTCACAACAGCTGTGATCATTTTAAATATCACAGCTGTCACGAGTTGAAAATAACCATTTGAGCATACACATTTCTGCAGCAAATGTAACAAAATGAAAATACGATGGGATTTTATCTTTTACTCCCTCTGAAGCTGAATGTCTAATACAATAGTAAAGTAATAACTTATTTGCTTTTCAAATAAAATCATGCTCCCATTTCTTTGCTGACCTAGCCAAAACAGATGGCTTAAAGGAACAGAAAAGAACATCACGGTTAAGATACACTCCTATGGAACTAAGTGTGGAACATGTTTAATTATGGAAATAGTATTAACTCTGGAAAGACAGAGTTAAATAGTTGATATCAAAATTGAGAGTTCATTTATGTAAACATTTTGCTGCGAAGCCAGGGGGAGATTAAATGGGATCCATGCTATACATGAAGTGTTATTAAAATCTACGAATTTAAATTATTACACAGGACAAAATATAAACTCCTATGAATAGTGTTAACTAGTAACTTCCAGGAAAGAATGCCCTGTTAACCACCTTTTTTTTTTTTTTTTTTTACAAACGCAAACTATCTGTTGGATGGGATTAAATAAAGATACTTTCCCCCTCTCAATCCAAATCTAAGGTCATTACATTTTAAAGAATATTATGACATTCCTCAAGAGCCTAAACAATAGTAAAAAGATAAAAAGAAAAAAAAAATCGGTGTTATTTATCCCACTGGCTACAGAAACTTTAGACTTCTCTGTGAGATTAACAGTGGACAATGAACACCTTCAGAAATTCTAGAATTATATTAATGAACAATCATTGCTACCTCAGTGACAGAAACATGGTTCAAATGTTTGAAAAATTAAATTGTATGATTTAGACAAGGACATAAACTAAAGAAACAAGCACAATTTCAAACCAAAGCACTGGCAACGTTACACAATTTTCATTATTGTTTAAAAAATATACTCAAACGTCTACCAACCTCCTGGCCCATATACAACCAGAAAATAGAAATCTAAAGTATTTTCACACCAGTTCTACCTACATGAACTTGATGTCCCTCTTCCTCCCTTATTTTTTTTCCCTTCCAGACTCACAGGGTGGAGAAGAGAGTTGGCATTATTTGTACCTCAACAACTTCTACTAAAAAAGGTCACAGGCCCCCACTCTGTTGAGGGAGGCTGGGTGCCGCAGGTACAGGAGAGCCCTACCATCCCCAATTATTTGCATATTAATTTCAAAGCTACATGAAAAACATTGTAGGCTTTTAATCATATCAACACACAAAAAGGCACTACAAAGTGAAACTACACCTGTTCAACATTTATCCCCACCCCCACATCACACAAAGGAAGCCTAAGAAAACAGCATCCACGCTGTTCCTGGGTGCTGAGCCTCCACTTCTGAATTGTAATAACAGGTGCAGAAATAATAATGTGCTGGGCAATCAACTTTTTTCCTCTGATTTGTCAGTTTAGCTTAATAATGCCATTAGGAATGTAAACATTTCTGCAATTTATATTTAAAAGTCAATAAAATAATGGGGTGCAGAATTTATCCTTTTTAATTTTTTAAGTAATACATTTGATTATTTTAATCACGTCAGTACTTAACTGGATGGGGTTTAAATATGCATGTAACATCAATTTAATTTGTTTTATTTGTTAGAAAAGCTATTGAGTAATACAGCATTATTCTCCTTAAAAAAAAAAAAGCATACGTTCTGGGGGAAATGGGAGTGTAGACACTTCCACTTTTTTTTTTTTTTAAGATTTTATTTACTTATTTCACAGAGAGAGATCACAGGTAGATAGAGAGGCAGGCAGAGAGAGAGAGATGGATGCAGGCTCCCTGCTGAGCAGAGAGCCCGATGCGGGACTTGATCCCAGGACCTGAGATCATGACCTGGGCTGAAGGCAGCGGCTTAACCCACTGAGCCACCCAGGCGCCCCGACACTTCCACTTTTTGCTTCTCTTCTTGGAGATGGGAATCCAGTGGCTTCCGAATGTCTCTCATGATGAGCATTTTAAAATGGTAACCAAAGAGGTGAGAATCCAAGACACACTCACAAGATGGCTAACAGGAAAAACAGGGGGGCGTTTCCATACTGTGGATAAACTTTATTGGGGCTACAGTGATCAGACTGTGGTTGGTAAATGCATCAACTATTTTTAAAATGGTGTGAGAGTGTTCCTCAACATAGCAATTCCCACTTGAACAGGATTATTACTGGTGCAGCATTCAGTACTCTATAATTCTCACCCTTAGGTTTGTGGAGGTGAAAAAGCCAAGTCAAATGTTAGCCTCCACTCGTAACATCCCCTATTCATTTTCAGGTCAGCTACAATGGAAGCAGCTGGAACTCGACTCTCCCCAGTCTGTCCCACCAATTACCTCAATGTGCCCTCTCTCAAGAGGAGTATAATTTGGTCTCCTGGAAAGCACAGCCCTAGGTCCCTGGAGAATGCCAAAGCCTGCATTTTTTCGGTGGAGCCTGAAATTAGACCATCATCTATACTGCTCCCACCCTTGACTTCTGAGGTGTTTTAAGCCCACTCTTTATGGGGGGGGGAGGAGGGGGAGGGGGCTGCCTTTTAAAACAGTACGCTCTTCCAAATAAAATGTTATAGGTGTAGTATCCCTTTTAAGTCACTTTTGAACAAAATGCCCTGATTAGCATGTGCAGATTTCTTTAAGAACTAAGGAAGAGGAATTTGAAGAAAACTAAATAGAGACTTGACACAACACAGAACTTAAAGACAAAAATATCAGAAATGTGAATTCTTCAATTCTAATCAGAACATGGTATTGTGACAGAAATGCATCAGCTAATAAATAAAGACTGTAGTCTGCACCCAAGGCCATGGTTCCTTCAGTGCTCTCCCAAAGTTTAAGTGGAGCAATGCATAACTCTCTAACCGTGTTCACGCCCCAAACCGGTAAACTCAACTTTAAGAAATATTCTTCAGAAGAATAATTTTCTTCTGCCTAATAAAAGGCAACAAATTGATATGCCTAAGATGATACAATGTGCCAGTTTATTATACATTCAAAAATGTCAAAAAGCCTCTAACTAGGAAGTTTCCCAAAAATCCCAGGCATTAACTTTTTAACAGATCACTTCATACTTCAAAATATAATTATTTTACAGAAGTATCTTTTTCAGTTGTGTCACTGTTCATCTGTGTTTCTTAGTTTACATATAACTGCTTTTTTAGGACTAGGATGATTTCCTGAATAGATGCTAAATATTTAAATATTTTATGAACACACAGATCCAATTTTTTTTTTTTAATTATCAATAGTGTTACCACATATAATTTTACCTGTGTCAAACAGTTATGTTTGAAGCATTAAGGGCCAATTTAAAACCAATCAAATAAAGACAAACTCTGGGAGACTGAAAGCTAAAATAACCTTAAATTATATTGACTGTGAAGTATGAGCTTTTTTTTTTTTTTGTAACCCTGATAATACTGGAGGAAAATGGAAAAAATTAAAAAAGGAAAAAAGCCTAGCAACCTTTTGTATGTCTGTCCTGAAATTCTCAATTATAAGACTTGCATTTAGGTCTGCTATGCAAAGCAAATAGGTCTTTACTGCATTCTCTGCCTACAATAAAAAAGCAACTTGAATTTTAGCAACTTTTTAAATTGCCATGATTATATCTAAAATCTATATATTTTCACTGGATTCAAAGTTAGGATTTAAAAAAGAATTAACCTCATGCTGGCAGGTTGCTGACCATGTGCATGACCTACATGGTGATTCCAAAGGAATGACGCCAAAGCATTTTTTTCCCTCCTTTGGTGGCATCACTGTGATAGAAGTTTCAAGTAGGCTTGGAAACACATTCATACAACATTCATAATAGTGAAAAATGGCAATGTCTAAAATCCAACTGTGATTTAAAAAAAAAAATTAAAAGTTAAGTTGTAAGGAAGAAATCCCTAATTCTCACGCCTCTCCACTGGTACTGCAATTTTCGTAAAACAAAACAAAACAAAATAAAAAAAAATTAGGGAGTGTAATGCAAACCACATTTATAGTGGAAGAGGAAACAAACAACTATTCAGCACAATTTCCTGTAGATCCGTTGGAAAGGTATTTAAAGCCTGCACTAGTTATTAGATTTTTTTTCCTGGCCACTTTTCTCCCCAGCCCTCTTCCCCCTGTGTTTCAATGTCTTTCCTCCAAATTCTCCTTGAAACAATGCCATCGCCTCACGCTATAAGGATGCTTATCAATTACCAACACTAAACCTAAAACGTTCAGACCTACCAGAAATTAGGGATTAAATAAATTTAACCAAATATGTAACCGATCCACATTTTCTTTCTAAGAAATTAGCCCCAGAGAAATGTTCAAAGTAGCATCTGTGAATCTCACGCAGGGGTTTTGGAAATTTAATCAGAGGCAGGAGAGCAAGATGTAGCCACAATCTCAAGATTAAGCGTCTGGTGAATTTTTACCAGCTTGGTCGTAAAGAACAAAATCAACATAATTTTGTTCTAAGCAATCAAGCACAGAAGAAAAAAAAAAATATTCATTGTTATTTTAAAATGGGTAAATTAAAATGCTTTATATGTCAACAATACCAAAAAGTAAGCTCACTGAAAGGAAGTTTTTCCTGTATGTTTTTTCTTTAGTATGTTTTGTTTTCTTCAATCAGTGGGGAATTGCAAAATTATATTAGTTTGTGACCTGGCAAATTTTTGCTCTGTAGCACCAGCAGCTAAACAATAATTTTAAAAAGTAATGCTTTTATGCCAGCTACTTTCATTTATAATCATGGTTCTGAGAATAGCTAAGGATGTGAAATATCTTTCTAAAATACTAAATGCAATTTGCATAGTTGATAGTCAATACACTATTGAAAACTTTTACAAACCAGAGGCTCTCTGCAAGAGGGTGGAGGCTACCGGAATCAGTACTGAGGTTTACAAAGAAAGGGCCATATGTAAATTGTACTGGAAGATATTAATACTGGTGGTATTTAAATATTAAGCTTTTTATGTTAGCACTTCCTGTGGTACAAGGGAAAAAAAAAAAGCTGAACACTCCATATCCTAATTTTTACTTGAAAAAAAAATTTAGGTGGCTGACTGAGACTGTCTCTTATTCACAGGTAAACTTTTTTCTAAGAATGCATTCCCCACTTAAGTGAGTCTGATGTTAAAATGTTCCTGTTTTGGTTTTTTTTTTTTCATCTTAAGCAGGAATCATGAAATTATTTTACTTTTTTGGCCTCGATATCAGAAATAATCAACCTCTATTTTCATCTCTGAACTTCAGGGAGTTGAAAAGCTGCATAATATGACCAACAGTCAGAATATAAACATGGAGAGCTCATTACCATTTACTTTCTGAGATTTGATGACTTGACAAATAACTATTTCAAAACAACTAGTTTGAAACATGGTTCGAAGCTTGTTAGTATAAAGCAAAAAGAGCAATTACAATAATTATAGGTTTCTCTATACGGTTTAACACATGCACATGCTGGCGAGAGATGATGATGTGATCTTAAATTACCATTAGGAGGAAATTTCGCCACTTTTGTTTTCAATTTCATTTGCCATAATTTTATCTTTGTGGAATTGCTTTATTTTTAGATATGTGGTAATCTGACCAAATAATTACTTATTAAAATTCTTATTCAGTGAATAAGAAGATGGAAGCAAATACAAAAATCAACATTTCGAGCAGGACCTAGACTTACTGTGGACCAGGTAACGCCTGACCCAGCTCATAGCCTGTGTGAGGACAGACACAGCCACACAATATGATAGATGCTTACACTCCTAACACTTACAATAAACTGGACTTATTTTCTCTGCGAAGAGCCTGTCTCCCCAGAGGGAAGAAATAATGCTTTCGAATTTTTTATTTGGCTGAAAATGGGATTCATGTGTATTTAAACCTCTAGTCCATAAAGCAAAGAAATCACAAAAATGATCTGGTTAAGTTTTGGTATTAAGCTCTCACCTGAGGAGGAGCTGATTTTCAAAAATACATTCTGGTTTATAGTCTGGATTTATTCATTGATAGTTCTAGTGTTATGATATTTTGTAGGTCTTGGCATCCTAAAGTCCACACTTCAGACCAGCTCCAGTGAGTCACAGAAATAAGAAAACAATTTGCGTGGGATATGGTCACAGAAACACTTCATAACTTAAAATAATAGAAAATTCACATTTTCCTTTGTCTGTCCTAAAACACCATCGACTCGATTATTTCTCTTGCTAGTGAGTTAGAAGGAAACTGATTTTACAAACCCTATAGTTGCCAGTTCAAAAAGAAGAAATCATAATCGTTGTAATGCTTAATTGTACTCTTCCAACGACCTAAAATCACAGTGTTTTGGAATGATTTTACATTTTTCTTCTTTTGTTTATTCATAGGGAAAACCTGCTTCCTCTGGCCTCTCTCAGTTCAGAGAGTTCAAACTGAATTTAAACAAGTAATTGACTTGTCACTGGGAAAAAAAAAAAAAAAGAAGGAATTCAGGGCTGTGTTGTCTTCAGAGGAAAGCTTGTGTAACAAATAGCTGATCACACTTAACTCCAACAATTTAAGTTAAAACACACACTGGTCATATGCGCACATACACACAGAAATGCATAGATAACTCAAACCCAAAACAACAAACGAAACTCAAGAAATGTAAAGTCTCTTCGATAGGCATTTCGAACAATTAACTCATGGCATACACAATCTCCACAAGATGTCTGGCACCAAATCAAAAGCCGCTGAATGCAGAATTACAGCCAGTACAATACACACTGTAGGATCAACAAGAATCTGCTTCCCCAGTGTATGCATGAAGGCATTTTAAAAAATGGTATAGAATTGGCCCCATCCAAGGAACACTTACTACTGGACCTTGCTGTCTGCTTCAGAGCTAAAATGAAGAACTAGTAACCATTCCTGGTTTCAAAAGCTTTCTGCTAGTGTTCCAAATGGCTATTTTTTCTAACTATAATGTATGTACAATTTGCTTCTTTCTAGTGTTTGAATCAATAGAGATACACATCACCAGATTTGTTTTTAATAAACGCCTTAAAACAGTTCCTATAAATACATTTCCTGTGACAGAGCGATCTTGATTTTATGAGTACCATCCTCTCAAAAAAAAAAAAAAAAATCTAACAACCAAAATATTTGGCAACTGAGAGGGCATATTAGTGATATGATGTCATATTCAGCATTTTCTTATGGTAGAGGCAACTGGCAAGCTGTGGGAATGGAACACATATTTTAAAAAATTCCTTCTGGCTAAAAGGGAGTTAAAAGGTCCAAAACTTAAACTAAAATTTTGTCAGTTCAGACATTTAAGACACAAAATCAATAATTAACGTCTAAAAATCACATCACTCGTAATTCTTAAAGATAAAAACCCCAGAAACTTCTATTCATTGTAATTCTCTGATACTGCATAAGGGTTGTATAATCCCTGAATCTATTTTATTGCTTCTGAGACACTTTTTCCTACTAACTGTGATAGCATCATTCACAAAATTTTCATTAGAGGTGATTTTAAAATGAAAGGTAGTGGCTATGTTATATATGGGAATGTCAAAAAGATAAGAGGGAAAAGTCTTAAGAACTATACATGAATAACTACCAATTGCAAATTAGGCACTTGTTTTTAAAAAAGGAAGTTACATAATCCTAATATTTATGTTTACAAATTTAACCACTTTACTGGATCAGCTCACAACATAAGCCATTTGTTTTGAAATTATATTTCCCTTACCACACTTAACTGTTCTTCTAATTACACACTATGTTCTCTTAAAAAAAAAAAGATAAAAACTAGATAGTTTCATAAACTTTTGACAATTTACTCACACTTTCAAGTAAATAGGAAATAAAAGTAAACCATATGATTTCAGCAGTGGCCCATTCATAAAATCGGTTTCCTGAATGAAATTATTAATCTTCCTAGACCATACTGCACCCCGAAACACTTGTGTACGTGTATGCATTCCCGTATGTGCTCAGCTAGATAGAACCATTATGCATACACCGGGAAGTATACAGACTCATACACCGCCACATACACGTTTTAATTCGTTTGCGCCAATCGCTACAGCTGAATTGGGCCTTCGTGAAAGCTCTGATCGGTCCCTTTTGGCCCAACTATCACACCCTGATTAAGATCACTCCAAATGGAAGTTCAAAGTACACAGACAGCAGTTTGGAAATGGCTGCTTTTCACCCCCCCCTCCTCCAATCTCCTTTTTCTATTTTAAAATAATAAATTTCTGCCCCTCTACCCACCAACAAATCTTCCAGAGAGCCCCACGTACCGAT